>NC_080069.1:77923556-79216813 GCF_949987535.1 Balaenoptera acutorostrata | reverse complement strand
ATAAGACTCAGTACCATGCCAAATATCCTAAAGCTAGTATGGAACAAAGACAGGATTCAAATCTAGTTCTATATGATTCCAGAGTCCTTATTTTCAGAATATTCTAACTCCCATGGGTCTTATGGAAGATGGGAAGTTATAGTAGGAGATTAAGTGAATTATGTCATGGAAATGATAACAATAAAAAGTCAAATCACTGAGCAGGCTCTCACAATAATTCAAAGATCTGATAATCTCTTCCAATGAACTAATGAAGAGATTAAGAGTATGGGTGAGGGAGATTGGAAATATTTTGGAGGAAAATTAATGGGATTTCATGATCGTATGGCTATAGAAGTTGAGAGAAGGAAAGCCAGGAACAGCTCCAAGGCTTTTAGATTAGTCTGTGGCACAGATGCCATTTCATTGCTATTAGAGACCCACCCAGATCCTTTTGGCATTCACCTCTGCACTCTGAAGGTGCTTCCTGTGATACCTACAACTCTGTGCTCTTTTGTCTGAATGCAAGAAGAAGCATGTTTGTCTCACTTTGAGGGAAAGTTGGAAGTGCCAGAGCCTCAAGAAACAGCTCTCAACCAGTGTCAATAAAGGAATTGGTGGATTAGTATCCCAGTTTCTTTGTGCCTTGTTTTCAATGGTTCCCTGGCATGTGATACACTAGATCCCAGAGTTTCCCAGTGGGACTGAGCTCCAGTTACTGGCAGTGGTTAATTGGCTTGATAGCAAGCCCTTTATTGGCTATCTTCCCCTCCTTGCCTAATTTCTCCATCCTTTCTGGTATTTCTTGGCATCACCTCTCAAGTAAACTACTTGCACCACTTGAATCTTTGTTCCGGTGTCTGCTTCTGGAGCAACCCAAATTAAGACACACACGTGTCAATGTCTGCAAAGGGAGGGAAAGACAACTAAGAAGGAGAACCTAAAGTACAGGAAAATAAGGAGATCAATCTAGGTTTGGTTGACATCCTATTCACAAATGTAATGCTTAGGATTAGAGAGGAGCAATGCCTATTCCTCTGGGACAGAAAAGGAAGGGGAGTGAAGGGAGGTGGTAAGTGGAACCTGTAAATAGAGAGATCACATTTGTGGATTTTCTTTTCTCTGTGAATAAAAAAAGTCTATCTGCCAAGTGTGAGGGGGGAGCAAATTAGTTGGGGTTTTTTGGAGAAACTTGAGTGGACTCTCCGGCTATGAGAGAGAATAATTGGGTGTGATGATGGAGGGAGGCCAAACTAATATTAGGAGGATTTTTAAATTACTTTTTTTTTTTTTTTTTTTTATAGCTACTTTATTTATTTATTTATTTATTTTTGGCTGTGTTGGGTCTTCGGTTCGTGCGAGGGCTTTCTCTAGTTGCGGCAAGTGGGGGCCACTCTTCATCGCGGTGCGGGGACCGCTCTTCATCGCGGTGCGCGGGCCTTTCACTATCGCGGCCCCTCCCGTTGCGGGGCACAGGCTCCAGACGCGCAGGCTCAGTAGTTGTGGCTCACGGGCCCAGCTGCTCCGTGGCATGTGGGATCTTCCCAGACCAGGGCTCGAACCCGTGTCCCCTGCATTAGCAGGCAGATTCTCAACCACTGCACCACCAGGGAAGCCCAGGAGGATTTTTAAATAATAAATTAATCCTTGTCTTTTTGTCTTACTCTCAGTTAGATTGCCTTTATATTCCAATTTAGCAGAATTTAATTTAATTTCACAGTACTAAATTAAACATTTCTAATGTAAATTACCTCATTCTCAAGGACTTCATTGACTTTCTTTTTAATGTGATATGAATTTATTATATTAAAATATTTATAGAAGTATTTTATGTAAATAATATTGAGTTAAATAATATATAAAAAAGCTTACAAATGAATGTCTCTGCACTTCCCAGTGGCAACCAGTTACAAATGTTGTAGTTATTACTTCTGGATTTTACCTACATATTTCTAAATGATATGAGTATATTTCTACCTATAGATTCCTTAGTTATAGACATTACCCATGTAGTTTATATTGTAAATGAAGATTTTTAGCTACCTTACACTTCTTCCTCCCTTCCTTACCTGCCATTATCACTATGTACTGATTTTTTTGGTTAAGTCCCTATTAGCTCATTTCAGTTTTAGAACTCTGATAGTATTGATTACTGTTGAGCTATAATTCTATACTATATTTACAATTCCTATTTATTTTATTTTACAACTTTCATTTTTTCTGCAGTTAATAATTGCTTCAATATTTTATCTACAAAAAATTTTAATACCTGATTAAAACATCTCTTAATACAAATTTTTACTTGGCCAAACCTGAACCTGGAGCTATAGTTATTGGCGTCCTCTAGTGACTTCTCGAAGATGGTCCAGTTGATCCATACATCAGCTTACAGTTGTCATCCTGGGTCTTTATGTGGCTTTTGTCAATAATTCCTCTTCCTTTCTTCAGTGGTAAATTCTCTGCTTTCTGGGTCCTATGTTTTGTTCTTTCTTGGTTTTGGGGGATGTATATTTCCCACAAAGCTCTGAAAATGCATGAATGGAAAGTCTTTTTTTTGAGACTATGCATAAATTAAAATGCCTTAATTTTTGGCTCATCCTTGATTAGTTATCTAGATAGAAAATTCTCTATTGGTATGATTTTTGGCTCAACAGTCAAAATATATTGCTTTATTATCTTCTATATTACTTTTTGCTATTGAAAAATTCAATACTACTATGTTTTTTATTTATTTAAAATTTTCATTGAAGTACAGTTGACATATATTATGTTAATTTGAGAAATTAAATATCACTGATTCTTATCCTTTGTTTATGACAAATTGTTTCTCTTTATCAGTGGCATTTTAGTATTTTGATATTTTGTTTTCTTGAAGATTCTTTTTTTCTCAATAGCTCTTTGTTTTTCTCTGATGTGCCTTTTTGCATGGTATCCTGTTCTTGTTTCATAGATGCAATATGGAATATCTATGCTAGCTCCTTGAGTATATTATTTAAATTTTAGACCTAGTTTCTTCTTCCTTAATTGTTTTATTTTTCGCTGACTTTTTCTGTTTTTTTTTCAGGAGTGAAGTAGGGTTTTCTTTGTTTTGGTCTCTACCTTCATATTAAAAGCTGTTCTCAGTGTCTTGTGTAGTACTCCATTGACATTTCAGAGTGATATAACAAATTCTCTGCGTGTTGTGACAGAGTTATGGTAATGGCTTGCTGGTTAACTGAACTAACAGTTTGAAGTCTGACTAGATGGCCAGCTATCTATTTGGGGAATGCACAAATGTCAGAATTTTAGGTCTTTTCTCTGAAATGATTTCTTTTTCTCTGGAGAATCCACCTGTCTCTTGCCTAGGGAAGTGTTTTGGAGCTCTATGAAGGAAGAGAACTAGATGTTTCATGACTTAGTGTGTAGAATTTCTCTTAATTATCTTGTTTTTTATACAGTACCTCACCATCAGCCACCTCTGTGCCTGGAGTTCCAATGTTCAGAACTGTTTGGTTCAATTTCAACAGGATAATTATATTTCTGACCTCTAAACTGGAAATGAACATTTCTCCAACTGCATAAGCTAGTAGGTGGGGGCTGAAGATTAACTCATGATGTTACAGACATTAATATGTCCGATTTCCACTCATCTTACCCTTTCCTCTGTTGGTGATGCCACTAGTTTCTGAGTAATGTTTGGGAGCAAAGTAATCTCTATCTTGTCAGTACCCACCTGACTTCAAACACGAATGTTAAATATGTCTCTCTTCTGTGAGTTTTTCAGTTTGCCTTCTCTTTTCAACGTTATATGTTATGATTTAGGTTAAATATATTTTCTACTTTACATTTCATATTTTTCTTGATATTTCATATTATTTTCAAGAGAATGAGACAAGGAAAATGTCTCTATAATGTTATCTTGTCTTAATAATTTTATCCACTAGTTGTCAATATCCTGCAGAGACATATAAACATCACCGTAGTTAACTAAATATATATGCCGTCCTCAAACAGGGTTGATGTGATGGACTTAGAATTTTGGCATTAATAAGGAAAGAAATTCAAGTTTCAGTTTCAAAGAGACGTACTTGATGAGGGAATCATTCTGGGGTGTTGGTAAAAGAATAAAATAATTATCATAGCATTTCTAGAACTCCTTACAGAGACTGGCAAGAAAGAGGTTATAGTGTTTCAGGTGTGAATTCCTCTGTTTACTGGCCATTTCTCTGTGGTCCAGTATTTAAAATTACTTGAATATTTTTATCAGGTGCACTAGGAGACCAACATAGTGAAGGTGGCATCCAGCATTTTCATTAACACCCATTATTTGCCAAGTCACAGAGTTCAGTTTTATTAATTTCTGTCCAAATGAAATTTGCATATAAAGCTGTTTTCATTTGAATTCAAACATTGCTTGTTCTATATACTAACCTAAACTGAAAGATAGAGAAAGAATGTTTTCTTTTCCAGGGTCTGTTGTTTTCTTTAAAAAAACAAAACAAAACAAAACAACTATGAAGCAACTGCCAAAAATAAAGATAAAATTATTTTTCAAATATACATATTAAGATTTGGTATATGGTTAAGCCAATTAAGATGAGAAAGATACTGACTATCAAAAATTATCTAATATTCTTGCACAATGCATATGTTTTGGCTTGCAAAGTAAGAAAAAGCTTTTTTTTACAAGATTATAGCATACTATAATAGTGTAATTACATGTATTTACACTAATTATACACTTATATGTAATTATGCTAATTATGTAAATACATGACATTTGATAAAATATTACTTTGAAATTCACTCAATAAAAGCAGAACGAACTGGCTGGTAGAACAGTGTGCCAATAATGAAGGAAGGAAAATGAAAGGTCTTAAATAAATGATATCTATACTCTATTTTTTCTCTAAAAAGCTCTAATTCTAAAATTTAACAATACAGCAGAGAGTCATTGGCAATAGATTTGAAGTTGAGATACTTATTTTTTTGTTTAAGAAGATTTCTTTTTTTTCTCACAGCTTCAGGTTGGAGATTTCATGAAAACAATAATTGTGATTAATTATTTTAAAGAAACTTAAATGTAAATATAAGTGAGAATGTGAACCAGTTCTTAGTCTAAACGAGTAACAATGACTAGACTGTTACACTTCAACATCTGAAAAGACAGGAAGGACATCCTCTCACACATCAGTCTTTCCCTGATACCTAGTTTACCCATTCACTGTCTCCACCTTGGAGGGAAGGAAGACCAGGATATACATAATTCTGATTGGGTCTCAGGTGGCTAACTTCACCCAAGGTTGAAAATATATTTATATGTTATCCAATCTTCTGAATAATATTCCTACCTACCATCCATTTTCAAAATTTGGAGATTAAAACAATGATGAAGACTAGGGCAAGGCCCTCATTCTATTACGGATAGCTCAGGATATTCAAAACCTTTCTCTGTTCCCACAGTTGTTATTCTCTGAGGGTACTGGCAATGAGGAAGCTTCATCAGAAACCAGATTCAGAGCTGTGGTCATTCAGGGTAGGGACAAACATTCTAGGCCCTCATACTATAGTCTGATTTCATTTTATTCGACCAATCATTAATAAGCCTTTACTATGTGAAAAGTAGAAGCTCTACCATAAAAAGATCTTCTAGGGTAATATTGATGAAAAAAAAATCACCAACTACAATTGTAAGAATAAATAGCTCAGATCAAGACCCATAAGGGTGATAAAATCAAATTGCTAAAATCCCAAATGTTTCTAAACATTTTTTCTGCCTAAACCATCTAAATAATGCAACATACTACCATTTGTGAAAGTTTACCCGTGCTGCTGTCTTTTCAGTCTGATATATAATCTCCTGCAAGGGGCAGGGGGATTCCCACTACTCTGAATGGATTTAGTATTATTTTTTAAATTGGATGTTGTTGTTATTGCTGCTATTATTATTATATAATTTTTTTTTTTACTTAGAAACTTGTTCCAGAACTGAGAAAATTTTGGTACTTTGGACTAATTGTGTTGCAGGCAGAACATTTATGTTATAGACAAATGGAAATGTGGGAGCTAGCAGGCTGGTTGTGAAATGATAAGTTTTGTGAGAGCACCTTGATTACTGCATAAGCTATTTGAATACCTAATTATGGGCATTTGAATATGTTAACCTCCTTTTAAAATTTATTTATTTAATTCCCAAAATTGAACCCAAAAATGAGGGCTTGGGTCTCTGTCTCCCTGAGAAAAGTCTGGTGGGGTTATATACATTTTATATGTTTCACTTTAAGTTTTAAGGAAGGACATGGAAACTGATTTATACCTGAATATAAGCAAATGTTAAAAATAGCAGCATCAATGTGTGTTTAATCAGTATGTTTAAGAACTATTCTAATATCTGTTCATCAGATATTTGGAACAGCAGTTTGATAATCAAAATGCTAATCTAATCTGCACAGACCATTTGTAATCTGGTTGTGCTTGTAATAAATAAATCTTGAGGGCTAATATGTATTCCTTATGTTGCTGTTATTTGGATAGAAAGAAAAGAGCCTCTAAATTCTCTTACAAAACCAAAGAACCCATCTTCTTCTTGTTTTGTATTCCTTTCTCATAAATCCTACCAAAAAGATGTGTACACGTGTTGTCAGCTGTATTTGTCACTGTACAGGCTGTCTCTTGCCAGCTTGTCAGCATGTTGTTAGGCATGATTCATTGTGTGCTATCGGTCCTGTAGTTTCTGTACAAAGAAGCAAATCTGACTTCTGGGCCTGAATAAAGAAGTCATCAGGGTAGTAATCAGTGATGTACAGAACTTATCTAGTCCAATGGAGCTTGACGCCTTCTAGATCATCCTTTGGTGAGTCAGTGATCCAAGCGTGAACAATGTTGAATGAAGAAGGAAAAATAGGCATTGAAGTATTTTTCAGACTTAAAAATAAAAGTAAAATAAATGCATTGATATTCAGGGTACTCTTTAATAGAACGGTTAGACTTTTTAAATGTCCTTTATTATGGTGGAATTGAATCTCCTGGGGCTATCAGAATGCTGAACTATTGCCCAATTACCACATCATGAAACTGCTCATAGAAGATGATACACAGGACTGGAATAAATTGAGATTTCAAACTTTGTGTCGCTTCGTAAATCTAGCTCAAGCTGAACTCATCAACATAATCTAGTTCACCTAATGAGGATGATTTATACTAGAGCAAAGTCATGTTCTCTCCAGAGGTGGTGGTGACCAAGAATGGGGTAGAAAGACACTGGGGGGCAAAGATATACAGCACACTGAAATCTCATTAATGCAGAAATGATCTCATTATGAACTTTTGGCATTGGCCGCTTGGTTAGAAATTTTCAGTTATTCACTTGAGAGGTTTGAGTTGTTTTTCTTATTCTCTAAAGCATCTAAAACCTTGTACTAATAAAATGTTTTTTAAAATATAAGAGAATGTGACATAAGATTGTTCTTCTTACTGTGATTTTAGCTGAAAGTGAAACATCAATGATCAATCATAGGAAGCTGACATTAGTATTCTTGCCTGGAAAAGTTCCTGCTAATTTAGAAGAAATAATTACTCTAAAAATAAATAAAACTAGTCATGAAGAAGAATTACCACTTGCAAGAATACCCTTTTTATGTATATTATATATGTATATACACACACGTCACCTTTATTCATAAATCTTTATCTTACATTAATTCCCAAATAATTATTTTTTACTGAATGTGTGCCAGACACTAGTCTAGGTATTAAAGATATAGTAAAAAAGAAGATAGACATGGTTTCTTCCCTCAAGAAACTTACTTAGTATTAAGGGAAACATTTACATGATATTTGTTATTTCACATAACTTATTCATTTTATATATTTTTGCTCTGTATATTATATGGAATATGAGTATATATCAGGTTATTTCTAGTTTAAATATGTTTATTGTATTGAAGATGCAGAGTGGTCATCTGCCCTGTAGCACTAAGACATGTCATATTCATGTACTGTGAATGTCCAACAGAAAACAGTGATTTGTATGAAATGGGTTAGTATAATAAGATCAGTGCCCTCAGATTTCAGGTTGTCCTTCTTTCCATCATGATATCACGGTCTTATAAGCCAGTGTTACATCCATACTTTGAACGTAGGGAAAGCAACTCTGCAAATAAATACAGATTTTATTTTTATTTTATGGATATCTGTGATGATGGCAAAAAGTCATTTTTGAATCTGGCAAAGACTATATGACAAGATTATTTAATCTTTTATGACAATCAGCTCTTTCACTGAACATCCCCCTGACATTTACTTCCAGACTTGAAACTGAAATCCTTCAGTATCTTCTGAGCTGTTCTTTTGTTTTCTCTAATCACTATGTACGGTCTCCATAATGAGTAGAGTCAGGCTCTAAGACTTCATCTAGTTCATCTAGTCCAACAGAGGCTTGATTCTCATGGATAAAAAACGAATGATGTTGAGGCTTAACTATAAATGCCTCCATTGATGAGGAGTCCTCATCTCTCATAGGAGCCCATTTCTACCTCTGGACAGAGCTAAAACTTTCTTTCTTGTATTCAGCTGAAATCTCTCCTCTTGTAGCTTCCATCCATTTTTCCCAGAATTGTTTATTGAAGCCTCTTAGAATAGGTATAAACCATTTCCCTCTGATGAACGCTATTTAGAAAGCCACATGTTCTTCTCTTTCATAGCAATTATTATAACTGGCAACTAACTAATTACATATGAAGTTATTGACTAAAGGTCTCTCTCCTCCAGTTTTGTCTTTTTCTCAGCACTTCATCAGCATTAGCACAGTACCTGGTACAAAGAAAGCTCTCAATAAATATTTGTTGAACGAATGTGTGTGAATGACTTAATATTCTAGACTATCTTGTCTTGTGTATTAGGTAGGGTAAACCAGAAGCAGTACCTATAATGAAAATGTGTTGGAAGTGACTAATTAAGGGAGTGATCTAGGGAAAAATGGTAGAAGTGAGGGAAGTTGGACAAGGGTATAGGAAGCCAATTAAGGATGAGATCTTGGGCAAGTTCTTCTAGAAGGGGCAGCTTCATCCTGACCCTGCAGGGCATCTTTACAGTGTAAGTTATGCCAAGAATTGTGCATCCTGAAGCAAAGAGAGCTGACCTTTCATGACCTTGCATGTGTCAGTAATTAGTTAAGAGCCAACACTCCAGGGGACAGTAGAGTCCCGGGCAACTGCAGCTCTCTAAGCTTTAGGAGCAAAGGGCAACCTGGTTCCATAGCTTTAGGCCCACCTGCTGAAGGAAAGCCACAGGTATTGGGTGTTCAAAGCAAAAGCACAGAGAAGGTGAGAGGTAGGAGTATATGCAAAAAGATAAAAATGATCCCAGGGAAATCTAGGTGGAATATCTTATCACAATCTGCTCTTGAATATTCTTCATAAATTCAACATTCCAGTGCCCTTGATCATGTCATATTATGTATTTAATTCACTCCCAAGAGACCCTCTTCTTAAGGAGTTTAATTTGGTTACAGTTTAATCTCGATCAAATAGAAAAACAAAAGTTAGCATGAATTCTGCATGATCTGACCAAATTCTAGGCAAAATCCTATTATCCTGTATCTCAAAAATTGCTTCGTTCAAATACAACTATATGTGAAAATTCAAACTTTAGCTTCTTTCCTGAAAGGAAAGTGAGACATGAATAGGGCTCTGAGATAAAGACTCAAGATGAGGGCTCAAAACAAAACTGAGCAGAAACTCAGGACATGGAAATGCACTGTGAGAAATTTTGTAACAAAAATACTGGGCTGCTGGAGAATAGGACTCAAAGAAAGAAAAACTGGGAAACAAAGAAATGGTCTGACATGCCATTTCAACTCCCATGATTATGAGGTTCACATAAATGAAGTTTCAATCTACTGATCCCAAAACGGCCTGTGGTAAATTTGAAAATAAATCCAGAAATTGAAAGAAAAGAAAAGAAAACAAAACAAAACGATTACCACAGAAAACTTGGCAGTTCTCACTAATTTGCTGCTTTGGAAAAAAAAGAAGTTTAAAATGCCTGGCAGTTCCAAATAAAGTGCTATTGTTTCTAATATAGTACTTCAGATAATACAGACTGGGCTTCGATTCTACCTAAAACTTTCTCAGTTCCTTCTCTATCACTCTTCAGACTGTGAAGCCAAATTCTTCAAGGGACTAAAGAAGGCCAAGTGATAAGGGAAACGTTGCAGGGGATTTTGAAGTGAGGATAGATGTAAGGATTTAGGGCTTCTTATTCCCAACATCAGATCTGCCTTTCTTGATGTATTTCTGGATTTTAGTTTAGGGGTCTGACTGAGACTTGAAAAAAAAGATAGAAAGACAGATGTGAAAAATAATGAAAGTAGCTCTCTAAACTTTTTTTTCTCCCCTAAGGGGAAAAATTATTTCAGGATTACTCAGTATTGAGAGCAGAAGATTCAGAAGAATGACTATTTTATTTTGCTTTTTCCTTTTCTATGACATTGTGAGTCCAATGGAGACATATTCTGAACTAAGAAAACAAAGGCCTACTGATGATTAATGGACAATTTACCCCAGATATGCATACTTGGTGAAGCTTCTCCAAGTAGCAATGCATTGTCATTGCTACATTCAGTTGTTCAATTTTCTCAAAAACAGGAATTTTTCATTAGGAACAATTATTTAGTCATTGTCATTAAAAATAGTATCAAGAAGATGTTTCCATGTGAATTGTATCTTGTAAAATGTGCGTGTGTACACACACACACATAATTTTTTCTCTTTTTTTAATCAAACATTTTATATTAATTCTTGTTTGCCTGACATAGTTGTGAGCATTTTACCTAAGTTAACTGATTGTTTATATAAAATATTCATAAAGGTGTCAAGCAGCTGACCCATGGTCACACATTTAGTAAGTGTTGAAGCTGGGATTTGGACCTGAGCATTCTGGCTCTAGAGTCATTGCTGTTAATTATCTTGCTGTTCTACTCTCAGTATTATATTTTAAAATGTCCCCAATAAATACACTACATTATCAGTCATATCAAACCAACAGTGAATTTGGAGAGTAATTACTCCTTTACTTGCCTCTTCTTTTGCCCAAAGTGACAACTAATATTTTCAAGTTAGTTATCTAGACTCCAAAATAAGTTGCAAATGAGAAACACATGGAAATATTGCAGAAACCAATTTTTGAAGGTTAAAAAAAAAAAAACCCTCCAGATGATTTAGCTTAAAGTTCTCATTTTATTAGGGGGTGAGAGGTAAGTGAAATGGGTAAAGGCAATCAAAAAGTACAAACTTCCAAAATAAGAAAAAAGTCATGAGGATATAATGTACATCATGATGTCTATAGTTAAGAATGCTGTATTGCATATTTGAAAGTTGCTAAGAGAATAGTAGATCTTAAAAGTTCTCATCACAAGAAAACAAATTTATAACCGTGTATGGTAATGGGTGTTAACTAGATTATTGTGGTGATCCTTTCACAAAATATACAAATATTGAATCATTATGTTGTACACCTGCAGCTAATATAATGCTGTATGGCATTTATACCTCACACAAAAGTTCTCATTGTATAGATCAGCAAGATGTAGGTCCAGAAAAATGGAAGTTTATCATTAATGGGACAGACTGTAAGAACTGAGTCTCTTGGCTTCCGAGTGGCTGCTGTGTTTTACTCCTTCTCAAAACCATGGCAAATCACAAAGAAAAACACAAATAAGAATAAATAATTCAAACTATAATCTGATCTCCAAAAGGTTGCTTTTTAAATTACCATCTTTATTCTTAAGTATCACTGTCTAGTTTGAACTGTGCATTCTTCATCATTTTCAACTCCGAAATTGAGTCAGTAATCCTACTCTCTCACATATTTACTTATTTTTAAGCTGTATTTGATGTGCTTTATAAATAAGTTTAGGTATGTGGTATGGTATCCACTTCCAGGTAGGATAGTGTGGCCTCTGAAACCTCAGTGGTCCAACTGAGAACAAGTGGAAAAGCTGGAAGAAAAATTTTAAAAACTAATGGCACCGAAAAGCTGTTCAAGTAATGAGGACCAGAGATTTTTCCAGAACAGAAGATTATTGCTAGGTGTCATGGGGTGGGGTAACCACAAAATGTTGGTGGGTTCATGGGGCTGGAGTGACAAAATTGGTAATTTAGAGGGCTCAAACAACAGTGTTTTGCCCTCAATGCATTTGCCAGATTTTGAAGCTGCATGCAGTGGGAATCTGGAAAGCTTAGCAATAAATCTTTGAGAAGCAGAGTAGAGGATAGAGTGCTGGGAAGGCTATGTCGCCATAATGAAAAGGCCCCACAGAATGGGAGAAAATATTTGCAATACGTATAGTTCACAAAGTACTTGTACCAAACTACATATTAACTCCTACCAATCAAGTAGTAAAAGACAGACAATGCAAAAGTTTAAAAACTCACAAAGAAAAGAACATCCAAAGGCAAATAAATTAAAACCACAATTTAATTCAGTGCTACTATACTTCACCAGAATTACTAATATGGAGGGAAATATCAAGGATTAGCAAGAACATGAAGCCACTGAGACACTCATCTATTGCTGTGTGGAGTGTAAATTGGTACAACACGATAGAAAGATTTTGGCATTATCTTCTAAATCTCTTTAAATGGCTGTGTTTATTTTGTAAAAATTCATTGACCTGTACACTTATATTTTATGCCATTTTCAATCTATATTGTATTTCAATGAAAACATTATAAAATATGAAGTAAGTGTGTAGGGAAAGATAGATAAGCCTGTCATTATGTATTACCCGATAATAGTCATTGCTGTATTCAATAATGAATTACTTGACAACATATTTCTTGGGATCCTCGACCATATTTAGAGTACAAATATTAATATAACCTGTTGGATTAAAACTATTCAACCTAAATTAGTCATGATTGTTGCTAAAATGTCACTATCACATGTATGGATTTTGATTGATAAAACTTGGCCTGTGGGGAGATGCAAGAGGGAAGAGATATGGGAACATATGTATATGTATAGCTGATTCACTTTGTTATAAAGCAGAAACTAACACACCATTGTAAAGCAATGATACTCCAATAAAGATGTTAAAAAAAAAAAATCCCCCCCCCCAAAAAAAAAAAACTTGGCCTCTGATTTCTCACGATGAAAGACAGTTTTAACAAAGATTGCAAATATCCCTTTAAAAATCACCTTGGCCAAGCACAGTAGACCTTTGCCATCTGTGGCTTTAATATCCATAGTTGCAATCACTAGAAATATTCCCTGAAGGTCAGTGACACATATTGATTTATAATTTTGTTGAGACAGAGATTTGAACCTTCTTGGCCTGATGTGCCAGTCACTCAAACACAGAGTGGGCCTCTTGGTGTGTTTGTTATCTCCTCAACATTATCCAGCTTTGATAGCGCAGGGTGGTTTTGTGTGTTTTCAGACACTTTCCATAGCATGTAAATTACTTATAAACCTTTCTCATTGCAATGTCACAGTTTGCAATGATATACTTAGTGAATTAGTTGATTAATGCCTATCTTCCCCATTAACTTCCATGAAGACAGGCATAGTGTCTTCTGGTTTTAATTGACAAGTTTATCATTAATGACTAGCAGAATGTCTGGTTCATTGATTAATGAATGGGTGAATTATGTGCTAAAGAGCAATTCTCAAATTTGGGGCTACTCAAAGATTTCAGCATTTATTTATTGAAAAAAATTAGATATTTCAATATTAGATATCCAAAAAGATCTACTGCTGATTTGGTAGCATGACAGTAGTAAAAACTTAGCCACTAGACATCTTATCTTCCTTAGACTAGGAATCCAGATCATTTCTAAAGAGTTAAGAAAGGGATCTGAGCTAAATTCAAATTCATCAATGTATATGATATTATGCTTTTTTGTGCCAATAATTTAAAAGAAAAACTTTAGTATGTAATATATAACTGTAAGCTTTTAATAAGCTCATAGTTAGTTAATACAGTATATAGTATTAGTATACAGTGTCTCTATCTTACCTACGTACTTCCCTGTGACCTTCACTAATGATTCCTGGTTCACCAGAAGCCAATTGGGTAAGATTGCCAAGATGACTTGTCTAGTTGTTTGACATATCAAGAACTGCCTTTTTACTGTGGGTCTTGCTAAACTTCTCATTTCCAAAGTAATTCTCCTTAGAGTATGGTACCTGGCCATCATCCCCTGGGAACTTTTTAGAAATAGAAATGAAATTCATGGGCCCCACTCCCAGGAACTCTGGGGATAGGACTCTGTTTTAACAAGACCTCTAGGTAAGAGAAGTACTAATCTACAGAAACTTGGTTCTATGAATTCCTGCTCAGATGATGACTATATGTTTGGTTTTACTAGAGGATGTAAAGATTTAAAAAAAAAATATTAGCAGTAACCATTTCATACAGATAGTGTGATTTTCTTTAGGAGTTTTTATTGCCCCACAAAGAGCTTTGCTGATGTGGAATAGAAATAAGCAAGCTACCAGTGTAGAATACTCTTGATATCTTTGAGTCATATCCCGTCCCTGTTGTTCAACTCCTGAGACTGATTTCCTAATCTCTATCTAAAATGACCCCTCAGAGGCTAGAAGGGAGAGGTGAAGGGGTGGTAATGTTAAATCTCTTTAGGTAGTTTCAGTAAGACACCAAGTTTAAGGACCAAAGAACTGGAGCAGTGGTTTTCATAGTGTGGTATTCAGACCAGCAGCATTAATATCATGTAAGAGCATGCTAGAAAAGCAAATTATAACATCCCACCAAATGTAAGTTCTCACACCCCGAAGACTTACTAAATCAAAAACTCTGGGAATATCCCATCTCACTCCCTCGCCTGCTGTGTTTTAACAAGCCCTCCAAGTATTTTGATGCACTCTCAAGTTTGAGAATCACTAAATTACAGTATCTTATGCTCACATCTTATGCTCAATATGGAATAAACTGTGAGATGGCAAAGGCAGAATTAAAGGACTTGAACTTTGTAAGGTAAACTCCTAAATATTTTCAGGGTAAATAAAGATCTCTAGATATGGAATTTTTACCATTGTCACCATCAGTAATTGACAGTCATTAAGTGTGCTCACTTCTCATCAAATGATTGTTGACTTGAAAGGCTCCTTAGAGATGAACTCTTAGGGAAAGTTCCTTCACAGAGGACCTCCATTGGAAAGTACTGATCTGAAGTCTCTCTACTATAGAAAAACTGGTTGCTGAAGGAAAACATGCACTATTTATAGTCATGTGTATAATTCATTAACTTTGGAAACTCATCTCAATTGCAGCATCTGGTGTCAATGAGCTCTTACAACAGGATTAGCCACCTTGCCGCTGAGCTTCTCAGGAGGAACCAGGACATATATGAAAGTGTTCATGTAATGAATGTCTAGTGCCTTTCTACTTCTGCTCACTGAGAGTGCGGAGGGCTTACACTAAGGGGTCTGTGAGGTTAAATAAGTTCCAGGCCCTCTAGCAATTGGAAAGCTATTAGAATTCAGAGATAAAATTGTAATAATAACTATTTGTTGGAAAACTCAAATCTCATTACAATAAATCATTGTAAAACTAAAATTCCTGTGTAACAAATACTTTGCAAACTAAAAGTTCATAGTCTGGCTGGTATTTTATCTACTTTATTAACACATTAACTTAAAAAACAAATATTTATCAAGCACATATACATATATATACTTATATACATGTTTATTATATGCGCACATATACATATATGTGTGTGCCTATACATATAGGGGTGTGTGTGTATATATATATATATATAAAATCTCCTAAAGTATAACATGTATGTGCAATTTAAATGGAGTCTCTTAGGTTGGAGAGATTAATTCCATCCAGCAACTTTAAAGGAAACTGCTTGACCAAGGAGATATTTGGTTTGGGTTTTGAATCATGTGATAATGTGGAGAGAGAGGGAAAAGATATGAAGTGAGACAGGGAGATAAAACAATATGGAGTACCTTACAGAATAGTTAAAAAAAAAAAAAAAAAGTTTGGCAATGTATTTGGGACCAGTATCATTGAAGGATTTAATGACCAGGTCAAAGACCTTGTACTTCATTCTCTATGCAGAGACGAGACATTAAATTTTTTTCAACAGGGAATTAATATGATCAGAAATACTCTTCAGGAATACTGTTGTGAAAGAATCTTGTAATTAGAGAAATGTGATAGTAAGAATGAAGAGAGAAATGGATTCATAGAGATCAGTTAAAGAAGTTGAAAGGTAAAAAGGACTTGAAATTGAGTAATAGTTTTGAGTGGTGAGAATGAGTTAGAGATTTTAACAAGATGGAATGGCTAGACATGGGAAACCAGGGTGTCGTTATGGGGCAAGAACGATGGGTAAGTCTCAGATATTCTGAAAGCTAAATGGAACAGTAAAAGAAGCACAGAAAGGTGAAGTCAGCTTGAGAGGGCAGGCTGTGAGCAGAATTTGGGTAATGAATTTAAGTGCTGATGGGATAAGTTGAAAGTGGAATGCTGAAATTCAGGGTGGATTACATTTGTGTTATCTGTTTAGATTTTGTTTACATGATGGTAATTGTTGAGTCCATGGGTTTGCCAGAGTGCCAAAGGCAGGTTTGAAAGCTCCTATTTTTAAGAGACTGAAAGAATATGAGGCAGCAAATGAGATGGATAAAAGCTGATCAAAAAGGTAAAGAAGAAAGTAGTTGGGGAATCCAGGGTCAGTGGGACGAAGTAAGAGACAGATTCTAATATCAAGGTAATAGTAAATAGGAAAAAATGCTGAAGTTACGATTGGGAAGAGTTGTAAAAGAAGATCATTGGATTTCTGAAGTCATCCGTAGACTTCACAAAGGTTTTACATGGAGTAGTGAAGCCAAAAGACAAATGATAGGGAGCTGAGCTATCTGTAAGTTAAAAAAAGGGAGTGTAGAGCATAGTTTTAAGAAGTTTGGTGGGGGAAAGATTTAAAAAATGAAAAAGAATAAATGAAAAAATAATTCTATGGAAGAGATTTTGTGGGCTTTTAAAATTTGTTGTTTTTCTTTATCTTATCAATAATGATTGTAACAATTATTTTAATGCTGTGTCATTCAGGAGATGTTTATTAAGAGGTAATAATATACAATTCACAAAGATCAGAAACACTACTGAATGCGATGGCTGATATTAAACGTACTGTAGGCTAAAAAAAAAAAAAAGTACAGTAAAGGATGTTATTTGGGTCAACTGACAATATTAGAATAAAAATAGTAAAGTAGGTAAATGTCATGTCAATTTTAAATTTACTGAAGTTGGTAAGTATATTGTAGTAATGTAAGAGTAATTCCTTATTCTTCAGAAACATCCCAGAAATACTTACGGGTAAAGGGCCATGATGTATACAGTTTTACTCCAAAATGTCTCTGAGAAAAATATTTTATATTTTCATTTTTGTATTTTATATGCTTTATATATTCCATATATTTATTTTATTTGAGAGAGAAAGAGAGCAAGACTGAGAGCAAATGATAAAGCAAATAGAGGAAAATGTTTCTAATAGGTCATAAGTAAAGGTATTCTTTGTACTGTTCTTATTCTTGCAATTTTGCTGCAAAGTGAAATTATTTTCAAGTGAAAAGATAAAACATACAAAAGAACCCAAATTGTGTGGTTGAAATTCAAGACTCAAAGCCAAAGTGAGTTAGGAGATATCTCTGGTGTCCTTAAAACACTTCCTTCAATCAGTACTGTTAAACTGTTCATTCTTCTCCCACCTCAGAAGGTCATTCGTTCCTGAAAAATCTCTTGAATAACATATACTCTTAAGTAAAAAATGTCATTATAGTTTTTTTCAATGAAGACAGTTTTTAATGTGTTCTGGAACTCACAAATTGACATCCATTATAGTAAGTGACACACATGAGAGCAATTTGATAATCAATAACTGTTGTTATATCTTAATGAAGTCATTTTCCTCTCGTTAATTTTGTTATGTCTGTTTATCAGCTCTCTTAAAGCCCCTTATTGGTTATTACACATAAATTTGATTGACAAGTTAATGTAATATAGGGTATGATACCAGATATTATCATTGCCACAAAATAGCAATTCATGAATTCTCTAAGAGAACTGAATGCGATATATGCAGCTATTGAACAGCAAGGCAATTCTAGACTCAAGGGAGTTCAACCGCTACATTAAGTGTGACGAGAGGCCTAGTAGGAAGTGCAAGTGATATATGGAACTTCTTGTTAAGTTCTTTTACCTCCAATAGGTATGCTGTGGGACCTGACTATATGCATTTATTTACATGTTTTAAAATAATTTACATTAATGTGTTTTCCAAAAATAAAACAGATATCAATTTACAATGAATATACATAGACATATCCCATGTTAATGTTGAAAACAAGAAAAATAACAAGGCATGACATTATCAGTTAAAACGTTTTTCTTTCTTGTTTGTTCATCTTGCTCTCTCATTAACAATGGTTAGTAGATATGTTTTCAGTGGTATCTCACAGGCTCTCCCTTCCACATTAGCTGTGAGCAACCCAGTGTATTTAGAAATGGATGATGAGTGTGGGAGAGAGTGTAAGATTATTTAGCACATAATCTTATAAAACAAATTAACTGCAGTTTATGATAATAAAATCATAAACACTACATAATATATCCATTTCTAGATAAATGAATATTATCATTGACTCATAGACTCTTAGAATGCAAAGTGCTTAGAATGTAAAATGTACTCTTGCACATTTCTAACAACTCACTAATTCATAAGGCAAAATATCTTATTGTATAACTGAAATGATCTTACAGCTTTACCTAAGAACCAAAAATATTCGATTGTCACTTCCCAATTGATGTTAACTCTCCTCTCTCCTCCACATGTCAAAGCCTCACATATTTCATGACAGCTTTTAGAGAATTGATATTCCCCTAAAATTACATTTTCTCATCCAGGCTATACATGTCTAGTTTCTTGAACATTTTTTTATTATATAATATCATAATATCAAAACTCCAATATGAGCCTGGAATATTACTCTGTATATCCCTTTGAAGATAGGTTATATATAGAAATAAGTACACAATTTTAGGGCAAACTGATCATCCAAAAAAATAAATGTTTTCAATGTAAAACTTTTCAACACCATGTTTTCCATCTTTCCCATACAAAAGTTAAATATTGTCAAATCAATTAAGGAAATGAAATAAATTTAGAGCATTTCCCCAATCTAACAGTCTACCAGCATTTTATTTTTCAACTTAGAGTAATTATTGTATAAACTACAATACATTTAACATTTGATATATATAATTATGAAATATTTCAAATCTACAGAAAAGTTCAGAAAAAAATTTAATGAATATTTGTATAACTACCATCAAGATTTAACAAATGTTAAACGTTCTGATTGTTTTTCTGAAAATAAAACAACACAGATACAAGAGGAGCCCCCTTTATAACCCTTTCTGATCCCATTGACTTTCTTCTCTTCTTTGTTGTGTGAGGTAACCACTATCTCTCTGTGTTGTTAAAGTTTTACTACATGCACTTATGTCCATATATAGTAAACAGTACCTATATTGTTTTAGCTAATATTTTTGGCTCCCCTCGTATCATTGTATCGTTGGCACAGTTTTCTTTCTCATCTTTCCTTTTCAGATTCTTCTTTTAAAATGGAATTACTTCTCAACTTTGTCACCTGTAATGTAAACCTTAATAACAGAAAATGATCATTATTGGTGACTAAATTCTATCCATACCTATGTATCCATATGCCTATTTCTCCATGGAGAGCATTTTGTTGAGTGTATTGAATGACAAGGAACGACTCATTTGTTTGTGTATCTTTTGTTTTACACAAGTTAGGTATTTTGAAATGTTGATTGGAAGTGCAATTTATAGTACAGCCTTTGCTGTACTAAGAACTGATTTAAAGTAGGCAGTCCAGAATTACTTCTTCACAGTAAACTGCAAGCATAATTGCTTTGTATCGTGGAGCAAAACTCTACAGTGGCAGCAACTTCCATATTTAGGCATTACATTATGTCTGAACCCTTTTGACAGCAATGGATTCTAAATACACAAGTCCCAGATATCCATTTCTCCTCCATTTGATTTGTTCAGTTTTCATTATATACCTCATGTTAAAGTTTATTTAAAATACTAATTATAGGTCTGGCAAGGGTGGTAGAGAAAAGAATCATGTGTGAAGAAGATGAGTCAGGATGAGAAAAAAAGGAAATGGATAAAGTAATGTGGACAAAATTTAATAAAAAAAGAGGACTGATGTTTCTTTGGAAAATTAGTCTGAGCCAGTTCCAAAAAAATGTCTTGTGAAGTTTGCTGGGCTGCCTCTGTCCTTCTTTGGAGGGTAACTATCTTTCATTTTTTATTTAATTGTTCAGAACATAGCAGTGTGATAAAAGTTTTTTATGGAAATTTCTCGCAGCAACACAATCAATCATATTTCCAACTCATGTGCTGTCTTGAGCCCCTGAGCCTCAAAGACTTTTTTTCTGGGGAGCTTACTTGTTAAATTAGCACTGATCAAAGGCTAAAACATTTATCATGCTTATTAGTGAATAAACCTAGCAGCAGGTATCCCAAGTGAGGAAGCAAATCCTCATTTCCTGCAAGAATGAATTGGAAATTATCCAAACTGCTTGCAAACATTTTTCAGGAGTGACGAATTGTCAAAAAGAAAGCAGCTGCTAGATGTGGCAGCAACCAGGGTTAGGGGGAAAAAGAGCATCTTTCCGAGGTATCTTCAAACCAGCCCAGGGGGATATTCTGCAGTTTGATTTACTCTAATTGCCTTTGAAATCCTGCAATAGCTGACCTTACCAATGAGCTCCAAAATAACACCCCGACTAAGATAATTTCGAAATCGCAAATTTTTCACCTTTGCTCTTCGTACTCCTTGTTGTTATTGTTGTTTATGAGAACACAAATTGACAAGTACCCAAATTGATAGAATTTTGTTTCCGTTTATTGCAAAATGATGCCCAGTGCTGGTTTTACAGGAACTACTGTCTTATTAGCATAATTTAATCAGTTGGCAGATGTAACAATGAAAAGAAATATGCACTACAAATCCTTTTCTCCAGTTTTAAGCTTAGTTAATAAAAATTAAAAATATTAAAATCATTGGCACACTTAGCTGTTATGTCACATTTTAACCAGTTAGAAGTACTTAAAACTTTACTCAAGCAACTGTGAATGAACGAATGAAGTGTTTCAAGCTCAAATTAATATAATACAAGCATATATGTTACAAAATGCGTGGGACTGAAATCCAGCATCATTTCTTTTATTTAAAAGCTGATGGCTTTGCAAATGCATTCCCTTTGTTTCTGAGAGTTATGATAAATTGTATGCTACTTGTGAAGATTACTCAAGAACAAGATAGAATCCTTCCTTTGCAAATACAACCAGATTGCCCTTAGGAAAGGAGGTATTACCTTATTTTTTTGGCAGACTTAAAAAATCAGATCCAATGTGAATATTTGGGGTCAGATAAATGTGGTGATAACATGGGTTGGTATCATAACTATAACTGCATGATGGGGAACAATGTGGAATGGTGAGAAGGAGGTACTTACAAAGAATTATAAATGATCACGTACCATTTACACTTGCTTCATTTAAGTTAAAATGAAAAGGCAGTTTATTGCTTCCCACACTTTTTCTTCCAATGAAAGTCTAACCATCTTTTGAATAATTATAGGCAACCCAGTTTACAAAGGGCATGTACCTCAGTCTTTCATCTGCTTTGAAAAGCCAATTAGAACCTTCTGTTAATCCTAGAGCCTCTGATCCGTTTTCAATCTGGATTCAGGCACACTGCGTGTCTCTCTTTCCCTGTTTGGTTATAATTGCACTCATACTACTAAAACTAGTTGGAAGCAAAAAGGAGTCAGAAAATAAACCAGACCTATTCCTGGGCCAGAGGACTCTCTCTCTACCCCCTCTAAACAGGATTTCACATTTCACAGCTTAGAAAAATATCTAGAACTACATCTCTAACTTTCTTATAAATGCATACATTATCTATTTTCCCCAGAGCTTTGGACTTGTGTCATAAAGAAGACTTTTTAGTTAAAGCTTATTCTACAAGCGTAGGCTACTCTACCCTTTGCAGAGTCTCTTGACCCTATTAAGTGTCTCTCAGATTTACCCTTTCTTTTCTATCTGTACTGCTGCCCTTCTAATCTAGGTCCTCATTATTTCATACCTGCATTCCTGTTGTAGCCTTTGTGTTGTTTATGCCATCTCTAGTTTCTCCACTCTGGGATAATATTGCTAAATAAATTTTTAATGTAAGATCTTATTCAGGAACACAAGGGGGTTTTCTCTTTCTGCCACTTAAGCACCTGTAAGTTCATGTTCACCTCACATGGTCCAGGTCACTTCTCTTTGTCCTCATCATGGGTTCTTTGTTCGAGCCTTAAGTTATTCGCTCCTCTGCAAGTGTCACTTGACTCATTTAGCAAGTACACGTTGAGCACATACTATGTGTATATCTGTGCACTTGTTTACTTATTCTGTTAAGTATTTGCTATTTCCCTCAGACCTCCTATATCCCTTAGATCAAAACTCTTACCCAGTATGAGACTTCTCCATTTACTGCGATCCATCACAATTTCTCTCTTCACTAATATTCTCTTGTCCCTCAAGGCAGTGCATTTGGTTGAAGCTAACATTTGTAATTACTTGTTTAATATCTTATTCTCTACAACTTAAATGAAAACTACTTAATGGTAGGGATTATATTTATGCTGAAAATTTTTAGATATTTTGTTGATTGTTTATGTATTCTTTTATTGTCTTTCATTTTACTAAGTGCCCAGGTGTTCAATAAAATCATGCTAATTTATTGGTGAATATGAAGAATATCAAATAATCCACCGAACATATTGGGCTGAGAATCACTCATTCATATAGTTGGAAGAAATACTAGAGTTGTCTAGTCTATATTCTCATCTGATGCTTGAATTCTTCAATAACATCTCTGAAAATAACCATACAACTCATAATTTTCGTCTCGTCTATATAAGCTATGCTGTTCCAAATCTCCATTAATGCTAATGCTGGCATTTTTCTCTCTGTCTTCTTGATCCCTAGTCTACTTCTCAACTGGTACAAAATAAAGGCAAAAATGGAGGTATTGTTAATTTGACACCTCAAATCCTCATATTACCTGCCTTAGAGAATTTATATTAGTACCAAAAGTACTAAATACAATGGGATTTTTAAATCCTGTATTTTGTAAACCCTATAATTATATTACTTTTACACATATACATTAGACCCAAGCATTTTTTGTTTCTCACAGTAATAGCTATAATAAATTAAGGCCCCCATTTGAAACATAGCAACTATTGGTTTTTCCAATAAAAATGTGACAATGTAAGAAAAATAATGTTCACATTTGTTTCCTGTACATTTAGTGTTCAGCGCTTCTTTGGCTATGAAATAAAATTGTAGATTATTAAGTTTGGATATAGCTTAATTTCTTCAAATATATAGTCATTGTTTTGAGTCACCATAGTTTGCACATGAAAAATGGAGGCAAGAGCATGGTCATGAAGGACAAGTACATCCCCTGAAGTCAGAACAAGGAAAATAAATCAAATGCGTTAACCCTACCCCCAGGTTTGAGTGACCACCCTGGGCATTCTCATTGTGCTTAGTGCTTATGCCTGGGAAGTAACTTCTAATACTATATTTTAATTGTTTGCTGTATATTGGAATAATAGTTCTTAGGGGTTAGAAATCTGTAATATCTCTCTTCATCTGTGTCTGACCAAGCCCCTAGAAACCAATCAATATATAATTATTCAATTGGTTAATGCCTATTTGAAAAATCTATGGTGGGGCAAGAGTATCTTTCTTCAAACATATGCATTTCCTTTCCTGAGCTCTTGAGCACTCAAATTTTTGCTGTTTCTGCTGCTCAACTTCTCAAGCCCTTGGCTCTAAAGCTGGAAGGTAAAAAGATCCTTAGTATTTAGTTTAACTTTCATGTTTACAGATATGAAAATGTTGGACTGGAGCTATTTAGTAATTGGATGAAAGCCAAACAAATTGAGACGCAGTATAGAATAGCTAAGATGCCCTATAATATAGTGGATAAAAGCAAGGGCTGCACACCAGACTAGCTGTGTTCAAATCCCAGGGTTTCTACTTATTAACTATGTGCTTCCCAGCATTTCAGTTTCCCTGAATATAAAATAGATAATGCTGTCAGCATCAAATAATTTAACATACATACAAGGAACCTAGAATGGTGTCTGGTATTTACATAGTAAATGCCAGTAAGTGTTAACTTAAATAAAGAAGTTTACCCTGGAGAACTGATCTTCAGGATAAAAGATAGGATTTGTGCACCTTTGATTTACTATTTCCTTTATCATTCAAAAGAGATCCATAATACACTTTTGAGACATCTCACATGTTATGTGTGTGTGTGTATGTAAATTTTTCAAAAGAAGCATCGGGAAGCATTTTGTCCTTCCTGTAGTAATCAAAATAATCAAAGAAAAGTTTTCTATTAATAATAACAGTATGTGTCCAAAACATAATAAATATCAAAATTTTAGCAATAAAAACAAACAATGGATGTGAAATACAGGATATGAAATACAGTAAAAATGAGGAAAATACCTTAAATCCTTTCTCTGTGTGAAGTTAAATAAGATGTTTGGGCTTAGTGTGTGGACAGAAGCTGAAAGGTAACATTGGTACAAGGAGGGAGTGGTAGGAGGGAGGAAAGTCAGAGTCTCCATGAAAGAAAGGCCATTTCCTGGCTGCAAAATTGGTACACTGGTGACCTCACTAAAGAACCAGCTCTGGATAATTAGGTTCCCATTGAAGATGAATTATCTTTCCTCCTGTAAAGTCTCTCTCTCTCTCTCTCTCTCTCTCTCTCTCTCTCTCTCTCTCTCTCTCTCACACACACACACACACACACACACACACACACACACACACACACACACACACACCCATCCCGGGGACTTTCTGCAATCTTGATGATGATTTTTAGCTATTCTAGTAATTATTTTATTTGCCATACCTTCTGATAGTAAAGTGTACCAACATTGGGGGACTCTCATATTTTTACTTATAGTATTCTTATTTAGAAATATTTCCAGCAAAATTAATTCTAATGCAAACTTTGAATTATGAATCACATATGTCTAGGAGTGAAAAGACCAAGACAGCAGTGATATGCATGTTAAAACATATTTACCAAGTGAGTTTTACATGTATTTATGTTATTTTCCTTTAAAATTTCATTCTAAATCCTTTATACATGAAGGAAAGCTATTTCCTTTTTATTTAAAAAAAAGTGGCATGAATCATCCATTTAATATATCCCCAGCACAACATGAAGTACTGTACCACATGCAGCTTATGTTTAGGAGAAACACACCATGATTTCTATCCCAGTTATTCACTGCCAGTGAATTATCCCTGTGCTGAAAGACAAACAAACCAAGGCATTAAGAGGCTACAGAAAATCGATTTTTGTCAAGTGGTGGTCAGGAAATGAAAGCGGATTTGGATAAGTAAAGTGAATTTGATATGTGGATAGGTATATTGATTTGAAATACTAATAACTAAAATGCACGTGTTCTGTTTCATGCTAGTGCCTAGTAAACTCTCCACTTTGACATATTTATTCCTATCCTACAGCTTCAAATGTTGGTAAAAAAAAATACAACATGTTATCTCTATAATCTCTTTTGAGTGGTAAGAAGCACATGAGCTATCCAGTTTCACTGATTGTTTAAGTTTAAATACAAGAAACTAGAATAAAGTAATTTAACAAAGTATAGAATAACTTTACATAAACTCAAGCTGTGAACTAAATCGCTGAAATAGCAAAAGTGCCCAAATTTTAGATTTTGACTCATTGCCTGCTCCCATATTTGACTCCACAAAACTAAATCTAAAATACCACTAATTGGAAATCCCACCGTTATTTCATATACCACTAACAAAGGAAAAACATCATTGATTAGATTTCATATAGTACTTTCTTATAACTAAGAATTTTTATTTATACTTATCGAAGGAACCATTTTACATTCAATTAGCCATAAGTATTTATTTTGAGCATATATAAGAGGTGAGCAAAATAAATTGGTTAAGAGATTTAACTTATTCACATTTAGAATCTTTTTCCTGTTGAGAATACTGCTGTCCACTTTTTTCCATACTGTGTAATCTTCTGTCCCATCAAGGACAGTTTTTGAAATATTTCAGAAAGAATTAAGTGCCATCAAGTGAGGACTCTGAAACCAACTTTGTAGTTATCTAAAGCTGGGCAACTTTTGACTCCACCTTTAACAATAATGACAAACACCTCTGATTCACCTGTTCCCAACCCTTCCCTCCAAACCGTCTGGTTTCTAGTGGATAAAATAATGCTTCACAATTGTCTCTGAGATTTACTTTCAAGCCACTGACACTTATTCTGCAAGTTTTGATGTGGCTGTTTTTATTTTTACTGAAGGACAGATAATGGCAATCAATAATATCAATGGTATGTTATATCCATATATTAGAAATATTAAAATATTAAAAAGATATGTATCTTAGAATTGGTGGGTATATGATTATGCTCTAGTTGAAAACTACTGCAGTTAGTGGGGTGTGAATGTAAAAGCCTCACAAAGCATTTATTCTTTGGCTGACTGATCATAATATATTTAGAATATATAATCCTTAACTATTTCTTTTTTTTCCCTAAATTTTTATTTATTTATTTGTTTTTGGTTGCACTGTGTCTTTGTTGCTGTGCACGGGCTTTCTCTAGTTGCAGCGAGTGAGGGCTACTCTCCGTTGCAGTGCACGATCTTCTCATTGCAGTGGCTTCTCTTGTTGCAGAGCACAGGCTCTAGGTGCACGGGCTCAGTAGTTGTAGCTCGAGGGCTCTAGAACGAAGGCTCAGTAGTTGTGGTGCACGGGCTTAGTTGCTCCGCGGCATGTGGGATCTTCCTAGACCAGGGTTCAAACCCATGTCCCCTGCATTGGCAGGCGGATTCTTAACCACTGTGCTACCAGGGAAGTCCCCTTAACTATTTCTTCATTCGTTTGAACCAGGAACATTTAATGATCACCTACTATGTTTCTATGTTATGAAAGAGGTAAAAGTCATAGTCTGTCTTCTTGAAGAGTTCCAGCATAGTGGTAGAGAAAGACAGTTTTAACAAAATCACAAGTCAGAAGGATAAGCACTTTGCCAGGTAAATTCAGGTTTTATGAACACCACTTTGAGAGACACCTAATCCAGCCTGTGGAGAAGAGTGTCAGAGAATGTTTTCTGAAAGCAACAAAACCTTAACTGAGGCAAAGTAAAACTTTCTTGATTAATCAAAGGTGGAGGAATCAATGAAGTGAGCTGTGTAGGAAGAAGCATGAGCCTGTATGAGCATATGCGAAGGTATGAACATGAGTAAAAAGCATGGTGAGTTCCAGGAACTGTAAGTACAGTAGTTTGAGCAGGTTGGAGAGTAGGGTCGTTGTGAGGTTTGATGGATATTAAGGTTAGAGGGGCAGGCCTCAGGACACAGATCACAAAATGTCTTTTTGGTAAGCCATGGAGTATAAACTTTACCAAAGAGTAACCAGTAGTTTCTGAAGAATTTTAAAGAGGAATTTGATCTACATTTTATAAAAATTCACACCTTATAAACCCAATAGGTTAACAAAGTGAGGGGGAGAAGAAATGATGTCAAGAATTTGGCTAGTGTTCCCAAGTTCCTTGGACTCAGCTTTACTCAGTTCACTCTTTTCCAACTTTTAGATCGAACTGTTGCGTTGTACATAACTATGAGTTTGGCTGATTAGAGAACTAGAGAACATTTAGATCCACGATTAAAGGAGCCTTTATCTAGTCTGGTGATTTTCAAGCTCACTAGACTTTATTCAAGTGAAATCTTACTTAAAGGCAAATATGTTAATGGGATTTTTTTTTTTTTTTTTTAAGACTTTGATGTATTAGTTGTTGTGGTTAGAAATCTCAAACCTAGCTGTTCAGGAGAGCTCTTGCACCGGTTTGAAATCCCATCTTCAAATCCTGGGTTTAGTCTGCTCTCTCTCCTCCAAAGCTATCTGCTCAGGGTTGATGGAGTTAATCTCTATATTTGGAAAGCTAAGTGAAAGAATCTCACAGCCTGTTTCTCCTGAAAAATGAAGTCCTTGAGATTCTTCCTGTATAAATGCAGAATACATCAACCTTGTTACTGTTTCTGTTTTGTTTTTATTTCAGGTGAATCTCTGTGGGTTTTTGTCTACTACTCAAATAATCTGAATTTACTTTTCCATATCACATCTTTCCATGGGTGTACTGAAACGGAATGTTTACAAGACGGAGAAAAGGGATATTAAATTTGCCCTTTTCTCTGTGTGTGTGTGTGTGTGTGTGTGTGTTCATGTACACATATGTTTGGTTACTGAATGGAGGTGGTAAGGGGTATTGATGGTGAGGAGATTAAGGAAAACTAATCCATTTTTTCCCAAATCACCTAGGAAATTACACTAACGTGGCTGTATTCATGATCCCCAGTGTAATGGTTCAACTAAATGAAATAGTCCATCCTCACCCACGTTAAATCAATTTGGTATAGATACAATAAGCATCTACTTGTTTGAATATCGGCAGAAAAGAAATGAATTTCATTAAATAACTTCTAATTTAAAATAGTTAAATATTAACATTAAAAGCCATTTGAATCTTTTTTTTTCTATTTTAAAAATTAAGCCCCACTGAAAATTACTTGGTTTATATGAAGTTTACCCTAGTGCTATAGGGATTCTTTTAACTATAGGCAAGTAAAACAGAATTATGGTTGAAGATAAGCTGGAGGCAAAGAATTAATGAAAAAACTATCCTGTTCTGAGACATAGAAAATTAGGAACTATAAAATGGGTATTATATTTAGCAGTGTCAAAATTATTTAGAGTTTGTGGGCTTGGGGATTTCCATAGGTCTTAATATATCTAGCTTAATATTAACCTTGAAAAACAATGCACAAGAGTAAAAAAAAAAAGAAAATACGTTGTATTTTAAACTTAAATAGTGCATGTGAAAATATCTAGTTAGGTTTTTATTGTGTGTGTGATAGAGAGTAATTTTAGTAATAATTGTAGCTTCCATTGTGGCCTTTTAAGCAGAAACACATAAGAACACAAAACTTAATATACACTAGAGAAAACGCATTCATTGTGTATTGAGAAGATATACCTGAAGAGTTTGACTTTAAAAAAATATCAGATACATGTTAAATTCAGTAGCTTTCTATTTTCACTCATTTGTGCTTAGTGTTTTCTGGGTAAAAGCATACCTTTTCCTAAAGGCATAGACAATTCCGTTGGTCTTTTAACATACTCAATTTTTAAGTATGTTGGAGGTGACATTAGCCTGATTTTCTCCACTGCTGCTACACAAAACCGGCAGAACTGCTTGTCCAGTTGGAAGTGCTCAGGAGAAGATAGAGGTTTTCTCCTTCTAGAGCTATCAGCTCTAACACCTGCCAGCTTAGGACCCAAAAACGACCATAGATAAAACTTTCAAATATTTTTTTCCAACTGCAGTAACTAAATATAACTTAACTGTTATATTTATGATTCATGCATAAAATAGAACATGCATTTGTAAAAAAAAAAAAGTGTTTGAAGACACTCTTCATGATACATTATTATGTGAAGAAAGCAAGGTGATGAACAAAGTCGAAACAATCCTATATGTAGTATGTGAAAGTAAAATAGTTTATACTGTGTTTACTCCTACATGCATAAAATATTCTGAAAAAACCGTGGAGGAATTGGAAACACTCCCCTCCCCTATCCCAGTCCTTGAAGGGAGATGGACACTGGGTGACAGGAGCAGAGGGGAACTTTTTACTCTATACTGTTTTGCACCTTAAAAAATTTTTTAAATGACCATGACAATGATATCGATTAAAGCTGTTGGTCTGAGAATAAAGTGAGGAGGTCTCAAAGTCATACAGAAAAAAGTCAGGCTGATAGCAAAACAGAGAAGGACCAGGGGCAAAAATTAAGAGCATGAGTGTATTGTTAAAGAATTGAAGAGCCAGAGATATATTCGCAAGGGATGGAAAATAAGACTAGTAAGAGAAAAAGTGATTCAGGGTTCCTTGTATCTATACTTTATGACTCTAACAGGGACATTAAAAGTAATAACAAAACAAAATCCACTATGGGCCAGATATTTTACATCCTATTAGATTTATCCCTCATAGCAATTCCTTTGAGGTTATGCATTGTTTACTTTGCAGGTATTTCAGCGGAAAAGTTTGATAAGCACTTTCATCATCACGCCAGGTTAGAACAAAGAAACAGTTCACCCTTATTTTTAACCCTTCTATTGCCACGAGCAAGCGGTGATCAAGGCTTTGATCCTACTGTTTATTATTGAATCCACAGCACCTGTCTGGCATATTTAGCAAGTGGTTAATAAGCATTTATTTAAGAAACAAATGGCATCTTATTTGGGTCCACCTTCTGCTCAACCTTCTTTTCTGATTTACTACCCTCAGAATCACCTTTTGAAAATACAGTTCTAATCCGGGCATTTCTATGCATTAAGACCCTGTTACATGTACTTACTTTGTGCTGGGAACTGTGTTAGATGATCTAGCAGTCTTTATCTCACTTACACATCACAGTAATTTTTGGAGATAGATATTATGGTGAGGGTCGTTTAAGAGATAAGCCTGTGAGAGATTATTTTACCAAATTCACATGCCTAATGGCAAAGACAGATTGAACTAAATTTCTTTGACTAAAGCTTATTCATTTCTCTCTGTTTTGCAAGTCTTCCTCTTATTTTTAAAGTTACTATTTGAAGAGCACATGTTGTGGTAAAGACTCTCACGGTACTAGGCACTTTCCATATGCAATATCCTTTAATCCTTGTAACATGTTTTTATTCTATAGCCGAAGATGCTGGCATTCACCTGGTTAAGTAATTTGCCTGTGTTTACATAGCTAATAAGTGATTACAATCACATAGGTCTGACCCGGATATTTATTATTTTACCACTTTATCACCACAGTAGTAGTTTGTTGAAAGAATAAATGGATGGATACATGTCTGAATGTCAGACTGTCTATTTCTCCAGAAACCTACTGGCCCAAAGCACTGTGTTCTTCTTAGTGGAGAAGTCAGAGGGAGGAAAACAGAGAGAGTGTGAATAAATCCTGTAGCTGTGCCAGACAGAAAGGAAAGAAAGAAACGCAGAGGCAGACATATCCTTCGAGTGCTTAAGACTCACAAATGTGTGTTTGTCAAGAGGGTCCCTCAGTAAAAGAAGGAGAGCATTATAACCAGAGAGAAGTTGGTTTTCTTGAGTTTAGTCCCTTGAATAAACTTTGGAAACTTTTAATCAATTCTCTTAAATTTTAGGCTACTATGATTTTTTTCTCTGTAACCCTTTAACTTGAAGAATTCAGAGACGGGGGCACAGAAAGATAGATTTTAATGAAACTTCAGGTTCATTTTAATTTTGTTCAGCCCAGTATACCCAGTACAATCTCTGTTAGGGCACAGAATCTGCTTTTGGCTAGAGATTCTTTTTTCTTGAAATAAAAAGAAGAGAATAAAACAGGCTCAGAGAGTATTTAACTATATACCATATGGGAAGGTCCAGTGGTTATCTACAAATTTCGACCCAACAAACTTGAATGCTTTCTTTAGTCATCCCAGAAAGTAAAAATATCCTTTTCTTTCTTTTTTATAATCAGAAAATCAGAAAACTAGGAGAGATTTTAAATAAGCATTAGGCATATTATTTATATATTGTATATTTCCTTAATTCTTCAGTTAGATCCCAACATTAAAGAACTTTACACAGGTGAATGCCTTCAAGAGGGTAAAGTACCTGCTGACAGGTAGGTGTCACAATATTGTAGCTTTCATATGCAAATTGAAACTACTGAGCTGGGTTCTCATCAGCGACTCACAACCTGAAATGCACACTTAAAAGAAATTAAAATGTTTTAACAATAAAATATGAGAATATTAATATCCAGTTCACTTTGATGTGACAGAATATAAAGTCAGCAGCAATTTCTCTAATGGGGCTGTTTCTCCCCCTTTTCCCAGTAATTGATTTTAATGTCAAATAAAAGATCAACATTTTGTCAGCCAGGACTTGAGGCTACATATTGCACTTGAGCATGTTTTGAGCTAAGGTGTAAATCTTAGATTGGGTTGAATGGTCATGTTTTCCAGATAGTCATGGACCGCAAATCAGATGCTTCACTTAGAAAAAGATTTATTTGAACCGTGTAGCAAGTAGACATTGATAAATAAACTTATCTTCCTAAGGGAGAATAATTGCTAGGAACATGAGTTTCCACATGAGGCATGGGCTCAATTACTACATTTATTTTTGTAATCAGGGAAAGTTCTTGATGTATTCCAGCTAGAGACAGCATATATACACTAACCTTGTTCTTTACCATCTCTCAATGGCAACAGTGGGATTTTTAAATAAGTGCTGGAGAACAAAGTTGATTATTTTTTTGCATCAAGCTTTCATCTAAGGTTGTGTATTAGTCTCCAGTCCTTTCCATAATTCAGGAATTAGAATTAGTCAGGGCCCTCATATCCTAAACAGCAAATTTGGTCTTCTAAAATTATTCAAAAGCAAACTTACTCTTCAAAAATTTAGATATATGTTCAGGTGAGAGAGGGGTGTTATCCTAACTCCATCACTTACTGTGTGAAGCTGGGCAAATGACTTGCAATTTCTCAGCATCTCATTGCCATTGCTTAAAAATTTGAGATAATAATAGGACCTACCTCATAAATTCATTGTGATGATTAAATGAGTTAATCTTAGAATTGTTTCTGGCACGTGGTAGGTGCTACTAGTGTATATTGTTGTCCTTTATTTACTAAATTGCTTATTTACAAGAAAATAGATTTCTGAATTCTAAGTTCTATCTGAAAAGTCAAGATTTTAGGATTAAGATTAAAAGTTCACAAATTAACTTTTGAAAATAATCAAATCCACTATACATGGGATTGGCATTCATTCACTCATCAATTATTGATATGTACTGAACTGTCAGTGAGTAAACATAGATCTCCAATTTATGAATAAACCAATAATTGTAAAAACTAAAAGATTTGGATACTAACACACATTCTATCATCAAATGATAATTTTAATATAAAAAAAGTTTAGATATAATTCAAACCAAACTTAATAATTAACAAAAATAGTAGAAGCTTCAAATAGGCAAAATAAATCTTTAGGATTTGAAATTCAGTAAGTATTATTTCATTATTGCTAGTGTGCATAGTTTTTTTTATTAACTGTTATTGAAATATAGTTGCTTTTACAATGTTGTGTTAGTTTCATGTGTACAGCAAAGTGATTCAGTTATAAATATATATATATATATGTATTTTTTTTAGAGGAGGGAAAGGGATAATTTAGGAGTTTGGGACTAAAATATACATACTACTATATATAAAATAGATAACCAACAAGGACCTACTGTATAGCATAGGGAACTATACTCAATATCTTGTAATAATATATAATGGAAGAGAATGAAAGTGTGCATAGTTTAATTCAAGCCCCACTTTAAGTTTTGTTTACATCTTGTTCTTCAGGAAACTAAATTTATTGAACGCAGAATAAGTTTCAGAAATTGTGCTAAACGTTTTTACATAGGTTATCCCAACTAATTATCACAAAACCCTATAAAGTAGATATTATATTTTTGTTATCATATAGGTAAGGACATTGAGACTTGACAAGATTAAGTACTTTCCAGAATTTATAGAGTTTAGTAAATGGCGGCTTTGAGCTGTGCTTCAAACCCGTTTTCTTTCCAGACACCACTTTGCATATTAAGGGAAGCATAGGAGTAGAAAGAAGAGGTTATTTTTCTAGTCCAGTCATATCCAGGCAAGTTCTAGGAAGAAATAGGGGTAATTCTTAGAAAAGTAGGATATGTGAAACATCGTGATTTAAAATTCAGCTCTTTACTAAATGGGATTAGTAATCACATTCAGCCAGTATATAGGTTTGCAGTCATTCATTGTATGCTTAGTTATCTTTGTGTGTGCAGGTAGGGGGAATTGATGTAAAAGTAGAACTAAGGGAAGATCTGTTTTGCTCTAGAAAACAACAAATTAATCATCTTGCCAAATGTAGCCCTCAGTTCTCATGCAGAACACAATTGAGAAAATCAATTGCCTAGAACACAGAAAGGATTCAGAGTGGGGCTAAGGAAGAGATTCTTTACTGACATGGTCATTCCCATAACCTGGAACAAAATAGTCGACCAGCAGTTTACTTATTGCTTTGAAGGGGCAATATACTTGTTAACAGAAATAAAGTGTTAGTGGCTTGGAAATGGAATGGAGGTAAATCCTCCATTACTGCAATCGAATTCACTGGAATTACTGCACATGAATACTTTACAAGGTGTGTATGGTATGTGGGTTTGTTTGATTTAGCCTTAATCAAACAAGGTTGGTTCAGATACCAGCAAGAATTGAAAATATACATGAGAACCCTACTGTCTATCATTATAATTTTAGAAATTTTGGCTTCAAGATTATCAAAAGGTTTACTAGTTTTTCTTTCTGAAGAACTTTACCTAGTAATTTTTATAGAGAGATGCACTGAAGCTTATCTGCTTATTGCTGTCAGATTCTGTTTCTCAGAGTAGGCAAACACCCTTATAAAATGCTGGGTTTCTTTCCCTTCACTTCTTTGTTTGTTTTGTCTATTCTTCCCTCAGGTATAGCTTTGCCTGTGTATTTTATGTCTTAAAATTAAGTCTACTTAATTGGGGTCATCAATGATAGCTGATATTTCTTTTCTGTTATGCTCACCTAATCAACACAACTCTCATTATTGAAAGATGGCAACGTAAATGAAGGAACTCCATTTCCACTTTCCTCAGAAATAGTTGAAGTGAAAAATAATAGAAAAATTAAGAGGAAATTTTTATAAATATTGACCTCTCTAGTTTGAGATCATTTGCTACCACTTTTAAAGATAGTTGCAGGTGTAATTCTAAGTGCAAACATAACCAAAATGAACATATAGTCAGTGATTGCTTTGTTTTGACTGTAGGGCATATTTCTAGGAATTTTATGAAGCCAATTCTTTTTTTTTTTTAGTTGGGGTATAGTTGCTTTGCAATGTTGTATTAGTTTCTGCTGTACAGCAAAGTCTATCAGCTGTATGTATACATATATCCCCTCTTTTTACGATTTCCTTCGCATTTAGGTTGCCACAAAAAATTAAGTAGAGCTCCCTGTGTTATACAGTAGGTTCTCATTAGTTATCTATATTATATGTATTAGTGGATATATGTCAATCCCAGTCTCCCAATTCATCCCCCCTCCCCTTTCCCCCCTTGGTGTCCATACGTTTGTTCTCTACGTCTGTGTCTCTATTTCTGCCTTGTAAACAGGTTCATCTGTACCATTTTTCTAGATTCCACATATATGTGTTAATATACGATATTTGTTTTTCGCTTTCTGACTTACTTCACTCTGTATGACAGTCTCTAGGTCCATCCACATCCCAACAAATGACTCAATTTCGTTCCTTTTTATGACTAATATTCCATTGTATATATGTACCACATCTTCTCTATCCATTCCTCTGTTGATGGACATTTAGGTTGCTTCCATGACCTGTATTGTAAATAGTGCTTCAATGAACATTGGGGTGCATGTGTCTTTTTGAATTATGGTTTTCTCTGTGTATATGCCCAGTAGTGGGATTGCTGGGTCATATGGTAATTCCATTTTTAGTTTTTTAAGGAACCTCCATACTGTTCTCCACAATGGCTGTATCAATTTACATTCCCACTACAGTGCAAGAGGGTTCCCTTTTCTCCACACCCTCTCCAGCATTTATTTTTTGTAGATTTTTTGATGATGCCCATTCTGAGCAATGTGAGGTGATACCTCATTTTAGTTTTGGTTTGCATTGCTCTAGTAATTAGTGATGTTGAACATCTTTTCATGTGCCTCTTGGCCAGCTGTATGTCTTCTTTGGAGAAATGGCTATTTAGGTATTCCACCCATTTTTTGATTGGGTGGTTTGGTTTTTTGATATTGAGCTGCATGAGCTGTTTGTATATTTTGGAGATTAATCCCTTGTCCGTTGCTTCATTTGCAAATATCTTCTCCCATTATGAGGGTTGTCTTTTCATCTTGTTTATGGTTTCCTTTGCTGTGCAAAAGCTTTTAACTTTCAATAGGTCTCTTTGTTTATTTTTGTTTTTATTTTCATTACTCTAAGAAGTGGGTCAAAAAAGATCTTGCTGTGATTTATGTCAAAGAGTGTTCTCGAATCCATTTTGAGTTTATTTTAGTGTATGGTGTTAGGGAGTGTTCTAATTTCATTCTTTTACATTTAGCTGTCCAGTTTTCCCAGCACCACTTACTGAAGAGAATGTCTTTTCTCCATTGTATATTTTTGCCTCCTTTGTCATAGATTAGTTGACCATAGGTGCATGGGTTTATCTCTGAGCTTTCTATCTTGTACCATTGATCTATGTTTCTGTTTTTGTGCCAGTGCCATATTGTCTTGATTACTGTAGCTTTGCAGTATAGTCTGAAGTCAGGGAGTCTGATTTCTCCAGCTCCGTTTTTTTCCCTCAAGACTGCTTTGGCTATTCAGGGTCTTTTGTGTCTCCATACAGATTTTAAGATGATTTGTTCTAGTTCCTTAAAAAATGCCATTGGTAATTTGATAAGGATTGCATTGAATCTGTAGATTGCTTTGGGTAGTATAGTCATTTTCACAATATTGATGCTTCCAATCCAAGAACAAGGTATATCTCTCCATCTGTTGGTATCATCTTTAATTTCTTTCATCAGTGTCTTACAGTTTTCTGCATACAGGTCTTTTGTCTCCCTAGGTAGGTTTATTCCTAGGTATTTTATTCTTTTTGTTGCAGTGGTCAATGGGAGTGTTTCCGTAATTTCTCTTTCAGATTTTTCATCATTAGTGTAGAGGAATGCAAGAGATTTCTGTGCATTAATTTTTGTATCCTGCAACTTTACCAAATTCATTGATTAGCTCTAGTAGTTTTCTGATGGAATCTTTAGGATTCTCTATGTATAGTATCATGTCATCTGCAAACAGTGACAGTTTTACTTCTTTTCCAATTTGTATTCCTTTTATTTCTTTTTCTTCTCTGATTGCCGTGGCTAGGACTTCCAAAACTATGTTGAATAATAGTGCTGAGAGTGGACATCCTTGTCTCGTTCCTGATCTTAGAGGAAATGCTTTCAGTTTTTCACCATTGAGAATGATGTTTGCTGTGGGTTTGTCGTATATGGCCCTTATTATGTTGACGTAGGTTCCCTCTGTGCCCACTTTCTGGAGAGTTTTTATCATAAATGGGTGTTGAATTTTGTCAAAAGCTTTTTCTGCATCTATTGAGATGATCATATGGTTTTTATTCTTCAATTTGTTAATATTGTGTATCACATTAATTGATTGGCATATATTGAAGAATCCTTGCCTCCCTGGGATAAATCCCACTTGATCATGGTGTATGATCCTTTTAATGTGTTGTTGGATTCTGTTCACTAGTATTTTGTTGAGGATTTTTGCATCTATATTCATCAGTGATATTGGTCTGTAATTTTCTTTTTTTGTAGTGTCTTTGTCTGGTTTTGGTATCAGGGTGATGGTGGCCTCATAGAATGAGTTTGGGAGTGTTCCTTCCTCTGCAATTTTTTGGAAGAGTTTGAGAAGGTTGGGTGTTAGCTCTTCTCTAAATGGTTGATAGAATTCACCTGTGAAGCCACCTGGTCCTGGACTTTTGTTTGTTGGAAGATTTTTAATCACAGTTTCAATTCCATTACTTGTGATTGGTCTGTTCATATTTTCTATTTCTTCCTGGTTCAGCGTTGGAAGGTTATACCTTTCTAAGAATTTGTCCATTTCTTCCAGGTTGTCCATTTTATTGGCATAGAGTTTCTTGTAGTAGTCTCTTAGGATGCTTTGTATTTCTGCAGTGTCTGTTGTAACTTCTGCTTTTTCATTTCTAATTTTATTGATTTGAGTCCTCTCCCTCTTTTTCTTGATGAGTCTGGCTAATGGTTTATCAATTTTGTTTATCTTCTCAAAGAACCAGCTTTTAGTTTTATTGACCTTTGCTATTGTTTTCTTTGTTTCTATTTCATGTATTTCTGCTCTGATCTTTATGATTTCTTTCCTTCTGCTAACTTTGGGTTTTGTTTGTTCTTCTTTCTCTAGGTCCTTTAGGTGTAAGGTTAGGTTGTTTATTTGAGATTTTAACTTGTTTTTGAGGTAGGATTGTATTGCTATAAACTTCCCTCTTAGAACTGTTCTTGCTGCATCCCATAGGTTTTGGGTTGTTGTGTTTTTGTTGTCATTTATCTCTAGGTATTTTTTGATTTCCTCTTTGATTTCTTCAGTGATCTCTTGGTTATTTAGTAGCATATTTTTTAGCCTCTATGTGTTTGTGTTTTTTACAGTTTTTTCCCTGTAATTGGTTTCTAATCTCATAGTGTTGTGGTCAGAAAAGATGCTTGATACAATTTCAATTTTCTTAAATTTACCAAGGCTTGATTTGTGACGCAAGATGTGATCTATCCTGGAGAATGTTCCGAGTGCACTTGAGAAGGAAGTGTATTCTCCTGCTTTCAGATGGAATGTCCTATAAATACCAATTAAATCTATCTGGTCTATGGTGTCCTTTAAAGCTTTTATTTCCTTATTAATTGTCTCTTTGGATGATCTGTCCATTGGTGTAAGTGAGGTGTTCAAAGTCTCCCAGTATTATTGTGTTACTGTCAATTTCCCCTTTTATAGCTGTTAGCATTTGCCTTATGTATTGAGGTGCTCTTATGTTGGGTGCAGAGATATTTATAATTGTCATATTTTCTTCTTGGATTGATCCCTTGATCATTATGTAGTGTCCTTCCTTGTCTCTTGTAACAGTCTTTATTTTAAATTATATTTTATCTGATATGAGTATTGCTACTCCAGCTTTCTTTGGATTTCCATTTGCATGGAATATCTTTTTTCCATCCCCTCACTTTCTGTCTGTATGTGTCCCTAAGTCTGAAGTGGGTTTCTTGTAGACGGTGTATATATGGGTCTTTTTTTTTTTGTATCCATTCAGTCAGTCTGTGTCTTTTGGTTGGGGCATTTAATCCATTTACATTCAAGGTTGTTATTTATATGTATGTTCCTGTTACCATTTTCTAAATTGTTTTGGGTTTGCTTTTGTGGGTCTTTTTCTTCTCTTGTGTTTTCCACTTAGAGAAGTTCCTTTAGTGTTTGTTGTAGAGCTGGTTTGGTGGTGCAGAATTCTCTTACCTTTTGCTTGTCTGTAAAGCTTTTGATTTCTCTGTCAAATCTGAATGAGATCTTTGCTGAGAACAGTAATGTTGGTTGTAGGTTTTTCCCTTTCATCACTTTTAACATATCCTGCCACTCCCTTCTGTCCTGCAGAGTTTCTGTTGAAAAATCAGCTGATAACCTTATGGGGATTCCCTTGTATGTTATTTGTTGCTTTTCCCTTGCTGCTTTTAATATTTTTTTCTTTGTATTTAAATTTTTAAAGTGTGATTAACATGTGTCACAGCATGTTTCTCCTTGGGTTTATCCTGTATGAGGCTCTGCACTTCCTGGACTTGATTGACTATTTCCTTTCCCATGTTTGGGAAGTTTTTGACTATAATCTCTTCAAATATTTTTTCAGACCCTTTCTCTTTCTCTTCTTCTTCTGGGACCCCTCTAATTTGAATGCTGTTGCCTTTAATGTTGTCCCAGAGGTCTCTGAGACTGTCCTCAATTTTTTTCATTCTTTTTTCTGCTCCCTGGCAGTTATTTCCAACATTCTATCTTCCAGCTCACTTATCCGTGCTTCTGCCTCAGTTATTGTGCTATTGATTCCTTCTAGAGTATTTTTAATTTCAGTTAATTGTGTTTTTCATCACTGTTTGTTTGCTCTTTAGTTATTCTATGTCCTTGTTAAACATTTCTTGTATTTTCTCCATTATATTTCCGAAATTTTGGATCATCTTTACTATCATTACTCTGACTTTTTTTCAGGTAGATTGCCGATTTCCTCTTCATTTATTTGGTCTTGTGGGTTTTTACCTTGCTCCTTCGTCTGCATCATATTTCTCTGTCTTCTCATTTTGCTTAACTTACTGTGTTTGGGGTCTCCTTTCCACAGGTTGCAGGGTCGTAGTTCCTCTTGCTTCTGGTGTCTGCCCCCATTGGGCAAGGTTTGGTCCAGTGGCTTGTGTAAGCTTCCTCATGGGGGGACTTGGTCCCTGCATTTTGGTGGTTGGAGCTGGATATTGTCCCTCTGATGGACAGGGCCGCGTCAAGTCGTGTGTTTTGGGGTGTGTGTGAGGTTAGTATGACTTTAGGCAGCCTCTCTGCTGATGTTTGGGGTTGTGTTCCTGTGTTGCTCATTGTTTGGTGTGAGGCATCCAACACTGGAGCTTCCTGGTTGTTGGGTGGAGCCAGGTCTTGGTGTTGAGATGGAGACCTCTAGGAGAGCTCATGCTGATTAATATACCCTGGGTCTGGGAGTTCTCTGGCAGTCCAGCATCCTTGGTTGGCTCTACCCCCTCGGAGGCTCAGGCCTGACCCCTGGCCAGAGAACCAAGACCCTGCAAGCCACACGGTGTGGAAGAAAAAAAAAAAAAAAAAGAAAACAAGCAGAAAAAGAAAACCCCTAAGACAAATGGTAAAAGCAAAACCAAATAGGCAAAACCACACAAAGAAATACACACACAAAAACAGAAAAAAAAGAAAAAGAAAGAAAACAAAAAAGAACAACCAAATACATGAACCCAAAAATGAAAACAAACAATAAAAACTGAACTAACAAAAACAAAGTACAAAAAACAAATCAAAAGCAGAGAGCAAACCAAAAAAAAGGCGAAGAAAGCACTAAGCAAACAGACAAAAACAATCAAAAAAAGAAGAAGAAAACAAAAGGAAAAACACAAAACAACAAAAAAGTAAAAATAGAAAAATAGAAAATATACTTAAAAAAGAGATTAAAAACGAAGCAAAACAAAAGAAAAAAATACCAAAATGAGTAAAAAAATACAATGCAATGAAAAAGTAAAGTGAAATTAGAAAATAAAATAAAAAATATATTTAAAATAAAAGCATAAAAAAGGAAAAATAAAAATTAGAAGAATAATAAAAAAAGAACAAGAGAACAAAACAAAACAATAAAACTATTAGTAGTAATAATAATATTTTCCTGGGGCCTCAGTCAGTGTCCTTGCCTCCACAGTGAGCCAAAGCCCATGCCCACCTCCCCAGGAAGTCCTCCAGTACCTCTAGGCAGGTCTCTGGACCTGCTGTGGGCACTGTGGGGCCAGCTCAGACTCTGACCTGGCCTGACTCCCATGTGTACTTGCCCCCAGTGTCCACATTTGTGAAGGCTAGACCAGCCTGAATTGTGAGAACACTTGTTGTCTATTCAGATGTTCCACAGATGCAGGGTTTACCAAGCCAAATGCGGGGATTTAATCCACTGCTCCTACACTGCATGGAGGGATTTCCCTTCCTCTTCTTTGGTCATATCACCCCTGGGGCTCAGCTTTGGTTTTGGCCCCACCTCTGCGTGTGGGCCACCCCTGCCCAGCCGAGAGGGGGCGAAAGCAGCAGCTGATTAGGGCACACTTACTCAGGCCAGGGAAAGGATGGATATGGCAGCCACTACTGGTATGTGCGGGGAGTGCCTGCAGTGGCAGAGGCTAGTAGGAAGTTGCAACAGCCTGGGCCATACTGTGCGCTCCCCCTGGGGAGGTTGGCCTCGAATCATGGGACCCTCGGTGGTGGCGGGCTACGCAGGCTCCTAGGAAGGTTTGGGCAGTGACTTGTGCTTGCTCACAGGACCCTTGGTGGCAGCGGCGGCATCAGTAGCGGTTTGCGCCCACCTCTGTTGTCTTAGATAGCAACTGCGGCTCACGTCTGCCCCCAGAGCTCATGTTGGCAGTGTCGTGCTGCCTGTGGTCACACGGAGAAAGAAGCTCCTGTGGCAGGCCCGCCCCTCTCCTTGTGCATCCCCCATCAATAGTCCCTTGCCTCTCTGGCGGGCCCAGGCTTCTTCCTGGACTCCCTCAGCTGTGGCGCACTAGCCCCCTCAGGCTGTCTTCACACAGCCAACCCCAGTCCTTTCCCTGGGGTCTGACCTCCGAAGCCCTAGCCTTGACACCCAGACCCCCACCTGCCCTGGCAGGCGAGCAGACAGGTGTCTCAGGCTGAGGAGTGCTGGTCGGCACCGATCCTCTGTGCAGGACTCTGTCCACTTTGCTGTCCACACACCTGTTGCTGCGCTCTCCTCCATAGCTCTGAAGCTCCCCATTCCCCATCCACGCCAGTGAAGGGGCTTCCTAGTGTGCATAAACTTTTCCTCCTTCACAGCTCCCTCCCAGAGGCACAGGTCCCATTCCAATTCTTTTGTCTTTTTTTTTCTTTTTTCTTTTGCCCTACCCAGTTACATGGAGATTGTCTTGCCTCTTTGGAGGTCTGATGTCTTCTGCCAGGATCAGTAGATGTTCTGTGGGAGTCATTCCACATGTAGATGTATTTTTGATGTATCTGTGGGGTGAAGGTGTGCTCCATGTCTTATTCCCCCACCATCTTGAAGATTCTGAAGCCAATGCTTGACATGAGATGGGCTTTTCTAATTCATCACTGAAAAAATAAACAAAGAATCTAGATCTAACCACTTGAATGGAGGTCAGGATAAAAAATTGGTTGCAGAAATTGGCCTGGTGTAGAACTTGGATAGTATTCAAAATAATATCTGCAATCTATATGTTTCCCTTCTCTTTTGTGCTGCTGGGTTATTTGAAAGTAACATGAAAGCATATCATCTGGCCACAGAACTTTAGATTTGAGATGAGAATTCTAGCAGCACATAGTTGATCAGACTGTCAGGGTCCACAAAAGTATTTACTCCTTGTTTTGTGCAAGTTAAATATCAAGAGATAGTCATCTCACTTTAGAATGAATGATTAGAATGTAAAATAATGGAATCTATGAAGAAAGTACAATATAAAAGATGTAAATAAATATAGCACTCAAAATATAAGGAAAAACAAACTTTTAAGTAGGATATGTTATATATAAATCATGTTTTTCAAATAGTGTTATCTCCTTAGTTTACTTAATTAAAACATTGAGAGATAAAAGATGGAGTAAGATTATAGAATGAAACTAAAAGGGATCATCAGAAAGAGTTTAAGAAAGAACCTAGAGAAATAGATGTAGCCATAGTAGAATTAGGATGACATTACTCAAAATCAAGAATCTGCATTGAAGAAAACTGAATCAGAGAGTAGAGACCAAGCAAGAAGTTATTCCAAAACATAAAAGGGAAAGACAAACAAAGGCTAAATGTCAGAGAGAATAAAACCTAACAACAGCCAAGAAAAAACCAAATACATCTAATGTTATTCCTAACGAAGTCACTAGAACAAATGGACATGAATCCGTGGTTAGTTATAATGGAAGAAAACTTTTCTGACTTACGGAATTATAGAACTGCATGTAAAATAGGTTCCTGGTGAACTGAGAAGAGATGAACAAGTGATAAATACCATGGCACAACCTAGTGATATATTTGAATTTAAAGAGTGAATTAAAATTTCCTTAAACATCCAGAGGAAAATGGAATAACAATTTTTTAAAAAGAAGGCAACTTTATGCCTAGCAAAAAATAATGGAGCAACCTTTACAGAATTTGAACAAAACAAAGATGGTAATTTCTAAATATTTTACTTATAAAAGTCGATAATTCACATTTGACCCCCAGATATGCACAGAACATATCCTAGGTAATTAAAAATATACTCCATTCAAGTGAAAAGTGAGTACAAATAAAAAGACATGAAAAATTATATGGAAGATGGAAAAATTATGAAAGAAATAGAAGTAACCATCTAAATATGGAATAAAATCTGAATAACTTATACATATGTACCAAAACAATAAAAATGTCAACAGTAATTTCTGGAAATTAAGATATATAATAAAAAAAATATTTAACAATAAAACTGAAGATAAAACTATGAGATATATCAATAAACACTGTAAGGTCAGGGTTAAATGGTAAGTAAAAGTGGTTTGATTGCCTAACTTTACATAGACCAGAGTTGAAAGGAGCTTACTTACCATTTATGTTAATGAAAATAGAAGAATTTTGGTCTAATGATTGTCTTTAAATCTACAGGCCTTTATTACTAGAATTTAAAGCAGGTTGCAGGCCTTTCAAATGACTAGCTTAAGAACAAGAAACCAGAGTTTTTGTTGCACAACATAGAAAGCATGGGAAAAAGGTGAAGCAAAAAATATGTAAAAATATAAAATAAGATAACCTGCAAAATAGGATGATAAAAATAAAACTAGTGTATTCAATGTAACAATACAAAAATGAATTTGTTCTTCTAAAAGACTAAGAATATCAAATTGGGTCAGAAATAAAATCCAACTGTGCTAATTATAGGAAAGTTACTTAAAATTAAAGTTTTTTAAGAATTTATTTTAAAAGTGTGGGCAAAATATATTGGATAAAGGAAAACAAGATTGGTAATTTTAATATCAGAGAAAGATTATAAACAAAAGCCTTGTATCAAGAGTAAATAACATGAGGTCATCAAAGATGCAGACTTTTATGTATCTTAAAAATAGGTATACATTTTAAAGAAACAATTTTATTTCTAAGAATTTTCCCCTTTTCAGTTCTGTATCCTTTTAGAATTATAAGTGGTGAACATGTATGTCTGTTTGTATTCATTATACATTTACAATTTTCAAAAAGTGTTAGTGTCATAAATATCCAACAGTAGAGAATTGATTATACATCCATATCTTGGACTATTCTAGTTGTTAATTAAAATGTGAGAAAGGTTAATATTTAATGTTACTGTAAAATATTTATTATTTATTTCTAAGACACTAAGATATATTTATATAGCTTAGTGTATGTGTGTGTATATATATACTATCATGGCTAATTTAATTTTTTCCTTGGTGGTGTTTTTCAGGGTTCTTTTAAAATGTTTTGCTTTGAGCATATTAAAAATGGAAATACACAATATTAAATATGTTCATGTATATCATATATTCTTAGCCCTTGTCTAGTCCTAGAAGTGTATCCTAAGGAAACAATTTAAAAGAAAGAAAAATCTTATATGCCAGTAGATACTCATTTCAACAGTATTTATACTGTTTGTAAAACACAAACATTTAAATGTAGAATAAATAATGGTAAAATCAATTTTAGTAAGCTGTTCAGTTATATGTTTTGAGCTACATAGGTAAATTATTCTAAAAACTAGTAACTGTATGAAATATATTTATGATATAGTATAGTACTAAATATAACAGAATGAAAAAATATATGCATACTATAATTCTGACTCTGTAAAAATGTTGGGAGAATTATTATAAGTGGATATGTAAAGGCAAGCATGATTATCATGATGGAATGATTATTTTTGTCTTTTAAATTAGAAACTTTTAAACAAAAAAGTCAAAAATAATTGAATGTGTTATTTTATAGTTTAAAAATTATAGAAGCTTCAAAAGTGATTAGGCTTTTTGTATGTGTGTTTAGAATTCTGAAGTAACAAGCACTATAGCCTCTAATAGTGAAGCCAATCACAATGAAAGAGAACCCACAATCATTTTTCCTTTCCATGTGTTAGAATGTTCGGCTAGTTACCTAAAATGACAATACCTTAAAGAAATAAACACTCCCAATTTTAGTGCTTACAGACTCAGAATCTTATCCATACATTAGTTATTCACGGTAATTAATACCAGAATTATGGGTAGAAAACTTTTTAATCAGCTGTTGAATTTTCTTTTTTCTATATTTCTCTCAGTGTTGGTAAACTGAAAATGGCCTGTATTTTATGCTAGACGGTGTGAGGTTCAAATCAGCCTCCACTATTCACTATTGATATAGCCTTGGGAAAGTTTATAAATTTCTGTGCATCTCAGATTCAACATCTGCAACATGGGACATTTTCCTACCTTACTAGGCACTGTGTATATAAAATACGCACTTTATGCAAAAGTATCTGGTATACTACAGGATCCATGATAGTTCCTTTGAAATATTAACAGCTTTAGTGGCCAAACACAAGGAAATGCTGCAAACAGTAGTCCTTCTCTGTCACTTTTTACTTTTTCCATTAAACTGTATGTGAATGAATTGAGTCCTTGACCCTCTGACAATATAGAAATGGCTGAGGAGGGAGATCATTTCTGGGAACAGACATATTTCCCTGCTGGGATAAGCTGACAAGGAGGATGAAAGGTCATTCTAGAAAAACAATCCAAATGAGTTCTTACTATCTAAGATGCCCCAAAAGGATTCTATAGGAAATGAAAGTAAAAGTGACAGAAAGAGCAATGGTGTTAATATGTTTCTAAAGTAAAAGGCGTATGCAATTCCTAATGTGTGTAAAATGGATACTTTGTATATACTGTCTAGCCCTCTGGTGGCATTCAATAAGTGCTTAATAATGGCAAAGATAATGTGATTATTTTTCCCCTCTGCCCTTTCAAGAGCCCTCTGAAGTAAGGCAGTCTATAATCTATTAATACCTCCAGGAGACTGTGTCAAGTAGCATTACCTGGACTAAGGAAAGACATGCTAGCAAGATCAAGGGCATGGATGGTTACCATTGTGCTTAGGTATTTTGTCCTACAAATTCTGAATTCAGTGAGGCCTCTTGTCACACAATCACCTAGAGAAAAAGGCACTGAAGAAATAGAAGTGAGCAATTAAAATCCCGTTTGCTGCCCTAGGCTTGTTTTGAGTTCATTGTTCAGCACATGAGCTAGTTCAAGAGTTTCACTTTCAGCAGTTCATTTGATTGAACTTGGGACCAATAAAAGCAAGAGGCCAGATAAAACAGTCGGAAATACCGATGGCTTGAGAACATAGCTAAAACTGGCAATGATAGAAAATAATCTGTGAAGTGACAGCTACTAGACTGCTTTATTTCCAAAAATTTTAGATTGTGGGAAGGTAATAAGGTTTAACTTTTGCCCCTCTTCATTACCTGGGCTATTTTAATGAGTAAGTTCTTGGAACATGGTAGTTCCAAGAGTCAGCACTGTCTTTTCTTCCTTTCTTTCAAGCGGCGGTCTTGATAAATTGCTCCTAGATGAATATTCTGGCAATCCTTCATGTTTAATTTGGTACCCAGTAAACATGGTGATCTCCTAACTTTCAGATGTGCCATTTATTTTTTAAAAATAGGAATAAGTAAATCTGATTTGAGAAAGTTATAAGGGACTAAGACGTAGCATCTCACACAACAACTTTATGATGGTTCAGAAGACCTATAGCACTTAAAATTTTGGTGAGATAGGAAATATGGGGAGACTATGTATAAAAGAGAAGGCTTTAGATATTTCTAATTTCATGCTATGGGGTGAGTTTGTGAGAATAGATATCCTTGTTAGATATCTTTTTTAGTATGATTCCTGACTCGGTTTCTTGACTTCTTATGATAGTATGTTCTTAAGTAGGGTGCATGAATTTATTTTAAGCATAAAGGATGGCTATGGTAGCTAGCTTTGGGAATATCCCCAGTGACACTTCACTTCTTGGCATTCATATCTCGATAAACTCCACCAGAATTTTGAAGAAATGACAGCATATGACTTCTAAAGTTAGGTAGTAAGAAAACACTGAGACTTCCATTTTGCTCTGTCTTGAATCACTCACTCTGGGGGAAGCTAGCTGCCATGTGGTCAGGACACTCAAGCAGCCCAATGCAGAGGTCCACATGGCAAGAGATTGAGGCATCCAGATAACAAGTGAGTGAGTCAGCTGGAAGTATATCCTCTAGTCCCAGTCAAGCTTTCAGAAGAATGTAGTACCAGCCAACATCTTGACAGCAACCTCCTGAGAGACCCTTACCCCAAACCACCCAACTAAGCCTCTCTAAAATTCCTGACCTGCAGAAAAAGTGAAATAATAAACATTTGTTATTTCAAGCCACTAGTTTCTGGATTACACAGAAATAAATAAATTCAGTTGCTAATAGGAATTATGCTATCATTTACTGAGAATAATTGTAATTGTAGTTACTTTGAAAATACTTTCATACATTCAAGTCTCCTAGCTTTATTTTTAATATGCTCTATACTTTTTTGCAAGACCCCTTTTCATGCTGTTCCTTTCTACAGGGATGCTCTTGCATCCTTTGTACTTGTCAAAATTCTACCTATCCTTCTAAGCTTGCTAAAATTCCAGATTTCTTCTCCATGTAACCATCTGCTTTCGTCGAAAGCAAGCTCATTCCTCAAAACTCTCACAGTGCTTCACTTGTACGTATCTTGTAACACATCATGCATTGTAGTATTCTTCCTTTTGTCTTAACAATATCCAGATTAGTATTCTTGAGACCTTGGGCCTATATCTCATTGGTCTTTTATGCATCATGGTTACTAGTCTTGAGATTGCTATAGTGTAAAACGTAGACTCTGAGATGAGAACAAGCCAAATAAAGCAGGGTTAAAACCCTTATTTACATCTCGAAATGTGAGTTGCTTCATCTATGAAATGAGTTTAAGAGCAATGAGGCCTCAGAGTTATTGTGAAAACGTAATGGCATAATTTAGGAAAAGTACCTGGTAGAGTGTTAGCATAGTATAAGTACTTAAAAATAATTATAACATTATGCCATTTTTATTTTCTGTTCACATAATATATAACAGTATTTAATATATACTGACTATTACATGTCAATCTGTGTTTTAAGCTTTTCATATTGATTACCTTATTGAATCCTCCCGTAAACCTTATGCACTGTCACACTCTTAAGTGAAGAAACCAGAGCATAGAGAAGATAGAAAGCTTCTGTATCATAAAACTGATGTCATAAAACTGGTTAAGTGACAGTCTGGATTAGTAACAGCTGTTCTGAGCCTAGAGTTCAGTGCCAAACCAATTTAATATATTGCCCTGTCCATAAATATGAGTTGAATATGTGAACTTAGTGGACACATCCAAGAAGTGTGATTTACTTGGATATGTTCGTTTTTGTGAATCATTTACACTCCATATAAAAACAAAACATATGAGGGTGGGATATAGACATCTCTTATGCGTTTCTCTTAGGATAACTCACTCCTTTGCACATTTAGAGCAGACTGATAGAGACTCACAGGGAACAAGGATGGTCCTTGATTATGTAGGAAATTGATTTTTATTGCAAAGTATGAAACTGTACCATCTACTCCATCAATGGAACTCATCAGAAATGGAGTTGAGGACTGTGCCACAGCAATTAATGGCACGTGATAAATTTGTATTGAGAATTCATTTGTAAAACAGGAATAATAATAGCAACCCTATATGGATTATTATGAAGAGTAATTGACTAATCTTTCAAAAGCTTCTTACACAGTCCTAGGCTCACTCAATAATCCTCTTATTTCCACAGTACCAGTGGGCTTCTTCAGGATAGGATAGGTTGCGTTTTAGTAACAAGAAACTCCAAAAAGCTCAGTGACATAAAAATAATAAAGACTTATTTTTGCCTCACACAAAGTCCTTTACAAGCTTAAGTGACTTGCTAAGTCAGCTATGTGGTCATTTAGTATTGCCCTCCATATTAACATATGCTTTCAAGGTTGCAGAGGTAAAGGAAGAAAATTCTAGCACCAGCAATTAAATGCTTTCACCTAGAAGCAACACGTGCCACTTTCACTTTAATCCCATTAGTCAAAACAAGGCATATGACCATACTTAACTTACAAGAATCAGGCATCCTTGAAAGTACAATACGTTCAAGTACCATGAAGGCAGAGAACCAAAAATAATAGTAATCAGCTTTATCACTACTGCATAATTATTGTTTTATTTGTACTTATCCATAGGATGACTTGCTCTATCATTGACTCAAGATCATAATGGTTAGGCTCTAGCTAATACTGATGTAAGTCACATTTTACCATACAGAGGAAAGGTAGTTGTTAATTGTGTGTTTTGCTAATTAGAAAGTGGATCATTTACCATACATTGTTGTTTCCATGAGTGAAATTTTACCTACAGTTTGTGTGTAAATATGTGTATGTGTGTGCATGCATGCAATGCTGTTTTATTTCATAAAGAAAAATGTCAAAGTGATGGATGAGCTTCTAAAGTCTCTGCTTCTAGCTCCATAATATTAATAGCTGTCCTTTCAAAGAGAGAAAAAACTTTCAAAGTCATATACAGAGATTTTCTTGCTAAATACCCATTGAAATCAGTTGGGATATCACAGATATTCCTTTTATACTGGACCAAATCTTCACTCTTCTGCTTTGCTATATTGTATGAAACTAACTGGAGAAGAAATTTGACATATTACATAATTGTCATATAAAATACAAATGAAAACATGATCTTTTATAGAGTTTAACCTCAAATACAAGTTGGCTTTACTGTGGCTTCAAACAAGCAAACATATAACTGCATATTAGTAAATTGACATATTTAGAGCATGGGATTTGCAGCACGGGTTTCATGGGATCTTTCATATCTTCTTTTACTCCTAAAAACTATAATATTGCATTGGAATAAGCACTAGGAAAGGAATATCATATAACCAACTAGGATATCCTCAACCAATGCTATTCTCTATTGTTCCCATAGAAGTATATTTTTCTCAGCTCTTGAAAAGCCAAACCATCTCTTATCCTTCATGTTGCTTTAACGTTTGAATAATGATCTATGACTCGGGTAAAATAAAGACAAATGGAAGCACACATTTAAATGTATGAGATGATTTCAATTTGTTTTATCTAGATAAGACATTACGTTTTATTTAGGTATATTTTTTCTTTAGATGATATTAATGTCTTTTAAGAATCCCAAGCAAATGTCTTTTTTTCATTTCTCAAGTAATAAGTATAGTAAATAGCAGTGTGTATATTATATATTATATATATTTACATATTAGTAATTGTATCAAATAATTACCTTATTAAAAAACAGCAGATAAATTATAGTTATAAAAGAGGTCAGTGTACTGTACATCCATTATACATGAATTACTAGTTTCTAAATAATATATAGTCATTAGGAGCAATGTGAAAACTTGACAAATTAAACTCTACTAATAGATATTAATAGCAACCCATTGTGAGTTACTGATGCTAATTTTAAAACGTTGTGGCTTTGGAACAGATTTTTTTTTAAAGAATATTTTCAACACCCTGGTGTAAAGCTTCTGTGGGGTTATTTGACAGATGTCCTGTGAGTTCCTTCAAAGCAGGGGATAAAAGTATAATGCTCCAAACAAGAAAGTGTGAGCAGAATGGCTTTTGGGCATGTGGGTGGAGAGGCTGGCACTTTCTCAATTCAATTAAATGGAATTTTAAATTGTGAATTTGCATAGAGCTGAAAAAAGACAGCCATGTGGAAGTTTGTTTTCATTCTTAAAGTGAATTCTCCTCTGCCCTTGATACACTCGTGTAGTGCTCAGAGCTGGTAATGTAGAATCTTCCTATAATGTGAGATGTTGGGACACATATGTTCACGTGGAGGAAACTGAGGTATAGAGTAGCTAAAACCAATTTGCTTCAACATGACAGGATTGACTTTCTAAAATACATGAATTTTCTCATGATGCATGGTAATTAAATATAAATGGTCTTAGCTGATGATTTTAGCTCTAGTCAAGATGGAGTAAGCACATTCCACCAGATCTCTTCCACTAATTACAGCTAAAACTTCATCTGAACACAACATATAACTCAACTCTCAGAAGACACTAACAGGGGAAAAGGAGAAGGTGAACTGGATAGGGATGCCCCAGTGAAGAGCACCTAAGGAAGGACATATATGTCCTGGCCTGGGTAATAAAGTAACTTGCAATTCAGAAATGTCAATGAGCATAGACTAAAACAAAACAAAGCAGCCCCAAGAAAAGCCCAGTCTCTCTGGCCACAGGACTAAAAACAGGGTAGTCCCAAAAGAAAGAAACTTTTTGACTGTATAGCCACTCTGGAAAAAATTGGGGCAGTTTCTTATGAAACTAAACATACTTTTATTATATAATTCAGCATTACTACTCCTGGATATTTACTCTAAAGTAATGAAAACTGTTCATACATCAAAAAAACTCAACACTATTTAAAGTTAGTAGTTTTATTTGTAATCAGTAAAAACTAAGTACCTATAGCTAAAAATATAAATGATTCTGTGATGTTATTTTTACGTGATATTATGTTTTGCCTTTACTTTTTCATGGATCATAGGTTACAGCCATTTAATATATCTGAAATCTCATAGGAGATGATTTTATTTTGCTGGTGTATGAATAGGAACATTACTGGAAAGTCAGTGCTCAAGACACTAAATAAAAATTAGGGAAGGGAAACATTGAAACTAAGGTATTAGAATTTAACTAAAGTTATAATCCACCTTTTATATTTTGGCCATCAATATCAATGTCCAGGACTATCCTTTGGGATGATGATATAAAATTAATAGTGCCATAAAAATGTATTTTTTTGCATGTATCTTTTTAATGGAGTTCAAGAATATGCCAATTTAAAAGGCTTATTGGCAATAGTAAATTGTTTATCCAAAGCTTCAATACTAGTAGCTTTATCAAAGGCCTGGCAAAAACATGGCTAAAAGAAACTCAGCTATGAGGAACATTGTCACAAGGAATTCTTTCTTTATAAAATAGCACTTAAGTGTTTTCTAAAAGTATCCGCTCACTATTTATAAGGAAATCTCACCTCTTTTGTTATCTTAGTGTTGCTAGTTTCAAACTGATAAGATCGTTTAGTTACTGTATCCAAGGGATGAGGCTAGGTCCTGCCAGACATACTAAGAAATAACAGCTACTATTGGGTAGCTGTTTGCTCAAGGATTTTTACATTTTGAATAGATAGATGAGCACCTAGTAAAGTTACTGGTACTAAGCAAATGCTTAAATATATATTATTGACCTTGTTTTCTTAGCATTTAGGAAGGAATTTGGTGCGCTGTAACTGTTCAACGTGATTTTTAAATTGTATTATAAAAGCAGGTAGGTCCCATAATTTAAAGGATTATATCAATGAAGAATGGAATGATTTTAGAGTGTTAAAGAACAACAACACTGCAGTCAAAGACACTTTCTGAAGGTGAAGAGCTTGAAAAGGTCACCACTCCAATGAATGTATCATATTTGGATAGTTTGTTAAAGTAACAGCCTTATTACATTATGGCTGTACCTTACAGTATGTGATGGTACATTTTTCAACTTTAAAATATCGATCTATTATAAACTGAGATTGAAATCTTTGTCACCTTTTCAGTCAAAGTCAAATAAATAACAGCTATGGATGAAATGCCAGAAGTTAAAAAAAATTAAGGCTTAAGCTAGAGATATTTCTAACTTTTCTCAAAATCTCAGTTTGGAGCTAAAAATAAATATACTATTGTCACATTCTTTTAAAAAAATGATTTTATATGCACAGAAAATCATCTGGATCCAAATGGCTCAGAATTTTGGGGTTTTCCTGTGAGACTTCCTGTGAGTTAAGTTAGTTCAATGGGAAGGTAATTCAAGCCAAGGGAATAGAGACAGTGCTATAGAGATCATTGCATTCATTTGACAGTATTATCTGCTAGTTCCTACACAGGGCTACTGGAAACAAATCATTAAGTTGTAACTACAGATAACTTGAAATTAATTTAAAAATAAGCCAGGAAGCCATAATTCTGGCCTATCTCTGGCACTCATTTATCCTACCAAGGTTTCTAAAGTAGTTGCTACGTACTTCTCACCAAGTTTGTGCAACAGGATATCATCAATGTAACGCACCAGTATGATATCCTGTGGACTTCATGCAGTTTGTAACCCTGCAAATTAGAGTATGACAGGACTGAAGAGCTTGTTTGACATCGAAAGTTCTAGCTAATGCCGTAAGACAAGAAAAGGAAATAAAAGGTATACAGATCGGGAAGGAAGACATGAAACTTACTTTGATCACAGGTGACATGATCTCTATGTTGAAAAATCTCAAAAAAATCAATAAAAAACAAAAACAAGAATAAATAATGGAATTAATAAGTTATTACAGCAAGTTTGCAGGATAAAAGATTAATATACAAAAGTCAATTACTTTCCTACATACCAACAATGAACAAGTGGAATTTGAAATTAAAAACATAACACGTTTTACATTAGCACCAAAAAAATGTTTAATACTTAGGTATAAATCTAACAAAATATGTGTAAGGTTTACATGAGGAAAACTACAAAACCCTGATGAGTGAAATCAAAGAAGAAATAAATAAATGGAGAGATGTTATATGTGTGTGCATCAGAAGAAGACCCAATATTGTCAAGATACCAACCTTAATTTAAAAAAACAAACTTCATAGAAAGTATTTTCAAGTTGCTAATTGCTATAATTGTTTACCCCAGTGGGCACACACATATCTCATACTGCCATGATGTTACTTAGTTTATATCATTAGAACTCCCACCTTGCCCCATTTCCTAATCCCATGAACTACTCACCCTCTACTTAGACATTTCCAAGGTCTACTCCTGCCATATGACTCTAACCCCTTTACAGAGTGCCATGGGAAGTGTGGTCAATTTTCTTCTCTGACTGCTTTATCCTGTGAGGAGGAGTCACTTAGAATCTGGTGAGTACATTTACCACCTTACTCAGTTCTAATTGAAGATTGCCTTAATGCAAAGTTGGTTGGGAAGGATCTGGAAAGTCACTGGATATGAATAGCACTCTTAGTCCATACTTATCTTTTCCCCCTGTCATACCTCAGGAGGTATTTCTACATTATCTTTGCATACTACAACTTCACTTGGGCTTTGCATAAAAATGTGGCCAATTCATGTTTGTTAAATTAATAGAAACTCTCAAATATGTAGGACCCCAAACAAATACCACGGAGGTGTGGCCTAAATTTGGCAAACTCTAATTAGGTGCAGACCACAAAAAGTGAACAGCTTATTCCTTTGCCCAAATCTAGAGTGCACTTTGACTGGATGCTATTGTGCTCTGGTAGACTAATGGTTTGATATGAAATATCATAAGCACATGCTAAATCTTCATTTGTGCCTAAACATTTTGTTCCTAGTTTCTTCTTGAGAATAGTAAAACCCTCAGGTTTGTCTGATTCATTTGTTGTCTCCATTTTAAAGAACAATGTTTTATTTTTTTCATCTAAAAGTTAAGTATATACTCGTGAACTCATAATCCCCAATAATGTAATATGAGCTGTGCTTCTTAGCTCCAAAATTGTTTGGTCATTTACAAAGTTATCCTGGAAAAAATTGTTTTCTTGCCTTGCAAATACTGGGTAGTCATATTGGGCTACTTGAGATATAAGTAGAAAAAAGATAATCTCAGTAAAAAGAAATAATACATGATGTGATTTTCCAGTATATTTTCAGTGACCATTCCTTAACTAGTTCCTTGATTTGTTTAAAATAGGGTGAAAAACTTCATGGGGAAAAATACATTAACATTAAAACGGCTCCCATATTTTATTTTATTTTTTCAAATTGTTTATTTAATTTTATTCTATTTTAAATTTTATTTATTTTTTTACACAGCAGGTTCTTATTAGTTATCTATTTTATACATATTAGTGTATATATGTCAATCCCAATCTCCACCCACCCACCACACCCCACCCCCTGCTTTCTTCCCTTAGTGTCCATACATTTGTTCTCTACATCTTTGTCTCTATTTCTGTGTTGCAGACTGGTTCATCGGTACCATTTTTCTAGATTCCACATATATGCGTTAATATACGATATTTGTTTTTCTCTTTCTGACTTACTACACTCTGTATGACAGTCTCTAGGTCCATCCATGTCTGTACAAATGACCCAATTCCGTTCCTTTTTATGGCTAAGTAATATTCCATTGTATATATGTACCACAACTTCTTTATCCATTCGTCTTGTCGATGGGCATTTAGGTTCCTTCCATGACCTGGCTATTGTAAATAGTGCTGCAGTGAACATTGGGATGCATGTATCTTTTCGAATTATGGTTTTCTCTGGGTATATGCTCAGTAGTGGGATTGCTGGGTCATATGGTAATTCTATTTTTAGTTTTCTTTTTTTTTTTTAACTTTGGGTTTATTTATTTATTTATGTATCCATTTATGGCTGTGTTGGGTCTTCGTTTCTTGTGCGAGGGCTTTCTCTAGTTGTGGCAAGTGGGGGCCACTCTTCATCGCGGTGCGCAGGCCTCTCACTATCGCGGCCTCTCTTGTTGTGGAGCACAGGCTCCAGACGCACAGGCTCAGTAATTGTGGCTCACGGGCCTAGTTGCTCCGCGGCATGTGGGATCCTCCCAGACCAGGGCTCGAAACCGTGTGCCCTGCATTGGCAGGCAGATTCTCAACCACTGCGCCACCAGGGAAGCCCTATTTTTAGTTTTCTAAGGAACCTCCATACTGTTCTCCATAGTGGCTATATCAATTTACATTCCCACCAACAGTGCAAGAGAGTTCCCTTTTCTCCACACCCTCTCCAGCATTTGTTGTTTGTAGATTTTCTGATGATGCCCATTCTAACTGGTATGAGGTGATACCTCATTGTAGTTTTGATTTGCATTTCTCTAATAATTAGTGATGTTGAGCAGGTTTTCATGTGCTTCTTGGCCATCTGTATGTCTTCTTTGGAGAAATGTCTATTTAGGTCATTGATTCATTTGAAAACATTTTCTCCCATTCTGAGGGTTGTCTTTTAGTCTTGTTTATAGTTTCCTTTGCTGTGCAAAAGCTTTTAAGTTTCATTAGGTCCCATTTGTTTATTTTTGTTTTTATTTGCATTACGCTAGGAGGTGGGTCAAAAAAGATCATACTGTGATTTATTTCAGAGTGTTCTTCCTATGTTTTCCTCTAAGACTTTTATAGTGTCCAGTCTTACATTTAGGTCTTTAATACATTTTGAGTTTATTTTTGTGTATGGTGTTAGGGAGTGTTCTAATTTCATTCTTTTACATGTAGCTGTCCAGTTTTCCCAGCACCACTTATTGAAGAGACTGTCTTTACTCAATTATATATCCTTGCCTCCTTTGTCATAGATTAGTTGACCATAGGTGCGTGGGTTTATCCCTGGACTATCTATCTTGTTCCATTGATCTATAGTTCTGTTTTTGTGCCAGTACCATATTGTCTGGATTACTGTAGCTTGGTAGTGTGCTCTGAAGTCAGGGAGTCTGATTCCTCCAGCTCTGTTTTTTTCCCTCAAGATTGTTTTGGCTATTTGGGGTCTTTTGTGTCTCCATAGAAATTTTAAGATTTTTTTTCTAGTTATATAAAAAATGCCATTGGTAATTTGATAGGGATTTCATTGAATCTGTAGATTGCTTTGGGTAGTATAGTCATTTTCACAGTATTGATTCTTCCAATCCAAGAACATGGTATATCTCTCCATCTGTTTGTGTCATCTTTGATTTCTTTCATCAGTGTCCTATAGGTTTCTGAGTAGAGGTCTTTTACCTGCTTAGGTAGGTTTATTCGTAGGTATTTTATTCTTTTGTTGCAGTGGTGAATGGGATTGTTTCCTTAATTTCTCTTTCTGATCTTTCATTGTTAGTGTATAGGAATGTAAATGATTTCTGTGCATTAATTTTATATCCTGCAACTTTTCAAATTCATTGATTAGCTCTAGTAGTTTCCTGGTGGCATCCTGAGGATTTTCTATGTATAGTATCATGTCATCTGCAAACAGTGACAGTTTTACTTCTTCTTTTCCAATTTGTATTCCTTTATTTCTTTTTCTCTGATTGTCATGGCCAGGACTTTCAAAACTATGTTGAGGGCTTCCCTGGTGGCGCAGTGGTTGAGAACCTGCCTGCCAATGCAGGAGACACGGTTTCGAGTCCTGGTCTGGGAAGATCCCACATGCCACGGAGCAACTAGGCCCATGAGCCACAACTACTGAGCCTGCGCGTCTAGAGCCTGTGCTCCGCAACAAGAGAGGCCACGATTGTGAGAGGCCCGCGCACCATGATGAAGAGTGGCCCCCGCTTGCCACAACTAGAGAAAGCCCTCGCACAGAAACAAAGACCCAACACAGCCAAAAATTAATTAATTAATTAATTAATTTTTAAAAAAATCTATGTTGAATAATAGTGGCAAAAGTGGACATCCTTGTCTTGTTCCTGATCTTAGAGGAAATGCTTTCAGTTTTTCAACATTGAGAACGATGTTGGCTGTGGGTTTGTCATATATGGGCTTTATGATGCTGAGGTAGGTTCCCTCCGTGCCCACCTTCTGGAGAGTTTTTATCATAAATGGTGTTGAATTTTGTCAAAGGCTTTTTCTGCATCTATGGAGATGATCATATGGTTTTTATTCTTCAATTTGTTAATATGGTGTATCACGTTGATTGATTTGCATATATTGAAGAATCCTTGCATCCCTGGGATAAATCCCACTTGATCATAGTGTATGATCCTTTTAATGTGCGGTTGGATTCTGTTTGTCAGTATTTTGTTGAGAATCTTTGCATCTATATTCATCAGTGATATTGGTCTGTAATTTTCTTTTTTTTTGTAGTATCTTTGTCTGGTTTTGGTATCAGGGTGATGGTGGCCTCATAGAATGAGTTTGGGAGTGCTCCTTCCTCTGCAATTTTTTGGAAGAGTTTGAGAAGGATGGGTGTTAGCTCTTCTCTAAATGGTTGATTGACTTCACCTGTGAAGCCATCTGGTCCTGAAGTTTTGTTTGTTGGAAGATTTTTAATCACAGTTTCAATTTCATTACTTGTGATTGATTTGTTCATATTTTCTATTTCTTCCTGGTTCAGTGTTGGAAGGTTATACCTTTCTAAGAATTTGTCCATTTCTTCCAGGTTGTCCATTTTATTGGCATAGAGTTTCTTGTAGTAGTGTCTTAGGATGCTTTGTATTTCTGCAGTGTCCATTTTAAGGTCTCCTTTTTCATTTCTAATTTTATTGATTTGATAAAATTCAATAAAATTCAACTTTTTTTCATGATGAGTCTGGCTAAAGGTTTATCAATTTTGTTTATCTACTCAAAGAACCAGCTTTTAGTTTTATTAATCTTTGCTATTGTTTTCTTTGTTTCGATTTCATTTATTTCTGTTCTGCTCTTTATGATTTCTTTCGTTTTACTAACTTTGGGTTTTGTTTCTTCTTCTTTCTCTAGTTCTTTTAGGTGTAGGGTTAGGTTGTTTATTTGAGATTTTTCTTGTTTCTTAACGTAGGATTGTATTGCTATAAACTTCCGTCTTAGAACTGCTTTTGCTGCATCCCATAGGTTTTGGATCATCGTGTTTTCGTTGTCATTTGTCTCTAGGTATTTTTTGATTTCCTCTTTGATTTCTTCAGTGATCTCTTGGTTATTTAGTAATGTGTTGTTTAACCCCCATGTGTTTGTGTTTTTTTACATTTTTTTTTTTTTACCTGTAATTGATTTCTAATCTCATAGCATTGTGATCAGAAAAGATGCTTGATATGATTTCAATTTTGTTAATTTTACTGAGGCTTGATTTGTGACCCAGAATGTGATCTGTCCTGGAGAATGTTCTGTGCGCACTTGAGAAGAAAGTGTAATCTGTTGTTTTCGGATGCAATATCCTATAAATATCAATTAAATCTATATGGTCTATTTTGTCATTTAAAGCTTGTGTTTCCTTATTAATTTTCTGTTTGGATGTTCTGTCCATTGGTGTAAGTGAGGTGTTAAAAGTTCCCCACTATTATTGTGTTACTGTCAGTTTCCTCTTTTATAGCTATTAGCATTTGCCTTATGTATTGAGGTGCTCCTATGTTGGGTGCATATATATTTATAATTGTTATATCTTCTTCTTGGAGTGATCCCTTGATCATTTTGTAGTGTCCTTCCTTGTCTCTGGTAACATTATTTATTTTAAAGTCTATTTTATCTGATATGAGTATTACTACTCCAGCTTTCTTTTGATATCCATTTGCGTGGAATATCTTTTTCCATCCCTTCACTTTCAGTCTGTATGTGTCCCTAGGTCTGAAGTGGGTCTCTTGTAGACAGCATATATAAGGGTCTTGTTTTTGTATACATTCAGCTAGTCTGTATCTTTTATTGGAGCATTTAATCCATTCACATTTAAGGTAATTGTCAATATGTATGTTCCTAATACCATTTTCTTAATTGTTTTGGGTTTGTTTTTGTGGGTCTTTTTCTTCTCTTGTGTCTCCTGCTTAGTGAAGTTCCTCTAGCATTTGTTGTAGAGCTGGTTTGGTGGTGCTGATTTCTCTTAGCTTTTGCTTGTCTGTAAAGCTTTTGATTTCTCCATCAAATCTGAGATCCTTGCTGGGTAGAGTAATCTTGGTTGTAGGTTCTTCCCTTTCATCACTTTAAATATATCATGCCACTCCCTTCTGCCTTGTAGAGTTTCTGCTGAGATATCAGCTGTTAACCTTATGGGAGTTCCCTTCTATGTTATTTGTCGTTTTTCCCTGTTGCTCTTAATAATTTTTCTTTGTCTTTAATTTTTGTCAATTTGATTACTGTGTGTCTCAGTGTGTTTCTCCTTGGGTTTATCCTGCCTGGGACTCTCTGCAATTCCTAGACTTGGGTGGCTATTTCCTTTCCCATGTTAAGGAAGTTTTTTACTATAATCTCTTCAAATATTTTCTCGGATCCTTTCTCTCTCTCTTCTCCTTTTGGGACCCCTATAATGCGAATGTTGGTACGTTTAATGTTGTCCCAGTGTTCCTTTAGAGTGTTTTTATTTCTTTTCCTTCTTTTTTCTTTAGTCTGTTCCATGGCAGTGAATTCCATCATTCTGTCTTCCAGGTCACTTATCCATTCTTCTGCTTCAGTTATTCTGCTATTGATTTCTTCTAGTGTATTCTTAATTTCAGTTATTGTACTGTCCATCTCTGTTTGTCTCTTCTTTAATTCTTCTGTGTCTGTGTTAAACATTTCTTGCATCTTCTCAGACTTTGCCTCCATTCTTTTTCCAAGGTCCTGGATCATCTTCACTATCATTATTCTGAATTCTTTTTCTGGAAGGTTGCCTATCTCCACTTCATTTAGTTGTGTTTCTCAGGTTTTATCTTGTTCCTTCATCTGGTACATAATCCTCTACCTTTTTGTTTTGTCTGTCTGTCTGTGAATGTGGTTTTCATTCCACAGGTTGCAGTTTTGTAATTCTTCTTGCTTCTGCCATCTGCCCTCTGGTGCATGAGGCTATCTAAGAGGTTTGTGCAGGCTTCCTGATGGGAGGGACTGGTGGTGGGTAGAGCTGGTGTTGCTCTGGTGGGCAGAGCTCAGTAAAACTTTAATCCCCTTGTCTGCTGATTAGTGGGGCTGAGTTCCCTCCCTGTTCATTGTTTGGCCTGAGGCAACCCAGCACTGGAGGCTACAGGCTCTTTAGTGGGGCTAATGGCAGACTCTGGGAGGGCTCACACCAAGGAGTACTTCCCAGAACTTCTGCTGCCAGTGTCCTTGTCCCCGCTGTGAGGCACAGCCACCCCCTGCCTCTGCAGGAGACCCTCCAACACTAGCAGGTAGGTCTGGTTCAGTCTCCTATAGGGTCAGTGCTCCTTCCTCCTGGGTCCTGACGTGCACACTACTTTGTGTGTGCCCTCCAAGAGTGGAGTCTCTGCTTCCCCCAGTCCTATCAAAGTCCTGCAATCAAATCCCACTAGCCTTCAAAGTCTGATTCTCTGAGAATTCCTCCTCCCATTGCTGCACCCCCTGGTTGGGAAGCCTGACATGGGGCTCAGAACCTTCACTCCAGTGGGTGGACTTCTGTGGTATAATTGTTCTCCAGTTTGTGAGTCACCCACCCAGCGGTTATGGGATTTGATTTTATTGTGATTGCACCCTTCCTACCGTCTCATTGCGGCTTCGTCAACTTTGAATGTGGGTTATCATTTTTGGTGAGTTCCAGTGTCTTCCCCTAGTACTTAGGATCAACCCTCACTTCGCTGCAGTCTGCAGCAGAAAGCTACTCCCATATTTTAAAACAAAGAAAGATGATGCATTTTATTGGATAGTTTTGAAACCTTTAATTTTGCACATTTTAATGATACTATCTGTTGTATTTGAGAAAATAATAATATTTTTAAGAGAGAATGAGCAATCCTCTGAAACGAATGTCCTGATATACCATTGACTTCTATATTAAGAGGTCAACTTTCTTTGTGATACACTGAAATAAATGCATTACTTGCATTTGAAGGACTAACCTGAGATAGCAGAAAAGATTTTTAAGTGATTGATGCTTTTCATCTAGGAATACCATTTTCCCTCATTTCAAAAAAAAATTAACCATTTGCAACATAGTAGAGGAAGTGTGTTTAACCATGTCTAGATTTTTGTATTCTGATCTCTCTAATTGTCTTTTCTCAACAGATTTATTTCCTTGGTCTCAAGGGTCACCTCCACATGATTAACAAGAAAACATGTTGTAATTTCCCTTTCAAGTTCCACTTCCAACTTTTCACCTTCACATTGGACATTTCCAATCAGTGTTCCCACCTCTGCCTCAAATTTAGGATTTATTATCTTTCACTATCTAACCAGCACAAACTGTTCCCATAATTTCTACTAATAGCAATCATTAGTCATCAGTTATCTAAGCTTAAAAACTTGAAACAACTTTTCCTTCACATCTGATCACTCTCAATTCTCTGTTAATCTTTCCTACCCTCTGTTTTTCAGATTGATTTCTTACTTTCTAATCTCAGGACTGTCATTCTCACTCTGATTTCTCAGCTCATGTCTGAACCTTATACTATCATTTCTATAATCAATCTGCATATCACTATGATATTAAAATCCTCAGTTTTACATCCCATTCCATGTTCAGAAACTTTTGAGGAACCCCGTAACTTAATGGGAAGAAACGAAATACTTTACCTTACCAGTTATAGGCTATGTGTCCCTTACTCACTTTTCCCACATTATCTCTCATTTCTCTCTATGGAAAACCTTTCTACCACCAGGAAGGCTAATTTTCTCACTGTCTCCTAAACACTGTCTACATAGTTTACACCATTTCTCTTTTCTTCTGATCTATTTCCACCCTGGTTTCCAACACAAATAGAAGTATGTAAATCATGTTTATGTTCCTGTAAACAAATCATCATGTTATTCTGCTGTTGACTTACAAATTTTATCCTAGTAATAGCATCAGTAATAGCTAGTTTTAGTATATCACTTAATTAGATTATAGGAAATTATACTTTAAATAAAGGAGATAATTATCCATTTTACATATAAAAACAAATGAAGATCAGTGATGTTCACTAAATTTCCCAAAGTCACACAACCAAGAAACATTTTTTGACCTAATGGTTCTTTCTTTTCAATTATATTCCCACTATCATATCAGTTGCATTTAATGCCATTTATATCTGTTGTTACTTGGGAATGCCCCTCAATTCACAACCTGTCTGACTGGTGTGAGACAGGGGAAATGTGTTTTTCCAGATAACTAATTTATAAAAGGATTAGTACAGAATTGTGGTTAAGAACTACAGCCTTGGGACCAAATAACCCTGGATTTAAATCTCAGCTGTATCACCTACTTGCCATGTAAACTTGGATAAGTTACTCAATATTGCTAAGCTTCGGTTTCTTTGTCTCTAAAATGGTAACGCTGATGGTGCCTACTTCATAGCACTGGATTATAATGTGTTCAATCAAATGATACATCAAAACACTTATCGTAGTGCTTGCCATCTAATAAATGCTATTTTTATTACTGTTTACAACTGGCAATGAGGAGAGTGATTTAGAGAGTGAAATCTATTTCCCAGAGATATCTGTGATCCAGAGGCATTTAGATTTTTAAAACCACAGATGATGTGTAATACAGTGGAACAAATACATGATGATGGAATTTTAGTCACTCTAGTCAACCAGGGTGGCAGTTTTTGATAAAGCTGTCTTTTTGTTAGATTTAAATTCTATCTGAGTTAAGTGTATTATGTTAATTGAGTTAACTGCATTCTCATCGTATATGTCCAATTAGGCCCTGTGGGATGATTAATTTTATGTGTCAACTTGACTGGGCCATAGGATGCTGTGATATTTGCCAGATAGTATTCTGGGTATGTCTGTGAGGGTGTTTCTGAATGAGATTAACATTTGAATCAGTAGACTGAGTAAAGCAGATTGCCCTCCCTAATGTGGGTGGCCTCATCCAATCAACTGATGGATGACCTAAATTGAACATCTACATAGAACAAATGAAGACTAAAATAAAACAGAAAAGCTGAGTAAGAGGGAGCTTTGCCTGCCTGACTGTTTGAGCTGGGACTTTGGTCTTCTCCTGTCCTCAAACTATAACTCACATTACCAGCTCTCCTGGGTCTCCAAATTGCCAACTGCAGATTTGGGGACTTCTCAGCTTCTATAATTGTGCGAGCCAATTCAGTCCCTCCCCTCTCTCACCTGTTTCATATTAACATAGTGCTAGATATTACTAGAAAGGAATCTATAGGAGAGTATGTGACCCTAAGATGTACCTGTCACATAAGAGGTACTCAGTACGTTCTGTTACATGAATGAGCAAAAGGGCCTCATATAAGCAGAGATTAAAATAAAAACAAAAACAAAAACACCTGAGCACCAAGAACAGAGCCACCTTCTGAATCATCAGTACCAAAGGCAAACATTGTATAGGGAAAAAATAAGGCCAAAAATCTAGCTCAACTCAGAAGTCAGAAAGACTCTCTTTTGAGGTTTGGAGCCTTCATCCCTATGACAACTATAGGAGAAAGGAACTAGGAAAAGAAAAGGGGACATTCTCAAACTCTGAAAAATCATGCTGTGCTTTGAATGATTATTTTTCTAACGGCATCTCCTGTTACAGCTCTATCATGAACTTCTTTAGAAGAGGCTCATGTGTCAAAATGAACTCTTTTATTTCTTGGCTATTTTGTAATTTTATTCAATATTAGCTTCATTTCATAAATTCTATAAGTTCAAATAAAATATGAATTTTACAAGTCAAGGAAACATGGCCTAAATATCAGCATCTTCCCAAAATAAGGGACAATTAGTAAAAGCACTTAGCTTGAAATCTTAAGTTTTGGTGTTAGATCTGTTTATAGGATCTCTATTTTTGAGTGGATTCATTTAAGCCTTTTTTTTCTAACCTCCAGGAAGGTAAGCTGCAATTCCTAAAGTTAAAATAATGCAAAGAGCAGTTCTCTTGACATTTTCAAGGAGGTATTGGGCTATTCTGATGGCACTTTGGAGTTGTGTGTGAATACTCCCATTGACCAATTCATGAAGTGATACTAAATCCAGATAAATCAGTTCAGGAAACCTGCTTGCCAGATGCTTAAAGAGCTTATGTGGCTTTGACTTGCCTGGGGAAGCAGAAGAAAAACAGAAACAAAGTAGTCAAAAATCCTATCTCTAAACAGCCAAGAACATTCTATTTATTAGAGGCCAAAACTTGGGAGGCCTTTTGTTTTAGTACTTGTAAATTGTCTTACAGTGCTGAGGTCATTTTTTTCTTTTGGTTTAGTTGTTCAGGGCACTGTCCTTGTTTTATCTCTTTTTAAAATAAACAAGCAACCCTGTCTTAACATAATAAAAAACAAAATTCTAAGAGATTTTTGTGTTGGTATTGCCTTTTTACATTGTGCCTCTGTAAACTTTCCTTGGATAGCTAAATTCATCTAAGGTCACTTATTTCTTACATATCGAATGTTATCACTGTAATTTATGTGGCATGTGGCCCTTGAGGTTTGTTTTCTTTGCATTCGAAATGTATACAGTAATGAATTTTGCATACTTTTCTTCTTAGATTGATGTTTCCTTTGAATACCTTTAGAAGGCTAAGAAGTGGTTCTCAACCCTCCCAGCCCCAATGTGGAAAACATTTTTATTAGGGACAGATTGTTAATGCCAGCATTGGCAGGGTTTGAGAGTCTCTTCTGGATTTATATAAAAAACATGGGAAGGTGGATACTCTCCTGGACATTCATGAGGTCATTCTTTCAAAATAACTTATCATATACCTACTTTCAACCAAGAATCACCTATATGTATGGCTGTTTTATAGCTAGTTTTAATGCATTAAGTATATGGAAAGTCTTGGGAATAGTTCTAATGATACTTGTAAGAATAAGAACATGAGCTATAAATGTATACTCTAGACGCTAACTATGCTGTTGTGGTAAGATAAATGTCTTCCTTATATCTGGGCATTTTCTCCTTCGATGATGACTTGTTCCATATAAAAATACGAGGGTCTGTATCAGGAAACAGCGATCAACTCTATTATCTAACAGTTTTCTGGGAGTAGGATGTCTTCTCTACATGCAAGCAGATAATAAGAAAGTGAAAAAAGAGTGAAATTATAAGTAAGAATTTTCAGTCAGCAGCTCCCTGAAAAAGGCACAATTTGGTAACACAATGAAGTATCATAGCATTATTCATTTGACAAATGTTTACTGAGAAATCAGTATGTGTTGGTATTGGGAATATAGAAGTATGTTTTTCAGGTCCAATTTCATGTATGAGTTTCAGACAACCTAACATTACAGTAACTTGAGATAGATATTTCCTTCTATCTCACATAAAAATCTCAGCTTTTTCTGTCTTGCTATTCTGTTATTCTCAGCACATGACTCCTGGCAAAAACTTCACCCATAATAACAGTATTTTGGCCAGCATGAAGAAGGAAAAAATGAAGGAAGGACAGCCCTCCTCCCCTACCATTATCTTTAGGAACACTTTTCATATACACAGAATATCTTTACTTATATCCCACCAGCCAGAATTAAATCATATGGCAATAACAAGTCTAAGGAGGGCTGGGAAATGCTGTTATTTCTGAGTGTTTATGTTTATAGCTAATATTTCATAAAACCTTTGAAGAGGTCAGACTTTCACAGATGCTCATGTAAATCAGGCAAATGGTTTTTTTTTTGATATATGAGTAAGAAATCTAAAGAGAAAGGGGAACCTTAAATGACTATAGTACAATATATTTTGGCATTTCTATTCAGGAGTGATTGTAGGAGAGTGAAGGATGCTAGTGCAGTAGCATTCTCCTTCCAGATGTTCATCCTCTGGAGCTTATCTTCTCTGTCGAAAACTTGGTGAATTCTTGGAGGTGTGAGTTTAGTTGGAGAGCATATTCTTGACTGACGATAACATCATGGTCCACTGAAGGACTGAGGTGAATATCTACAGGGAGATCTAAGAAGCTAATCGACTTAGAGATAAGTTTCTTAAAGAGAATAGAGCTTCTAGCTCTTTTAGTTAAACCCTAATCTACATATTAGAGATTTTTGATTTAGTTAGTCAATACTTTGAGTCAGTGCAAAGCAATATTTCATCCCTTGTATTTCAAGATGAGTATGAATTAAAGACACACAAAAGTTTGGGGTTCTAAACTGAGATGTTACTTACATATATCACAATTTAAAACCAAGTTCAAATGTGTCTTTATTGGTTGGGAACCTTGCCATTTTCAAAAAATGAAACCAACCCCATTTAAGTGATAATGTATATATATCAAAGCTCTAGTATATATTTAAATTTTTATTTCACATGTTCTCCACATGAGCAGAGGAAATACTTCTACTCATCAAATCTGTGTTTAAATAATGTTTAATGTAATCAAATATTAAGGAACTATTACAGAATTTAAACACTATTTACCTAGCACCTAGCCATATGTATATACTACATTGAGGGTTAGAGACATAAATTGAAATAAACCATACTCGATGCCCTAATAAAGCTTACAGTTAAGTTGAACAAAAGGCAAGATCCAGAATAACTAATAATACAATGCAGTACAAGCTAAATGCCAAACTAATGAAATACATAATAAATGAGGCCTGTAGGAATCCAGAGGAAGAAAAAAATTACTTTAAGCTGAGGTAGCAGAGCTTCAGACAGAAAGTTTATCTTGACATATTTATTAAAATGTGGGTAGAATTAAAATAATTTTTAAAGTATGTGGTCATTTGAAAGCAAAAAAAAAATTTCGTTAAACACTTTGGATATAATTGGTCTCTAGGTACAGTGCTTGAAATCATGTTTATTTTTGAGGCAAATTTATATTCCAAATCTTTTGCAAATATACAATGATCTGGAAGTTACAAAACTCAGGATCAATTGAATGTGCAGTTTCCATGTTGACTGTTGCTGCAATGAAGGGCCCAGGTTATGATCCTCATAAATACACCACTGTCTGTGTGATGTGTGATACACTGAGAGTGTCTTTGTCACTGCACGTTTTTCTCTTTGGATTGCTTTGATATGTGCTGATCATAGGTAGAAGAACAAGAACAACTTTTTCAAAGAGAAATCCTTACTTTCAATTTCATGGTGACATCCTGTCTCTATAGTATCATTTTTAGCCCTATTAAAATCTCTTATTCTATAATTAAACCATAAGCTCCTCCTTTATAGTACTTCTGGTATCACATTAAGTCTACGTTATCAGTTCTACTATGGTTAATTGTATGCTGAGTCATACTAAGTATATAAACATTATCAACTAAGAAACTGAATAAGTCCTTTAATGCTTTTCATTGTTAGATCCTGGAAAAGCAGAGATCTCTTTCTGCAGCAATAAATTTGGTCTAGGCAAATTTGTTCTGCATTTTCACAATCAGCATACCTGATTTTCCAAAATGGATTGATCCTTCTTGATCAGGAAAATGAAAGGTGTTTTGTTTTGTTTTATTTTTCTTTTTGCTTCAAAACATACATACTGACATACTACAGTAATTTCAATATGTGAAATATCAAACTACATGGAAATATCCAGTAATAAATAGACTAAAGATTGCATTGAGAGTCTTAATACAGTGACACAGTGTGTGGAATAAAGTATATAGAACTGAAAATAATTATGTTAAATTCATAGGTGAGGTCTGATATAACTTTTAATTTGACCACCCAAGGTGGTATAAGTATCTTCAAATCATAAATCCTCATAGTGATCACAAACAAAGCATAGAAATAAACAAGGCTTTTTTCTAAATGTGTATTCACTTTTAACAAGACAAAGTTTATGTAAATTAGGTACTAAAATGAAGAAAAGAAGCTAATATTTGAAGTATGAACCTTGAATGTTGAATTATACATTTGTGTTTAATATTTTGAAATTCATATAATTTGTTTTATTCTGTTGCCCTTTTACCAGCAAAATCATCCCTTACTTTCAGCTTCTGACTGATCTTATCAGCCATCTTGATTTAAATTTTAACTTAAGTTTATTAATGATGATGAAGAAGGGTATAAAAAAGTGAAATTATAAAACACACTGAGATCTAAAACAGCACGTACATTTCCATGGTGTGGTAAAATCAAAATCACAGAGATATTTACATACACCTCATAGCATATGGTTGAATCTATGATTGGCTGGGTTCTTGATCTGGAAGCAGCAGGCTGAGATAATAGGCTTTTGCAGTGTAGAAGAGGTAAACATGAGATGGGAGAATGGAGCCATCCTGGCTGCTTTACCTTTGGAGCTACAATGCAGCTTTCTCACTCAAGGAAATTAGCTAAGTAGCCTGTTTCCCTACTAGGCAGAAAGCTACAAACCTGAGGAGGTAAGTGAATAAAGAAACATCTCCACATACAGGAAATTATTTGCTGACCAAATTGTTAGTCTTCAAGATCGCCTCAGTGTAAAAGCCAATATGTAGAATCATTCTGGAAAGTGGAAGGAGAGAAAGTGGCAAGTTGAGGCACTGGAAAAAAAAAAAATACTAGACTAGATGGGGTGAACACAAAGCACATAGAAGGGAAGGAAAGGGGAAGGGAAATATATACATATATGCATAATTATAATGTAATTTATATATATCACTCAAATTGAACAAGCAAATTGTAATTCTAAAACATGAGAAAATGTAATGCTTTCAAATTCATTTATGAAGTCAGTTCTCAGAACATGAACTTAATTCAGATGGATTTAGTTTTACAGAATAATTTAGAATATTTTAAGATAAGTACATATAGAATGTTCAATAAAATAAACAAATGAATTGCAACTATGAAAATTATGAAACATAATCAGGCCTAAGCAAAAAGAACCTAAATCAAAGAACCAATTAGAAATTCTGAAAATTAAGTTTATATTCAATTACATTTTTAAAAAGACTATTAAAGGTATAATTTTTAGATTCTGAAAGACAAATTAATAAATTGGAGATTATCCAAAACAATTAAGCATAGAGAAATAAAGGGAAACAAAATATGAAAGAATAATTATAGAGAAGTTGTTGAGAAGTTTTAAAATGCATGGACTAGGTTGCAATTCCAAACTACCAGAATGTACGAAATAAGAATATTTCAAAAGATATATTAGAATTTTCCACATTTTTCTAGAATTAAAAAACACTTGAGTTCTAGTTTCAAAAGTACATATTCTCAATAGAATCAAATAGAGAGTTCAGATATATACCCACACATTTATGGACCATTGATTTTCAAACGTTGCCAAAGTAATTCTGTAGAAAAAGTTAGTTTTTTTAACAATTGATAATGGAACAGCAGGGTATCATATGGAAAAAAATGAACCTCAGTCCTTACCCAATACCATATAAAAAATTAACTTGCAATGGATTATAGCCAAAATCATAAAAGATAAAGCTATAATCATTCTAGAAGAAAAAAATAGCATTTTAATTTCCCTCCTCAAACTAATGATCTTAGACTGCATTAAATATCGTTTCAAACCTTCCCATCGTGTTATCGTGGGTTAACATTTTAGTTTTATATTTTATATGAAATATATACATAAAAGTTATCAATACTTTCACAATCAATATTTAATTATTTTAAATCAAAATTACATACTCACAAAAGAAAATGTAATATAAATTGGTGAGGAGTTAAAAATTGTACTAACCTTAAAATGATATAAAGGGAAGTAGAAAAATAACTATATATGGTAAATAATTTATGAATGAATAACAATAATTACTGAAACAGATAATAAAATTTGAAAAAGAGTAACAATACCTGTGGAAATTTCAGATTTCACTAAGAACAACTGGTAAGGTATCAGCATAACGAAAACATTCTGGAGCCCTCATCTTTCATGTAGGTGACTCAGAATATAACTTTACATATAAATTTCTGATAATCATAAAACCATATGTACAAGAATGGATAAAACTTATAAGCACATGTAGAAGTAAATTAGAACTAATATCTTCGAATTGCTAAGACAAAGGAATCAAAAAGAAGTCATTAAAAAACAAAGGCATGGAGAAATATGATAGAAGTTGTCAGTTATGATAATAAACATAACTGGTTTAAACTTATCTACTAAAACAGAAAGTCTTGCCAATTGTCTTACAAAACAAAATCTAATTACATGCTGACTGCAGTAGATACCTAAAACAAAATGAGGTTGAAAATTAAAAACTAGGCAAAAAAAAAGTTGAAAATGAAACACTAGGCAAAATTACATTGGGCAAAAGTAGAATATGCAGAAATGGAATATTAATATTAGTTGAACTTAAAGCAAAATAGCCTCAAAAATATAAAAAAAAACATCATATATTGATAATACTTATAATTCCTAATATGATAGTTTTTCATCTTAGAGATCCCAATTTTTGTTTTTCTTTGACATCAGGAGTATACTAATATGCAAATTTGACAAGTTCCTGCTCTTATTGAAATAATATTCTAATAAAGAAGATAAAAGAAAATTTAATAATAAATACTTAAATTTTTTCTGTAAGGTAAAATCTGTAAGCAAAATAAAACATGTGAGTCAGGGGCAAAATTAAGGGATACTGCATTAGGAAAGGTAATCTTATGGACTGTCTGAGAAAAGCACATTTTTGCTGAGACCTAAGTGATGATGACAAGGAGCCAGTTGTATGAAGATTAGGGAAAGAATCGTCCCAGTGGGGAGATTACACAGTGAAAACTCCCTGAGGTCAACGCAGAGAGAGTAAAGATGGGAGTGCTAGAAGATGAGACAAGATGGATAAACAGGTACCACATATAGCACAGGGCAAGACAAAATGTTTGGATGTATACTAAATGTAATGGGAAACCACTGGAGGGTGTTTGGTAGGGGTGATGTGTAAAAAAATGGATACAAAATCTAAATGAGGGAAAACTGGGATATCATACAGGAGGATTTTGCAGAGATGCTGGAGAGAGATCACGGTGACTTGGTTCAAGGTCAACTATAATGGCTGAAGAAGGAACATTAGAAAAAGGTATATGCAGGCAGACTGGGGACATTTTCTGGTGGTAGAACTGACAGTGTAATGTTGATTGACAGAATGTGGGTGGGGAAAACGGAGGATAGGAATCAAGGATGACATTTAGGTTGAACAAAGAAGAATTCTCTTCTGCACATGTACCTTGGAGTTTGCTGATTGATAATCCCAGTGCAGATATCAATAGATTTGAGAGACTCAGTGAAGAGATCAAGACCAAAGATATAAATGTAGGGGTCATATGCATACTGATTATATTTGAAGTCCTAGTACTACTGGTTCAGAGGAATTCAGGTAGGAGCAGAGAAAGTGAGAGAGCGAGAGAGACAGAAAAAGACCTAGGACTTTACCATGAAACAAATATGAAGAGATTTGGCTAAAGAGAAAAAACCAGAGGAGAACATGTTGCAATGGGTGTATCAAGAAGGAAATTAATACATAGTCGAAAAAGTAAATAATATAAATAAAATTAAGTTGCACTTATTGGCACACAATAGTCAGAAAATGCCGAGAAAAAAATTATAGTTTTGTGTGAAAATCTTCATAGAGCTAATTGTACATGCCATTTACTTTGATCATAATTATTACTTAGCTATGAAATGTGTCAACAAAAAATAATCAAATTACCTGAAAAATACAAATAATCCCAAATAAACTCTATTAGTTGACTAAAATTATTGGTTTTAGCTAATAAAAAATGCAGTAATACAACTTATCAGAATTCAAGGACTACCACAAAAGGTGTACTCAAGAGATGTACATATTTTTTATTAATAGAATGAATAAAAATGTAGACTATGCTTTTGATTAAATGATAAATAATAAAAAACATCAAAGAAAGCAAAAGTGAAAAATACATATATTTAATGGTTCTGATGCTATAAAATACCAAAAAGAAGTCCATTATGTGACTTTTTTAAATATCAGCAACAAAAATACATGAGATAAAATTCTGGGAATCTATTCTTAGAAAATTAAATACATTTATAATTATATTAAAATATTTGGAAAATTATAAATGGTTATTTGAAATACCTTATTACAAATAGCTGAAGAAAATAGATTAAATATAATATGGAAACACATTTATTAAGTAAGCAAATATTGTTAGTGACAGTATTTAGTATTCTTTTTTGTTTTTTTTTAACATCTTTATTGGAGTATAATTGCTTTACGATGGTGTGTTAGTTTCTGCTTTAGAACAAAGTGAATCAGCTATACATATACATATATCCCCATATCTCTTCCCTCTTGCATCTCCCTCCTTCCCACCCTCCCTATCCCACCCCTCTAGGTGGTCACAAAGCACCGAGCTGATCTCCCTGTGCTATGCGGCTGCTTCCCACTAGCTATCGGTTTTACACGGGGAGGGGGAAGGGTAAGCTGGAACAAAGCGAGAGAGTGTCATGGACATATATACACTACCAAAGGTATTTAGGATTCTTAAGGCAGGTACTCTCAAATACTGGTAGTCATGTAAGTAGGTAAGATTTTTCTGGACTATAAGTTTACAATATATGTGAAAACTCCAAATATTGTATGATAAGCTTCAATTCAAAAGTCATGATCATCTAGGCAGCAGAACTATTCAAATAAGTCTATTATTATTATTGTATTATTCATCACACTGACAAACTAAAACACCACTTAAAGTTACCCCAGTTAAGTGGTTAATTTCACTATGGTATATCTGCTTTTATTAATAAAAAAGTTTTAAAAACTATTTAAATAAATAAACTATAATAAACAGTATTAAGTTTTATACTATTGTTTAGTTAAGTGAAAATCACTCAAATATTAACTGTCATGTAAAGTGCATATACCATGCATATACCATACCAATACTCAAATCATCATATGTCCTAATTAAAGGAAATATGCCAAAATGCCAGTAACTGTTTTGTTTGCGTGATAAATTTATGGATGATATTTATGTAGTTCTTTTTATCACTCTATATTTTCTAAACATTTCACAAAGCATATATCTTTAAATTTAGAAATGCATAACAAACACAATGCTTAAAGATTTTTGACAGAAGAGAAATGAGTTGGATTTTGGAAGAGTGAACCAGTATGTGAAGTTCAATAACTTTATGAGGAAGAAAATAAATTTATTATGATCTATGTAAGATTTTAAATGCGCTGAAGCTCATTTCAATGGATCTTTGAAGGTAAAATGTTGGAGCAGTGTTTTAACATTTTCTCCCATGACACTGATAATGATCTCACAAAGTTGTTTATAATCATTTTATTGCATTCATCAGCTGAGACTAATTATAACTCAGATGAAAATCATCCTTGCAGAGTGCATTCTAAATATTAATAAACATAAATAATGCAAGTTTACTATTAAAGCAATTCAAAACAACAAACAGAACCCACAGGGAGTTCCTTAAAATTAATCTGGTTCCACATAAATTCTGTCTTAAAATGTTCAAAGCAACAATATCCCATATCACAGGATATATTAACTTTCTCCTTTCTTTTTGTTCTGTTTTCTAATTTTATAGGATAAAGTAATAGATGTGAGTGGTCGACAGGTCAGGAAGACTTTAGTGGTAACTTCTAATAAGGAAAATGGAACTAATTTAAATATGAATCAGCTAAGAAAAAAACTGAGAACCAGCTACTCCTGATATTGCTTTTTTAAAATTCTGGAATGTTGTTCTGACCCTTTTCCTTTATTTTTTGGACTGTCAAAGATTGACAAGTATCAAGGATTTGAAACATATTTGTAACGTCAAATATCTATTTAAAATGGTTTACAAATCTCAGATAAACTGACATGTTCATATTTAAAACTTGTAGCTTTTAACAGCATCTCCTATTAAATTTTAAGCAATCTTCATTTTGATTGTTTTGTAATTGAAAATATTATATCACACAACTCAGATGATTGGCTTTATGACCTTGGGCAAATTAATTAACATCTTAGAGTTGCCATCTGATAATTGATGATAAGTTTTTCTCCCTCACAAAGTTGTTATTAGCATGAAAGGAGATATGATATGTAAAGCACAGAACACAAACCTTGTTAATGTCTATTCCTATTATTACTGTCATATTTTCTTTCTGGCTCTCCATGCCATTATAGTTCATTGCCATTGCTTCCTGTCTTACAGGAATCATCGAATTTGAAGAGACATGATGATACCAGTTTGAACTCTACCACTTAATGTGTCATTTAACTTTCCTCAATCTTACTCTCTTCATTTGTTGAATGGCATTAGAAATACTGCCTGATGTAACATGTAGTTACAAATACCTACTCCAGATATATTGTAGAGGTTCAAGTAAAACAAACAATGTGAAAATAATTGTAAACTCTAAAGTGCTATTCAAAGGATAACTCAGATTATAAATTATGCACGTTCATGTTACTATCAAAGTTATACAATGCCAAATTAGTTACAGTCTGACATGCAAAGAGCAAATTTCTAAACATTGAATATCACAATATTTACTGTTGCTTTAACATATTATAAAGATAACTTTTTAGAATTTTTGTAGCGCTTGTGTTTACATTATAAAAACACAAATTGAAAAAGAAAACCATGATACTTTCTCAAAGTTTCTTTTTGTCATCTAGAACTGTTGGTATTATGTTTCCTTGGATAATGTCAAAAAGTTTACTTTCATTAAGAAATTTCTAACTGACAAAATACAAGAAATCTTAACACTCTCTACTTTGATATTCTTTGCCACAAATCTTTTTATTCTAGTTTCTAACATGACTTAAGGAAAGATCTTTCATTTCTTCCCTTCTCTATAAAAAGAAATATGTTTTATCTTAAAAGGAAAAAGCTATTAATAAATATGACTAAAATTAGTACCCTGTGAAAGTTAAAAGCATTTCAAGTTCAATAAAGTTAATGGATAAAGAAAATCTCAAAACAGAAAGTTTGACTTAAAACATTTGTTGCATTTTAATGCCGTAGATTAAAGCTTGCATGTGGCTGACTCTTAGCAAACTTCAAAATCACAATGTTGGTGAGAACTAAACTACTAAACAAGGTCATATTTCAAGTAACAAGGAAAAATATCTAGATTCAATGTTTATATACTTGCTTAAATCATTCATAAATCCCACTTATATTTGCATAGCGAAAAACATAAGCCTAACCAACTTATATGATTTTATTTAATCATTAGTATTACTAAAATTCCTAAGGTTATCTCCTCCTCCTTTATTTTTGCAGATTTTTCTACTGACGGATTTAATAAGGGAGAATGAATGGCCCCGATGACCAGTCTACATTGAGAACAAGTCACCAGTAAGTAATGAAATTGAAAAGTTTTGTCCTTTGTCCTCTCAGATCCAGAAAGTTGTACAGGTGAGTTATACTAAAACCTAAAGGAACAGATGAACTCTGTTCTATACAGACTCTTCCATGAAATAGCTCCCAAACTCATAATATGTGTCTAAAATAAGTGTGATGGTCAAACTAGACAAGAATAATATGGTAAAGGAAAATCAAGAGTCAATCTCACTTATGAACATAATAAATAAGATCCTAAGTGATGAAAACAATACGTGATGATGAAGTAAGTTTTATCATAGAAAGGCAGGGTTTAATTGATTAACTTAGTTCACACCTTAGCCGCTTCTGAGAGTATAACACTAATACTCTTCACAACACACTGCATGTCATTCATAAAAATTACCTTTCTTTTCCTCTGTTTCCTTCTTTTCTCTTTTTACTTCCCTCTAACCTCAGCCTCTCCTCAGTGCCCTAGCAAATACTCGGAACTTCTCATATGCCTAGGTTAACTCAGCCTCCTGTCTCAGTGTAAAGATATCTTGGAAAACATTCAGACTTACATATTACATTCATAGGAACATTTATATTTTAGAGACCCATATAAGATTAAGGCAATAAGTTTGAGTTACAGAGTGTCAGGCAGCAGCAAGAACCATTTTGGAGTTGACGTGGGTGTAATTTTCTTTGTATCTGTACAAATTTATCAAAGGGTTAACCACAGTTCTTCCCATGGGAAAGGTCATGGAAGTCCTTACAACTACACACAGGCTGAATTGCTCTCTGCTGCTGATTCCCTTTGCCTCCAGAGCATGATAACTTCTCTTCTTTGACTTCTCCCATCTCATGTAATGTTGATGTGTGTTTTTCAACCCTTCACTAGTAATGGTTAGATCATTTAGCCTTGTACTTTAATCTGCCCTTAGGATATGTCTTTCAATTTTTTTTCATGCAGGAGACTCTTCCTTAGTACACCCAAAGGATTCTACTTACCATGCTCTGGCTCAAAATTCAATATCAGAGATAATTTCTTCTCATAAATGTATTTCTCTTCTCAATTTACATGGAGTTTCCAAAAAATTAGACATTTTGATTACTATTACATAATAACTACTACATCTTTTATATCTACTAAAAGTACTTACAAATTAAAATAAAATAAAGAGGAAGATATTTTTAAATTAAAAAAAGGAATTAGTGAGGGTAGGTGCTGTCATATATTTGGAATGACTAAAATCAGGCATGTAATTTGACAACCAAGGCAAAATGGAAACATATTACAGGATTAAATTTTCTACCCCTACCCCTACCCCATGAATGCCATGAATCTCTCAACTGAGATTTCTTTTTATTTTTCATATATAAAGGATACAGTTATACAAAAGACAGGAAGAGAGTCATAAAATAAATTTATTTCTATTGCTCCCATCCTTAAGGGTATCTTTTTGAAATAGGGCTGCAAAGGAGAATATGTGCAGAGTGATTTCCCTCTAGATAGAGAAAATACCGGAAGAATAGTATAACCATTCCTGCATTTCCATCATTCTGTTCCACCCAACAATGAGGAAATGTTGCACTGGAGATCTATTTGCAAATTTATAATATTTTAACCTTAAATGTCAACATGCAATATATTCCTAAATTTTTTAACACAAAAATAATGAAACTGGAAGAAACTTGAAAGATCCAATAGTTTTTCTTAGGGTTGAACTGTTCAGAACAGATAGTTATCTTTTTTGTTTTTAAGAATTTACACAGCTATCTATGACGTGATTTTATAACCTGGGTGGTCAAGAATGAGCTAAACCATCCTTAGTTAACAAGAAAAGTACAAAAATAAACCAAAAAGGCTAAAATATCAAAATGTTCTGTTAGATAATATTTGAAACAGATTTTCACCAGAGCATTTTGTAAGTGATTAGGTGTACATATGATTAGAAGCACAATTTCTCAAATGCAATCAGATGTTACAGCATTTCCTAAGATATTTCATAGATTTTTGCTAAAAAATAAAGAAATTAATCATTTTTAAAAATTAAAAAAAAATTTTCCTTACTAAGAGTTTTAACAGTGATTATAAACATTCATTTAAAGAGCCAAAAGAAGAATAACTCATATAAGTATATCCTGGACATCTTTGTTCTTTTTTTTTTTCATTGTGAAATCTTGATAAAGCCCTATAGGGTAAAGATATGGATATCTCCATCTGTGGCCCTTCCTTTGTTTCTGGGATGACTTACAGTGTTTCCACACAGTATGATAGAAATAATGGAGTACAACTTCTGAGGCAGGTTTATAAAAAGCAATGTAGCTTCTTCCTCTGTGTGTGTGTGTGTGTGTGTGTGTGTGTGTGTTCCTGAGCTACCATGCAGAAGTCTAAGTATTCTGAAGCCACCATGCTATGAGAAAGACAAGCCACGTGGAAAATCCATATAGGCGCTCTGGCTGGCAGTCCTAGTTTTAGATTCATCACTTTTTAGGTACCAGATGTGTGAATGAATGAGCCTTCAAATGGTTCTAGTCTCCAGCTGTTGAGTTACAACCAGCCTTTAGGTCTTCCCAGCTGAGTACGTAGACATCATGGAGACCCAGAGAAACTATGAACATAAAATCATTGTTTTAAACTGTTAAGTTTTGGGGTAATTTTTTGAACGAAAAAATAGTAACTGGAATGTCGCTGATGATGAACAATAGAATATATTTATAAAGGTTAAGTAATTATTTTTTATAAACAAAGCAGAATATAAGGTCATGATTTATTTCTTAAAGAGAAATATTAAATTTTTAATGGAAAAAGTGGATCTAATTTTCAGATTCTACCAAATAAAATTATCCTTATTTTTGCTCTCTTAGGTAGTAGTCAAAACTGTGGTCAATACTATTTCTTTCTGAGTGTTAAATCCATGGTATGAAACTATCATGTGGAAAATTCTTAGTAGCATTATTCTAATGCTGCATATTAAACATCTGTTTTGAATGAACTGAATTTTAGAGTTGAGATAAACTTAAATTTTTTAGTAAGTTTTGTGATTTTTTGCCTTATAAATATATTTCAGATATATGATATTTTTTATATATTACTTAAGTAAGTATTTGTCATTAAAGCAGAAATTTCTGCTTCCACACACAAAAAAAAGTTAAAGAGCCAAGAAGAGAGATCTCAAAAAGTTAGTTGAATGGTGCACACATTTATTATGGTATTAAATTTTTTAATTAAAATATTTTTCAATCACTTTTTCCAACCATAATTTATAATACTACCATTATCCTTTGATTATCTATGTGTGAATCTGTGTATTCTTTTTGCTTTACATTCAGAGAAAGAGTATTCATTGACTTATAAAATAAACTAGGATTTTGAAAAAGGAATATATCATTAATGTAATTACTTAACTATTAATATTTTAAATCACTGCGTTTTTTTTCCCTTTTGGAAATAAGTACATTTTTCCATGTGGATAGAATAAACTAACAATGACCAAAAGCAGTACTGCAAACCTTAAGCCCCTTCTCTCCTACATAATTTCCTTTCTTTTCTCTATTTTTTATTCATAGGAAAATTGCTTAAAAGATTTTGGAATTCAGGTTTGAACAGCATTAAAAATAATCACATTTATCCAGATACTTGGTACTCATATTTCAAACGAGATTTTATTCAACCTTTCCAACTTCCAGTGTTTCTACAGAATATCTATTCACATTTTTTATTGGAATATCTGACTTTTTTGCTGTAACTTGGGAAGTAAAATAACAGCATTTGTCTGCTTATATGGGACCTTTCCTTATATTATAAATTTAAAACATAGTAAAAAATTTATTCTCATGCTTGACAAATCTTAATGAGTAAGCTATAAATGTGGATCCAAATGAATAGATACTGAGGTAAAAGACACACACACACACACACACACACACACACACACACACACACACACACACACACCTGCCCTTACACCAAAATTTACTAAGATTAACTATTTCTTAACTTCATTCTTCTTTGGTAATTAAGGAAGCACCTAGATTATTCTTTTGGAGGGGTGGCTAAGTCTTGTTTTACAAAATGTTGTCTTTTCAAGGGAAGTGACTCATATTTATATCTATTTTTATAGAGTCAGAGAACTGTTACCTGGAAGGGAACATATAGGTATTCTGTTATAACATTTTCATTTAGTTGGGAAAGCCTCATGCACAAGTCACATGGTTGGGTAGTGACAATGTGAATCTGGGAATGGTTCGCTAACCCACCAATTGGGTGATTTTTCCATTAACTTATTTACTAACTTTTCCAACTGAATTAAATTTTGACAAAAGCACTTCATAGAAGAGTTTCCTAGTTGTACCTCATTATGAAACCTTCAGAAGAAAACCAAACTAAACCTCCCAAGAAAAAATAAACAATCGGATGAACAAAACAAATGAATAGGCAGGTTAACCATAAACATAACTACAGACCAGAATTAGGGGGATAAAGGGGGAAAAAACCCTCAAACTTCTGCCTTATTTTTCTTTGAAGAGGATTAAATTTTCCACAGAAAACTAAAAGTGTGATAGATTATTTTTTTAAAGTGCAGTACGGCCTTTGTTCTGCTGTAAAATTCTCAATGACCTGTAGAATCAAATGCTTTTTTGGAACCTAACTTTTGATCATCTATACAATTAGTGTGGAAATCAAATTAGCCACAAGATCCCTTTCAACTCTAAAAATCTTACTTATAAAACAATTAGCAGAAACAGAAGCAAAACAAAAAATCCACATTTTTTCATTATAGTTTATCAAATATTTGCCAAATGGACAGCCACAAAATGTCAGTCTCAGATATTACAGCAATGGTTATTTTCAGGAGCATAAAGTGTAGGAGGTTACGTGAAATAAAACAAATACTAGCACTAGTTAATATTGAAGATAGAGTGATCATTAAACCAAAAAAGAGATGTGGATAATCACCTTACTTTTAGATCTCAATCGCTCATAAATTTATTTTTGAAATTACCCCCATCATTGACATTTTCTTTCTCAGTAAAATAAACTAGGTATCTAATTAGAAATTTGACTATGCTCAGTAAAATATCAGAGCTTATTATTATGCTCAGTATACTTTAATAACTTTGAGATGTCAGGGGAATCTTACTAAAGAGACAGGAACCTGCCCAAAGTTTCAGAGTGAAAATACGGTTGCAATCTTGGTCTCTTAGCATACGTTCCTTTAAATAATTACTTAAGTTCTAGAAACTGTCTTTCAGATTTCAGTCAAACTTTAAATTGAAAATGAAAATGAAATCTGTAATTTACTGAGCCGGTGCTGGATGGCTAGATGGATGGATGGATGATGGATAGAAACTGAAAGACTTATTCCATTGGTATACAGTGCTCTGTTTTTGTGAGAGATTCAATAAAAAGAATGAAAAACAAGCAGATTTGCAAAACAGTGCCACTTAATTTAAAATTTTATTTTCCTCCAAGTTTCTGTTTGGAAACCTGGGCACTACTAGTTTAAGTGGGGGAAAAAAAAAAAAAGAACAGGCAACTGTTTTCCTTTTTAACTCCGGTCCTCTTTCATGTTTATTGGGTGCATTAAAAACCTCTACTGATACCAGTTTTTACCTTTGTTTCCTTACATAGATTTTCTAGGTTGCATTTTACTAATTTATTTCCCATTAATCTTTATCTACTAACAAACTGGCAGAATGGCAGAGATAAACAGGCAAGGAGGAGAAAATGCTAAAATTTTATTTTCATTCCACCCCCAAGCAGTAAAAAGGAAGAAGACACCACTTTTATCATTTTGATATGAATACTTTTTTCACTCTTGGAATGAAAGAATATATCTTGCTTTATTTGAAAAGTGTTTCCCTTAGGAATAAAAGAATTGTAGATAAAGGAAAACATGTTATACTCTATAGTACTTTTAGCTAGATCACCTGGCTACCTCTTCTTGTAAAACTGGTCTTCTGAAAAGCTGAAATAAATTTACTGGCAGCTATATTCTTTTGGTATAGAAAATATATCCAGTTTATTAAATTTTGCTCAAATTATTAATTAGTAATTTTGCCAACAAATGCCAGAAGTAAAGCGTTAAATTTTAAGTATTTCCCTTTCCTACTTTCTAAAATCTATAGATAGATAGATAGGGAATTGGATCATGTGATTATGGAGGCTGAGAAGAGGATATATGTATTTGTGTGTATATGTATACTAACACATAGGAATTATACACATATATAGGAATTATATGTATTATGAATTATACATATATATGTATATGAATTAGCTTATACCATTATGATGGCTACAGAGTCCCATAATCTGCCATTTGCAAGCTGAAGACCCAGGAGAGCCATTGATGTAGTTCCAGTTCAAGTCCTAAGGCCTGAGAACTAGGAGAACTGATGGTTTAAGTTCCAGTCTGAGTGGAGGAGAAAACCAATGTCCCAGCTACAAAACAGTGTAAGTGGAAGAGAAAAACTCAATGTCCCAGGCAAAGAAAGTGAATTCTCCCCTACCTCGCCTTTGTTCTATTCAGGTCTCCAACAGATTGTATGCAACCCACTCACCTGGGGGCTGACAATCTGCTTTTCTTAGTCTGCCAATTCAAAGGTTAATCTCATCCAGAAACACCCTTGAACCATACCCAAAATATTAACCAAATATCTGGTTACTCTGTGACCCAGTCAAGCTGACACATAAAATTGACCATCACAAGCCCACCTGCTGTCAATATGGCACCCACTGCGTCTCTCTAAACCATATTAAAGGGGCTTCCCTGGTGGCGCAGTGGTTGAGAATCTGCCTGCTAATGCAGGGGACACGGGTTCGAGCCCTGGTCTGGGAAGATCCCACATGCTGTGGAGCAACTAGGCCCGTGAGCCACAACTACTGAGCCTGCGCGTCTGGAGCCTGTGCTTCGCAACAAGAGAGGCCACGATAGTGAGAGGCCCGCGCACCGCGATGAAGAGTGGCCCCCGCTTGCCGCAACTGGAGAAAGCCCTCGCACAGAAACGAAGGCCCAACACAGCCAAAAATAAATATAAAAATAAATAAATAAATAAGACCCGGTGCAACCAAATAAATAAATAAATATTAAAAAAAAAACCATATTAAATTCCAATAAAGATGATAAGAAGGTCTTAATTCCTCCTAACGTGACACTACTGTCCTGCATACAACTGAAAACCCACTAACCCCTCCCCCAGAAGAGAAGTTTAAGGCCTTGTGTGATATTTACTCTTTTCCTTGATATCCTGTAACTTAAATACTATAATCTAAAATTAACAATACTTAAATATTATGGAAAGTCAATACATGATATTATAATTAGTTAATTATTAATTATCAGTCAGTTCATCTTACTTTACATGATAAGAGGGAGAAAAACAAAGATATTTGCATAATATAGTAATATATATAAAAATAACATATCTCTAATAGATGTAATTATATAATATCAATATATTTATTATAATTTTTTTATATTATAGTTTATATCACATTTATATAGAATTAATAGATATTAATCACATGCATTAAAATATATATGTGTGAAAACATATTTATAACACAATAAGTAGGAATGCTCATAACAATTAAGGTCCTTATTTCTGTAACTGGTCATGTGATTGTAGCTGGTGTTTATAACTACCTTCTTCTACTACCCGTTCTGTATTCCCTTTGCCTTCAGCAAACCCATCAGCTAGTTGTTGTTTACTTGGTAAAGTGACCCAAATCTTCATTTCTGAAGGGTCCTGCCTACACTGAGTTGTCATAATTTTCCCTTAACTTTAAATACATGTCATGATAATACTAAGAGATACCCTAGGGGGACTTTTGTATTCCAGATATACTCTTCCTTACCTCCATTGGAAAGTAGCAGTCCAGTTTCCCCTGGTAGTTAGGATCAGTCAGCCCATCCAGGACAGGAACTCCCTTCTTTGCCTATTGATGCAGAGGCATGAGGATTACCTTTTGCTCCTGTCCTTCAGGGACGTCCCAGAAAGGGTCTATAGTGCTTGCTGCAGTTGTCCAGCATTGTGCAGGTGGTGCTTGCATATCATGAAAGCCATCTGTAGGTCAGGCCTGAGTCTTCTCTTCCTCTGCCAACTGATTGTAGGGAACTCCCCGTTAGGCCATAGGTGCAGGCTGGGAGAGAGAAGGCACTGTAGCAAGTGTGGAGACCATGGGTGTTTGGGCCATTTCATGTAATTTACTTGTACCTTTGGGGCCTGCTTGAACCTGATCACATATGTACACTTCCACTTGATAATGGAATGTTGCTGTGCATGCCCAACTTTATGACTTGGTGGGTCAGATAATGACCAGTTCATGTGGGCAGCTCATGTCATATGGAAATTTAGTGGCCACGTTTAAGCATTCAGTCTCTTCTAGTGCCCAGTAGCAGGCCAACAGCTGTTTCTCAAAAAGAACATGAGTTACCTGCACTGGATTGTAGGGCTTTGCTCCAAAATTTCAAGGGCCTATTCTGCAGTTCACCTGAAGGGCCTGCTCAATGCTCCAAACAACATCTCTCATCTGCTGTTGACACTTCAAGCACCATTGTATCTGCTGGATCATATGGCCCAAATGACAAAGCAGCTTGCACAGTGGTTTGAACCTGTTTCAAAGCCTTCTCCTTTTCTGGGCTGCACTCAAACCTAGCAGCTTTTCAGATCAGTGGTAAATGGGCCAGAATAATACACCCAAATGAGGAGTATATTGTCTCCAAAATTCAGACGCCCACCAGACATTGTGCTTGTGTTTTGGCTGTAGAAAGGGCCAGATGCAACAACTTATCCTTCCCCTTGGACGGGGTATTTCAACATGCCCCATGTGGTAACAGTCAGTGGATCCAAATAGTGGTGCACCCTTTTGACTAAGCTTAAACTCTCCATTTGACACCCTCTCCATCATTTGCACAATGTACATGTGAGTCCTTTCAACCAGCTACCTGTCATTTATACCTTCCAGGTACTTAAAATGTATATTTGCAACCAAGTCTAAACCTATAAGGATTTTAAAAAAAAGTCTTTTTACCTGCCCCAGAATTGGTTTAGTCACCTTTTCTGCAGTGAAATTAATCCTACGCATTATTCCATAATTAGTTTCTCTCTTTAATTTCACTGTCCATCTATGCCTAGAAAAAATGATAATGGCTCCCTTACTAAAGGAGATTCCTCTTGATGGCTGCATCCTAAAACTACAAGACAAAGAAGAAGCTTTGAAACGAATGCATTTAATCTTTATTAGAGTCTTGACAAGCCCTCTCTCATGAAGAAATTCTCTTCAAGCTTTAGGGGAGGGAGCAAATTTTTTAAATTCTTATATTTATACATACTCAAGATACCTTATAAATGTAATTCAATTTACTTACCTCAATAGTAGTAATTATGAATAATATGCTTTAAAGTTTATTAAGTTTTATCTAAATTTAATTATATTCTCAGTAAAGAGATGCCAGACTAACAGCATTTTTTGTTTCCATATCATACATTCAGAATTACAGTACCAGTCAGAATAAAGGCTGCACATAATAACTCATGTTTGATTTAAGTTATGAAGGCTGAATACATGGATGCAAAGGAGACAAGGAGGAGAAAGTGATGTTAGGCAGAGGTAGCAGTGTGTGCACAGCATGGTGATGTGGAAGGGTGTGTTGTGTTTGAGAAACAGAATGTACTTCAGTTATGGCTGAATTCGAAGGTAATAGGGAGAGTGATGGAAGCTGTGAATGTTTGGTGAGTAAACAGAAAGGGCACAGAGATATAGCCACTATCAAAATAAGCCTAGCATCCTATTCACGATACAAGACACTATCTTTAAAGCTTGGTGGTAAAGGTTGGCAAAGTTGGGTTTATGGTGTAGTAAGAATTGTGTTAAAAAGAGTTTATGCTCTAAGCAATATGTGGTATGGACTACAGAGCAAAGCAGCTGGATTCATGATGTAGAGTAATTAATTAATTAACTTTAATATTGTAGACAAGGCATAATATGTGTGTTATATAAGGATTTAGGAATGGGACCAAAGTGTACAAGAGAGTTTCAACAGATATTTTACAGATAAAATTGACTCACTGGATATGGAAAGCTGAGAAATGGCAAACAAAATTGATCAACTGGATGAGAAAAGGGGAATGAATTAAAAAAAAAAAAACCCAAAGCCCTAGCTTCCCAGCTTAAGCAAGTGCATTCATTGGATCAGCCCTGAAATAATCTGCATGATCTCTTTTAAGCCTTCACACACAAACACACACACACACACACACACACACACACACACACAATCTGACACGCACACAAGCTTGGCATCTTCCTTTCTAAAAGCTTACTTTGATACTTCAGTACTTCAATCTATGTTTGTTAATAGAAAAATGCCCCAATCCCCATCTAAAATGATACTAGGACTCTGTCTCAGAATAAGTTAGGAACATGGATGGATTGATTCCCCCTAAAATACCAGTTTAGCCAATTGCTGCTTTTGCCTCCAACCCTTGCCCATCTTGCTCATTATCTATGTGAGATTCAATTGAATTACAAGCTTTCTTTGACCAGTGAATAAATGATGAGAAATTTTGAGTGGCATCCTTTCATTTACATAGAAACTATAAATCAGAGTCAAACAAAGCAACCTTTTGAATCATCAGAGTCATTGACAATATACCCACATGTCTCATCATCAAAGAACCAGCCTTTTGGTTCTCTTTTATTGACTGTATCTCATATATTAGCGGTAAAAATCCATTGAAGATTATGGCCAGAATATTAAGATGAGAATGAAGTCCTCCATGGAACAAACATACATTATATCCACATGAAAATAAGCATTTGATAATAAAAAGAACTTAAATCTGGAGCTCAAAAACAACAAAGGTTTTGATTTCAATCTGAGAATCATGTGCATATAGATGGCAGTGAAAGCCAGGGTTGAGCTTGAGATTTTCCAAGGATATAACCAGAAAAAGGAGAGAGACAGACTAGACAGACAGACACTAAGGATAGGCCTGTGTAATTTAAGCTTTGAAGGAATATATGAAGGAGTGAGAGCAATTCTGAGGAGACTGAAGATGGAAAGGAGAAGAATTGTCCCAGAAGCCCAACAAGGAGAGACTTTCAAGGGATGAGTGATATACTGTGCATAATAGCATATGAAGTTAAAAGAAGGCAAGTTCTTTAAATGATCCACTAAAAGTGACAACTGGAGATCATTAGTAGTCTTATCACAAAGATGAACAGTGTAGGGGAAACCATTTGAGATGTCTTGGAGAGTGTTTTTTTGCTTTTTGTAAATATGTTGTTTGATATGATTCAATGAAAGGATTATGTGGATTATAAAAATGTAAAAGTTTGGTAGTGTATATATGTCCATGCTACTCTCTCGCTTCATCCCAGCTTACCCTTCCCCCTCCCCGTGTCCTCAAGTCCATTCTCTATGTCTGCGTCTTTATTCCTGTCCTGCCCTTAGGTTCTTCAGAACCATTTTTTTTTTTAGATTCCATATATATGTGTTAGCATACGGTATTTGTTTTTTTCTTTCTGACTTAGTGGGAAGTAGCCACATAGCACAGAGAGATCAGCTCGGTGCTTTGTGACCACCTAGAGGGGTGGGATAGGGAGGGTGGGAAGGAGGGAGATGCAAGAGGGAAGAGATATGGGGATATATGTATATGTATAGCTGATTCACTTTGTTATAAAGCAGAAACTAATACACCATTGTAAAGCAATTATACTCCAGTAAAGATGTTAAAAAAAAAAAAAGTAAAAGTTAATACAAAGTAAATTAGGAAGTTTCTTATAAAGTTTTATGTATACTTCTACCCTATATCAGTAATTTCACCCCTAGATGTTTGTCCAAAAAAAGAAAAACATATTTCCACAAAAAAGCTGTGATCATGAATGTTCATAGTAACTTTATTCTTAATAGCTAAAACTGAAAACAGCCCAGGTTTCGGTCAACTGGAGAAACAAATTGTGGTATATTTATATGACAGAATAGTACGCAGCAATAAAAAAGGACAAAGTACTGATACATGCAATAGCATGGCTAAATTTCAAAAATATAATATGAAGTGAAAAGAGCCAGACACGAAAGAGCAGCTATTGTATGTTTTCATTTATGTGAATTTTTGCAATAGGAAAACCAAATGATCATGACAGAAATAAGAATAGTGTTTGCTTCTGAGGTGGTGAGGGACTGACTGAAAAGGGAACTTTCCAAGGATGGAATTGTTCTGTATTTTGTTAGGAGTGTGGGTTAATACAGTTGTATGCATTTGTGAAAACTCATAGAATTGCACACTTAACATTTCATTGCATGTAGATTGTTCTTTTAATCAAAGGGAAAAATAAACCAAATGTTGATGGGAAGAATACACATGGAAAATGATATTATAGAAGTTTATCTGGATTGAGAAGGGTAAAGAGAGATATCTAGAGATGAGAGACAAGGCTGAGGGAAAATTGCTTTAAAATAGTATTAAAACCATGGAACTTGAACATGCTAATATAAAAAAACGAGCAAGAGAGAGGAAAATGTCAGTTTTAAAGAGAGGGCATTGATAGAGAAATATCCCAGAGCAGGCAGAAGGGAATTGGATTAAAATTACCAAACATGTTTTACTTTTCTGCTCTGAAAGGCCACAAAAGAGACAGAGCAGGCTCAGATTTAGGGACTTAGTCCAATTAATTTATAGTGGGTTACATAACCAGTCATGAGAAGAGACTAAACATAAAAATTTCATTATTTGGGTCCCACAGAGTCCTCACAAGGATAAGAGTACCTCTGGGGCCTCTGTAATTGACTTCCAACAAGACAGATTATTTTGATCATGTTACAGACTTGTATCTGAAATGGACTCTATCCTGAGCTACTCTTTTGGTAAGGACTAAGCAATGGCAATGCTCATCTAAAATTGTTTTTATAGAGGGAAAAGTCAAGCACTGCCAGAAATTTTGAACAGGAATTACAGTGGACTGTGAAGCCTGATGCAAACCAAAACTGCCAGGTGCATTTGGAAAGAGCTGATAGATCAGAATATGAAATGTTAGCTTAAGCGTGAGCCCTTTCATCTTACTGAGTTTAATGAAAAAGTACTTCGGTATCTGTAAAACAACAGAAAATAAATGGGAAATATCTAGACAATCCGTGAGACATTTTGGCCAAGTCACATCATAGCCCCACAAACTCTGGAACCTAATAGAATATATTGACCAAAATTATTAGGGAGATATGAATGGGTAGAAAGCACTTCATGTATGTTTGCGCAGTGCTATTTGAAATTTGAGAATGTCTGAGAATGACTAGAAAATCTCAAAGAACGACACTGGTTTAAATAATGATGATAGCTCCAACACTCCAAAAACAATGCTCTGAAGTGGCTTCATTGAAAATTACTTACATTTGAAACTATGGATTAGGAGACTTCAGTAGATAGACTAACTGGAAACCATCTGAGAGGAGAATGGAAATTAGAAATATGCTCAAAAACACAAAAATATAATAGGAAGAAAACTTGCATGCTTATATTGAACATTTGGTTTCATTAGGAACAAATCTCTCTGCATTGTTATTTTAAAATTCTAGCTGTGTTTTGTTGTGTAAAATTCCACTTTTTAATTACTTACTTAAATTTTATTATTTCAAAAAAATCCTCTCATTTCCACTCAGAATAGACATTGAAATTCTATAGAATCTTTATATAGTTTTTTCCTATTATCTGTGACATATCAGGCTGTTTTTATACATATCCAAATAATGCAATGATGGAGGATTTTATTTTTTTAATAGAGGATACCATGTTATATAAAGAACCAAGCCACTATGAATCTAGGAGGTTGTCTTACTCTGCCAGGGCTACCATAACAAAATACCACTACTGGGTGGCTCAAACAACAAAAATATATTTCTCACAGTTCTGGAGGCTGCAAGTCCAAGATCGAGGTGTCAGTGAGTTTGGTTTCTCCTCAGGCCTGTCTCCTTGACTTGTAGACAACCACCTTCTCAATGTGGCCTCACGTGGTGTTTTCTCTGTGTGACTGAAACCCTGGTATCTTTCCTCTTCTTCTAAGGCTACCAGTCCTTTGGGTTAGGGCCCCACCCTTATGTCTTCACTTAACCTTAATACTTCTTGATAGGCTCTGTGTCCAAACACAGTCACATTGGGCATTAGTGTTTCTACATATGAATTTGGGAGGGGAATACAACTGAGTTCATAACAGGGGTTATATCAGGTCCAATATTTGAGGGGGCCTCTGAGGCAACAACTGGGTAGTGACTAGGGAAGGTTAAGTGATAGATAATCCAGCTAATATTAAGAAAATATCTTGGTTATAGACATGTAGGATTAGCAAATGTGTTTTTATCAGGGTGTCTTCTCACCCCTCACCCCATGAAAGTGAACCATGTCAGACTACTTATTTCTTCTTACCCTGGAGAGTTGAACTTTGTGATTTCTCTAAATGAAATTATATGAATATGAACTTTCATAACTTAAGTGCCTCCTACTTAGGGAGGGAAGTTTTCATTAAGTATGATAGCCAATCCTGCATATTTTGCCTTGGTGCCTTTTGGACTGTGAGATCCTGATAGAATTGGGAGTGCCTTACAACTGCAATATGGTGGATTAGAAGTGACAATCCAGTTGATACTTATAATTAGATTGAGATTTTTTTTTTCGGCACCAGCTGGTAAACCCAGATACTCTGCCAGTTCCCACCTCCTTAATAGTTCCTACTAGCAAAACCAAACTGGTTGAAGAAGGGCAGAGGAGGAAAGAAAAATCCAAATTGCTCTGGCTTGAGATCTGAACGGAAGGTGAAGTGTATCGTACTCTTTGATAGGGTTGACTTTAAAGCAGGGTTTCTCAACCTCAGCACCAGTGGCACTGGGGCCAGATAATTGTTTGTTGTAGGGGGCAGTTCTATGTATTGTAAGATGCTTAGCAGTATCCCTGGCCTCTACTCACCAAATGCCAGTAGCATCTTTAGCCATGACAAATAAAAATGTCTCCAGGGGGCTTCCCTGGTGGCGCAGTGGTTGAGAATCTGCCTGCCAATGCAGGAGACACGGGTTCGAGCCCTGGTCTGGGAAGATCCCACATGCCACGGAGCAAATGGGCCCGTGAGCCACAATTACTGAGCCTGCGCATCTGGAGCCTGTGCTCCGCAACAAGAGAGGCCGCGATAGTGAGAGGCCCGCGCACCGCGATGAAGAGTGGCCCCCGCTTGCCACAACTAGAGAAAGCCCTCGCATAGAAACGAAGATCCAACACAGCCATTAATAAATAAATAAAGCACACCTAGTATAGTGTAATTTAAAAAAAAATGATTTAAAAAAAAAAATGTCTCCAGACATTGCTAGAATATGCAGCAAAAAAATATGCAGGACTAGCTATTCCCTTGGGGAACAAAACTGCCCCCAGTTGAGAAGCAGTGCTCTAAAGGAAAGGAGAGAAATTGAATGGTATCACTAGAGGGGTTTAATGTTCTGTGAGGTTTTATTTTTTTCAAGTGGGTTTGCTTTGCTTTAGGATGGAAGATGCTGTGGAATATTTGAAGTTAGCAAAGTAACTTCTAATTATCCATTATCTCCTTGCTCTCCTGAGACCTCACTTAAATGACAGTGATAGATAGTAAAGGCTCAAAAGGGATACAACTAAAAAGGACAAAGGAAATACTGGCATAGACATGAACAGATGAACAATTCAGTGTTCTTTTTTTTAAGCCAGAAAGGAGATGGAGTGATTACTGAATTAGTAGATAAGAGGAAGCCATAGCAAGTGTCCACAAAGATATGACCACCTCACCACTAAAATACCTAAAAGGTCAAGATGCCTCAGAAGGTATGTGTGATACACAGAAATAAGTGTCAGAGAATTGATTGAAAGTTTGTATTTGGAGTGGTTGGGTTTCCAGGTCCCCTTTGCACTTTTACTCAACCAGGAGGCTACTTACCAAGTTCCAAACAGGAGATTGGAGTCCTTCCCTTACTCCCAAAGCAAACGAATCAATTGGAACAGCTCTAGATTTTAACATATGAGACTTAGCAGAAGGTTCATATTTGCAAACAGAGGGATTCATAATAGTATTCATGCTCTATGTTGGAATCATAGTTATCTTCTTCATCTGACACCTAAGAATACTTTGTTTGGCATTCATCTCCTTAGGCAGAAATTTGGACAATTTTGATACCAATTTCATTAGTCAAATTGTAAAATTAGACTGAAAAAGTGTATAATTGTTCAAAAACAATAAAAGTTATTTCTCACTTATGTAAATAGTTCAAAAGCATCTGGGGTCAGTGGTCTGCTCTGTTCTACATAGTAAACTCCAAAGATGTAAGATTTTAGAAGGAGAGTATCATATGAATACTGGAACAAGGAGAAGTTCAGAAAGAAGGTAGAACAAGTTTAGAATCCTTGAAGTGGAAACAAGAATGGTGTTTTCAAGGAGCAAAATGTTAGAGAGAGTAAGAGTAATGAGTGGTTATTGAGGAAGGCAAGGAATGCTTTCTCCCTATCATAAGGAGCTTGTGTTTTAACCTAAATATGGTAGAGAAACACTAAACGGTTTTGAGCAGTGTTGTGAAATAATCTGGTTTATCTCTTACAGGATGATTGTGGCTACTACAGTGGGGCAAATGTAGAAAAAGTAGGAATAAATGAGAACTTGACAGTAATCTGAAACAGAGCTAACAGAGATTTGGGCTAAAGTCATGGTGGACATGTTAAGAAAAGTTTAAAATTGGTATTTACTTTTGAAAGCAGGATTTGCTACTGGATATGAGGAAGAAAGAGAGAGAAGATTCAAGAATGTATAGCTTAGGTTTATGGCCTGAACATCTGGTAGAACAGAAGCATATTTTACTGACGTGGGAAATTGAGGGTTTGGCTAAGGCTAGAGATACTACACAGTTGGGAGGCTTTAGCATAATGATAGTTATGTGAAACCACAGATCTGGATACATTGACAAAGGAGATAATTACTTTGAGGGAAAAAGAAAAAAACTTTGTCTGGGACACTTTGATATTCATTGGTCCAGACATGATGCAGGAAGCTGCAATGTAGACTTCAGGGAAGAAACAGGAGGCAGGAAGAAAACTAGAAGCATCTCAGAATCTAAGTTAAAAAAAATTTGTCAAGAAAGAAGGAGTTTTCAACTGTGTAAGCATTTGTGTAAGATATGGATAGACAATGTTTAAGATCTGGCAGTGTTTTGCTACAAAGGAGTTCAGTGGAAAGAGGTAGCTAGAGGGGTATGTGGAATCAAGGGAGGGTGTGTATTCAAGAGAGGAGGGATCCAGGGGGAAGAACTAGTTTTATGTAAGAATGGAGACAAATCATGTAGTTTCACATAACGGTGAGAATATGATTTTTATTTCCTTTTTTGCTTATATTTTGCAGTTGCACCTCAGGTGAATAGATGGACTAATCATTAATGTTGGTTTATGCCACATTTTCATTGTTGGTCCATGTGTAACCATCTTTTAATTTTTGTTGTTAAACAATTAAATAAAGCAATTGAGAGGAAGAGATTGAACCTAGCAAACAGAGCATCTGAGGAAATTTCCAGGCTTAGAGAGCTAAAATCTAGTTTAAAGCAGAAAGAAGACTCTAAGAAAAATTGCCATGGGAAAATGGAATTGATTATCTGATATGTTTATATGTCTTTTAGATTGTCCCCATCAAAGATGCCCTCCCATTGTACTTTTAATACACTTTGTTTGCATTTCAAAGCAGGAGAGCAGTTTACCTCTATTAGTAAGTTTGGATTCTGAATGATATTGTCTCCATCTTCTGATAAATTATATTTTAAACTCATTGTCAGGTGAAGGAGATGTCTTTAGAAAATGCTGTTGGTGATCACTTTAGGATAAATGTCAGGTCTGTAGTGTTTGGATGCCAAACAACTGTACTGCATTTATTAATGTTCCATGGATGATTCCCTAATATAATCCATCCCCAGTTTAGTATAAGAGCCTCAGGGGAAAAGTGAGCTCTATATAGGAATGTATTTTCATAGGTGAATTCGCTTAGTTGCAATTAAAATAGTTAATGTGAAGGTATATCAAAAAGGCATCCGTAGATTAAAAAGCGTTTCCAACACACTGGTGAGGAACTCTGAAAAATAAATCAAATATAGGAATTTAGGAAGTGACCTTAAACTTCCCTGGGTTAGAAAAAAAATGTAAACTTGTGACATATAATTGTAGAAACCCTTGGACAGGTTAGAAGTAATTATGGCTTTTGTCACTCGTGGAATTCCTTACATGTAAGTTCAGAAATTTATACTGAAATTTGGTGACAAAAATAAAGCAGAATGCTCAAAATTTAACAAACCTCCTTTCTCAGTCCCTGAATGTATTGCCAGTGAGTGTTGAGCCAAGCCAAATTATAATTGAAGGTACTTGAGCAAAAAGAGCTTTTAAATGAAACTCATGTATTTAGTTAGCTATTTTATTTTAAGAACTCAGAAAATTACAAATAATGTTTAGAGCCTGTATTGTATTATTTATCATGTGAACAAAAACACTGAAGCTCCTCTCATACTAATGTTGATGTGTGTGCAAATAATAATAATAACAATAAATTTTACAATTTTGTTGAGTCTCTAGACATTTGGCATCATGTAAACAGAGGCAGACCTCAGAAGAATAGAATAGGGAAGCATTACACTGAGTTTTGGTCATCTGTTTTAAATAACTTATAATTTAATTTGACTTAACGAAAACAATATTTCAATCTTGTCATTGGCAACAAAAAGAGAAATGCAACACAGATGGGCATCAATGTAATTCTAGATAATGGTTAAGACACATAAAATTCTTAACTATAGAAGAATTAAGAGTATAGAAATAATAGAAATCACAAAGAGGCAATACGTGTACAAAAAATGATTTTTCAAATCTCTCCACTTTGCTGATGTTTTGGTATGTGTATGATGTTCTCCCCAAGCCCTCTTTCTCTGTCTCAAAAATGTGACTCTATCTACCCTTTAATAAATTGTTTCTTTTGCTTTCACTCTAGTGAACTGGTCTATGTTTTTTTGGGTGAACCTACAACATATGTGCATCTGGGTGTATAATATTAATGTGTCAATCATCTACCTTTTACAAAATTGACAAATGTTATAATTATAATCGTAATATTGATAATGCAAAATTAATATAATATTTAAGTTGCCAAAGGTGTTTGTTATAATACTGTATAAACAGAAAATCTAAGAACAGTGCACATGTGACAACACATTTTCTGTGTAGTTTTATTTCTTATGGAAAGAGGTGAGACTCATTTTTGAAAAGGTAAATAGATAGTACATTTCATGTAGTATTGGTAAGTCATTTAAAACAGTGCATTTGGAAGACAATGCATCTACTAACAACCAAATATGAAATAATGGTAGGTTGCAGTGTCTTCTTTGGTAAAAAATATTTCTTGACTTCAGTTGTAAAATGTTGGTTCATTAAACAATATATTAAAAGATTTCACTAGTAAAATAGGCTACTAGAAGACAGATAAAAAGTAAATATGATCTCTTCTTTGAGATTCATCCACCTCTCCCTAAATTTATTTTAATGCAAAAGGTATAATTAAGTGCTCTCAGAAAGTTGGTCTTAGTTGATCTTCTCCTTTATATTTGCAATAAAAAAAATTCAGCTTGTGGAGCTGAATAGTTGGAGATGCTTGTGGAGAGAACAGCAGCCCTGTAAACTCTAGCAAGGTGGCATGCTTCAAATGGTCAGTGTAGTGATAAATAGGAGTGGTTCTCAATGTTGGCTGCACATTAGAGTTGGCTGCACCTGGTGTGATTTGTAAAGACCAGTTGCCTGGGTTCCACCCCCAGAGATTCTGATTTAATTGGACTGGGAACTGGCCAAGACAAATATGCCTTGAGTGCTGGCTTAGTCACTGGCAAATAGCTGCTTTTAGTAAGCCCACATTTTCAAGTAAAAAAGAGAATTAAAAAAGAAGAAAGAAACCTAAATCATAAAGAACTGGGAAACTCACAACATGGTTTAACAAAGGTGAACAGAGTTTAGTATACAGGTCTAATCTTTTTTATTTAGATAAATATGTAAATTGATAAAAAGAAAACCATATCTCCTTTATACTGTGTCAAAATGATCACATCTAAGGTTTTATAATATGTAAGAAATTTATGTAGATGTCAAATTCAAAACTTCCCAAGTAGTCTCTTTCAAAGATTTGGTTAAATTATGATTTTATTTTGCTTCCTTAAATACTTTACCTGCTCTAAAAACCAACTACTTGAGCTGACCCAAATCTCTTGCCATAATTTTACCTGTCTCCATGTAGTTATCTTTGAAGTTAATTGTAGAGATGAGTCCCAGAATGTTTACTGAACTGTTTCCCCACTTTGCCCATCAAATGAGGTTCAGTTACACTCAACAGGAGGAATAGGTATGGGTGTAATTTGGTACTCAAGCAAACAATATTTACGACATCATTTGCTCCCTTGGCTTGGGCAAATGGTGAGCAAAAGTATGCAAAAGAGCTATAAGCTTTCAGTGAACTGGGAGATCTTGCATTTGCTCAGTCACCTTGTCATTTACCTGATTTTTGAGTCACTATATGATGATAATGTGTTTAAAGAGCCATGCCTCTAACCTTTCTCTCTAAATCACAGATTCTCAACAGGGTAGAGATGGGAGTGTATCTATCAGAATCACCTAAAGATGTTTTTTAAAAAGTACTAATTCTACTGCCCTCTTAAGTGAACACCTGCTTTATATTTAAATATGTCACCCTTGTTCTCAGGCAGCTAAATTATAAGGGGTAAGAAGATAACAACTCTATTATGACACAAAACACACTATGAATTCTGGTGACCAGCTTTTTGAATGGGAACTCTGAAAGCATTTTCCTGTGTAACAAAGAGGTTTGGGAGTTAGATAAGATCTATATTCTTTCTAATCATGCTATGACCTTCGTGAACCCCAGTTCTTTATTTCATTAATGGAGAAAACAGTATCTACATTTTAGGAATATTTTAAGAACTGAATAAACAACATGTATAAAATGTTAGGTCCAACACAGTTACTTAGTATATATTAGTTCTCATCTCTTCTACTTCCTACAAAATTCTAGGGAATTTTATAGGGAAGACCCTAAACCTGGACATGAGTGGAATAGGATCTGCCATGGATGCTACTGAGTCTTACAGGAAAGTAGAATCATACAGGTTGGGAGGACTGCTTTAGAGATCATTGGCGATTAGTCCCATTTCCTAGAGTAGGGGGTAAGAGCATAGTTTGAATGAGAGCTCAGGCCTATTGTCTGTTATGCCATTTAGGAAGAGTGTTTTTTGTTTTTGTTTTTTTAACACCTTTATTGGAGTATAATTGCTTTACAATGGTGTGTTAGTTTCTGCTTTATAACAAAGTGAATCAGTTATACATATACATATGTCCCCATATCTCTTCCCTCCCGCATCTCCCTCCCTCCCACCCTCCCTATCCCACCCCTCTAGGTGGTCACAAAGCACCGAGCTGATCTCCCCGTGCTATGCGGCTGCTTCCCACTAGCTATCTATTTTACGTTTGGTAGTGTATGTATGTCCATGCCACTCTCTCACTTTGTCACAGCTTACCCTTAACCCTCCCCATATCCTCAAGTCCATTCTCTAGTAGGTCTGTATCTTTATTCCCATCTTACCCGTAGGTTCTTCATGACCTTTTTTTTTTTTTCTTAGATTCCATATATATGTGTTAGCATACGGTATTTGTTTTTCTCTTTCTGACTTACTTCACTCTGTATGACAGACTCTAGGTCCATCCACCTCACTACAAATAACTCAATTTCGTTTCTTTTTATGGCTGAGTAATATTCCATTGTATATATGTGCCACATCTTCTTCATCCATTCATCTGTTGATGGACACTTAGGTGGCTTCCATGTCCTGGCTATTGTAAATAGAGCTGCAATGAACATTTTGGTACATGACTCTTTTTGAATTATGGTTTTCTCAGGGTATATGCCCAGTAGTGGGATTGCTGGGTCATATGATAATTCTATTTTTAGTTTTTTAAGGAACCTCCATACTGCTCTCCATAGTGGCTGTATCCATTTACATTCCCACCAACAGTGCAAGAGGGTTCCCTTTTCTCCAAACCCTCTCCAGCATTTATTGACCTGACATACTTTCATCTTTCATAAGTTTTAGGGATTTATTGAGTTGTAGGAAAAGCATTACCATGTCTGAGTCTATCACCTCTCCTAAATTAAGCCAAAACATCACATTAGAGAAGCTGATCTGGACATAGATTAGTACAAAGATGTTTTCATGACCATAGATTCAAGATGTGGCTAACCTGTGGTTGGTTCCTTTCAGTGTTGGTGATTTTTTTAAAAAAATTCTAACAGAGAAAAAAATTTGCATAGAAGTAATAGGATTACTCTAAAATTTCTGAAAACTTTACTTCTTTAGAACTACAGACATACAAAAGAAAAATATTACCAACATATATCCCTATGACCAAGAAGTAACTATCATATTTGTATACTTGTTTCTAGTCTTTTTGAATAGATAGATACATAGATTCATAGACATAAATATATCTGAAGTCCCCTTTACTGCCACCCTAAATCCAAATACCCTTCCCTTTTACTAAGGAATCCTTACTGTGAGTTTAATTTAAACCCTTCCAATCCATTTATAAGTGTTATATACATACATATTTTACATGTATATTATATGGGTGTACTCATAATTTTATTGTTTTTTGTGTTTGCACGTTCATAGTACGTAAATAGCTTCAACCTTCGTCTGTCATCCCACGTATTATTTTTTAAGTCGATATTACACCTTGAAATTTTTCTTTTATATGGGTTGAATTGATTGTTTGCATTTGCTGTATACTATTCCATTTTACATGTACTCAATTTTATATATTTAGCTAATGATGAGAATTTAACTTGTTTATTCTCAAAGATTATATTCCGAGTTACATCCTTATATAATATATTTTATATATTTTATATATAAAATTTAGCTATATTTTATATATTTATATATATTTTATATATTTAGCTAATGATGAGAATTTAACTTGTTTATTCTCAAAGATTATATTCCGAGTTACATCCTTATATAATACAGGTCTCTTTGTTCACATGTGAGAGAATTTCTCAATAATATAAAGCCAGAAATAAAATTGGTAGGTCATTCAAAGAGCTATGAACTCTATGTAATTACTTCATTGTCCTTAAAAACTTGTTGCAAATAAATTTGAATTACGCTCCTTTGTAATAGGTATAAGTTAGATTTCTATCTTACTGAATTTAGTAAAATGTAACCCAAAGATTCCTGTGGATACTAGCATGTACTTCAGAAATAATGGGAATCGTCTTGAATCTTCACTAAGTTTTCTAGTTCAGTTCATGTATAATTTCTTGACTTTATTTCTATCAATGATGGTGCATCCTTATACATTGATTTTGGAAAGCAATACAAATAACTATGTCTCAGGGTTAAGTATGTGAGACTTTCCAGCCTATTTCAAACTAGAGATTGAAAATAAGAACAGATTAATGCTTCTAAACATGCTTGTAAGCCTAGAATATTGAAGAAAATTAAGCTCCAACTTTATTCATTTTAGAAATAATTAGGCTTTACATCTTAGTTAAAATATTAAAATAAAGTTATACCAAGCCCTAGTCTACTCATTATTTTTAATATTTAATATTTTAGAGTGTCTTTATCCCATTCGGTCTTCAAGCCACTAAGGACATACTGCATTCAACTACCATGCCAAGGCCTGAGTAGCCAGTATAAATATTCCTAGGACCTGGTCATTGACCTGAAGGAAGCTTATTGTCAAAGGGAGAAGAAAGACACATTTATAACTAAAGCCAGGAAAGAAATAAGGATAACCTAAAAAAAAAAAAAAAAAAAAAAAAAAGACTTCTTGTGGGTAGAGGATGAAATTATCCTGGAACAAGCAAGAGCAGTGGGAACCATGCAACTATCAATCCCACACTCTCATTTTACAGGTGAGGTCCTTAATCTCTAACAGATGCAAAAACTAGTATTCAAGTCTCCTATCATGTGTGATAGGGATAATGTCAGAGTGCCTGGTAAACCACAAATTAGTTCAAGGCTGCCAATTTTCAGTTTGGCATTTGGGGGAATGAGACACAACGATGATGATAGAAAACTAAATATGTTTTAGTGGTTTCCCCTGTGGAATCCAAAGGAGATTTAAATAGTTTGTTAACATCTAGTCTAGCTGCCTGTTTTTGGAAACATAAAGCAATTCAATTCTGTGCTTTTCTGTTCTTGTGTTTGAAAATTTTAAACAGTTTTCTGTTTAAACAGTAGATCATATCAATTGAAATGAATCAAATTATAAGGGCATGAAGGTTTCCATAGGCTTTCTCTCATCCAGATCACCAGATTACATTTCATGAAATAAGATGGTTCTTTATCTTAATACTCCAGATGCTATAGAATGGTATTTGCCCCCATATACCAGGTGGATTGGTAGTTACTCTGCTAGTGCAAATGTACTTGCATTAAACTATCATCAGAGAAGGAAAAGGTACAATTTATTTCATGCGTCCATGAACACCTATGGAGGACCGTATGACACTTTTGAGTACCAAATGTAGTCATTTTGAGCCATAATATTTTAATGAATAGCAAGTGATTCTATAACAAGAAGACCCTAAGCATTATTGTGACCAATTCTGTCACAGTTCCATGAGTGTTTACCAACAGTATCTGTAAGTTATATGCCACAGAGCAAATATTGTGATTTTTAAAGTAGATTATGAGATATAGTTCCATACTGTGAGGTTGTAACTGCCAAGTTAGTATTTCTGTGCGCATTTGATTCATACTGTAGGAGACAAAGCACATTTATATACCAGGACTGAGTAGAAAGAACATATCCCAATATTACCATAGCTATGACAACAACGCAATGTAATTTTACATTGCCTAATGCCTCCATCCTATCAGCCATTGTGTACTGTTGTTTTATTTTAAATGCCATGTATTTTTCTACTTTTCTTTCCTTAGTTTCAAAATAAGTTGATAGAAGAACAATGGAGTTAATATTTTTATGAGTTGAGAAAGTACAGGATATAAAATTAAGTGAAAATTTGGGGGATTGTCTAAGTGATGAAAAAGTAAGCATAAAATATTTACTAGAGAAGCACACAAATGATGGAAACTTAAGTAGGAAGGGCAGTAAGACAAGAATATGTGAATGGAGTTTCAAAGGGTAACCTGTTCTTATAGAAGAAGCCAGAGAAATACTGTAACTACCTCAGCTTGGTTATCCTTAGTCATCAAAACAAATAAGATAATGGACATAAAGATAGTTTGAAAAATAGACAGCAGTAACTTTCTGTAGGTTAATACTATGATAATTACCAAATACTGCTTCAAGTAAGAAATATACCAATCTTTCACCTAAACAACATATTAGAGCCAATCCTAGGCTTTAAACTTATCAAATTCTGTACTTTGTTCTTAACAGTCTTCCTTATTCATTTTTGTTTCACAGTATACAAGAATTTGACTTCCAGTTTTCCTTCCTAGTACAAAGATGCTGATTGGGAGAATTAAATTAGGAAATATGCAGGAACTCAGCACAATGTATATAAAGATAACTCACTGACACATAGTTGTGCGACACGTACACAGTTACTTAATTCAGGTTGACTATAACTATAATCTTGTAAATTATATCATGGAATGATAAGGTCAGTATAATGAAGTCATATGAGCAGAATATGGTAGTTTGGAATAACCTGGGTTACCATGATGTAATTTCATTACTTTGGTCAAGTTACTGAATTTGTAGGGGGAGGGTATTAGTTACCTCAAGTGTAATATTAACATGTTATTCTAAAAAGGTTGAATAACAGGCAACCTATAAACTTTATCATACCTAAAGATAGCTTCATTTTTTGCTTTGTTTTGTTTAGCACTCACAATGTTTAATTTTTAAATGAATTGCCAATTTAAAAAATGTAAGTGATTTCACACAGATTCAAAATTTCTATCAAAAAATTGGATGAGCAGGCCACACTGAGCTGGCATTTCTGTATGGCAACAATTAACTAGAGGTTGCCCCTTCAAAACAGGCATGAACTCTCCTGTTTGCCATATTCTCTACTTTGCCATTTTGTAGGGCCTATTGTCTCACATTTACCTGCTGTTTACATCTGAGCCCTCTACCTCTTAAATTTGCTTCTTTTGGTCTTAATGATGTCTGAAGTTTCTATGAATGCTAGCACTCTTTGCCTAATGACTATCCACTCAAATGGCTATATTAAATGTTTGGTTATTAAAGTCCATGAAAAATATTAAATTTATTATTTTAATGCTTTATTTTTACCATTCAGGCAAGAATAATAAATTACTCGAGTAAAGTTGGTAATACCATGACAAAATATTAACTGAAGAATTTAAGCTATACTGAATCTCAAGTTTACAAGTATATTAAAAGCATGATGATTTTCAGGTTATTTTGCAGTTTGCATCATATGCAATGGTGACAGTATTGTTTAATACCACCTGACAAAGTATCCATTATTGGTAAAATGGACTTTCTACCTGGATCTTATGTGCCAACAAAGGGCCTGCCCAAGCAAGAAATCCATAAATTTAGACCTTATCAGCAGCACCCAGTTGCCACAAAGACATAAGACGATGCCAAAGAGACCAGAGAATATAAGAATATATGCCAAATTTGGTTAGCTAATGTGCTGTTTGCAAGGAAAAGTATTAAGGTTTTCAGCCTTGTAAATCTCAGTCTAGAAAATCCCATTGTGATGTTACCTCTTAAGAATTCTGTTGTATGGCATATAACCAAATGAGAAAAATGTCATGAAGTACTAGATTTTGGTGATAGAAGGCAAGAGACAGATGATTAAATCATTAAATTTAGTGCACAAACAAATAACATCTATTTTAGCACTAAAATATAAGGTCACAGAATTTTGGTATCTTGGTTTGGATGGAATAGTGTACATTACAATAATGACTTTTCAGTTTCTGTTCTACCTATCTATCTATCTATCTGAAACATTTTATTTAGCATGGAGGCAAACAACCTCTAAGGAATTACATTCGTATTTGTTCATATCAACAAATGAAATTAGAACACTAAAAAAGGGTAATAAAACACACATGAGGTTTTTGCTCAGCATATACCCTTGAGGATATTGTTGGTTTTGTTTTAAAATCATGTTTTATGGTCTTCATTCAACCAGGTAAAGGATATCAGAATCAACTATCCTGCTGAGTCAGGGACAAAGTGAAAATCAAGGTCGTTTTTCAACCTGTGTTTACTAGAATGTCAGTTACTCTTCTGCTTTGACACAAAGCAGTCAGAGCTTTAGTGCACAGCCTGGGATCACGGGCACCCACTCAACAATAACCTCCAGGCTGCTGTCTAGAAAGCAATCTCTCTTTACCCTGTTTGCAGTCAATATAACACGTGAGCAATTTTTAATTAAAAAATGAAATAGTTAAATCTAAATCACTCTCAACTCTTTTTATATGCCAAAAATGATTTCTTTTAAAGTCTGGAAATAAAAAAGGCACATTTTTATTCTCTCCAAAAGTTAGGATTTATTAATAAATAAATAATGTCCTGGCTATTTATTTGTAGACACTAACAATCTGTACTTTAAGGTCAGATAATAATAGTAATTGTGAACATCTCTTGAACATTTGTTGTGTGTCAGGCTCTATTTTAAGGACTTAAGATACATATGCAAAATGTTTATTTAAATATAAGCTTATATATATATGTATATATAATTTAATCTTTAAAACAATGCTTAGATGTAGTCACAATTAAAATATCCATTTTGCACATCAGAGTAGCATATAATAGAGAAGTTTCCATAACTTGCTCAAGTCCTAGAGCTGCTAATGGTGGAATTAAGCTGCCGAGCATGTGTTAGGCTAGAAGCAAACCTTCTCCACTACACCATGTTGCCTCTTCATTTCCCCAAGAACAAAAAAATACTGAAACACTAATTAATGAGCTCAGGTGAGCAGTGTAAAGAACAGCCCAAAGCCACCTTTGGGAATATGTGTTACATTTAGGATCCCACAACAATTTGCATTGTTTTCTTTTCTTTTTTCCAGAGGAAAAGTCATTTGTAAATTCTTCCTGTCAGCATGCTTTTGTCTTTCAGGTCACAGTGTGCAGTGTACCACAGAGATAAAAAGTCAACTCTAAATTTTCAATTGTTACATTTAAATATATCCATTCTGAATTCCACTGGAATCCCTGCGTAGTAGTGAATTATAGGGGAGCTTTTTCCTAGAGGGGAAAAAATCCACCTCAAGCTTGATTAGTATAGTGTTTCCTGTTCACTTTTTTTCAGGGTTTTCACAGTAGAATACATCAGGGAAAGGAATATTTTGTCCCAATCCTCATTTCCATTCAAAACTTCTAACACATAATAACACCAAAGTTTAATGATTCTGAAATAAAGTTACCACTAAGAGGGATTATAGTGGGTCAAATCACAGCTTCTAAAGTTAGACTACTTAGGTTGGGACTTTGCTTAACTCCACAAGGTGCCTCACCTACAGCAAACTGTATAATGTCTCTGTGCCTGTTTCCTCATCTGTAAAATAGTAGCACTAGTTTTTGCCCCTAAAAGTTCTTAGGAGCTAATCCACGTACAGTATTCCAGTACTTAGTAATAAGCTCTCTATTATTGTTCATTGTTATTATCAACACCATCATCATCCAGTTCTTTTCCCTCCCTTTACACTCGTATTATCCATTCTTCTTCCAAAGTCAGAAAGTAGCCTCAAAAATTATTGTATTCAACCTATTTAATATAAAAGAATAGTTTGATATCAAAATTTCTATTATTTTTTTTATTTTTTTCAAAAAATATAATAATCATTTACAAGATCTTTAACACTGATAGTCAATTTATAGGATGCCCTTGCCTTTGAATTTAGGAATTAAATCTGTCCTCCAAACTGATTATAGAGTTTTTAAAATGGCAGAGTGGGGATCCATTCATTGTAACTCATTTTGTGTTTAACACAAATATGGGTTCCTTAGAAGAAAACATATCTCTTAGAACCTCCATCATTTGAGAGGTTTGAACTGCATTAATAAGAGCCGACATATTAATTAATTCAACCCTCAGCTCTTTCTTTTAACTCCTGGCATACAAAGCTTAAGACATAAGTTGGTTTCTAAGTTGTCAATCCAGTTTAAGAATCCTTTGTTTAACAGTCAAAGCTCTGGCATCAACTTCTGGGTATTTATGTTTGGATCATATCAAACTAGTGAACTGCTGATAGGATTGTGGGCTTGCTCAGATGCCAGCCCATGATAAGCTATTTGCCTGTTACCCTATCATGCAAATGTGATGTGTTAAGTGCTTTCTGATGTTTTAAAGTTGATCAGTTTCATTTCTTACAAGAAAAATTAGAGAAATAAAATTAGATTAGTGGTGAGTTTAATATTTGCAAATCCAGATTTGACCCTATTTGGCATTTGACATATAAAAAACAGCAAGAGAAAAGGAATCTGGTGGATAGATAATTAAGTAGATTTTTTACATATACTATTCCCTCTCTCAGAGAATGGTAACACCATTCATTCATGTTACCAAGTCAGAACACAAGGCATCTAATACTTTTTCCTCACTAATCCACCAACAAGTTCTAACAATTTGACATCCTAATTATCTTCATAATTTCACCTCCTCGTCATCGGCACTAGTACCATCTTGTTTCACAGCATCATCACCTCATACCTGGACCCTTGTGAAAGCCTCCTGAAGGTCTCCCCACAGTCGCTGTTCTCCCTCATAATCAGTTATCTCCAGGGTAGCCAGTTATCTTTACAGAACACATTTGTTTATAACACTCTCACCTCCATTCAGTTCTCTTCAGACCCACCTCCCATACTGCTCCTATCCCTGCATTAAACCCTTTAGCAGTGCCTTAAAACCTGCTGCATACCCACATTTTCCTTGGCGTCTCTACTCTGATTAGATTGCCCTGTCAGGACTTTAGAGTTTTTATGTTGCTTCCTTTCACAGGGTCCTAGTGCAAGCTGGTTTCTTTGCCAGGAGCACACTCTGCCTCCTCCCTGCCTAGTAAACTCCTAACCACTCATTAGACCTAAGCTCCATCATCACTTCCTCAAGGATACCCTCCCTGGCCAATTTTGATGAAATCAATCCCATTGTTAAATGTTCTTACAGCGTCATGAGTTTCTACATTAGAGTGTTTAACATGTTCAGTAGTTACACTTATTCACTGAATTAAGTGACTATTTTCAATAATATCATCTTCCACTAGACTGCTGGTTCTTTGAAGGCAAGAACTAAGGTATTATTTATGCTTTTTGTTCACCTCTTTTCCCATTGTTCCACACAGTACCTGATACAAAATACAAATTCAATGACTGTGTTTTAATTGAATGAATACATTTTAAAATGATTTTTTTTGACTATATGTAGCTTTCAGGTTAGACATGTTAGCATAGAAAATGATAATTTATCCACCTCCTTACTATTAGAAAACGTAAAGTATACTTATCTTTATATTTCTTCCACTTAGGAGGGGGTTTACACTTTACTCATCTTTGAATCTCACCACTTAGGGTAGTGCCTCTCACGTGGTAGGCACTGAAGATATATTATAGGTGAATAAGCAAATGGTGTTGCATGAACTTCATAATTTTTTAAAAGCAATATTAAAATAACACTTTATAATTGTTTTTGCCAGTTATTGAAGGATCTTACTAATTCTTCTGCTGTCTAAGAGAAACCCTGAACATACTCTGCAAAGATTTGCCCTCCAGAAGCTGTTATCCTGATTTCAGGGAAGGGAGCCATGTGAAACAATGGCTGAAATCCAAGTTGGTGATAGCTCTAATTGGACCACATAATCAGTCAATTACATAACCATGAAAGGCATGCAATGTTTCTAAATCTGTAATTGCAATGTATTCATTGCAATTGGATCCAGAGGAAATTGAAACTGCAGTGCTATTTGTTGAGAGGCAGAAGTTATGAGAAAAACTACTTGGAACATTCTTTAAAGAGTATGCTTAATTTATGAGTGTTCCAAAGTTTAATTCTCAATCAGACTGTAATATAATCATAAGAAAGAAAGATACAGGTAGAAGCATGGTCAGAGATGAGGTAGATCTTCATCCTGAAGGCAATAGGGAGTCGTAGAAGGAGAAAACAGGAGTGAGGCATGCCCACAATTACCTTTTGGAGAGACAATCCAGGTGCCAGAGTGGAGAATGTATCAGAAGAAGCTCAGAATAATTAATATTTTTTAAATGTCCGGGCTACCCAAAGTTATCTACAGATTTAATGCAATCCCTATCAAAGTTCAAATGTCATTTTTCACAAAAATAGAAAAAAAATCTTAAAATTTGTAGGGAACCACAAAAGACCCTGAATAGCCAAAGCACTCTTGAGAAACAACGAAGCTGGAGACATCACACTTCCTCATTCCAAATTATATAACAAAACTATAGTAATTAAAAAAAAGCATGGTATTAGCATCAAAACAGACAAATAGATCAATGGAACAGAATAGAGAGCTCAGAAATAAACGTATGTATACATGGTCAATACATTTTTGACAAGAGAGCTAAGAATATACAATGGGAAAAGGATAGTCTCTTCAATAGTGTTGGGAAAACTGGAGCCCTATGTTATATCATAGACAAATATCAAGTCAAAATGGATTAAAGACTTGAGCATAAAATCTAAAACTGTAGAACTCCCAGAAGAAAACATAGGGGGTAAGCTCCCTGACATTCACCTTCACAATGTTTAATTTGCTTTTGACATCAAAAGCAAAGCAACAAAAGCAAAAAAAAATAAAAATAAAAAAATAAACAAGTGAGACTATATCAATGAAAAAGCTTCTGCACAACAAAGGAAACCAACAACAAAATGAAAAAGCAGCCTAGGGAATGGGAAAAAGTATTTGCAAACTTTATATCAGATAAGGAGTTAATTTTTAAAATATACAAGGAACTCATGCCACTCGATAGCAAAAAAACAAACAAAAAACCATTAAAAAGTAAGCAGAGGTCTTGAATAGACATTTTCCAAAGAAAACACAAATGGCTAACAGGTACATGAAAAGTGCTCAGCATCACTAATCATTAGGGTAATCAAAGACAAAACCACAATTTCACACCTTTTAGGATGTCTGTTATCTAAATCAAGAGATAAAAATGTTAGAGAGGAGGTGGAATAAAGGGAACCCTGTACACTGTTGGTGGAAATATAAACTCATATAGTCACTATGAAAAACAGTACGGAGGTTCCTCAAGAAATTAAAAGTAGAACTACCATATGATCCAGTAATCCTACTTCTGAGTATATATCCAAAGGATACAAAACCATTATCTGGAAGAGATATCTGTACTTCCATGTTCATTGCAGCATTATTGACAATAGCTGAGGTATAGATACAACCCAAGTATAAGTCAACAAATAAATGGAGAAAGAAAATGTTATATAACTATAATATGTAATTGAATATTATTTAGTCTTTAAAAAAGGAAATTCTGTCATTTACAACATGGATGAATCTGGAGGGCATTATGTTAACTGAAATAAGCCAGACAGAGAAAGACAAATACTGTATCACTTACAAGTGGAATCTGAAAAAGAAATGTCAAACTCATAGAAACAGAGTAGAAAAGTGGTTGCTAGGACCTGGGGGTGGGGGAAATAGGGAGAGGTTGGTAAAAGGGTACAAACTTTCAGCTATAAGATGAATAAGGTATGAAGATCTAATGCATAACGTGGTAACTATAGCTGATAACACTGTATTATATAATTTAAATTTCCTGAGAGAATGGACTGTAAATGTTCTCATCAAAAATAAAGTAAAATTAAAAAAAAAAAAGTAAAATAAAAAAGTAAATATGTGAGGTAATGGATGTGTCAATTAACTTGATGGGGGGGAATTCTTTCACAGTGTATAGCTATATCAAATCATCATGTTGTACGCTTTCAATATTTTAAGATTTTATTTCTCAATTATGCATCAATAAAGTAGGAGGAAAAAATAAGCTCAATTTGAAGAAGGTAGATGAGCCTATTTTATTAATCCAAGGAGATAAATGATGAGGACCAGATAAGGATTTTGAGCTGGGTGAATGAGTTCAAGTAATCTTTAAGTGATGCAACTGAACTGATAGAACATGGTTTGTGATTGAATGTGTAGCTTTCTGCCTTGGCAGCAGGGTGGACTGAGGCATCCTTCACTTGTATGTAAATTGAGGAGGAAGAAAGCTTGAATAATAGATGTAGTTTGGGATGTGTTCTGCTTGAAATGCCTGTATAAAGATAGACTTGTTTGCTCCTCCAGCATTTCATATTTACACATCTTATAGCAATGACCACCTTTTATTGTAACTGTTATTCATTAATTAGTCTTCTTCACCAAACTGAATTCTTTGAAGAACTTAATCCCTTGTTTTCCAAGTGTGTAGCTCAGTTCCCCACATATGGTAGGCATTCAGTAAATATTTTTTAAAGGACCAAATGAATGCCATTCTTTGAATGAATGATATAGAATGCAGAAATGAAATTATGAAGCTTAATAGAGAAGTTAGGGCTAGAAATAGTTTATTGTTCTGGTCTATTTTTCTAAGTCATCAGCAGATAAATGATTCATTAAAGGCAGTTATGAAAGTTTAGGGAATTTTTCAGAAATGGAAAAGGAAATATTTGAGTTGGAGAAATAAAGAGCCAAAAAACAATAATTGGGAAACTTGGATTGAGAATGTTAATTGGAACAGTCAGCTGAAAAGGAAAATCATAAATAAGTTTATAGCCACTTTAAACTCTGTACCTTAATTTAAAAATAGACCTTTTGAAGTAGGGCCAAGGCTTTTTATTCTGAATCTTTCTTTTTCTCACCTAAACTACACTTATAAAGACAATGTTTATCATTTCCAAATTTGATTTTGTTAAAGTAAGAAAATTTAAATAGTCTGAAGCAGTCTAAGTGGAAAATTAACAATTCTTTATATTCTCCCCCGAAGTTTCATCACAGTTCTTGTCCTTACCCAGTTTGACATATGGGGTTTTTTTTGTTGTTCTCATTTCTACCTTAATTTTCAAAGCATGTATCATTGATACACACGCACACACAATCATGTATTTTTTGAGGTATTATTTAATAAAATTATATAATTACTAAGAAAATGACACTGACTTAAGTTGGTTACAACACAACTGAAGCTTTAGCAAGCATTCAACCCAATTTGTAGGAGCAGAAATGTGCAGGTGTGTTAGAAACGTGCTCACTTGCCTGTCAGCAGTAAGATCCAGTTGTGCTAAGAAAACGGAAAATTTGGATAATTCAGGCCACTTAAGTAGATATTGTTTAAAAGAGCTTCTACTGTATTTTTAAAGTGTTATTTGATTGACCTGAGACAGCAGAAGTGAAATTAAAACACATGTTTTTGGCAGAGGGGAAAGAAAGCCAGTAGCTATAATGAGATGAGAAAATGGAAATAACATTTCATGAGCTATTCAATGGGGTCTTCTTAATGCAGACCAGAATATACAAATAATAGACTTCTTTAGCATTTTATTTTGTGTGCTTATGGCCAAAAATTCCAAAAATTCAAAATAATGTTTAAAAAATTAAAATTCTTCTTCCTCCCCACCCCATATCCCATTTCCCAGAGCTCACTAATTATTTTAATCCTTTTGGAAATGGTTACTTGCACAAGCCTATTTGTATGTGTATCTATGTCTCCCTATATCTCTCCATGTCTCTTTTTCAATCAAAATTTTATATGGGCAGTCTCTATGAAGATAGATAAATTGTTGGTAGTTACATAGATCTTCTTTCATACAGCTATATAGAACTCCACTGTTTAGATATAGCATAATTCTTTTAATCAGTTTCCCATTGATAGAGAACATTTCTGTTTTCAATGGACAGTTCTGGTTTATGTGTGATGTCCTTGCATTATTGTTAACAGCTCTTCCATTCATTCTCAAAATTGTCCCAGTTCAGATGATAAATTGTATGGTCACCTACCTACAAATAAACATTTAGTTTATTTCCATTTTTTATTACCCACATATTGAAATAAAAATATTTGTTCATAAACCTTTCACACTTGTGGGAATATTTCTGAGTGTAAAGAATTATAACTGGAATTGCTGGTTCAGAGAGTCTGTGCCCTTTTAATTTTGAAATATTACCAAATGACCCTTCAAGAAGTTTGTACCAATGTATACTCCTTCTAAGAGCAAACATATAAATCCCAGAAGAATCTGAATTAAATATAAGTTCGTTACCAATTCCTTCCTGACCTGGCACTTTCCTATTTCTCTGATCTCATAAATACTGTCCTTCCTATTATCCATTTTACTATAACCACACTATTGTCAATAGGCAAAAAATACCCCTACCTCTGGACATTTGCACTTTCTGTCTTAATTACCTGGGATACTCTGCCCCATATTCATATATAACTTTCTCCCCCATTTCATTTAGGCTTCTGTTTCAGTAGAGGTATGCCCTGACCACCTTATGAGAAAACATTGCTCTGTTAACCACTACCTAGCCTTTGACTCAGATTTATTTCTTTTTATCAATATCTGACATGTTGTTGTGTGTTTCTTTCCCTTCTCCTTTCTAAAGTGTTAACTTCTTGAGTCAGAGACACCTCCTATCTTGGCTCCTGCTGTTTTCTCATTGCCTAGAAATGTGCCTGGCATATGAAGGAAACTCAGTAAATATGTGTTATCAAATGAATGAATCAAAATGTAAGAGAATGTTTGTTTCCCAAACTGGGTGTCATCAAACATTATCTTTTTTTGCTAATTTGATAACAATGGTATCTTGTAATTTTAACTTTCTTATCTTTGACTGTGAATAGATTGTACAATTTAGTATCTTATTAGCAATTTTTAATTTATTTTGTTCTGTGAGTTTTCTCTACATGTCTTTTGTTAGCCAGTCCACTTGAGTTAGTGATCAACATTTAAAACGGGACTAGCAAACATGGTTGTGTGTTTTCTCCACTGCGTTAATTGTCTGGGTGCAGAAATGCAGTAGACAGTGTTGGGTGTAATCTGGTAGACAAATATAATGCAAGGATAGCAAAGTAAGTGCATCCAGTGAAGTGGCCATGATGGTGAACGTAGACTATTTTCTAGGTAAAGATGCAAGTGAGAAATTTGGAGGAAAGAGTTTGAACACAGAAAAGTAGTAACATCAATTGATTTTAGGTCTCAGTAGAGTCAAATAATTGTTCTAATTTTTTCAGAGGTTCTGCTGAGAAATCAAATAAAACCATCAAGATACTTCTATTAAAAACTACCAATATAAAGATTCGACTTTACCGATGGGTGGTGTGATTTTAGAGAAGTTCAAAGAATCGAAAGATTAATCTGGAACTACTGAGTGAAATATATATTCATAACCCCTATGATCTAGTGGCTAGCTCTATATTAGAGTAAAATGCTCAACATAGTTTGTGGTGGCACATAGTTGGGGGCAATCTGAGAGAGTGGATAGGTAAATTCAAAGGTGAAATATGGTGGATGCACATTGGGTTGTATATTATGTGCCAGTTAACAGCAATGGTTTACAATTATTGTGCTGTTATATAACTCATCCTTCAACTCTACATTCATTCTACAGTTTTCTCTGTGATGCTAGAGCTGGGATGCTACAAACTGCTTTTCCCTGAAAGGTATCTTTCTTTCTTAGATTCTGCCGAAAGGAGGCGCTAGAAGAAGTAATTAGGCAGGGATCAAAGGAGGATGGAAAGTTTTCCCTGATCCAGTTTTCTTGATTTTCCTATATTTGTCATAGTTACTCCAACAGCCCCAGTTGGGTCAGCCTCCAGCTTTTTACAGCATCCTCAGTACCTGAGCCCTCCCAGATTTGTCAGCAGTGGCTATGTGGCGCCCCCCGCCCCCAAGAGGTCTGAGCACCAGCTCCATGAAATCTTTTCCTCTAAGCTCCTAGTTTTCTTTCCCCTTTTGTTGCTCCAGCCCTAAGTTTCATAGCTTTTTACATGTGGGTTACCTTATACATGAATTGCTCTTATATATGGGTTACCTCTGCTTTGTCTCTCTGTGTGTTTTTAGCTCTCCAAAAGTGTTGCAGCTAACTCTTTTTATTATATCCCCGCTACGTGAAGTGACTCCTGTAGTATTTCCTGTAATAAATATATATTCAAAACAGTGCTGACTCTGAATTTGGCTACTATGGATACCTCATCTAAGTGGAATCATACAATAGCAATGTGAATGTACTCAATGCCACTGAATTGTATACTTAAAAGTGGTTAAAAGGGTAAATATTATATTATGTATATTTTACCACAATAAAAAAAAACAATGCTGAGTGGGGAAAAAAAAGAAACAAACTGAAATCTCAACATAATATATTTCTTTAAGTTAAAAATATAACTATGAAAAATAACTCTACATGATTCTCCCTAAACATTTGCTTTAGGGCAGTTTCTCAGCCACAGCACTATTGACATTTGAGCCAGATAATTTTCTGTTGTGGAGGGGTAGGGGGATGTCCTGTGCTTTACTGGAGGTTTAGCAGCAGCCCTAGCCTCTCCCTGCTAGATGCCAGTAGCACCTCCACCCAGCTGTGACAACCAAAAATGTTCCCAAACATTGTTGAATGTCTTCTGAAGGACAAAGTCGCCCCCCTTTCCCAGTGATTTGGAAGCACTGCATTAGGGAATGACAACAAATTGTCTAATTTGTGAGTCTGGGGAAAATCCATCTGCTTCTACCTTTTCTTCTTTGGGATCTATTTGCTTTCAGAGAGTATGTGCTCTGGCCCATTCTCAAAGTCATGGTAAGTTTAGTGGTGAAAACTTTTCTTTCAAAGCCTGTGGATTCTCAGTGCTAACTATGGGTCAATATTAGGCAGTTCATCATTTGTACATACTTGAGCAGCATTCCCCAACTCTCTCAGATACTTTTATTTCAATATGTCTGACTCCTCTATCTATCAGTATTATTTGTTAGCTCCTTCAAGCCTCAGCCAGTTCACTGAGCTGGGCAGCATGAGATATGAGCCAGATGTGGATTGAGGTATTTCTGCTCCATGGCTGAATTATCCTTTTCAATGTACCCTCATAATGATAAACTGTCCCAGGGGTCTTTGATTGGTCCTGCTATTTTCTGTCCTCATTCATTGCTTATATGTTCTCATGTGGGCTCACACCTTTTAATGCCATCTCTTTGATGAATCCCATTATTTCTCTGCTAAACTCTTATTATCTACTAAAAATATTTACTTGGTTATCTAATAGGTATATCAAGTACGACATCTCTGAAAATCAGTTTCTTATTTTCACCCCACCAGCTCTGTCATCCAACCTGCTCTTCTTGCAGTATGCCCTGTTGTAGAAAATGGAAGCTCCATTTTCTTCATTGCTTAGGCCAGAACTTTAATTCTTCTCCTTCTTTCATCCTCCACAGCAGAATATTAGAATATTCTGTTCACTTATCTTAAAATATATCCAGAAATTTTACCACTTTTCATCACCCTTACTATGACTACCTTGATCCAAGCCACCAAATCCCTTACATACCTTTGAGTATTCCTATACTTGCCTCATCACATTCTATCTTCCACACCAAATTCAGTATGGTTCACTTAAAATGTAAGTCTCACTGTGACTTTTATATGCTCGAACTTTCCAATAGCTTCACATTCTAGTTTCACTCTAAGTAACAGCCAGAGCCCTCCCTGTGGTCTGCACAGCTCTGTGTGATATGCCTTCTTACCATCTCTTCAGTCTCAACTCCTTCTTGCCACTCCCCTCCAACCGTTCACTCCGGTCCTTTGTACTTTCTGTTTCCTATGCCTTGAATGAACTCTTCCCAGACAAACACAAGATACTTTCTCTTTCTTCCTTCAAGTCTCTGTTCAAATGTCACTTCAACAAAGAAATCTTCCTTGAATACTTTATTAAGTAACTGTCCCACCTTTTCCCTCTCTCCTGCTTCCCTCTTTTTGTTCCACTAATCATAGCCTAACATATTGTACATTTATATCTTTATAGGTGTATGTTATTTTTCTCCTACAACATTCACATTTCATGAAGGCAGGAATGGTGTTTTATTTATTACTCTTTGATACCTTGTGCTGTAACAGTGCCTGCCATGGGCTCCCAGCTCGTATTTGGTAAAATAGTAAATAACTGGACTTCTCAAAATGTGTTGAACAGCATAGATACACTTAATTTGAGATGGGAAATAGATTAGGGAATAGAAATTCAGCCGAGGGTAGAGTGGCCTTGTAGTTAATTTAATAAAAGTGCTCTTTTGACCTATTTCCAAGCCATCCAGCAGCAAAATCAAACTTATTTAATAGTGGGCCCAAGAGTATACATACAGAAGCAGTGCTTGGGACTCTAAGAACAGTCTGATGAAATAGATACAGGACTGCACAAATAGGCTGCTGATTTCCTCCCCACATGGTGATGATCAAACTTTTGGTTAGCCATAGAGTTAAGAAGTAAAACAGATATAAAGCTAGAGAAATTAGGAATGGGGGACCCACTTTCCTCTGGCTTTATGCTTCTGTGTAGAAACTAACTCTCTTTGTTGCTTTAGGCCTCCTTACCTGCACCTCTCCAAGGGAGAAGGTGTGAATGATCTGATGAGTGTAGCTTAGACAATTTCCTGCTGCTTTCTCTTTGGGAACTCAGAGAGCCAGAGCTTTGACCTGCTTCTAGATCTTTTGGTAAGCCTAGCAGTAAAAGCTCCACCCTTAGCAGGAACGGATTATGTTTTTTCTGAGGGTAGATACATCTTTTTCAGGGATGTACTATTAGCAAATCCATATGGATAACAATCCTTAAGCCATATGTTCAGATTAGCCATAATCAGTAATAAAGGTGCTGCTTGGATCTCATTTACCTGTTTGAACATTTGTCATTCTCAGTTGATGCGGAAATCAGGCAAGAGGGAGAAATGTGTGATGCATTAGCTCCTTCATTCCAGCTACTTCATACTTTTGCCTCTTTAGAAATGGATTAGCTGTCTATATCTTGCAGGTTTGTTAAGAACATTTAAGTTGATATATGTAGGAGTACTCAAAACTAGTGTGAGAAATTCAAAATATTTTTCTTCAAAGGAAGCTAGGAATATCCCCTTTTCAGTCTGGGTGTACCATATCAGACCAGGCATACTGCATACAGCACAGTCACAATGCCCAGTCCTAACCTTTGAGAGCCTTCCTGAATCCCACAAGTTTTAATGATGCATACAAACTTCTATGATGCCCAGTTCCTATCACATAGAGTTTTAAAATGAATGAATGTAGATTAGTTCGCTAAAAACAAACATATAACTTTGCATACTGAGGTCATTTAATCAATAATAAATTACTGTTATCAGCTAAAGGACTTCATCAGAATGAAAGTGACACTGCAGTCACAACAGTAAGGCACCACTCCACTATGTCTGTAGGTTAAGTAATTGTCATCCTTTGAAAAGTCTGAATAAAAAAGGAACAAACTATTACTTCAGGATAGGTAAGGGGGGCTTCACTTCTGCCCGCACCTGCGTCTTCAGCACATCAGTGGAGGCGCTGCCCTTTGCTAACCGCCAGTCCTCATAGGAGGCGCTGCAGGAGGGCCGCTCCAGTACCTTCTGAGCCCTGATGGCACCCCCAGGTTGGCCCCTCCAGCAGGGTGCAGCGGCAGGGGGCAAAGTGGCCCCCTGGAGGCACTGTGCCCCTCCAGCCAGCCAGACTCGCTGGTGTGGGTCATTTTGATCCAAACCTTCCTGTAAAAGGCCCATTAAGCTGAGGGTTTTAGAGGATGCGCTTCGCTGGCCCTGGAGCCCACAAGACCTGTGAGGTCGAGTCTACTGCCCCGGAGGGCCAGGCGCAGCTGCTCCAACCCGAGGGCGTCCTGCCTGGCACCCAGCTCTGTGGCCTGGGATTCCTGCCAGCCCCCAGGCCCAGGAGTGGGTGTGGCCTAGCCCGCTGGGCCGGGAGGAGGCAGGCGGTCCCTGTGCCCACGCCCATGTGCATGCCGTGCCAGAGGCCACCACGCTGATAGGAAGAGGAACTGTTCCCGCCGCCCCTGAGCAGAACTGGGCCATTTCAGAAGAGCTTTTTCCTGGGTGCCAGCTTCCTCCTCCAACACTGGAATGCGTGTCCGACTTTGTGTGCTGTGGTTTTGATTCCTGGATACTTTTTTCATCTACCTGGATTACACAGCAAAAGAAAGCTACTTTTTGTTGTTGTTCTGTTCTTACCAACATGGTCAAATTAAAGCTGAGATCTGAAACAATCTTTGAAGGATTGCAAAATGTCATGAAAAGCAATGGGCTTAATGCCCCATGTTAGGAGAAAACAAAGGAAAGGCTGCTCATCTCCACAGGGACCAAGCATGACAAATGTTATTCGAAAAGTGAGAAGCTATCATGGACATAGGAGTCAGAGACATTGCCTGATCAGTGTCACCAGAGATGTTGTTTTATACATCATCCACTGCCCACTTTAGGAGTATGCACGAAGAAGTTTTTTTTCAGAATAATGTTCATTCTGCCATAATGGTTTATTTTATCCTTGTCATATTTGGAATCTCATTTTGATTCACATGTATGTCCATCTTATTTTGGCTTTCCCAAGAAACACCCTCTGAGACAAGGATTAGAGTAAAACTGGCAAAGAAGTGGTGAGGTAATATAGAAAATGGAAGTAGATGAAAAATCTACCATAGCAAGCTACTGAAACTTAATATCACAGAGAGACTCTGGGAAGTGATAAAAACACATGCCTTAAACCCAAAGAGAGCCATATGGCTGACAGGGTCTTCGTGCTCTGGCCAGGTTTCAGGCCTGTGCCTCTGAGGTGGGAGAGCCGAGTTCAGGACATTGGTCCACCAGAGACCTTCCGGCCCCACATAATATCAAACAGTGAAAGCTCTCCCAGAGATCACCATCTCAATGCTAAGACCCATCTCCACTCAACGACCAGCAAGCTACAGTGCTGGACACCCTATGCCAAACAACTAGCAAGACAGGAACACAACGCCACCCATCAGCAGAGAGGCTGCCAAAAATCATACTAAGGTCACAGACACTCCAAAACACACCACCAGACACAGACCTGCCCACCAGAAAGACAAGATCCAGCCTCATCCACCAGAACACAGGCACCAGGCCCCTCCACCAGGAAGCCTACACAACCCACTGAACCAAACTTAGCCACTGGAGACAGACACCAAAAACAATAGGAACTACGAACCTGCAGCTTGTGAAAAGGAGACCCCTAAACACAGTAAATTAAGCAAAATGAGAAGACAGAGAAACACACAGTAGATGAAGGAGCAAGGTAAAAACCCACCAAACCAAAAAAATGATGAGGAAATAAGCAGTCTACCTGAAAAAGAATTCAGAGTAATGATAGTAAAGAGGATCCAAAATCTTGGAAATAGAATGGAGAAAATACAAGAAACGTTTAACAAGGACCTAGAAGAACTAAAGAGCAAACAAACAATGATGAACAGCACAATAAATGAAATTTAAAATTCTCTAGACAGAATCAATAGCAGAATAACTGAGGCAGAAGAACGGATGAGTGACCTGGAAGATAAAATACTGTAAATAAATACTGCAGAGCAGAATAAAGAAAAAAGAATGAACAGAATTGAGGACAGTCTCAGAGACCTCTGGGACAACATTAAACACACCAACATTCGAATTACAGGGGTCCCAGAAGAGGAAGAGAAAAAGAAAGGGACTGAGAAAATATTTGAAGAGATTATAGTTGAAAACTTCCCTAATATGTGAAAGGAAATAGTCAATCAAGTCCAGGAAGTACAGAGAGTCCCGTACAGGATAAATCCAAGGAGAAACCCGCCAAGACACATATTAATTAAACTACCGAAAATTAAATACAAAGAAAATATATTAAAAGCAGCAAGGGAAAACCAACAAATAACATACAAGGGAATCCCTGTAAGGTTAACAGCTGATCTTTTACCCGAAACTCTGCAAGCCAGAAGGAAGTGGCAGGGCATATTTAAAGTGATGAAAGGGAAAAACCTACAACCAAGATTACTCTACCCAGCAAGGATCTCATTCAGATTTGACGGAGAAATTAAAACCTTTACAGACAAGCAAAAGCTAACACAATTCAGCACCACCAAACCAGCTTTACAACAAATGCTAAAGGAACTTCTCTAGGCATGAAACACAAGAGAAGGAAAAGACCTACAATAAGAAACCCAAAACAATTAAGAAAATGGTAACAGGAACATAGATATCGATAACTACCTTAAATGTAAATGGATCAAATGCTCCAACATAAAGACATAGACTGGCTGAATGGACACAAAAATAAGTCCCATATATATGCTGTCTATGAGAGTACCCCTTCAGACCTAGGGATACATACAGACTGAAAGTGAGGGGATGGAAAAAGATATTCCATGCAAATGGAAATCAAAAGAAAGCTGGAGTAGCAATTCTCATATCAGATAAAATAGACTTTAAAATAAAGAATGTTACAAGAGACAAGGAAGGACAGACACTACATAATGATCAAGGGATCAATCCAATAGGAAGATATAACAATTATAAATATATATGCACCCAACGTAGTAGCACCTCAATATATAAGGCAACTGCTAACAGCTATAAAAGAGGAAATCGACAGTAACACAGTAATAGTAGGGGACTTTAACGCCCCACTTTCACCAATGGACAGATCATCCAAAATGCAAATAAATAAGGAAACACAAGCTTTAAATGATACATTAAACAAGATGGACTTAATTGACATTTATAGGACATTCCATCCAAAAAGAACAGAATACACTTTCTTCTCAGGTGCTCATGGAACATTCTCCAGGGTAGATCATATCTTGGGTCACAAATCAAGCCTTGGTAAATTTAAGAAAATTGAAATCGTATCAAGTATCTTTTCCGACCACAATGCTATGAGACTAGATATCAATTACAGGAAACAATCTGTAAAAAATAAAAACACATGGAGGCTAAACAATACACTACTGAATAACCAAGAGATCACTGAAGAATTCAAAGAGGAAATCAAAAAATACCTAGAAACAAATGACAATGAAAACACAACGACCAAAACCTATGGTATGCAGCAAAAACAGTTCTAAGAGGGAAGTTTATAGCAATGCAGTCCTATCTCAAGAAACAAGAAACATCTCAAATAAACAACCTAACCTCACACGTAAAGCAATTAGAGAAAGAAGAACAAAAAATCCCCAAAGTTAGCAGAAGAAAAGAAATCATAAAGATCAGATCAGAAATAAATGAAAAAGAAATGAAGGAAACAATAGCAAAGATCACTAAAACTATAAGCTGGTTCTTTGAGAAGATAAACAGAATTGATAAACCATTAGCCAGATTCATCAAGAAAAAAAGGGAGAAGACTCAAATCAACAGAATTAGAAATGAAAAAGGAGAAGTAACTGAGACTGCAGAAATACAAAGGATCATGAGAGATTACTACAAGCAACTATATGCCAATAAAATGGACAACCTGGAAGAAATGGACAAATTCTTAGAAAAGCACAACCATCCAAGACTGAACCAGAAAGAAAAAGAATCCAACAGCACATTAAAATGATCATACACCATGATCAAGTGGGGTTTATCCCAGGAATGCAAGGATTCTTCAGTATACACAAATCAATCAATGTGATAAACCATATTAACAAATTGAAGGAGAAAAACTATATGATTATCTCAATAGTTGCAGAAAAAGCTTTCCACAAAATTCAACACCCATTTATGATAAAAACCCTCCAGAAAACAGGCATAGAGGGAACTTACCTCAACAGAATAAAGGCCATATATGACAAACCCACAGCCAACATCGTTCTCAGTGGTAAAAAACTGAAACCATTTCCTCTAAGATCAGGAACAAGACAAGGTTGCCCCTCTCACCACTATTATTCAACATAGTTTTGGAAGTTTTAGCCACAGCAATCAGAGAAGAAAAAGTAGTAAAAGGAATCCAAATCGGAAAAGAAGAAGTACAACTGTCACTGTTTGCAGATGACATGATACTATACGTAGAGAATCCTAAAGATGCTACCAGAAAACTATTAAAGCTAATCAATGAATTTGGTAAAGTAGCAGGATACAAAATTAATGCACAGAAATCTCTTGCATTCCTATACACTAATGATGAAAAATCTGAAAGAGAAATTAAGGAAACAGTCCCAATTACCCTTGCAACAAAAAGAATAAAATACCTAGGAATAAACCTACCTAAGGAGACCTGTATGCAGAAAACTATAAGACACTGATGAAAGAAATTAAAGATGATACAAACAGATGGAGAGATATACCATGTTCTTGAATTGGAAGAATCAACATTGTGAAAATGACTCTACTACCCAAAGCAATCTACAGATTCAATGCAATCCCTATCAAACTACCACTGGCATTTTTCACAGAACTAGAACAAAAAATTTCACAATTTGTATGGAAACAAAAGACCCCGAATGGCCAAAGCAATCTTGAGAAAGAAAAACAGAGCTGGAGGAATCAGGCTCCCTGACTTCAGACTATACTACAAAGCTTCAGTAATCAAGACAGTATGGTACTGGCACAAAAAACAGAAATATAGATCTATGGAACAGGATAGAAAGCCCAGAGATAAACCCACACACATATGCTCCCCTTATTTTTAATAAAGGAAGCAAGCATATACAATGGAGAAAAGACAGCCTCTTCAATAAGTGCTGCTGGGAAAACTGGACAGCTACATGTAAAAGAATGAAATTAGAACTCTCCCTAACACCATACACAAAAATTAACTCAAAATGGATTAAAGACCTAAACGTAAGGCCAGACACTATAAAACTCTTAAAGGAAAATATAGGCAGAACACTCTATGACATAGATCACAGCAAGATCCTTTTTGACCCACCTCCTAGAGAAATGGAAATAAAAACAAAAATAAAAAAATGGGACCTAATGAGATTTAAAAGCTTCTGCACAGCAAAAGAAACCATAAATAAGACGAAAAGACAACCCTCAGAATGGGAGAAAATATTTGCAAATGAAGCAAGTGACAAAGGACTAATCTCCAAAATATACAAGCAGCTCATGTAGCTCAATATCAAAAATACAAACAATCCAATCCAAAAATGGGCAAGAGACCTAAATAGAGATTTCTACAAAGAAGATGTACAGATTGCCAACAAACACATGAAAGGATGCTCAGCATCACTAATTATTAGAGAAATGCAAATCAAAACTACAATGAGGTATCACCTCACACCAGTCAGATTTCCATCATCAAAAATTCTACAAACAATAAATGCTGGAGAGGGTGTGGAGAAAAGGGAACCCTCTTGCACTGTTGGTGGGAATGTAAATTGATACAGCCACTATGGAGAACAGTATGGAGGTTCCTTAAAAAACTAAAAATAAACTACCATACGACCCAGCAATCCCACTAGTGGGCATATACCCTGAGAAAACCACAATTCAGTAAGAGTCATGTACCACTATGTTCATTGCAGCTCTGTTTACAATAGCCAGGACATGGAAGCAACCTAAGTGTCCATCAACAGATGAATGGATAAAGAAGAGGTGGCACATATATACAATGGAATATTACTCAGCCCACGAAAAGAGATAAACAAATACTGTATGCTAACAGATATATATGGAATCTAAAAAAAATAAAATAAAGTGGTTCTGAAAAACCTAGAGGCAGGACAGGAATAAAGACACAGATGTAGAGAATGGACTTGAGGACATGGGGAGGGGAAGGGTAAGCTGGGACAAAGTGAGAGAGAGCCATGGACATATATACACTACCAAATGTAAAATAGATAGCTAGTGTGCAAAGGCACACAGAAATTTTTTAGGGTGTTGGAAATGTGTGTGGCTTCATTATGGTGGTGGTTACATGATCATATACGATTGTTAAAATTCACCTGCAATGGGAAATTTATTGTATGTAAATTTTACCTCAATAAATGTGTACAAATATATAGAATTAGAAGTTACAAAGAAGGAAGTAAGAGAAATGTTTAAAGACCAAGAGTATGTATTTTTGCAATGTATATAGAAAAGGAATATTGAAGCCACAGAATACAGTGGGGTGTAAACAAAAACTGTTTTTATTTTTCTTCAACTACTGCCTTCAAATATGCTCTCTCAATTATCCCTCACTCTCTCTTTAATTACTTCTTGAGCCTATCCTATTGTTTTCAGGATCCTTTCATTTGTGGGAATACTTTCATTTTTATAATTTAGATGCACTTTAAATATTAAAGACCCAAGATTTTCAAATTTAATTTTGAATTTCACATTCAGTTCAACCTCTTTCCCTCTCCCTCTGCTTAGGTTTGACATGTGGCTAAGACACCCATAATAGGGAAGGGTTTAAAACCAGTATTTAACTCTATTTTCCTTCCTCACTCTGCCTCTCCCTCTCACTCTTCTGCTTTTCTCTTCTTTCTTTGATATATCGAGGTTAAGGAAGAGAAATAGGAGAAAAATGGCAAAGTGATATATTATTGGACTGCTGGTTTCTTTTCTTCTACGTGGAACAGTCTTAAATGATCACCTGAGGTTTTATCATGGGTCACACATCCCTGATGTGCAGTGCACTTTCTGCCTGATGTATTGGTACACCCTTAGCTTCTATTCCCAGGGGTCTATTCATTACTTTGTACTACTGGTATCCCCTTACCTACAGGCTACCCTCCAATGCAGAATTCTTTCACAATGGCTTACAGCCTAGCTAACCTCCATGACCTTCATTCAAACCCATGGGAAATTCACTCATCTTTGTCCCACGAATGGTGGGTGTACGTATGTTGCTTCTCACTGGTTTCCCAAATCTCTCTGCTGTTGCTCACTGTTCCAACCAACATTCTGCCTTCAAAATTCTGGTAAGAAGCAGGCACATGCCCCCAAAGTCCAGGGTTAAAGAGGAGGGCCAAACATACCATTTTTTATTAATAAATTCTCTAACTTCACTTTCTTCAGCTCAAATGGCAGACCCAGTACAGCCTGACTAATTCAGCTGCTTGGCGAGCATTGAACCAGGGTATGAGATGTTTATGCAGTTACCTCCACCTCTGCAAGCACCTCTTCGAGTGAATGTAGTAGGGTGGGGAGGGGTCAAACACTTGCCTTTCTCCTCTACTAGAAAGGGAAGAGAAAAAGCATTTTCTCTCTAAGCCTATAATTAGCTTTCCTAAAGGCTCAAGACCACTGATGAGTTGGTGATCTCAGGAACATCTTATCTACCTTTGAGAAACCCTGTAAGTCTTACTAAGCTCTGCAGTCTGGAAGCTCCTTAGCTGCTATATAGCATTGTTTGCTATCAAGTCAGTATCCTCCCACCTCCTGTTACATTCACCCTTAGGTTTGAAGGAACAAATCTGGGAAGCATATTTCCCAGAATCCTTTGTCAGCACAGTGTGAGTCTGACTCTGCCAATAAGAGATATTCACAGGAGTTTAGGAAAACTGAAGAGAGAGAAAACCATTGTTCTCTGATGAGAGCGTCTAGGTAGGTATGGTATGTGGGTCTTGGCAGGTGGCAGATGAGAGGTTTTCAGACAGCTGCAGGCATCCTACTCCTCCTTTTGGTGCCTTAGGCAGATGGAGTCTTTGATGGCATTTTCCCTGCAATCCTTGCCCTCCCAAATTTGGTGAAAACAAACAGAGACCTTCTTGAATATTGTTCTCCCAGCCATTCTGATAGTTGTGAAGTCTGTGAAAACTCTTAAATTTCTTTCTACTCCAAATTCCTAGAGTGACTTTTTCTTTCCTGCACTATACTAATTGATGCAGCAACTCTCTTTAAAATGTAGCGGCACCTATCTCCTATTTTTCTCTGTTTAGGAACTCAACTTGAAATTCTCAGACAGTGGTATCTGGTTACATAGCCTGAGGGAAAATCAAGACTTTATAATCCTGATATCAGTTACAGACAACAAAGATATGGATAAAAAGCATCAATAGAATCAGGCCAGTGTCCTGTTGTGGGCTCTGGCTGGAATATATCACTATAATAGAACCCTTTGTTTAGGGGAATGAAGATTGAATAAAAACCCTTGGGCACCCATTGGTATTTCCCACCTTAACTCAGTTGAGTTATGTATGTTAATAATACTATTTACTCAACTTTTCTTCCTCTGTAGTCATAACTAGACAGCTTAGGTAATAGGAGCTTAGCTTAGGGATAAATAAAGTGAAGGAAGCATTTTTTTCAGAGGGCTTCATGAGAAACAAGAGCATCATTCAGAATATCTGCACAATCACCTAGTTAGGAAGCATAGAATATTTGAATGTCATTCAGGGCACATGTCACTCTGGTGGTCCAACAGCAGGCTAACGGCCCAGCATTCATACGAGTAGTTCTCTCCTCAGAAGCAGGCTTCTGTTGTTCTACCTGGCAGGCTCTGGTTCTTTCTGGCTGTCTTTTCCCTTATCTACCTCATTTCTCTTTCTACTCTCCTCTTTACATCATCACTTTTGCTTACTGCCTTCTTTTTTTTTGCTATACGCTGATTGTTTCCACAGAGCTCTCCCTTCAACTGGAAAAAAAGAGAAGTTAAGATTGGTTCAGTTGGTAACTTTTCAGGGTAAAGAATTTGGGAGCAGATCATGCCCTATCACCACAGCGGCTGATGATTGGCATAGAGTTAGTTGCTTTGAGTCAGTCATCAAGCCTCATCAACTTATCCATCCAGGGAAGTAGGTCCATGAGGCAACAACCACAGCAACTTAGGGTATGAAGCAATCTAGGGATTATTCAGAAGGGTACTTTGGATATGGCTGACTAAAAGTTGAAAGCCAATAAATTCTCTAAGATAGAAAGCAACTACCTCTCTAAAGCATCTTCTATGACAAGATTATTTAACTAGTAATCATAGAAACAAACAAGCCATAGTTCTTGATACTCAGAAAACATCAATTGCATGATGTCTCATTTATTTAAAAAGAGGCTTTTGGAAAAAAAGAAAAGAAAATGGCCAGCAAGTTTGTTTGACATAATATATTAGCTGATTTCAGAAATAAAAACATGTTAAAAAATAAAGGCCTTAGGATTGAATAAATATGATTATTCTGTACTAGATTTGGTTCTATATCAATCTGAACCAAAAGAGGAGACCCCATGGAAAACTGGCTCACTGTTCTTTCCACCACAGCTCCACAGATCACATCATTGGTTCCACTGGATCCAGTGAGGGGAAATGAGCAAAATGTGGTCATGGATATTGTAAAGTATAAGTCAATTAACATTTTTACAACAAATGTAAAACAATACTGTAATAGCAGATTGTCCCCTTCTATGTCATAATTCTGAAAACTTAATAAAAGGGTGCATGGTCATAGAAAACAAATTATTGCTGATTGTAGAGGACATGGAAGAACATCCATCAGTCCAACTTAACTTACATTTATCCCTACTTGTTTTTCTATACAAGTAGAAAGAATCTAAATATAAGAGGACATATAGTTCTCTAAGATTATTAAATATAAGAAAAATACAATATTGAACTAAATTAAGAGTTATAAACCACAAATTTAAGACATTCCAACAAAAGCTTGTTTTTCTTTTTGCATGTTCACTATTGTAAAATAAAAAAATAATAACAGTCTAGTGAAAGACTCTGAAATGTCTTCATTCAACATAAGGAGCCTTGGGAAGTTTTCTTCTTCTGTCACTTTAAAAGGTGGTCGTTAGTAGGTCAGGCCCCTCTCTGCTGGAGCCCAGTGTAAGCTTTCTGTCTGTAGTTAAAATGGCCATGCCTATTCCACACTCTACTTCTTGACTTTTGTCCCTTCTCTTCCTTGGCAGTGAAAACAGAAAAACCTAGAGAAAGTTTTCCTCATGCCTTTAGACCTCTGTATGTTAGAAAATGTTTATTTTTATAAGTAAACAATGCGACATTTATAAGCAATTACTAATGGTTATTATGTAAAGTGATTCATGTGCTGACTAGCTTTATATCACCTTTAAAACTCTTCTTATTTATATTTTGGATCTAACAATTAAAAATTGCTTTTTAATAAGGGTAGTAGCAACAGTAATATAACATTTATGGAGAGCTTCTTATATGACAAACACTATGATAAGAAATTTACAAGTATTATTCCTTTACACAGAAGAGGGAGCTAAGACTTAGAGATTTATGTAAATTGCATGTGATCATTCAGATAATAAGTGAGAGATCTAGGTTCTGAATGTAAAAAAGACTGACTCTAAGCTGTCATTCTGTGTCATACACACTTTTCTAACAAAGTACCAGATTTGGTTGTTTTGGTTCATTGCTTGTCTATCTTGGTAAAAGTTACTATTATTTGTAAGAAATTGTACTTTGGAAAATATCCCAACCAAATATGTCCACTTTTTAACAGTTCTACTTTAAAATACAATTGATCATTTTTAGGTTAACTAAATGTAAATTATTTATTCAGACTCTTTTCTGTTTTTAGTAAGTAGCACACAAGATATTGAGTATTCATTTGTTTTCTATTTCCAAAGCACATATTGAAAATAATATTATATAAGGAACATTAGCTGCGCATCATTCCTTTCATAACATGCATTTCTCTTTTTACCCATAGTAGATTTTCAAGAAATGTTTCTTAAAATAAAACCCAATTTTTTTTTCAGCTGGTCTTAAATTTCTGAATAAAGTTGCCAATGATTATTAAAATCTCATTATTGTAACAATAATTTCAACAATCTACATTCTTTGGTACCTTAATAAGCACACATAGGGCTTCCCTGGTGGCACAATGGTTAAGAATCTGCCTGCCAATGCAGGGCACACAGGTTCGAGCCCTGGTCTGGGAAGATCCCACATACTGTGGAGCAAATAAGCACGTGCACCACAACTACTGAGCCTGTGCTCTAGAGCCCACGAGCCACGACTACTGAGCCCGTGAGCCTAGAGCCCGTGCTCCGCAACAAGAAAAGCCACCGCAATGAGAAGCTCGTGCACCACAACGAAGAGTAGTCCCCGCTCACCGCAACTAGAGAAAGCCCACACACAGCAATGAAGATCCAATGCAGCCAAAAATAAATAAATAAAAATTTTAGAAAAGCACATATGTTATTTGATTCAGTTAAAATATTTATTAATATCCCTCTCTTCAATTGTCTCCCCTGCTCCTCTACCTTCCTGAAATAAAATATATTTTTTATTGTTTTTATATTTTCTCATATTTTATCTTTCACTCTAGTGGTGGTCTCAATGAGCCCAAACAATTTGAAATCATACTTATAAATGATAATAGCAATGTAGTGCCCACATTATGCTTTTTACTATGGTATGTTCTAAGATTAAAGAAACTAAGAAGTTATTTATACACATCAATTTTTTTCTTTTCTATACATTTATTTCATTTTATTTTGAGATAGTTCAGGTCTACAGAATAGTTGATAAATAACACAATAAAACATACTCCTTATACAGATTCATCACTTATAAAAACCTTGTCACAGTTGCTCCTATCTTTCCATCTTTCTTTCTCCTTTCTTTCTTTTTCTCTTTTCCCTTTTTCTTCCTTCCTTCTTTCCTTTTCTTTCTTTCCTCTTTTGTTCTTTCTTTCTCTCTTGCTTTCTTTTCTTCTCCTCCTCCTCCCATCCCCACCCCACCTCCTCCTTTTCTTTCTTCTCTCTCTCTCCCCTCCCCCACACTCCCCCGCCAAAAGACACTAGTAGGCTGAGGCAGTATAACCCTTCACATCTAAATACTTTAGCATGCTTCTTCTTAAAGCAAGGGCATTCTCCTACAAAACCATATCAATACTACCTAAGAAAACCAACACTAATTTAATAGCATTGACCAAATACAGATCATCCTCAAATGTCCTCAGTTGTTCCCAAAGTGTCCTTTATAGGGGATGGTTGTTTTTTCAATTCAGGGACCAAGCAAGGTTTACATAGTACATTTGGCTGCTATGTGTCTTAAGTCACCTCCCTCATTTCTTCATTGTAGTTATTTATTAGAATGGTGTGGTCAAATAGCCCTGCAGATCATCCTATACCCAGATTCTTCTGACTGCTTCCTCAGAATAAAACTCGGGTGAAAGTTGTGAAAGCAACTTCAAACCACCAAGATTGTGATGTGCCCTTGGGAGGCATATCAAGTGAGGCCATCTCACCATTGACGATGCCAATTTTGACCACTTGACTAAGATAGTGACAGCCAGACCTCTCCATTTTAAAAGCATACTTTCTGATGCAATCCTTCCCGTCACTCAGTAGCTTTCAAAACACTCATTGTTGATCAAGTCTGCATCTATTGTTTTGCTAGAGTGGTAGTCAGTTTTCATTATTCCCCTTGTTTTTATTACCTGGCGTTCTTCCTTAAAGGAGAGCTTTCTTTTTTTGTTTTTTTCTTTCTGGCCAGGAAGGTGTTCTACATTCTCTTTGAACTTTCCTTGTCCTGTAAATCCACTATTTTTCTCCATGAGATCTGACTTCTTTTTAGAGGGAAATGTCTTTTGTAATGGGAGTTAAATGTGCTCTTTGCTTTTGAAATGTCACTATTTCTGTGTAGTTTCAATGTACAGGGCAAGAAAACGTATGGTGGTGGTGGTGTTTGTTTCTTAAGGTTTTTTACCTTTCCTTTAAAAAATGCATCAAATATTCTGTGAGAACAATATAACATTATTTACATAAAACTTTTTAGAAGTTCCTTTACAGAGATGGTACACTTAAGGAAGTATCTTCCCTAATATGTTAATAATGGACTAATAGCATTTAAAAAAATGATAAATCCATGGGTGATAACTGAATCCAAATACTAACATTGTCCATTTGAACTTGAAATGCTTAGGATGTCTTGCCAGTAACAAATGATTTCACATACAATATTAAACGTGCCCTTCCATTAAGCATTTGTCTTTAAAAGCAAATTCATACTCACCGCATCGTCTCTCACTCTCTGCTCTAATTTAATTCAGACTACTTATGATTATTGTGAGCAATTATTTCTTAACAATTTCTTTCTAAATCCCATATGGTAATGATTAAAACTTGAAAGCTTTAAAATAAAAAAAATGCAAAAAGAAATATTTTAAATAAGTTTAAGAAGCCTGCTTTGGGCTCTGGTTGTCTCTTTATACTCCATCAGGCCCCCATGCAAAGTTCCCCCATGGACTCATTTCCTTCTCAAATGAGTGAAAAATTCTTTTTATTCCCTTCAGCTCCTCTTGAAAAGAAAGGCTTTATTTAAAATAATTGATTTATTTTTGAGGCTACAAAATGCTGATGTTTAGACACGCATTCGACACAAGTGATGTATTATTCCTAACTTATATTTCAGTTGTTTATAAGCTGATAAGTTTTGAATCATTCCAACTGTCATTTCACCTTTACTCTGTTGCCTCATATTCTAATGAGAAATCTTTCAAGATGGGAGGCCTGAAGCTGCAAGGAACATTTATCATAAAAAATTTAAAACCATAACGTACAACCTATTGATTCAGTTGATTTTCAAAAATTGTGCTCTTCATGAAACTGCCTCGGGGTGTAAGCTCAGAATTAAAATAACAATTATAAAATCCCCAAGCTGAGTAAAACCAAGCAGTCTAGTTGAAAATATTTATACAAATCCATTTTCCCCAGAAAAGCATGGAAAATGAAAAAACATAGAAGTAAAAAAGAAAATTCTATTTTAAAGAGTTAACTTTTCAGAATGAAGTTCAATTAGTTAACTCTTTTAAAGCATATATCTCCCATAAAACAGAAAGGGAGGAAACTGATGAAAGACAAAAATGGATGGAAACCTTGCTACAGATCCTGATGGTTTCTATAGCGGCTGCAATCTTCCTACAAGGAATTTGAATTTTCTCACTTCAGGGTTGCAAGGAATGACAATGATCTTAAAGGAATTGCACGCTGTTTCCATTTTAAAACTTGGCTAGCTAATTAGGCAAAATTATAGTTGTATTAAATGTGCATCTGTTACTATGCTCTGTCTTTAATGTTGGGTGCAAATATTTCAGGATCCAGTGATTGGTAACTACTTGGATTGGATTCTAAATTTGTAAATGAGAAGCTTTGATTGTGTCAAAAACATATGAGTTATTTTTAATTGGAAAGCTTAAAATGATGTTTATTTTAAAAATTAAAATAGATATATTCTTTTTTTGTTAGAATAATTTTTCTAACCATATATAACTACAAATATTGACATTTTGTAGAAAATTATTAAGTTATGAAAATAAATAGAACTAGTGCTAGGTATGATGAGGTTAACAAATAGTTCCATTTAAGATTTAAGAAAATGTTTATAAAAGTACTGCACAAATTTATTATTTTCTCCTTTTACTATTAAGATCTAGTTTAATAATATTACTATAAATATAATATATATCTTTTTAGCCTTGAAGTTGTTTAACGTTTTACTTGTGGTCTCATATTTGTAAATGATCAGCTTTTGTAAATATTTGAAAATAATGTTTTTCTAAATTTTTTTTAATTTTTTTAAATAATAATTCTTTTTTATAAATTTATATATTTATTTTTGGCTGTGTTGGGTCTTTGTTTCTGTGCGAGGGCTTTCTCTAGTTGCGGTGAGCGGGGGCCACTCTTCATCGCGGTGCGCGGGCCTCTCACTATCGCGGCCTCTCTTGTTGCGGAGCGCAGGCTCCAGACGCGCAGGCTCCAGACGCGCAGACTCAGTAATTGTGGCTCACGGGCCTAGTTGCTCCGCGGCATGTGGGATCTTCCCAGACCAGGGCTCGAACCCGTGTCCCCTGCATTGGCAGGCAGATTCTCAACCACTGCACCACCAAGGAAGCCCTTCTAAATTTTTAGAAGATATATTTCAAAGCATGACTGTTAGTATAACATTACTAATTTCATTATTTAAGGAATTCTACATTTTGTCAATGATAAGTCATGGTATGAGTTATAAGTATTTCCAGAGATTGGGTTTCAGCATCAGTTCCTAACTCCCATCCTTATAATAAAAAACCCAGAAATATTAAAAATCAATAATATTTTGACCCATCATTGAACAAAGATCACAGGGCAAGCTGAAACCCCCAAATTTAGAGAAACAGTCACATCCAGAAAGACTTAGCTCCAGAGATTTGCTTACCTGGAGAACAAAATATGAGAATCCTTAAACTAGCAGGAACATTTAAATGGTAATCTTGAGGAACTGCTGGAGGCAGAGTGCAGGCTAGCTTGAAAGTGAGAAACTCTTGGGGACTACAGTCATAAGAGGGCCCCACACTTATTCATACCTTTACTCCAGGAACCCACCAAATTCTCCTGGTGAGAACATGAGAAAGATTCCTTGATGGTGCTAGCTGGGAAATTGGGAGAATAGCCATCTTGAAACCCATCCAGAATCTTAACAAATGCTTAATATCTAGGGAAAAAGGATTCATAAGGAGACAATTCTGAAAACTTTTCCCAGTTGAAGGAAGGGAATATAGAGGCACGGAATATACAAGATGAATCATTGAGTGTTTTGTCATGCCAAAATGTAAGACAGTACTCAAAAAAAAAACCAAACAAAACAGTGGGGATATGTCAAAGGTCACAGGAACCAACTGAAAAAACTCTCAATGGTTCTAAACTGGAACAATTTGAGCAATAAAATAAATAAGGTAGATTTGGATTCTAGCCCAAAGTATAAAATAAACATCCTTGTGCTGGACTGATGTAAATAAATGATTAAATAAAAAGATACATGAGAAAGACAAATCTCCAATGCAGAAGATTTACAAATAAATTATGTAGCTACTGTCTTCCCAAGGAGGAGAAGGATAAAGTCTCACCCCTCATGTGTGACCCTGATCAACATGGGTTTGAACTGCACAATTCCAATTATACATGGATTTTTTTCAATAGTAAATACTATGGTTCTACATGATCCAAAGTTGGTTGAATTCTTGGATGCAGAACCATAGATAAGGAGGAACTGCTGATATGGAGGAACCACAAATACAGAGGGCCAACTGTAAGTTATAGGCAGATTTTCGACTGTGCTAAGGACCAGCGGCTCTTTTCCCCACATTATTCAAGAGTTAACTGTAGTAACTTCCTACTAATGAGTATATCATGGAAAGAAAGAAGAAAACTTTCAAGTGCGAAAAAAACCTAACAAACACTACCTCTGCCAGGAAAAAAAGATTAATATCAGGAATAAAGTCATGTTAATAGCATGTACCCTTGATATGATGTGATGAGAATGGCAATTTACATCTTTGGTCTTCCTTACCAAATCCATAAACACTGTGGAACCATGAGAAAAACATAAAACAAGCCCAAACCGAAGGACATTTTATGATATACTTGATGACTACTCCTCAAAACTCTCAAAGTAATCAAATAAAAAAGGAAAGTCTAAGAAACTCTCATAATCTAGAGAAGCCTGAGGAAACTAAATATAATGTGATATCCTGGATGCAGTCATGGAACAGAGAAAGGACATGAGGCAAAAACTAAGGAAATTTGAATAAAATATCAACCTTAGTTAATAATAATGCTTCATTAGTTGTGAGAAATGTAATGGTAATTTCAACAATAGAGAACCTGAGTGTGAGGTATACAAGGAGTCTAATATTTCTGCAACTCCTAAACTTTCCTAAAATAAAAAAATATATTTAAAAGTTGTTTCTATCTGATTTTCTTTTCTGTAGTTTTTTTTAAACACTGTTCTATTTGCTGTATTAATATTTTCATTGTAGATTCTAACCTGTATCAACTTAAATTTCCTAATTTGTGTTTATTGGTATTATGACATTGAATTCAAATTTGTCTTTATCTTTAATCTTTCTTCATTTGACTTAGTCTTAGAGAATTCCTTTAAGTTTAGTGTTCACTAAATATCTCACAATAATGGTATTTTTTAACATCTTAATGTAATAGACATTGTACAAAATAGAAACTCTGTCCTTTGGTAGAATGATTAGTAGCAATTTACCGACCAAGAACAATAATGCTTAGAATTGTTTTAGAGGCTCTTTTACATTGAGACAAACATAAGAATATAGAATTACATAAAAGAAATATATGAAGGCATTATGTACCCTTAAGAAAGAAGGCTTTTCTATTCTTCGTTATTTTTCTGATGTTGCGCACTAGACTTAGATTTGGGAATCCCAGTCTATTCTTAACCTGAGAGCATAGTTCCTAAAATCCTTAATTTTCTAATGATATTTTTTTATCCTAAAGTTTTTATGGTTAGAAAGTATCTTCATTTCATGGAATTACCATGGTCTAAGTAGTTTTACAATATTGTAACAAAAGGACTAGTAGCTATTTCTTCATTTTTCAGGGAAAAAACATGTAGAAACTAGATGAGTATCAAAATCACCAAATTCACAATCATTCAAAGCACAACAAAATTCCATTGCTCTAGACATAAATGTCACATGCTATGGTTGTAAACATTTGGTTAAAACAAATCAAAATTATTCATGAAAAACATATTAGGATGATCTTGGAGAACCTAAGCAAATTTTTTTTTTAAAACTCAAAAAACATGTTTTCATTTAAAAAAAAGTATTTAGAACACATAAAACAAGGCAATATTCATCCTTTTCTCCCATCTTCTGGTACGGGATCCGTTGGTGGCTCCTCCACGGTTGCACTGTTGCTCTCCAAGCCCGTGTTACTATCACTGGTCCCTTCCTCTGCCAGACTGTCCACCCCCTCCTGCCCGCTCTCCTTGTCCTCAGGAGTAGACGTGCCTTCTTCACCATTCTGTTGGCTTTCTGTCGTTTCTTCAAGGAGTGTCTCCTCTGTGTCCTTCAGGACGCTCTCTTCTTCTTTCTTTTCTTCGGTCTTATTAGCTGCTGGCTGCTCCTCAGGAACAGTACTGCTCTGGCTGCGCTCAGCTTGCGCTGCTGCCTCTTTCTCCCTTTCTTCCTGCTTTTTGTGAGCCTGTTCCTCAGCCTGTGCAATTTCAGCTGCAGTTTTTTCCATATCCACTTCTACTTTCAAACCACACAAGCTTTTAAGTTCATTGTTAAATGAATCTGTGCTTTCCAGGCATTTCCTCTTCTTTTCTTGATGTCACTCCTCTATCTGAAGAAGTTCAGCTTCTAGTTTTCACTGATGAACCATTAAGGACTGGTCCTGTCATTTGAGGACCTGCATTCTAGCTGTTATGACAACTGACCGAACGTCTGGCACCACACTCTCACTTAGGATTTCACGGATGAGGCGGTTGTTTCTCTGGAAACGGGCTATGGCTGTTTGCTTCATTGAAAAGCCATCATCATAATCATCAGATCTTCAGCAGGCTGAATGCTCATGTAAGGTTTTCCTTTCTCCATGCGAGACTGTCTCTGTCAACTTTCTTCCTCTAAAGCAGCTTCTGCACGACTTTTTGCACTTAATCCAGTATATCCTGTGGGCTTGCATAGCATCTTGTCTTGAACTGGATATCTACTTGCTTCATGTGTGTTCCTTAACTACTTAACCAATAAGACAGAGTGGGTTTGATATCTACATTTTTTAATTCCCACATATCACATTATTAACTATTATATATTCAGTATAGGTTTGCAAAATAGCTGTAAAGCTGAATTCAAGGGTGATATAATATTACATAAATAACATAATATCACATTTATTTCTAAAATGCTGTTACTTGCTTGTATCAGAGCTACTAATAAAAATTTAAAGTGACTGCAGTGAATTTCTGATAGTTTTTTTTTCCCTACATAAACTCTTTGATAAATTTATTAATGAACCATGAAATGTCCAAAAAGCAGATCTTCCAAAAGGCAAGTAGCAAGCAAAGCCTGGATAATCTACAAACTAGGTAAACAATTGTAAATAAATATATGTAAAGCCTTCATACTTGACTGTAATAATCATAGATGCCTTTATTAAAGTACCTTTTTAATGATCAATTTATGTTGTCTGAGACTATATGGAAATACATGCATAGTACTAAGATAAATTTCTAACCAGCTTCCCTTCCAGAAGCCAGTCTGCATGTTGCTGCCACATTGCTCTTCTTTAAAAAGCCTCCATCATTAGTGAACATAAATCAATTGAGAGATTGCCATGTTCAAGCACTGTGTCAGGGCTTAAGGGAAATAAAACGTGTATTAATACATAGTTCTTACCTTTATTAAAATAGTTCAGTATTCTCAGGTTTGCAATTTTCTAGTTAACTCTCAGTTCCTTGTCTGTAAAGTGGTGACTGTAATAGTACCTACCTGACTACCTCATTCATTCATTCATTCATGCACTCAAATCATTCTTTTTTTTCATAGCACTAGTATATTCCGGTCACTGTTTTCTTACTCTGAATATAACAGTAACTAAGAGACATAAAATTCTTGACATTGTGAAACTTCTAGTGAATGAAACAGACAATATTCAAATAAACAAATAACTATAAAATACAATTTTGGGTAGAGATAAATTCTAGGAGAAAAATAAAGTCAGGCAAACAACTAGATATTAAATATGAATGGGGGACTGTTTTTGAAAGGGTAGTTAAGAAGGCCTGTCTAAGTAATACCTAAATAAAATGAAGAAGCAAGCAATGATCACCTGTGTGTGAGGAACATTTCAGGAAGAACTAGCAAGATGCAATGGCTCTGAGATAGAAATAAGCTCAGTATGGTATATTTTTGCTTGAGGAATAAAATGGAAAGTCAAGACAGCAGGAATGAAATGAATCAAAGTGGGGAGAGTGGGAGATGAACCTGGAGTCATAGCCAGAGCCAGCTCATAGAAGCCTTAAGGGCCATGGTTAGAGATTTGGACCTTACTAGAAAGTCTCAGAAGAGCTTCAAGAGGAAATAATTTCATGATTTCACTTTTTGTTTTTTTAAAGATAATTATTGTTGATATGTATAGCACAAGCCATAGATGGTGTATATATAGCACAAGCCATAGGTAGTGTATCACCTGGAGTCCTTGCTGGACACAAATGCCACACTCAATTTGGCTACTTTGTGGAAAGCTTAATAAAAGGACTGTTTATAAAGACAACAAATTAGTAAACTATAGAGCAATAAAATAGGGCCAATACTTGGGAGCTTTTACCACTACTGGACCCAGAAGCACAGAGGAGTGGAGCAGTTAGTGAAATGGGGAAAGAAAGAGCTGTGTGAAGAGGAGTGTCTGATAAAAATTAAGACCTTAAATTCAGGGAGTGGTCAACCTCAAGTCACTCTGCATGGAAAGGTCTTGTTCCTAACTCCTGCTGTTGCCCCACCCACACACTCACCATTGGCCAAAACCAAATGCAATCTAGAATACAAGGGAGCGTGATGATTCAGTCTGTTCAGGTCAGCTTAGAGAGGTTGAGAATGGTGGTGAGTGGAAGATGGAAGCTTTTCAGTACTGGAGCAGGATTGAAAGAGGACCTGTTTACAGAAACTTGATAAGTTCTAGGTAAGATTTTGTTGTGCCTTCGATAAACCCAGTAAGAATCTAGGTGGTAAGAAGTGGTGAGACACTGTGATGGTACAAGCAGAATTTACTGATGGTAAATGTGAAAGAAAGAGGAATCAAGGTTCATTGCTGGTTTTCAGTTTGAACTACTGGACAGATTGTATGCTGTTTGGTGATATGGTAAGAGAGAAGGTATAGGAATGTACTTTGATAGGGGAGACAAAGAGAGGATCTCCTTTGAATAGTTTAACTTTAAATTAGACATCCAAATGGAGGTTCTGAGCAGGTGGTTGAATATTTTAGTCCATAGCTCAGCAGAGAGATTGGAGCTGGATATGTAAATCTTCGAGTCACAAGTACATAGATAGTATTTAAAACTATCACAGTGAGTATAAATAAAGAAGAGCAAGAGTCCAAGGTTGGGACATTACAAGAATTAGGGATTGAGACGAGGTAAAAAAATTTTGAAAAAGAAACTGAGGAAGAATATACATGATATGGGAGGAAAATCAGGTCCCAGAGCCAGAAAGTAAAGAGCTTCAAGAAAGAATTGTTTTTACAAGTAAAGAGAACAGGCCTAAAATACAATTGGCATGGCAAAGAAAAAAAAAAAGTCACCTACTATCATTATCGCAAAGCTCACACTTTGGATTTAGCTAAATTATTTTTAATCCAATTTCTGGTCTTTGGTATATGCTTCACCTGGGGCTATTTTCTAACCATCAGTTTCTTCAGTAGCATAATAGTGGAGGCTTGGGTGTAAGTTCTTTCCTCTTGGATTTTAGCAAAGTAAAATAAGATTATGAGTGTAAATGTATTAGATGAGTTTTATAAAAAATTTTCCAAAGAATTCAGAAAAAGTACAACTTATTTCTGATTTGGGAATTAAGAACAAATTTATCATGGAAGTTGCCTTTGGGATGAAAAGTGATTCGAATTTTACTAAGCAGTGGGGAAAACAAAGAATTTTGAGCATAGGAGAAAATATGAGCAAAGACCCAGCAATTATAAAGTATGGGTCTCTTTTGGAAGAATAGCAAGTTGTGATGTTTTCTGGAAATTAGGTGTGAATAGTGAATAAGCCTGGGGCCATCTGTTGGGAAAAATCATAAATGACAGGCTAAGGGATTTGGATTTTGTATTACAGACAATAGAAAAACCATGGGTGGTTATTGAGTAGGTGATTACTGGTCAGACTGGGCTTCAATGATTAATATAGCTGTGATGAGTAGGAAATATTGGAATAAGGAATGGTAGGTGTTTCATTGGATTTACAGTTAAAGTTTTAAATATTTTATTCATTTATTTTGGGAAAATAAGTGACATATACTTAGCACATTTCACTGGGCATACGAGTGCATGTTAAATATCCAGCCTCATTTTTCTATGTAGGCAAGAGAGGATCTCAAGTCCAGGGCTTTTCTAGCCTTTGTTATGAAAGTTCCTCATTACCTGATGGAATCAGAATGCTAGAGATTGCCTATATTCATGCATGCCTGCCAAGGTATTCAAGAAAAAATTTATCATTTTTGTTTGAATAGGGTGAAGCCAGCACCATAGTAACGTGTAAATATGTAGTAAGAGGTGAAGTAACTCATTTTGAAGAGAGTGGTGATCATGTTGCTAATTGTCCAAAAACATAATATTGTACTCCACGAATCTAACTAAGCCATTGCCCTTGATATAAGGCTGATATAGTGGAATAAACCACCTATTTGAAAGGCAATTTTTGTGCTGCCATAGATGAGGAAATGCTAGGAAAATCCTTTGTCTTAATATGGGCTCGTTTGCTCATCTACACGAATGAATTAGATTAGTGTCTTTATTATAGACTCTCAATACAATATGTTATAATTTTTTTTTTGGATCCGTGTTTCTCAGTCTTAACCATGCAATCCTTTTAAAATACAAAATCTAGAGCTATTATTGGCACTAGTATCCTGCAAATACATTTTATGAAATATTGCTGTAGGCATTTGTCAAGGCCAGATGGAACAAGGAAAGTACAAGGGCCTTATACTGATTTTATATCCTGGCTCTACCATTTATCAGATAATTAGCTGTGACCTCCTGACTTAATCTATATGACATTCCATTTGCTCATCTGTAATATGTTGACTAATGTTATCCATTCTGCTAAGCATCTTAAAAATCAGACTTAATGTACTAAAATCACTGCCTGATACTCACGTGGTTGTTGTACCAAGCAGTCAATAAAGGGTGGCTATTTTATTATTATTATTATTGTTATTATATTAATATTATATTTACTCAAGCTTAAGTGCATTGATTTCAACCATAATATGGAAGATTAAAGATTTAAGATTTATCCATGAATTTTTAACATCTTTATTGAAATACAATTCATATACCACAAAATGCGCCATTCAAAGGGTACTGTTCCATGGGTTTAGTACAGTCATAGATTTAGGCAACCATCACTACATCTAAGTTTTGAACATATTCATTATTCCAGAAAAAAACCCTGTATCTCTTAGCAGTCACCACCCATTTCCTCCCAATACCACCCCAACCCTAGTGAACTATGAGTTTACTTTCTGTCTTTATAGATTTGCCTATTCTAGATATTTCATTTAAATGGAATTATAAAATACACAATGTTTTGTTACTAGTTTCTTTCACTTATCACAATACTTTCAAGATTCACCCATGTTGTAGTATGTATCAGTACTTTGTCATTTTTTATTTGTGATATATTCCATTGTGTGGGTGTACCACTTAATGTTTAGACATTTATCAGTTGATGGACATTTGTCTTGTTTCTATTTCTTAGATATTATAAGTAATTCTGTGAACTATCATGCTCAAGTATTGTGTGGAATAATTTTTTATTTTGCTTGGTCACATACTTGGGAATACAGTTGGGGTCACATGTTATTTCTGTATTTAACATTTTGAAGAAAGGTTTTCCAAGTCATCACCTCATTTTACATTCCTACCAGCAGTATATGATGCACCAGCAGTGTATGTGTTAATTTCTCCACATCCTCTCTAACATTTGTTACTGTCTGTTTTTTATTATAACCATCCTAGTCAATGTGAATTAGTATTGCACTGTAATTTCAATTTCCATTTCCCTACTAACTAATGGTGTTAAATAACTTTTCACATGCTTATAGGCCATCTGAATATATTCTTCGGAAAAATATCTATTTGAAGCTTTAGCCCATTTTAAAATTGAGGTAGTTTTCTTTTTATTATTGATTTGTAAGAGTTCTTTATACATTTTGGATGCAAGTTCCTTGTTAGATATTTTCTCCCATTCTGTGGTTTGTATTTTCACTTTCTTTATGGTGTCCTTTAAAACATGAAAGTGTTTAATTTTGATGAGCCCAATTTACTTACTTTTCCTCTTGTCATTTGTGCTTTTGTGTCTTAAGATACCATTACTTATCCCAAGGTCATAATGATTTATGCATATGTTTTCTTCCAAGAATATAGTTTTAGTGGTAAATTTAGTAAATAATCCAGTTTGAGTTAATTTTTTTATACTGTGTGAGATAAATATCAATCAAATTCATTCATTTTCATGAAGATATCTAGCTGACCCTGCACCATTTTTTGAAAAGACTTTTCTTTCCCTATTTGATAGTCTTGACATTGTTGAAAATCAGTTGATGATAAATGTAAGGATTATTTCTGGACTTTCAATATTTTTTTTAAAAAATTAATTAATTTTTGGCTGTGTTGGGTCTTCGTTTCTGTGCGAGGGCTTTCTCTAGTTGCAGCAAGTGGGGGCCACTCTTCATCACGGTGCGCAGGCCTCTCACTATCGCAGTCTCTCTTGTTGCGGAGCACAGACTCCAGACGCACAGGCTCAGTAGTTGTGGCTCATGGGCCTAGTTGCTCCGAGGCACGTGGGATCTTCCCAGACCAGGGCTCGAACCCGTGTCCCCTGCATTGGCAGGCAGATTCTCAACCACTGTGCCACCAGGGAAGCCCTGGACTTTCAATTTTATTCCATTGGTCTATGTCTGTCCTTGTGCCAGTACCATGCTGTCTTGATTACTGTAGTTTTTAAACTAAGTTTTGAAATCAAGAAGTCTGAGTTTTCCAATTTTGTTCTTTTTCAAGATTGTTTTGACTATCTTGGCCCCTTGAATTCCTATATGAATTTTAAGATCAACATGTCTATTTCCATAAAAAATAAACCAGTTGGGATTTTAAAAGGCTTTTTATTGAATCTGTAGATCAACTGGAGTATTATCATCTTAATAATATTAAGTTTTCTGATCCATGAGCATAGGATGGCTTTCATTTATTTTAATTGTTAAAAATATTTTTCAACAGTGTCTTGTAGTTTTCAGTGTGTAAGTCTTGTGCTTCTTTGATTAAATTGATTCCTACATCGTTTCTGATGCTATTTTACATGGAATTCTGTTCTTAATTTTGTTTTTGGATTGCCTACTTGTAGTGTATAGAAATATTTTGATTTTTTTATGTTGATCTAGTATCCTGCAAAACTGCTCACCTTTTTATTGATGTGTATTTCTTTCTTTCTTTCTTTCTTTCTTTCTTTCTTTCTTTCTTTCTTTCTTTCTTTCTTTCTTTCATCTATCTGTCTTTCTGTTTTTTCTGTGATGTCTTTGTCTGGTTTGGATGTCAGGGTCATACTGACCTCATACAATAATTTGAGAAGTTTAAAAGAGTTTGTGAAAAATTAATATTAGTTCTCCTTTAAATGTTTGGTAGAATTCATTGGTAAAGCCATCTGGTACTGAGTTTTTCTTTTAGGAAATATTTTAAATACTAATTCAATCTCTTTACTTATTACAGATCTACCAGATGTCTTTCTAGAATTTTTTTTCATCTGAGTTATCTAATTTGTTGGCATATAGTTGTTCATAGTACGTCTTACAATTGTTTTTTAATCTCTGTAAGGCTGGTCATGATGCCCCCAGTCTCATTTGTGATTTGAATAATTTGTATCTTCTCCCTTCTGTTCTTAAACAGTCTAGTTGAAGGTTTGTCAACTTTGCCTATCTTTTTAAATAGGCAAGTTTTAGATTTGTTGATTTTCTCTATTGTTTTCTATTCTCCATTTTATTGATTTCTGTTCTAATCTTTATTATTCACTTTTTTCTCTTTGTTTTCCATTCAGTTTGCTCTTATTATTCTAGTTTCTTAAATTGGAAAGTTATTGATATGAGACCTTTCTCTTCTTTTTTTAAATATAAGTGGTAAAAGCTGTGAATTTCCATCTAAAACACTCCTTTAGCTGCATCTCATCAGCTTTGGTAAAATTGTGTTTTTGTTTTCATTCTTCTCAAAGTATTTTCTATTTTCCTTGTGATTTCCTTCTTGACTGATTGCTTATTTGATAGTGTATAGCGTAATATCCACGTATTTGTGAATTTTCACTATTTCATAAAAATTTTATAATTGCTGATTTCCATTCAATTTCCTTGTAGTCATAAAACATACTTTAAAAAATAAAAATAAAACAACTTTTTATCATTTCAGACAATTAAATGTATTGACGTTTGTTTTATGGCATAACGTACGATCTATATGCTGGATAATATTTCATGTACACTTGAAAAGAATGTGCATTCTACTATTGTTGGATAAGGTGTTCTGTAAATGTCTGTTAGGTCTAGTTATTGTGCTTTTCAAGTCTTTTATATCTTGTTGAGCTTTTGCTAGTTTTATCCTTTATAGAAAGTGTTGTATTCAAATCTCCAATTATTATTGTCTATTTCTTCCTCAGTTCTGTCTGTTTTTGCTTAATGTAATTTGGAGAGCTGTTTCTAGGTAGACACATAATTGTCATAATCCTTTTGTCCTTATGAAAAGTCTCTACCTGCAGAAACACTTTTTTGTTTTAAAGTGTATTTTGTCTGAATTAATATAGCCACTCCAGCTCTCTTTTGTTTACCATCTTAGTCTATTCAGGCTGCTGTAACAAAATATCATAGACTGAGTTGCTTATAAACAACAGAAAATTTATTTCTCACAGTTTGGAGACTAGAAGTCTGAGTTCAGGGTTTCAGCATGGTCAGGTGAGGGCTGTCTTCCAGGTTGCAGACTTCTCATTGCATTCTCACATGGAGAAAGGGGCTAAGGATCTCTCTGGAGCCTCTTTCATAAGGCACTAATCCCATTCATGAGGGTTCCACTCTCATGAATAAGACACCTCCCAAATGCTTCACCTACTAATACCATCACCTTTGGAAGTTAGGACTTTACCTTATGAATCTGAGGGGGACGCAAACATTTAGACCATGGCAGTTACTACTTGGATAATATATTTCTTTCATTTTTTCACTTTCAAGCAATGTGTCTTTTAATATAGTGTATCTTGGCCTTTTTCCCCTCATTTCATCAATCTCTGTCTTTTGATTGGAGCGTTTAATTCATTTACATTTAATGTAATTACTGAGATGATAGTATTTATGTCAGGCATCATGCTATTTGCATTCTGTATGTTCTATATGGCTTTTGTTCATCTATTCCTTGATTATTATAAATTTAGTATTAAATAGACACTTTTTCATATATCATTTAAATTTCTGTGTATCATTTAAATTTCCACGTGTGTGGTTTTTTAATTATTTATTTTCTCGGTGGCTGATCTGTAGATTACAATTAGCATCTGAATTTATAATAGTCTAGTTCAGATCAATACTAACTTAATTTCAATAGTATACAAGACTTTGACCCAATATACTTTTCTTCCCTCTCCCCATCTTTGTATTATTATTGTCATGCAAATTATATACTAATATATTATAAGCCCATGAATACAGTGTTATAATTATTGTTTTATGTAGTCATTTTTTAGTCAGATAGGAGAATACAAAAGTTACAAACAAAAGTATGTTTGTACTCTCCTTTTATATTTACCTATATAGTTACCTTTTATGAGTGTTTGTTATTTCTTTGTGTGAATTTTAGTTACTGTGTAGTTTCCTTACATTTCAACCTGGTATTTCATGGAAGTCTGTTAGCAACAAATTCTCTGAAGTTTTTGCTAATCTAGAAGTTTCTTTATTCCTTTTTCATTTATGAAGGATAGTTTTGCTGGATATAGAATTCTTGGTTGACAGTCTTTTAATTTCTACACTTCAATGTGTTATCCTATTATCTTCTGGCCTCTGTGGTTGGGAAGTCAGGTGTTAGCCTTACTGAGAGTTTCTTGTATATAATAAGGTATATTCTTCTCTTGCTGCTTTCCTAAGTTTCTGTTTTTCTTTGAATTTTGTCAGTTTGACTATGACAAGTCTAGGTATGAAGCTCTTTGAGTTTATGCTACTTGGAGTTCATGGAGCTTCTTAAATGTAGATTCACACCTTTCATCAAATTTGGGAAGTTTTTGGCCATTATTTCTTCAAATATTCCCTCAGTTCCTTTTTCTCTGTCTGTTGTTATATGTGTTAGTATGTCTGACAGTGTCACACATCACTGAGGCCCTGTTCAGGTCACCTCACTTCTTTCCTTTCTGCTCCTCAGACTGCATAATCTCTACTGACATCTTTTAAAGTTCACTGATTCTTTCTTTTGGTGGATCAAATATGTTGTTGAGAATCCGTATTTCAGACTTCAGCTATTGTACTTTTTAACTCCAAATTTCTTTTTGGTTTCATTTTATAATTTCTGTCACTTTATTGATATTCTCTATTTGATGACAGGTTGTTATTATACTTTCTTTACTTTTTAAAATATGGTATTTTTTAGTTCTTTGAACATATTTATGGTGGTTTATTTAAAGCCTTTAACTACTACCTTCAAAATCCAGCCCTTTTCATAAAAATTTTCCATTGTCTACTTTTACTTTTTCTTTTTTCTATATGGCATACTTTCCAATTATTTTGTATGACTTGTATTTGACATTGAAAACTGGTTATTTTAGATAATATAATGTAACTTTGGTTTCAGATTCTTCCTCATTCCCCCAGAGGTTTTTTTTTTTTGATGCTATTTATGTTGTTGTTTTTTCATTGTTTTGTTGTTGCTGCTTTTTAAATAACTTTCTCAGACTAGATCTGTAGATTTTTATATTCCCTGTGTTGTGCAGTCACTGAAATCTACTAGAATTTTTTTAAGTTCTTGTTTTAATTTTAAGCCTAACTTCCTAAATTCAGCCCAGGGTCAGTATAATTTAGTCAGTGATTGGTCAGAAGATTTTCCAAATCAGATTCTCAGAAACAGTGATTGATCAGAAGATTTTCTAAAATACCTTACCTTTATTTCTTTCACTCTCTGTCAAAAGAATTTGTGTGAGAAGGTATGATTTAAACTTCAGGCAGTTTACAATACAGCTTTAACTTTCACTTCCTGCTTACATAGGGCCTCAACACCTCAACGTCTGCTAGAGATGTGTGGGGCTTTCTATTTTTCCCAAGTCTGTCCTGGGCATTTACATAGCCTTGTGCACATATGCTGCCTTTAAGATTCCTGTGGGAGTTTTTCAAAGTTCCCTGTGATCATTTCATTCAGAAATTCCTGGCAGAGATCTTGTTTGATTGCCTGAAATCACAGTCTTAGACACCAGTGATATTGCCAGCAAAACTGTATTGTTTTGGTAATATCCTTGACATAGAACTTTGTTGAACTCTGAATTTAAATCAAATAGCCATAACACCCCAGAAGGGATATTTTCCAGGGAGCTTCAAATTTGGGCACAATATTGACTGTGCTTCTGGGGATGTTACATTGAACAGAATTACAGAATGGTTCAGTGGGTCAGTCCTTTCTGTTGGCTGAAAGAAAACTGTTTTTTTGGGAGGTAGGTTGTTTGTTTATTTTATGATTACTGTGTCACTATGCTAGGGAAAGAGGAAGTTAAAGCATCACAGATCCTGCTGTGCTACTAAGGTTGGCAGTTGCTGTTTGATAGAAGATTTCCAGTTTGTTCTGTAGTTTTGGGTAATTTCCAGAGTTCTGAAATAATTTTAGGGCTTTTGCTAGTATTTTCATTATTTTTTGTGGGAGGACTATGACTGAGGTCCTCACTTCACCATTCCCAAAGTTGATCCCCCATGAATTGTTTTTAAACGTCCGTTCTCATTTTCTTAGAAACTTTCACATTATTATTTTACCTTGCTGTATATATGTGTAAAACTCTCCACCTTGTGTAGATTTTGTCTTACTTCTGGCACTGACAGTATGTAGGTGGTACTGAAAAAGACCTTGTATACCTTCCCTCTCATCTCATACCCTGACATGTGAAATCAGGAAAAATGACATCTAGACTAAAGAATAATAGAATCATAAATGTATTTAAGTTGTTGGAGTACATACATATGTATTTTTTCAAATCTTGAGTATAATATTAATGATCACTATAATATAATGTGAAAGAAAAAAGATTCTCATATGTTCAAATATTATGCCCATATCGACCTTGTTACACTAAACAAATTACAAATGACATGTGTAGGAGAAGGGAAAAAAAAAGATTTCATGCTGAATAGATGTGCTGGTGTTTTATCTAGGGTTCCTGTATAATATGGAATATTTCATGCTAAGTAGGACTGGTCTTTTGGAAATAGGATGTTTGGTAGCCCTAAAGGGGCTTTCCTTGTCACAGCAGTCACATGCAGGTCAAATTGCTCAAATTATAATTTTTCTTTCAGCCAAGGAAAAATGACATAAGAGGTTGGAGAACACTCCATTCCTCACTGGGCCTTGAGTGGTACTTATCTAATGGTCTCATATATGCAGATTAGCATTTGATTAAGAAGAAAGGGGTTGGATTTGAACTGTAGAGCCCATCTTCAATTTTTATGGAAACAATATAAACCAATAGTGTATTAGCTTATTATTAATATATCTTTATGAGACAAGTTTGAAATATGCTTATTAATAAAGGTTTATACTTTGATATTATGTTTTTCTTCCTTTTATGTGGTAGTAGTAAGTCATTCTGCTGATTAGTTCATTTGTGTAAAATACTTAAAACTAAATAGTCATGATCAAGTGCTAAATATTTCATAGTATATACTGACTCACACTTGTCTAATACAAAATTTAAAACTATTCACCTCCAAAATGTTTGGCTTACCAAGCTTAATGATGTAAAATTAATGACTTCTTATAATACCAAGTCCCCATAAAAATAATTTAGTTATTATTAGAAAAAATTTGCATACACTATTAAGTATATAAGATGAGAAAAGAAAACCTAGAAAGAAATGGTAGTATATACTTATAAAATTCCATAGATACAGATGTCACAAAATGGTAAGATAAAAAGTTTCAGAAATTAATAGAATATATTATAAAATATAAATTTAGTTTGTTGAATTGATCCAGAATCAGGCAGATAAAGCATTTAAATTATGTAAAGTATAAATTCATTTCAGTTAATCTTTTTTAAAATCTGTCTAATGGTTTGATAATCTGCACTTGTTGGACTTAATCAGATCAGGCATCTGTTCTTCTTAAAGGAAATGGCCCTTTCATACTGAGGTTTACAGTCTCTTAGCTATGCCTTTAAGAGGACTCACAGACATCATAAATGTTCTTCTGCAATCTCTGTCAAAATCCATCTGGACAATGGATGAGTCTTAGCCATCAATTAAACCTTTATCTAATCATTTCATATAAAAGCTGTGTAGTTACAACTTCTTTATTTTGTAAGTGTGTCCTGGAAGCATCTTTCATAAATCCTGCTTTTAGCACTCCTCTTAAAGGCATATCTTCCTCCTTCCCTAGCTTATCAGGATCTGTCTTTGCCAAGAATGTTTTTCACTTTTTTTTTTTCTGTGTTTTGCCTCTGTATTAATTAGGATTGGTAAATTATTCTGCTGTAGCAAACAGTCCTACATTTTAGTGACTTAAAACTACAAATGTATATTTTCCCCATTAAGTTATATATCCATTGTAGGTGAACAGAAGGATATGCTCACTATAATCATTCAAGGATCAAGGATATCAGGGACTGTCTTGAATGCAGCTAGTCATGGTAACAAATGGAAACAGAGATCTCTGGAATGTCTCACAGAGACAAATAAATACTCAACCAAAAGAAGCACACCTCCTTTCCACTCCCAACTCCTTGTTTAGCACTGAGGCTAGGGAGTAGAGAATAAGTGCAATCCTATGACACACCCTGAAAATAGAGCATGAAATGTTAGGGGGCAGAGGGAGAGCAGGATTGGGGTGTACCAGAGTCTCTCTTCACAACTGCAATACACACAAGCATCAATTTGGAGAAAAGCTACATCATTTAGAAAAAACACAGGTTACTCCGGACATGCGTGTTTTAAATTTAGTAAATTACTTATAAATCTATTATGTTCTTATTATGTACTTACGAATTTTTTCAACTCTTAGGTGAGATTATTATCTTTAATCAGAAGCTATTTGAACTGTGTGCAATATATCCTTAGATTTTCAAGTGAAAATATGCCAAGGAAACACTGTTTTTAGTTCAGAGTATCAGTATAATGTGTCTTATAGAATCACAACTCTTTAATGGAATGTGAATTGTGGGCAGGAAAATAATATGTATAGCTAGCAAATCAAGGGGGAAAATGGATTTTAAATTATATTGGGAAAATAAGAGAGAGCCAAAGGAATTTGGTTATCTAATAAATGAGGCTGTCCTGGGAAAATGAGAGGTCGTTAAATCTAACTTTGGCAAAAAAAAAAGAAAAAAAAAGATATAGTTCACTTTCTTTATCACTTTAACACAAGCAGTGCAGTGAAACTGTACTATAAAGCTTATTATTACACTATAATGAGCCAAAATTATATTCTGATCAAGTTTCTTGAATAGTATATCATAAATTTGGTGTGATAGGATCACTTAAGCCTTAAAATACGTCATCATTGAAGAAAGAGCAGGTCATGGACCTATTCAACATTAATTCCAAATTCTTCCACACTTCAAGCACTCCATCCAAAGCCTTATAGAGGTAAAAAATCATGTTGTCACTATCAGGGTATATGTATATATAATATATGCAATATATAATATATAAATTTCCAAATTATGATATGCCTAATCATCCTGGAGATAAACTTTCGTTAGTATGTACACAATGAAGTTGAAGAAGAAATTGAAGAAATGGTGAGGAAAGGAGGAAAAAATAAATAAAATTTAATGTTTTCATGTCAACTGTCTCTGCAATCACTAACCATAATGGAGAATCATACTCCCAATTATTGTGATAAATCTACTTTACCTTTATAACCATAGCAACATTATCTCCCCATAACAGGGAAGAATTTTCATTTTCATGCCTGTAAGGGTAAGGATGACAAAGTGGTGAGAAGGGAGAGTTTTGCTCAGCTTTGATCTTGACAGTGCTAAGCAGAATCTATTGGAAAGTGGATGTAAATAATGCTGTGCTATCATCACTGCTGATCTGGGAATTGAAAGTGCAACACTTGTTGCTCCCTTAGCCTCCCTTTAGAATAATAGCTTTGGTCTTTTCAAAGCCAAAGGAAACCTAGCTGCAAATACTATAAGACATTTTCCTCTAGAAATCTGCTTAATATTAAGGGACAGGATTCTGTTTATATGTGAGCAATTGGCTGTATCCAGCAAAAATATTACAGATTACCTTATGGACCTTAATAGAAGATCTGTACTTTTTGTCATTATTTTGTGAGTTCTACTGTAGTCAAGTAATTGCACTATAAAATTTATAATGACATGATGCTATAGAATGTAGAGAAATAATTAGTAGAAGAACTGTAATGATTGTGTACTGATAAACACACAAACACCCAATACATCAGTCTGGGTCCCACAGTAAGCACATGGCACTCTTAATATAGAAAATTTTATTTACAAAGAGATTAATTGCAAAGGGCAGGCATTGGGAAACTACAAGGTCTGGTCAGTGTTCAGTGACCTGAGCCTTCCACCCCCAGGCCTCTGGAGAAGATAGACCTGAACAGAGTCAGCAGCTTTGAGGAAAACAGTGAACATTGCTTGAGGGAGTGACCCAATCTGACCCAATCTCTTTGGAAGGAAGGCGGAGAATACTCTGCCCTCTCTACTCTCCTCCAGTACTCCATACTTCTGCCAACCAGCCACAGCCCCTACCCCCAACCTTGGCCCAACCTGAAGAGAGAGTATAGGAGGACTCAATTGGTACCTGGTGGACATACACACATACTAGCACATACTCAGTCACACACACAAACATACAAATGTATACAATCCCTGCCTCTCTCCCTCCCTCACGCCCTTCCTTCCTTCCTTCCTTCCTTCCTTCCTTCCTGTCTTTCTCTCTCTCTCTCTCCTCTTTAATTATATATTTGTGGAAGTGAGCTTTGGTGTAGTAAAAATGTGAACTTGGATAAGTCACTGAAATCCTCTGTCTCTAGATTCAACAGCTGTAAACAGGAATAATCACACCCAATTCACAGAAATTTTACAACCTTAATGGCAAATACATAGATATGATATTTACCTAGAATACATATTGTAGCAGAGGCCACATAAATAACTGTTCAGAATGGATAAGAAGTGACTGTGAAAAAAGTATTCCACTAAGATACTTCTTATTCCATCTTGCCCCCTAGATCAACTAACACATTGTGTAGCCTTAGTAATTACTCCATAATAGCTGAATGAATTCATTCTTCATTACATTTTAAACTTACAATACCTATCCTTCCTTTCTTCCCTAGTCCTCAATATTTTTGAATGCTAGTGTTAAATTTTAATCAGGCTTCTTATATTTGGCAAGTTCTTTTCCTCATATCCCTACTTGAAAAACCTGAGAATGAAGAGATCAAAGCCGTGCATTGAGAATTTGAAGATAAAGACTGTGACACTGACTTCAAGAAATTCAGAGACCATTGAAGGAGACAAACAAGTGGATAGACCCTTGCAACTCAGTGACTAGGCTTCTAGGATAGGGAAGAAGAATAGTTTTGTTAAAAAGTAGAACCCTGGAGTCAGATTGCTTGGTTTTTAACTCCTGACCCAAATGGAAGCTATAAGATTTGGGGTTAAAGTACTTGACCACTCGATGCTTCAGTTTTTTCATCTTTAAAATGGGAATATTAAGTGTACAGTATATGATTACTGTTACTACTAGTACTAGTACTTTTACCTGTTATATGATACTGATAATAATGAAGGTGGCAAAATATGGCAAGAGAGAACAGGGAAGTAGAGTCTTAAAGCCATGAATTGGCAAGCAGACTGATAAGCAGTCTAAAGATTGAAGAGAAATTCAAAAAAGGAAGACAAGCCAGAAGGCATGGTGGGGAGACAGCTATTCCAGGAACAGCAAATCGTTTTGTAGGGGTACGCACTATGGTCAAGTGCAGGGACATGAGGTAAGAAGTTGCTGGAGAGGCAGGGGGGAAATAGACAATAAAAAGTTTTGTGTCATGCTAAGAATCATGACTTTCATTCTGAAGTCTGCAGGATGTTGTGGGAAGACTTTAAGGGAGGCAGAGACATAATGAGTCCTACATTCTAGAGAGATCCCTTGGACAAATGTGCCAAGAAGAGATTCAAGGTGTCTGAAGAAAGATAAAATAAAGGAAGTAGAAAGTTCAGGGCAGAGTTGATAAGTAGAATCATAGTAATTGGAGAGAAGAGAAAGAAATTCAGGACCTCAGATTTGTGTTATGCACAACAGTGACTGGTGGTTTTAACAGGAAGGCGACTACAGGAGGGGCATTTAACTTAAAGTTTGATTATTGTCATTTCAGTAGAGCTTGAGGTGCCTGAGAGATATGGTGAAATGTTGGGTAGTTGATTGTCTTCACATATGCAGAGCTCTAGTGAGGGACGACAGTAAAGTTAAACTATGCTGGAACTTTGGTGAATACTTACATTTAAGAGGTAAGGTGTAAAACTGGGAAGGAATTATTCGAAGAATAAGAGAGAGATTATTAGAGATACAGCAAGGGAAGGCTTCAAGACTTTCCAAAAGAAGGAGACGGATAGAAATATCGAAAGAATCAAGTAAGATAAAGATTTAGAACTGCATTTCTAAGAGTCAAGAGTATGTCACCTCAGAGCCGGAAATTGTGTTTTCTCATGGCTATGGAGAAAGATATCAGAGAGAAATTTCCCATCCTTGTGAAGATGTATCCTGGACCTCTAAATGCACTGTGGAAGATTTGGGGTTGTTGATCACAAATTGCTTTTATTTGTTGCAAATTATCTATCTCAAGAAAACCAATTTTTTTAAATCTCATGCTTGAAGTAGTAATGATGAAATGCTGTAACAAATTGTCTCATTTTACATACATGATTAAATAAATAACAAAAAACAAAAATCATTTATAATATACTCTCTTGATGTACTTACAATTATTGTGTCCCTTTACCAATAAGAAAACCTAGAAGCTTTAAGCTACATATCCAAAATCACATATAAAGGATGAAGCCAAAACAGAAACCCCAGTACAGTTGGCCTTCCATGTCCATGGATGCAGAACCTGTGGATACGGAGGGCCAACTGTACTATGCCTTTTTATATAAGGGACTTGAGCATCTGCAGATTTTGGTATGGGGTAGGGAGTTCCTGGAATCAATCCCCTACGCATACTGAGGAATGTCTGTATATTTAACTGTAGTTTATCTAAGTATAGTATGCTATACTATGTTAAAAAACAGAGAAATTATTGTTGCTTTTATTTATGTTATTGTTAGCAACAATATGATATTTGATGTATGTATAAAATATTCTGAACATTCGAATAATTTCAAAAACACTTTAGAGAAGTATTTTTCATGTAATTTCTGAGGTGACCAAGAAGATTCAACTAGAATTATTTGTAAAATATAGGATTTCATAAGCATATCATAATATCAGGTGATGATCCCCAAGTGTTTATAGAGAAAGATTTATGGCTATGTGTGGGAAGGGAAATTGTATATAACACATGTTCTGCCCTATACTACAGTCTTAGCCTAGCAGAGGGTGAAGGTTTGGATCCAGGGGATAGTCATGTACTCAAATATTAACAATTCAATCTAATTTAAGTTTAAATTTTAGAATCTCATCCAGTTCTAAAATTATAATTTCATGGTTTTCTAACTAGAAAATGTCTACTGCAGACTATTTGATACTTAATAAAACAGATATTTTGGTAAAGGGGAGGTAAATTTTACAAGCTATCCGGAGTATGTATTAAATCTTATGCCACATTCTTAATGTTTACTGAAGTATATGAAAGACACATTTGTTGATGTAGGCTACTAGTTCTCTCTTTCCTTACTTGTCCATCCCATTTGTATCCCATTGTATGTCCATTACAGACATATATTTTTTAAAAAACCAAAATCCAGTACTTTTTATTGATTCATTCATTTGTTAATCTTGTTGAATGCTCGTTTTATGCTAGGTAAGAGGAGTATAGCAATGACTAGACCCACAGATGGGCTTTTGAAACACCAAGGATAAATCCCTGTCCATAGTTCTTAGCAGGCAATGTGGGGATGACTGATATCTTTCACTTAGTAACTCAACTTCCTGCATCATGCCCTTGGATGGTATAAAGAACTTTTAGTCCTGTTGAGTCCAGACATAGCCTGAGAACTGTTCGCAAAACAATGCCCCAAGCATCCAGTATCAATTGATTAGAGTTGTCACATGAGATGAAATCTATTTGTCATTATTGGGCATACGAACAGTATTATCCTGTTGGAAAGAAGAAAATAGGCAGAATGCAGCAATAGCTCATCCCAAAAGCAATATTAAACTGATATGACACTGAAAGGAATATAATACAAACCTTGAGATGTAAGTTTTACTTGATTTTTACCTTTCAAAAGATTGATCAGTTTTCTAAGAATCTTGTTAACTACTCTGTAAAATACTTAACTGGCTTAAATATAGTTATAGCCCACTATGCTTAACTCAGGTTAGTTGTTGCTGTGGTTTTAAATGATTCTGTTGTGGTGATTTGTTTGGGGTATTTTTGTTTGTTTGCTTTTTGTTTTGTTGTTATTCTTGTTCACATTTCAGGAATTAGAGATCAAGCTTTCAGAAGACTTAAAATAAATTTAAATACGTAAGGGAAAACCATATGATCAAGATATACTTTTAACTGGTTATAAAAGTAGGACAAACATGGCCAGTGCTGTTTCCTGCAAATAGAGAGGTTTAAGGAAACACAGGTTATACTCAGGATATATGGTCTCATGAACACTCATCCTCCAAAGTGTGTATCCAGAACTAGATAACATGAAAAAATTTTATACTTGTCTCTTCATCACTTGGTTGTGGATATTCCATTATTTGCTCTAATGCTCCAATACACTAAGACCTTCAGTGTACTCTGCCCAATTATTAGCGTGTTTTAATTCCTCGGCCTAGTAGATGTACACATGTGTTTTTCTTGTTCCTCTAATAGAGACATTGAGCTACTTTAGTAGATATGAGCTACTTTAATCCAGATGGTGTTAAATAAAGCAGGGTGAAACAGATACGATGCTTATAGAATAATTGACCACGAGAATGCTTTTGAGAGCTTGACCGGATCATGAGAAATGTTTTGGACTTCCCTAACCCATGGACATTGAGTGATGGGTCAAGAAAATTTCACTTTGAATGCAAAAGACTAAGACACAGATGAGAAGTCATCTGAATTTCACAGGAGACACATTGGAAAGAGGGTTCCTATGGGGTATAAGTGTCATTTTAAGAGAGGGGGAAACAGGGGTAATAGTAACACAGAAGACTTCAATGTATAAGCCACTGGGAATATCGAATGAAAGAACCACAGGTTTGTTGAAATCAGAGTTAATTGGAAGCTCGCTTTACTTCGGCCCTCAATGCCATGAAAGGAGAAGGATATTCAGAGACCTAACACCTTATATCTTTAATGGCCCCTCACCTCCTCTACAAACAACACTAACATCTTCACTCATGCTGGGCCAGTAAGAGAATGTCTTATGCTGAAACACCTGTCAGTCCTCCAAAAATTAGCTCACGAGTAAAGAGGGTTGGAATACAAATCAAATTATACTAATTTTGTTAATGTTCTTTACCTACCAGCAAGATACAAATATACTGTGCTTTGCTGATTACTACTCTGCAAATTTTAAACTGTGGATTTTTTTTAACACCTCATGATATTCACAAACAATTTTAGCCATTTAATTAAGATGCGACTCCCCACATATGGTAATAATTAAAGTGTGGCAGATTAAAGATGGCCACAGGTTCTTTGATGCTCCACCCATCCAGAGGTGTGGTCTGTGTCCCTCTCCCTTGTCTTGATTCTGCGAGATCTCTGTGACTGCTCTGAACAATTAGATTCAGCAGAAATGGTGTTGTGCCAGTTCCTGGGTTTAGGAATGCTCATGTTTAGGATACTCCCTGTCAGAACACAGCTGCCATGCTAGAAGAAGCCCTGGCCACATGGAAAGACCACATATTGGTGCTCCAGTGATCAGCCCCAAATAGGAGCCTAGCCAAAAGCCAGCATCAACTGTCAGTCATGTAAGGGAGATGTTTTGGACTTCCAATTCAGTCAGGCCTTAAAATGACCACAAGATCAGCCTACATCTTCCTTCAACTGCATGGTAGACCCCAAGAAAGAACTTCTCAGTTGCGCTGATTCAACTCACAGAATTGTGTGGGATAATACATTATTGTTATACAACTATGTTCTGTTCTTTTTAAAATTAGTTTTACACAGCAATAGACGGCTAGAACTTAAACTAAAAATTAAACATCAGAGTAATCAAAGTTTGATTAAATCAATTTTTTTCTTTCCTTGATTTTCTATAAGCAGAGTAACAGCTGTGTTCAGCAATATTGCGGTAACTATCACAGTGTTGATATTCCCAATAGTTAGACCTGCAAAATGATGATGAAATAGGAGCATATTCTTATTTAGATACTAAAAAGGACATTGTAGAGTTGAAGAGAAATGGCTGCCAGATTTGCCTCCCTCTTGCCTTTTCCCCTCCCCCAAACACACAGATTAAACTCAGCCAGGAAACTAAAGGCAATGGAATGTAACTGGCAGTGGTAATGCTGATATATTCTTTTTTGTGCCAAAACAGTCTCTTGGCTATATCCACAGCACTGTTGCCCAAACAGAGGATCTTCTGTTTTAGGGCTGAGCATGGCAAGAATTTCAGTCCTTTGCCTTCTTCTTTTACCATTTAAATTAGTAGAAAACAGTTCCGTATTTTGCTTTCTAAATAATTTTGCATGAATGGAAATAGTACCTGTATTTACAACTTATAAGAGATAATCAATCCCTGAAATGCTTGCTACAGTTGGCAGAGTTATATATCATTCTGGGACACTGGATTTAAACACCCTGGGATTCTTACTAAAGTGCTCATTGTTTTCATTAATGCCTTCACCCTTTGGGGCCTTGCTTTCTTCTCAATGGTGTTTAGGACAATAATGCACCATGTGCTAATATCATAGCCCTTGGTGCTCAGAAGCATAAAGCAGAAATAACAGGCTGAATCAGTACCGATCTTGGAAAACACAGTCTGCTTAGACAGAAGTCTAGGAGAGAAAATTGGTAAGAATGAAGAAATCAGACAGCTTCATGGAGAGTATCTCAGTGGGAAAACCACTGAGGAAACACAGAAAAGTTGAAAGCAGATGATGGCAGGGTCTATTTTTCCATGGAGATACTGAGAGAAAGTTTGATGCCTATCTGTGCAGAGTACACTGAATGAAGACTGCCTAGATGTGGAAGGATACCCTTCCTCTTTGGAGAGCCCTCTCAGCTCTATTTTTCTTTGGATTGTGAACCAAGTATAATTTTTTCCTTCATCACCACTAGTAGAAACCAAAAATACATTCTATTCACATAGGTTAATAAAAAATAGACTTCTTTCTGCCTCATATTTGTTGAAACTTCATCTGTATTTACTAATAGAAGTTATTCAATGCCTGTCACATCTAACTTTAATTTAAGCTCAACTCAAATCTTCTGAATAGGAATTTCAGGCAACTTCAAGTAAATTGACGTAAACACAAAGGAGGAAAAGGGAAATAGAATGACATAGATAATATTAACATATTCTATTACTAGCATAAAATTTGGCTATGTATGTCCAGAGAGGGTAGGAAAACGGGAAATTTAAGAGAAAGCATAACTCTCATCTTATAAAAGAGATGTACTTTTGACAGTGCAGATATACTTTTATTTGGTGTAACATGTTCAATGTTGTCAATTACATGGGACTTTGAGTGACATAATAGGCAATATATTCACATCAGTTTATATTAAATGCAGAAGCAATTTTTTATACTTTTATAGAACTGGATAGAAGGAACTCTGAGGTGAGAGAAATGATATGAATTTGGCTTCAGATAAAACTATTCAAATTTTGGCTGTCTTACTTTCTACTTGTCTGAACTTCATCAAGTGACATCTCAACATTTGGAAATTATTATTTTTATTATCAGTACCGTAACTTGTATTTTCTACTCAGTTAAACTTATTATTATGAATAAATATTTGGAGATTTTCAAAAATAAATATTGTAAATTTATTATGGGCAAAGATTGAGAACCTCATTTTTAATTTTGAACAAAATCAAGTTGTCATATTCATTACTCTTAATTATTCACAATAACTTCTTCAGAGTCATCAGTATGTAACATAATCCATTTTATGTCATTTTTGTGTTTTAGTTAGTCCCAATATAGATTTATCAGTGTAATCATTCTATAAGTATCTTAAATGATAAGTATATATTTGTCACTCGCTTCCTAGTCTGGATTAGAATTTAATCTATCATTTTGACAGATGGCCCTTCTGTAGGTAGTTTAAATTACAAAAGATCTTGAACAAAACTCTCTCTTTTCAATTGAATTATTGTCTCCTTTACAGCAGGAACCATGTCTGATATTTTCTCATTACTCTTCAGGCTGCCTAAGAAAGGATTAAGTACAAGATTAGTGATGAATAAATACTTGGTGATTTATTGTAACAAGGATGTAAGACTGGTAATTTTCACTCTTTTCTTCACTGAAACTCAGACTTTGTAACTCTAGAAAAGACTGATCGTTGGTCCTTGAATTGATTGTAATATTAGCACTGATTAGACATGGAGATAGAATTTAGTAGACATGACAGTTCTCTGGTCTTTCAAGTCAAAGGTAAAGAGAAGCAAAGTTTTCACTATGAAAAAAATATATAGTTATAATTAATGCTTTATGAAACTGAATTTAATTCGAAGAAGCAAAATCCTTTGGCCAGGTCATTTCTGTTGGAATAAATTTGACACAGAAAATATCTCGATTTAATTTAAACTAATATAAGGAAAAACTGGCCTAATAAGAATTCTCTGACCTAGACATGGTTCAGAATTCCTGGAATTACTCTGTGAATGAGATACATTTGTTTTTAATCACACAATTGAAAATTATACATACACATACAAATATGCAGTTTTGTTTCTTATTTTGTTGAGGTGAGATGGTCATAAAAATGGGTTCATACTATAGATATTGTTTTACAATTTACTTTTTGACTTTATAATATGTCTTAGAAATATTTCTATGTAAATATATAGAGATACATCCTCATTCTCCTTTTCTAATTATAGAGTTCAAATGTAAAAGTTAATAATCTTAAAAGTATGACAATGTAATTTCATTTCTAAAATGAAATTGAGTTATTTGTAGTGAGGTGGATGGACCTAGAGTCTGTCATACAGAGTGAAGTAAGTCAGAAAGAGAAAAACAAATACCGTATGCTAACACATATATATGGAATCTATAAAAAAAAAAAAAAAAGGTTCTGAAGAACCTAGGGGCAGGACAGGAATAAAGACGCAGACGTAGAGAATGGACTTGAGAAAAAATAAAAATAAAAAATAAAATAAAATGAAAATACATGTGAAGTCAACCCATCAGATGGATCAATATTAAAATATTACTAACACCCCAGATAACCCTATCATGTCTCTCTCAGTCAATATACCCCAAAGGTAACTATCATTCTGACTTTAATCATCATAGTTTATTTTTCCTGCTTTTAAAAATGGATTCATAACACAGGTACACTTTTGTTTCCGAATTGTTTTGTTCAGCATTATTTTGTGAGATTATCCATATTGTTGTGAGAAACAGCTTTTTCATTCCACTGTAATATTTCTTTATATGAACATTTATATGGGTATTTTTGCTATTTACAGTTTTGGCTATTATAGATGAAATTAATATGAATATTTCTGTACATGTTTTCAGTAGACAAAAGTACTCATTTCATTTGAATATTTACGTAGGAGTAAAATTGGTAGGTCATTGGGTTAGCATATTTTTAGCTTGGGAGGTACTGCCAAAATGTTTTCCAAGGCAATTGTACTAATTTATACTCTGTCATAGTAGACTTGAGCTCCAGGGGCTCATTAAACTAAATATTTTTTCATTAAAAAAAGAAAAGTATGGTCATTCTAGTGAGAATGCAGTAATATTTTACATGGCTTTGATTTTAATTTCTCTGGAGTCTTATGATATTAATCACATTTTCCTTTTTATATTGCCTGTTGGAAATCCTCTTTGTAAAGTACTTTTTTCCGATCTTTTCTCTCTCTCTCTCTCTCTTTTTTAAACAGCTGTCTGTCATTTCCTTAGTGATTTCTGGGAGGTTGTCACATATTCTATATGAGTCATTCTTAGATATATATGAATATATATATATATATTCTTTTTTATTTTCTTTATACTCTCTCAGTTCTTCTTTAAGGATTAAAATTTTTCTTTTTACTATTTTAGTAATAATATTTTTGTTAAAGAAATATTTGCCTACTTCAAGGTCATGAAGATATTTTTTCATGTTATCTTCTAGAAACTTCATTGTTTAAACTTTCACTGTTAGGTGTCTGTTCCATCTGGGATGGATATTTGAGCATAGTTCAGTTTTACCCATAATAACATTCAAATGATCACCTCATTTTTGTAAACTGCTCCATAGTATTCCATAGCAAGGATCTACAATAGTTTGTATATCTCTTCCTCACCTAATGGACATTTAATTCTACTGTTTGCTAATGCAAACATTATGGAAATAAATAGCCTTGTTCATGGCTCTGTGTCCATGTTTGTATTCCTCTAAAGCAGATGTGGAAAAGTGGAAATGGTAATTCAAACTTAAGTACTTTCAAATTTTTAATACATCATATCAATGTGACCTCTTAAAATGTTGTTTATACATTGCACTATCACTGGCAATGCATGAGCATGTTCTGTTGCTATCTCCTAGAACTTCACTAGAACATGGCCCTTTCTTGGAACTTTCTTCCCTAAATTTTTCTCTATGTTGTCTTTTATTTTTCAGAGAAAATATATTTTAAAGATGACACCTTTTTTCTGATTTTCCCAAATACCTTTCTACTAACAGTGAGGAATAAGTGTACGGATACTATAAACAAGATTATGTTCAAAAATCATGGTGGATCCTAATAAGTTTAGACTTTTTTTTAGACTTTCGTATATATAAATATTTACATAAAAATACTTGGGGAGCAAAGTGCCAGAGAAAATTAAGTACACACCATTCTTGTTTATAGAGAGATGTTTCTGGGAGGTATCATCGTTGAAAGTCAGCTCACTAATCTGAATGTGGATTCTTTTACACAGAACATTTGCCCGATATGAGGCAAGTTGTGTACTTATAGTGCTTTGCATATTAAACACACTCAAGTATTCATTTATTTATTAAAAAGTCTTACAGTGTACCTACAGAGGGCTTCCCTTTTCTGGTAAGAAAGTGGCAGAGGCCTACATTTAGAACTCACTACCCAGCTTTTGAAAATCAAATGAAACCATCAATGCTCAAAAATTGCAGAATATCTAGCAAACAGAGAATATAATATGTTTTAATATACATTTAAAGATGGAGGAAACTATCACCACTAACAGAACCAGCACTTGAGCCCATCTCATAAATGGAGAGTTAGGAGAAGATTACATGGAAAAGAGGAGAGGGCAGTCAGGGCCCATCAATGGTGGAAAACAAATAAAACCATCTCCAGAAAGAAAATGTCCCCTCTGAAATGCAACAGAGCACTGGTTTGCAGGGATCTAAGGGGCAGGGGGGCTCACAAGTGAAGAAAAGACAACTTCTGGAAAGCATTACCATGAGGCATCCTATGAAGAGTGGTAAAAGGACAAATAGAAATAAGTTTGGGAAATAAAGGGTCCTACAAAAACAACAAAACAAACAAATACAAGATTAAGGGGCTGCTGCAACTCTTAAAAAAAAAGCGGCATCTATCAAAAAATGCACTTTGCTGTACCAACAGAACAGGGCATATTTGAAGCTAGAAACTTGTAAACCACTTAAACCTTTCCCCTGTCTTCAAGGAATCACCTGTTTTCACTGATGCAGGAAAATCCAAATACTGTGTAATGAAAAGAAAATCTTGGGCAGCATTCATACAAAGCAAGTATAAAATGAAAGTAGACGATGTAAATTAAGTTTGATATCAATATTTTTTCTTAAATCAAGAATTCATTCTTATACTCCATTCAAATCCAATAATACAGGGCTCTTCCTCACCTCACTCCATTCCATATTTGTATCTCCCTTCTCCCATGATAAATATCCTAGTGTCCCCCAAAACCATAATTATATTTATTCATTGACTCTATCATTTTAAGTAGGGACGTAGAACTGAAATAACTATCTTTCTGCTCCACCATTCATATATTATTACCTCTCAAATAATCAGACCAGATCTGATACATTCCTGAGCACAATCCTACCTAGTTTAGTATAAAATTGTACTTATAAGATTAACAAAAACCAGCGACTATGTAAAAAGTGTGTTGCCATGCTAGGTTACATAAAGTAGAATTTCTAACCATTTTTTCAACCTAGGCCTATGTAACAATAATATCTGTATATATTAATAATTATTATTGTGACTCACCATTCTTGATAAATATAGGTTAGGAGCTTTGGCATAGAGAAGAGTGTGTGTACTATTCACAGCTATTCATCATTAACTATAGCTTCACCATTTTTTCTTCCCCTTATATTTAATGCAAGTGAATGAAAATGATATTTTTTTCAGGGCTAGTCTTCATTCCACTGTAATTTGCATTTAAAAGATCAAAACAAATTTAAATTTAAAAAAAGATCAAAACAAACATTAATTATTTACGTAGACATTTTATTGAAGTATACGGGTATGCAGAAACTTACAAAGATCACAAATGAACAGCTGGATGAATTTTCACAAGCTAAACACACTTGTGTAACTGACACCTGACTCAAGAAAGAACATCAGAAAAACAGAAAAAAACTCTCATGCCACTTTTCATTCATGAGTAACCACAATCCTGAATTGTAATACTATCCATTAGTTTTTTCTTGTTTTGAAATTTATATAACTATATACAATGTGAACTCTTGGTGTCTGCCTCCTTTTTCAGTATTATGTTTGGGTATAAGCAGTTTTAGTTCATTCTCAGTATTATATAGTTAACCATTATTTGAACAAAGCAAAAACAATATTTATATTTTCAATTTTTGATTGGCAATTGATTTCCAGTTTTTTCTTATTATGAATATGAGAATATAAATATGTGTGTAACGTATTTTGGGGACCATATATTTGCATTTCTATTGGGTATATATACCTAGAATTAGATTTTTTGGGTAAATTATCATTTATATTTAGATTTGGTACATACTGCCAAGTGGTTATCCAAAACGGGCCCAGCAATTTATACTTTTACCAGGAATGTATGAAAGACCTGTTACCTCCTCCTCTTCCAAATTCTTCTCTAATCTTGGTTTGTTCTTTCTCTCATTCTTTCTTTTTCTTTTAACTTTGTACTTTATTCTTTCTCCCTGCCCACTCCACAGTTTTTCTCCCTCCGCCCTCTTTCTCCCTTCCTCTGTCTCCCTCTGTCTTTCTCCCTTCTTCTCTCCTTCCCTCTTTCTCCTTTCTTTTTTCTTATTTTGTCATTTTTGTTTTAGCCTTTCTGTTGCTGTGCTTTAGTATCTGATTGTGTTTTACATTTGCACCTATCTGAAGAATAATTATGTTGAGTACCTTTTCATATGTTATTGGTCATTTGGATCCCTGCCTTTGTGAAGTGCCTGTGAGAAACATTTTGTCACCTTTTTTCTTGGACTGAATTTTTTCTTACTACTTTTTATGAGTTCTTTATACATTCTAGACATAGCATAAAACAACTGCCTTATCCCATGCTGTGGCTTGCCTTTTTACTGCATTAATGGTGTTATTTGCTGACCAATATTTCTTATCCTTGATATAGTCTGGTATATCAGTCCTCTTCAGTTAGTGCTTTTTATTTCCTAGTTAAGAAATATTTATGGATTTCAATATGATAAAGCTATTCTCCCTTGTTTTCTTGCAAAAACTTTATTGCTTTTATCTTTATATTTGGACATATACTTCTGGAAGTATTTCTGTCTATGATGACAGGTGGGGTAAATTTCATTTTGTTTTCATATGGATATCTGTTTGAGCTAGCACTGATTATTGAAAATATTTTTTTCTCACTGCATTAGATTATCAGGTTTGTCACACACAGTTTATTGTATGCATAGACTGCTGTTTCTGGATTCTCTATTTTGTATTGGGTTGGCCAGAAAGTTCTTTCAGTTTTTTCCATAAGATGTTATGGAAAAACCCAAACAAACGTTTTTGCCAACTCAATACTATTGGTTTATTTGTCTTTTCTTGCTCTAATACTATATTATTTTAATTAGTAAAGCTTTTAATATATCTTGATTTCTGGTAGTGTAATTCCTTCAGCTTTGCTCTTTTTCAAGATTATTATTCTTTGAAACATCTTGTCTGTTTATACACACACACGCACATGTGCACACACACACAAACAAGCAAACACAACTGCTGGGATTTTTAGTAAAATTGAGTTTTCAAATCCATTTGGGTAAAATTGAAATTTTTACCAAATTATGTCTTCCAACTAAGCACATGTTATGATGTCTCACTCGATTTTTCTGTATCTTAATTAATGATTTCTAAATCTCATTGTAGAGTTCTTTCAGTTCTGATAGATATATTCCTAAGTTTCTGATGAATATTGATGCTATTAAAACTATCATATTTTCAAATGTAATTTTCTAGTTGTTTAATGCTTGCATTATAATACAGTTTATCTTCACAGATAGCCATTTTATATCAAAATATTATATCTGATTATGAAATCAGCTTCCAACATGGTAGAATGAGGAGCTTGAAACTTGTAAAGGTGGACAAAATTGTAAAATACAACCTTTTCAGTGCTCAGGAATTCAAAAGTAGATAATCAAGAAAGAAGTATTTATTAATGAAAACGACTAAATTTCAAGTAAAAACAGCATAGTCCATGACATTTTTGCCCAAAGCTTCTCCCATTTCCCCCAGCTTGGTCTGCATAGTAGTACAACCATGGTGGGGCAGGCTGTGAATATAAGCTTTGCCACCAAAAGGGGCACGCTTGGTTTGGATTGTGTCATTTGAAGTGACAACATCCATGATAAGGGAACAAAGAGGGCCAGTGGTTTCTATCCTGAGATCACAGGCCTGCTTGATGGAAATAAGAAACCTGTGCACTAGCAAAGGAGAACGGGGGGGTGAGATAGTCATACATCCCAGGTTGACCAGAGGCTGTGTATGTGTGCTACATAAACTGTGTGTATGTGCCAACCACCTGCACATCCCTGGCAGAAGAAGCCTGTAATGACCAGGGGGAGATGTCAGAGAGCCCATCTGAAACACAAAGCAGACTTAAAAATAGCCTGAAGTTTGAATGTGCTCCCTGGCCCCCACGCACATCCTTCAGCACATAGTGGAAGACTTACTGGTTTGTAGTGTTTGAGCCCAATCTTTGGCTGAAAAATAAGCTACGTAAACACAAGCTTGACCTTTGGGGAGTCAGGCTTAAAATCAAGAAAGAAAAAAAGAAAAGAAAGAAAAAGAAAACTAAGCAGAGGCATCAGCAGCTGCACACTGTTCAAGAAACAGACTTCATAGATTTACTCCTGCTGTAAAACCTGCACAAAATGCATGGAGTGGCGTTCGAGGGCTCTGAAAAGTAATCTTACCAGGTAAATTGAGGAAGAAGACCATAATGTAAAGCATCATTGACCTAATGGTGAGATTGCTTGCTATTGTTTTCCTCCAGTATTTCTGGCCAGTGCAGAAGTGGGCACTGGTTAGCATACAGAGAGGGCTCTAGGAGAAGCCCTCCAGTTCTGGCTCAGTGTGAGAAGGAACACTCATCACGCTCGGAGAGAGTGAGGCACCTCCTCTCCTTTTTCTCATATTTTCCTTCTGCTACCCCATGTCTCAAGCCATTCCACAGTAGCATTGGCGGCAGCAGCAACAGGAGCCCAGAGGAGCCCAAACTCTAAAAGAGGAGCATCTTCTGCGCCCATTGCCAGATCTGTGTTCTAAGGATGGTGGGATCAGCCCCCATTGCTTTTTTTCTCTCTCTGTCTCTTTTCCCACTGCTTGACTTTCATTTTCGTCCTTGTAATGATACCTTTCACTCTTACAATGTGGTCTAATTTTCCCTCTTCTAGTAAAAGAAAGGACAAAAAATATATGACGTATATCGTATGATTCTATTATACAAAGTTCAAAACAGACAAGTGTTTAGGGAAGCATTTTGGGGTGATCAAAACTATTTTAAAAAGCATGGAACTAACTACCATACAAATCAGGGTAGAACATGATGGGAAGGAACAGGGTCATCATATAGTGAGCTCAGTGAAAAGGCTAAAATGGGTGAGTAGCTCCGGGGGCATAAACTGTATATCTAACCAAAACCCCAAATCTGGAAGCACAGATAATGTTTGTCTTCTACACTTGGTGTTTCAACACAGTATACAGTGGAGACCTGACACTGAATACACATTACATATGTAGAGAGAATAAAACTCCTTCCTCTACATTGTACATATTTGTATTAAAGGTTTTTATTCATGTCAAGTAATTTATCCTGGTTCTGTGATACTCTTGGGATCTAAAATGCCACCTTGCTTTAGTCTCTGTGCACAACTATTGGCTTCGTAAATACTGACCCACCAGTATACATCTACACTCAGTTTACAAGGCATTCTCAGTGCGCCTTTTCATTTTGAATTATTGTGCTTTAACTTCTCAGCATATATAAGTTACATTATGCTTAGCCGCATGTTCTTAGCCCTCTTCCTCAGTTTCACCTCTTGGTGAGACACTGAGTATCCTTCGTGAGACTTTAAGTATCTTCATTTTCTGCCATTACCTCCTCCAGTTTCTTTAGTGCTGCTTTTAGATATAAAAATTTTTAAAGAAATCTATTAATAGCTACCACTTATCAAGTGCTTACTGTAAATTTTATATACATCATCTCATGTAATACTTAAAATAAAATAGGTTGATGTTTCACAGATTTAAAGAATTGAGATTCAAAGAAGTTGAATAACTTGGCCACCATCAGAGAGGTAATAAGACATACTTGAATTTTAGATGTCTCATTCATTCATCCATTCAGTATCTGATATTGGCTAGCTCTCATGCCAGTTGTTTGTGACACACTGGCAATGGGAGATAGCCACAGTCCTCTCCCCATGGAGTTGACAACTACATGACAACTAATGTATATAGAAACAAACAACACCCAAATAAATGCATAATTACAAATTCTGTCTATATGCTACAGTGAATGGAAATCATCTGTAGTCGAGACTGCTAACTGACTTGTGCAGAGACTGACATGTCTAGAATAACCCTTTGCTTTATACAACATAACCCTTCATATTCACAGTGATGTAGCATCTGTTGAGGTGGGACAAGCATTTCTGAAAATTAGTTTCAGAATGATTCTACCAGAGCTCTACCTCACAGGATGAGGTATTAATTAGTACTCAGTAACATCAGTCAGAACTTCAGTCATCCACAGACATAACACTGGTCCTCAGTATAATGAACAGGCTGGAAGGGGACTTCAGAAGCTGAGTTCTGAGAGGCTGTTCATAAAAAATTGATTTAATTGATTTTTCATATTTATGTTCTAAGACAGTGGTTCCCAGTTTTTCCCAATAAGAGGACCTTTTTAATTTTATACATATCCACACATAATAAGAAATGTACTTTTGATAATTTTGGATTGGGAAAATCCAAGTCTAAAAGCTTTCACAGTATCAGAAACAATAAAATTAGTTTGCATTTTATTAATTAGTAAAACATCTTGATATATTTAAAAACTAACAGTATGTGTGTTTGGCCTCCAAGTACTATTTTACTAACTGTACTAGGGGGTTAGGAGCTATGTCCCCAAACTATGGGTTCAAAATGCCTTGGCTACATTAGTTGCTAGTTGTGTGACCTGAGCATGATTACTTAACCTCTATATGCCTCAGTATCTAGACAATGATAATATCAAAAACAACTATAATAAAGTATATGCCTCAAAGAATTGTTTAAAGGCTTCATGGTGTGTGTGTGTGTGTGTGTGTGTGTGTGTGTGTGTGTGTGCATGTGCACTATGCCTGCATATGTGAAACTTTTAAATGAAGTAAGTTATACACACAGAGAAATCCAAACAATATTTCATTCAGTTCGATGAATTTTTACAAACTGAACCCTCTTCTGTAACTGGTATCCCTGTCAAAGAAGCAGGCCTCGTCAGCACTCAGTAAAGCATCCTCTTGGCCCCCTCCAGTCCCTGTCCCTTCCCAAGGCAGCCACTGCCCTGACTTCTAATAACAGAGAGTAGTTTTGCCTGTGTTCATACATTGTGAAAATGGCACTGCATACCTATCTGACTCATTCCTTCAGCATTAAGCTTACGATGTCCAACCTTAATTTTAAGTGTATTATACATTGGATATCCTCATTGCTCTATAGTATTCCATTGTTTGAACCTTGCGGAGCTTTTTGTAGAAGAAAACGATGTAAATTGCCTAAAGTGCTTATAAGAATGCCTGGCTAAAAATGCTCACTACATTTTACTGGTAGTAACCTGATGATAGGAGCTTTTCAATACATCAGCCCACAGGCAAATGAAGGCACGATGTCATCATTATCTGTGCTCTGCACAAACAGAGATGACACGTGGAAAGCAGCATGGTGTCCCTGTTAAGGGACACAAATTAACCCTTATTTAACCTCTCTAAGCTTCAGTGTCCATATGTTTTTTTCTTCTTTTGTACAGCAGGTTCTTATTAGCTATCCATTTTATACATATTAGTGTACATATGTCAATCCCAATCTCCCAATTGATCACACCACCACCCCCCGCCACTTTCCCCCCTTGGTGTCCATACGTCTGTTCTCTACATCTGTGTCTCAATTTCTGCCCTGCAAACCCATTCATCTGTACCATTTTTCTAGGTTCCACATATATACGTTAATATATGATATTTGTTTTCCTCTTTCTGACTTACTTCACTCTGTATGACAGTCTCTGGATCCATCCATGTCCCTGCAAATAACCGAATTTTGTTCCTTTTTATGGCTGAGTAATATTCCATTGTATATATGTACCACATCTTCTTTATCCATTCGTCAGTCAATGGGCATTTAGGTTGCTTCCATGACCTGACTATTGTAAATAGTGCTGCAATGAACATTGGGGTGCATGTGTCTTTTTGAATTGTGGTTTTCTCTGGGTATATGCCCAGTAGTGGGATTGCTGGATCATATGGTAATTCTATTTTTAGTTTTTTAAGGAACCTCCATACTGTTCTCTATAGTGGCTGTACCAATTTACATTCCTAACAATAGTACAAGAGGGTTCCCTTTTCTCCACACCCTCTCCAGCATTTGTTGTTTGTAGATTTTCTGATGATGCCCATTCTAACTGGTGTCAGGTGATACCTCATTGTAGTTTTGATTTGCATTTCTCTAATAATTAGTGATGTTGAGCAGCTTTTCATGTGCTTCTTGGCCATCTGTATGTCTTCTTTGGAGAAATGTCTATTTAGGTGTTCTGCCCATTTTTGGATTGGGTTGTTTGTTTTTTTAATATTGAGCTGCATGAGCTGTTTATATATTTTGGAGATGAATCCTTGTCCATTGATACGTTTGCAAATATTTTCTCCCATTCTGAGGGTTGTCTTTTCATCTTGTTTGTAGTTTCCTTTGCTTTGCAAAAGCTTTTAAGTTTCATTAGGTCCCATTTGTTTATTTTTGTTTTTATTTCCATTTCTCTAGGAGGTAGATCAAAAACGATCTTGCTGTGATTTATTTCAAAGAGTGTTCCTCCTATGTCTCCCTCTAAGGTTTTTAGAGTGTCCAGTCTTACATTTAGGTCTCTAATCCATTTTGAGTTTATTTTTGTATATGGTGTTAGGGAGTGTTCTATTTTCAGTTTTTTTAAATGTAGCTGTCTAGTATTCCCAGCACCACTTATTGAAAAGACTGTCTTTTCTCCATTGTATATCCTTGCCTCATTTGTCAGATTAGTTGACCATAGGTGCGTGGGTTTATCTCTGGGCTTTCTATCCTATTCCATAGATCTATATTTCTGTTTTTGTGCCACTACCATATTGCCTTGATTACTATAGCTTTGTAGTATAGTCTGAAGTCAGGGAGTCTGATTCTTGCAGCTCCATTTTTTTCCCTCAAGACTGCTTTGGCTATTCGGGGTCTTTTGCCTCCATTCTTTTTCCAAGGTCCTGGATCATCTTCACTGTCATTATTCTGAATTCTTTCTCTGGAAGGTTGCCTATCTCCACTTCATTCAGTTGTTTTTCTGGGGTTTTATCTTGTTCCTTCATCTGGTACATAGCCCTCTGCCTTTTCATCTTGTCTATCTTTCTGTGATTGTGGTTTTCGCTCTGTATGCTGCAGGATTGTAGTTCTTCTTGCTTCTCTCAGTGTCCATATCATTAAGGTGGGGATAATAACAGCACCTCTCTCAAGGAGTTGTGTCAATTATATCACATAATAAATGTAAAACGCTTTTCACTAAGTATTGTATAAACTTTACTTAAATAATAATTGTACTTCTATATGTTAATATTGTATATGTCATATGACATGTTTCATTTATATACATATAAAAATAGTTTAATTAAATATATATTACATAAATTTCAGTATATGAACAAAATATTTAGAAATTAAGTATTATTAAATTTATATAACTGTATATCATATGGGTTATATTAATATTAATATAGTTAATGTGATAAGAACTATTAATATATCAGTATGTACACATTACATTTGAACATAATTTGTGTCTAACTCATCACATCTCCTGGCCTGTGCAGATGTGGCCCCAATACATGAGATTGTAGTATTATGTTCCTCAGTGTTTACTGAGGACTATTTAGAAGAACCACTGCAAGGCCCTGTGAGGGGTACATTAGGTCACTCCCTTTTGACTATTCTGAGTACAGAGAGAAACTGAGTGCAGAGAATGCAGCCCATGTCCTCACTGGAGCATGCCCTGGGCACCCACTACTAAAGTTAGTGTTTTTAATTAGGTCTGCATTCCCAGAATCTGCTCCCCAGTTGCTGTGCCCCATTTACTACTCAGGTTCCAGGATGGAAGTGCAATTAGAGACCATAGTCCAAGTGGACCCAGGCCTTCCTAATTCACCTACCAGAGATACTAAAAGAAAGAGGAAATATTGGCTATCTTCTGAGACTAGAAAGATGCCTGCAATTTTGTGGTCAAGAAGAAAGTGGTTGGAAGACTGGATGAATGTGTGATGGTATCAGTATGGTCTAAGCAGTGAAAATATCCATCTCTCTAGACTTTGCCTGGGGGCCTAGGGCCATCCAGGCATCATTGTTCCCAAGGCCCCTTCATCTTTAATGTAGGGATGCTAAGACTGAAGTGAGGACCTGGTGGCACAATTGGATCCTGACTCTTAGGATTCCTGAAGGTATTCACAGAAGAGGCCTTTAGGAAAAGAAGGGAGTTACTGACTTTAGAGGAAGCATTTTCTGTGAGTTTTCATAAAGTTAGACATGGATGACTCTGCCTGTGACTTTCCCTTCTTTGTTGTGTTAAAACTTTCTTCAGTAAACTTGAAATTGTCAAATCAATCACTTTTGTGGTGATTTGTGTGTTTGGAGGAGGAGAAGAGATGAAAATGGAAGGTGTTAGGTGTTCAAATTTCCAGCCTTTGGTTTGGACTTAAGATTAAATATAAGACTAAACATTTCCCCAAAACTAATAGGATAACCTTGACATAAGAATCATTAACAAATGGTAGTTGTTTTTTTTTTCTCAAAATGAAATATGTGTTGTGAATTAAAATGTTGATTGTGTAAGCCTTATTAAAATAGCCACTGGTCATTGAATGAGCCAGATGTTTTAGATGTCATTTTCAGATCCTCATGATAATCCTAAGAAGAAGTTATTTTTTTAAGGCCATGATGAGCAAAAAGACTCAAAAAGTTTACTTTATTTAAGATTTACTGAATATTAGGGTCTTGGCTGAACCATTTTTATTTCACCTTCCAGGAGGTACATAATTCTCAGGAAGATTGAGGAGGCATTGAGAGTTTCTAAATCATCTAGTCCTGCACATCAAAAGATGATTTTGGCTCATATTTGGAAACAGGTAAGAAAGGGGTTAGAAGGTGACCTTTAGTTACAATGTCTAACTCTAACACACCAATATACACACAGGAAACAAATAGACATGATCCCCCATTTTTTTTTAATTTTATGAATCCATGTGGATTTTTGAGGAATGAAACTTTGAAATCATCAGATCTCCATAACTAAATTCAAGGAATGATTATAAAGATAAATTTAACTTGAAAAAAAGTTTGATCATTAGTGCAAATCCCTGGGTGCTCTCTACACAAATCTTACATTCATCACCACAGATACAGCAACTATTCTTTCTGAGTCTCCACCCCTAATTGCATGTTTGTACTCTATTCCTGTTTCCGTTTAGAAAGAGAAATTAGTCATGCCTGGAATTCCCTTAAAGCATATACAAGTGTTAAGTTTATAGTTTAAACAAAATGATTTATACTTTCCTTTTTATAAAGAAAGAAAAAATGCTGTGCTTTCATACTACTTTGGAGAAAAAGGAAGAGATTCAAGAAAACAAAACAATAACCAAAAAAAGTCAATTAAGTAAGAATGTAAGAAATATAAGAAAATAAGAAATGTAAGAATATAAGAAAGCAATAAAAGACGATATATATTTATAAGTTGTAGAGTGATGAGGAGATCTGTGTATTCAGAGGAAAGTATATGGCTGGATAAGATTGGAAAGCTTCAAAAATTTTACATAAATTAGCCCTTGATATGCTAGATGAGCAAAATATGAAATGAATTGAAATGAAGTAAAATAAAAGTTACAAAGATAGAGAAGTGGGGAAATATCATGTGAGTTTATCTGGTAGTGGGCTGTCCATCTGGTTGAATTGGACTTGTTTAAACACTGACTAAGGCTGGCATGTAGGGAAGAAGCTACTGTGAAGTATTGGGTTGGCCAAAAGGTTCGTTCCTTTTTTTTCCCATAAGATGGCTCTTGTAGCACTTAGTTGTCTTTAACTTCATTCAAAACAATTTTGTTAGATTGTATTGTGACAGCTGTCATATCAGCATGCATTTTAAAAAAGACTTATCAAAATTGGTGAATTTTTGTGTATCCATTTTAATATTGAAGAGAGAAGGAAAAAGCAACATTTTCTGCACATTATGCTTTATTATTTCAAGAAAGGTAAAAATGCAATGGAAACGCAAAACAAAGATTTGTGCAGTGTATGGAGAAGGTGCTGTGACTGATCAAACGTATCAAAAGTGGCTTGCGAAGTTTTGTGCTGGAGATTTCTCACTGGATGATGCTCCACACTCAGGTGGAACAGTTGAAGTTGATACTGATCAAATCAAGACATTCATTGAGAACAATCAACATTACACCATGCGGGAGATAACTGACATACTAAGGATTCCAAATCAAGCATTGAAAATTATTTGCACCAGCTTGGTTATGTGAATTGCTTTAATGTTTGGGTTCCACATAAGTTAAGTAAAAAAAACCTTCTAGACTATATTTCTGCATGTGATTCTCTACTTAAACATAATGAAAACGTTCTGTTTTTAAAACAAATTGTGACGGGCAATGAAAAGTGGATACTGTACGATAATGTGGAATGGAAAAAATTGTGGGGCAAGCGAAATGAACCACTACCAACCACACCAAAGGCAGGTGTTCATCCAAAGAAGGTGATATTGTGTATATGGTGGGATTGAAAGTGAGTCCTCTATTATGAACTCCTTCCGGAAAACCAAACAGTTAATTCCAACAAGGACTGCACCCAAGTAGACCAACTGAAAAAATCATTCAATGAAAAGCTCCCAGAATTAGTCAAGAAAAAACGCATAATCTTCCATCAGTGTAATGCAAGACCACATGTTACTTTGAAGACCAGGCAAAAACTGTTGCAGCTTGGCAGGGAACTTCTGATTCATCCTCTGTATTCACCAGACATTGCATCTTTGGATTTCCATATATTTCGGTCTTTACAAAATTCTCTTAATGGAAAAAATTTCAGTTCCTTGGAAGACTGTAAAAGGCACCTGGGACAGTTCTTTGCTCAAAAAGATAAAGTTTTGGGATGATGGAATTATGAAGTTGCCTGAAAAATGGCAGAAGGTAATGGAACAAAAGGGTGAAAACGGAGATAGCCTCATCCACCAGAGGGCAGAGAGCAGAAGCAAGAAGAACTACAATCCTGCAGCATATGGAATGAAAACCACCATCACAGAAAGATAGACAAGATGAAAAGGCAGAGGGCTATGATGAAGGAACAAGATAAAACCCCAGAAAAACAACTGAATGAAGTGGAGATAGGCAACCTTCCAGAAAAAGAATTCAGAATAATGACAGTGAAGATGATCCAGGATCTTGGAAAAAGAATGGAGGCAAAGATCAAGAAGATGCAAGAAATGTTTAACAAAGACCTAGAAGAATTAAAGAACAAACACCGAGAAGAAATAAAGAAGAAACAAAGAGAGATGAACAATACAATAACTGAAATGAAAAATACAGTAGAAGGAATCAATAGCAGAATAACTGAGGCAGAAGAACGGATAAGTGACCTGGAAGACAGAATGGTGGCATTCACTGCCATGGAACAGAATAAAGAAAAAAGAATGAAAAGAAATGAAGACAGCCTAAGAGACCTCTGGGACAACATTAAACGCAACACCATTCCCATTATAGGGGTCCCAGAAGGAGAAGAGAGAGAGAGAAAGAACCCGAGAAAATATTTGAAGAGATTATAGTCGAAAACTTCCCTAACATGGGAAAGGAAATAGCCACCCAAGTCCAGGAAGCACAGAGACCCCCAGGCAGGATAAACCCAAGGAGAAACACGCTGAGACACATTGTAATCAAATTGACAAAAATCAAAGACAAAGAAAAATTATTGAAAGCAACACAGGAAAAACGACAAATAACATACAAGGGAACTCCCATAAGGTTAACAGCTGATTTCTCAGCAGAAACTCTACAAGCCAGAAGGGAGTGGCATGATATCCTTAAAATGATGAAAGGGAAGAACCTACAACCAAGATTACTCGACCCGGCAAGGATCTCATTCAGATTCGATGGAGAAATCAAAAGCTTTACAGACAAGCAAAAGCTAAGAGAATTCAGCACCACCAAACCAGCTCTACAACAAATGCTAGAGGAACTTCTCTAAGTGGGAAACACAAGAGAAGAAAAGGACCTACAAAAACAAACCCATAACAATTAAGAAAATGGTAACAGGAACATACATATCGATAATTACCTTAAACGTGAATGGATTAAATGCTCCAACCAAAAGACACAGACTGGCTGAATGTAAACAAAAACAAGACCCATATATAGGCTGTCTACAAGAGACCCACTTCAGACCTCGGGACACATACAGACTGAAAGTGAGGGGATGGAAAAACATATTCCATGCAAATGGAAATCAAAAGAAAGCTGGAGTAGCAATACTCATATCAGATAAAATAGAGTTTAAAATAAAGAATGTTACAAGAGACAAGGAAGGACACTACATGATGATCAAGGGATCAATCCAATAGGAAGATATAACAATTATAAATATATATGCACCCAACATAGGAGCATCTCAATACATAAGGCAACTGCTAACAGCTATAAAAGAGGACATCGACAGTAACACAGCAATAGTGGGGTGCTTTAACACCTCACTTACACCAATGGACAGATCATCCAAACAGAAAATTAATAAAGAAACAGAAGCTTTAAATGACACAATAGACCAGATAGATTTAATTGATATTTATAGGACATTCCATCCAAAAACAGCAGATTACAGTTTCTTCTCAAGTGCACATGGAACATTCTCCAGGATAGATCACATCTTGGGTCCCAAATCAAGCCTCAGTAAATTTAAGAAGATTGAAATCATATCAAGCATCCTTTCTGACCACAACACTATGAGATTAGAAATAAATTAAAGGAAAAATAACGTAAAAAGTGCAAACACATGGAGGCTAAACACTACGTTACTAAACAACCAAGAGATCAATGAAGAAATCAAAGAGGAAATCAAAAAATACGTAGAGACAAATTACAACGAAAACACGACAATCCAAAACTTATGGAATGCAGCAAAAGCAGTTCTAAGAGGGAGGTTTATGGCAATAGAAACCTACCTCAAGAAACAAGAAAAATCTGAAATAAACAATCTAACCTTACACCTAAAGGAACTAGAGAAAGAAGAACAAACAAAACCCAAAGTTAGTAGAAGGAAAGCAGTCATAAACGTCAGAGCAGAGATAAATGAAATAGAAACAAAGAAAACAATAATGAAGATCAATAAAACAAAAAGCTGGTTCTTTGAGAAGATAAACAAAATTAATAAACCATTAGCCAGACTCATCAAGAAAAAGAGGGAGAGGACTCAATTCAAAAAAATTAGAAATGAAAAAGAAGTTACAACAGACACCACAGAAATACAAAGCATCCTAAGAGACTACTACAAGCAACCTCATGCCAATAAAATGGACAACCTGGAAGAAATGGACAAATTCTTAGAAAGGTATAACCTTCCAAGACTGAACCAGGAAGAAATAGAAAATATGATCAGACCAATCACAAGTAATGAATTTGAAACTGTGATTAAAAATCTTCCAACAAACAAAACTCCAGGACCAGATGACTTCACAGATGAATTCTATCAAACATTTAGAGAAGAGCTAACACCCATCCTTCTCAAACTCTTCCAAGAAATTGCAGAGGAAGGAACACTCTCAAACTCATTCTATGAGGCCACCATCACCCTGATACCAAAACCAGACAAAGATACTACCAAAAAAAAAAGAAAATTACAGACCAATATCACTGATGAATATAGATACAAAAATCCTGAACAAAATACTAGCAAACAGAATCCAACAACACATTAAAAGGATCATACACCATGATCAAGTGGGATTTATCCCAGGGATGCAAGGATTCTTCAGTATATGCAAATCAATCAATGTGATACACCATATTAACAAATTGAAGAATAAAACCATATGATCATCTCAATGGATGCAGAAAAAGCTTTTGCCAAAATTCAACACTTGTGTACCAAAAAACTCTCCAGATAGTGGGCATCGAGGGAACCTACCTCAGCATAATAAAGGGCATATATGACAAACCCACAGCAATCATCATTCTCAATGGTGAAAAACTGAAAGCATTTCCTCTAAGATCAGAAAGAAGAGAAGGATGTCCACTCTTGCCACTATTATTCAACATAGTTTTGGAAGTCCTAGCCACGGCAGTCAGAGAAGAAAAAGAAATAAAAGGAATCCAAATTGGAAAAGAAGAAGTAAAACTGTTACTGTTTGCAGATGACATGATACTATACGTAGATAATCCTAAAGATGCCACCAGAAAACTACTCTAGCTAATCAGTGAATTTGGTAAAGCTGCAAGATACAAAATTAATGCAAAGAAATCATTTGCATTCCTATACACTAATAATGAAAGATCAGAAAGAGAAATTAAGGAAGCAATCCTATTTACCATTGAAACAAAAGCAACAAAATACCTAGGAATAAACCTATGTAAGGAGGTAAAAGACTTGTACTCAGAAAGCTAAAAGACACTGATGAAAGAAATCAAAGATGACACAAACAAATGGAGAGGTATACCATGTTCTTGGATTGGAAGAATCAGTATTGTGAAAATGATACTACCCAAAGCAATCTACAGATTCAATGCAATCTCTATCAAATTACCATTGGCAGTTTTTTACAGAACTAGATCAAAAAATCTTAAAATATCTTTGGAGATACAAAAGACCCTGATTAGCCAAAGCAATCTTGAGGGAAAAAAAAAAAAAAAAAACAGAGCTGGCAGAATCAGATTCCCTGACTTCAGACTATACTACAAAGCTATAGTAATCAAGACAATATGGTACAGGCACAAAAACAGAAATATAGATCAATGAAACAGGATAGAAAGCCCAGAGATAAACCCATGCACCTATGGTCAACTAAGCTATAACAAAGGAAGCAAGAATATACAATGGAGAAAAGACAGTCTCTTCAATAAGTGGTGCTGGGAAAACTGGACAGGTACATGTAAAAGAATGAAATTAGAACACTCCCTAACACCATGCACAAAAATAAACTCAAAATAGATTAAAGACTTAAATATAAGACCAGACAGTATAAAACTCTTAGAGGAAAACGTAGGAAGAAAACTCTTTGACATAAATAACAGCAAGATCTTTTTTGACCCACCTCCTAGAGTAATGAGAATAAAAGCAAAAATAAACAAATCGAACCTAATGAAACTTAAAAGCTTTTGTGCAGCAAAGGAAACCATAAATAAGTTGAAAGGACAACCCTCAGAATGGGAGAGAATATTTGCAAACGAAGCAACTAACAAAGGATTAACCTCCAAAATATACAAACAACTCATGCAGCTCAATATCAAATAAACAACAACCCAATCCAAAAATGGGCAAAAGACCTAAATAGACATTTCTCCAAAGAAGAGATACAGATGGGCAAGAATCACATGAAAAGATGTTCAGCATCACTAATTATTAGAGAAATGCAAACCAAAACTACAATGATGTATCACCTCACACTAGCCAGAATGGCCATCATCAAAAAATCTACAAACACTAAATGCTGGAGAGGGTGTGGAGAAAAGGGAACCCTCTTGCATGTTGGTGGGAATGTAAGTTGGTACAGCCACTATGGAGAACAGTATGGAGGTTCCTTAAAAATCTAAAAATAGAATTACCATATGACCCAGCAATCCCACTACTGGGCATATGCCCACAGAAAACCATAATTTAAAAAGACACATGCACCCCAGTGTTCATTGCAGCACTGTTTACAATATCTAGGTCATGTAGCAACCTAAATGTCCATCAACAGATGGATGGATAAAGAAGGTGTGGTATATATAGAGAATGGAATATTACTCAGCCATGAAAAGGTATGAAGTTGGGTCATTTGTAGAGTCGTGGATGGACCTAGAGACTGTCATACAGATTGAAATAAGTCAGAAAGAGAAAAACAAATACCGTATATTAATGCATATATATGGAATTTATAAAACTGGTACAGATGAACTGGTTTGCAGGGCAGAAATAGAGACAAAGATGTAGAGAACAAACGTATGGACACCAAGGGGGAAAAGCTGGGGTTGGGGGTGGGATGAGTTGGGAGCTTGGGATAGACATATACACTAATAGGTATAAAACAGATAACTATTAAGAACCTGCTGTATAGCACAGGGAACTCCACTTCGCTGTACAGTAGAAACTAACACAACATTGTAAAATAATTATACCGCAATTAAAAAATAATAATAAAAAATGAAAAAAAAATTTTTAATGGTGAATACATTGTTCAAAAATGTTCTTGGTGAAAATGAAAAATACGTCTTTTATTTTTACTTAAAAACTGAAGGCACTTTTTGGCTAACCCAATACCTTGAATGGTTTAAAGATTATCTTTGACTTATGCTATAGTGTGTTTCATGTAAGAACAGCCAAGAAATATTGAATAAGAAAGTCTGGTTTTTGCTACCTATCAGTAGGCTTTTACTTTGGGCAATTCATTTAACTTTCAGTTTTCTAATAAATTATCTCTAACATTCGAAAAGGCATAGGTGTAAATGAAGAAACAGAACAACTGCCTGAGTTTCACAAAGCTCTAAAACCAAATGAAATCATGTGTGTGAATTTATTTAACACACTATAAAGAGTAAGCTAATAAAAGTGACACTAATACATGCATTGTAAGTTAAGTAGTATCAGGTGAAACAACCTGTCTGGCTAAGTTTTCAGAAGGAGAAAAATTGAGAATGTCTTTGAATTTTATTTCGAAGCATTCTTTTGTGAACTAGTATCTGTCAAAATGTAAAATTTTGTAGATTTTATCTCAGAAAAAAGAAGTATGTTTGAAATTCTCATTGTAATACTTTCCAAATTATTGCAGAAAATAACAAGAAAAGGCAATAGGATAGGTGTTATCATGAACATAAAGATTACTTACATTTTTAGAAGCCATTACTAGTCATATGTCCTTAAGAAAACTTTTCTCTAAGTACATGAAGTATTTGGCAAATACAAACAAATTATTATGATTATAGTTCTCAAGAACTCCCCAAAACTATTTTCTCTAAGCAAGATCATCCTTTGGAAATTGAGTAAGAAGGTATGGAGGAAACAATATTATTGATCTGTCTGAGAAGCAGTGTAATATGTTACGTTTTAAGTAAAACTGAGTTGAAAAAATAGATGTCAGTGACAGTTTAGTTTCACAGAAGGTGAGGATTCCCTCACAGAGCTCCTGTTTTATAAGTTAGATTAATGAATGTAGCTCTGAGAAGTTAAGGAAAATGTATATAAATGGTAACAGTAAAAAGATGAGACACCTTCTAGTTCCTATTCAATGAGTAGCCAAAGGGTTTTTTATGGTTACTGTTTAAGACCAAGATGAACATGTGACATAATGATCAGAAGGAAATTTGCTTTCCTTACAGAATGAACTATTTTTAGACAATGATACACAGAAAAGATGCAGGGAAACAGATTTTGGCATCTTGACACATGTTTTAGGTATGAACAGTCTACTTAAGAATTTGCTTAAAAACAATTAATTCACAGAGAAATCAGTTGCTCACTATAGAGCAGCCTACGTGGAACAAAGAGAAAGAAATCTGTAGAGATGTGGCTCTTGGAAGTCTTTGACTGCAATACAAGAAGAGAAAGTATATTTGGGGTCTAAATTAATGCTTTCAGCACTTCCTGAAAGATGCAGTTACCCCTGTTAACTTCATTTACCTTTAATTACTTTTTCCCATTTTCACCTTTTGTTAATGTTTTCATGCATTTTACTTCTACATATATTTTAGGCTCCCAGACATTTTAAATTCTTTTATACTGTCAGTATACATGTATATTTACCATTTCATTTTGCTTCATTCCTTTGCATTTCCATGCATGTTTCTAGGATCATTATTCTACTGCCTTAAGAATTCCTTTTATTTAGGATTCTCAGGGTTGATTTTTCTGTTTTTTGTTTGCCTGAAAATATTTTCATTTCACCTGCCTTTTGGAGTTGCCACTGCATGATTACTAGATCTTTTCATCATGTACAATATGTCTCTCATTCTCTTCATGTTTTCCTCTTTTATTCTTTCTGTATGCTTTTACCTGAATATTTTCTATTGATTTATATTTCTATTTACTAATTCTCTTCTTAGAAGTATCTGATTTACTGTTAAACTCATCAATTTGATTAATAATTTCAGTTAATATATTTTTCAGTTCTTGAATTCTAAATTCCTTTTTTTAAAGATTTTCTTCTCCATTGAAATTATCTACTTTTCTCTTGATTTTTTGCATGTATTAATCACAGTATGAGTTATGACTTTGTTAGATTAACATTTGTTAAGCGGAGTCATAGGGTACTGGATGGTGAGATTTGGTTCAACAAAAGACCACAAGAGAAATTGATATAGAGAAGTTTATTACTCACAGGTCCTGGAGGAAGTACCTGGTGTGCCTCAAGGTTCCACACAGGGAGGTTAAAGCAGGGTACAGGCAGAGTCAGAGGCAGGACCTCTTTTTTATAAGACAATTTGATGCAGTCTTAACCCTGTCTCTTGGAATGTTTAGTAAATATGTTTTAGTTGAGAACTTAGTTTTGCTTTGGACAGGCAATCAGGATATAGACAAACTACCTCTATCCAAAAAAGGATTGAGTTAATTAAAAGCTTTGTTTCAGTCTTTGTAAGAAATGGGTTATTTTTGTTTCTGCTTTACTCCTACATTATAGCTCTTCAGGGCTTCTAAGTGAAAATCTAGGATGTTTATCAGAGCCCCTTCTCTTTGACAATTCCTGAATTACATCTTACTACCTCCTCAACATTGTAAAACTCATGACAGCTCTACTTTGCTTCTCACTATTGGTCTGTCTTACACGTTCAGTTTCTCACCCTCTGGAATCTGAACCAATTTGACAATTAGCAAATCCCTTGAGGGAAAATATGGTGAAACATCAGAATTTCCTTATTGCTTTTCCAGTGACTCAAGTATTTGGGTCTCTCAAGTCCTTTTAATGTTGGTTCTATTTTAATGCATCAAACTGATTTTTTTAAAATTTTAGAAGTTTTTAACTAATATGGACCTACTGTATAGCACAGGGAACTCAACTCAATACTCTGTAATGACCTATATGGGAAAAGAATCTAAAAAAAAGAGTGGATATATGTATATGTATAACTGATTCACTTTGGTGTACAACAGAAACTAACACAACATTGTAAATCAACTAAACTCTAATAAAAACTAAAAAAAATTTTTTTTAGAAGTTTTATGTTTGTTCTTATCAGGGATCTACTTCTGCTTCAAGCTACACCCTCATATTTAGCCGTGGAAGTTCTTGATCTTTTTTCAGTATTTGCTCTGAATAACATTTCTTTGTCTGTCTTAGAAATAATTATATAAGTATATGGTTATATCTTTTACAAAATGTATTTTTCTATGAAATTCTGCTTTTCTTCTGGTCTACATTTACATTATTTGAACGGTATAATAGATTGTTTATTACCAAATACTATTTCCATTTTGATGGCTTTTTCTCAAACTACATCCAGATGATCCTTGAAGACAAAGTAACCTTCCATGGACCTTGCTTTTTAGATTGCACTCAAAACTACTGTCAAGTATCCCTGAGAGGTGAAATGAGAAAACAGAACAAAAACAAAACAGAAACTCTTCATCACATTTTTAAAATTTTACTCTTAAATTGAAACTTTGTTTTCAGAAATAATGTTTCAGAATATTTCTGACTTCTGAATTGAATACAAAGATAATTATTACACATTTTAAAAATTACATCTATTGCATCACTAAATATCAGGAAAGGACTTAAAATGTCATCAACTCTAACTTAATATATGAATAAGGGAATAGAAGTCCTTAGAAGTTAAATAATTTTTGAAAAAACTACCATCGAAACCCTAAATTTGTATCACTATTTACACCAATGTGGAATTCTAATTTAAAATAACAGACATGTCTATAGAATCATTATATATTGCCCACATTCTCATAGTCTTAAAATATGTAAAAATATTAATATTTCTAAAACATTTTTTACATGCATTCATACTTGATTTTAAAAATGAAGAACTAAAATGATTAAAAATAATTATTGAAGATATATTAGAAAATAGTTTGTGGCCTATTTTTAAAACATGAGTAGATACATTGAAATCTTTTTAAACTACATTAACATTTCCAAATAAATCTTGTTTTTGAAAGAAAGACTTACTCCGTAGTTTAATAAATTTAACTGTCTCTGTTTCTCATTTGTGACTTGCTGAGCTAAGAATATATTATAAAGAGCAAAAGCATTTGTATATTATTTTGGGAAAAGGCTTTTAAAGAGGAACTCTAGAGAACATCTCTGAGTGTGTAGGTGGTACAGAAATTTCCAATATTCTGTTCCATTTTTCAAAAATCAAAATATAGACAATATTGAAATTTATCTTTGTATATAATACGTGTGATCATAAAATTAAATGTCAAACTGCATCTTAGTGATTTTCAAGTCAATACTCAATTTAACCGTATAGCTAGCATTTTTAATTTGTACCACTATACATTATGACTAGTTAAATAAAAATAAGTATCAATTTTAATTGTTCCGTTTATTTCCAGTTTGGCATTATAGGAAATATACTTCTCTCTGAAATCTGAGTTTTTTGATATATCCAACTTTCTTTTGACTTTTCATGTTATTAAGCTGGTCATATTGTGAGATAGCTCTCATTTGTGACCTAACTTTTGACATAGAAATGCAGCTATCTGAAAACAAAATATAGCCAAGTTCTTCTTTCTCCTCCTATTTCATTTGCCTCCTGACTTTTTAGTGTGTAAAATAATGGCCTCTGTGGTTGCATTCAGTGATTTCTTCTCTTCTGGCTTCCGCAGCCAACTTCCTGGGAGTAAACCTTCCCTTCTACATTCTTGGTTTCTTTGCTTGGTCATGGAAAGGAAAGAATCAGTTTATCACATAAAATATTTTAAAGGAAATCTCTTAATTATCCTTCAAAAGTATGAACATGGCACACTTTTTTGAAGGGACAAAGACAGTGAAGAAAAGAGGCAAAGGCAACAAACAGTGTGGAAATGCAACTTGAAAAAGAAAATCAATCAACATCTTATAAATACACTCTAAAAAACACAGGCTTCTTAGTCCAATTTGCTATTTTGCTATATTGTTTAATTTAAATTTGATAATGACTTGCAAAATGCCCAAGCAAAACATGTGAATTGTTTTCATTTTGTTTGCATCAGATCAGTTACTTCAGACTTTCACCTCAATCTGTTTCTGAAGGCACTTTTGTTACAAAGACCCTATCTATCCCTTGCAGTTTGATGGGGCAGGCTTGCCTGAAACTACCTAACACTGACAAACTATACTGGCATTATGTTTTGAGCTTAATCCAGAATACTTCTGAAAATATAAAAAGCATTTAGTTTTCTAACTATTCTCTGTTAAATGCTCATGTTCTCTAAATTTCATCTCTAACTTTGCGATTATATGTCAGATTCTCTTTGCTCTTGACCATTGGTACTTAAATCAGGCCATTTAGGAGAAAAGTAAAAAACAGTCCAAAACCTCTCCACCTCTTTGGAGTTGTTTTTCACTTATTCATTTACTGAATATTTAGAAAATTATTTCATCTATAGTACAGTATCTGTGTTTTGTGAAAGCACACTGTTTATGAAACCAAAACCACAACTTCAAGTGACATGTTTTCATTGGGTTTTTTTTTTTTTAACATCATTATTGGCGTGTAATTGCTTTAAAATGGTGTGTTAGTTTCTGCTGTATAACAAAGTGAATCAGCTATATGTATACATATATTCCCATATCCCCTCCCTCATGCATCTCCCTCCCACCCTCCCTATCCAACCCCTCTAGGTGGTCACAAAGCACCGAGCTAATCTCCCTGTGTGATGCAGCTGCTTCCCACTAGCTATCTATTTTATATTTGATAGTGTATATATGTCAATGTTACTCTCTCACTTCGCCCCAGCTTAACCTTCACCCTCCCCAGGTCCTCAAATCCATTCTCTACGTCTGTGTCTTTATTCCTGTCCTGTCCCTAGGTTCTTCAGAACCTTTTTGGTTTTTGCAAGATTCCATATATATGTGTTAGCATTCGGTATTTGTTTTTCCCTTTCAGACTTCCTTCACTCTGTATGACAGTCTCTAGGTCCATCCACCTCACTACAAATAACTGAATTTCATTTATTTATGGCTGAGTAATATTCCAGTGTAAATATGTGCCAGATCTTCTTTATTCATTCATCTGTCAGTGGACACTTAGGTTGCTTCCATGTCCTGGCTATTGTAAATAGTGCTGCAATGAACATTGTGGTACATGACTCTTTCTGAAATATGATTTCCTCAGGGTATATGCCCAGTAGTAGGATTGCTGTGTCATATGGTAGTTCTGTTTTTAGTTTTTTAACGAACCTCCATACTGTTCTCCATAGTGGCTGTATCAATTTACATTCCCATCAACATGCAAGAGGGTGTTCCCTTTTCTCCACACCCTCTCCAGCATTTAGTGTTTGTAGATTTTTTGATGATGACCATTCTGACCGGTGTGAGGTGATACCTCATTGTAATTTTGATTTGCATTTCTCTAATGATTAGTGATGTTGAGCATCCTTTCATGTGTTTGTTGGCAATCTGTACATCTTCTTAGGAGAAATGTCTGTTTAGGTCTCCTGCCCATTTTGGGTTTGGGTTGTTTGTTTTTTTGATATTGAGCTGCATGAGCTGCTTGTATATTTTAGAGATTAGTCCTTTGTCAGTTGCTTCATTTGCAAATATTTTCTCCCATTCTGAGGGTTGTCTTTTCATCTTGTTTATGGTTTCCACTGCTGTGCAAAAGCTTTTAAGTCTCATTAGGTCCCATTTATTTATTTTTGTTTTTATTTCCATTTCTCTAGGAGGTGAGTCAAAAAAGATCTTGCTGTGATTTATGTCATAGAGTGTTCTGCCTATGTTTTCCTCTAAGAGTTTCATGGTGTCTGACCTTACATTTAGGTCTTTAATCCATTTTGAGTTTATTTTTGTGTATGGTGTTAGGGAGTGTTCTAATTTCATTCTTTTACATGTAGCTGTCCAGTGTTCCCAGCACCACTTATTGAAGAGATTGCCTTTTCTCCATTGTATATCTTTGCCTGCTTTATCAAAGATAAGGTGACCGTATGTGCATGGGTTTATCTCTAGGCTTTCTATCCTGTTCCATTGATCTATATTTCTTTTTTTGCCAGTACCATACTGTCTTGATTACTGTAGCTTTGTAGTACAGTCTGAAGTCTGGGAGTCTCATTCCTCAGGCTCCATTTTTCTTTCTCAAGATTGCTTTGGCTATTCAGGGTCTTTTGTGTTTCCATACAAATTGTGAAATTTTTTGTTCTAGTTCTGTGAAAAATGCCATTGGTAGTTTGATAGGGATTGCATTGAATCTATAGATTGCTTTGGGTAGTATAGTCATTTTTCCAATGTTGATTCTTCCAATCCAAGAACATGGTATATCTCTCCATCTGTTTGTATAGTCTTTAATTTCTTTCATCAGTGTCTTATATTTTCCTGCATACAGGTCTTTTGTGTCCTTAGGCAGGTTTATTCCAAGATATTTTACTCTTTTTGCTGCAGTGGTAAATGGAAATGTTTCCTTAATTTCTGTTTTTTTTTAATTTATTTATTAATTTTTAAATTTTTTTTATACAGCAAGTTCTTATTAGTCATCCATTTTATACACATCAGTGTATACATGTCAGTGTCAATCTCCCAATTCATCACACCACCACCACCACCACCCCCCCGCCGCTTTCCCTCCTTAATTTCTCTTAGAGATTTTTCATCATTAGTGTATAGGAATGCAAAAGATTGTGCATTTATTTTGTATCCTGCTAATTACCAAGTTCATTGAGTACCTGTAGTAGTTTTCTGGTAGCATCTTTAGGATTCTCTATGTATAGTATCATGTCATCTTCAAACAGTGACAGTTTTACTTCTTCTTTTCTGATTTGGGTTCCTTTTATTTCTTTTTTTCTCTGATTGCTGTGGCTAAAACTTCCACAACTATGTTGAATTATAGCAATGAGAGTGGGCAACCTTGTCTTGTTCATGATCTTAGAGGAAATGCTTTCAGCTTTTCACTATTGAGAATGATGTTGTCTGTGGGTTTGTCATATATGGCCTTTATTATGTTGAGGTAGGTTTCCTCTGTGGCTACTTTCTGGAGAGTTTTTATCATAAATGGGTGTTGAATTTTGTCAAAAGCTTTATCTGCATTTATTGAAATTATCATATGGTTTTTCTCCTTCAGTTTGTTAATATGGTTTATCACATTGATTGATTTGCGTATATTGAAGAATCCTTGCATTCCTGGGATAAACCCCACTTGATCATGGTGTATGATCCTTTTAATGTGCTATTGTATTCTGTTTGCTAGTATTTTGTTGAGGATTTTTGCATCTATGTTCATCATTGATATTGGCCTATAGTTTTCTTTCTTTGTGACATCTTTGTCTGGTTTTGGTATCATGGTGATGGTGGCCTCGTAGAATGAGTTTGGGACTGTTCGTCCCTCTGCTATATTTTGGAAGAGTTTGAGAAGGATAGGTGTTAGCTCTTCTCTAAATGTTTGATAGAATTCGCCTATGAAGCCATCTGGTCCTGGGCTTTTGTTTTTTGGAAGATTTTTCATCACAGTCTCAATTTCAGTGCTTGTGATTGGTCTTTTTATATTTTCTGTTTCTTCCTGGTTCAGTCTCGTAAGTTTGTGCTTTTCTAAGAATCTGTCCATTTCTTCCAGGTTGTCCATTTTATTGGCATATAGTTCCTTGCGGTAATCTCTCATGATCCTTTGTATTTCTGCAGTGTCAGTTGTTACTTCTCCTTCTTCATTTCTAAGAAGATCTGAGTCTTCTCCCTTTTTTTCTTGATGAGTCTGGCTAACGGTTTATCAAATATTTTTATCATCTCAAAGAACCAGCTTCTAGTTTTATTGATCTTTGCTATTGTTTCCTTCATTTCTTTTTCATTTATTTCTGATCTAATCTTTATGTTTTCTTTCCTTCTGCAAACTTTGGGGGTTTTTTGTTCTTCTTTCTCTAACTGTTTTAGGTGTAAGGTTAGGTTGTTTGAGATTTTTCTTGTTTCTTGAGGTAGGATTGTATTGCTATAAACTCACCACTTAGAACTACTTTTGCTGCATCCGATAGGTTTTGGGTCATCGTGTTTTCATTGTCATTTGTTTCTAGGTATTTTTTTATTTCCTCTTTGATTTCTTCAGTGATCTCTTGGTTATTTAGTAGTGTATTGTTTAGCCTCCATGTGTTTGTATTTTTTACAGATTTTTTTCTTGTAATTGATATCTAGTCTCATAGCATTGTGATCAGAAAAGGTACTTGATCCAATTTGAATTTTCTTAACTTTACCAAGGCTTGATTTGTGACCCAATATATGATCTATCCTGGAGAATGTTCCATGAGCACTTGAGAAGAAAGTGTATTCTGTTCTTTTTGGATGGAATGTCCTATAAATATCAATTAAGTCCATCTTGTTTAATGTATCATTTAAAGCTTGTGTTTCCTTATTTATTTTCAGTTTGGATGGTCTGTCCATTGGTGACAGTAGGGTGTTAAAGTCCCCTACAATGATTGTGTTACTGTCAATTTCCCTTTTTATGGCTGTTAGCGTTTGCCTTATGTATTGAGATGCTCCTATGTTGGGTGCATAAATATATACAATAGTTATATCTTGTTCTTGGATTGATCCCTTGATCATTATGTAGTGTCCTTCTTTGTCTCTTGTAATAGTCTTTATTTTAAAGTCTATTTTGTCTGATACGAGAATTGATAGTCCAGCTTTCTTTTGATTTCCGTTTGCATGGAATATCTTTTTCCATCCCTCACTTTCAGTCTGTATGTGTCCCTACGTCTGAAGTGGGTCTCTTGTAGACAGCATATGTACGCGTGTTGTTTTTGTATCCATTCAGCCAGTCTGTGTCTTTTGGTGGGAGCATGTAATCCATTTACATTTAAGGTAATTATCAATATTTGTGTTCCTATTCCCATTTTCGTAATTGTTTTGGGTTTATTTTTGTAGGTCTTTTCCTTCTCTTGTGTTTCCTGCCTAGAGAAGTTCCTTTAGCATTTTTGTAAAGCTGGTTTGGTGGTGCTGAATTCCCTTAAATTTTGGTTGTCTGTAAAGCTTTTAATTTCTCCGTAGAATCTGAATGAGATCCTTGCTGAGTAGAGTAATCTTGCTTGTAGGTTTTTCCCTTTCATCACTTTAAATATGTCCTGCAACTCCCTTCTGGCTTGCAGAGTTTCTGCTGAAAGATCAGCTGTTAACCTTATGGGGATTCCCTTGTATGTATGTTTTTTTTTTTTCCCTTGCTGCTTTTAATATTTTTTCTGTGCATTTAATTTTTGATAGTTTGATTAATATGTGTCTTGGCGGGTTTCTCCTTGGATTAATCCTGTATGGGACTCTCTGCACTTCCTGGACTTGACTGACTATTTCCTTTCCCATGTTAGGGAAATCTTCAACTGTGATCTCTTCAAAGATTTTCTCACACCCTTTCCTTTTGTCTTCTTCTTCTAGGACCACTATAGTTGGAATGTTGGTGCATTTAATGTTGTCCCAGAGGTCTCTGAGACTGTCCTCAATTCTTTTCATTCTTTTTTCTTTATTCTGCTCTGTGGTAGTTATTTCCACTATTTTATCTTCCAGGTCACTTATCTGTTCTTCTGTCTCAGTCATTTTGCTATTGTTTCCTTCTAGAGAATCTTTATTTTCACTTATTGTGTTGTTTATCATTGTTTGTTTGCTCTTTAGTTCTTCTAGGGCCTTGTTAAACATTTCTTGTATTTTCTCCATTCTATTTCCAAGATTTTGGATCATGTTTACTATCATTACTGTGAATTCTTTTTCAGGTAGACTGCCTATTTCCTCTTCATTTGTTTGGTCTGGTGGGTTTTTACCTTGCTGCTTCATGTGCTGCATATTTCTCTGTCTTCTCATTTTGTTTAACTTACTGAGTTTAGGGTCTCCAAAGTCTCCAAACTTTTGCAGCCTGCAGGTTCGTAGTTCCCTTTGTTTTTATTGTCTGCTCCCAGTGGGTGTGGTTGGTTCAGTGGGTTGTGTATTCTTCCTGGTCCAGGGAACTGGTGCCTGTGTCCTGGTGAGTGGGACTGGATCTTGTCTTTCTGGTGGACAGGACCGTGGCTGGTGGTGTGTTTTGGGGTGTCTGTGAACTTAGTATGATTTTAGGTAGCCTCTCTGCTAATGGATGGTGTTGTGTTCCTATCTTACTATTTGTTTGGAATGAGGCATCCAGCACTGGAGCTTGCTGGCCATTGGGTGGGGCTGGGTCTTTGTGTTGAGACGGAGATCTCTGGGAGATCTTTCGTCATTTGATATTATGTGGAGATGGGAGGTATCTGGTTGACCAGTCTCCTGAACTCGGCTCTGCCACCTAAGAGGCTCAGGCCTGACACCAGGCTGGAGCACCAAGACCCTGTCAGCCACATGGCTCAGAAGAAAAGGAGAAAAAGAGAAAGAAAAAAATTGTTTTAATAAATAAATAAATAATTATTAAAATAAAAAGAATTTAAAAATAATAATAATTTAAAAAAGAAGACAGCAACCAAACCAATTAACAAATCCACCGATGATAACAAGTGCTAAAAACTATACCAAGATAAGCATAAAAATCAGAAACAAATCAGTCACAGACAGCAAACTCCAAGTCTACAGTGCTCCCAAAATCCACCATCTCAATTTTGGGATCATTTGTTGTCTATTCAGATATTCTCCACATGCATGGTACCTCAAGTTGATTTTGGGGATTTAATCCGATGCTCCTGAGGCTGCACAGAGAAATTTCCCTTTCTCTTCTTTGTTCGCAGAGCTCCTGGAGTTCAGCTTTGGTTTTGGCCCCACCTCTGCATGTAGGTCGCCCTCAGGCATCTGTTCCCACCCAGACAGGATAGGGTTAAAGCAGCAGCTGATTAGGGCGCTCTTGCTCATTCAGGCATGGGGAGGGGGGAGGGAGGGGTACAGTAGTTATAATTGGAATGCGGGGCTAGACAGCGGCGGCAGAGGCTGGCATGATGTTGCAACAGCCTGAGGCGCACCATGTGTTCTCCCAGGGAAATTGTTCCTGGATCACAGTACCCTGGCAGTGGCAGGCTGCACAGACTCCCAGGGGTTTGTGGATAGTGACCTGTGCTTGCACACAGGTTTCTTGGTGGCTGCAGGAGGAGCAGCGTTTAGCATTTCATGCCTTTCTCTGGGATCCGAGCTGATAGCCATGGCTCGCGCCCATCTCTGGAGTTCATTTAGGCGGTGCTCTGCCTCCTGTGGGCAGACAGGGAAGGAATCTCCTCTCCTCGTGCACTCCGAAACAATGGTCTCTTGCCTCTTAGGCAGGTCCAGACTTTTTCCTGGAGTCCCTCCCAGCTAGCTGTGGCGCACTAGCCCCCTTCAGGCTGTGTTCACACAGCCAACCCCAGTTCTCTCCCTGGGATCTGACCTCTGACACCCGAGTCTCAGCTCCCAGCCCTCACCCACCCTGGTGGGTGAGCAGACAAGCCTCTCAGGCCAGTGAGTGCTGGTCGGCACCAATCCTCTCTGCGGGAATCTCTCCGCTTTGCCCTCTGCACCCCTGTTGCTGTGCTCTCCTCCATGGCTCTGAAGCTTCCCCCACACCACCCCCGTCTCCGCCAGTGAAGGCGCTCCCTAGTGTGTGGAAACTTTTCCTCCTTCACAGCTCCCTCCCAGAGGTGCAGGTCTCATCCCTATTCTTTTGTCTCTGTTTTTTCTTTTTCTTTTGCCCTACCCAGGTACATGGGGATTTTCTTGCCTTTTGGGAAGTCTGAGGTCTTCTGCCAGTTTTCAGTAGGTGTTCTGTAGGAGTTGTTCCACATGTAGATGTATTTTTGATGTATTTGTGGGGAGGAAGGTGATATCCATGTCTTACTCCTCCGCCATCTTGAAGGTCCCTCATTGGTTTTTAAGGCACTAATATTACAAAAATACCTGTAGCCTTGAAAAAAGATGTTATAAAAAGATGATGGTAATTTTCTAAGAACTGAAATAACTTGATCTCTATTTCAATGCAATCCCAATCAAATTCCCAGCAAGCTATTTTGGGGATATTTACAAAGTTATTCTAAAGTTTATATGGAGAAGCAAAGGACCCAGAAAAGCCAATAAATATTAAAGAACAAATCAGGAATATTGACACTTCCTGACTTCAAGACTTACTATAAAGTTACAGTAAGCAAGACAGTGTAGTATAGATAAAAGAATAGACAAATAGATCAATGGAACAGAATAGAGAGCTCAGAATAGACCCTCTATAAATATAGTCAACTGATATTTGGCAAACGAGCATATATAATACAATGGAGCAAATATTGTCTAAACACAGACCTTACCCCTGCACAAAAAGTAACTCAAAATGGACCACAGACCTAAATGTAAAATGGAAGACTGCAGTTTCTTAGAAGATAACAAATGAGAAGCCCTAGGTGACCTTGGGTATGGAGATGACTTTTTAGATACAACACCAAAGGCAAATAATTGATAAGCTAGATTTCACTGAGATTAAAATTTTTAATCTGCAAAAGTTAATGTCAAGAGAATGAGAAGACAAGCCACAGACTGGGAGGAAATATTTGCAAAAGCCACATCTGATAAAGGACTGTTACGCAAAATATACAAAGGACTCTTAAAATTTAATAAGAAAAAAACCAAATAACACAATTTAAAAACTGGCCAAAGACTTTGATACCTCATCAAAGAAGATATACAGATGGCAAATAAGCATATGAAAAGTTGCTCCAAGTTATGTCTCAAGAAAATACAAATTAAAGCAACAGTGAGATGCTACTACACCCTGTTAGAATGGACAAAATCTGGAACACTGATAACACCAAACACAGATAAGGATGTGGAACAACAGGAACTCTCATTCTTTGCAGGTAGGAATGCAAAATAGTACAATCACTTTGGAAGACAATTTGGTAGTTCCTTACAAGACCAAAAATATTCTTATAATACAAGCTAGCAGTCGTTCTTCTTGGTATTTAGTCAAAGGAATTGAAAACTTAGGTCCACCCAAAAACCTGCAACACAGATTCTTATAGCAGCTTTATTCATAATTGCCAAAAATTGGCAGCAACCAAGTTGTCCTTCATTTGATAAATTAATTGTGGAACTTCCAGAGAATGGACTATTATTCAGTGCTAAAAAGAAATGAGCTATCAAGCCCTTTAAAAACATGGTGGAAACTTAAATGCATATTACAAAGTGAAAGAAGCGAATCTGAAAAGGCTACATACTGCAGGATTCTAACTATATGATATTCTGGAAAAGCAAAACTATGGAGACAGTGAAAAATATGTGTTGCCAAGATTTGGATTGGTGGGGAGAGATGAATAGGTGGAAGGCAGAAGATTTTTGAGCAGTGGAAATACTCTGTATGATATCATAATGATGGATACATGCCTTTTTTACATTGGTCCAAACCCATAGAATGTACAACACCAAAAGTGAACCCTGAAGTAAACTGTGGACTTTGGGTGATTATGATGTGTCAGTGTAGATTTATCAGCTGTGACAAATGTACTTCCTGGTGAAGGATGTTGATAATGGGGGAGGTTATACATGTGTAGGGGCAGGGGATATATGGGAAATCTCTATACCTTCCTCCTAATTTTGCTGTGAATCTAAAACTACTCTTAAAACATAAAATCTTAAAAATAAAGTTATCTCTACATTCTAACATGAATAGAGGAGGCACAGATTGATGCCTATCCATTGGCGTACAGGAACAGCTAGTTATAAAAGCCACTATTAACAAATTATAGAAATTCATAGTTAACCACATTAAAACAAAGGTAAAAAAACCTGGAAATTTGATAATTACCATCTGGTAACTCTAGAAATCAGATTTTCCCCTATACTCATGGGTTACTTGTTTTTTTTTTTTTTAGAATTTGTGACAAACGTGCTTTTTTTTTTAACATCTTTATTGGAGTATAATTGCTTTACAGTGGTGTACTAGTTTCTGCTTTATAACAAAGTGAATCAGCTATACATATACATATATCCCCGTATCTCCTCCCTCTTGCATCTCCCTCCCATCCTCCCTATCCCACCCCTATAGGTGGTCACAAAGCACCGAGCTGATCTCCCTGTGCTATGCAGCTGCTTCCCACTAGCTATCTATTTTACATTTGGTAGTGTATATATGTCCATGCCACTCTCTCACTTTGTCCCAGCTTACCCTTCCCCCTCCCTGTGTCCTCAGGTCCATTCTCTAGTAGGTCTGCGTCTTTATTCCCGTCCTGCCCCTAGGTTCTTCATGAGTTTTTTTTTTTTTTTTTTAGATTCCATATATCTGTCTTAGCATACGGTATTTGTTTTTCTCTTTCTGACTTACTTCACTCTATATGATAGACTCCATGTCCATCCACCTCACTACAAATAACTCAATTTCGTTTCTCTTTATGGCTGAGTAATATTCCATTGTATATATGTGCCGCATCTTCTTTATCCATTCATCTGTCGATGGTCACTTAGGTTGGTTCCATGACCTGGCTATTGTAAATAGAGCTGCAATGAATATTGTTATACATGACTCTTTTTGAATTATGGTTTTCTCAGGGTATATGCCCAGTAGTGGGATTGCTGGGTCATATGGTAGTTCTAATTTTAGTTTTTTAAGGAACCTCCATACTGTTCTCCATAGTGGCTGTATCAATTTACATTCCTACCAACAGTGCAAGAGGGTTGCCTTTTCTCCACACCCTCTCCAACATTTATTGTTTGTAGATTTTTTGATGATGGCCATTCTGACTGGTGTGAGGTGATACCTCATTGTAGCTTTGACTTGCATTTGTCTAATGATTAGTGATGCTGAGCATTCTTTCATGTGTTTTTTGGCAATCTGTATCTCTTCTTTGGAGAAATGTCTATTTAGGTCTTCTGCCCATTTTTGGATTGAGTTGTTTGTTTTTTTGATATTGAGCCGCATGAGCTGCTTATATATTTTGGAGATTAGTCCTTTGTCATTTGCTTCATTTGCAAATATTTTCTCCCATTCTGAGGGTTGTCTTTTGGTCTTGTTTATGGTTTCCTTTGCTGTGCAAAAGCTTTTGAGTTTCATTAGGTCCCATTTGTTTATTTTTGTTGTTATTTCCGTTCCTCTAGGAGATGGGCCAAAAAGGATCTTGCTGTGATTTATGTCATAGAGTGTTCTGCCTATGTTTTCCTCTAAGAGTTTTATAGTGTCTGGTCTTACATTTAGGTCTTTAATCCATTTTGAGTTTATTTTTGTGTATGGTGTTAGGGAGAGTTCTAATTTCATTCTTTTACATGTAGCTGTCCAGTGGTTTACTATTTTTTGATTGCTAAAAGCTTTAGTTGTTTTTTTCTTTGGTGACTTTTCCAAACTATTTTTGAAAAAAGCATATTTTTAAATTTTATTTTTAAATTTTAGCTTTATTGAGGTATAAATAATGTATAAAATTATAAGATATTTAAAGTTGATATACATATTTATTGTGAAAGGAATCCCTCCCACTGGTTAATTTACACATCCAGAAAGGACTGTACTTCTGTGTATTGTCACTAAGTCTCTTCCTTTAGCTTATATTCAGCTAATATTTTTATAGTAACTTCCTTAAATACCAAGAACAGGGAAACAATAAACAAAACAAAGGGAAAATGTCTCCTATTCTTTCCAGACTGGTTCAGTTTGAAACAACACTTAGTCAGCCTTGCACTAAGTCTATCGAAGAGCCAGAGGATCTTAGGCTTAGGATCTCTTGGGTCTTTTCTGAGCACTCATCTTCTCTGGGTATGCATGTGGCTTTATAAACTCCCTAGTATACTTGGGAGCTTTTGATTGTCCTAATTTACTGAAGAATCTCTCCCTAGCTTTTCCTCTGAGGCTTTAGATAGTTTATGTATACCTCAGTAGTAATCATTTGCCCCAGGGGGCTACAGGTTGTTAGCTTTATAATGTTTTCAAGTGATTCCTGTCACTTTTCCATTCTTAGTTGGGTTGTCATTAGACAAAACAGAGATGAGTGCCTTGTATCAGTCCTTCAGGTTGCCCTAAGTTTAGAACAGATATACACAATACTTGATGAATAAGGTCATCTCTGTCCCACCAGAACCAAGGACCAGGTTCTCATACTGGGAATATGGCTGCTGTCTTCAGGACTCCCACTGAGCCAGAGAGCGGGGAGGGCAAGGGAAAGAAGACACAAGTAGATGAGAACAGGCAGGGTTGAATTATTTGGATTATTAACATGAAACATTTGTGCTTTACTCAAGCCGCTGGCATCATCTCACCTTGAATGCTTATACACTAAAGTTTACTTATATAGCTGTAAGTTCTTTTTTAACTATCATAGTGAGATTTACTGGGAAAAGTCAATACATGATAAAAAAAATTGATATCTTTTATTTACTTTAAAACAAAGATGGGGGGAAAAAAAACCTAAGGGAATTCCACTTTGGCAATTTACCCTCAGTTGATTTGAGTCTTTTAGCTCCTTGTTTTCTTTTTCTTTTTAAATTTTTTCTGAGAACATATGTGAGTAAGCATTCTTGATTTATTAAAATGGAACCATATTATATAATAATTCCTGTAATTAGGAGATTATGTTATTCTTAAAGCAATTAGTGTTAGAATATTTTAAACTGATCCCATGCCCAAACTACAAACATTCTAAAAATTATATTCAATTGATAGACTGTTCTCAAATCTTCTTCACTTATTTGGGTAACAGTTGTTGATCTCTTTCAGGTTATTTATATTTGTCTCTAAGGATAATTTAACTCTAGTTGAGCTGCTTTCATTCTTAATTAAAATGCTGTAAAACTTATCTATAACTCATTTTTCAATTTTTGGTTAGAAATATGAAGAGATAACTTGTAAGCATACATACTAATTCTAGAAGTATGGTGTGAAAATGAGGACATTTCATTTACGTCTCTCCATAAACAGCTATTATAGCCTTATAATCATTCTGCTTTTGAAGTTCTCATCTAGTATTCATGAATCCATTATTTCATCCAAATATTTTTAAGTGTCTACCATGCGCCTGGCATTTCACTACACAGTGGATATATAAAGACAAGTCGATCAAGGCTTATCCCTTTATTCAGCATAAAAATCTTTATTTATTATTTAATACCACTACTAGAAAGTTTGTAGGAGTAGTTTCCAAGCCAAATGATAACAATTTCAAGTAGTACAAAGTAGGGATATGTTTTGATCCCCCCTCCCTTATATTTAATTTGTGACAATGATTTTCTACTACTTTTGAATGAGCCATATATAATTTTAAAGTCAAATGTGAGTACTTTTCTGTGATAGAATGTTTTTGTTAGCAAGTACTAAGAGTAATCTCAACAAATCAGTAGTTCTTCTATTTAATTATTGCCAGGATAAATGGTTTAAGAATGATTACTGAAAAAAAAAGATTTGGGGCAGGTATTAAAATTCCATAGAGGGAAACATGTATCACATGTGTTTCAAGAAGAGATAAAATCATTCAGTTCCTTAAGTAGTAAAATTGAGAGCTAATTCATCTTCAAATATTTGACTGTGAGATCTAAGTTTGTGGTAGAGAACTGGTCTGGAAATGTTGTGCACTAAACTTCATAGGCTGGTTTTCATGAAGCTTCAGTTGTATGACCATGTTGAGGTAGGCAAGAATTGATTTCTTAAGTAAGATTTTGGCCCAGCTAATTGGTTCTTTCTTGGTCCATATACATTTAGGGCAGCAATGATTATCCCTTCATTCATGTGCTTTATTCAAGCTCATTATTTTTCACTACTGGTCATCAACTGAATCTCATGCTTAGGATCCTAGTCAACAGTGAAACAAACAAACAAAAAACTAATAAAATATTACATTAAACACAGTTAAACAGGTTGCTCAAAGAAGGGTATTTCAAATCCCCAAATATGCTAATGTGGACTCTGCAGCCTGAAAAAAGGATATAAAAGTCTAAGTGTCACAAACCAATTTGTGTGACCCATGCTATAATACTAGTGTTCTGTATATTACACTCTGGAAGGAGTTCTAGATGTTCTAAATTATTCCTTTAGACAAAATCAGAATGACATTCCTGGACCCCATTAATTTGAAGGTCATCAAATATACTTTTACTCAATTACACATCAGTATCCTTATAACTTACTCTCCAAAGGATTTTGGAATCGCTAAAAGTTAATATTCATTCGCTAAAAATGTCAGGCACTGAGCTGAGTACTACAGTAAACTAACCCGTTTTTTCCTCCAAAGAGCCTTGTAAAATCTGTGCCACTTTCCCCCACTTTACAGATGAAGCAATGAACTCTTAGTTGGTTAAGTAACTCAGTAGGTCTAAAGCCAGGATTCAGTCCTAAATAACATGATTTCATACATTCTCTCTTAACTATGCAGAGCATGTGTTATGGGGAAAGAAAGACAAAAACTGGGATATCAAAGACATCATTCTCTTCATAAAAACGCATGGGAGGAATTGACATAGGTCTCATTTTGAGGAAAAGTTGTGTTTCTCTTAAACAACTTGTTTGCTGGATGCTGTGAACCTCGTAACTCTTCACTTTTCCTTTGTGTTTTGAAGAAAACACAATCCTCACTATCAAATTTGGAATCCACATTTATTATTTATATATTGTAACATAATATAGCTTTCCAAGTCATAATCTTACCTTTATTAATTTTCTCACATATTCTTAATCCCAATTTTCTCAATATTTGTTCTCTTCTTTATTTAAACGTATTTTGCTAACAACTTCGAATCTTAGATTAAAAAACAAGCTATAAAGAAATACATACATTCATACAGGTAATTGAAATTCATGTTTGCCTTCTTTGTTATATTAAAACTCAAAATAGAAAGTATAAAATGAATTTACTTAAATCTTCACAAAAAAGTTCATTGGGAATATGAGCATTCAACTAGATTTTAATTTGAAAAAATATTTAGACTCTTAAGAGAATGTGGTATGCTATGTGCATTTTTAACATTTACAGTTGCAAGCTTCTCACATTGGGTAAACCAGCTGATCACTTACAAAGACAAATGCAAAATCTGGGACATTTTGTGTTCAAAATACTTTTATAAAAGCTTCTTTTACCTGCTAATGATGTGTATGCCCAATAATTGCAAACAATTGCTGCTAACCCCTATGATTTCAATGACAGAGACAAAAATGTCAGAGAACACAACAATCGTTTCAAATGAAAATGTCAAGATATCCATTAGAGAGGCATCAGAGACACATGATAAATGTGAAAAGGTCAACGTTCTACAATGCTGTCATTGAATGTAATGCTGCTTTTCTTTAACTTCTGATGAGGTACATATTATTTACACAACTTGAAACATGCTCCAAAAGCAGACATTATAAAATATGGCTCATAAGTCATGGTAGATTGGCGAACGCACCATATTACAGAGTCCACCATTTACTCATAAGTAAGCCTCCCATATGCAAGGTCACAAACTAAATCACTGTGGATAACAATTTGATATAAGGAATTAATGTTTTCCCTTGGGATGACTAGGGCTTGTTTTGTTCTTGGTGTATAACCAGCTAAATCCCCTGGTCCTGCATTGCCATGACTTTCATCACCTACAGCAATGGTAAGCTTGCCTCGCCTCACTTAACATGTTTGTGTCTCTAAAATGTCAGAGAAATACTGAGCTCTGACACCCTAAGTTCAGTATTACTGCTTCCAAACTGATATTATGGTCTGCTTTATTATTTACTATAATCAGTGAATGCTTTGCACATTGTGAAAAAATTGGCTTAAAGAATTAAGATGTTGAAAAGAGCTAATCTAGTCTCCTCACCAACTGGTTTTAAGGGTAAGAAACTCATTTTCTTAAATGGTAATAACTGAAAGGAAGAAAAGAAGAAATTGAGGGGTTTTTTTTTTTGACTAAGAATATTTACTTTACTTTTTATTTTTTAAAAAATTCCTGTATTCTTTCATTTATTTTTTTAACATCTTTACTGGAGTATAATTGCTTTACAGTGGTGTGTTAGTTTCTGCTTTATAATAAAGTGAATCAGCTATATATATACATATATTCCCATATCTCCTCCCTCTTGCATCTCCCTACCATCCTCCTTCTCCCACCCTTCTAGCTGCTCACAAAGCACCGAGCTAATCTCCCTGTGCTATGCGGCTGCTTCCCACTAGCTATCTGTTTTACATTTGGTAGTGTATATAAGTCCACACCACTCTCTCACTTCATCCCAGCTTACCCTTCCCACTCCCCATGTCCTCAAGTCCATTCTCTACATCTGCGTCTTTATTCCTGTCCTGCCCCTAGGTTCTTCAGAACCTTTTTTTTTTTTTCTAGATTCCATATATCTGTCTTAGCATACGGTATTTGTTTTTCTCTTTCTGACTTACTTCACTCTATATGACAGACTCCATGTCCATCCACCTCACTACAAATAACTCAATTTCGTTTCTCTTTATGGCTGAGTAATATTCCATTGTATATATGTGCCGCATCTTCTTTATCCATTCATCTGTTGATGGACACTTAGGTTGCTTCCATGTCCTGGCTATTGTAAATAGAGCTGCAATGAATATTGTTGTACACGACTCTTTTAGAATTATGGTTTTCTCAGGGTATATGCCCAGTAGTGGGATTGCTGGGTCATATGGTAGTTCTAATTTTAGCTTTTTAAGGAACCTCCATACTGTTCTCCATAGTGGCTGTATCAATTTACATTCCTACCAACAGTGCAAGACGGTTCCCTTTTCTCCACACCCTCTCCAACATTTATTGTTTGTAGATCTTTTGATGATGGCCATTCTGACTGGTGTGAGGTGATACCTCATTGTAGCTTTGACTTGCATTTCTCTAATGATTAGTGATGTTGAGCATTCTTTCATGTGTTTTTTGGCAATCTGTATATCTTCTTTGGAGAAATGTCTATTTAGGTCTTCTGCCCATTTTTGGATTGAGTTGTTTGTTTTTTTGATATTGAGCTGCATGAGTTGATTGTAAATTTTGGAGGTTAATTCTTTGTCAGTTGCTTCATTTGCAAATATTTTCTCCCATTCTAAGTGTTGTCTTTTCGTCTGTTTATGGTTTCCTTTGCTGTACAAAAGCTTTTAAGTTTCATTAGGTCCCATTTGTTTATTTTTGGTTTTATTTCCATTTCTCTAGGAGGTGGGCCAAAAAGGATCTTGCTGTGATTTATGTCATAGAGTGTTCTGCCTATGTTTTCCTCTAAGAGTTTTATAGTGTCTGGTCTTACATTTAGGTCTTTAATCCATTTTGAGTTTATTTTTGTATATGGTGTTAGTGTTCTAGTTTCATTCTTTTACATGTAGCTGTCCAGTTTTCCCAGCACCACTTATTGAAGAAGCTGTCTTTTCTCCATTGTATATTCTTGCCTTCCTTATCAAAAATAAGGTGACCATATGTGCGTGGGTTTACCTCTTTGCTTTCTATCCTGTTCTATTGATCTATATTTCTGCTTTTTTGCCAGTACCAAACTGTCTTGATTACTGTAGCTTTGTAGTGGAGTCTGAAGTCTGGGAGTCTCATTCCTCAGGCTCTATTTTTCTTTCTCAAGATTGCTTTGGCTATTCGGGGTCTTTTGTGTTTCCATACAAATTGTGAAATTTTTTGTTCTAGTTCTGTGAAAAATGCCAGTGGTAGTTTGATAGGGATTGCATTGAATCTGTAGATTGCTTTGGGTAGTGTAGTCATTTTTACAATGTTGATTCTTCCAATCCAAGAACACAGTATATCTCTCCATCTGTTTGTATCGTCTTTAATTTGTTTCATCAGTGTCTTATAGTTTTCTGCATACAGATCTTTTGTCTCCTTAGATAGGTTTTTTCCTGGGTATTTTATTCTTTTTGTTGCAATGGTAAATGGGAGTGTTTCCATAATTTCTCTTTCAGATTTTTCATCATTAGTGTATAGGAATGCAAGAGATTTCTGTGAATTACTTTTGTATCCTGCAACTTTACCAAATTCATTGATTAGCTCTAGTAGTTTTCTGGTGGCATCTTTAGGATTCTCTATGTATAGTATCATGTCATCTGCAAACAGTGACAGCTTTACTTTTCTTTTCCAATTTGGATTCCTTTTATTTCTTTTTCTTTTCTGATTGCTGTGGGTAAAACTTCCAAAACTATGTTGAATAATAGTGGTGAGAGTGGGCAACCTTGTCTTGTTCCTGATCTTAGAGGAAATGGTTTCAGTTTTTCACCACTGAGAATGATGTTGGCTGTGGGTTTGTCATATATGGCCTTTATTATGTTGAGGTAAGTTCTCTCTATGCCTACTTTCTGGAAGGTTTTTACCATAAATGGGTGTTGAATTTTGTCGAAAGTTGAATTTTTTCTGCATGTATTGAAATTATCATATGGTTTTTCTCGTTCAGTTTGTTAATATGGTTTATCACATTGATTGATTTGCGTATATTGAAGAATCCTTGCATTACTGGGATAAACCCCACTTGATCATGGTGTATGATCCTTCTAATGTGCTGTTGGATTCTGTTTGCTAGTAATTTGTTCAGGATTTTTGCATCTATGTTCATCATTGATATCGGCCTATAGTTTTCTTTCTTTGTGACATCTTTGTCTGGTTTTGGTATCATGGTGATGGTGGCCTCGTAAAATGAGTTTGGGACTGTTCACCCCTCTGCTGTATTTTGGAAGAGTTTGAGAAGGATAGGTGTTAGCTCTTCTCTAAATATTTGATAGAATTCACCTGTGAGGGTATCTGGTCTCGGCTTTTGTTTTTTGGAAGATTTTTCATCACAGTCTGAATTTCAGTGCTTGTGACTGGTCTGTTTATATTTTCTATTTCTTCCTGGTTCAGTGTCAGAAGGTTGTGCTTTTCCAAGAATTTTCCATTTCTTCCAGATTGTCCATTTTATTGGCATATAGTTCCTTGCTGTAATCTATCATGATCCTTTGTATTTCTGCAGTGTCAGTTGTTAATTCTCCTTTTTCATTTCTAAGAAGATTTGAGTCTTCTCCCTTTTTTTCTTGATGAGTCTGGCTAACGGCTTATCAAATATTTTTATCTTCTCAAAGAACCAGCTTTTAGTTTTATTGATCTTTGCTATTGTTTACTTCATTTCTTTTTCATTTATTTCTGATCTGATCTTTATGATTTATTTCCTTCTGCTAACTTTGGGTTTTTCTGTTCTTCTTTCTCTAATGTTTTAGGTGTAAGATTAGGTTGTTTATTTGAGATTTTTCTTGTTTCTTGCGGTAAGATTGTATTGCTGTAAACTTACCTCTTAGAACTGCTTTTGGTGCATCCCATAGGTTTTGGGTTGTCGTGTTTTCATTGTCATTTGTTTCTAGGTAGTTTTTGATTTCCTCTTTGATTTCATCAGTGATCTCTTGGTTATTTAGTAGTGTATTGTTTAGCCTCCATGTGTTTGTATTTTTTACAGATTTTTCCTGTAATTAATATCTAGTCTCATAGCGTTGTGGTAGGAAAAGGTACTTGATACAATTTCAATTTTCTTAAATTTACCAAGGCTTGATTTGTGACCCAAGATATGATCTATCCTGGAGAATGTTCCATAAGCACTTGAGAAGAAAATTTATTTTGTTGTTTTTGGGTGGAATGTCCTATAAGTATCAATTAAGTCCATCTTGTTTAATGTATCATTTAAAGCTTGTGTTTCCTTATTTATTTTCATTTTGGGTGATCTATCCATTGGTGACAGTAGGGTGTTAAAGTCCCCTACTATGATTGTGTTACTGTCGATTTCCCCTTTTGTGGCTGTTAGCGTTTGCCTTATGTATTGAGATGTGCCTATGTTGGGTGCATAAATATTTACAATTGTTATATTTTGTTCTTAGATTGACCCCTTGATCATTATGTAGTGTCCTTCTTTGTCTCTTGTAATAGTCTTTATTTTAAAGTCTCTTTTGTCTAATATGATATGAGAATTGCTACTCCAGCTCTCTTCCGATTTCCATTTGCATGGCATATCTTTTTCTATCCCCTCACTTTCAGTCTGTATGTGTCCCTTGGTCTGAAATGCATCTCTTGTAGACAGCATACATACATGTGTTGTTTTTGTATCCATTCAGCCAGTCTGTGTCTTATGGTTGGAGCATTTAATCCTTTTACATTTAAGGTAGTTATCAATATGTATGTTCCTATTACCATTTTCTTAATTGTTTTGGATTTATTATTGTAGGTCTTTTCCTTCTCTTGTGTTTCCTGCCTAGAGAAGTTCCTTTAGCATTTGTTGTAAAGCTGGTTTTGTGGTGCTGAATTCCCTTAAATTTTGGTTGTCTGTAAAGCTTTTAATTTCTCTGTCAAATCTGAATGAGATCCTTGCTGGGTAGAGTAATCTTGGTTGTAGGTTTTTCCCTTTCATCACTTTAAATATGTCCTGCAACTCCCTTCTGGCTTGCAGGGTTTCTGCTGAAAGATCAGCTGTTAACCTTATGGGGATTCCCTTGTATGTATGTTTGGTTTTTTTTCCCTTGCTGCTTTTAATATTTTTTCTTTGCATTTAATTTTTGATAGTTTGATTAATATGTGTCTTGGCGGGTTTCTCCTTGGATTTATCCTGTATGGGACTCTCTGCACTTCCTGGACTTGATTGACTATTTCCTTTCCCATGTTAGGGAAGTTTTCAACTATAATCTCTTAAAATATTTTCTCAGTCCCTGTCTTTTACTCTTCTTCTGGGACCCGTATAATTCGAATGTTGGTGCGTTATAGTTGTCCCAGAGGTCTCTGAGACTGTTCTCAATCTTTTCATCCATTTTTCTTTGTTCTGCTCTGTGGTAGTTATTTCCACTATTTTATCTTCCAGGTCACTTATCTGTTCTTCTGCCTCAGTTATTCTGCTATTGATTCCTTCTAGAGAATTTTTAATTTCATTTATTGTGTTGTTCATCATTGTTTGTTTGCTCTTTAGTTCTTCTAGTTCCTTGTTAAACGTTTCTTGTATTTTCTCCATTGTATTTCCAAAGATTTTGGATTATCTTTACTATCATTACTCTGAATTCTTTTTCAGGTAGACTGCCTATTTCCTCCTCAGTTGTTTGGTCTGGTGGGTTTTTGCCTTGCTCCTTAATCTGCTGTGTGTTTCTCTGTCTTCTCATTTTGCTTAACTTACTGTGTTTGGGGGGTCTCCTTTTCACAAACTGCAGGTTCATAGTTCCCATTTTGTTTTGGTGTCTGCCCCCAGTGTCTAAGTTTGGTTCAGTGGGTTGTGTAGGCTTCCTGGTGGAGGCGACTAGTGCCTGTGTCCTGGTGGATGAGGCTGGATCTTGTCTTTCTGGTGGGCAGGACCGCGTCCGGTGGTGTGTTTTGTGGTGTCTGTGACCTTATTTTGATTTTAGGCAGCCTCTCTGCTAATGGGTGGGGTGTTCCTGTCTTGCTAGTTGTTTGGCATAGGGTGTTCACCACTGTAGCTTGCTGGTTGTTGAGTGGAGATGGATGGGTCTTAGCATTGAAATGGAGATCTCTGAGAGAGCTTTCACCATTTGATACTACGTTGGAGCTGGAAAGTCTCTGGTGGACCAATGTCCTGAACTCGGCTCTACCACCTCAGAAGCACAGGCCTGACACCTGGCTGGAGCACCAAGACCCTGTCAGCCACACAGTTCAGAAGAAAAGGGAGAAAAAAGAAAGAAAGAAAAATAATAATAATAAAATAAAAATTATTAACAATAAAAAAATGTAAAAGTCATAAAAAGAAAGAAAGAAGAGAGCAACCAAACCAATAAACAGAGCAACCAATGATAACAAGCGCTAAAAACTATACTAAGGAAATGGACAGCCAGAGCCCTAGGACAAATGGTGAAAGCAAAGCTATTCAGAGAAAGTCACACAAAGAAGCGTTCACATACACAATCACAAAAAGAGAAAAAGAAAAAATATGTATATATCTTTTGGGACTTCTGAGGTCTTCTGCCAGCTTTCAGTAGGTGTTCCGTAGGAATTGTATTTGTATGTAGATGTATTTCTGATGTATTTGTGGGAAGGAAGGTGATCTCCATGTCTTACTCCTCTGCCATCTTGAAAGTCTCCCGAAGGTTTTTTATAGTTGTATTATTTTTATAGAAATCAAGTCTTTAGCATTCCTTCTCTTCTAATTAGCTCTACAAACATATTATAAATGACCACTATTAGGATATCAGCATGGAGCATTTTTTGGTGGTAATAACAAACAAACAAACAAAAAAACACTAGTCTTTTTTTTTTTTTTCTATAAGCATTGAAAGAGAAAAAAGTATATAGCTGCCAAGTGTTATTCTGTTCCCTTCAACTGGGGATAAATGGAAAATAAAGTTATTTTTGAACTTAAATCCAATCAATTTCAATACAAAATAGATGAAAATGGGAAACTCTTTAGTCTCAAATGGTGAGTATTCATCATTAATTTGGTTATTATACTGCATGTGTGTTTTCATACTCAAGTTTAATTATATATAGATGTAGATATATACCTCCAATATTAACACTAGTCATAATTTAATGTGTAAATTATATTTATATTACCTAATCTTTGATATTAAAACATAGAGAATATTTTGATGTGCTGGGTATTTCCATATATGAAAATTTCTTCTTCTCAAGGGCATGATTTATTTTTCTATCATTTTAATACATTTAATATTAAACTCTGTAAACTTAGTGAGGTTTTTTAGAGTCTGTCTCAGATTTTTCATGAGTAAAATGAGGCTATTATGAGTACCTATATCAAAGGATTGCAATGAAGTATAATACATGAACAGCATTTAATACTGTGGTGGCACTTAAGTGCTTAGTACATAATAGCTATTATTATTGTTGCTGTGTTTGCTGTTAAGTGAGAGACACTAAAATTGACTGAATTATCAGATATATGGAAATCAGATGATTTGCTCCCTGATAGAGTCTTATAGTTCATCCCTAAATTCATTGGGTCACCATGGCCCAGGATTTGGTTCTCAGCTTATAGCTCTCAATTTCAGTTTGTTTTTGTTTGGTTTGGTTTGGTTTTGGTTTCCAAAATAAGATTTAAATTCTAGAAGCCAGAATCAATTAACCAAACTTCACAAAGTGCTGATTTAAATAAAAGAATCTCTAATTACTTAAAATGGTAAGCAAGTCGAAGGATCACTGGCATCAGTTGTTTCCTGTGGGCACTCACGTCTTATGGATAACATGGCCTGTAAGATCAACACATGGATCAGAAAACATCCTAGTTAACACAGAGATGGGTCATTTAGAATTTGGGCTTTTTAAAAATCCCAGTTCTATTAAGCTGGAACATCTAGATAAATTGATTCCCTTCATTCTTTGCATTGAAGAGGATTCTTTTTTTTTTTTTTAATTTATTTATTTATTTATTTTTGGCTGTGTTGGGTCTTCGTTTCTGTGCGAGGGCTCTCTCCAGTTGCGGCGAGCGGGGGCCACTCTTCATCATCGCGGTGCGCGGGCCTCTCACTGTCGCGGCCTCTCTTGTTACGGAGCACAGGCTCCAGACGCGCAGGCTCAGTAGCTGTGGCTCACGGGCTTAGTTGCTCCGCGGCATGTGGGATCTATCCCAGACCAGGGCTCGAACCTGTGTCCCCTGCATTGGCAGGCAGATTCTCAACCACTGCACCACCAGGGAAGCCCCTGAAGAGGATTCTTATAACACAAATGTGAATGTATCATGTCCAGAGCAGAACATACTCTTTTTCCTGCATAGCATTAAATGTTGGATAAATATTGCCACAGTTTTTCTATTCAATGTTCCAGTCCCCTGCTGTCATTTAGTAGCATCAAAAACATCACTACCTCTTGACAGACTATGGTAGGCAGAATAATTGCCTCCTAAAGATGTCCACATCTCAATCCCCAGGACCTGTGAATATGTTATCTTACATGACTAAAGGGACTTTGTAAATGTGATTGAATTAAGGACCTTGAGATGGGGAGATTATCCTGGAGTATCTGGGTGGGGTCAGTGTAATCAAAGGGTCCTTTAGTGATACATGTACACAATGGTATACGACTCCACCATGTAAAAGAATGAAATAATGCCATTTGCAGGCACATAGAGAAACCTGAAGATAACCATATGGAGTAAAGTAATCAGAAACACAAAGGCCAATATTATATGATATCACTTTTAGGTGGAATCTAAAAATAAACATGATTGAAATAATTGAGAAAACATAAACAGACTCAGGGACTTAATGAAAAAAAAAAAAAAAAAGCTACACTGCTGGCTCTGAAAATGAGGGAAGGGGCCATGAGCAAAAAAATGCAGGCAGTCTCTAAAAGCTTGAAAAGACAAGTTAACAGAGGCTCCCTTGAGCCTCCAGAAGGAACACAGCCCTGCATCGAGTTTAATCAGTGGGATCTATTTCAGACTTCTGACTTCCAGAGCTGTAAGAAAATAAATTTGTGTTATTTTATGTCACTAAGTTTTTGGTAACTTATTACAGCAACGATAGGAAAGTAACACACAGGAAAAGAAGTGAGTCCTCTGTTCAATAATGCTCCAGTGGCTTTCCATCTAATCCAAGGTAAAAGTGAAAACCCTCTTTATGGTGGCTTAAAGGACCTAGATGGGCATGCCTGCTCCCTCCCTCATACCTCTTACCTCTTTACAGTTCTTCTCCCCTTGCTTTCTCTTCTCCAGAACAACTGCCCTCTTCATTTTCCTCTCATATGCCAGGCGCACTTCAGTCCTGTCTATTCTTCTATCTAAACAGATCTTATTCCAGTTGTATCACAATCACAAAGAGGAATTTTCTGACCACCCTAAGTGAGCCATAACCTATCACGGGTAAAACAATCATAATCCACTGCTGCTTCTTAACACTCCGAATTCTCCCTCTCTTCTTTCCTTTTCTCAATAACACTTATTATATTCTAGCATAGTAATTTGTTTATTTAGTTTGGGTATTTAATGACTAAAAGCTCTAAGAGGGCAAGGGGTTTTGTATATTTTATTTAATGTGTCTCTAGTGCTTGGCACATAATAGGTACTCAGTAAATATTTGTTGAATAGGTGAAATAACACACTAGGTTAGAGTTTTTACATGAATAATTACATTAAATTGCAATTTTTCAAGACAAAACTGACCCATGTATCTTGAATGAGATGTTGGAAATAACATAATCCTATTAGCATCATGTTTTTAACCAGCTTATCTTTAATAACAAAAATAAATTTTACATTTTAAATAACCCTTTCTTATATTAAATTCTTGGATCCTTATAGTAGATCTTTAAAGTGGGTATTATTTTTTCCTCCATTTTATTGTTTAGTAAATTCAGTTCCAAAAAAGTAAGTAGCAGAGTATTATCTTAAATCAGATCGGCTTTTCCAATGGCCTCTGCTCTTCCTTCATCAGATAGCTCTTCGTTTATGTTAACCCAGCATCTGGCTAATCTTATCCATTCTATTGTGCCTTTACTAGCTTCAATTTTCCTGCTAACCAGGGAAATTTTCATGAGTTTCTAACAAATTACGGGGTGTTTATGTATTACCAACATCAAGGGTAATGACACAGCAAAGCAAATTGGAGATATTTACCCAGAAGAAGTGAAAACATCTGTCCATTCCAAAGCATGTACATGACAACCCAAATGCCCATCAGCCGGTGAGTGGTTGAGCACACTGTAATATAGCCATATAAAGGAATACTATTCAGTAAAGGGAATGGACTACTGAAACATTTTACAATATGCATTAATCTCAGAAGATTATGCTATGTGAAGTAAACTAGATTTAATAGGCTATATATTGTATGTTTTCCATTTAGATGACATTTTTGGAAAAGATGAAATTATGAGAACAAAAAACATAAATGATAGCTGGGGGCTAGGGTTGGTGTATCTATTTTTCCTTTTAAATTTATTGAGATACAATTGACATACAGCATTGTATAAGTTTAAGGTATACAGCATAATGATTCGACTTATATTGGGAAATGATTACCACAATAAGTTTGGTAAACATCTATTATGTCATATAGATACAAAATAAAAGAAAAAAGAAAAAATATTTTTCTTGTGATGGAACTCAGAATTTACTCTCTTAATAACTTTCATATATAACCTACAGCAGTGTTAATTATATTTATCATGTCGTGCATAACATCCCTAGTAATTATTTATCTTATAACTAGAAGTGTTTATACTTTTGACTGCCTTTATCCAATGCCACCCCCCGGTACCCCAAATCTGATCTCTTTTTCTATGAGTTTGTTTGTTTGTCTGTTTGTTTTTGAAATGTAATTGACCTCCAACACTATATGAGTTCCTGGTGTACAAATAATGATTCAATATTTCTATACCTTTCAAAAAGTTCACCACAATAAGTCTAGTTACCATCTGTCACCACACAAAAGTACTATATTATTGTCGACTATATTCCCCACACTGTACATTTCTTACCGGTGACTCATTTATTTTGTAACTGGAAATTTCTACCTCTTAATCTTCCTCACCTATATCTCTCATCTCTTTACCCCCTTCCCCTCTGGCAACCACCTTTTTGTTATATCTTGGTTGTGGTAGAGATCACATGACTGAATAAGTTTGCCGAAAATCATAGAATTGTACTCCTAAAAGGGTGTATTTTACTGTGTGTGTGTAAATTATACCTCAATAAATGAAAACAAATAAAAGTAAAAGTAATATGTATAGTTGGAATTTGAACTAAGACTGACACTAGATATTTTATGCTGTAATTCTCCCATGCCACTCAATTTTTACTTAAAACACTTCTTTATAAATAATCTCTTTCCATTTCAAGGTTTTGTTTTGTATTGTTTTTACTCTAAGAAATGTTTTATGATTGCATTTAGTGTGAATTCTGGAAGGTGTAGTTAGTGTTTATAGATTAACTTAGTTCACATACTTAGTTTAAGAAAGTCTATATTTTAGCTCTTGCTAATGTTTGTCACCATGGGAAAGTCAACCATACTCCCTATACATCAGGTTGTTAATTGGTAAAAGGAGAATATTAAACTATATTTCTAGGATTTCTTGTGTATTTCTACATTTCTTATAGAAGCACCTTTGTTGTTTGACTAAGAACACTTAATTTATAGTTTTCCTTTGTAATATGCTGAAGTATTAGTGATGGTTAATTTTATGTGTCAGTTTACTGGGCCACAAGGTATCCAGATACTTGATAAAACATTATTCTGGTTGGAGTTAGGGTGTTTCTGGGTGAGATTATCCTTTTAATTGGTAGACTGATTAAAGTAGATTGTCCTCCTCAATGTGGGTAATCCTTATCCAATCCATTGAAGGTCTGAATAGAATAAAAGCCTGAGTAAGAAAGAATTCTTTCTCTCTGTCTATCTGAGCTTGGACATCAGTCCTATCTTGTCTTCAGATTCTGACTCACAATGGAATTTCACCATCAACTTTCCTGGTTCTCAGGTCTTCAGATTTGAACTAGAATTATACCATGGGCTCTCTTGGGTCTCCTGCTTGCCAACTGCAGGTCTTGGGACTTTTCAGCCTCCATAATTGCATGAACCAATTCCTTATAGTAAATCCTCTTCTCTGTCTCTCTCTCTCTCTCAATCTCTCTTTCTGTCTCTCCCTCAATAGATGATAGATAGATAGATAGATAGATAGATAGATAGATAGATAGATAATAGATAGATAGATAGATGATAGATAGATATGATAGGTAAGGTAGATGGATGTTATGTATTGATATTGTGAAAAGAACTGTGTCAAGAATGGCTGAGATGTTACCTGAGAATTTCCATGTTTGCTGCCCTTGCTGGATTTTTGCTGAACATTCTAAATTAAAACTGCTAAATAGTTACTGAGTTGCTAAAAGGAAAGGATAATGTTGAGAACTGGATTTTTCTGGACTAAAGAAAACATACTTTTTCCTAGTAACGAATGTGATGCTTGCCATAATCCAATTGTATGCATAAAACAATTTTACCCTCCAATCCAAATTCTTGGTAAGCAACTTGTATAAGCTTGCATTGACTTTCCCTTTTTCCTGTAAAATCCACTGCCCATTTTCCACCAGTTGGACAGTATTCTGAGTTCCTTCAGAATCTGTGGTCCCTAAATTGCAATTCTAAGACCCCAAATAAACTGCTTTTTTGCCTCTTTACCATTTGCGGCCCTTTTCGGTTAACATTTTTGGTGTCAGAAGTGGAATCCAAAGCTGGCTTCTACCCATGTCTGAAACCACAGTGGATTCAAACAAGATACCTATGTAAACTCCATGTGCTTTGTCACCTCCCTAGTGGCTCCGAGTCTGGGAGGTAAGTCCTCTTGGTCCCAAAACTTCCTCCTTGTGTGAGGTTCAGACCTTTATTCTGGATGTCTTTTGTTCGATTGATCGCTTAAGTGCTTGCTCCCTTTTGGTAAGGGCATTATAATAGGACATTCACAGTCTAAGACTGTTGTGAGGGAGGATTCTACCCTGTCAGGGACTCCTGCTAGATACATGCACAAGAAGTATGGGGCTGTCTCTTGTGCTTACCTAGGTAAATGGCAGTGGTGTACCAGAGATGACATAAAATTGACCTGGCCACGATGAGGAACTTTTGAAATTCCAAAATAGATCCTTTTGCTCACACAATTAGAAGCTAAAGGGTCTAAAACAATGCAAATAGAGTGAGAAGCATATTTCAGCTGAAGTCTGAAGTCTCCCACTGAGCTCATGAAACCCAAAAGTTTTGCAAATCTAAAATTTCTTCACTTCAGGATACTGTTTCGAAGCTCACTGCTGCAAATAAGAATTTATGCTGTCATCTAAATACTCCAGAAAAGGCTCAAGAAGCCTCTTCCTCTCTTTCTTCTGCTTTAGCTCCTGCTTACCCAGAACTTGCTGAGCTGTCATTCTGTTCTGATTCTCCTATTTCTCCTCCAAAATCCTTACCCCCACCTACTAGCCCTCTTGTAAAAAAATCTTTCCTTTTGCCACTAATTTGGACCCTGATGGCACTCGCTATCCGGTAAACTATGGGCCTTGGTCCCCTGCAGAATTATGGGCCATAGCTAAGGAATTTCCCAAGGTCACTAGGTACCCCTCCACTTTGCAGAAGAATTTAACCTTGTGATACAAACTTATGATCCAGGCTTCTCTGATTTGTATCAACTAACTCACATCTTAGTCAGAGAAAGCCAAGGCAGATACAGGCAAACTACCACTGTCTGGCTTCAGCCTTTAGATGATATCCACAGAAAGGACATCAGGGTGGCTGTACCAGCTACTCAGGTAGCTCAAGCCCCTCATGAATCAGTTCCTTGGGATTTCCCACATCTGTTGCCTGGGGAAAAATTCATTCTACTACACAAAGACCTAATGAAACTGTTCATGATTATTACTCATACCTACAGCAAGCATTCCGGCAAAACTCTGGGCTACTTGCTGGGGCAAACAGTATTCAAACCCTCTTTAATTCAATCTTTGTTGGGGGATTAGATGAGGAGTTTGGACTGCTGGTAAAATGGGCACAATTACATTGGGAAACAGTGACCACGCCTGATCTGGTCAATTGGCTAATCATTTGTCTGAAGCAATCAAAAGCATAGAAAAATGCAAAACCACTAAAATCATGAATTTGTAGCTGCAGCAATTTCAGCAGCCACTTCAGCGCAAAGACCAAAATCCCCATAAGGACCCCTTCCAGGAACCAGGTCCCTGCCACTATTGTAAATAGCCTGGCCACTGGAAGAATTGCCCAAAGTTAAAAAGAAGACCCCATCAGCAGCCCAAAGCTCCTCACTCTGACCCTTCTCATGAACTTTATAAGAAATTTGAGAAACGTCTTCCTTTCAGACACTCAAGAATAGGGATGCTCCAGGGAAAGTACTAGGGTTTTCCAAGTATTTCCACTAACACCATTGGGAGAACTGGACCTTTTTATAGGAGCCAAGGCTATTAATGCTCTTTGGCGCAGGAGCAACTTTGTCTATCTTGAACCCCACCAGCCTCAAGGACACCCTTCCTCAAAGTACAGAAAAGGTACAAATGGTAGAAGTTTCCAACACAGCTATGAAAGTAAGCAAACCGCCACCTTGCCTTTTGAGATAGGCTCTTGTCAGGGAACTCACCAGTTTCTTCTTGTTTCTTCTGCTCCTGTACACATTTGGGACCAAGATCTCCTGGAAAAATTACAAGCTAATATTTCCTTTTCTCAAAAAGGAAAATTACACTATTCTGGATTCCTCTGGAATCTATAATCCCTGAATTACAATCCTAAGACCCCAAATAAACTGACTTTTTGCCTCCTTACAGCTTGTGGTAGTTTTCAATTAACAATGTAGATAGACGGATAAAGAAATAAATGTATATATATATATAGAGAGAGAGAGAGCCCATTGAGCCTGGGAGACAGAGCACCAGAGAGAGGTAGACTTCTTTGCCTCAGCTGTGCTAACGAGGTGGAAGCAGGAGAACAACTATAGACTACGCCCTGCTTAAGGGCCTGCTGGTCTGAGAGAGAAGAGGCAGGGCCACATACAACCAAAAACCCTTAAATGTGGCCAGACGTGGAGGAGCAAATGAAGAGGGTGGAAAGAGGGCACTTTCTCCTGGGAATGGATTAGAAGTCACTTTTCTCACGAGGAGCAAGGGTACACATGTTTCCATTGTTCTTGGAGTTTTATTTCCTTTTTTGTTTGTTTTTATTTTTTGTTTTTTGTATTCATTGAATTTGTTGTTGTTTTGTTTGTTTTTGTTTTTGTTTTTATTGGAGTACAGTTGATTTACAATGTTGTGTTAGTTTCAGGTGTACAGCAAAGTGAATCAGTTATACATACACATATATCCACTCTTTTTTGTTTAGATTCATTTCCATATAGGTCATTACAGAGTATTAAGTAGAATTCCCTGTGCTTTACAGTATGTCATTATCTATTTTATATATAAAATAGTGTGTATATGTCAATCCCAATCTCCCAATTTATCCCTGTCCCCCTCTTTTCCCCCTGGTAACCATAAGTTTGTTTTCTACATTTGTGACTCTATTTCTGAGATTGTCATACTGAGTGAAGTAAGTCAGACAGAGAAAGACAAATATATGGTATCACTTATATGTGGAATCTAAAAATATGGTACAAATGAACTTATTTTCAAAATTGTTTTCTATTATGGAACATTAATTGTAGCATCTAAGAAATTCCACACTGTCCAGAATAATTGTGTATTGCTAAGATTTTTATCTTAGAGTTTAATAATTTAGTTATTAGAAACTACTGTAGAAAGTAGATTTTCTCATTTAAAAATCTCTACTTTAAAAAGTTCAAAGCTTTTTAAAGTTCTCCTTAATCACATCTATGATAGCAAAGAAAGTATGTGTTGATGTTTCCTTTCTTCAAATATATTAAACTACAATTATTGCCTTGATCATTGGTCAATTTCAAACACATACTTGAATAAAATTAAATGGCAAAATTCCATGAATAGCTTGGCACTGGGTCTACATTTTTTTTTTATGTTTGGCTCCATGATTTACATGTGTTTAATGAGTTAGTAACTTGTTCAATTTATTTTCATTACATAACATAACCAACTCTAGATCATTAGAAGATTTCCTGAAATCAGAAGCAAGTAGAGTAGAATAGTGGGATAGATTTCTCACTATTCTTTCATACAACCATGATCTTCAAGAGCTCTTGGTCTCACTTCTTGCATGAAACAGATTAAATTTGCTATTCTTAGGTCAGTCTTTATTCCATTTGACTGATATTTTGATATGTTCTTGCATCAACGGTACATTAAACTTATATTTTTTAAATATAGCTTTATATCAAGTAAGATGTCACACCTTTACTATTTGTTTAAAAAAATTTTAGGTCTTCAAGTACCATTATCCATTTAATTTTCTCAAAAAATATCTTGAACAACTTGTTTCCTAGATACATTAGAGTTTTGTAGCTTATATTTGGATATTTTGGTAGCTTAGAGTTTTTTATTATTATGAATATTGGTCTTATGGCCATTCACATATACATCTTTTCATCAATTTATGTTTTCGTTTCTCTTGATCAATACCTAAAAGTGAAATTACTGAGTAATATAGTAAATGTACATTTAAATTTATAGGATATCACCATGCTGTATTACAAAATAGCAGTGCCATTTTACATTCCTATCAGCAATGTACAAGATCTTTAATCTCCCACATCTTCACCAACACTTGGTATCATCAGTCTTTTTTTTGTTGTTGTTTTTGTTAGTCTTTTAAAACTTAGCTCTTCTATTGTGAACACAGTGATAACTCTGCGATTTCAGTTTGTATTCTCTTATGATTATGATGTTGAGCATCTTTCTTTGAGCTTGATAGCTATTTTTATATTTGCTTTATGAAGTGTCTGTTCAAATATTTTGTCCTTTTTTTTTTTTCTTGTTATTGAGTTTTAAGACCTCTTTATGTATTCTGGATACAAGCCCTTAGTTGGATATGGTTATACAAAAATCTTCTCCTTGCCTATAATTTACCTTTTTAAACTACATCTTTTGAAAAACAAAAGTTTGTAATCTTGATAACTCCATTTTATCAAATGTTTTTCGTTATACTTTCCATTTTTGTGCCATGTTTAAACAAAACATTTTACTTAACTCAATATCATAAATATTTCTTCTATGCCTCTTTAAGTTTAATAATTTTATCTCATATTTAGGTCTACGATCCATTTTGAGTTAATTTGTGTGTATCTGTGAAATAAAGGTCAAGCTTCATTTTTTTATTTTTTGTACCCATATCCAATTGTTCTAGCACCATATGTTGAAAAACCTACTTGTTTCTCATTGAATTACCTTAGCAATTCTGTTGAAAATCAATTGGCCGTACAAATGTGGTTCTACTTGGGCTCTCTATTCTATTACATTGATTAATATTCATCCTTACATTAATACTGTGCAGCAATGATTTTACCTTTACAGTAAGTCTTAAGATCAGATATTTTACATTCTCTAATTTTTTTTAATATTAAAAATTATTTTGGCTATTCTACATCCTTTGTCCTTCCATAAAAATTTTAAAATTGACTTGTCAGCTCTGTCAGAAATACCTGTTAATATTTTGATTGTGAGTGCATTGGATATATAGATTAATTTGTGTAGTATTGTCATTTTAAAAATATTGAGTCTCCAAACCAGACCTTGTCAATTTATTTAGGTCTTCTTTAATTTCCTTTTGTAATGTTTTCTATTTTTAAGCATACAGAGCTTAGAAAGCTTTTGTCACATTTATTCCTAAGTATTTTTATACTATTATAAATATTCTAGTTTTTAAAATTTTATATGGGATGATACTATACATAGAGAATCCTAAAGATGCTACCAGAAAAGTACTAGAGCTAATCAATGAATTTGGTAAAGTAGCAGGATACAAAATTAATGCACAGAAATCTCTTGCATTCCTATACACTAATGATGAAAAATCTGAAAGACAAATTAAGGAAACACTCCCATTTACCATTGCAACAAAAAGAATAAAATACCTAGGAATAAACCTACCTAAGGAGACAAAAGACCTGTATGCAGAAAATTATAAGACACAGATGAAAGAAATTAAAGATGATACAAATAGATGGAGAGATATACCATGTTCTTGGATTGGAAGAATCAACATTCTGAAAATGACTCTACTACCCAGCAATCTACAGATTCAATGCAATCCCTATCAAACTACCAATGGCATTTTTCACAGAACTAGAACAAAAAATTTCACCATTTGTATGGAAACACAAAAGACCCCGAATAGCCAAAGCAATCTTGAGAAAGAAAAACGGAGCTGGAGGAATCAGGCTCCCTGACTTCAGACTATACTACAAAGCTACAGTAATCAAGACAATATGGTACTGGCACAAAAACAGAAATATAGATCAATGGAACAGGATAGAAAGCCCAGAGATAAACCCACGCACATATGGTCACCTTATCTTTGATAAAGGAGGCAAGAATATACAATGGAGAAAAGACAGCTTCTTCAATAAGTGGTGCTGGGAAAACTGGACAGCTACATGTAAAAGAAGGAAGTTAGAACACTCCCTAACACCATACACAAAAATAAACTCAAAATGGATTAAAGACCTAAATGTAAGGCCAGACACTATCAAACTCTTAGAGGAAAATATAGGCAGAATACTCTATGACATAAATCACAGCAAGATCCTTTTTGACCCACCTCCTAGAGAAATGGAAATAAAAACACAAATAAACAAATGGGACCTAATGAAACTTAAAAGCTTTTGCACAGCAAAGGAAACCATAAACGAGATGAAAAGACAACCCTCAGAATGGGAGAAAATATTTGCAAATGAAGCAACTGACAAAGGATTAATCTCCAAAATTTACAAGCAGCTCATGCAGCTCAATATCAAAAAAACAAACAACCCAATCCAAAAATGGGCAGAAGACCTAAATAGACATTTCTCCAAAGAAGAGATACAGATTGCCAACAAACACATGAAAGAATGCTCAACATCATTAATCATTAGAGAAATGCAAATCAAAACTACAATGTGATATCATCTCACACCAGTCAGAATGGCCATCATCAAAAAATCTACAAACAATAAATGCTGGAGAGGGTGTGGAGAAAAGGGAACCCTCTTGCACTGTTGGTGGGAATGTAAATTGATACAGCCTCTATGGAGAACAGTATGGACGTTCCTTAGAAAACTAAAAATAGAACTACCATACGACCCAGCAATCCCACTACTGGACATATACCCTGAGAAAACCATAATTCAAAAAGAGTCATGTACCACAATGTTCATTGCAGCTGTATTTACAATAACCAGGACATGGAAGCAACCTAAGTGTCCATCAGCAGATGAATGGATAAAGAAGATGTGACACATATATACAATGGAATATTACTCAGCCGTAAAAAGAAACGAAATTGAGTTGTTTGTAGTGAGGTGGATGGACCTAGAGTCTGTCATACAGAGTGAGATAAGTCAGAGGAGAAAAACAAATACCATAAGGTAACACATATATATGGAATCTAAAAAAAAAAAAAAAAAAAAAAAAATGTCATGAAGAACCTAGGGGCAAGACGGGAATAAAGATGCAGACCTACTAGAGAATGGACTTGAGGACACGGGGAGGGGGAAGGGTAAGCTGGGACAAAGTGAGAGAGTGGTAGTGTATATATGGGCATATAAACACTACCAAATGTAAAATAGATAGCTAGTGGGAAGCAGTCACATAGCACAGGGAGATCAGCTTGGTGCTTTGTGACCAGCTAGAAGGGTGGGTCAAGGAGGGTGGGAGGGAGGGAGATGCAAGAGGAAAGAGATATGGGGATATATGTATATTTATAACTGATTCACTTTGTTATAAAGCAGAAACTAACACACCATTGTAAAGCAATTATACTCCAATAAAAACGTTAAAAAAATTTTTTTATATGGGAAATGTTCATTGCTCATATATAGAAATGCAGTTGATTTTTTGTGTAACACCTTTGTATCTTGCAACATTGCTAAATTCAATTATTAGTCTAATGGATTTTTGGTAAATTCTTTAGGGTTTTGTACATACATTATCACGTTGTCTGCAAATAATGGAAGTTTAACTTCTTCTATTCCAATATGTAAAAGTTTTTTTCCTGACTTATGGTACTTTAAAGTATCTCCAGAACAATGTAAAACAGAAGTAATAAGAGCAGATATCTTTACCTTTTTCCTAATCTTTTGGTAAAAATGTATTGAGTTTTTCATTTGAGAATGATGAAGTTGTAATTTTTTTTGTAGATGCTCTTAATTCTGATATTGATGTTCCCTTCTTGACTTTAAAGCCCATGTTATTTTTCACACAGCCATTCTGCTTTAAATGTATGTTTTTGTATGCATGGAAAAACACTTGGAAGTAACATACCATTATATTAATAATGGATATCTCTAGATGGTAGAAATTTAAATATTTTTATTTTATCCTTCTTCCTTTCTATATTTCACTTTTAATAATAAGCGTGCATTACTTTACTAATCCATATATATGCACACATGTACACACACACTAAATATTATTTTAAAAGGCAATTCATTTTCTCATTACAAATCACATATAGATAATAAATACATACCATTATCAAAAGCCAAACAAGTCCTTACATACCAAGCCCTAAAAGTCCACTCAGAAACAAAGATATTTAAAATTTCCTCATAAAAAAAAAAAGAGTCCTGAAATATGTTTTAAATACTAAAAATAAAAATTACTAATTGGATCCCCATTATTATCCCAGACTGGACACCTCTGTTTTAGACTCTTGAATTAAATGTGGTTTCTTTAGCTTTTAACAAATTCATTTTTTAATCTGACCCGTAATTTCTTTTTATGAAATATTTTTTAAGACACAGCTATTCTTTATTATTATGTCAAACAATTATTTACCACACCCATCTTGACATTTTTTGTCCTCAAATATTATTTGAATATATCTATCTCTATTTCCATTGCCATTATCACAGTGAAGCCACTATCATCCCTCACCTGGATGGATTACTCAGTTTCTTAACTATTATTCCCACTTTTACTCTCTGCTCACCCTGCTTCAGGCTCTCATTACGCAATATCTAGAGTCAATTATTTAAGCTACCACTCTTATACTTAAAGGCTGGCAGTCGCTCCATATTGCATTAAGAATAAAATCCAAACCATTAAATATAACTTACAAGGACCTGTATGATCCAGCCATTAGACATAGCACCAATCTCAATTTGAGGTCTTTTTTTCCCCTTTCTCTTCTCCAGCTGTGCTGGTCTTTGATAATTTCAATATTGTTAAATTCTTTCCTGCTTCAGTGTTCTCTGAACATGTGTATTTGCTTCTGCCTTTAATGCTCAGTCTCCAGGCTCTTTGTTTGACTGGTTCTTTCTCAAATTTCAGGCCTTACTGCCTTAATAAGGCTTTCCCTTGACCACTCTTTCTCATATTATTATCTTCAAGCTACATCACACATAGCAATTTTATGTTTATTTCCTTATTTGTTAACTTTCCTATCCCTCTAAAACATAGATTATTGAGGATTGACACCATACATTTTGATTTACCAATGTATATAAAGCATCTGGCACAGGGCTGCCATTTTATGCAGGTCTATATTATACAATGTAATTGGTGCTCCTGTAGGACAACTTTAGCACTTAGGTTGTGTGTGTGTGTGTGTGTGCACGTGTGTGTGTGTGCAACCATGTATATGTATACTTACATTCATACATATGCATGTATATACATATATGATTCTGAGTACATTTGTGTTGAACTCCATCTAATGATTAATTCAATAGTAACATACACAATTAATTCCTACAGTTCCTAACTTACAAATAACTACATAGCCTCATCATCAGCCCAATATAAATAGAACATGGTTTGTAAGCGGCAGGGTTATGTTGGTGGTATCTGTTGTTTTTGAGTTTTAGGAAGGGTACCACTTTTTTTATCCTGCCGATTATAGGTAATATTTTGTACCTAGCAAACTAAGGTTCACAAATTCAAGATTTAGTGATCTCCATAAACATATCATCAAAATGCCTGATGTATCATCTGCCCTATCATCTGGTTTGCAACCATGACATCAAAACAGGGCCTTTTCTTACATGTATATTCACTCTGTTCCAGAATCAAGATTCTCCTATTAAGCCAAGGTAGAGGGTTCTTTGAGCTAGAAGATTTGAGGGTCATTTATACACACTGAGGGATATGTAATCTATTTTCAGAACTATCAGACATTGTCACCTAATCCTACGGGCATGAAGGAGCATAGAGAGACTAACTGTTGGTTTACTTGACTAAAATTATGAATACAGCCAAAGAACAGCCATTTTGGAATGTATTGAATATAACCCAAGTGAAAGATCAGCCAGTTATAAAAATAGTTTCTTTACAAACTCTTTGCAAGCTGTATTCTGCACAGTGTTCTTTCAGTGAATGGAGTGATACCTATTCTGCAATGCAGGCAGTAAGGTTTTTAACAAGATTGTAATAAAGATGTTTCCAGGAAGCTAAAACAAAACACTGTTTACTAATGTTTTATAAACTTACTCATTATCAATTCACAATAAAACATGAAAAATCAGGATATTAATTTCTCTGGTTCTATTGGACTTATTAAAATTGATAGGTACATACACAGACACTGTGAAAGCCAAAGATGACATCTAGGAATTACAGTTGTTCATTTTCATCACAAGATAATCAATAACTATTGTCATGGGGTCAAAGGAGATCCTTTTATCTCTACTGCCTGACCACAGGACACACTCAGCATTATATTCCTTTGAATCACTTATTTCTTCTGAATTTTCTACCAGTTCAAGCAATTGTCAAGCTTCTCTATGAAATGCTGTCTCTACAAAGATTTTTCTAATAGAAGATATGCAATCAGCAGTTAGGTCTTCATTGCTAATGGTTCTATTGTCTGAGAGACAGGAACAATGGGAGATCCAAGTCTAAAACACTTTCTCACATTTAGGATACTAAGAATATCTGAAACCTTGAAATGGGTTCTGAGTTACATCATCAAATTTTATAAATGCAGGGTATAATGTTTTATTATTGACTAAAAGGGGAGGGAAGGGTTATTGCTGTGGTAGATTCCTAGTAAGTCCTCAGATAATTCTAGACAAGGAAGATTCAATAAATGCAGTGGCTTTGTTTGCCTATTTAGAAATAGTAAACAAGTAATAAATGTTTTGTATGTGCCCAGCGCTGTTCTAAGTATTTAGATACAGCTGTATGCCTCATTTATATGTTGTATCTTTTAATCCTCACAACAGACCTCTTTTATGTGTAAGAAAACTGAGGCCCAGGAAGTTATATAATTTGTTCAATATGCAAACAGTTAACAAGTGGTAGTACGGTATTCAAACCTAGGAAATGTGAGCCTACATATGGTCATTTTGTATAATATAAAATGTACATGTTCAAAGACCTGGGTAAATGAAGATGAAAAACAGTAACTTCTAACTCAGTATTCTTCAAATGTGGAAGAGTAGTTAGAAATAAAACCCGTAGATACAGAAAATGAACATCTTTCTACTGAATTTCTGTAATCTTTATTCTTAACTAGCTTCTCAACAGTGAAGAGATACTGTACCATGTAACATGAAAAGAGGGGATTGTTGAGGAAACTTAAGGTAGAATTGCTGGTGGCATCTATGCTTTTTCTGGCTCCTTCTTACTTATAACTTTTTGTGCTGGCCATGGCCTTTTTCGGAGTAGTTAAAACTGTGTACTTCCAGTATGACTTTGCCAAATGATAATCATTTTCCTTTGCTAAAATCTTCTCCTTTCATATTGTACTCATAAAATGCAGTTAGATGTATGAGTAAGGTGTAGAGAGAAGCAAAGAAAAATGGAGGGTAAAAAAAGAGAGCAAATAAAAGTGAAAGAGCATAGTAAAATAAAAAATGGGAAGAAAGTGTAATTAAAAATGCTCCACAATTAAACAACCTTCAGGGTATACCTAAAGTAAAATAAAATAAAATTCATATATATTGAACTTATTACAACAGGTCAAACTTTATTGTTAATAGCAGGAATCAACAAAATTTTTCCTGCAAAGGACCAGATAGTAAATAGTAAATATTTTAGGCTTCACCGACCATGCAGTCTCTATTGCAGCTACCTCACTCTGCTGCTGTAGTGTGAATGCAGCCATAAATACTATGTAAACAATGGTCATATATCAATGAAACTTTCCCCAAAGCAGGTGGGGAAAGGCAAAAAAAAAAAAAAAGCAGACAAAGGAGATAGAGATGGTTAAAGTATTAGTAGGCCCAGAAAATTTAAACAAAAAACAAAACAAAGCAGGCAGCAGTCTAAATTTGGACTGCTGACTGCCGTCTGCTGATCCTTGGTGAAAATAAATAGGTCATCTGAAAGAACAAGTGGACTTATCAAAGAAGAAATCTATACTGACCTATCTCTATCCAATTTTATATTATACTCAGAGGATGTCATTTGAAATGCAATATATAAATATGTCTAGTTTTAAATTAATACATGTATTAAAATTATTTTCTTTCAACTCTAAAAAGTTTGTATTTTACAAGTATGATATAATTAAATGGGAAATATTAAGATAGGAAACTTCTATGTAAATGAAAAATCACACATTTTATAAATATTTTATTTATACCATATTTATTAGAAACCCAATTCTTTACATAAATAGTTCATCCAAATTCAAATGCCTATTGTTATTAATGACTATGCTTTTTATAATATTTTATTGGCTTAACTTACATATTCAAGAATAATGATAATATGGTAAATGTGGGTTAGCTTTAAAATATTGATTTTTCTTTTTATCTGTTTAAAACTATTTTAAAATATCTTTTCCCTTTGGTAATATTAAGTATTTAAACAAGAAATTTAGTATGATGTCCTAGGTAATTAATGAGACAGAATCATAGGAGTATATGACCACTTATTTTTCTAACATATGTATTTTTTTTAATTTTTCAATAAGAAATTAAGTAACATGTTTAATCAGTTTTAAAACACGGGACAAGCAAATGAATTATCATTATTTTACCCTCTACTTTGAGGCACTAAGTGGTTATTTTTGCTTAATTTCTTTTTATAAATTCACAGATGTTTTGATCTAAAACACCAAGCGTTAAAGATTGAATGGCAGTGCTACTGAGTATGCGTTTTGGGTTTTTAGGGTTTTTCTCCTTCTTGATCCCTTAGTAAGTCCAGATCAAGCACTTCTACTTGGAGGGCAAGTGTTGGAGCAGGCTATTGTACACCAAAAGAACCGCTACTTTACATTCAATTCCAGTTTTAAAACAGTGTTCTCTCGTCCTGGGTGAAGAGTTAGGTGAGTCAGTAGACACAGTGCTTTAGTAAAATTCTGAATTGAAATTCAGAATTAAAATACTGCATATTTACCCAGGAGCAATTTGGAGCAGTCTGTTTTGTAATGTAGTATCTTTTGAGTTCACCTTGTATTTAGAATGTTTTTACTTTTCCCCAGATGTCTTTCATGCCATTTGGCCCATGGCCTCTTCTGGGATAGTGGAAATTGTAAAATGGCATATGGCTTCCCCATATGATTACCATCTTCTTTTGCTAAAAATAATCTCATTCTATGCTCCTAAAACAGAGTTAGATCCATGATGTATCATTGTTTTGATAAAAATGTATCACATGACAAATCTAATAGAATAATAGTAGCTTTCTGTAGTGTTCTTTTAAGAAGGATTTTAACAGGAAACCTATCAGAGTAATCGAGAAACTATGCCAGTACCAGTTGGTGATATTTGCCACAAACTAGTGTCAGCAAACATACCATATATTTACTCCCTAATATCTGTGTGTATAACTCTAATCATTATGATTACACTATTATTTTTATTTTTATTTTCTTTTTTAGATTTATTGAGGTATAATTGACAAATAAAATTGTAAGATATGTAAAGTATACTTCATGATGATTTGATACACATATACACTGTAAAAAGATTAGTCCCATCTAGTTAACATCTGTCACCTCACATGTTTATCTTTTTTGTGTGTGTGAGAACATTTAAGTTCTATTCTCTTAGCAAATTTCAATTATACTATATAGAGTTATCAACTATAGTCATCATATTAATACAATACTCAGACCTTATTCATCTTGTACCTAAAAGTTTCTACCTTTTTACCAACCTCTCCCTATTTCCCCCACCCCCAGCTCCTGGCAACCACTTTTCTGCTGTTTCTATAAGTTTCACATTTTTTTTCATATTCCATGGAGAACTGATACCATGCAGTATTTGTCTTCTCTGTCTGCCTTATTTCTTAGCATACTGCCCTCAAGATCCATCCACGTGTGGCATGAGGAGGATTTCCTTCTTTCTTATGGTTGAAGAATATTCCATTGCATATATATATATCACATCTTATTTATTCATCTGTTAATGAACATTTAGATTGATTCTTTATCTTGGCTATTGTAAATAATGCTGCAATGAACATGGAGTGCAGATATCTCCCTGATATAGTGATTTGGGGCTATATACCCAGAATTAGGATGGCTGGATCATATGGTAGTTCTATTTTTAATTTCTCGAAGAACCTCCGTACTGTTTCCCTAGTGGCTGTACCAATTTACATTCTCACCAATGGTGCATGAAGATTCTCTTTTCTCCACATTCTCGTCAAAACTTATCTCTGCTTTTTGATCACAGTCCTTCTAACAGGTATGAGGTGATATATCCCACTGTAGTTTTGATTTGCAATTCCCTGATGATTAGTGATAGTGAGCACTTTCTCATATACATATGAACTATGTATTTCTTCTATGAAAATGTCTATTCAGGTTCTCTGCCCATTTTTAATTGGATGATGATGATGATGATGACTATTGCTATTGAGCTGTATGAGTTCCTTATATATTTTGGATATTAACCCCTAATCAGATGTGTGGTTTGCAAATACTTTCTCACATTCTCTAGGTTACCTTTTCATTTTGTTGATGGTTTATTTTGTTATGTAGGAGCTTTTTAGTTTGATATAATCCCGCTTACCTATTTTGCTTTTTTGTTGCTTGTGCTTTTGGTGTCATATCCAAAAAATCATTGCTAAAGCCAATGTCAGGGAGGTTTTTCACTGTGTTTTCTTACAAAAGTTTTATGACTTCAGATGTTACGTTTATGTCTTTAATTGGTTTTTGTGAGTGGTGTAAGGTAGATGTCCAGTTTTATTTTTTACTATTTATTTATTTACTCTTGGTGGCACTGTGCAGCTTGCAGGATCTCATTTCCCCCTACCAAGGATCAAACCTGGGCCACAGCAGTGAAAGCTTGAAATCCTAACCACTAGGCCACCAGGGAACTCCAGTTTTATTCTTTTACATGTGGTTACCCAATTTTCTTAGAACCATTTATCAAAGAGACTATCTTTCCCCAATGTATATTATTGACTCATTTGTCATAAATTAATTGACAAAACATACATAGATTCATTTCTGGGTTCTCTATTTTGTTCCATTAATCTGTGTGTCTGTTTTTATGCCGATACCACACTTTTTTTGATTACTATAGTTTGTAGTAGAGTTTGAAATCAGGAAAAGTGATGCCTCCAGATTTGTTCTTTGTAAAGACTGCTTTCGCTGTTAAGAATCTTTTTTTAGTTCTGTATAAACTTTAGGCTTCTTTTTTCTATCTCTCTGAAAAAAGCCATTGAGGGCTTCCCTGGTGGCGCAGTGGTTGAGAGTCTGCCTGCTAATGCAGGGGACACGGGTTCGAGCCCTGGTCTGGGAAGATCCCACATGCCGCAGAGCAACTAGGCCCGTGAGCCACAATTACTGAGCCTGCACGTCTGGAGCCTGTGCTCCGCAACAAGAGAGGCCGCGATAGTGAGAGGCCCGCGCACCGCGATGAAGAGTGGCCCCCGCTCGCCGCAACTAGAGAAAGCCCTCGCACAGAAACGAAGACCCAACACAGCCATAAATAAAAAAATAAATAAATAAATAAAAAATTAAAAAAAAAAAAAAAGCCATTGATATCTTGACAGGGATTGCATTGAATCTATAGATCGTTTTGTGTAGTATGGACATTTTAACAATATCAATTCTAATCCATGAGCATGAAATTTCTTTCTATTTACTTGTGTCTTCTTCAGTTTCTTTCATGTGTGTGTCCTTATAGTTGAAGTGAGTCTCCTGTGGGCAGCATATAGTTGGGTTTTGTTTTTGTATCCCTTTAGTCACTCTATGTCTTTTGATTGGAGAATTTAGCCCATTTTCATTTAAATTAATTATTGATAGTTATATACTTACTGCCATTTTGTTAATTGTTTTATGGCTTTTTTTGTAATTCCTTTATTTCTTTCTTCTTCTCTTTCTCTCTTTCTTTGTGATTTGATGATTTTCTGTAGTGATTTGCTTAGATTCCTTTCTCTTTATCTTTTGTGTATCTATTATGTTTTTGCTTTGTGGTTACTGTGAGACATACATAAAACTTCGTTATGTTTATAACAGCCTTTGTTAAGCTGACAACAACTTAACTTTGAACACATAATAAAGGTCTACATTCTTCTCTCCTCCCAACATTTTATGTTTTTGATGTCACAGTTTACATCTTTTTACCTTGTTTATCCATTAACAAATTATTGTAGTCATAGCTATTTTTAATACTTTTGTGTTTTAACCTTCATACCAGAGTTGTAAGTGATTTATCCACCACCATTGCAATATTAGAGTATTCTGAATTTAACTATATGTTTACCTTTACCAGTGAGATTTATATTTTCATATGTTTACCTGTAATGAATTAGTGTCCTCTTGTTTCAGCTTGAATAAAGTCGCATTAACATTTCTTTAAGACCTGTTTAGTGGTGATGAATTCCTTCACCTTTGCTTCCCTGGAAAATTCTTTCTCTCCTTCAATTATAAAGGGCAGCTTTGCCAGATGTAGTACTCTTGGTTGGCAGTTTCTTCTTTTAGCACTGAATATTTCATGCAACTCCCTTCTGGCCTGGAAAATTTCTGCTGAAAAATATGATGATAGTTTTATGAGAGGTTCCTTTGCTTGTAACAGGTTGCCTTTCTTTTGCTTTAAACTTCTCCCCTTGTCTTTAACTTTTGACATTTTAATTATAACATGGTTTGGTATGGATACTTTGGGTTGATCTTATTTTGAATTCTCTGGGCTTCCTGGATCTGGGTGTCTGTTTCTTTCCCCATGTTACAGACATATTCAGCCATTATTTCTATGAATAAGTTTTATACCCTTTTCTCTCTCTCCTCTCCTTCTGGGTTCCTCTAGAAACTGTATATTGGTCCACTTGGTGGTGTCCCATAAATTCCTTATGCTATATTGATTCTTGTTTCTTTTTGCCCCTCTGATTGGATAAATTCCACTGCCCTGTCTTGCAGTTCACAGATGCTTTATTCTACTTCATCCAGTCAGCTCTTGAACCCCTCTATTGAATTTTTCAATTCATTTATTCTATTTGTCAGCTCTGTGATTTCTCTTTGGTACTTTCTTACGTATTCTGTCTCTGTTGAATTTCTCACTTTCTTCCTGCATTTTTTCTTCTGACCTCCATGAGCAACTTTATGATCATTATTTTGAACTTTTTATCGTGTAAATTACTTATCTCCACTTCATTAAGCTCTGTTTCTGGGGTTTTGTCTTGTTCTTTCGTTTGGAACATATTCCTGTTTCTTCATTTTTCTTTACTTTTTGTGTTGATTTCTGCACATTAGATAAAACAACCATCTCTCCCAATCTTGAGTGGAGTGGTCTTGTGTAGGATATGAAACTTATCAATAAGCTTAGCCTGAGCTTTTGGTTGCCTCTCAAATCTTTGTGTTTGTCCAAGCTGCCTTCATTGTTCTTAGTAGCTCCCAGTAGTTGAGGTTTTGCCAAGATTTGCCAGGGTCCCAAGGGGGAGAAATCACAGTGAGCACCTAGATGCAGGCTGACTGGAAGCCAGGTCATCAGGCAGCAGATGGAAATGTATGTAGTCTCCCTTTCCAGGGATAAACTGGGAAATAAGCTTTTTTGCCTGCTCCCTCTGTGCTGAGCCCAAGTATATAGCTCGGGGTTGGAGGGGAGGTGTGATTTTGGTCCTATTAATAACTGCTTCTGTGTTTGCTACAGTCCTGTGGGACTCATAAATGCAAGACCCACTGGCTCTCAAGCCGGGAGATCCAGGAAGCCATCCTTTGGGTAGCAGTCACAAAAGCTGGGGCACCACACATGTATACAAGCCCCTTCCAGCAGGGGGACATTGGTGATTTGGAGCAGGGGAGTGAGAAGGCAAAGGTGGTGTCTGCTGGCTACTCTGGTCTATGGGGAGGATTACAGTCAGCCCCTACACGAACTTAACTTTCTTACTTGAACTTAACTCTCTATTTAAGAAGTTTTTGTCCTTCCTATCAATCATTGTTAAATGTCTTCTCCACAAAATTATTAATTTCAGCATATGTTTTAGTTGGCCAGAAAATGTTTGTTTTTAAATAACTTTTTTTTGTATTTTCTAAGAAAATACATAGATGACAGGTTTTCTGATTTCTTTTTTAAACTTCAGAATGCCCATAAATTCCTTTTCCACATGAATTACAATATTTTAATTTTAAGATCCTTGGCTATATAAAATTTTTCCTTCAAAACTTCATCATTTCTGTTCTATTGTCTTTTAGATATTTTTCTTCCTTAATGTTTATTCTTTGTGCTGGATTATGTCTTAGGCATACATAAGCCAGAGTGGCAATGCCTCCAGGTTTTTGCAATAAGTTGACTGATTGTCTTGTGGTCAAAATGTCCAACAGTAAAATAAGTTATTTCCTTTTTCTTTGTTTTGATATGTTTCATGTTTATTTATTTTTCCTCAGTATAAAATTGAAAGAGTGTGTGTCAGAAATTATTAAGCAGGACTAATAGTAAGCTTAGACCTATGCAAGTTTATTTTACTTACGCTGTTATCAGGTGGTAGCAATGAATTCCATAATCTTACAGTCAATGAATAATAAAATTTAGAACTAGGTGACGCTTTAGAAATTACTAGTTTACCACTCCTTTCTTAGACATGAGTAAACTGAAGCCCAGAGAGGTGTCACAAAGAAGTTCATAGAGCTGTTTGTCAGTAATATCAAGAGTAAAATTTATATCCTTTTTTCTTCTAGTATTTTAGCATGAACAAGAAAACACTTACCTGACTATTCCATTTATAGTTTCCTACTTATTCATTTCTGTCTGAATCTCTCTGCTTTTCTCATTGCACATTTCTAGAACTTTGAAATTCAATAGGGAGCCTGGCCTCTGATCACCCTGCTTGAGGAACTGTCAGACATCACTGTCCCAAAGGACCTTTTCTTTCTAGAATGAGGTATAAATACCCCCATCTGATTTATGCACAAGATTTACTTCTCTGTTCAAAAAGACCATTTTGTTTTGTTTTTGTTGTTCTATGTTTTCAAAATTCCGTGTGGCCAGTGGAATTAGTTTTGCCTATGAGAAAAATTGGTACTTGTTTTTCATTATTATACTTTATTCTGTTCATTTATTCTATAGCTTGGTGTAAGATCTTTTTTATTTTTTAAAGTACAGTACAATTTAAAACATGTTTTATTCTGGGTTTCAATTTGGTGGATTATGTTTTATTTTTTGTTATTTATTCCACATGTTTGTAATCATTGAGACTTAAATCATTAACTGCTATTTTGTAAGAGTCATTTGATGTCTAATCATTCTTTTAATCCACTTAAAATAATTTTTTAAACTTTTTTTATAAAAATGGGAAATCATGTTGATGACAAAAAACAAATAAAAATAAATCTGTCTCACTTTAAATTTAGTAGCTTTTTAAAAAATAAATCCTGTTTTATAAACTTTCATGCCTTGTATCGATACATCTAGATCACAATGAATTCTTGGCAAATGATACTATAAAATTTAGAGTAAAATGAAAGGAAGTGATTCAAGTGATGGCAGATAGATAGATAGATAGTAAATTGATATAGATATTAATTTATTGACTGATATAGTTTGTATTTCAAAAGTGGGATTGCTTGCTTCCTCATTAATGTGCTTTTTTTTTTTGCTACCACCTTCACCCACGCATTTAGCAAAGCCAAGTAACTTATTTTAGTTTTCATTAAAGGTTATATTAAATTACCAAATACCATATAATAGGCAGCCAGGATAAATTACTAGACTTTTACTCTGCTCATTTTCCCAGTAAAGAGATTAGCAGGATTTGTTGCAAATAAATACAGAGTTACCATTTCCTTAAAACAGAAAATCATCAAGGTCCTTGCTACTCAGCATGTGGTTCAGTGACCAGAAGCTTGACATCAAACATATAGAAACACACAGAAAATATATAAAATCTCCCATATATCCACCACCAAGAATTAACAAATGGTTATATTTGCTTCAAGTATTATTTTTTAAAAATAAAACATTACAGATATAGCTGAAGTCTTTTGAACCTCCTGGTCCTTTTAACTCCTGTGCCTCCATATCATATATTGAAGTCTCTTAACATAGTTCATTTTTGAAATAACATATGTATGTAGATAGTCAATATGTAGTACTGTTTCCTATGTTTTAAATGTTTTATATAAATAATGTAATACTTACTTACAATTCTATGACTTCTTGTTTCACTCAACATTTGTTTTGAAATTACCCATTAAGGTATGTTTCTATATTTAAAAATTTTTTCATCTATAAGTTTTAAAGTTTTCTAGTCACATTTATGCTTTAGTCTATCTAGAATTCATTTGTGTTTCTGTAACCCAATATAGAAAAAAATTGATTTAAATCTTTATAAAAATCCCTTCACCTTAATCTTTGAAATCTCCTTGGCTTTCTTTTTATATATATATGTATATGTGTGCATATACATATTTATATATATTTATATTTACTCCTTACATTTTTTTCTGTTAAAAAGAGTTAAATCTTATAGAAATTTTGTAAAGATCCGTGAAAAATCCTTTGAGATTTTCATTGAAATTGAATTGGATGTACAGATTGGAGTAAAACTAATAGTTTTATAATACTATATAGTACTGTCACTTCTATTTATAAACATAGTGCATCTATTCATGCATTTTTTCATGCGCTTCAAAAAAGTTTTGTATTTTTGTCCATTAAATTTCTTGTGCTACTTTTGTAGATTTAATCTCAGATAACATACATATTGTTGCTATTTTGAATAAGATTTTACTTTATGTGTGCAAATATAGACATAGAAATAGACAAACATAGATATAGATTGCATGTGTGTATGTGCATGTATGTGTCCAGCAGTCATGCTGAGTTCTCTTCTTTATCTGTATATGTACAATCTTGTCCTCTGTGCGTGCACACACACACACATACACACATCCAAAAAACCCCAACAACTTCTATGCCTTTTTTCCATCTTATGCCTCTTATTTTATTTTATTATATTTTAATTTTATTTATTTTTGGCATTACCGAATTGGCTAGGACTTCCAGTACTTAAGTAATAGCAGGCAGCCTTGTGTTTCAGTGATTTCAGTGGGAATATTTCAAAAGCTTCATACATTAACATTTTTTGTAGGTTTTTTTTTGTTATTGTTTACCTAAGACATACCTTTTACCTATAAGGGAGTTCCATCCTATCTGTAGTTTGCTAAGTTATGTTTAAAATCATAAATAGTTGTCGCATTCTGTGTTGTTTCTACCTGTCCTAAGTCTGTTTTTCTCATATACTTTGTTGTTTGGGTAAAGTACATTAATAAGTGTACTTGTGTTAAAATCCCATTGCATTCTTGGGATAAGCTTTTTTTTTTTTTTTTTTTTGATGAATTTGTTGCATTTATTATAATGCATTTTATATGCATTACTAGAGGAAGATCTGTTTTTATTCCATTTAGATGTTAACCATTTTATACAATAATGAGATTGGTTTATAATTTTTATTTTATTTTATTGTTCTTACCTATTTTGGCATTGATACTGTACTAGCTTCATAAAACAAACACAGTAGTTTTCCCTACTTTTTCTATTTTTAACACAGTTTGCATAAATTATGAATCATATGATCTGTATAGTGAGATATACCTCATTTAAAAGAATACCTGAGCCATATATAAAAGACTTTACCTTTTAAATGCCAAAGTGAGAGATTACGAGATTTAATTCCTCCCTACTTCTCTTCAGATTACTTGTAAACTGAAAGCTACTCAAGAATAGGTTTTGTCTAATTCATCGTTTTTTTTCAACACCTAGAAGGCATTATGTATTCAAAAAATAGTTTTGATGAATAAGTGAAAAACACTAAGTGTTATCTATTAGAGGTAATGGGACTTACTTTGCAAGAATATTGAGAATATTAAATGTGTGATTATGTGTAAAGCATCTACATAGTACCTGGAATGTGTGTTTATATTCAGGACCAACTCCTTGTTGCATAAAAGATACTGAGCATTTAAACTCTAGAACAAGTTTTTTCATACTTTTGTGTGCTTAAGGACCATGTGAGGAGATCACCTTCAATGAATATTCCCAGATAAACCAATTCAAGTGAATAGCCCAGAAATCTCTTAAACAAGCATAATAGGTGATCTAGATGCATAAAGAACATGGACTATACTTTAGAAAATACAGCCATAGAAAAACATTGTTAACTAGAGTGAGTTGTTTACAGTTCAAGCAGTTGACACGTGACAATTTTAAAAGCAATAGTATCTAGAAATTTTAAAAGCATAATATTTAAAAAGCATATTGCAGTATGTGTTCTTAAGTAGATAAGAACCCCATGGAGCTGGACGAAGAGTTACTGAATTATTCCTGTTGATGTGTGACCATCTGGTAATGGGGATTAAGAACTAGTCCTCTCTCCGTAAATAATAATGCATTATCATTACATTCATCCTTCTTTCCTCCTACACCACCTACACCTGATGGGGTAATCACTTTTCTCATAGCTACGGTACACAAAATGCTCTTCAGAACATGGTTTAGAAAATTCATAAGAAGGGACTTGCCCTCTTCTCATGTCTACCATTTACACCTAAAATAAGAGCTTGTGAAGTTGTAGAATATGTGAGCTTCATGCAGAGTACAGTCTGAAGCTCAGTATTCACTTTCTGAAGTCCAAAAATGCTTTTCCTTCAAAGAGCTCCAGGCACTGAACAATTTGCTTTCAGAGTGTAGAAATCACTTTTCCAATGAAGATTTCTAAATGCCCTTTGAGTATGTGAGAGTGGGAGCACAGAGAATAAAGAAGAGTGAGAATATGCGGGGGAATGGAAAGAAGGTAGAGAAGGAAAACAATTACAGGTGCAAATGACTGAAAGCATTATGAATTGCCTAATGACTTCATTTTTGGGGTTATGGGAGCTTTGATAGTGGTGCTGAAAGTACAAGGATACCTGGTACCATGAGACTTTTCAGAACCATAGCTTATACTTAGCTGTGCTGCTTTCCTTAACACCACTCTGGTGGTCTTTTCTCTGTCTTCTCCCCAGTTATTACAATATCAAATTTCTCACATCTGGACACAAGCTAGGAATCTTTGTTTGCAAAGCCCTCTATTAAGGTGAAACTTCTAGTTCCAGTGAAATAGAAAATAAATAGATGTATCTATTCTGCATACGGTATAAACCTGACAGATGAATAGTGCACTTTTTGTGCAGTAGCTCAAAAGTGGGCTTTTCCTGTAAACTCAAGTCACTTCCTTAAATTTTGAGGTCATTTCAGTCTTACAAGCTATGCTTTACTTTAGGAATCACAGGTATTGTTGAGGTTTTTAAAAATTAACTCTGATGAGATTGGGAAAATACTATTAGTTTTTATATAACCATTCTTTACTACAACTTTCACCTTCTGACTTAAAACATATGCTCCTTTTAAAAATGTTCATTAACCTTTCACATGATGTATAACTAGCTTTATCACAGTAGATAAAAAAAAATCCCACTTAGAGTTTTGAAAGAGAGACCCAGTGGGAAATACACAAATGGTAAACTCTACCGAAGGACACAAAAAGGCCCATAAAACATCAGAAGGGTTATAGAGGTCTATGGATTTTAATTGCTGTGTGCCATTGGGCCTCTACAAAGCAATCAAGCAGGCAATCTCCAAAGACAGTCCTGCCATAATACATTTAACAATAGAGTTCTCACCCCATCGGCAGACTAGGGTTTATGAAGGTCCCAATAGCAATTAATGACCTTGTATGCTGAGAGAGAAAGCGAGAGAGACAGAGAGAAAGAGAGAGTTAAACTGGCTCTCTGTTTGATGCATAATATAAGTATAGAAATGATAATTTTCAAGAGGAGGGAAGTAAAAGTTAGAGTAAGGGATATAATAACCTTTGTAAGTGCTCTTTATATTTTCTTTCTTTCACCTTCCCCCAAAGGTAGAGAGAATTATTGAAAATAAGGGTTGTCACCCAAATGGCTTGTTACTTAAAAGATGGTTTTACTTTGTTCATATAGTGGGGTGGGGAGAGTAAAATTGATAGATTTATTTGCTGTTGACCATAACACAATATTTCAATTAAAGGATAATAATTATAAACATTAAGTTGTCCCTAATATCCATTATACATTGATCCCAACTCACTGAAACTAGCTAATACTCTTTATACTACATGGCATACCTGCTATACATCATGCACTGCACATTATTTTATTTAATCCTAAAATGTAAGTGTTATATTCTTTAACTGATGGAGTAGAGCAGGTAGAAAGATGGCTCAAGGCCAGACTTCTAATAAGTGACTACACTGGGATTCAAATCTAAGACCCTGAAATCAATGTCTTTCTACTACTTATTAACCACTGGAGTCAGTAATACATAGCTGTGTTGTGGGAAGTCTCCTGCTTTTCAACAACTTTCTCCCAACTCTGGCCTAGGTTTCTGGAAGAATTGGAGAGTAGATATGATAGATGTTTCCTTCCTATCTGCCTTGAAATGCCTACTAAGCAGAGACTTGGTACTATATTTGGAGAATCTTCCCTACAAGTCAGCAGAGACTGTAAATAGTCTGAAAGGCTTCTGCCCAATATCCCTGTGCCTTATATTTACTAGATCTATTGGCCTCCAGAGAACATTGTTCAGTAGTGTCCTCATTTAATTTCCATTATCTGTAGCCATTTTGCCATACTGACACTTTGATTCAGTTACCCCAAGGTAGAGTTTCTGTCTGTTACCTCCTATAGTGGGCACTGGGAGAGGGCAGGTCTGAATCAAAGTTCCAAACCAAAAAAAAAAAAAAAACCAACTTGTGAATTGCATTTATAGCCCTTCAAATTGTTAAAATTTAGAACTTTCCCCCATCCCTTGCTTTTTGGGGTTGGACTTTGGTTTTCTCTATACACATTTAATATTGAATTCAGAGTACAGTCTTTCACCCCCTCACCACAAGCCTGGGCTTAGTGGAAGATAAAGTCTATATCAGTTTGTCTCATACATTACTTTTAATAGTCATCATTTAATTCTCCCTTTTTTCCTCCAACATAACTTATGTCAACTAGAGAACAATTTGTGTTGAAGGGGAAATATTATGACAATGCAAATACTTCCTTTAAAACTAACCAAGAAAAAATGTTTTTTTAAAGGATATTATTCTCACATAAAACATTATTTACCCTATATTTTTTGTGTAATTGATGTCTTAGTCCCACAGGATGGCTCTCACATGAAGAGGGAGAAACTTGGATAATAGCAATAATAATAGCCCTCTTTTATTTAGTACCTGATAGGAATAAGGCTCTTTACAAGATGGCTTTTATTTTTACTTAACCAATGTTTAAAGAGAACATTATAGTTTCCAAAGGTAATTTCACAGAAACAACATCATAACTATACTTTTAATGTAAATAGTTCTATCCACCACATTTGAATTTATGCCTGAAATTGAAAACAATTGTTTTGAACCCTAACACTTAATTTGGTGACCCAACACAGAAGAATATATAGTACCTTGATGTAAATAAAACCATGTTTCTTTGATTCTTTCATGTGTAAACCTCCAAACTTTCCAAAGGCCTAACTCATTTTGAGTAAAAGCTAGTTCTCAAACTGGCCCCAGACAACATCCAAGGCCTGCTTCTGTTTCCTCTCTGATCTGTCCTCCTAACTCGCTCCAGCTTCCCCAACTCTAGCCACACAGGCCTCTCTGCTCATTCTGGAACAGACAAGGATTCCAATAGCTCAAGGCCTTTCCCTTGCTCTGAATTCTCCCTGGAGGCTTCTTCTTCCAGCTGTCTTCCTGGATGTCTCCCTTAATGTCAAAACTTTGCAGATATGTCACCTTCTCAGTGAGGCCTTTTTTTGATATTCCAATTTATAATGCCTCCCCCAATCCCACACTTCATACCAGTCTTTTCTGATTTGTGTTTCATTTTAGTCAATTTATCTTTCTCTGCCATATATTTTACTACTTTATTTAATTTTTTCCCGGCTTTATTGAGATACAATTGACATATAACATGGTGTAAGTTTAAAATGTACAACATGATGGTTTAGTATACGTATGTATTGTGAAATGATTACAACAATAAAGTTAGTTAACACACACATCACCTCACATAGTTATCTTTTTTTTTTCCTTTTTCCTTTTTTCTTTTTGCAGTGAAAACATTTGGCAACTTTCAAGTACACAATCCAGTATTGTTAAATATAGTCACTATGCTGCACCTTACATCCCAGAACTTATTCATCTGCTAACTGGGAATTTATACTCTTTGACCAACAACTCCCCCTTTCCACCACCTTCCCCCTAGCCTCTGGCAACCACCAATCTAGTCCCTGCTTCTATGAGTTTAGCTTTTTTTGATTCCACATATAATTGAGATCATACAGTATTTATCTTTTTCTGTCTGATTTATTTCACTTAGCATAATGCTCTCAGGGTACATCCATGTCACAAAAAGCAGGATTCTCTTCTAGTGTATGGCTGAGTAATATTACACTATACATTGTAATATAGTAAAATGGGTTGTTCAGGTCACTTAGGTTGTTTTCATTTCTTGGCTGTTGGGAATAATGCTACAGTGAACATGGAATGTATATATCTCTTAAATAGTGATTTCATTTCCTTTGGCTATATACCCAGAAGTGGGATTGCTAGATCATATGGTAGTTCTATTTTTAATTTCTCAAAGAACCTCCATACTGTTTTCCATAATGGCTGTGCCAATTTACTTTCCCACCATCATTGCATGAGGATTCCCTTTATTCCACATTCTCGACAACTCTTGTTATCTCTTCTTTTTGATCACAACTATTCTAACAGGTGTGAGGTGATACCTCATTGTAGTTTTGATTTGCAATTCCCAGATGATTGTTGAGCACATTTTCATATACTTGTTGGCCATTTGTATGTCTTTGGAAAATGTCTATTCAGGTCCTCTGCCCAATTTTGAATTAGATTGTTTACTTATTTGCTATTGAGTTGTATGAGTTCCTCATATATTTTGGATATTAAGCCCTTATAAAATACGTGATTTACAAATACTTTCTCTCATTCCATAGGTTGCCTTTTAATTTTGTTGATGGTTTCCTTTGCTGTGCAGAAGCTATTTATTTATTTATTATAGGCTTCAGTAGTTGTGGCTCACGGGCTGTAGAGTGCAGGCTCAGTAGATGTGGCACAAGGGCTTAGTTGCTCCGCAGCATGTGGGATCTTCCCGGCCCAGGGCTCAAACCCATGTCCGCTCCATTGGCAGGCGGATTCTCAACCACTGTGCCACCAGGGAAGTCCCGAAGCTTTTTAATTTGATATAGCCCCACTTACCTGTTTTGCTTTTGTTGCTTGTGCTTTTGGTATCATATCCAAAAAATTATTGCCAAAACCAATGTCAAGAGATTTTTTCCTATTTTTTTTTGCAGGAGTTTTATGGTTGCAGGTCTTACATTTAAGTCTTTAATACATTTTGAGTTAATTTTTGTGAGTGGCATAAGGTAGCATCCAGTTTTATTCTTTTTGCATGTTGTTATCCAGTTTTCTCAGCATCATGTATTGTAGAGACTATCTTTTCCCTGCTGAGTATTCTTGGTTCCTTGTCATATATTAGTTGACCATATATGTGTGGGTTTATTTTGGGGCTCTCAATTTTGTTTCATTGAACACATTGTCTATATGTCTGTTTTTATGCCAGTACCATACTGTTTTGCTTACTATAGCTTTTTAATATAGTTTGAAATCAGAAAGTGTGACGCCTCCAGCTTTTTTCTTCTTTCTCAGAATTGATTTAACAATCTGGGGTGTTTTGTGTTTCCATACAGATATCAAGATTGTTTGTTCTATTTCTGTGAAAAATGCCATTGGAACATTTTTTTCCCAAGGCTTAGTTTTATTTTTTTAGTTATATTCTTGTCATTTTTGTCCATTCTTTTTATTTTATTAGCGATAATATTTAATTGTATATATATATATTGTCTTCTGTATTCAATTTCAGTTTCATTACATATGAAATATTCTGTCTGTGTCACTTTTCCTTTTTTTCCCCCCCTTATACCTTCACAACTGTTCTCCAGTGTGTTTATTTTTATTTTTTTTTTAAGTTTTATTGCAATATAGTTGGTTTCCCTCTTTTTCAGATTTCCTTCCCATTTAGGTCACCACAGAGCATTGAGTAGAGTTCCCTGTGCTATACAGTAGGTTCTCATTAGTTATCTACTTTATATATAGTATCAATAGTGTATATATGTCAATCCCCATCTCCCAGTTCATCCCACCCCCGCCATTGGAACTTTGATAGGGATTGCATTGAATCTATAGGTGGTTTTAGGTAGTATGGACATTTTAACAATGTTAATTCTTTAGATCCATGAACAAGGAATATCATTCCATTTATGTGTGCCTTCTTCAATTTCTTTCATTAATGTGTTAATAATTTTTAGTGTACAGATCTTTCACCTCCTTAATTAAATTTATTTCTAGGTATTTTATTCTTTTTAACACAATTGTAAATGAGATTGTTTTCTTTATTTCTTTTTCAGATAGTTTGTTTTTAGTGTATAGAAATGCAAGTAAATTTTATGGTTAATTTTTATCCTGCAACCATACTAAATTTGTTAATGAGTTTTAACAGTTTTTTGGTGGTGTTTATAGGGTTTTCTCTATATATGATCATATCATCTGCAAACAGAGAAAATTTTACTTCTTACTTTCCAGTATGGATGCTTGTTATTTCTTTTTCTTGCCTAATTGCTCTGGCTAGGACATCCAGTACTATGTTGGATAGAAGTATTGACAGCAGGCACCCTTGTGTTGTTCCTGATCTTTGAGCAAAAGCTTTCAGCCTTTCACTGTTAAGTATGATGTTAGCTACGAGTTTGTCATATATGGCCTTTATTCTGTTGAGGTACATTCCTTCTATACCCACTTTATCAAGAGTTTTTTCATGAAAGGATATTGAATTTTATCAATATTATGCTCTTTCTGCATCTGTTGAGATGATCATATGATTTTTATCCTTCATTCTATAAACATGATGTATCATGTTTATTGATTTGCATATGGGAACCATTCCTACATGCCTGGAATAGATCCCACTTGATCATGATATAGGATCTTTTTAGTGTTCTGTTGAATTCAGTTTGCTAGAATTTTGCTAAGAATTTTTGCATTTATATTCACCAGGTATGTTGGCCTGTAGTTTTCTTGTAGTGTCCTTAGGTGTTGGGGTAATGCTGGCTTTATAAAATGAGTTTGGGAGTGTGTCCTCCTCTTCAATTTTTTTGAAAGAGTTTGAGAATGATTGGTAAAATTATTTAAATGTTTGGTAGAATTTACCAGTGAAACCATCTGGCTCTAAAATTTTCTTTGTTGAGGTATTTTTGCTTACTGATTTAATCTCCTTTGTCATTATTGGTCTGTTTTGTTTGTTTAATTAATATCTCGCTATATATAAATTCCTTGAAGACTGGTATTTGGGGCTCTTTTATTTACTACTGTATTTCCTACACCTAGAGAAATGATGGCAGATAGTAGGATAAATAATAATTAAATAACATATTAAATATTAATAATAATATTAAATAACAATAAATAATTGTTTAGATAATGAATGACTGAATGAATGAACAGCCTGGTTCAGCCCAGGAGTAGTCTTTAAAGAAGCAGAGTCCAAATAGGTCAAAATGAACTCCACTTTTCAGTTGCATCTCTAGAAGCCTATAAAGGAGATTCAATTTCTGACATTTGGCAATACTTCACCCTTTTTTCCTCACTCCCAATTCTCAATCACACCTGCTTCCCAATCCTTCTGTTACCAGTTCCCCACCAAACACAAAATTCCTGTCCCTAGCCTACTGCTTGTCCTTCCACCCTTTCCTCTTGTTCTTCTATCCCTCCCTCTTTGTGATTTAGCATGATAAAAATAAAGTAAAATCAAGCTGGCAATGGCTGGCCTATCTATAATGGAGGGGGTCAGGGAAAAGGAAATTGAAATCCTTTTTAGCAATGAGAGGAGAGAAATGACTGGGCAATACTCAAACAATAAAAATTTATAAGCTTTCAAAATTTGTCAATGTTTCTGAATTCGTGGCTCATTTTAAAATTAACTTCAAAAGGAAACTTGTCCCTTGACAGGGAGAGGAGTATGCTGTGACACAGTTGTCAGTGCCTGTCTGTGTGTGCTTAGCCATATTAGAAATGTATCTGTTCATCCAGTAACCACCTCAGTAGTGCTATTTACGTTAGTAATATCACAAGCAGTTAATTTTTTAACAGGATTCATAAGTTTAAATTGTCTCCAAATATGTTAAATTATGACAGGCTTGAAATGAAATTTCTATATCAAAAGAAGAGCAGTAGAATGGAGTTTCAAAATATACATTTATGAATGAAGCTAGTATCTGTCACTGATGGAAACAGGACACGTTCACATTTGTTGCAAGCTTTTCAGACCTATCAAGGGAAGGTGGCTACAGATGTAGCTTTGTTTCATTTTGTTATCAAAACACATGAAACCAGCATTTTTGCCTACCATATATCGAGTAATAAAATTAAGATAGAAAAGTTTACACATTGCTCAGTGAATATTATTGAGTGCACATAGGTTTGTGTGTGTGGGAGGGGGGCTTACTCAAGTCTTTCTAATGACTGTCTTTCAGGCACCAAATACCTATCACTCCAAATGATCCAATATTCATGTAAAACTGAAGTTCGGGGATATATTATTCAATTAAGGAAAACAAAATAACTCTGGAATTAACAAAATAGGAAATGTGGTCAAAACCCTGGCATGTGCTATTAAATTTTACAGGATCTGATACATTAGACTATGCCACATACTAAAATATGTCATAAAGTTTTACCACAATCCTAAAGATACCGAAGAAATGAAGTTAAGCAAAGACTGTGAGCAGTGGGTTATCGTATGACTATGCCAGACCCAGTAGTTAAAATTTTTCAGAAGAATCTGTATAAACAGATGGTAAAGAGGCCTTAGACTCACACTTATTCTAATAGAGAAATAATGTTTTATAATTATACAGCCAAAAGTGTGCTATAGTTGATTATAATTAGTATTTAAAGAGGTGTTTCCCCACCCCCAGGGTGGGAAATGCTTTTATTAAATTTCTGACAATTTTGAAGCAACTATAATAATAGGAATAATGATATTTTAAAAAATAAATAAATAACCCAAAGGCTTTTCCTCTGCCTCATCCTCATCCTCATCCTCTTTCTCTTTCCACTTGGTAAATGTTGGAATGCCCCATGGCTCAATCCTTAGACCTGTTCTGTCTTCTTTCTGTACTTACTCCTCATATGATCTCATTCAATCCTATGGCTTTAATTATTTCTGTATTATTCAGGATGAGGTAGGCTATGCTACAATAACAAATAACACCTGTATTTTAGGAGACTATAACAGGAAAGTTGATATATCACTCATGCTTTGTCATTGGGAGTCAGTTGGGAGTTACGTTACACGTTGTCTTCGTTTTGGGACCCAGACAGATGGAGCAGTCACCATCTGTAAAACCGTCAGTAGACGATGGCGGAAAAAAGAGTTCTTGAGGCCCTCATACTGAAGTCGAATGGTCAAGCCTAGAATAGCTTCCTCTCAAAGCTATTTTCAAGGCCTCAACTAACCATAAGGGATCTAAGAAATGCAATTTTACAATATGCCTGGAAAGCAGAGGCCTGGAAGTATCTGATACCACATCATCTCTTTCTTCCTGATGACTCAGTAAATAGAATAAGCGTTCGGTAAACCCTTCACTGAACACAGTACTCATGTATCCAACTGCTAAATCCATATTCTAATTTGAAGGCTTAAGAGCATCTCAAATTTGACATGTCCTAAGAAGAGCCATTGATTCCATAGGCCTATAAGCACTCCTGCTCCAAGCTTCCCTATCAGCAAATCATTTACCATCATTTACCTGTTTACTCAGGCCCCAGACCTTGGAGTTATTTTTGACCCTTCTCTTTCTTGTAAGTCACATATTCAATCTGCCATCAATTTTCTTTATCTCAACCTTCACAATATCCAAAAACAACCACTTCTTACTGCATCGCCTTCCATCTAGTCCAAGCCACTACTTTCTCTTACTACTTGGGCCACTAAAATAGTCTCCTAATTGATCTCCCTGTTTTTCCTAAAAATTATTACCCATACAGCAACTAAATGACCCTTTTAAATCATAAATAAGATTATTTCATATGCTGTTTTTATAACTCCAATGGTTTCCAATCACATTTATATTAAATTTCAAATGGTCTGTTAGGCCCTACATAATATGACACATACTAAAGTCTATTCACCACCCAGTGGCCAGAATAATCCTTTCAACATGTAGTTCTTATCATGACACATTCTCTCTAAAAGTACTCAGACTCTTTCCCATTACACTTAGATAAAATCCAAAGTTCTTATTATGGCCTTAGATTTTCTTGTCGTCTTGACCCTGGTTCTCTCTACAACATGATCTTACCATTCCTTTTCTCACTAACTTCTTTACTGTTTTTCAAACTTCCCATAAACATACTTAGCTAACATCTTTGCCTTTGTTTTTCTATTGGTCTGGAGCTCTCTTACCTAATCATCTACTTGTCTTGCTCCCTCATTTCACTGTGGTTACTACTGAAATATCACCCATCACAGAAACCTTCCTGCCCTGACTGCCATCTAAAATAGCATTCCTCCTCTCCTTCCCCACCCCCTTATCCTGCTTCATTTTTCAAATGCCGAAAACCATGGTTTTTGAATAAGATTTAAGGCAAAACAGGAGATCATGAGGAAAATAAAAGAATAGCTCTTTTGCAAAAATAAAGTAAAAATCCAACGCTATTTTTATCAAAAGGGTAAAGGATGCCCCATTCCTTGCTTTTATGCTTCATTAAGGACATCTCCGAGGCTGCCAGGGATTTTTAGGCCCATGATTTGGGTATTCCTTTAATATGACCAATTTCCCTTTTCTTTATAAGAAATCTTCTAAAAAGAGCAAGCAGTCTTGCCTTATTGTCTCTGATCTCCTCTCATTTGATCCTATAGAAACACTATTGCTACGTGTTTGTTCCACTCCCAGTTCTGCTCACATTGCCCTGGTGAAAGTCAGTGCCTATTGAATGAATAATTAAATGGGACAGGAAGTGTTATAAAGTTTCTTTTTAACAAACACTTTTCCAAAAGAACAGGAACTTTTTTTCTAATCAAATATAAGAGAACAAATTTTAATCACTGCTATAGTGGTTTCCTCACAGACTTAAAGAGATATTTCCAGAAAAATCCAATTTGATTTGCATTCAAATTTCTTTTCCCTCAAGCTTATACTGCATAAACTTCAGTTTGGATTAATGTGATCTCCTTTACATAAAAGACTTCTTCTTTTACATAACACTTCAAAATTATCATGCTATTAATAACCTCAAAATATGTTGATGAGGGTATGATGAGCACAAGAAACATTATATGAAATTTTCAGTAGATCTACATAGAGATTTTTGTAAATGAGACAGTGTGAACTTTGAAGACAACCATAAAGGTAGTAAGGCATCAAGGAGAGTACTTCAAAGTCTTGAAATTAAAGTTATCATCAGGTTCAGTAATTTCCAAGATTATTTAACCATTCTGAATAATCACAGTAGCACAGAACCAAACAGAAGAGATTTGAGCAACTAGGGAGGAATGGGCTGAGGTCATATCCTAAAGGAGCCTTAATTCCTTCCTTTAAACGAAGCTGCTAACCAATAGGATTATTATATAGTTGACTGATTTGTTCTGGTAGTATTTATTTATTACTTTTATTTATTACTTTTGAGTAATCATTAAAACATTTAATAATTAAAACATTAAGAAACATTATTTATTAGTCTATCAAGTGGCAAGTATTAGGTAAGCATTGAAAATATAGAAAATAAAAGCATAGTCCCAAGTCTCATTGTTTTGAAAAAAAAAAAATATATATATATATATATTCATGACATAATTTGTTCATGAAGCATGTTTACTAAAATCCAGGTTTTCCTAGAAAATATATAGTGTATGGTATCTGAAAGCTTAGTGGACACCTTATTTTAGCTGACAAACTTAACAACCAGAAAGTTAGTAATAGTAAGCAATAATGATGATGATAGGAATAGCTAATATTCATACCTCATCAGTGTCTTTGTAGAGTGTTTTATCAGTAAAAAACAGTTAATATACTTGTGAAAACAAGTATAAGCTAATATAGTCCCAGATCCTTCAAATACAAAACCTAACTTTAATGAAATATCTGCTGTGACTTTGAGTTTCCTTTTCTCATTGTATTTTACTGGCAGTATGCTTCTCTTAGGCTGTTCAGCAGAGTGATTAACAATGAGGACTTTGGAGCCAAACTGCTTGAGTTCTTTGCCCTGGCTCTACCACTAGATGTTTGACTTTGGAAAAATTACTTAGGCACTCTGTGCTTTACTTTTTCACTTATATAATGGGATAATGATAGAATTTGTAGGGGCTCAAAATTTGTTCTGCAAATTGTCTCTCTTTGGCATGAGGAATAATTTAGGCTGATTATTTTTAAGAAACAGAAAACTCAAGAAGTCTTTCTTTTTACCCTCAGTTAGCTGCCTAAAAATTCAGGTAAAGGGCCTTTTCCCAGAGTAGAGCTATCACCAGAGATATCTGGAGAGAATATGGGCTAGATGTGGTGGGGGAAACTCTGTAGGGCCTAGAGATTAAAGTCCACTCTGTGTCCTGTTGTCCCTGAATGGCCTAGCAAACATTTATTTACCGGACATTTGCTTTTCAATCTTCAAGTGAATTGCCTTCCTTTCTGTTGAAATTCCAACCCATTACCCCCAACATTCTTGTCTTTAGCTAAAGATGGTATTTAGGGTGAGGCTTCAGCCATTTTGGTGAGTTACTCAGTTTTCCTGGGTCTCTCCCATGTACACATGTTATTAAACTTTTCTTTGATTTTATCCTATTAATCTGTATTATGTCAATTTAATTCTTAGACCAGCTAGAACTTAGAAGGGTAGAGGAAAATTTCTTCCCCCCCAACAAACTTATCTCAAGGGGTTGCTATGTTACAGAACCAAAACATGGGTCCGTTGACCCAAGCACAGTGTGACTGACATCTGACACCAGTCTGTGCTGAAGGAAAGTGCACCGTTGATTGTGAGGTGCCGTAGAAGGAGTCCAGGCCAGCTAGTGCTCAAAAAGCTCCAACCCCCCGATGGGGTTCAGCAAAGCATTTTCGAAGGCAAGGCAAAGGAGGGGAGTCCCAGGGTATGTGATCAGCTCCTATACAAGTCTCAGATTGGTGGATGGTAAGGTAAAGTAAAAAGGTGAGAAGTTGTTGCAAGTATTTCCTGGTTTTGGGAGGGGATGTGTTCATTTCTTCCAGCTAGTGGGGATCCCAGCATCTGCAAAACAACTAGGGGAATGTGTATCGGAATCTATCATCTTTAGAGAGGAGCTAAAGCAGAGAATGTGAGGGAAGGGTCTGTCCCAGGAAGGCCCCCTAGGGTTCTGCTCTGTTACAGTTATAAGGAGTAAATGAATTAACAGTCTATAAAGCAATTAGAAAGAATGAAATCTAGTAAATATCTAGTAAATGTTATCTACTATTATTACTTTCATTATATAATAATTTTGAAGCAGTTAAACACCATAAAACATTATTTGTAATTTTATTAATTCTTGTACTGTCAGAAATGCTATGTTAGCTTTCTCATTCTTACATGATTATTTTTACTTCTAGACTTGAATTTTTGGCAACATTATAAATCCATTACTCAGTTTCAAATTCTTTTGGGGATTGGTATAGATATCCAGTATTTTGGTTCCATATTATAAGAATATCTTGATGTGAATACATTCCTATATCTTATCTTGTATTTATTTACAAAGATAATCTATTCCCCTATTTTGACCCTTTTGATCAAATTAAAGTAAAATAAAATCCTAACTTATCCATCTAGGTAACAGCCATTTTCCTCTGCTCTCTCTTTATCCTCCCTTTTCTCATGATTAAAGTCACATGGAACATCTATGAGTTTTGGAAACATCAATTTTCTTGTTGTACCAAACAACATTTCAATATTTTATTTATCATATTACTGAAATTTTAACATATGTTATTCCCTTACAGTTTTTAGAATTTCTCTCCACAAAGCTATGTCTTCTACTATGTATGTGTGTGTGTGTGTATATATATATATATATATACACATATATATATACATACATATGTATATATATACACATATATATACATATATATATATATATATATATATATATATATATATATATAAAAAATAGAACATGAGCCAAAACTTCAAAATTCAGAGGCACATTTAACTGACTTTAATATAAACATGAGTATATTGAAGAATCTTACATTTGAGACCATGTTTTAGTCATCATATATCATTGTGCTTTAAGTTTTTACTAAAAAGTAATATAGGAAAATATCTATATTGCTCAGGTGAAAAACAGAACAAAGAGGTAGAGTGAGTCAATTAGCTCACTTAGAAAGTTGGTCAAAAGTTTAGAACTAAAAGTTAAGGTTTCTAACTCAGTTATCTGGTCTTTTCTACAGAGAATAGTCAAATATTACAATTGGAGTCTGGTTCCAATGTTAGCATATTTGGTGAAAACCAAGCACAGGTGAAATTATCTTTGAAAATTCTCTAAATTATCCATAAAGTACAGGACAGTGTACATGATTCTGTATGCACAACCCTGTAGATATATCTATCAGTTTGTTAGAACTTTAAACTGAAGCAACAGGTAGAGCAGATGAGATAGCAGGGTGAATTATGAGACTGGCCAGCCTATAGTACTGGAAAAAAAATAGATGAAAAATAAATGAAAGCATAGTATGATACTTCAGTGAAGTATTGTATTGAAGCTATAATGGACTCTAGGGTGGAAATTAGAAAATCTGATAAAAGGCTTTATTAGGGGAGGCTGTGCTGTGAGTCCCTAGCACTTGGAATGGGCTACCTGTTCAGTAAAGGGTCTTCAGTGAGATTCCTCAAAGAATTTAATCCGCATCCTCTGCAGTATGAGGGATAGAAGCAAGCAATGCTTGTCTCATGCAGAGATGTCTAAATGGCCAGAGACAGGTTGGCTAATGACCAACATGCAAGTCAGAGGAGGCAGTTGCACCCAGCTTGACCTGCATTTTCAGATTTTTTTTGATTAAAGCATGTATTACTGTTTCCTTTGGACCAGGAGTGGTCTACGAGCACCAGAGGTTTAGCAAGGGAGTTGTATTATGTTCTGCCCTGTGGATGTGCCTGTTCTCTAGCAGATACCAGATCCTTAGATTCCTAGTGGCTTTGGAATATTTAAGGTGAGAAGATGGAATTATGGATGATAGATACCCAGCAATGGGAATAGGACATTCTAGACAATTCATGAGCGATCCATGACATGTTTTTCAGACCACAAATTTCGTCAGATGTAATAGAAAGTTCATGTAAAGAAATGTTCTATAATGTAGTAGATTTGGAAAAATAATAGTTACTAAATCCTTTTCTTGATATTTACAATACATATTAGCATATTCAAGATTCTGAAAAGTCTTGCAGTAAACACAATTAAATTTTGTTTAACCCATCATTTACAAATTATTTCTTTGAATATAGCCTTGTCTATATACTGTGAAATAAAATTCATATTTGGAAGAACACCAAATAATTGAATGTTAAAGCATGCAGAATTAAATAATAAACCATTGGTAAAAAGGAACAGGAAAAGTCTCCTGCTAGAGGTGTTTTGCATCAGATTTTGAAGGACTGAAAATTAAAAAGGATTCCAGACACAGAAATGCTAACATGCCAATTCAGTACATTTTTGAGATTTTTTTTTTTTCCTCCGAGAGATATAAAGACAGATTGAGGAAAATGATGTAAAAATAAGAGAGACAGAGAGAAAGAGAAGTGGATGGAAGAGAACCTATAAAATATGAAACTTTTCACTTATTTCGTATTTCATTACTATATATGTTCCTGTCGTAGATAATAATATAATTCACTGACAGGTAACACAACCAAGGTTAGTATTGTGTTCCTTAGTTATAGTACCTATGATGGAAACAAATCAATTGAATTGGAAAATGCTTTTCCCCTACTCATCTGAAGATTTTTCATATATTTAGAGATGACAAAGTGGTTTTATTGACAGAGACCAGGGTTTCTAAATCTCAGCAGTATTAACATTTTGGGCCAGATAATTCTGTGTTTTGGTGTCTATCTTGTGTATTTGGGGATATTTAGCAGCATTCCTGGCCTCTACCCACTAGATTTCAGTAGGACCACTTCCCTCCCCAGACTTGTATGTACCCTGGGGGACAAAATTGCCCCTGTTTGAGAACTACTGGTCTAAACTATCGATAATTTTTTTTTTAAATGTGAAGCTCATGGTAGAATCTTAGAATCTATTCCTCAATTCCCTATTCTTGGAGTGATTCCAGGTAATATTTGCACATTTTAACGATTCTGGATTTGACTAACTTAAATAATTAAAAGCTAGAGCCGACACTGAAAATATATTTTCCCAAAATGAACAATGCAAGCCTGCCATCTATTTAAGAAAGCATGTTTGTAGTTATGGCACATGTCCTCTTTCATTGTTACATAATAGGCTTATTCTTTGAATTGTGCTAAAGATTTAACACCACAGCTTCTCATGCACAATGTCAGATGCCAGGGATTCCTTGTTCCTTTTGAACACACATAAGAAAATCAAAGTTTCCGAGATAAGATGAGATGTCTCTACAGTGGTATCTTCCTACTTGCTATTCTTCACTGACAAGACTAAACAGAGCACTAGAGGAATTGCAGCTATTAATTTCTTTATGAAGGAATAACACTGTAATAAGATCTGCATAGCTTTATCATCTGAGATTCCTATTTTTCTTCTATGTTCACATGCATGTACTCAAAATCCCTCATTTGGAAATGCTCATAAAAGAAGTAACAAATCCATCTCTACATCAAGAATGAAATATATAAAACCAGCTTGGTTCCTTCTCTTCTTTTTCTTTTATACACTGATATAAACATTATTATTTGGGTATCTACATATGGCTCTGAAATCCTGTGCAACTGTTCAAATGTTGAAATTAAATGAAATAATCATTCTTGCTTTAAAAAAAAAGTAAAACAACCTTTAGACCAAATGTGATGCATTATATTGACATAATAAATGTGGACATTAATTAAAGAGCAGCAGAATCCAGCAGAGAAGTTTGCCCTCCATCTGCTTGACTTGAGGTAATAACAATGTTCTGTTAACCCAAACTGACAGATTTTCTAGGGTTTGACTTCGTCTCTAAAGTTGCTGCTCCTGGTATGAATCACCATATGTGTGACATCATCCATAGCATGCCGTGTGGAGTAAAATTAACTGCTTATTTATTTATTGCTATTGCTTTCAGTTTTTTCATTCTATCTTTATCTTGAGCTCTGTGTTATATGCAACCCTTTGCACTTGTGTTAGGTTACTGCCCCTCCGCTTTCCAGTACAAAGTGCTTAGGCCCAATAAGAAGCCCTAAGTTCTGATTGCTCATATACGCCAAAAGGAAGTTACATAAAGCCCCATCATATCCACACTGAGAAAGAGCTAAACTAGTAAAAGCGAAACATGGCATACTAATTATTAGGGTTATTATCCAAGCCAGATATGAAAGCAGAAGTATGTTAAACCCATCACACATTCTGTACAAAAAAGAAAAGAACTTACAGAATTTCCTAAATAATAAATGAGTGGCATGGGGGATCTTGTCCCAGAACGGAAACTTAAATCTTTGAATCTGTTCATATCCAGTATATATTAGTTAACCAAGGGACTGTTTTCCTCTTCCATCTCATTACAGATCAAACATCAAAAGCTTTCCACTAGAAGCAGGCACCCAGGAGGCATTTTGCTTTGTCACAATACAGTCTTCACAGCCTCCCTGATAGGAGCCCGAACTCTCTTGGTAGTCTTAAAGAACAACAGTGCAGTTATTTGTGGTGCTTCTTCCTCTCCTCCCCTGGAATTGTTGCTTCACTGTAATAAGTAACATTCCTTCCAATTATCCAAGCTCCTCAAGTCCACAGAGCTGACCCCCATGACTTTAGAACAGGCTCACTGTTTAGAGTCATTAATCCGAGATTATAAACATGGACGGAGATTCATGAGAAAGGGATGAACTCATGGTTCCTGAAGAAAGACAATGGCATGCAGTGTTTTTTCAGAGGCTCTGTGTGTGTGTGTGTGTCTGTATGTGTCTGTGTGTGTCTGTGTGTGTCTGTTTTGACTTTAAATCCTTCCTCTTTCCTGAGAGGATTTTTTCCCCTCATCTTTTGAACTGCCATTATCCTCTGTTTGTTCTTAGCTGGAGTGGTAAGCAATATCTATCACAGCTGGTATGTTGGGAATGGTTTCGTTTTTCTCTATGTATTTGGACAGCAGATTCCAGAAGACAACACCCTACCCTGATGGAGCAGTGTAAAAAATTGGGCAGATCAGATTTGCAAACTTTTTATCCACTAGCCAATGCCAGAATTTAATTGCAAATTGCTCACCTTTCCTATAAACCCATCTGTTTTTTTTAAATTAAATATGATAATAATGCACCATTGGCGACTCTGTGTAAGTCAGAACCCCTGAGATACAGTTATATGAATTTAAGGCATTACACTGATTCTAGAGATCATCCTGAATGTTTTGATGTTCTCTGGTCTTTCTTCTTGAGTTCTACAAAGTTTTTTTTTTTTTTTTTTTAATCTCTGGAGGAAAAGAAGGAACTACATATAATAGATACCTATATTCTATACTGTTCTGTTTGTAAGCTAATGTAGTAATTAGGAATCTTGAACTCATTTTTGTGAACTTGATATGTATCCAAGTCTTTCATCTTCACTAGAGATCTGATTAAATCTTCTGAGATCTTTTTGGAAGCTGAAGAGAAATAGCATCCTGAATCTGCATGATTTCAATACTACATTACATAGGAAATTGAAACATTCTTTTTGTTGCTGGAGTTGGCTTTAGAACAAACAGCATGTGTCCCCCTTGGTCTGGAGCTCTGATGTCAACGTGAGCTAAAATATTCTTCCATCCATTTCCAACCTCGGCTGCTTTTGCTACTTCCTTATAAAAATTATACATACACTTTGCAAATGAAGAAAGGAATTAGTGATGCTCTCTCATTTCCTGTCTTCCCACAGATGGTGATAAATTCTAATTCAGACTCCATTAAACCTGAGTAGAGAAACCCAGCAGGTGGCTATACTAATGGAAAATCCTGGCTTTAGAATAATGGGAATTACAACCGACAGCTCTTCTACACCACAAAAAAGATGATGTATCCTTATTGACAGTGTCGCATTTGAGTCCAGAAGGCTGATCTGATAGTTCATTCCTGGCACAACGGAAGCTAAAAGCCCCCTGGGTGTTTTCTTGGCCACACCACTGTAATTTTTGTCATATGAACTTTCTATTACAATTCATTTTACAAATCTCATATAAGTTGAAGAGAGTAAGAGGAATGAAAGGGAGGGGAAGGAAAGAGGGGACCTTTATTTTGCCTACAGGCATACTTTTATTCTTTTTTTCTTGGTTTAAAGGACAAATAAAGGTTGACACACAACAGTATTTCCAGCCAATTCGGTATTTTTAATGCTGACATACTTGGCCCAAGTTCTTTTAGTGATCCTAGACAAGCTCATCTGGGGGAGTTTCTGTTTGAAAGATGCATAGATTGCCCTGGAGGTGCAATGCCTGATATCGCACTAGAATTCTTGCAGGAGTCTTTCATTTGTATGTATTTTTATCCCCTTTTCTTTTAGCACCACCTTAATTTTTAAACTATAACACAGTATTTGCAAAAAAAGATTTGGTCACACTGATCTGAAAAAGCATCCACGTATTCAAATATTTAGAACCTCATATTTTCAATAAGCCTTCAAGTCTCTGAAAATATGGCAAGGAGTTATCAAAATATTTCATTGTTTTCACCATCTGTCAGCTGTTTAAAAATATTAATATTAATAATCATACTTTGCACTTACTCAATATAGCAGGTTTCCTTTCTAGAACTGTTAGTACTTTGCAAAACTGAACTGAGTCATTGACGCTTTTTCCCCACAAACACCCTTCTGGGTAAAAGAAGTAAATGTGCGGAAAATATTCAAAAGACAGGTAAAGTTTGGAAATGGGCTGGAGAAGTTAACTTTTAATTCAATGCAGAATTTTGTTTCTTCAGCCAATTAATCTCATTCACTTTTCATTTTGCAACTTGTTGAGTGGAAGCTTTGTTTTAACCAGTTAAAGAGCTTGGTCATCCTGCTTTCATTACCCACAAGTTCAAAGCTTATAAACTGGCCTGTAACTGAAAAAGAGACCTACTAGCGGGGCTTCCCTGGTGGCGCAATGGTTGAGAATCTGCCTGCTAATGCAGGGGACACGGGTTCGTGCCCTGGTCTGGGAAGATCCCACATGCTGCGGAGCAACTAGGCCCGTGAGCCACAGCTACTGAGCCTGCGCGTCTGGAGCCTGTGCTCCGCAACAAGAGAGGCCGCGATAGTGAGAGGCCCGCGCACCGCGATGAAGAGTGGCCCCCGCTTGCCACAACTAGAGAGAAAGCCCTCGCACAGAAACGAAGACCCAACACAGCCAAAAATAAGTAAATAAAAATAAATTAAAAAAAAAAAAGTTAGTTTAAAAAAAAAAGAAAAAAAAAAAAAAGAGACCTACTAGCTTAGAGATTTGTGGCTCAAGGAAGAGGTCTTAGAACCTTAGAGAAGAGGAATACAGACCTGATGAGACCATAACAGAGAGGGACTTGTACTATTATCACTTTCTTAGCAAGCATGAACTGGAAATTGACCTAAGTACGTCCCTGTCACAAATGTGTAGGTGTGGGTATCTTTTAATACATATATATGTATAGAATTCTCACTACATATGGGCATAATCATTTTTAATTAGCTTCTCTTTGTTATGATGTTCTTAATTAAAAAACTGCCCCAGATACGTTTTATGTGGCTATCCCCAGCTGAAAGGCAGACCGTGACTCCCTATCAAATTGAAGAAGGGGCAAGCCACTGCAAGAGAGCAATTCACAATGGACGTTACGGCAAGAACAATTATTTATATCTGACCAAATTAGAAATATAAAATTCCAAATCAGAAGAGTTATGAAATATTTTCCCTTTAAATGGTTTCATCATGTGAAAGCACTAATCCCAATGCACAGATTTGTCAGCAAAATCAAGGAAGACTCAGATGAAGTCACGATGTAAATGTAAGAGACTTTTGAGTTCCCTATTCATATTTGAGAGTCTACCACTGTTGCCTACAGGCATAAATTGCTAGGAAAACAGACATTGAGAACCTAAAATGCCTGATGATATCAAAATATTATCATTTTGCATTTTAAAAATTGTAGTAACATTTATTCACTGTTTAGCATGTGCTGGGCTCTGTTGATTATATTATTTAAGATTTGAAATACTCTTTTACAATAGTATCCCTATTTTACAGAAAAATAAACAGAAACATTTCCAATTTAGTTCACCTTACCACAGTCATTTTACTTGAAAGGGAGTATGCTGGAGTTTGAATTCATGTCTTGCTGTCTCAAAAAAAAAAAAAATTGAAATCTCAATTGTGTAACGTAGTGGATTTCAAAGTGTGGTTCTTGAACATGCAACATCAGCATTACCTGGAAACTTGTTAGAAACGCAATTCTCGGGCCCCAACTCAGACTTATTAAATCAAAAATTCTGGGGCTAGGACCCAGAAATCTGTGTTTTTGAAAGTCCTCCAGAGAATTCTGATGTACACTCATGTTTAAGAATCACAGTTTGTGTTGGTGAGGAAGTGGAATAAATGAACCCTTGTACACTGATGATGGGAAAGTAAATTGGTACAGCCATTGTGGAAAACAGTATGGAGGGTTCTCAAAAATTAAAAATAGAACTATCATATGATCCAGCAATCCAACTTCTGAGTATATATCAGAGGGAAATGAAATCAGTATCTCATAGAAGAAATATCTGCACTCCCATGTTCATTACAGCGTTAATCACAATACTATACATAGGCTATTGTGATGTGTGCAAACAGGTTGTTCAATACTTTTAGAGAAGAGAAATTCATTTTGACCTGGGATTAAAGGCTAAAATATCTCTCTGCAGGTGGGGGTTGGGAAGGGATTGGTACTAATTAAGGCACTTGGTCAAATCTTTAGTCAGTTCCTTCCCTTTAGTCTATTACTCACCCTTGGCCCTCATTGTACCTGCTAACTCCTGAGACCAGGGCCTCACTAGGGTGCTAACCAGCAGACTGATTCCCAGGTCTCCCCAGTCCCCTGAAACTTTCTGGGCTGAGGCTTTCTGAACTCATTTCATTCTTCAATGTGTTCCTAGCTACTTTCTGTCATGTAGAAATGTATTGAAATATTTAATTTTTTACTCTTATCCAATTACACCCCCTGGCTCTCTTCACTGTTATGACTGTATTTATTTATGTAATTTTATACTTGTATTTCAGTGATGCATCTGGAGAGCAGGGCAGAAAATATGGAGTCATCTGGGACTAGAATTGGGAAAACTGTGCACTGTTACTAATAGAGAAGAGATACCCGTAGTGTACTGAATGTAAAAGTGGGCTTCAAGTCAGAAGAGGTAAGATTTAAAAATAAACTGATTTTGCAACTTACTGTTTATACTTGGACAGTTAAAATGATAATAATGCTTATTATAAATCTTAACTTGAGAGGGCAAGAAAATGTTTATTTTCTAATATTCTCAATTCGAATTTTTAGTTCTTGAACTTTAACCAATTATATGTGTGAGAAAACTTACCATAACTCTCTCCAAAAAGCCAACAGAAAAAGTATTTTAAGGTATAGCTACTTAAGCTATACATCTAGACAAATTAGTGAGTCATTAAGTCATTTAAATGGTGGCAATTAGCATTATAATAAAATGAAACAAACCAGACTGTAATAGAAAATAAAATATCAGCATATCTAAGTAGCAGTTCTAGAATTATACTGAATGTGAACTGATAACAAAATTTGATCATTTCATTGTATTTTTCCATTATATTTTTCTGCCTTTATTAAGCCATATTTTATCCAAAAAAGGAGCAAATTTTATTAAAACATTCAAATTAAAATGTGAAATCCTTAGAATGATAATCTTCATGACATAAACACAGTATATTGTGTGTTCTCAGGAAAAGGTAACATAAATCTATATAGATTTTATGTGAGGATCTTAAAGGAAGGCTGGCTTCACATCACATTAGTTAGCTTAGAAAATCTTTATTATTTCTTAAGGATTCTAGCTGCTGTCCTGAAATAATATGTATATATGTTCTTGTAAATTTATCAAAGAAATACAGTTTTGACTTCGGAACTACTTTTATTCTCCAGAAAAATTTTGTAAATCTATGTTTTAAAAACTACAGTAGGCCTTTGAGAGGGGATAGAGTTATTTGGTACCTCTGTTTAGCCATAAAAACCTTGATCCTAATTATGGACAAAAGTAATCTATAGTAGCTTACTATTAAAGACTAAACTTTTTTTTAAATCACAGTGAAGCAATCTTAGACTAGATGATCCTGATTAAAGAATATGAAAGGAAATACTGTGCATTGATATATTCCTATTTTAATTTCTAAAATTCATTAGAATATTTTAAGTATATTTTACTTTTACATAAGCCAAAGTGTGGTTCTATTTTTCATGAAGTCTCCTGTGCCTTTAATGGATATAATCATGCATTTTTCACCAAAAAAATTTTGTTAAATGTATTTTCCTGAAATTCATGGGAAATCACCAAAATATTCAAGGCTGAGAGTGGCAACGTTAGATCTATATTTTATAAAGTTAGTTTTGTAGCAGTGTGGAAAATGTAGTGGAAGAAGGGAAGAAAGGGGAAAGTAGACTAGTTAGGAAGTTGCATTAATTCAGGAGAGAGTTGTTGATGGTACAAATTAGGTCAGTAGCAGTGGTGATGTGAAAAAAATGAATTCTAGAGATTTTTATTTTAAGACTTGGAGGAATAAGTATGGGAATCCCAAGTCTTCAGCCCTAGTTGGGATAAGAATAATGAAGGAAGAAGTTGATGGGAATCTCCAGTATGAAATTAGGAAGGGTTGAAATCTCATCAGTCAGAGGTCTCCAGAGAAACAGAGCCAATAGAATGGATGGACAGATAGATAAATGGTAGGTAGGTAGGTAGGTAGGTAGGTAGGTAGGTAGGTAGATAGATAGATAGATAGACAGACAGACAGACAGATAGATAGATAGATAGATAGATTTTAAGAAATTGGCTCACATGATTGTGGAGGCTGGCAAGTACAAAAGTTTCAGTGTAGGCCAGCAGGCTGGAGATTCAGGGAGAAGTTGGTGAAGTTCAAGTCCAGAGATAGTCTGGAGACAAAGTTTCCTCTCCAAGAGACCTCTATCTGTTTTCTCTTAAGGCCTTTATTTGACTGGATAAAGTCCACGCATAATATAGAATAAAACTTTGCTTTACTCAAAGTTTACTGATTTACATATTAATCTCATCTAAAAAATACCTTCACAGAGATACTCAATTTGGTATTTGACCAAATATCTGGGTACTGTGGCCTAGCCAAGTTGACACATAAAATTAACCTTCACAAATTAGAAATAATGTTTATTATCAGGCAAATAGATCTATGTAGTAACTGTGATTGTCAGTAGGTAAAAGAAGAGAATATAGGTTCCCTACTGAAGAGAACTGGTAAAATATGGAGTCTATAATTGACAGAGGAGTGTCAAGCACAGACTGATTTTCTTTGCCTCCATTCTTCCTGAGCTTCTATTTCCCACCGCCAACACTTTCCAGGCTTATTTCAGTCCTCAAAAAAACCCTAAACAGGCAGGAGGCATTGTAATTACTTTTTCCATGCTCTTCCTTCCCTTCCCCTTCAACAGGATTTATTTAGAATAAAGTCATCTTCTAGGACAATGACCAGTATATAATCAGAATTACAAGAGGCTTGTGTTCCTTTAATCATACTGACATTCTGCCTGGATGCCCTGTATTGAGATGTGGAATTGAAACCAGTATTCTCTTCAGGCTCAACACATACATTAGCCAACTTCTGTGTCCCTTACCGTACATAAGTCTGAAGTCAGAAGTTCTTAAATTGGAGATTTCCTGCTCTTGAGGAATACAGAGTCAAGGTCATTCAGACACAAAAAAGGAACATGTGTGTATCAAATATTGTTGGAAAATATATAAATATCAATATAGTAAAAGGAATTCACTGAGTCTCCACACAGAATCAGTTATATGAAAGAAACCAGCAATTTCTTCATTTTCAAGAGACGAAAAAAATTAAAACAAAACTTCTTGTTCAATAAGAAAAAAAATCCACCTTTTCTTCATAACAATTCCAAGAAAAATTCTGAATGTTATAGAAAACCATTCCTAGCATAGTAATTCACAGGTGCTGTAGAACCAGAAACCCCAGTTTCCTACCTCTACCAGTTACTAACTCTATGCCTTTGTTCAAGTTACTCAACTTGTTTGTACTTCAATTTCCTTGACTACAAAATAGGAATAAAATATTACTGAGAAAAGAGAAAAGTAGCTTCTGCCAGTTGGTAGCTAGCTTGTTGCTAGGCCTGCACTCACAGCTAGGCTGGGTGTTCTCCCACTGAACAAAACAATGCCAGACATCACCACCATCAGATGGTCATTCTGTGACCAACATCACTCATAATCATGTCTGAGCAAAAACAAAAATATGATCACTGAGTAAACCACAAAAATTACTAAATCCCCCTCTCACAGATAACATGAGAAATGCCTGCTTCTTTATCCATTATACCTTAGCCCCATTTTATTTTTAACATGTTCTTCATACAAATTAATATATACAATCATAGAATCCTCCCTCCTTCCTGATAATACTCAATTCAGAGCAAACTCTTACTTACATGAATTCTCTCTAAAATTACCCAACCAAGACCAAACTTTCTAAATCACTTCTAATACCTTCTTGCTGGGATGGACCATGGTTTTCAATGTTGTGCAGTTTTATTTATTGAAACAAGTTAATAATATCAATTTTTTTTCAATATCAGGTATGTTTTTCTTGGCCTTTGCAGGGCATGGGACTGCTATAAGTAGCAAATTGGTTAATGTATATAAATCATTTAAAACAGTATCTGGCATATAGTAAGGTTAAGCCATTATTATTTTTAAATACAAACAAAATGCCCCCAGGAATGTTAAGACTCCTGTATAGGTATTTTTCTTTTATACATTTAACAAATGTTTATTTATTAGGCTCCTTCTATACTTCATACATATTGCTATATATGTGAATACAAAGTGAAATTGTGCCTACCTTTAATATTTAAGTTAGATCATAGCCTCCTGTGGATTTCCAAGGCTATTTAAATTGTCCAAATAACCCCTGCTGCAGTCTGTCCAATTGCACATAATGTATTACTCAGCCTTCTTTACCTTCATATCTCTATATTTCCACCAGCACAGGGCTGTTTTCCATGATAATCACCATGAAAGCTTTTGGGATAATAGAAGAGAATGACATCTCCAAATATGATGGTACCTAAAATGAATGGATGATCCTTATCAGGGATTACTGAAAGGTAAGCAGATGACACATTTCTGGTTTACCATAGCTGACTATATTCCAGTCCACTGAGTATAATTATAAACAGAGACCATTTTCACCCTCAAACATATCTTGGTTTGGATGATATATATTTCCCCTACATAGTGGCCATCATTCTGTTTGGTGTCCCATCATGTAGTTGCTGCCCATTCTTCCATCTCTGCTCTCTCTTCCATTAGAGGCACCACAAATGACATTGTAAAAGCAAGCAGTCACTCTTTTATATTTTATTTAAAACCATTTTATTTCATGTCAATCTGACTTATTCAAAAAATGTTTTACATACAAAGGAATGGTTATCTTTCTGGGATAATTATTTTTTGCTATATCCTGGAATAGTTGATTTAAATGGCAGCTGTTTTTTTAAAGATAATTTTAATTTTTTACTAAATATATTTGTTTTAATCATACCATAATACTGTTTTATAAGTTTTTATTCAATAATATGTTTTTGGCATATTTTTATTTTAGTAATATAGTAAAGATACATACTATATATATTATTATTTCTTGGCTATGTAATAGTCTACTATGACACTGTAGCAAATTTAATAAGTTATCAATTTTTACTATTTCAAGTAATACGTCATTGATCATATTTCTACAAATATCTTTATATTAGGCAAAACTATGGAGACAGTAAAAAGATCAGTGGTTGCCAGAGGTTTGGGGGAGAAGGATGAATAGATGGAGCACAGAGAATTTTTAGAGCACTAAAAATATTCTGTATGATAGATACTACATTGATGGATACATGTTATTATGCATTTGTCCAAACGCATAGAATGTACAACACCAAGAGTGAACTGTAAGGTAAACTATGGGTTTGGGGTGATTATGATATTTCAATTTAAGTTCATCATTTGTAAAAAATGTACCCTCTGGTGAGGGATGCTGACAATGGGGGAAGCTATGCGTATGCAGGGGTTATAGGGGAAATCTCTGTACCTTCCTCTTAATTTTGCTGTGAACCTAAAACTGCTCTAAAAAAACTAAGTCTTAAAAAAAAACACATGGATGGGGAGAAAATATTTTCAAAACATATATTTGATATATTACTTGTATCCAGAATATATATTAAAAATCACAGAATTCAATAATAAAACTACCCAATTTTTAAAAGAGCCAAAAGATTTGAAAAGATATTTCACAAAAGAAAAGAGCCAAATGACAAACCAAGCACATGAAAAGGTGATCAATGTCATTACTCATTAGGGAAATTAAAATTACAACAATGAGATTCCACTACACACCTGTTAAAATGGCTGATGAGGATGCAAAGCAACTGGAACTCGCATTCATTGCCTGTGGGAGTGTAAAATATTACATTCTCTTTGGAAAACAGTCTGGCAGTTTCTGACAAAATGAGACATACACAACAAATATATTTATGACTCAACAATCTTACTCCTAGGTATTTATGCAAGAGAAACAAAAATCCATGTCCACATAAATACCTTATATGAATGGTTATAAAGACTTAATTATTATTGTTATAAACTGGACACAACCCATGTGCCATTACATGTGAGTGAATAAACAAATTGAAGTGCTTCTGTACAATGGAATACTGCTGATCAGTTTATCCCTCAATAAAAAGGAATTAACATGCAAAAATGAAGACAAATCTTAAAGTATTATGCTAAGTGAGAGAGTCCACACAAAAGGCTGTATTTTGTATGATTCCATACTTATCACATTCTAACAGACTCAAACTTATAGGGACAGAAGTCAGATCAGTAGAAGCCAGGATCTGTGGGTGGGGAAAGCAGATTGATTATAAACAGTGACGAGGGAGTGTTTTACGGTGGTGAAAATATTTTGTATGTTGATTGTGGTTGTGGTACAAACTTCAGGTTGTTTGTCAAAACTCATTGTGTCTTTTAATGTACCTAAATTATACCTAAAACAACCCGACCTTTTAAAAAACACAGGTTTTGATTTAGAAAGAACTAGGTTGTTATCTTGGTACAGAAAATAATGACTTTGTAACCGTAGACGAGTTTCTTAACTTTGAAATATTGGTGTACCTCTCCTTATATTGGAAATGATAGTAGCGCATACAAAGCGTTTGGCACAGAACCGCCTTGTGGGTGTTGGTTACTCTGAAACGGGTACAGATGATCGTTATCCCACATAACGAGAGGAGTGGGAAGTGGTAATGGGATAGAGGTAATGGGTACAAATGGAACTCTTCTCTAAGATGAACAGGAAAAACCCATGCACCCCACCACTTCCGGAGCCAAGTTTATCTTATCGAATAGATCTGAATAGAAGATTCTCACAGCTTACGGAAAGTAATTTAAAAAGTTTCATTGCCAACACAGGAAAAACATAAACTATAAATATATGTGTGTGTATCATGTACAGTTTGTTAATTGGAGTGTGAATGCAGTAGAAAGAGGGTATGAGTAATAGGTGGCTTAAGCCAAATTTAGTTTAGTCATATCCTTGTACTGCCAATATACCTCAAGCTTAAATGGTATCACTGAAGCTGTTTCAGACTTGAATTGCTCCAAAGCATTATCTTTGTGCCAACTGGGCTGAAATCTGGTAGTAGCTCACTTCTGCAGCCAGATAGGCAGTATTTTTATGTTTTATTTATTTACAGCATCGCTTAAGCCATGCATAACTTTATATGCACTTATAAAGCTAAACTCACAGACAATTTGTGAAGCAAACTTATGCTGAGAAGTAAGCAGTTTACAATGTGAAATATATTTTTGTATAGGGAAAGTTGTTGGGGATTGCATGGTTAATTAAGCAATCAGCCCCAATAAGCTATCTGATCGCTGCGTAGAACTACTAACGCTAGAGGTCTTAACCACTTTTTGTGACTTTTTATGAGCAAATTTGTTTCAAATTTGACTCTGTGATTTGATAAGCCTATCTCCCCCCTGCACCTAAGTAATTGGTGAATATATCCTCTCTCTTTCCCAGGATCTAATAACAGAAAAGAAATTCTAGTTGTTGATCACCTGCTCAAGAAACAGGTCTGGGGTATAGATCGTCTTCCAAATCCATGGTTTTTATTTGTTTGCTTTTCCATTATATCTTGCCACCTTTCTTCAATATACTTCTTCTGTTTGGGAGAGGAGTAGTGGATGTTTGAGTGATGGTTATAGTCATTTTAAAAAATCCAGTGATTTGATTGTTTAAATACTACACGTGTCTACCATAAATACATATACAAATATGTGATTATAAATTAGCATTTAATGACAATGAATTAAGAGCCTGAGTGCCTGTGGTATGCCCACTCTTGTCCATAAATCATAAATAACTTGACCTAAGGGCTAAGCATTGGTTGATTTGAAATTTCATGTTAAGAATAACTTCTCGTTGAGAATCAATCAAAAGTGAACTCACACAGTTCTGAGATTCTGATGCATTCCAAAAGAGAGACATTATTCAAGTTATAAAAATAAGCTATCAATATTTTAAGTAGTTTTAATTATGAAAGCAACATAACCACATTGTAGAGGAAGCAGTTACCCATAATTTCATTCTCCTAAGAAAACTATTATTGTTTTATAGCCTTCTTAATATGAATGTAACTTTTTTTTTTTTTTTTAAAGGATTTTCTTATTTATTTATTTATTTATTTATTTATTTTTGACTGTGTTGGGTCTTCGGTTCGTGCGAGGGCTTTCTCCAGTTGCGGCAAGCGGGGGCCACTCTTCATCGCGGTGCGGGGACCGCTCTTCATCGCGGTGCGCGGGCCTTTCTCTATCGCGGCCCCTCCCGTCGCGGGGCACAGGCTCCAGACGCGCAGGCTCAGCAATTGTGGCTCACGGGCCCAGCTGCTCCGTGGCATGTGGGATCTTCCCAGACCAGGGCTCGAACCCGTGTCCCCTGCATTAGCAGGCAGATTCTCAACCACTGCGCCACCAGGGAAGCCCCTGAATGTAACTTTTACAGAGTAGTTGCTCTTAAAAAACAGGACATGCCTGAATTTCAAAAGGTGTGGTTGGCAAACTATGACCAAAGTTACAGATTTGGTCGGTCAGCTGCCTGTTTTTGTACATACAAGTTAAGGATGGTTTTTATGATTTTAAATGGTTGAAAATCAAAAGAAGAAATAATATTTCATGGTGTGAAAATAACATGAAATTCAAGTTTCAGTGTCAACAGATAAAAATTTGTTGGAATACAGCCATGCTGATTTATTTATGTATTGTCTAGGGCTGCTTTCGAGCTACACAGGGCCAGAACAAGGTTAAGGCAAGTAGGCGCTCACTTTGGGCACAGAATTTAAAGAGGTACTCAGAAACGCAATAAGAAAGATAAATGCCAAAATCTGCTCAATATCATTTAGGCCCTAGTGTTGCATTTATATTTCTACCAAGAATTGCTTCTTTAGTATAAAACACAGATCAATAAAATTTTGTGAGAAAGATGTTCCTTGCCACCTCTCTTTGTCAATCAGAAGAGAGGAAATAAACCAAATGAAATATATTTGATTAATAATATGGCAGGCATGAACTCTTCTCATCCTTACTATGGTTTTTTAAAAAATAAACAGGAGGGGGAGGTAGTGGAGGAGGATGAAGAGGGGGAAGACAAGGAGGAAGAGAAGGGGAAGGAGAGGGGGGAGAGGAAAAGGAGACCTAGATGAAATTGTATCCTGAGACCTAGATGAAATTCCGTGTACAAGACTGACTCTGTCTAACATGATGCCAAATAAGATGCAAGGATGGGGAGAACATAGATTTAAAAAGACAACCATTCATCCAGATGTTACCAAACATTGTTTAAAAAAAAAATTACTTGTCATTTCATGTTTGGTACTGGGTTATCCTGCACTATAATTTCATTGTGAGGAAGTTTAAGATGTCAGGCACCAAGCCTTAGATATTATCTAAATTCTTAACAGGAGAAAAATAGACTCTCCCAAGGGTCAGTCTACATTTTTCAATCATTTTCAAGAGCTATTTGCCTAATAATGGTTGCTAAGACATTAAACCAGATTCTAAGTATTGGAGATGAAATGCCAATACACTGAATATCAGAGGGAATTTTTAAAACGTGATTTGTACAGATTATTTTTGAAATTCTTGTTTTTCTGAACTCTGAATTTTTTCACATGTCAGTTTTAATAAGCAGTTTGCTTCTAAACACTCTTAAGAAGTGATGAACAGATAGTTTTTTATACTTATTCAAAGAATCTTTGATGCTAATTTGTCAGAAGTCATTTATTACTGTTGAGAATCTTGGAAAAAATGCTTTAAGGGGACACACTCAGAATTTCCTGCACCTTAGGAGTCACTCTGCTTTTCAAAGATTATGTCCTGTAACAAGGATACAGGTGTTTATTACCTGTGCAAAGTTGCATTTTACCTGCTTTTCTAAATATTGTGATGAGAACATCTGAAGTTTTAATTTTGTTATTAATTGATACATAAAGCTTAAAAATTAAACTCCCAAATATTTGGAGAGACATCACAAAGATATTTGATTAGACAGGTTTGCAACAATTAAGGAAGGGACATTTTTGAAGACTGTTGTATAGTCATTAAAGCATTAGATGATAACAATACTCTTTTCCTGCCCTTATGGTTAAGACTGGTGATTTGAAATTTATTTGTGCTTTTTTTTTTTTAATATATATAAATTTATTTTATTTCTTTATTTTTGGCTGCATTGGGTCTTCATTGCTGTGTGTGGGCTTTCCCTAGTTGTGGCGAGCGAGCGGGGACTGCTCTTCATTGTGGTGCTCGGGCTTCTCATTGCGGTGGCTTCTCTTGTTGCAGAGCATGGGCTCTAGGCATGTGGGCTTCAGTAGTTGTGGCTTGTGAGCTCTTGAGTACAGGCTCAGTAGTTGTGGCGCATGGGCTTAGTTGCTCCGAGGCATGTGGGATCTTCCCGGATCAGGGCTCGAACCCGTGTCCCCTGAATTGGCAGGATTCTTAACCACTGCGCTACCAGGGAAGCCCTATTTGTGCTTTTTTAATTTTTTTTTTTTAAACCATCAGTTGTTCAGCATAGCGAGATTTATAAACAGTCAATTACATTTTGATTAATCAACTCAACTAGTTAATATGGCATCCTATAGAACTTCTACCTTTAAAGTCTATCACTAGGAGGTCAGCCTTTATGAAAACAAAATACTTAAATTCCAGGATTGTGAAATTACAGTAATTTGAATAATGTGTCCAGTTTAATATTGTAAAATTACTTGAGTATATAATATGTATATATCATAAGAAAAATACAGCATCTTTGTTGGGTAGAGTGATTACCAAGTGCTCAGCTGATTCACGCTTTTTGCTGTGTGTATGCAGTGAATTGCATATAGTACTTATTTAATGAATATTTGTTAAATAAATGAACTCAGTAAATTGAACAAACTGATAAAATTATGTTAACACATGCTATCATTGTGGACCTTGTCAAAGTCTCATTAAGCATTTTAAAACTTAAGCCTAGAGTCTTCAAGTCTTAGTTTTACTAAGACTAGAGTCTATGTTAAAAAATGTGTCTATACTGATAGAAAGATAAATAGATATAGATATAGAAAGTTTATAATATCTCTGTAAGTAATCTTAGGTCCATGACTAAAAGGATCAGAAGGGTTTTGTTTTTTTTTTAAAGCTTTCTCTCTAAGGGGGAATATAACAATCTGTCTTTTCTATTTCAATGATCATTTGAATTCAGAGTAAAATTTAAAATGAAATATCTTAAGGACTAAATGACTGTCTATTGTATTGAGGGTCATCACTCTGCTTGGTTGTGGATGAAATGTAGTTTCTGTTCTGTGGTTATATTAAAGACGTGAATAGCCTTCATGAGTAATGTCTGCTCCACGTAAATCATAGTCTAAAAATGGTCCCATTAGTAATTCTGGAAAAAACAAAGGTTTGACCAATGAGTAACATTTATTGAGTACTAAAAGAAGAAATCTATATGAGGCGCTTGAAAATCTTAAATAGATTTAATTCTACCTATTCCATTAGGAATATTTTCTCTTAGGTCAGAGTCATGACAAACACCTGGAAATACAAAGAGTTTACTTTAAAGACTCCAAAAGATCCATTTTAATGAAGTACTCAAAGTGCTGGAAACAAAAACAAAAGCATTCATCTGGGAGTCAGTTGATGCGGCTTTTGTCTCAGCCGTGCTAACAACTGGCTGTGTGACCCTGAACAAGTCACTTAATCTTGTTGGCCCTCAATTTTTCATCTTTTAAATGAAAGAAGTTACAGAGGGATTTGATAATCCTAAACCTTGAGTCTAAATCCCAGTGAATTCTACAGGAAGAAATCAAGTCTGGGGAGTACGCAGGAGGCATCTGAGTTGTTTGTAATGAAAGAAGTCAGCCATCAAAAGTTGGAATGCAAGAAAGGCGGAGGGTCCACACGCCACACACTGTTTTCTGCCCCAAGGAAATCTACCTTCTATCACACAATTTGTCAGCTCAGTTCTTCTGGTTTTCCTGATTCTTATCCACAGGACACTGCAATCACTTGCTAGTTTGTGTGTATTTGCTCAGAGTAATCATTTTACATCCAGCGACTTATAGTGTGGTCCTAGGAAGTAACAGCCTTTCAGCTGCAGGAAGGAAGAGGATCAGTCTGAGCATTCTTGAGGAAGATTGCAAGACTGCTTTTAGTTCACATAGTGTATTTCTAGTCTGGGATTTCTTTTAATGGGGAAAAAGCAATTTTTAAAAGGAGGAAGTTGGATGGTTCCTAAAGCAACATTCAAAGCAATTAAATGGAGCTTTTTAAGCAACATGATCTTTTTCACTCTATCTCCTCTTTAGCCTTAAGTAAAAACCAAAAGAGACCTTTGAAAACTGATGATTTTTTTTACATTTAATATGTGATCTTTTCATGTTTCTGCTGTTGTATGCTTTTGAGCTGTCTAACAACTAGAGCTATGTAGCCAGAAGAAGGGCAGACTTGTCTTATATCCTGTGAAGAGGTGACTACCTGAAGTGTGAGAATGAAAGAAAACATAAGAATTCTATGAAAGGTTTTACTACAGAGAATATGGGGCCAAGACCTTCATCTAACCCTGGATACACATTATTCTTAATAATGCATACCGGTATCTTTTTTTTTTTTTTTTTTTTTTTGGTCGACTTTAAGTAGTGAGCTTATGAAAACTGACAATATTTTACAGAAACAGATTTTTTTTAAAAAAGCATAGTTCTGTTTCCTGTATCTTTCACAGTTCTTTAATTTGAGACATATCACTTTTATCTCGTCTTGCTCTAACACCAGATTTGGTTTAATTAAATTTATGTCAAATGAACACATGAAACGAAAGGAAAATCAGAAAGCCTGCAGTTGCCCATTAGTGAGTCAGTGACTGCAGTGAACGGCTTTTGAAGCCTGGCTTACTGCCAGGACAAGCTTGCAATGATGCTCGGAGACACCCATGATGCTTTGAAGGGAAGGACTTAGCTGACCTGAGCCTGCTCAATGGAATCAGTCAAAATCCTCATGGGCTAGATATAAAATCTATAAGTCTTCTGTCTTCAACCATTTACCTGTCAAAGGAAAAGAGTAGAGGATATAAAACCACAATCCATATAGAAAATTAATTATACTAGACCCATGTATTATTATTATTATTATTATTAATTATGGGGGATGATTTTGTTTGCCTGTTTTGAAAGCAACATGCCAAGCCTGTTGAAAGTAGTGCCAAACTGTCAATCTCTGGAGCTACTCTATCAAAACAATCTTTAACTTAAGGCTCTCCTAATTGAAATATCTGTCAGCTAGTCAAATAATATATGCTGTTAGAGAATATAAAAAGCATAACCTCTGGGAGCTAATATTTAGAGCTTTACAAATGTATCACTGCTAAAGCACTTAAGTTTAAAAATAAACGAAGCCCCAAATGTTTTGACACTACCACTAAAATGCAAGGTAAAATATCACATCTCATATTGTTTCTGATACCACATGATCTTTGTGCTTTTATACTTAAATACATTTAATACATCCAGCTTTGGCACCTCCATGTGAAAATGTATTGAATGATTCTACCAATCAGAAGTAGTGTTTTTATTCTTCTTTTGTATTCAGACTTTTTCTCGAGGGATATATATTACTACGTTTATTCCTATTGCTTACTGGAAACTGATCCAGAGGTTCGTTTGCATTTTATATTTTGATATTTTAGACATTAAACTCTTTACACAAGCTTTCAACAATAAAATAAATAAATCATTACGTATCAGCAGGGTGCACTGAATGTAAGTAAAACAGGATATATAACAGCAAGCTTGGTAAACACCTAGAAATGCAAAAGGACCAAGGAAGGCAAGAGAGGGCTTTTAGTGTCTATTTTTTTGTCCTGTTTGAAAAGAATTCAAACAAAGAAAGGACTAAATGGTCCCAAAGTCAAATCAGTATTATCTGAGGTGCTTCAACAATCCAGCAATACCAAGAATCATCAATGTACTTGTTCAATTTCTTATTTACTCAGTTTTCCTGATTTCCCACAGTTGCACTCTCATATTTTCTACTTACATATGACTTGCTTTTTTTTTCTATTTCATTTATAACTGAAAATAAAAGTAAAGCAAACAAAAGTAAAAAAATTCCAAGGGTTGCATTTTTTTTTAACATTTTTATTGGAATATAATTGCTTTACAATGGTGTGTTAGTTTCTGCTTTATAACAAAGTGAATCAGCTATACATATACATATATCCCTATATCTCTTCCCTCTTGCATCTCCCTCCCATCCTCCGTATCCCACCCCTCTAGGTGGTCACAAAGCACTGAGCTGATCTCCCTGTGCTATGTGGCTGCTTCCCAATAGCTACCTATGTTACATTTGGTAGTGTATGTATGTCCATGCCACTCTCTCTCTTCGTCCCAGCTTATGCTTCCCACTCCCCATGTCCTCAAGTCCATTCTCTACGTCTGTGCCTTTATTGCTGTCCTGCCCCTAGGTTCATCAGAACCTTTTTTTTTTTTTTTAGACTCCATACATATGTGTTAGCATACGGTATTTGTTTTTCTCCTTCTGACTTACTTTACTCTGTATGACAGACTCTAGGTCCATCTACCTCACTACAAATGAATCAATTTCGTTGATTTTTATGGCTGAGTAATATTCCATTGTATATATGTGCCACATCTTCTTTATCCATTCATCTGTCGATGGACACTTAGGTTGCTTCCATGTCCTGGTATTGTAAATAGAGCTGCAATGAACATTGTGGTACATGACTCTTTTTGAATTATGGTTTTCTCAGGGTGTATGCCCAGTAGTGGGATTGCTGGGTCGTATGGTAGTTCTATTTTTAGTTTTTTAAGGAGCCTCCATACTGTTCTCCATAGTGGCTGTATCAATTTACATTCCCACCAACAGTACAAGAGGGTTCTAAGGGTTGCATTTGAACAAGGTTCCATTCACAGATCTGCTGTGTCTAGGTATATTCTGAAGTGTGTGTCTGCGTTGAAACACCACACTAACAACTGCCTTTGGTAGAATATCGTTTTGAGAAGAGAAATTGTTTCTGCCTAGAGCTGAATAGGAGACATCACTTCTTAGCCAATAACAAAGTCCTTAATTTTGTGGAATTTGTGAAATATGTTCAGCTGGATTCTTCCACTTGCCTCTAGTCGGGTATTAGTGGTCTTTTCATTTTCACGAGATCAAATAAGATATGAAAATACTCAGTGTTTTCAAATTCCATAAGATATAGTACAATCCTAGTAATATAAGAAAAAAGATGGGTTTAATTTGTATTCACACTACCTCTGATGAGGTTAAAAATATGTTTATATTCAAATCACTTCTTAAAAATCATGCCTTTGTTCTCAACATACATTTAACATTTAAAATATTTGATAACACCAACACATATTTCTCTGAATAACTTCAAGTATAATTTAAAAGGAAGAATTTCATGTTTATAAAACAATCTTCAACTATTCAATACGAATTCAAAATTCTTGCTGCCATACAGATTTTTCTTTATGAGATATTTGTCAATTTCTTCAATTATTTGTTCAGCAAAGAATAAATTAAATTATCTGTTACCAATTGCACATGATCATAGTAAATGAGAATAATCTAAATGCCTTATCCAAGAGCTATTTAATAATAAAAGTTTTAGGAAATTGAATATATTTGTGAACACGGTAAGCAATGGTCCTGTTTGCTTGTTTTTGATTGTGTTAAGATATTATTAGATGTCTACCTTGTTTTACTCCTGGAGACTTTTTGAAGGGTACAGGAGAAAAATTAGTAAGCATTCAAAACTATCCTAGAGAACTGCTCAGAAATGTTTATTCCCTCTTGCAAAATATTTGCCCGATAAGCTCTTTTAAACCTACATAATGACCACAGTATTCAGGCAAATTTCTATTTTGAATTATTCTAGTAATTGTGTAGTGCAGCTGTTCCCCTGGCACTACCGACCTATTCTCTTTACTCCACATTTTAAAACCAAATTGCCAGAAGTGTCTGAAAGACTGTACTTCAAGAAAAAAAAAAAGCACTTCAGGGCCAAGCTTTGCTAACACATCGAGCATTAGGAGATGAATCAGGGGCATAACAGGATGCTGAGGACACCTTTTGTGCTGAAATCAAAGGCATGCCATGAGGAGTCAACATTTTGCCTGAAGTTGCTCTCTCTGGCTCTCCCCTTGCCTGTAATGAAATAGCTAAAAGGACATTTGGGACAATCCTGCGCCAAACAGAGCTGTCTTAGATCCACCTAAAGAATCATTGCCAAAAGAAAGAATGATTCTGAAAAGTATCTTAATCCAATTCTCGATATTTGTCCACAGAGAAGAAAATGTATGGTAAGGCATGGTTCACCTTACTGGGAGTAGAATTCGAAGTTCAATCAGTTAGTTGGTCCTGAATAGTCTGCAATAAATTACCACCTGTTTGAACTCTGCCTTCATTTTGATCCAGTCAGTGCTAGTGTAAGAGTGAGTTTCATAAGGATGCATATTCCCAAGTTGTGTCTTTTCTGATTTCCTCATTTACTCAAAGTGGAAGTTTTAGGATAAAATGCTGAGAGAGAAAAAGAGGAACAAACCTTTTAAAAGTGATCCAAGAAGACATTTACCCACATGTTACTACCAACAGTAGGGCTCTCTGACAGGAAGGTATTCTGTCAGATGCTTGTGTAGCTCAAAGTAAAGATTAATACAGAAGGCCTGATATTCTGATTATGTCAATGCCTGGCAAAGTGTCTTCATATCACTTCCAAAGGAAAGAAAATTGCTCACAAGTACCATTTCCTCATTTACATTCCTACAGTGAAACAAATGGATCAATAAATGGATATTAAGCATTTGGAGTATTGGGTAAACCAAACTTTATACACAGATTTTTTGTCTCATAACCAATTGCATCCCTTTTAAGTTTTTAGTTTTAGACAGACGCTAAATTGCAGATTCCAGGCACCTTTTCAATAAAGGATTCTTTTTAAGAATTAAAAGCACATAGCCTGTTTTAATGTTATCCTCAAAATAAATTAATTAATAAATAAATGTGTATTTTCTTTCTTAGGTGCCATTGAGAACAGATAGTTAAGGGTTAAGAAAATGAATTTTAAATATAATGTTAGAAATGTGATCATCCTTCATGTAAAATACAAAATATTTAAGTGGAGCAAGGTGTATTATTTATGGAATTCAAACTTAAAGCATTTTTACTCAAGTTGAAGGTAGTATATTTTTTCATAACTGCAACGGTCTGCAGGAGAGCACATATCACTTCTGGTTTTTTAGAACAATAGCTTGTTTTATCTGTTGTCAACACTGGTACATAAAATGCTTGTAGTCATATTTTAGAAATCACACAGAGTTCTGTCTTTGAGTTCTGTCCTTACAAATCCCCCAGTTCTAACAATCTCATCATAGAATATTAAAATGTTCACAGTAAAGGGACACACAAGTTTGAAGGTTCCAGTCAAACTGATTATACAAAGTGATAACACTAGGGTTGTCCCAACATAAAAACTGACAAGTCAAAAGGGGAGATAATGTGCGTTTTCCCTGGCAAATGATAAACATTCAGTGCAGCAGGGCAGCTGCAGTCCCGAGATCAGAGCCATTATGGGAAGAAAGGATTTTGATGAAGACCGTTAACTTTGCACAGAAGCAAATCTGAAAGAAACAATACGGGAGGGTGGGCCCAATGCACATCTAAAATATTAATTAATACACCTCCGAAAAGATGAGTGCTTATGTTTTGGTTACGAAGACAGGGTGAATTCATGGACTGAGTTCAACATTCACCCTTGGATAGTGATGGGTGCAAAAAGGAAGGCAGCGATGAAGTCACTTACAGTTTGCAATTCAGCTGTCATGTGGAAGTCTGCAATAGGTATAAGCAAAATATACTGTGAAGAATATGTGGCTCAATATTATACAGCAAATTCAAACTTTACAACTGCTTATGCATAATTAACTATCTGGGACTAGCCTGCTCTGGTGCACCACTATACAGAGTAGTAAAAAATTAAACTAAAAATACAGACTCCTAGGTAACTGTGGTCACAGAAAACTCTATCTTCCTTTGCAGGCTTATTATTTCCTGAAGCTGTGCCTGACAGCTTCTATGAACACACATTTTTGCATATATTTTGTTTATGTGCAAGCCTTGCCATTTCAGCCATCTCCTGCTGAGGCCCCTTCCTACCATATGCTTCTGTTTTTCTTCATTAGGTGATGTGATCCCTTTTGACTGTTGCATGCATGTGAAAGGACAGTGGGCTTGGTGGGGAGAAGAAACCCTGCTTTAAGAGAGTACACGTCAGTTGGCCTTCAGCTGTTTGGAGCTGATTGCATCTGACAAGTGTTGTAGCCTCTCGTCGTAATGGATGTCTCTGCTTTAGCAGAGAAGAGGTGAAAAGGATGTAATTCCCAGTGAAAGAAAGCAACATGAACTATTATTTAATTACTGCCTAATATAAAACTCCCTAGGAGTCCCTGTTGATTTATAGTTCAAGCTTCTTCCTTTTTTTATTAATGAACAATCTCGTCTTTTAATGCAATGCATTTAAGTCTCACCTGTTATTGATAGGGACTTTCCCAAACAAAGGCAAATAATCCACTTTAATACTCTAAGCATGGATGCTTCTAAGTGGTTTATTTTCTTACATATAGAAACTGCTCTTTCACCCTGTCTAAAACAAAAACAAAAACAGAAAACTGCCCTAGTGTTATCCAGGTTTATTTCTTTCACTGGTTTAGGATTTGGTTGCACATTTTGATTACTCTGCATATTGACCTTTTCAACTCTCTGGATTCTAAGAATCAATTAAAATCCTCTTCTCTCCCTCCCCCCTTCAGTTCTCACACCAATAGGATGCTGAGTTAAGGAGACATAGTTTTTATTTTGTTTTTTAACCACATGCAATTTCTGGATATGCTGAAGCTGGTGTTTGTCAGCAATCCACCTTCTACACAGAATTTGTTGTCTTCCAAGGGAACTTCAACTTCAAAATCTGAGAGGAAGTAGTAATGCAAATCTGTTGTTCATTGTCAAATTACAGGAAACTTTTGTAATCAAGTCCTTTCTCTTCATTTATTTTATCGGGAAAGAAGTACAAGCAAAAAGTCATACAATGTTTTGGATTAAATTCTATTTACATAGTAAATAAACTTTAATAAAGTTGCATGGTTGTTGAAAAAATATTGAGTCGATTTAGGTAGTAGAAGGCTTCTGTTCACATATTAAATACATAATAATATTGTATAGTTTTTCCCTTTAATATATAGTTTGTAAGAATTTTATTGGTGAAGTTTCTTATGTTTTCTGTCTTTTTGCTACTGCTTATATTTGCCTTTTCCAATTTTGCCAAAGTACCATTCTTGTCCTACCTATGACATAGTAGCTTATATCATTCATGCAAATTCTTTAACCAATATTTGACAAAAGACCACATATTAACATATTAACTTTGAGGAAACACTTTGTGTTTGTGCCAAAACCACACAAACACTGAAGAGAACACTTTATATTATATAGTCCCTGTTTGTAGTTCAATGACTTTTAGCTTATATTAATTTTAAGCATCCTTTTTTCATTCTACTGTATTTATATGTAGCCTGGTAAAACTTTGAAAATTGTGATTTCCTTTTAAAGGTAGCCAATTTGCTGATTTGGATATTGTCAGAAGAAAGTTCGTATAATGATGCTAGATTCTGATACTTTTTTACTTTACAGTTTTGTTTTCCTGAGAAATAATCACATCAAATAATTTATCTAAGTATATATAAAAGAGAAATGGATACTCTACAAATGACAATACAATTTTATGTTAAAAGTTTGCATTCAGGGTTTTTCCAGAGCTAAATCCCTAGTCTTTTACACAGATTCTAATGTTGATCTTTACAGTCATGTAAAATATATTTTTAATCCAATGACTGTCATTAACATAGACAGTATAGAGAGGGTTAATTTTTCAATCGCGGGTGTAGGTGCTATTGCTTGTTTGCTTTGGAATATTTTATTACTTTAGAACAAAGTTTGAGTGTATAATTTTATAAATGACCCATTTCTTTTCAGTTTATGTGTGTTGATATAAATCATATATTGATAATTTTGGAGAAGGAAAGGCAATTTATGTGGTATTTTTCAAAATGAAATAGTAGCTATGTCAAATTGAACATTTCGACTCCTGATGTAAAATTTAATAGTTTAAAACCACATGCTAAAAATTGTGAGTAGAATTCACCACATATTGTGAAAGTAAAATTTTATTTTTAACTGTGCAGTAAAATGAAAGAATACTTTCTCTCTTTATAATTAATATTGCTGTGTGTAAATTTACTCAAGAAGCCACACACAAATATCTTTTCTTGTGTTTTTTCTCAAGAGAAGATGAAAAAACTAAAAATTAATTCCAATGTTTTGAATATAAAATTAAGTTTCATATAGTTCCCAATCATAATACATAAACAGTTCTTCTTTTCTTTACAAGTGTTTGTGGGAGGGAAAGCAAAAACATGATTATAAGAAAAGTAACTGTCTTCAAGTCTCACTGGACAAAAAAATTGTCATTCACAGTGAGGAACTGGGAGACTTTATGCTGTAGTGCAGCAGAGAGCAAAAACTGCTGATTAAATTCAATATATAAACTCCATCAGTAATTGAGCTATAACAAAACATTTTTCCAAGATAAGTTTCTTAATGTTAATCAATCTGGTTGGTGAGCATGAGATAGAATATTTAATGATACTGCATTTGCTATACAACTGATCTTCTTCCACTCTGAGGATTTTTTTTTTTGCATGATTTATGGGATTTTACATGTTTAAAAGAGAAGTGAATAATGAAAATTTTCTGTGAGAATGAATATATAACTACTTAAATCTTATACCTTTGCTAATGCAGAAGCAAGTTTAGTGCTGAGTCTGAAGTAAGAAGTTTCCCTTAGATGACTGGAAATGTTAATATCCTTTTTGGCTTTTTTACTGAAAGAAAAAACTACACATTCCAAAATAGGGTTACTGCAACTGCATTTTAATAGGCTGCCTTTGGCCCTGAGGGTAAAACCCTCACTTTTAATAAGACAATTCTAAGAAGGAAATTATTACAGAAGAAAATCAAAATCTCTTATAAGGTAAAATATTTTTAAATGGTTTCTTCTCTCATCCTCATAAACAACAAGATAACCGACACATACACTTTTAGGAAAGTAGATCAATTAAACTAGATTTTGAGTCTAGGGAGAAGATTTCATCCACAGGATTCAGGACAAATTTTGTAGTCATATTTACTCAACTCAGTAAAACACTTGACATTATTTTAATTTCTTCAAACAAGTTCAGACTTCTCCGTGACCATTGTATAAATGATGCAAAGACTCATCTGAGTTCAAACATATAGCACTTGTCTAATTATTAAAGCGTCTTCATGAAACTCACAAAAGTATCTCTCTATCGTCTCTGCAAAGAGATTTGTAGACAAAAAGAATTTTGTACCCCACATAATTAAAAGAACATTTAACAAAGTAAAAATATATTTTCTACAGATGTGTCAAATGGGTTTTGAGTAGCAGCTAAAATAAAATCTTAGGTCTTCAAATTTCTGTTTCAATTTGATCTAATAAACCAGAAGGAATACTGCTGCCCACAAATTCTTCTGGCATCAGTTTTCTGCAGTTATGCAACATGCATTGAATGTCCATGGGTGGAGGGGTAGTGGTCATTTTGAGAGGGAGTCCCTACCCCAACATATAGGTACTTTACAAATCAACAACTGAAGTTAGGAACTGTATGCACTGAAGACTCAGTCCCAAATCCAAAGGAAAACCGTTGAGGTTTACAAACTACTTTTCTTAATCATCAAAAGTACAGGGGGTGGTATTCTTACTTCATTTGTGGGTCCACTCCAACTCCAAGCAGATCTGAAACCATTACAACGCATGGCAGTTGGTCGATAGTGTGGAAAAACCTCATTTACTGACTGGCCAGACAGTTTTAAAACCTTCAGATTTTTCTAAGTCTAGGTTATTAACTGTCTGACTGTAATCACATCTTCACCATAGGGAGCTTCAAAAGCTTTTCATTTGCATTGAATCAGTTGCCTTCCTCCCTGTCTTTTTTTCCCCCTGGAAATAAGCTTAAATAATTCAACAAACTACACACATGGCTAGTGATTATTGAACCATCTGAAACACTCGAGGCAAATGGACCATTATGTGGTGGGAATTAAAACTTTCCTCGCAGTCATTAGGAGGGTATGTATTCATATATAGCAAATATTTGTATCTGCAGCACTTCTATACTCCCCATTCTCATAAAATAATGTGAAAACACCTAAAATTGTGCCATGACTTTTATTCACGAGTGCTGGTTTTGGAGGTTATTAGGTCAGATCAAAAGCCTTTTAGTGTGCATATATATTTAACACTTCTTTGTCCAAATGAGGAAAAGTTACTTTAAAAGAAAATACAATGTGACTTTTAACAGTCACACTACAGATGGATGAGAATGAACAAATTGCATTATTTTAGTCCTAAATTCTCACAATACTTGGATCACAATATGATTAAGTACGTTTGGCTCCTGGACTTGACTTAGCTTTAATTATAAACATTTATATTTTGTTAGGTCTGTATGTAAAAGTACTTATGGATATTTTGCAATTACAGCCATGCAAACTTTTGAATTATCCCAAATCTGGAGGAATATTTTATAATTCATCTTGCCATCTGTTTTTGTAGATTTTTGATGAATTCAGATAAAAATCCTAGGCATTGTCAGCCTAAGATAGAAACTAGGATTTTATGCTGGATTTTAACAAATTAAAATAATTTTTTCAAAAGACATAAATAATTTTTATTGATATAGTGCTTTTATTTTTCGAAGCAGACAGCAATTTAAAAAACAAAGAATAAAAAGCAGAAAAAACCACATATTATCATGACAGCAATAAATCTACAATGTAAAATATAGAATAGTGAGTAATTGGCACTGACTGCAGAGTGGAAAATTTATTGGGAATAGAGTTTTTTTTTCTTTAAACATTAACTTTGAAGTTATTTTTTTTGTTTTTTATTTATTTATTTATTTTGGGCTGTGTTGGGTCTTCATTTCTGCGCAAGGGCTTTCTCCAGCTGCGGCAAGCGGGGGCCACTCTTCATCGCGGTGCGTGGGCCCCTCACCATCGCGGCCTCTCCTGTTGCGGGGCACAGGCTCCAGACACGCAGGCTCAGTAGTTGTGGCTCACGGGCCCAGTTGCTCCGCGGCATATGGAATCCCCCCAGACCAGGGCTCGAACCCGTGTCCCCTGTATTGGCAGGCAGATTCTCAACCACTGCGCCACCAGGGAAGCCTGACTTTGAAGTCTTAAAGAATGAGTCATACTTCATTTCATAAGACTAACACAAATATTTTTTATTAAAGCACTTGCAATCAGGTGTTATATATGTGCTGACATTCTCCAACGTTAAGGGTGTGCCTATGCTAACAGTCTCATAGAAGTATCTTTTGTGATTATATACCATATGCACAGATAGATATACATATATATAATAACTTCCATCTTTGTGATTTATTTTAGTATTTATATAGCTTTGCACCTGCTTTCCAATAGTATACAGCCTTTGTCAAACTTTTAATACATTTGTCTAAATTATGATTTATATAAAAATATATGATGCAACGAAAACTCACGTGTGTGTAATGAATGATCAGTGACACCACGTGTTCTTCTAATTCTTGTATCTTTGATCCTCTGTATACTTTTCCGTAATTCTCTGTCACAGAGTGAAACCTGATTCACATCCACCTCTTAATGGATATTTGTTGTTGACTCTAAATTTAAAATGAATTAGTATAAATTATGAATATTAATATAAGCAACTGTCTATAAAACTCAAGTGATCTTGATTTTATAAAAGTAAAAAAACAGGGATAATAGTATAATGGTACCAGTCTACCAGGATTATTCTATAATAATCCTTAATATGTTTAATAATAGGCTTGAATTTGAATTCAACATGTTTGGTAGATAGTTCGTCACTTCAGAAATATTGTAATAAACAGGGCAATAAGCCCTCAAAATAATCATATCGTTCAACATATCCACTAACATAAGTAAATATCTTAGTCTATAACTGGTGAAATATATTTCTAAAATCAGAAATAATATGAGTAACTACTGAGCGTACTTCCTCCTCTAGTGCTTTGGCAGTTTGACAACTTTGAGAGCAGAAAGTATTCAGGGTCATATCTTTCAGAATGCTTGGGTGCAGAGGTGAGTCTTGAATTTAGACTTCTTAGAATGCTGAATCTAAAAATTTAGGCAGAATTAAGAAAATTCAAACTGAAAATATGGTGAATTAGAGGATTAGTCTTACTCAACAAAACAAATCTCTGGTAGGCATTAGGTTTAGCAAGATTTCTTTCCCCTACATATTCCTTGTTCTATTCAAATTAATATCCTAATTTTAACTTGGGATATTACTTATGTAGTTTCATAAAGAAGAGTTAATCAGATTGAAAGTAAAATCAACCTGATTAATTACCTTTTTTAACTAAAACAGATTTCTAGTGGTCTACGTCAGTTTCGGCTGCTTTACTTTTTGCTATTATCTGTTCAACTAGATTTTATTACATCTCCAACTTTTAATACTGAAATGCCTCTCAAATCTTCACAGCATGTCAGAGTATAGTTCTTTTTTTAAAACCTGCAATTAAAACATCTTCTCTGCAAATATTTTCACGTGCCTTCTAATTATTTGCCCCCCATGACTGTAAAAGACTAAATAATTTGTTTTGAATTGTTCAGAATCTGAATCATGTTTTTCATGGAAAGGACAATTTCCAAATAACATAACCTTCACAATACTCACTTATATACTCCATTAATTGTGCTTCAAAAATATAAGTTATGAATAAACATGCATAAATATGATTAATGCCTTTAGGAAGAACATTATATTTCTTTTCAAAACCAAATATAGATGTTATATAAGAAACTTTTATTCATTTAGTTGGTCAGTTAACGTGTACTGATTGAGTTTGTGCTAGATACTATTCCAAATACAGGAGGTACCCAAGGGTATAAAACCTCTCATTGGCCCCTGCCCTAAGAAGCTTAGTAGAGGAGACAGAAATATTCACTTCACAACACAGAGAAAATTCAGCTTTGAAAAGTGCTGTGAAAAAGGTATATACTGCAAAGAGTGCCTATAAAAGGAGAGTTAACCTGAGGAAGTGATACTTTGAGATCTGAAGAATGAGTTAGAATAACTAGATGAAAAGGGAGGAAAGAAAGGTCCAGGCAGAGACATGAGGGTGTGTGAAAAGGAACATGGTAAATAAAGAGACCAAGAGAAAATCATTTTGATTGAAATTCAGAGTGAAGAGAATAGGGTAGAAGATATAGCCAGAGAGGTGGATAGAGACAGACCATGCTAGTTTTCGTAGTCCCTGTAAAAATTCATTTACTGAATTCATATCAACAACAATAGGCAGTGAAAGTAGAGTTTAATTTAGGAAACAAAATGATCAAGTTGTGTTTGAGAAGATTCCTCCAGCATTAAAGAATGGAGGTGGAGATGGGTCAGAATTAATTTTGGTACAACTTGGCAATTGTGGTTTGCAGAATTCTAAGAAGGCACCCAAGGTCCTCACTCCATTATGTATTATATATATCCTGTATAATACCCTCTCCTTGAATTTGAGTAAGATTGATGAATATGATGGAACTTAACTCCCTTGATTGGGTTATGTTATATGACGAAGGTGAAAGGATTCTGCAGTTTTAATTAAGCAGTAAGACTTTGAGATCAACAAAGGAGAGATCATCCTGGCCCTGACCTAATCATGCGAGTCCTCTTAAAAAGCCCTTTAAAAAGGGTTCAGTCTTTTCCTGGAAGAGAGATTCAAAGCAGGAAAGAATATCCTGATGACCTTGAAGAAGCAAACATCCATATTGTGAACTGCCTATGGAGATAGCCACGCGGCAAGAACCTGAGAACATTCCCTGGCCAACAGCTAGTGAGATAATGGAGTCCTCATTCCTGTAGTCACAGGGAACTGAATTCTGCTAGAAACCTGAATTAAGGTTGAAATAAGACCCCAAGCTCCAGATGAGAACACAGCCTGGCTAACACCTTGATTTGAACCTTGTGAGACCTTGAGCAAAGGGCCCTGTTTTAAGCTGCTAATTTTGTGGTAATTGGTTAAACATCATGGAAAACTAATGCATCAATTCTTCAAGAGACCAGGTGAAAGATAATGGTACATTGGCCTAAGATAATGGTATCAGAGAGAATTAGACATATTTGAGAGAAATTTAGGAAACAGAATCATTAGTACTTGATATATATTGGGTACATAGTGTGAAGAAGGATTGTTAAGGATGCCATCAAACGTTCTAGTTTTATCAGTTGGATCCATGATGGTACCAATCACTGAAATAAGGAACTCCCAAAGAGTGGCTGATGGTGAGTTTGGATTTCAGGATTTTAAGGGTTATATGCCTTTGAAACATTTGAGAGTAAACGTTCTGAAGTGGCTATGAAAAATAAATGACATATCATAGTGTTTGGCACAGAGTAAGCATTAATGAAGAAAGTGAGCAGCCAGAAGTTTTAAGACAATAGAGGGGATTTGAAATTGTTGGTGAAGGTGTGAATGTGAGTTGACCAGTAAAACAGTAATAGAATTAATGGTACTTTGAGCATCATTTGAGATTGGTGATTAGGAATTTATGGTGGAATTAATAAGGCTGTTTTGAGACTCCCACTAAGGTGTTCTATGTGAGTTCTGGGAAAGTGGACAGTGGGGTTCATTCTGAGTTAAAGTTTTACCAGATGAGTAGGATAAAAGGAAAGTGGAGGAAAAGCCCTAACATGAATGGGGAGGAAAAGTAAAAAAACAGGTAAAAAGAAAAAAAAAAATGTGGTGAAGAGGTGAGGCTGAATTATCTAAAGAAAAACAAATAAACATAGGTCAGTAGAATTAGATAGATAACTAAATACCCTGAAATGCATTTGATATGTAACTCATTTGGTTTTGAATTTGTCATCTATTGCAATGATTTTCTTAGAAAATCCACAGAAAAGTATCAATGTCATATTTAAAGGAAACATTTTATAAAATTATTTAATTCTACCCCTTTCCTCTTGAAAATTAAAAGACAAAAAACAGGCAGCCAGATATTAGATAAAATACAAAATAAAAAAGCATTCTGTGTAAATTCTATATTTTGTTTATATATCAAACAACTTTCATGAACTTGGTATCCAGATAATACAAACAATAATCATTAACAGATTGTTCTCTGAAGTATGGCTGTCTGAGTTTGAATGTATACGCTAAAGGTGTGACCTTAGGCAAGTTACTTATTTGAATTTCCATTCCATCGTCTCTAAAGTGGGGATAATAATAGTAGATAATTATTTCAGTTTTTATGATGATTAAAAGATAGAATGCACTTAGCACAAAACTTGACAGCCAGTAACCATGAAGCAAAACTACATGTTGTTAAATTTAACTTGCTTTAACTGTACAAAGTTCTTGAGTTTAGCAAGTAAATAGTAAAATGATGGAATAGAATGCTAGAACAAAAAATAAGATATTATTGGGAAAATATATTATGTAGAATGACTAGTCTAAAATATTATAAAAATTTCCAAATGTCTGGAGTCCCAATATGAATTGGCACAGTCATTGTATGTAGGTATTTACATAGTAGATGTTCAATAACTCTTTAGTAAATGAATAAGGAGAAGAATACTATGCTGATTATTATTATACAAAAATAACCAGTTAACATTTAAGCAATTGCCATATTGCATGTAATTATGTGGACCATTAAAAAAATACAACATGAGTCAGGTGTTCTTTAAGTGTGAATATGTCCTCCATTATAGTGGGAAACAAAAACAAAATAAACAAACAAATAAATAAACAAAGCAAAGAAAACCAGAATCACTTCTTTTCTTTAATAATTGGCCAGTAAAAATTGCTCTCTTGCATGTTGCACACAGAATAATTAGAGTGTTAAGCCATTTGAGTTTGTTAGACAGTGTGATTGAGTAAATCACAACAATAATTCACAGGGCACAAGGGCTACAAAATTAGTTTTTCACCCAGTGCTCCTTTAATAGCACCCATAGGGCCTGATTTCTGATTTTTTATTTATTTCCTGTGTGCACCTGTTTAGCTGTTAGATTTCTTCCCTCCCCTGTTACAACCTCTTGCTCCGTTTCACATTTCTAGAGGACTGCACACACAGCAATATTGTAAATCAAAGAAGTGCAGGGGACAAAGAAGAAAAAAGAGTTCTCAAGAGAGGGAAAGGTGAAAGAGACACTGGATACCAAGCACATAAAGTAATTTAATGTGCTACATTATTGTAAAAAAAAAAATCTTCTGAAAATATGCCATTTTTTGTAAATATGTTTTGGCAAAATTTACTTTGACATTTTTTAAATAAAAAATTATATGTGTGCTTGCCACTGAGCGAGATGTGTAAAAATAATCTATTTCTCTTTCTTCCAAATCTCTTGAAATAACTTTCCCTATGCCATAAGCAATTAGTCATATCCAGTGTATTCTAACAGTGACATAAAAAAACATGTGACATGTAACGATAAAAAAACCCCTTTGACTAAATGATTTTAAAGGATTGGTTCAACACAGTTCTTGACATATAATAAGTACTAAATTAATGTTTGAAGAACTTAGATTTTAATAGAGGAGGGAGGGCTCATGGACTGGTAAGGAGCATAACTTCCAGTTTTCTTTCTCTTTATAGAGCTGTGTAGATTAGATTGAGCAAGTTATTTAATCTTTTCATGCATCAGTTTTCTCATCTATAAAATAGTGTTAAAAGTAATAGTAATAGTAGTAAATAACTCATTAAATACACATACACATGTATATTCTAGTACAGTAAAAGATAGTTCTATCGCTTTGTAGGAGGAGAGCATGGTGGTTAATCAGATAAGCTCTGAAACCCTATTGACTCATTCACTTTCCATCTCAGTAACTTAGTACATAATGATTATTGGGAGAGCTACATGTCTTAGTCTGTTTGGGCCACTCCAACAAAATATGACAGACTGCGAGGCTTATAAACAACAGAAATGTATTTCTCACATTTCTGGGTCTGGGAAGTCCAAGATCAAGGCACTAGTATAGTTGTATTCTGGGTGAGGGCTCTCTTCCTGGTTCATAGTCAGCACCTTATTTCTGTGTCCTCACATGGTGAATGGGGCTAGGGAGCTCTGTGGGGTCTCTTGTATAAGAGCATTAATCCCATCATGTGGACTCCACCCTCATAACCTAAACACCCCCAAAGGCCCCATCTTCTAATACCATTACATTGGGCATTAGGGTATCAACATATGAATTTTGAGGAGACATAAACATTCAGACCATAACACTATCTTCAACCCAAACCACAGTTTCTTCATATGGAAACTGTATAGTAATGTACTTATTTCATAGAATTGTAAGAAGTCAATATGGAAAATTGATAAAGCACTCCATAGAATGTTTGGTACATTTTAAGTACTCAAATACTGATTGCAATTATTATAGTATTTTTATATCACATTGCTAAGTAATGCTCCAGTTATTCTTAATATTTGCTCATTAATTGATTTTTGGAAGTTTGGTCTTATTTCCTTCTTTTGTCAATTGAAAATGAAATGTTATTCTCAGTCTAACCCGGGAAACACAAGAAAGTAGTTTCCTAACCATAATCAACCCAACGGCCTAAAACAATTCACTTGTGTTTCTGTTTTTGGCATCTAAATCTTTAAGATGAATAGTATTTTCAAGATAAACAGTTTCTTGTTTGTGATGGAAACTCGTATCCAAAGTATTTGTTACCACATAGGAAGCCAAAGGAAATAGCAAGTGGGTATAACAGGCAGTCAGTTTACCAAATAATCAGCTTGAATAAGCAACATGTACATTAGCTAATGGGTCAGGCTGCAGGGATTAGAATCCTAGCTTCACTTCTAATTATTTGTGTGACTCTTTTTAGGGAAAAGAAAGTTCTATACTTTAAAAAATAATACTTTGAAAGATAACAACAATTATGTCAATGGAGTTTTGTTTTATAATTATAGACAATAAAAAATTTCAGTTCATTACTAACAACTCATTGAAAAGGAGCTTTTGTGAATATTCAGTTTATCCAGAATATCACATATTTATCACATATCACAAACCAGTAGGCCTTGCTAAGCAACAGCTGTATTGAGGTGTTTTGCACATCTGTTGTAAATGATAACATATTTGGCTGATGGCTTCAATTTTGAAACCATAGAATAGACTTTTAAAAATATGATTTTTTAAAATAAAATAGAACACAGGCAAATTAGTTTTGTTTACCAACCTTTCCAAAATTTTAATTATTAATATTACAATATGGTAAGATTGGATGCTATTCTTTTGCTCAAATACCAATGTATTGCTTTTCTATTTATAGTGGTAGCCATTTGTAATAATATAGTGTTTACCGCACTATCAATATATTGGAAAAATCCTCAGAAGTTATCTTTTTTAAATTTTTTTAAGCTAGTGAAAAATATGGAAAGTGACCTGAGTCCTGAATTTACATTTTTCTCCTGCAATACTTTCACACTAGCATCACAGGCAACAGTACTGTACATCAAACCAGTTATGAATTTTGATTCTACAGAATAATTACCAAGGAGGACAATGATGCATGCAAATCTGGTGTTGATCTTTTAAATATTGACAGACAGAAGTTTATTGCTGCAGTTTGAAATTTTCACTTGTTTTGTATCCAAAATGGAAATGTTCCATTATGACAAAATATCAGAGCATTTGAGAACAAATGCACCCCACCACTGAGAGAAAATCTCCATCATTCTGTAAATGTAAGAGAAAAAATGTTGATGAACATTATTGGCTAGATTTTGAGTCCTATAACATGTAGAGTTGCCTCTTAAAATTTTCTCAAGCCACATAATGATATTAAAACACAGTAATCTCTTTGAAGTCAAAGAGGCTAGAACACTTGGATTTATATGAAAGAATAGTTTATAATCTACACCATCAGTGCTATTTAAATTGATTTTTTAAAGTGATCTTTGTATTAGGAAAAATAAATAAAACAACAATCAAACATTTTTAACAACCAAACCGAACCAAAGTGAACAAAAACACAAAACAAAACAGTTTAGGTAGTTTGAGCAGTTATCCCAGAATCAGAAGATTCAGGTTCTAATCTCAGTCCTGATGAAAACTCAAGACCTGAAACGGGATTGGCTTGGGTCATCACCATAGGTTTTCTGGTAATAAGAAGAAAGGAAGAAGGAGGGAAGGGGGGTGGGGGAACAGAATAAAAATATTAAAATTGACATTATCAGAATACTTGGTTATAGGCCAGAGCATAAAGAATCTTTGGGCTCCCAAAAGTAAACATAGAAACAAAAGCAAAACAAAGAAATATAAAATCAACAAAACAAAACAGCCACCAGTGTCTAATGTAAACAACAACAAAAACCCAAGACAACAACAACATATATGAAAAGAATAAGTGACAGTGCATGATTTTTTTTAATGTGATAAAACAGTGAAAAATTATTGAGTTGAAGTTTTTGTTGTTGTTTTCATTAGAAACTGTAATGGATTCAGGATGGATCTCTGGGTTGACCAATGTGGGAAAGATATTTTAATAATGTGTTATATTTAAACAACATGGTGTAAATGGATTTTGTGAAGTTGTGTAGTTCCAGGTTAAAATATTGAATGTCTAATACTATATGTCTTATCTCAGGGATTAAAGTGGAGATCATACTACTCACCACCAGAAACAGAGGTGACCAACTGAGGAAATGAGTGAAAAAATGCTCAGCATAATATGTAGCTCAAAGCAGGCACTCAATAAATATTAAAACTCCGTTAGTACCATTGACAATTTTAACAATACAGCAATTTGGAAATTAAATAATCTAAACAGTGTTCTTCACTCAGATAAATTTCATCTAAATTATGCAACTGTAGTGTTATTTAATGTGATAAATAATGAAAATATTCATGATTTCAAAGGAAGGGAATAAAGAAAAGCATGGAAGTGCAGAAACGCATAATTTCCAGGTCATACAGAGTATGACCAAAAAGGGAAGATTCCTTATACAGCTAGGAAAAAAATCTGCATTACTTAATAGAGCAGGGAACCAATTAAGAACAGTCCCCTATCCAGTTTAATTAGGCTAACTACAGGTAAGGGAATCCTATGGTACAGGGAGGAGCATTAGGTGGTGAATTCTCACTGCATTTCTTTAATCTATGAGCCCTCCACTGTGACAGTGTTAAAGATATGTAGTGCTTGACTTTCACCCAGGATTGCCCTCTTAATGTGAGACTTAAATGAACACTTTCACATTACTAGAAAGCGAACACTAGGTATACCCCAGTGTCGTAAAGGAAGTAACAAATTACTTTTTCTCTTATTTTGTTTTCTAAATTACCACCAGATCATAGCATATTGACACCTAATTTCAGCTTTAGTAAATTGATATCATGCAAAAATTCTGTATGCTTCATGAAAAGCACATTAATCAGGCAGTGTTGAGAACTCACTAAAATATTACTGAAAGATGAAATCAGAAGGTAAAAAGAATAGCTAGTTTTTTCTGTGTGGTTATTTAGCTCCAACTTTGACTTATTCTTAATTTGTTCTACTTTTAGTGTTTCAAAAAGACATTCTAGATAAAAACTGGATCTTGTTTGTTTTCCCCTTCACATACTGGTTTTATTAATGAAGGAGTAATAAAACTCCACAAGGGGGCAAGAAAGTAAACAAAAAAACCCAAAAAACAAACCAAAAAATGAGATGTCTTCTAGCCTGGTCAAAACATATACACACACACACACACACACACACACACACACATGAACATATAAGAAGTAACTGCAAATTCAACTCAACTTGTTTCAATGAAAGCAGAGTTGGTTAGGTTAGAAGATGGGTTATTTGCCTGATGTTAAGTAGAGGTGCTAGTGTCAAACAAATATATGAAAACTTAAGATCTGGGAAGAAAGTACTGTTTGTCTTCAGTAGTTTCAACTCACATAGATTTTTCTAATTCTTAATTAGAAATTAATTCATGTAGATTTTTCTGTTTTTTAAAATTGATTTGCCCATCTTTAAATGTGACATTTTAATAGGAAGAAACTCTTTTCTAGATCTCTGAGTAGAGTGCTGAAGCTACTGAGATTTCAGGGGCAGAAAAAAAAGACACTGCAGGAATTGAGAAATTTTGCTGTGGGAAGTACCAGTGTGAAAGGTGGAAAATTCTCAGGTCATGTTTTTGCTGATACTCTGCTCTTTAAGCAATATTTCGTCTCTTTCCGCAGAGCATACAGCTGAAACACAGGAAAAATAAACTATATACCAAGACTATCAGGGGAAATAATTACAAGTTAATGTTAAACAATATTCCAAATCATAACATATGCATATATGTGTGTGTGTATACATATATATATATATCTTCTTAAAAATAATCTACGTCTACAGCTTTACCTATAGCTACTGTTTATCTCCTTAAAACATCTCTTTGGTTTTTGTGAATATGCAGTAAGGAAAAGATGATGATAATGCTAACAAAGATAAAAAAAGAAAGTATCTTGGAATTTAGGGTCTAGTAAGTTAAATCAGAAGAGGGGGAAAAAGTATCAGACCTGCTCATTGGCTTCTGAATGCTTATTTTCACCTGACCACATAAACTGACATTCTCTTGGCACTCTTTTCTTTTAACCACACCATTTCAGTGAGCCTTACTTTCCATAGCAGTTAGCATTTCACTGGTTAAATAAATTTTCCACTGATTTCAGAAAGAAAAACACATTTAGAATTAAATTTTTGATTCCTGCCTAAATATGAATGCACAATTTCAACGTCAAGGCAATAAGGGATTATGACTTTATAATCTCTCAAGTATTCTCTGATCTGAATCTGAAACATCTTTGTATCTCAGAGTACAACAATGAATGACATTCCACAGTTAGACAGTAAACATAATACAATAATACACATATTACTTCATGTAAGCATATTTTAAATGCATTCATTTAAAGCAGTTTAGCTTTTCATGTTATTTTGAGTGAGGAGAGCAATATTGCTGATATCCATTCATAAATTTATTCAAAAAACATTCATTGAGCACCCACCCACTTTGTGTACTTGAAATATGCTGGGCATGTTGGAAGGATGCAGAAAACGTTAAGACATATTTAAGTTTCCCAAGAAGAAACAGAAATTTTGCACATCATTACTGAGTGATCCAGGGCAAACATAAGACCACAATTTGTATGATTTGTCTAGTAATATACAGTCAGGTGTCTGGGCTTTTCTATAGTGCATACCGAATGGGAAATCTGAGTTATATTCTCAGTCAGATGTAATTGTCCAATTGACTCCTCTAATGCAAATGTCGGAAGGTCTCCAGTTGTGAATTATATCTACACCATTTTAAACACCTACACATACAAATTACTAACAGTATGGGTTGGGAATTTTTATTGGAAGAAAATCGTAATCTGTAATACAACATAAACCAAATTTTGTAGAAAAAGTGGTAAATGGATTTTCTTACAATATTATAATTATTGTTAGCAAAATTATTTTCATGGTATAATGTGAAATTTAGAAGGGTCGTCATGCATCTGAAACACACAAAACATAAAAATGTATTTATAAAATAAAAAGAGAAGGGGAAATTGTATTACTAGGGAAGTGTACAGTCCTACTGCAGGGGAACATTGCAAACCTATCATCTACATGGTCATAATAATAGGCCTTTTAAATTTTAATAAAAAAGACTCGGAGGCGCATAAACAACGTTCAACATTTAAGGAGCATGGTAAATCAGATTGTGTTCCTTTTGAAAAGGCTTTATGACGCAGTTATTTATTCAGCAAAACAAAACTGTTCCCTGTGTCCGTTAACGAGCCTGGCTTTGTGCTACACAGACTTCCGCGGGGCTGACTCCTGTTTGGAACCATTTCACACTAATTAGAAATAAGAGAAAAGGCAGTGTTTATAAGCACAACAGTTCTGGGCCTCTTTGAACAGCTCTCTTCCAAAATTAACTCGGTTGTAACCCTGCGTGAATAATAGCTTTGCGGCAACAGTTTAGAGAAATATATTGTTAATAATTGCCATCTTGCTGAGCAAAATGCTAGGGCAAATTTTACGTAACAGCACAAGACAAAATAAAAAGGTGGGTTTGTGAAGCTTTGAAAGACACAGTTTGCTGTTCAGTTTTGTTTCTAAGACTCTTCTCATATTGATTTGGAAGAACATCACAAACAGATAAGAAATTAAAACGAGTGACAATTTTTAAGAAGTATATTTAAGATATTAATTATTTGTATTGATACCAGTTTATAGAGTTAACTCTAAATAGGCAGTTTCTTTTTCAAATAGCACATATAAAGCAAAAGCATTGCATTTTAGTTTGATACAAATAAATCACCATAGAAAAACGTAGATAGTATTTATAATTAATAAGTAGAAAATTTTACAAGGTTCCTGAAACAAAGTATGCCTTAAAATTCATGTAAGTTTGTGCATAGCACAGAGATAGAATGGAACAATTTTTTTTTTTTTTTGAGAAAGAGAAATGTAAGAATAGAATCTAGTGCTTGACTTAGCATCAAAAAATATCAGGTAAAAGCAAAGAAAAAAAAGAAAATTACAAGAGGGGTATCACTCTTTGAAACAAATCATCCCATATGCACACTGGTTTCCCTTATGAAGCCAGGTTTCTAATAATTACTTGTTTGGACTATGCATCGTACTATATAAATTTTCCTATCCCCCAAAATCATCCTTCAAAAAAACAAAATATCTATAAAAGAGATGAAAATTGGCAATATAATTAGAAACCCTACACAGGAGCCTTAAATTAACGGCCTATTTGCTGCAGAGTCATCTAATTCTGATGACTCTGCAGAGAGAGAGAAATTGGGTCCTGACTGCTAATACAGCTGTGAATTGAACAAGATCAACAATACATATAGGCTGTTTGCCACAGAATCTTCCATCCTTTTAATCAAATAACTTTTTTTCATGACAACTGAGTTCCAAGTTCTCGATATACAAAGATGAATAAGTACAATCCCTGCCCTCAAGCAGCAGACGTTTTGTTAAAAAAAACAATGAGGACAGTGACCAATTTGTACAATGTACTGTAGGAGCACAAAGGAAGTCAACTCTGGAAGTGGAGGGAAGGTAGAACAGCGTTAGGAAAAGGTTCATGGAGAAGGTTAAACTTGAGATGAATCTTGAGAAAAAAAAATATTTATATATATACATATTATGTTATATATATGTTTCTAAAAGTTATTTCAAAACTGGACTTATTCCCTAAGAAATTTCGACAAAAAGATGATAAGAGTAGGATATAAGTGAACCAGAAACAAAAGAATGCCTTGATAAGGAAGAGGTATTTTTTTTTCCCCCACATTTATTTCCTACTGTAAACATTATCAAATTTCCAAATTCAATTTAGTTCAGCAGATAGCTGTTGATAATCTTGTCAGTACTTTATGCTATTGGAAAGTTATATAAAATGTATTGGAAATTGAACCTAAAAGCTTATAATTAAATCACAAAGATAAACAACCAAATGCATGCTAAATAGAGGAAGATTTAAAAGACTGGGAAAGTGCAAATGAAGGAAAATTTTAACTAGGGTCAAGGTATTATTAAGAAAATGTCAAGATTCAATTTACCAAATAATTGAAGTATAAGTGTATTTAAATGCACAAAGATAAAAATTTTTTAAAGGAAAAGAAAAGGCCTTTGGGAGAACCCTGTAAATATTTTCACAAGCATAGAGAGGCATCACAGTTGGAGGTCAGTAAATAAGAAAGAGAAGAAAGTATGAATCATGAAAGTCACGTAGGTGGGAGAAAGGTGCATTCAAACATTAGCATTGACAGAGTTTCACCCAAGAGATTCTGATTTATTTTGCCTAGGACGAGATCATAGCATTAATTATTTTTTTCTTTAAATCCTTCATGTGACCCTAATGTATAGCAGGATTTGAAAGCAAGACTGTTATTGCACCCGATCCTAAAAATGTTAAGAGAAAATCTATTTCCCTAAAGCGATACAATTTATAAACACTTGAGGTACATTTAAAGTGAATTTATTAAAAACATGTTGAAAAATTACAAACATCATTACTCCCTTTGTACCATCCCATTAAGATAAAAAATATTTTGTATAAGATTTTAATACAGTGAAAGGGTTCCTTTTTAGAGGTTTGTCTCTTAATTCCTCTTTTTGCAAACTTCAAATACTGCATTTACGGTATACACTGCCTAGAACTTAACAGTATTCAAGGTAACTCAAAAAACTTTTTGTAAAAGAACAATGTTTTCTATTAACACATTTCACTCTAATTTTCATGATATTGTAATTATGTTGGCAAGTTATTTGGATTGATGGGTTTCAACTCAATTAAATGCTCCTATTATGAAGCAGGGAGTTGAACCAAATGACTAAAGATTCCTCCAACTCTAAATTTTTCAGGGCTAAGAGTCTCATTCAGGCTCTGGTATATAGAGAAGCAACCAAGTAGAGGCCATAATTGAGGTTCATTAACAGAGATTTGCAAATTTAAGGCAAAGAAACCCTTATCTTGACCTTAAACCTTAACAGCACATCGCACACTTACAAAACTAGGTCAGAGCTCTTTAAAAGAAACCTATAGGTTTCCCTGCCATTTTAACAAGTCCATGATAATCCCGTTCTTATACTAACGAAAAAGACAAAGATTTGAAAATGCTGGAAGGCAGGTCAGTACATCTGAACACATTAAAACTGTCAAAAAAGTGTCTTTCAAACTTAGTACCAGGTTAGTGAAGGGAAGGTCTACATTAGTTAGTATCCAAAAGGCAAGGCCATTCTTAGCTGTTTACTAAGGAAGGCAGAGTTGCCTGGTGGCGGGTGTGCAGACTCTGGAGGCAGATTGCCTGGGTTCAGATTTTACCCTCTCCCTTACTAGCGGACATCTTGAGCAGGGACGTTAACACCTGCAAGTCAGGGTTCATAAAAAGCACCGTATAGCACAGGTTTATAAAAAGAAATGCGTAGTATCCAGCACCAAACTGATTAATATACATTAGTTGTGACCTCATAACCCAGCAGAAAAAAAAAGTCATGTCAAACTCATTTTCAGCAAATTTTCCTAAAATATGGTTCAGCATATATAGTGCAGTCCTCAAAACAACATAAATAAATACTTTAAAATCTATCAATAGTACAATTTATCTCAGCCCCCGAAAAGAAAATTGCATTTTAACTCTAAAAATGCTGTGAAAATGTAATGTAGTGGGACAAAATTTTGATAAACACCTTTTCTTTACAGTATGGTTTTAGGATTGCATCCATACCAAAGTCTTATGGTCTTTTTTATGCTATACTGAAAGTTATTTAATAATGAATGTTAACCCTGGTCTTTTCCAAATAATTATAATTTAAAAGTTTCCTTAAAATAGCTATTGAAGTCAAATATAGACAAGAAATCGGCTTTAACATACATAGAATCAAAATGTTTGCAAAATAGGATTTTCAGGTAAGAAATTGTTGATCCAAATGTTTCACTTCTAGTTAATGGCAGAGCTCAGAATAGAACCCGAATATCTTGATTTAGATAGCTTTGTACTTTTGCATTTATAATTCTTATTACAGCTTTAACATTTATTTATTTTAAATTATATTTTTACTACTCTTTTTCCTTCTACTAAACTATAAGCTTCCGTGGGTCTGTTTTGTAACTACTATATTTTAGTAGAATACCAAGAACAAACTGAAACTCAGAAACAAATGAGTCAAAGCTTTAGTGTTATCATATCACTCTATAGTATGGTATAAGTATGAAAATAACATTATTTTACAAAGATATCATTTCTAAATTAAAATACTACAGGTACTAACTATATTAATGGTTGAATTGTTTCTATTATTCTGTAGGAAAGTACAACAAATATTTTTATCAAATATGTATAGTTCTAGCTAGAATCTAAGGGCTTCTAATATAAAATTTGGAAATATCTAGAACAGTGCCTGACAAAAAATAAGTATTTGACAAATGGTAACAAGAATGAAGATGATGATGATGATAAAGAAGAAAACAAAGAAGTGCCTTTCAGCCCCATAATTTCATTCCACCTGAAACTTAAAAAGTCTTCCTGAACTTTTTTCTTTATGTTGCTATACAGATGTCCATAAACAGTTGTTGGGGAATAAAAATGATTTCATAATTTACCAAAAATTCAGACAATCAAAATTACATTTTTCCATGTTGTTCATGGTTCCTCACGATCCTCTCTCACAATTAGAAACCGTCTGTTGTTTTATCTTTCTGTTTTCCTTTTTCATTTCTCCTCTATACACTAATCCCCCACTGTCCTAGAATTAGCTTCTAGATGGATAAATGTGACTACTATTATAGAATTAATTGTATTGTGATCAATGAATGGCATTTCAATTAGTGAAGACCTAGAGAGAACCATGTATCTGATTCCAAAAAGACAATGAATTAAAACAATGAGTACAAACGATTTTTATCAATTTTTCACATTTTAATAACTTTTATTATTTAGTAGTTTTAAGACTCATAAGAATTACAAAAATTTTTAGAGTTCCCTTGTGCCTATCATCCAACTTCCCCCAATGATAACATCTCACATAGCCATAGTACATTGCAAAAGACTTTTTAAAATAAGTCTTACTTTTTTATTTATTTTATTTGGATTTAACAGATTGGTCTTCAAAAGATTTTTAAAGTAGGAATGGATTCAATTTTTGTTAAACTGAGTATCTCCCAAAAAAGAGTGAAAAGCCTCAAAATATTTTTGACACTATATCCCTCATCTCTTTGAGCAACCAGTGAATGAATGTGTCAAATACGGCCATTGAATGTGTTCTTTACCATTTCTGGAAGGCTAAAGAAGGGTGTCTGAGAACAACCAGTATAATCAATTGCTGATTAGTTCAGCCCATATGCCTATAACCTTGAAAATATTCCTGCCTTAACAGTGATGGTGGCATTATAATAGAGATAACTGCAGCTATTTCCTAAATCTAAGGACTAAACAAATTGCCTTTAGAAATAAACCCCCAAAATTTCCTGCCTTGAATAAAGTTTGGTAGATTGCTGTGTTCTCTTACCACCCCTCCTTTTAATATATAATGATTGAAGGAAAATGTGGAATATAGGAAATAGTCACAAGAAAGACTTGGCATAAGCCAGTAGCTCTATCCTTTATATACTAAAGCACGCATACTGTTTATAATTTTTAAAAATTAAAGCAAAGTCACAGTGTAATGACAAAAGCATGAGGTTGGGAGTCAAGCCTGAAATAAAAACTCCAGATTACAGCTTATTAGCTGTATGACTTTGAGCATATGACTAAATTTTACCTTTATAAAATGAGAGTAATAACAACCATCTCGTATTGCTATTGTAGAGATGAAATAAGGAGGAATTATAAGTGTCTAGCACATAGTACGGCTGCAGTGTGGAGCGCACTACACAGCTCCAGGGGTTGTACAACATGACTCAGTCCCTAATATCACAGTCCTGGCTTATAGTTCTGCTTAAAAATTGAAATAATAATTATAACTGTTATTATTAAAGATGATAATATGGATAATAATAGTACATATCTTAATATACAGGATACATTACCGAGTGCCTTTTTAAAACTACATAAACATTTTATAATACCAGTACTTAGAAGAATAACTTGGTTGGAAAATTGGAAATAATATATTTAGGACAAGTTGAGGACAGCAAAGGATAAATTCCTGTGAAGAAAATGAACATGAATGAATGGTTATTCTTTGTAACTCTGCGATTAAGGGTAGCAGATAGTCACATTTAAGGACAGGGGCATACATCAGAATAAGAGTTGGACACTAACATCAGATAGAGTCTGGGAGAGATAGGTCATGAGGTCCCAAAGAAGCTACATTTAGGGCACTAGATCAAATGGATACCAAAATTAGGGCAAAGCTCCAGGCAAAAGACAGTTTAAAACTGCCAGTGTTTAGAGTACTGAAATCAGTCATTTAAAAGCTGTGAAGTCATTGGGTTAAAAAGTGTATTCCGTTTGAAGCAGAAGTAGTAGCCCAAAGCTACTGGTCGTACCACCGGGATGTAAAGGGCCCTCAGGAAGTAGCCTGAGATGAGGCAATAATAGTGAACTATGTGGTTTCCTAAGCAATTGACTTCCCTCCTCTGTAAGCGATTCACCTTAGTGCTGAGGAAATACAAAATTCATAACCAATAACTCTATTCCTAATTCAGAGAATGGATAGATCAGCACAATTCCATACTACAGCTAAATAAATGACCTGAGTGTGTAAATTGATTGTCCAAAGAATAGCTCCAACTTTTGACAAAGCAGGTAAACATATTCTTTCAAGTTTTCCAGTCTTGGTCTAATTTAGTTCTCGTTCCAATGTTTTGTGCATGCTACAACTTCATTGTGACTATATTCTGTAAATGTTGTCAACATCTCTATGAAATCGTAAAAGTTATAAATAACCAAAATATAAATAAGATGTATGTACTAAAATTTGCACATCTAAATGGAAAATGGAAATTTCCATTATGAAAAAGAGCATAGTCTTGGGCTCATAAAGAGAACAAATATCTGAATTATAATCAAGTCTATATGATGTATCACAAATGATATGCCAGTATTTATCATGTATCTATATTTTGGAATATAGCTATCAAAGACTTTATTAATTTATCCATATAGTCCTTTTCTAAAAGAAGCACATAAAATGTAGATCAATTATTTTTCTGCCAACTCTATCAAATGCCTTGTCTAAGCTAATTATTTCTATTCCTTTACTGCACATTAGTTCATTATATCATTTGAAATCCAGTTTCTGCTGCAGAAATTATTTTAAGACCACTATTTCCCATTCTTTCTTGGCTGAATACATTTTGCTCAGAATAAAAGTCGTAGAAAAAAGTCCTTGGCTGCATAAAAGTCCTTTGTTGGTGCTTTTGAACTCCCTGGTCGTGGACTACAAAGAGTCCAGCGCTCTGCCTCTCACCCCTGTAGAACAGAAACGTCGCCTTTGTGGATCTTGATATACAGGATACATTACTGAGTGCCTTTAAAAGCTTTGTGAACCTTGATGGAAATCAGAGGTGAAAATGACAGTTCAAATGTCTGGTCTGGGTTTAAGAGATCCATGGTAATATATTTTTCTTCATAACAGATGCAGATAAAATAGTGAGAGTTGTTCTACCAGTAAAAGCAGGCTCAGACTTACGGTCACCACTCTTTGTACTCCCCAAAGCTATAGCCCAGTGGACTTGGGAAGCAGACTCACTGCTAGGGGTACTGCTAGGAACACAGAAACATTATTATGCCTATCAGGATTGGATAAGATTTGGATCATCAATGTCTTTAAGTTCTGAAATGAATTTTGGATTGAAGTCACTTATTTAAAAGTATAGACACTATTTAAGGATGATTGAATTATTCCTACTAATCATGAAGATATTTGAATTACCAGTATTTAAGCCAATGCCTAGGTTAAGAAAGGTGCCCAGCAAATGTCTGTTTCTTTGAAAATGAGATTAGTTTGGATTTGTATGAGTCAGGGTTCATTCAGGGAAGCAGAGGTACAAGGAGTATTATGTGAATGGATAATTGATTGTATAGATTAGCCATTCTTCAAAATGTGCGAGAAGCTGGGAAATAACGTATAAAGGGAGGAAGTCAGAAGATCATGGAAAGAATCAATAATCATTCCTACTGAAGTCTTGCGTGACTGAATAAGTCAACTTACAGGGAAATCTGAGGAGCTAAGCACATCCAGCCTTCAAAATGGTACTGTAAAGGGGTATTTATTGTAAGATATCTGGGAAGCCATTTTCTATGTGCAGCTGCCATCTCCGGGACTCCACAGGGGAGCATCTCTTGCTGGGCCTGGGGACCTGGTAGTCAGCAGGGCTATCAGTCAGGAAGAGGAGCTGGAGGTACAACAGAGAAGTATGAGGGCAATCTGGGACCACCAGGGACTTCTGTGTCTGCTTGTCACTCAAGATAACCCCTGAACTTCTCCTAGTAATGGCCTTCACTTCCTTCCACCTTCACATCTCATATGGGTTCCTCTGTTGGTCAGCTCTAATCCTAAACCTTAAGGGTGGGTAAATCTGAAAAATGTAGTTTCCATTTTAACTAAGTTGACATTAGCACTGGTCAGCCCAAGGGTTTTCTTTCCAATGGACACAAAAATAACTGCATTGTTAAAACCGTACATTAAAGTAATAAGAAAAAGAAAGCTTAAGAATCTTCTGTATACCTCCATGGTTTATTCACCTGACAAAACAAACAAAACACAAGCTATATAATACTATATCCCCTTAAATAGAGCTTATATTCACAGATAGAATGTTAGTTTGGTAGCATATCTTTGTGTAGAACACTAAGAAAAATCTGCTCTAAAAATGAACCATTTTACAAGGACCTACTGTATAGCACAGGGAACTCTGCTCAATATTCTATAACAATCTAATTGAGAAAAGAATTTGAAAAAGAATAGATAACATGTATATGTGTAACTGAATCACTTTGTTGTACATCTGAAACTAACAGAACACTGTTAATCAACTATACTCTAATATAAAATAAAAAGTTAAAAAAATGAAGTAAATGGAAAGGTAAAAATTAAAAAAAGGGATTTAAAAAAATGGGCCAGGGCTTCCCTGGTGGCGCAGTGGTTGGGAGTCTGCCTGCCAATGCAGGGGACACGGGTTCGCGCCCTGGTCTGGGAGGATCCCATATGCCGCGGAGCGACTGGGCCCGTGAGCCACAATTGCTGAGCCTGCGCGTCTGGAGCCTGTGCTCTGCAGCAAGAGAGGCCGCGATAGTGGGGGGCCCGCGCACCGCGATGAAGAGTGGCCCCCACTTCCCGCAACTGGAGAAAGCCCTCACACAGAAACGAAGACCCAACACAGCCATAAATAAATAAATAAATAAATAAAATATTAAAAAAAAAAAAAAAAAATGGGCCATCTTATTTGGGTATATAGCCTTAATGAGATGAAATTTATATTTTCAAACAGTGTATAAATCCCTGTGTAGAATTTAAAACAATAGTTATCTATCTGAAATTAATTGTGCTCTTGAACATTTATTTCCACTGATGACAGAATTATGTCTTACTAATTTACAGTAACTTACTGGTTTAAGTCTCTGTATTTGGTATAAATGCAAAGAGAAAAATTAGTATCCTCCCATCCAGTTTGTATACTCTCCTGGAAGTGATTTTTTAAAAGTTTTATGGGGCGGATTTGGAACACATAGGTAGAGTGGTGTCTGATCTATATGATAGTCTCTGTTCTTTCTGGTCACTGTTCAGGAATAACTTGTTTTTCTTGGTCCTTGCTTTGTGCTGCATACAATCAATACTCATAGCTTAGCCACGGTCTTCAGTTGTCTGATACGTAAACCATGTGCCATTCTTGTTCCAATCTTTACACTTCTGCTAGCCTTTTTAGTAATTCGATATCCCTTGAGAGGCTGAAAAATCTTGCCCACCAGCTTTCTCTGTCTTGGGAAATTCAAGAACTCTTAGCTGCTTTCTTCAATCTATTCTGCACTCTGTGAGAAAACTCTCATGCACATTTACCTGGGTACTCACTTGAGCCTGTGATAATTGACAACTTGTTCTTCTTAAAAAGCAGGGCTTGAGCCAAAGGTTAAATTCAAGTACTTTATTTAGGAGTGCAATCCAGAATGTAGGAACCTGGGACAGAAGGAGCAAAGTAGGGAGCCATTATAAAGAATCCTTATCACACTGGCCAATGGAATAATCAGCCACCTCTACAGGCAACTGGATGCTTTATCCTATTGACTGTCTGAAATGTATCTTCAGAGGTTTCTCGCCTAGAGAAAGATTATCAGTCAGCTCCCTCATTTACTGACTGAGAGATGCCCCGTAAGGTATTTACTCCTCTCCACTTCTGGATTACACATATGTAAGTGCCCAGTCCTGGAACAGGAAATGAGAGGTGCACAGCCCAAGTCCACACTAAAGCACTGTGACATTTCATTGTGTGAAGCTGACTGGACACAATAAACAGGTCAGCACAGCAGAAGTTGTAATAAGACTGGGAGAGAGTATTTGAGCAAAAGTTCAAGAAGTATGCATCCAATACAGTCAACTCAAATCCTTGCACTACTCAAATCCCATGTGCCCTTCATTAAATTCAATTCATCTAAATCCCTTTCAAGGTAATAAGCAGGAATCTTTTTACATATATTCAATGTGAGGGTAATAAAACAAGCTGTAGTCCCAGCCACTGTAGCTTAATTGATTCAAAACCTTAATTGCTATTTTTCATTTTCTTTCTCAACCAGCCACAGTGGGCATTCTTCATCTCCAGCAAGTGCTTTGGTAGATACGTAGCCCATGAACAATGATGTGGCTTAGACCTTTATCCATAAGGGGTCTGAACTTCTAGTTTAACTTGCCCTTCTTGGGAATATTACCCATATACCATTACCATTAGACAAAAATATTCAGATCATCCAGGGAATCACCTAGGTTTCAGATATATTTCTTCTTGCCCGTAGTATATAACATATCCATAGCTTTTTATAGTAGTCAGCTTATCATCCTAGTCAGTATAGCAACTCCTATTTTTGCCTCCTGTTCCAATGGCACTAAGTGTCAAAGCAATTAGACAGTAGTTAGAGCTTCAAATCAGTGGAAACTTTATTGTGTGTCCTCTGGTAGATGTGTTCCTCTTGCCCACTGCTCTCTCTCCTTTCTCCCCCAACCAAAACAAAACAAACAACAAAAAAAAACCAAGCTATATATCTAGTAGCAGATTCTAGAGTTGAGTGTTATAGAGGACATATGATACAGGTGGTTCCTTGGAAGTGATGGTGAGAGGGTGAGAGAAGCCACCCTCATTCCTACCTCATTGTTTCTAGATCCATGTTCTAGTTATTAGAGAAAGGACACTGTACATTGCCCGTTAGTTCAACACAAATACTACATCCTGGAGGACAGGGCAACAAGCCTGTATGATGTTATTCCCAAGCTGGCACCTTAGCTTAGTTTATTTCTCTCATTCTTTTAGGCTAGATGATTCCAAATAGTGAGGTATAAAGACCAGTTGATTCCACTTTTAGGCACCCATTGTCATGTCTTTGCCATAAATGGGGCCCCTGGTTTGAGGCAATGTTAAGCAGGAAATTATGGTTGCCACTATATCAGGCATTATGAAAGTTTCAGATGATGGTTCTGATAGAATCACTATGAACAGAGAAAGCAAATCCATGTTTGGAGTAGGTGGATATTTTGGAGTAATAGATATGTTCTAACATTAGAAAACGTTGATTGTACAACTCAGTAAATGTATTAAAAACCTTTAAATTGTACATTTAAAATGAGTAAATTTTGCAGTATAAATTAAAGATTCCCAGATCAGTGTAGCTTCTGTCTGGCACAACTCTTTTGTCATCATAACAAATGATGAAGGATAGATGCCCTTCAAGAAGGGGAAGATTTTCATATAGCACAGTAAGTAAGGCTAGGCTTCAATGACAAAGAGATCACAATGGCTGTGCTCCACAGGGTCATTCTGGGATCCGCTTTCCCTCTAAGTTCTTTCTTTGCATCTCCTGTAGTTTGTGGTCCTTTTTACAATAGAAGCCTTCATGTCCAGGCCCCAGCTGACGTAGACCGTTCATAATATATTGGTGAGAACATGGTCACATGGTCTGTCCTAATTGCAAGGAGGGCTGGGAAATGCAGTACAGCTGGTCAGTCATGGAACCAGCATGGATGGGAGTGAGAAGGGATTCTGGTGGAGAGGTTGCAATCTGCTCCACAGTGGTTAAAAGTAGGAATTTGTCAGTCAAGCAGTCAGTTTTCCTCTAACCTTACCTTTTTCCAGCTGAATAACAAAAAGCAAGTCAAGACAATTTCCACATTTGAAAAAGGAAGCTTATGAAAAAAACCACACAACAACAAAAGATGAATGTGTCTGATGTCCTAATAGTTTCGTTATTTTGCTCTTCTGCTAAAGAATTTATAATAGATTCTTCTTGCCCTAAGTAATATACTTTAGGTTTTCAGGATACTTCCTAATCTGAAAATTAGACTCAATCTACCTAAATTAATTAAACAAAACAGATTAAATTTTATTCCAAAATAAAGTTTACCCTCCATAGACATGCCATTTTATCTGCCTTTACTCATGTTTCTCTCAACCTAGAATAATACTCTTTCACTCCAATAATGAAAATCAAAACTTTTTCTTTAAGAACCATTCAGTCCCATCTCCCCTATTATACATTTACCAACTACTCTAGGCCAATTTGATATTTATTCCCTTACAACTAAATGTTTACACTATTTTCAAAATAAAAATATCAAGATATTTTTATATTTGTGGCAGTTTCTACTCCTGAGTCTCTGCTTTGGTAAACCTCAACTGTGTATTCACCTGTCTCTCCAATCTTGACAGCACTGGTTTGCCCTATGTCCTCCCCTTTCTTATAGATCCAAGAAGATTTGTTGATTTTTCATAGTGTTTAGCTTTTTACTTGTTTTTAGGATGAGTGACGACTTCCAAGCTTCTGACATGGGGAGCCATAAGAAATTGTGTTAGATCTAGAATCCTATTTTATGATCTGTCGCCTGTCCCATGCTTTGCCCAATGCCTATAAGTATTTGTTGAGTGAATACACTATAAGCATAAGCATACAAACTGTATTTTACACTCCTTTTCTATCTTGCCCAGAGTTGGTTGTATATCTTAGGTTAAGAGTTTGGGCTCTGGGGCTGTAATACCCTGCAAGCAATTAGCATACCTAGCATCCACACCTTCGTTTCTAATATCTTTTCCAAATAAAAGTAATCAGTGCACCTTGGCGAAACAGCTGAATCCAAGGCTGGGTTTGAGGAAGTATAGAGTGAAGCTGGACCATCTTGTTATATTAGAAAGTAAGACAGCACTTATTTTCTTGAAATGGCGGGCCTGTCAAAAATTGTAGTCCCTTGAAGGGACTCACAGTGGCCAAATATTGGAAAGTTTGAGCATTTAAAATAAGTAATGACAAAAATTAATTTTAAACCATTGAATAAAATAAGAATCCTTGAGTCCATACTGATAATTTATATGTGAAAAAGAGAATGTTCCTTTCATAAAGAATGTCAATTAGTAAATGTAGAAGGAATAATACAAGGTCACCTTTTTTGAAACAATTCTATGAAATAAATGTAATAATTTATTGAAGTAGGAATCACCAAAGGGTGCAAAGATAATCAAAAATTAGGTGAGATTTCAAAAAGGAACAGAATAATTTTATGTATTATTTATTAATTACAAATGGGAATATGGTAACTTTATAGTGAAAAAACACGATAAAAACCAATTTAACCAAGTGATCAAACTAGCATCTGGATCCCCCTAATAATGATACACTGAGGAGGACACAGCATCACTTAGGGAGTATTCCTACCAAAAATAGATAAGCTGAATATAATCATTAAGAAACATTAGAAAACCCCAATGAGACATTCTACAAAACAATGTGCCTGTACTTTTCAAAAATATTTATATCATAAACTCTTCCAGATTAAAGAACAATAAAGAAACACAACATGTCACTGCTGTGTGTGGCACTATATTGGATCATAGCTCAGTGAAAATTATAATAGCTATAACTGACAGTAATGGGACAATAAATGAATTTCAACATTATTGCATATTAAATAATAGTATTGTATAAATGTAAAGTGTCCTGAATTTGAAAATTGTACTGTGTTTATGTAAAAAAATTATTTTTGCCCTTGTTCTTAAGAAAAACACAAAGTATTTAGGGGTATAAAGTCAATGAAATAAAGTAAATGTGGCAAAAAAGTTGATTGACCTGGATGTAAGCACTTCGTTATTCTTTAAATTCTCCCATTAACTTCAGATTACTTTAAAGTAATTTCATTTAAAAAACTTTTTAAATGAGTAGGGAAATTATAGAATTTTTATTCTTACTGGTTTAGATTTATAACCTACTCTACAACATATGACTAACTGTGTGCCTTTGGGCAAATTGCTCAATATATCTAAGCCCTATTTTCTCATTTATAAATAAGATGATAGTAGTACTTATCTTGTAGCATTGTACAAAGAAGGACTTGAAGAAATATTTTTAAATTGTTAGCAAAGTGCCTGGCAGTAAACACATAATAATGTCAGCTATAATTATTATGCTATAATAATAATAATAATAAGGCATTTTCTCATTATAGCTCAAATTCTATAATCTATTCAATGTGAGACTTTAAGCAGTTCTTAGAAATACATCCCTTAAAGATTCAGTTTCATAATTTAACTATGCCTAGCCATATCAGCCAACGTGTGGCAGATTTAAAAGTTAGGTTTGTCAGATATTCATAAACATTTGATTATTGGGTCAAATCTACATTCATTTCTGATCATATCCAATTTTCTCCAACGAATGAGCCCCTGAGTATATGACTTTTAGAGTAATGCCTTCCCCAGATATCTGTGATTAATAAATTACCTTGGCTTCATAATCTATGATGTGAAAATACCAATATTTCATGTTTTATTTATCTATGCATCTGAAACTGGCCTAATTTGATATCCACAATTGAATTGAAATAAAAATATGTTAATTTTATTTGGAGAAAAAGCTATCCAAATCTTTTGCCCATTTTAAAATGTGTTGTCTTTTTATTATTGAGTTGCAAGAATTCTTTATACATTCTGAATACTAGACCTTTATCAAATATATGATTTACAAATATTTTCTTTCATTCTGTGGATTATTTTTCACTTTCTTTTTTTATTGATGTATAGTTGATGCACAATATTATATAAGTTATAGGTGTACAATATAGTGATTCACAAATTTTAAAGGTTATACTCCATTTATAGTTATTATAAAATATTGGCTATTAATGGTCAGTAAGATACAACATGGTGCTTAACATTATTAGTCATTAGGAGAATGCAAATTAAAACCACAGTGAGATACCACTTCACACCTACTAGGATGACTATAACAAGTGTTGGTGAGAATGTTAGAAGAATTGGAACCCTCATACATTGTTGGTGGGAGTGTAAAATGGTACAACCACTTTGGAAAACAGTCTGGCAGTTCTTTAAAAGTTAAACATAAAGTTACCATATGACCTAGCAATTCCACTCCAAAGTACACACCCAAGAAAATTGAAAACACATGTCCATGCAAAAACTTGTACATGGATATTCATAAAAGCTAAAAAATGGTAATAACCCAAATGTCTATCTACTGATGAATACAGTGTGGTTTATCCACAGAATGGAATATTATTTGGCCATAAAAAGGAATGAAGTACTGTTGCATGCCACAACATGAATGAAAGAAGCTAGTAAAAGAAGGCCACATGATTCTATTTATATAAAATGTCCAGAACAGGAAAATCTTTAGAGATAGAAAGTAGATTAGTGGCTCTCAAGGGCTAGGGAGAAGGGACAATGGAGATTGACTACTAATGGTTAGTTACCAGGGTCTCACTTTGTGGTGATGAAAATATTCTGGAATTAGTGGTGACAGTTGCACAACTCTGTTTAGTGATACTACAACCACTGAATTATAGACTTTAAAAGTGAATTTCATGTTGTATGAATTATATCTCAATAAAGCTGTTATTTTTTTAAAAAGCTAAAAATATGTTAATTTTGTATGCCCACAAATAAATTTTATTTCTATAGTTAATATTGTAGTATGCTGAAATAATAATCAAATTGAATCTTATGGTATTCAGATCAAAACAAACATTGTCTTATTTAAAATATGGGGAAATAAATTACATGGACCATTAGCAATTATCATTAAATAGTTATAAACACATTATTTTAGGGATTATAGTTTAACTGAAGGATATTTTGATTTTGTATAATATTAAACAGATTTTTAATGTATAGTGTTAAATAGATTTATAATAAAGGTAAAAATTATAAGGTGGGAAAATACTATCCATAGACTGTCAATATATAGGTACTTAAATGTAATGATAGTGGAGGATTATTGTAAATATTATTTGAAAATTACTAGAAACTATTTTATTAGAGAAATAACTATTTTATCATAAATTTAAGATAATTTAAATTATTGCTATGATTTTAAACCTAAAGAACTTGTTTATTTAATTGTTAATTTTCCCCTTAGGTCTTTAATTTTGGGTATGTGCTTAAGTGAAGTATTGTATGTGTACAAATTCCTTCATACAGCTAAATTCTCGACCTTTCTCTGATTACAACTATCATGTACGTAGTGATGCAAATGGAATAGAGCTTGGCTATGCTTCTAATATCTATTCATTTATTATGGAATGGTATATAGTGATCATTTGATTTAGTACCTTTTTTTTGAAGATACTGGTGTAGATGGTCTGATTACAAGTCAAGATATCTAAGCAGTTAGTAGTATGGCTTTTCTTTTTTTTATTAATTAATTTATTTTTTATTTATTTTATTTTTGGCTGCATTGGGTCTTCGTTGCTGCGCATGGGCTTTCTCTAGTTGCAGCGAGGGCGGGCTACTCTTTGTTGCGGTGCGCGGGCTTGTCATTGCGATGGCTCCTCTTGTTGCAGAGCACGGGCTCTAGGCGCACGGGCTTCAGTAGTTGTGGCTCATGGGCTCTAGAGCTCAGGCTCAGTAGTTGTGGTGCACAGGCTTAGCTGCTCCACGGCATGTGGAATCTTCCCGGACCAGGACTCGAACCCGTGTCCCCTGCATTTGCAGGTGGATTCTTAACCACTGCATCACCAGGGAAGCCCCTAGTATGGCTTTTCTAAAGTCTTAGCTCACGAATTATTCTCCAAGTGGCAATAACCTTTGATGATAAGTGGTCATTTATTTGATCATATTTTTTCAGCATTATAATTGAAGACAATCACAGTACTTGCTTTATGTATTGTGAGAAATAAATGAAATAACGAATCTTAAACAGTAATGACAATTTCTAGAAGATAGTAAGTATTAAGTAAACTGTAATGAAAATATTGAGGATGGTGATCATAACAGTGCTATAGATGAATATTATGATACTATTCTAAGACCTTTGAGCTAGTTGGTGTATGTTTATCATCTGTAGTGAGTTGATTCTATTTACCTTACAGAGAGCATTGTATTAAAGAAATTTTGCTGCAAAATAAGAAAATTGTGTTATTAAAATAAATGTTATTAGGTTAAGGCTTTAACTCAGAAAATTGTGGTGTGTATCAAAATTGTATACTTTGCTAGTGAGCTGGCACTAAAGAAACAAAAGATAGTGTTAAATAAGAATGCTAGGGCTTCCCTGGTGGCACAGTGGTTGAGAATCCGCCTGCCAATGCAGGGGACACGGGTTCGAGCCCTGGTCTGGGAGGATCCCACATGCCGCGGAGCAACTAGGCCCGTGAGCCACAATTACTGAGCCTGCGCATCTGGAGCCTGTGCTCCGCAACAAGAGAGGCCGCGATAGTGAGAGGCCCGCGCACCGCGATGAAGAGTGGCCCCCGCTTGCCACAACTAGAGAAAGCCCTCGCACAGAAACGAAGACCCAACACAGCCATAAATAAATAAATAAACAAACAAAAAAAAAACCCTGCAGATTTCATTTAAAAAAAAAAAAAAAAAAGACATTAAAAAAAAAAAAAAAAAAGAATGCTAAATTTGTTCTAAGTATGGCATTACTCTCTACCTGAAGAATATGAGAAGAGTTTAGGGATAGCAGACTATGTAAATCATTCTTTATGCATTTCATTACATGTTTGGAAGACATTCCATTGGAAATACATTCTAAGAAAAGCTCTCTGTTTTAAGAAAAGAAAACTTGTGTTCCATTGGAATAAGTTATCAGGCATCAATTTGGAATTCGAGTAATGTCCGTTCTTTGTGTAATTATATGTATTTATTATATTGAATATCAGCATTTTAATTTATATTTCAAAATGTTCATTGATAATTAATCAATAATAGAAGCTAAAAGTAATTTAATATCTGTCCTAACCTTTAGTCAAATATTTAAAGTACAATTATATTCAGTGTTCTCATTGATCATTAGGCTAAAAAACTTGAATCATTTTACTTTACTTCATTCACTTATAGTTCTAATTTTTTGAAAAAAGAAGTTGAGTCTAGTTTTTAAGTAAGTGCTATTCCTTTTCTAAACTTACTTTTCCAAAGTTATGAACAATCTTTGAATAAACAAGTCATTTTTAATTTTCATTAAAATGAGTTCCAGGGCTACATTAATCTTACTTTGTATTTAAATGAGTAGAATTTGTGAAAATGGAATTAAGGTGTTTTAACTTATCATGAAATTATGTGTGGTTTTTATGAAAACATCAACTATTTCCAGAGTCCAAACCAATTTATTATAAAGTCCATGTACATAAACTGAATAATCAGAAACAGAAAAGGAAAAGGCTTTGTAGGCTAGATGGATAGTTCGATGATAACACATCAAATAAGCTAATAAACACACACTGTTAGGTCCTTCGAAGAGCTATTAGGACAGGAAAACATTGGAAGTTTCCTAAAACTATCTGATCTCAGTATTTAAAGAATTGAACAAGTTGTTTTTTGTTCATTGTTGTTCATAAACAACTTTATGTTGTTACTTGTTAATTGATTGAAACCAGTGGGTGGGCCCTAGATCCTGATAGTAAAGTGTCAAAAATTCTGGAGAAATCTAGAAAAGGAATAAACAGCTTCAGGATAGTTGGGACTAATTCTGTTAAATAGAAATATGTTGAATATGAGAATAAACATCTACTCCATATACACCACACCTCCTAGTGTAAGAGAATAAATCGAGCCATTTCCTTTATTTTCACTGTACTTTTTTTTAAGGGTTAATACAACCCTAAAGATATTCTTCTTGTTTGATACACTGTGGATTGCAATGAAAGCTCAATGTGAGTATCTAAACTGCAGTTTTTCAAAATGATTACCACACGCAGTGTAGCAGTTGTAATATTTCTATTTTCTTTGCCATTAGTCTAGAAACAGTAAAGATCCTGCTGACATTCGTATAAGAGATGTGGACAAACCGGAGAAAAGACCAAGATCCCCTTTGGTAAAACAAGATGAACGTCCCCACACTGTATAGTAGATGAGCAGCACTATTTTGTATAGCTTGATAAAGAAAGGATCATAGAAGAAGTACAGAGAGGTTTTGATCTCCAGACTCAGATCCTTAATTTTGCTGTATGTAATGTGTTCTTCACATTTCAAATACAATGCCTTTGTATGAATCATGGACAACACCTCACTTTTGAAAGATATATCAAATTGTATGAAATAACAATATAGGTCAGGTGAGCATTCCTTAGATCAACAAAGAAACTGACGTTTTTTAAGCTAATGCTTGATTGGAACACGGTGAAAAAATTTTAATCTACTTTTTGAAAAACCAATCTATGAACTTACAACAGTAAGAACAAATGTATCAACAAGTTTGTTTATAAATCTATTTAACCTCAGAAATACTTATCCATTCTAAGTATGATGCATAGACACACTGCTATATATATATATATATATATTTTTTTTTTTTTTTTTTAAGAGTTCTATGATTGGGAAGAAATTTCAGACTTCTAATGGTATTCCAAAGAGACTATGGAACAAATACATTTGAGCTCCAATTTATCAGCTCTTATGTGCATATATATGTATTATAAAGTTGCTGTTGTTACATGCCATCAAAATGGTCTTATGTAATGGACTCCTAATGCATCCATATTTCCATTCTATTCTTTGAATCTGGCTTAAAAGTAACTATGGGAGAGGGTAGTCTCTAGGACTTTGGCTTCCTTTAGTAATTTAATGTATGAGTCTTGTTGCTTTCTTTTTTTTTTTTCTTTATTTACATGTCTATGTCCTATAATTTGCATTCTTGTATTAGTAATTATTGCAGTCAGATAGCCTTCAAAAATTCAGAGAAATATGAAAATAAAATAAAAATTTCCAGTAATCATTAACAACCACCCAGAGATAATCAGTTTTTACTACTTTGGTGAATCTCCTTCAATATTTTTTCTCAGGTCATATACTACTATAAGATTGGGAAGACACTGTATGTGTAATTTTGCAGCTTGTTTATTGATATCTTTATTTTCATTTGCTGTTTCATTTCAGTGTTTTAACAATCCTTTCAAAATATTTCCTATGGCTGCAAAATTATCCTTTATGTTGTCATAATATTATCTATTTTTTTTTGACAACTAAAAACGTAATATATTTAAAAGTGTACAGCATAATAATTTGATACACGTATATACCATGAAATGATTTCCACAACCAAGTTAATTAACAGTCTATCACCTCACATAGTTACTTTGTGTGTGTGCATGTGAGAATGCTTTAGGTCTACTCTCTTAGCAAATTGCAAGTATACAATACAGTATTATTAACTAAAGCCACCATGCTGGACATTAAATCCTCAGAATCCTTATTCATTCTATAACTGAAAGTTTATACCCTTTGACCAACCTCTCCCCATTTCCACCAACCTCTCCCCATTTCCACCAGCCTCTGGCAACCACCATTCTACTCTCTGTTTCTATGAGTTCAAATCCTTAAGATTTTGAGAGCACGATTAAATAATTTGCCCCAACACTTAGAACTAATGATTGATTGAGAGTTCAATCACACTCTGGTGATTCTTTTTTTTTTTTTTTTTCCACACACACACACTGTATTTTATTTTTACAAGAGATAGATAGACTGACACCAAGCATTGTACATGGATGACCACAACAAAAGCAACAATGATTGCAATTACCAAACATGAAACACACTTATACTATGTCATAATATTGACATTCAGTCCAGTAATCCTCCACTGTAACAGCTCCTTTACTTTGCAGTGAAAATTGATTTGTATATTCTTTTCCTCTGAGTCCTTGTGGGATTTTTTTTTTTTTTAATTCAGACAGAAAGTCACAAAAATTATACTCATCCTCATCAGTTCACTCAGTCCCATGTAATTAATTTCTTTTTTTTCATCTTGATCTTTTGTTAGCACTTTTATGAGTTCATCAGTTTTTCATTAGAGTTCTGAAAGTGCTTATTCATTCAGTTCAGCAGTACAGTCAGTTACCAGAAACCTGTACTTGTCAGAGTCTTTTCCATGAATTTCTTGAAGATGAAACTCTTTTATAGGAACATATTTGCAAAATCATCAGAGTACACCCAGAACTGTCTGTAAATGACAAAAGACTTAAAAATGACCATGGTTAAAGATTTGATGAAAGTTCATAATAATGCAGTTGACAAGAAAATTAGTTATTTCTGAGCTATACATTTTAAAGTAATAACTAGGATTATTACTTATAACATTATACCAGAACATATAAGATTTTTAGACGTTTCCTGTAATGTCTGAAACATTTATATTAACATATTTCCATACATATTTCCATACAAATACAAATATAAGATTTTTAGAAATTTCATGTACTGTCTGAAACATTTATATTAACATATTTCCATACATATTTCCATACAAATACAAATATAAGATTTTTAGAAATTTCATGTAATGTCTGAAACATTTATATTAACATATTTCCATACAAATAACCCAATGAAAGTTTAGTATTAGTTGTTTTGTTTGTTTTTTTATACTGCAGGTTCTTATTAGGCATCAGTTTTATACACATCAGTGTATACATGTCAATCCCAATCGCCCAATTCAGCACATCACCATCCCCACCTCATCGCAGTTTTCCCCCCTTGGTGTCCATATGTCCATTCTCTACATCTGTGTCTCAACTTCTGCCCTGCAAACTGGCTCATCTGTACCATTTTTCTACGTTCCACATACATGCATTAACATACGATATTTGTTTTTCTCTTTCTGACTTACTTCACTCTGTATGACAGTCTCTAGATCCATCCACTTCTCAACAAATGACTCAATTTCGTTCCTTTTTATGGCTGAATAATATTCCATCGTATATATGTACCACAACTTCTTTATCCATTCGTCTGTTGATGGGCATTTAGGTTGCTTCCATGACCTGGCTATTGTAAATAGTGCTGCAATGAACATTCGGGTGCACGTGTCTTTTTGAATTACGGTTTTCTCTGGGTATATGCCCAGTAGTGGGATTGCTGGGTCATATGGTAATTCTATTTTTAGTTTTTTAAGGAACCTCCATATTGTTCTCCATAGTGGCTGTATCAATTTACATTCCCACCAACAGTGCAAGAGGGTTCCCTTTTCTCCACACCCTCTCCAGCATTTGTTGTTTGTAGATTTTCTGATGATGCCCATTCTAACAGGAGTGAGGTGATACCTCATTGTAGTTTTGATTTGCATTTCTCTAATAATTAGTGATGTTGAGCATCTTTTCATGTGCTTCGTGGCCGTCTGTATGTCTTCTTTGGAGAAATGTCTATTTAGGTCTTCTGCCCATTTTTGGATTGGGGTGTTTGTTTCTTTGATATTGAGCTGAATGAGCTGTTTATATATTTTGGAGATTAATCCTTTGTCCGTTGATTCATTTGCAAATATTTTCTCCCATTCTGAGGGTTGTCTTTTCGTCTTGTTTATGGTTTCCTTTGCTGTGCAAAAGCTTTGAAGTTTCATTAGGTCCCACTTGTTTATTTTTGTTTTTATTTCCATTACTCTAGGAGGTGGATCGAAAAAGATCTTGCTGTGATTTATGTCAAAGAGTGTTCTTCCTATGTTTTCCTCTAAGAGTTTTATAGTGTCCAGTCTTATATTTAGGTCTCTAATCCATTTTGAGTTTATTTTTGTGTATGGTGTTAGGGAGTATTCTAATTTCATTCTTTTACATGTGGCTGTCCAGTTTTCCCAGCACCACTTATTGAAGAGACTGTCTTTTCTCCATTGTATATCTTTGCCTCCTTTGTCATAGATTAGTTGACCATAGGTGCGTGGGTTAATCTCTGGGCTTTCTATCTTGTTCCATTGATCTATGTTTCTGTTTTTGTGCCAGTACCATATTGTCTTGATTACTGTAGCTTTGTAGTATAGTCTGAAGTCAGGGAGTCTGATTCCTCCAGCTCCATTTTTTTGCCTCAAGACTGCTTTGGCTATTCGGGGTCTTTTGTGTCTCCATACAAATTTTAAGATGATTTGTTCTAGCTCCGTAAAAAATGCCATTGGTAATTTGATAGGGATTGCATTGAATCTGTAGATTGCTTTGGGTAGTATACTCATTTTCACAATGTTGATTCTTCCAATCCAAGAACATGGTATATCTCTCCATCTGTTGGTATCATCTTTCATTTCTTTCATCAGTGTCTTATAGTTTTCTGCATACAGGTCTTTTGTCTCCCTAGGTAGGTTTATTCCTAGGTATTTTATTCTTTTTGTTGCAATGGTAAATGGGAGTGTTTCCATAATTTCTCTTTCAGATTTTTCATCATTAGTGTATAGGAATGCAAGAGATTTCTGTGCATTAATTTTGTAACCTGCAACTTTACCATATTCATTAATTAGCTCTAGCAGTTTTCTGGTGGCAGTTTTAGGATTCTCTATGTATAGTATCATGTCATCCACAAACAGTGACAGTTTTACTTCTTCTTTTCCAATTTGTATTCCTTTTATTTCTTTTTCTTCTCTGATTGCCGTGGCTAGGACTCCCAGAACTATGTTGAATAATAGTGGTGAGAGTGGACATCCTTGTCTCGTTCCTGATCTTAGAGGAAATGCTTTCAGTTTTTCACCATTGAGAATGATGTTTGCTGTGGGTTTGTCATATATGGCCTTTATTATGTTGAGGTAGGTTCCCTCTATGCCCACTTTCTGGAGAGTTTTTATCATAAATGGGTGTTGAATTTTGTCAAAAGCTTTTTCTGCATCTATTGAGATGATCATATGGTTTTTATTCTTCAATTTGTTAATATGGTGTATCACATTGATTGATTTGCGTATATTGAAGAATCCTTGCATCCCTGGGATAAATCCCACTTGATCGTGGTGTATGATCCTTTTAATGTGTTGTTGGATTCTGTTTGCTAGTATTTTGTTGAGGATTTTTGCATCTATATTCATCAGTGATATTGGTCTGTAATTTTCTTTTTTTGTAGTGTCTTTGTCTGGTTTTGGTATCAGGGTGATGGTGGCCTCATAGAATGAGTTTGGGAGAGTTCCTTCCTCTGCAATTTTTTGGAAGAGTTTGAGAAGGATGGGTGTTAGCTCTTCTCTAAATGTTTGATAGAATTCACCTGTGAAGCCATCTGGTCCTGGACTTTTGTTTGTTGGAAGATTTTTAATCACAGTTTCAATTTCATTACTTGTGATTGGTCTGTTGATATTTTCTGTTTCTTCCTGATTCAGTCTTGGAAGGTTATACCTTTCTAAGAATTTGTCCATTTCTTCCAGGTTGTCCATTTTATTGGCATAAAGTTGCTTGTAGTAGTCTCTTAGGATGTTTTGTATTTCTGCGGTGTCTGTTGTAACTTCTCCTTTTTCATTTCTGATTTTATTGATTTGAGTCCTCTCCCTCTTTTTCTTGATGAGTCTGGCTAATGGCTTATCAATTTTGTTTATCTTCTCAAAGAACCAACTTTTAGTTTTATTGATCTTTGCTATTGTTTTCTTTGTTTCTATTTCATTTATTTCTGCTCTGATCTTTATGATTTCTTTCCTTCTGCTAACTTTGGGTTTTGTTTGTTCTTCTTTCTCTAGTTTCTTTAGGTGTAATGTTAGATTGTTTACTTGAGATTTTTCTTGTTTCTTTAGGTAGGCTTGTATAGCTATAAACTTCCCTCTTAGAACCGCTTTTGCTGCATCCCATAGGTTTTGGGTCGTCGTGTTTTCATTGTCATTTGTCTCTAGGTATTTTTTTATTTCCTGTTTGATTTCTTCAGTGATCTCTTGGTTATTTAGTAACGTATTGTTTAGCCTCCATGTGTTTGTCTTTTTTACGTTTTTTTCCCTGTAATTCATTTCTAATCTCATAGCGTTGTGGTCAGAAAAGATGCTTGATATGATTTCAATTTTCTTAAATTTACTGAGGCTTGATTTGTGACCCAAGATGTGATCTATCCTGGAGAATGTTCCGTGTGCACTTGAGAAGAACGTGTAATCTGCCGTTTTTGGATGGAATGTCCTATATATATCAATTAAATCTATCTGGTCTATTGTGTCATTTAAAGCTTCTGTTTCCTTATTTATTTTCATTTTGGATGATCTGTCCATTGGTGTAAGTGAGGTGTTAAAGTCCCCCACTATTATTGTGTTACTGTCGATTTCCTCTTTTATAGCTGTTAGCAGTTGCCTTATGTATTGAGGTGCTCCTATGTTGGGTGCATATATATTTATAATTGTTATATCTTCTTCTTGGATTGATCCCTTGATCATTATGTAGTGTCCTTCCTTGTCTCTTGTAACATTCTTTATTTTAAAGTCTATTTTATCTGATATGAGTATAGCTACTCCAGCTTTCTTTTGATTTCCATTTGCATGGAATATCTTTTTCCATCCCCTCACTTTCAGTCTGTATGTGTCCCTAGGTCTGAAGTGGGTCTCTTGTAGACAGCATGTATATGGGTCTTGTTTTTGTATCCATTCAGCCAGTCTATGTCTTTTGGTTGGGGCATTTAATCCATTCACGTTTAAGGTAATTATCGATATGTATGTTCCTATGACCATTTTCTTAATTGTCTTGGGTTTGTTTTTGTAGGTCCTTTTCTTCTCTTGTGTTTCCCACTTAGAGAAGTTCCTTTAGCATTTGTTGTAGAGCTGGTTTGGTGGTGCTGAATTCTCTTAGCTTTTGCTTGTCTGTAAAGCTTTTGATTTCTCCATCAAATCTAAATGAGATCCTTGCTGGGTAGAGTAATCTTGGTTGTAGGTTCTTCCCTTTCATCACTTTAAGTATTTCATGCCACTCCCTTCTGGCTTGCAGAGTTTCTGTTGAGAAATCAGCTGTTAACCTTATGGGAGTTCCCTTGTATGTTATTTGTCGTTTTTCCCTTGCTGCTTTCAGTAATTTTTCTTTGTCTTTAATTTTTGCCACTTTGATTACTATGTGTCTCGGCGTGTTTCTCCTTGGGTTTATTCTGTATGGGACTCTCTGCGCTTCCTGGACTTGGGTGGCTATTTCCTTTCCCATGTTAGGGAAGTTTTCGACTATAATCTCTTCAAATATTTTCTCAGGTCCTTTCTCTCTCTCTTCTCCTTCTGGGACCCCTATAATGCGAATGTTGTTGCGTTTAATGTTGTCCCAGAGGTCTCTTAGGCTGTCTTCATTTCTTTTTATTCTTTTTTCTTTAGTCTGTTCCGCAGCAGTGAATTCCACCATTCTGTCTTCCAGGTCACTTATCCGTTCTTCTGCCTCAGTTATTCTGCTATTGATTCCTTCTAGTGTAGTTTTCATTTCAGTTATTGTATTGGTCATCTCTGTTTGTTTGTTCTTTAATTCTTCTAGGTCTTTGTTAATCATTTCTTGCATCTTCTCAATCTTTGCCTCCATTCTTATTCCGAGGTCCTGGATCATCTTCACTATCATTATTCTGAATTCTTTTTCTGGAAGGTTGCCTATCTCCACTTCATTTAGTTGTTTTTCTGGGGTTTTTTCTTGTTCCTTCATCTGGTACATAGCCCTCTGCCTTTTCATCTTCTCTGTCTTTCTGTAACTGTGGTTTTTGGTCCACAGGCTGCAGGATTGTAGTTTTTCTTGCTTCTGTTGTCTGCCCTCTGGTGGTTGAGGCTATCTAAGAGGCTTGATGGGAGGCTCTGGTGGTGGGTAGAGCTGACTGTTGCTGTGGCGGTCAGAGCTCAGTAAAACCTTAATCCACTTGACTGTTGATGGGTGGGGCTGGGTTCCCTCCCTGTTGCTGTGGCGATCAGAGCTCAGTAAAACCTTAATCCACTTGACTGTTGATGGGTGGGGCTGGGTTCCCTCCCTGTTGGTTGTTTTGCCTGAGGCAACCCAACACTGGAGCCTACCCGTGCTCTTTGGTGGGGTTAATGGCAGACTCTGGGAGGGCTCATGCCAAGGAGAACTTCCCAGGACCTCTGCTGCCAGTGTCCTTATCCCCACGGTGAAACAGAGCCACCACTCGCCTCTGCAGGAGACCCCCCAACACCAGCAGGTACGTCTGGTTCAGTCTCCCCCAGGGTCACTGCTCCTTCCCCTGGGTCCCGATGCACACATTACTTTGTGTGTGCCCTCCAAGAGTGGGGTCTCTGTTTCCCCCAGTCCTGTCACAGTCCTGCAATCAATTCCCACTAGACTTCAAAGTCTGATTCTCTAGGAATTCCTCCTCCCTTTGCCGGACCCCCAGGTTGGGAAGCCTGAGGTGGGGCTCAGAACCTTCACTCCAGTGGGTGGACTTCTGTGGTATAAGTGTTCGCCAGTCTGTGAGTCACCCACCCAGCAGTTATGGGATTTGATTTTACTCTGATTGCGCCCCTCCTACCGTCTCACTGTGGCTTCTCCTCTGTCCTTGGACGTGGGGTGTCCTCCTTGGTGAAGTCCAGGGTCTTCCTGTCAATGATTGTCCAGCAGCCAGTTGTGATTCTGGTGCTCTCGCAAGAGGGAGTGAGAGCACGTCCTTCTACTCCGCCATCTTGGTTAATCTCCATAATATTATCTATTTTTGACATTAGGTTATTTCCAGTATTTTTTTAAAATTATTTATTTATTTATTTATTTTTGGCTGCGTTGAGTCTTCATTGCTGTGCGCAAGCTTTCTCTAGTTGCGGCGAGTGGGGGCTTCTCTTCATTGTAGTGCACGGGCTTCTCATGGCGGTGGCTTCTCTTTGTTGTGGAGCACGGACTCTAGGCGCGCAGACTTCAGTAGTTGTGGCACGCAGGCTCAGTAGTTGTGGCATGCGGGCTCTAGAGCACAGGCTCAGTAGTTGTGGCGCACGGGCTTAGTTGCTCCTTGGCATGTGGGATATTCCCAGACCAGGGTCGAACCTGTGTCCCCTGCATTGGCAGACGGATTCTTAACCACTGTGCCACCAGGAAAGTCCTCCAGTATTTTTCTTCTATGATAAGTAATAGTTTGGCAAACATTTTTATTCATAAGTCCCCTAACATTTTTTAAAGGATGGTACTATACATGAAATTTGTCAGCTGAAAGGAATGGAGTTTTATCAACAAATGAAGCAAACTTTCAACAGAGACACCATGTTAGGTAAACCATCCTAGTAAGGTTTCTCCATTGCTAACCCTTTGTCAATATTTTTGTTATTGTGTTCTGGACCACCTTTATTTCTTCTTAACCTCTTCCTGGAGATGAGATGCCTAAAACAAATTTCTGTGTTCTAAAAGACCGACACACAATAAATATGAATCCTCGCTTTGACCATTAGAATATAAGGGATTTAGGTAACACATTTCCAAACCAGCTAGACTTATGATATCTTGACTCAAATGATGAGGCCTCTGAGATTTGGTTGCTTCTTGAACAGATATCAATTAGCCCTGCAGCTTTTGCGGGTATCTTGCTCTTGAGTCTACTATGTGGCCTAGGATTTTTTTCCCCAATGAATTTTCCAAGTTGGATAAATCAAAATGAAGTTTTAACTGTATATCAGACTTCCTCAGGCCTCATTATTGCTTTTCCAATCTTGGGCATGTGTGCAATATTTCCCAGCTTAGAAGGGTCTGTGACTTTAATTAGCATGATGTTTACTTCCTCGTTCCCATCATTAATGAGCCTGTTTCAAAGAACTGGACTCACCACTAACCCTTGTAGCAGTCCTCTAGACACCTCTTCCCTCCCAGAAAAACTGCCATTTATTATGAGCCCTTTTATTTGATACTTCAACCAATTTTTACTCTATGTAAAAGTGTTCATATCCAAGCTAATTTAAACTAATTCTTTGAGTAAAATTTTTATAAGATACGCTATCCTTTTGCTTTGCTGGAATCAAGATATACCACATCTATTGCTGCTTTCATCTATTAATCTCATAACTTGATCCACAAGGAAAAAAAGCAATTAAATTTGCCTGCATGATTTTTTTCTTTGTATCATACTGCTTGCTTTTCATAATTCATTTATCCTCTAGATGTCTTCCAATATTTATCTTAGGATTTGTCTCTTTATTTTACTAAGAGTTGAGGTGACTGCTGCTCTCCTTTTAAGAAAACAGAGCCTTGTTTGCTCATAGCTTTTCTCTTTTATAGTCTCAAGTTACCTGTGAAAATAAACAAAGCTGTGCTTATCCTTGGGAAGCAAGCTCACTGAACAGATTATGTCTCCCTATTTTGTCTTAAAAATTTGGCATGAAAAAAAAATATATATATATACACATTTATGTATTTATATATATATATATTTATGTATGTATGTATTTATCAACATACTGGACTGTATAGTAGAAAAACAAAATGGTTGATTTCTGAAATGACCCTGTCTTCTCTGTGTTTAACAAGATCTTCACTGCATACTGATTGCTTCAACTCCCTACCTAAGCTTTATTTATTTATTTATTTATTTATTTATCTTCTGTTAAAGACGATTTTAGAAAGCAGGTCAATATCCTAGTCATTTCAAAGTCTTTGTGGATTTCATTATTTTCTCCTCATTAATTAGTATGTGTGTATATATATATATATTTATATATAAAATCCTTATTTATTTCTTTGAAAACCCCTTTGGGTATTATTAACATATCATTTCTTTTTCTTTTTTATATTTTTTTCTGAGGTATTCATTTCATGAAAAAGTTTATCTCATTATTTGTATTTTTTTAAGTTTGGGTTCCATTGATCTTTCCTTCAGCAACTGTAGTTTATCTTCATTTCTACACTTCACCCCTGAAATAACATTATTTATGTTCATTGCTGGTATACTTAATTTACAGCATTTGGAAATATTAAATCTCTTCTTGAATCCATTAATTCATTTCTATTGTCCCTTAACAATAATTAGCACATCTCAAGTCTCTATAAGTTTTCAAAGTGAGTCAGATACAAATCCCCTTTACACATTCCCCATTTCTAGACAGGCTAAGTCAAGATTGGATGATTTCAAATCTAAGAGTGGGGGCAATTTTTTAAAGAAGTGAATAGTTACAAAGTTATTGCAAGATTCCTGGTAAGAGTGAATACAAACTAAATTTTGTAAAGCAGAATTGGAATAGAGAGGAGGGGGTAGATGTTAAAGGTAACAGTCGTTGGCAACTGAGAATATCCAGGAAGCTGGGTTTCCTTCTTGCTGTCATTTCCCTTTCTATCGTGGTAGGTTAAATCAGTGCTTTTCAAAATTATTGTGCACATTACTTACCTGGAGATTCTGTTAAAATCAAAATCTGACTCATTAGGTCAGGCCTAGCCTGAGACTCTGCATTACGTACTAGCCCTTTTTTGATGCCAATGCTGATAATACTGGTTCTAAGGTCACACACTGAGTAGCAAGTGACTAAATGACTATCTGAAATCTCTGAGGAAGGACACACTATTCTACACTCACTCTAAGGAAGAACACTTTCTAAACCATTTACAATTAAAGCATACCTATTTTGTGTTCCATTTCTTAAGAATCTAACATAATGACATACAGATAATGAATGACAATATTTTAAAGTACCATCCTTAACAAATAACATATTTACACCCACAGTACATTTCTGTGAGAAAGAATCCCTTTTCTTACAGAACCTTCAGACACTGAGATAGAATTTTCAAATCAATCCAAAGAGGCTGCCACCAAATATAGGATTTGTCATGTTGGATGTCTCATTGGAGAAATTTAAATTCCTCATGAAATAACATAGGAGCCTAGTTAGGGTTGTGTTCTTAGATGTGAGAAGAAAGATGAAAACCAATTTATTAAGGTGTGATTGATGTATAAAAAGCTGAAAATTTAATGTTTACAACTCTATGAGTTTGGGGATAAGTGTATACCCATGAAACCCTCACCAACCACCAAAGCTGTAGACATATCTATCACATTCCAAAGTTTCCTATCATATTATTATTATTGTTATTTTGTGTGTGTGTGAGAACACTTAACACAAGATCTACCCTCTTAGCAAATTTAAACTTATGAAGAGTATTGTTAACTATAGGCACCCCAGCCCCTGAAAACCACCATTTTTACTCTCTATAAGTTCAGGGTTTTTTTAGATTCCACATATAAGTGAAATCATGTAGTATTTGTCTTTTCTTGTCTGATATTTCAATTATTGCACTTGCCCTAAGGCCCATGCATGTTGTCACAAATGTCAGGATTTTCTTCTCTTTTCCTATGACTGAATAGTATTCTATTGTGTATATAAATATACAATAGAATACATATATATGTGTGTATGTATGTGTGTGTGTGTATATATGTATATATATACATATATACATTTTCTTTGTCCATTCAATTGTTGATGGTCACTTAGGTTGTTTCTGTGTCTTGGCTATTGTGAATAATGCTGTGGTGAACATGAGAGTGAAGTATCTCTTAAAGATAATGATTTCATTTCCTTTGGATATATACCCATACATTGAATTACTGGATCATATGGTAGTTCTATTTTTAATTGTTTGAAGAACTTCCATACTGTTTTCCATAGTGGCTGCACCAGTTTACATTCCTACCAACAATGTACAAATTTTCTCTTTTCTCCACATCTTCACTGCCATTTGTTATCTCTTATATTTGATAATTGTCATTCTAACTGTGTGCAGTGATATCTCATTGTGGTTTTCATTTGCATTTTCTGATGGTTAATGATGTTGAACACATTTTCAGGGACCTTTTGGTCATTTGTATGTCTTTTTTGGAGATATACACTAATCCCTTATCAGATATGGTTTGCAAATTTCTTTTCCCTTTCCATAGGTTGCTTTGTATTTTGTTGATTGTATTTTTGCTATGCAGAAGCCTTTTAGTTTGATGTAGTCCTACTTGTTTATTTTTTATTTTTGCCTGTGCTTTTGGTGTAATATCCAAAAATATTGTGAAGAACTAATATTAAGCTTTTTCCTTATATTTTCTTCTAGGAGTTTTACAGTTTCAGATCTTATGTTTAAGTCTTTAATCCATTTTGAGTTGATTTTTGTGCATGGTGTTAGATAAGGGTCAAACTTCATTTTTTTGAATATGGATATCCAGCTTTCCCACCACCATTTATTGAAGAGATTATCCTTTCCTGATTGTGTATTCTTGGTGCTCTTGTCAAAAATTGGTTGACTGTATATGCATAGGTTTATTTCTGTGCTCTCTATTATGTTCCATTGGTATGTATCCAGAGAATGTTTAAGGGCCTCTTTTTTCCTTGTGCTCCATATATATATAAAACACACATATATATAAAACAGGGACAAATACTTAATATATATGTATATTAAATATAAAATATTTAAATATTAGTATAAAGTATATATTTATATATTATAATTATACCTTACTTGTACATTTTATTGAAATATAATTTGTATGGAATAAACTGTATCAGCACAAACTCTATCAGTGCAATGCTGGCCTCATAAATTGAGTAGGGAAGTGTTTCCTCCTCATCTATGTTCAGAAATGTTTTGCTGTTATCTCTTCTTGAAATATTTGGTAGACTCTCAGTTATAGAGTTCTCTTTGGGAAAGCTTTTAATAATAAATTGAATGCATTCAATAACTATAGGGAAATTCAGGTTATTTCTTCCAAGTTAAGTTTGGTAGTTTATGTTTTTAAGGAATTTCAATATTTCATCTAAATTGCCAAATTAACTGGCATAAAGTTGTCCATGCTAGTCTTTTATTAACTTTTGAACATTTATAAAATCAGTAGTGATTAACTCTCTTACATTCCTAATTCCTGATAATTATTATTTGCATTACACATTTGTTTCCCAACAACAGTACAAGAGGGTTCCCTTTTCTCCACACCCTCTCCACCATTTGTTGTTTGTAGATTTTCTGATGATGTCCATTCTAACTGGTGTGTGGTGATACCTCATTGTAGTTTTGATTTGCACTTCTCTAATAATTAGTGATGTTGAGGAGGTTTTCATGTGCTTCTTGGCCATCTGTATGTCTTCTTTGGAGAAATGTCTATTTAGGTCTTCTGCCCATTTTTTGATTGGGTTGTTTGTTTTTTTAATATTGAGCTACATGAGCTGTTTATGTATTTTGGAGATTAACCCTTTGTCTGTTGATTCCTTTGCAAATATTTTCTCCCATTTGGAGGGTTGTCTTGTTTGTAGTTTCCTTTGCTGTGCAAAAGCTTTTAAGTTTCATTAGGTCCCATTTGTTTATTTTTATTTTTATTTCCATTACTCTAGGAGGTGGATCAAAAAAGATCTTGCTGTGATTTATGTCAAAGAGTGTTCTTCCTATGTTTTCCTCTAAGAAATTTATAGTGTCCAGTCGTACATTTAGGTCTCTAATCCATTTTGAGTTTATTTTTGTGTATGGTGTTAGGAAGTATTCTAATTTCATTCTTTTACTTATAGCTGTCCAGTTTTCCCAGCACCACTTATTGAAGACACTGTCTTTTCTCCATTGTATATCCTTTCCTCCTTTGTCATAGATTAGTTGACCGTAGGTGCGTGAGTTTATCTCTGGGCTTTCTATCCTGTTCCATTGATCTTTATGTCTCTTTTTGTGCCAGTACCATATTGTCTTGATTAGTGTAGCTTTGTAGTATAGTCCGAAGTCAGGGAGTCTGATTCCTCCAGCTCCATTTTTTTCCCTCAAGACTGCTTTGGCTATTCGGGGTCTTTTGTGTCTCTATACAAATATTAAGATCTTTTGTTCTAGTTCTGTAAAAAATGCCACTGTAATTTGATAGGGGTTGCGTTGAATCTGTAGATTGCTTTGGGTAGTGTAGTCTTTCACAATATTGATTCTTCGAAATCAAGAACATGGTACATCTCTCCATCTGTTGGTGTCATCTTTGATTTCTTTCATCAGTGTCTTACAGGTTTCTGAGCACAGGTCTTTTCCCTCCTTAGGTAGGTTTATTCCTAGGTATTTTATTCTTTTTCTTGCAATGGTGAATGGGATTGTTTCCTTAATTTCTCTTTCTGATCTTTCATTGTTAGTGTATAGGAATGAAAGAGATTTCTGTGCATTAATTTTGTATCCTGCAACTTTACCATATTCATTGATTAGCTCTAGTAGTTTTCTGATGGCATCTTTAGGATTCTCTATGTATAGTATCATGTCATCTGCAAACAGTGACAGTTTTATTTCTTTTCAAAATTGTATTCCTTTTATTTCTTTTTCTTCGCTGATTGCCATGGCTAGGACTTCCAAAACTATGTTGAATAATAGTGCTGAGAGTGGACATCCTTGTCTCGTTCCTGATCTTAGAGGAAATGCTTTCAGTTTTTCACCATTGAGAATGATGTTTGCTGTGGATTTGTCGTATATGGCCCTTATTATGTTGACGTAGGTTCCCTCTGTGCCCACTTTCTGGAGAGTTTTTATCATAAATGGGTGTTGAATTTTGTCAAAAGCTTTTTCTGCATCTATTGAGATGATCATATGGTTTTTATTCTTCAATTTGTTAATATTGTGTATCACATTAATTGATTTGCGTATATTGAAGAATCCTTGCATCCCTGGGATAAATCCCACTTGATCATGGTGTATGATCCTTTTAATGTGTTGTTGGATTCTGTTCACTAGTATTTTGTTGAGGATTTTTGCATCTATATTGATCAGTGATATTGGTCTGTAATTTTCTTTTTTTGTAGTATCTTTGTCTGGTTTTGGTATCAGGGTGATGGTGGCCTCATAGAATGAGTTTGGGAGTGTTCCTTCCTCTGCAGTTTCACTCTCCAAGTGTTTGTGTTTTTTATGTTGTTTTCCCTGTAATTGATTTCTGATCTCATAGCGTTCTGGTCGGAAAAGATGCTTGATATGATTTCAATATTCTTAATTTTACTGAGGCTTGATTTGTGACCCAAGATGTGTACTATCCTGGAGAATGTTCCATGTGCACTTGAGAAGAAAGTGTTATCTGCTGTTTTTGGATAGAATATCCTATAAATATCAATTAAATCTATCTGGTCTATTGTGTCATTTAAAGCTTCTGTTTCCTTATTAATTTTCTGTCTGGATTATCTGTCCACTGGTGTAAGTGAGTTGTTAATGTCCCTTACTATTATTGTGTTACTGTCGATTTCCTCTTTTATAGCTGTTAGCAGTTGCCTTATGTATTGAGGTGCTCCTGTGTTGGGTGCATATATATGTATAATTGTTATATCTTCCCCTTGGATTGATCCCTTGATCACTATGTAGTGTCCTTCCTTGTCTCTTGTAGCATTCTTTATTTTAAATTCTATTTTTTCTGCTATGAGTATTGCTACTCCAGTTTTCTTTTGATTTCCATTTGCGTGGAATATCTTTTTCCATCCTCTCACTTTCAGTCTGTATGTGTCCCTAGGTCTGATGTGGGTCTCTTGTAGACAGCATATAGATGGGTCTTGTTTTTGTATCCATTCAGCAAGCCTGTGTCTTTTGGTTGTAGCATTTAATCCATTCATTTTTAAGGTAATTATTGATATGTATGTTCCTATTACCATTTTCTTAATTGTTATAGGTTTGTTTTTGTAGGTCGTTTTCTTCTCTTGTGTTTCCCACTTAGAGAAGTTCCTTTAGCATTTGTTGTAGATCTGGTTTGGTGGTGCTGAATTCTCTTAGCTTTTGCTTGTCTGTAAAGCTTTTGATTTCTCTGTCAAATCTGAATGAGATCCTTGCTGGGTAGAGTATCCTTGGTTATAGGTTCTTCCCTTTCATCACTTTAACTATATCTTGCCACTCCCTTCTGGCTTGTAGAGTTTCTGCTGAGAAATCAGCTGTTAACCTTATGGGAGTTCCCTTGTATGTTATTTGTCGTTTTTCCCTTGTTGCTTTCAATAATTTTTCTGTGTCTTTAATTTTTGTCAGTTTGAATCCTATGTGTCTCGGCGTGTTTCTCCTTGGGTTTATCCTGCCTGGGGGTCTCTGCGCTTCCTGGACTTCCGTGGCTATTTCCTTTCCCATGTTAGGGAAGTTTTTGACTGTAATTTCTTCAAATATTTTCTCGGGTTCTTTCTCTCTCTTTTCTCCTTCTGGGACCCCTATAATGTGAATGTTGGTGGGCTTAATGTTGTCCCAGATGTCTCTTAGGCTGTCTTCATTTCTTTTCATTCTTTTTTCTTTATTCTGTTCTGTGGCAGTGAACTCTACCATTCTGTCTTCCAGGTCACTTATCCGTTCTTCTGCCTCAGTTATTCTGTTATTGATTCCTGTAGTGTATTTTTCATTTCAGTTATTGTATTGTTCATCTCTGTTTGTTCGTTCCTTAATTCTTCTAAGTGTTTGTTCTTTAATTCTTCTAGGTGTTTGTTCTTTAATTCTTCTAGGTCTTTGTTAAACATTTCTTGCATCTTCTCAATCTTTGCCTCCATTCTTTTTCTGAGGTCCTGGATCATCTTCACTATCATTATTCTGAATTCTTTTTCTGGCAGGTTGCCTATCTCCACTTCATTTAGTTGTTTTTCCTGGGTTTTATCTTGATCCTTCATCTGGTACAAAGTCCTCTGCCTTTTCACTTTGTCTGTCTTTCTGTGAATGTGGTTTTCCTTCCACAGGCTTCAGAAATGTAGCTCTTCTTGCTTATGCTGTCTACCTTCTGGTGGATGAGGCTATCTAAGAGGCTTGTGCAAGCTTCCTGATAGGAGGGACTTGTGGTGGGTAGAGCTGAGTGTTGCTCTGTTGGGAAGAGCTCAGTAAAACTTTAATCCTCTTGTCTGCTGATGGGTGGGGCTGGGTTCCCTCCCTGTTGGTTGTTTGGCCTGAGGCGACCCAGCACTAGAGGCTACAGGCTCTTTGGTGGGGCTAATGGAAGACTCTGGGAGGGCTCATGCCAAGGAGTACTTCCCAGAACTTCTGCTGCCAGTGTCCTTGCCCCCATGGTGAGCCGCAGCCCCCTCCCCCACCACCTCTACAGGAGACCCTCCAACACTAGCAGGTAGGTGTGGTTCAGTCTCCTATGGGGTCACTGCTCCCTCCCCTGGGTCCCGATGCCAACACTACTTTGTGTGTGCCCTCCAAGAGTGGAGTCTCTGTTTCCCACAGTCCTGTCAAATCCTACAGTGAAATCCCGTAGGCTTCAAAGTCTGATTCTCTAGGAATTCCTCCTCCTGTTGCCGGACCCCCAGGTTGGGAAGCCTGACGTGGGGCTCAGAACCTTCACTCCAGTGGGTGGACTTCTGTGGTATAAGTGTTCTCCAGTTTGTGAGTCACCCACCCAACAGTTATGGGATTTGATTTTATTGTTATTGCTCCCCTCCTACCATCTCATTGCAGCTTCTCCTTTGTCTTTGGATGTGGGGTATCTTTTTCGGTGAGTTCCAGTGTCTTCCTGTCAATGATTGTTTAGCAGTTAGTTGTGATTCCAGTACTCTCGCAAGAGGGAGTGAGCGCATGTCCTTCTACTCCGCCATCTTGTACCAATCTCCACCCTATATTTTTAAATATGCTTTAAATTTTTTTCTATATACTCACTTATTTTTTATCCTATGGACTCATTTGGATCTGTCTTGGTGTGTTAGAATCTCCTATTTCCAGTGTACTCCTTTTAATTGCTCCTTGTATCTCCTGTAGTTTCTGTTCATGTGGGTATGTGTTCTGCACTCACCTTTCTTTGTACTGTCAATGCAATTTCTTTAATCAACAAGCTGTTTCTCATGGATTAAAGATTACAATATCTTCTGATTTTTGACAGTCTTTTCGTTCTGCCATATCCTTAATTTCTAACCTTTTGCTCCCTTCCAGCCCTTTTTACCAGTAACTGTCCAAGAAGCATCTCCACTTTCTGTGGCAAACACTTGTCTCTCAGAACTGGTACCATCCCTGGACTCCCATCTCTGTTCCCTTGCACTGTCAAGCCCTTTCATTCTGGTTCACCAGTAGCCAGTGTTTTCATGTGAATATTTTGTTAATAGAGTCATACTTCCTCTTTCTTGGAATGTTTGTAACCTTACCCCATCTTTCCCTGACCCCCTTCTGAACCATCACATTCTATTCTCAGTGCCATTCTGATTTTACTGGAATTAATGTTCATTTTGCTATTTAGGTGAAATTTGATGTTCATAGTATTCATTGTTTCCTAATTATGTTTTAAGCGTAGGTTACAAATAGTTTTATTTAGTCATTTTGTTGATCTGTTTTTTGTTTTTTTGGTTTTTTTTTAGAATGTATGGAAAGATTCCACTTTAGAGGCCATGATTATCTTATGGGTACCTAAACATTTCTAAATTCCTTATTGCATTGCTCTGTAAAAGAATTATCCTGTTTTCTCACAGTATCTGTGTAACACAGGTACAGCTTAAGACCTCTGGCTTAAGGTCTGTCAGGAGTTTGCAGCAAATTGGAGCTGCAATCTCATCTGAAGGTTTGACAGGAAACAATCTGTTTCCAATCTCACACACATGGTTCCTCACAGGCTGTTTTCCTGAAGGCCTCAGTTACACACTGGCTATTGGCTGAAGGCTCTCTTTCCTCCTTGTCACGTGAGCCTCTCTGTGATGTGGCTCATATCATGCCAATTGGTTTGCCTCTGTGTGAGCAAGCAAGAGAGCAAGAAAAGTCACTCAAAACAGAAACCACAGTCTTTTTATAATCTACTCTAGAAGCAACATTGTATCACTTCTGCCACATTCTGTTTACTAGAAATCAGTCACTAAATCTGGCTTGTACTCAAGAGGAAGGGATTAAACAAAGTTGTGAATGTCAGTAGGCAGAGATTACTAGAGGTCATCTCAAAGTCTACCCACCACAAATATTTTTTTAAGAAATATTTTCCTGCTTGCTGCTCTTCTCACCAAAAGGGCTTAGAAGCAATTATACATGAGTGCAATGAGTACTTCTGATGCCTATTATATGTGTCTAAATACCACTCCTTACTAAAGGAAAATAGAGCTTGTTAGAGAAATTGCTTGTTCCAAATCTCAGGCAGGGGAAGTACAAAGTGATCCTGAAACACCTTTTTTTTTTTTTTTGAGAAAAAAACAGAACAAAAACAAAATTAATTAGGACACATCAAAAGAACAAACCAACCAACTTGAAAAGCTCCCACTGGCCAAATTTGGGACAAAAGGAATACTGGTTTTAATAGATTTTACAATATTGAATTTTTAAAAATTCTTTGAGTTTGTAGTAATACTACACAGTCAGAAGGGGAAGAGGAAGGAGGAAAAGCTCTCCTTAGATATAGAGTTATGAATAAATAAACAAATAAATAAATAGATATATCTGCATAAATATATACATAAATATGTATATGTGTGTGTGTGTTCACATATGTACTTACATACAAACACAAACATATACATCTAAGGAGATATGGTCCTTGTACTATTCTCTTAACTTTTTAATAGATATGAATATTTCAAAAATAAAAAGTTAGAGGAGGAGAAAATAAAACTTTAAAACTCTTAGAAGGGGCTTCCCTGGTGGCGCAGTGGTTGAGAATCTGCCTGCCAATGCAGGGGACACAGGTTCGAGCCCTGGTCTGGGAAGATCCCACATGCCGCGGAGCAAATGGGCCCGTGAGCCACAACTACTGAGCCTGCGCGTCTGGAGCTTGTGCTCTGCAACAAGAGAGGCCGCGACAGTGAGAGGCCTGCGCACCGCGATGAAGAGTGGCCCCCGCTCGCCACAACTAGAGAAAGCCCTCGCACAGAAACGAAGACCCAACACAGCCAAAATAAATAAATAAATAAATAGCATTCCCTTTAAAAAAAAAAAAAAAACTCTTAGAAGAAAATGTAGAATCATAGAGTCACAAAGGAAAATGCTAATCATAACTGAAAAAATAGATTAATTTGACTAATTTGATTATATTAAAACAAAGAACTGCTGTTAATCAAAAATATGTTAAAGAAAGTAATACTAGAGTACAGATTGGGAGAAGATAATTGAAACACTTGTAACTGAAAAAGGATAACTATCCCAAATATGTAAAGAACTTACACACACCCAAAGCGGGGAGGGGGGACTGATTAAATAAAATATAAGAGGATCATGCCTAGGACTTTTTCCTGCTAGAATGTACTTTGGGTTTGGAGTAACAGAGAATGCTTACAAAGTATGACTTAAATGTTATCTCAGAGGAAACCCTTTAGGTTTGAAGTTTCTTAATTTTTATATTCTATTTGTTATGTAGGTGGAGAATTTATATTACTAACATCAACTCTCCAGCCAACTGCATTTAATAAATCTAAAAATTACCAGTAATTTACAATAACATCCTAATCAGACCAGGTATACTCTGGTAAAACATTGCTACATAAGAACTCTCATGAGAAAATGCCAATGACATTTTACAATGATGTCTAGTGGAGATCAACAAGACCTCAGGTGTCCAGAGAAGGAGAGAGTATGTTACAAACCCACTGTTAGCCTTTTCCTTCCAATATAGAATGGAAGGGAAAGTCCTTCTAATAAAATAAATTTAACTAACATCTCCTATAGCAAGGAGGGAAAATAAAAAGACTGCCAAACCCTCAAGAACAATAATGGTCTCCCATTTCCTTATATTCTCAATTCCCATCCAGTTCTTGGCACACATGGGAGCTCCATCAATACTTATTAACAAGATAAAACATTGAAAAGATGTATGAATGAACTATATGACTCTTTCCAGGTAATAGAACAGTGCTACCTCACTCTGAAATATTGTAAACAGCTTTCTCTGGCCTTCAGTATGGTGAGTCAAAAGCAAATTTTCATGTAGGGATACAATAAGTCAAGGAGATTGTAATACTTCTGCTTTAGAATAGCTGAAAATTTGCTTTAGAGAAGGTTTTTTATGTTTGTTTGCTTTTTAAAATAAATCTAATCACATTTTATATATAAGTTTTCATTTTGCATACTCACTCTCCAGTCATCTGTCTATACTTTTGTAAACAGGGGTATTAAACAGGCTGAATATTACTCTGTATGTACAAAATGTGGTCTAAAATGTGAATCCTATAATTAATTAATATTAACCCAAAATAAGTTAAACTTTTGCATTATAAACATCCTCTGTAGAATTAGATCTGTTCTCTAAAATTTTCCCAGGTAAAATTAGACAGTTTTGCCAACCATCATTCTATACCTAAAAAGAAACAATATTTTTTCCTTGTAAGATATGAGTTGGAGAATTTGGGAATTGATCAAGGAAACAATCTTACCATGAGGTGACAGTAGCATGTACAAGCTTTATTTGAGTAACACTGACAGGTTTGAAGGCAGGGGAAGTCCCTCAGAGCAGGCGATCCTCCAAGGCTATGGCCTTCGGTCCACTGTCCAGAAGGGGAGGAGGACAAGGAAACTCCTATGGGAGAGGGGGATTGGAGAGGGGAGTTACCTGTCTAGGTGGTGTCACTCAGCTGCACTGTGGGGAATCTCTGGGTCAGAGAGCTTCAAAGGGCAGTTGTGTCTTGTTTTGTTGTTTTGTTTGTTCTGGTTTTGTTTTTTTAGTAGACCCATGGTTTTTATCTGTGGCTATCAGCTATTAAGTTCAGTTTCCTGGGGTATGTATGCAGCAGGTTACAAATGGCTGTAAATCTGCTTTTTGAGGCTGTATTTAAAACAATTGAATGTGTAAAAAGTTGAGTTTGGCTTCAGCAGGCTTTTAAGCTCATTGCTCTCACCCTGCTTTGAAGAAATAAACAACATAGGGCCAATACAGGGCTGCCTTATGTAACAGTCTTCCAACAGCATCAAGATGTGAAGAGTAAGATTTCTCACATGTTATAACCTATTAACATAGAAAAATGTATTCCATCCAGCTTTGTACTAGCAGCAGCTCTTACCAGGCCTATTCCTACTGTTGGCAGGAGTTGGGGAAAGGATACAGATGGAGGCTTCTGGCCTGCAGTCTGTTACCCTTCTCTTTTGACCTTGTCTGCATATGGGGGGACTGCAGAGGTTCCAAAATGCACATCCAAGACTTTTCACAGTAACTACCCCTCCCAAAAAGCCATGACTTGGCCACCCTCAGGCATAAAGATATGCACATTGCTTCCCTGTCAGCCCTAAGAAGGACAGAGTTGATTACATGGTTCTGGAATGGGCTCAGAATTGTTTGGACAAGGAATTAAGCCTTCTGGGTACCCAGATTTTATGGTCTGGAAGGGGGAGGCACATTTCTTTGGCCCCTCAAATTCCTTGCCCCTTGGTGTACTAGCAAAGGGGCCCCTTCTTCCTGTGTCTAGGGATATCACTATCTTACAGAGCACTTACCACAAAGAAACCTCAATGAGTAATTATTGAACAAACAAGTATGTTGGTGATCAAGGGAATGAAGAAATACATAAACAAAAAGCATAAGGATAGTTGGTTGAAAGCAGTGATCCTGTTTCATAAAGCATCATGAAAAATACAGTTTAACAATTAATGGTCACGGGGCACAGTAGAAAGATTCAGGTACGTGGCTTTCTTTCCCCTGCAGCAATAGTGCTGGCCATTCTCTGGTGATGAAAGTCACATTAGATAAATCAATGATCCATCATCCCTTTGTAAATCACAAGTTCCAGAGTGCTATATTAAGAAATTGATCCCTCCACCCTGAAATGTCTCTCTAATAGATACAGATCATCATTTCTTTGTCTATGTCATAGTCTTCCAGCATTATGTATATGTTTACAGGTTATTATTATTTCAATAACTCTGTCTTCAGCACACAGGACTAAAGGATTAAAGGTCTTGATAGATAAAGACTAAATATAAATGTTAACACAATTGATTTTTCACTTTGCAAAACTTGTCTGGAAAAGAGTGAAACATTTTACTGGGGAAGAAGTTGGACATTCTTGCTTGGGAAAATGCTTCCACTAAAATAACCATTTGTAGTCTGACAGTACTTTGAAAAAAGAGGCACACAACTAAGACAACCATTTAATAGCAAATGAAAACTTAAATTTTGTGTCTGAGAGGGCATGGGTGCCTTAATGATTTCCTTATGAGTCTTTAAAATGGAGTTTTTAAATTTCTGGGGAAATGGCATTTTGCAAATATTAGGTTGGAAGCTTCGCTGGCTCTCTGAGGTTAAACATCTGTCTCCATTTGACTTATAAATAGGGAACTTAAGTTTTACGGAAGTTGAACTACATGAAAAATCTATTAATGGAAGACTCACCAGGAAGAGAGGGACAGGAGTGAGATATGCAGAATTCTATTTTGAGAGAGAAACAGAAGAAGGATGATGAGATAAGGGCACAAGCAGAGAGAGGTCATGAGAATAGCAATGGGTCTTTCTGACAGGGAAGAAACACAAATATGAGAATATTTATTATGCTCATATGTGCTAGGACCTACATTTATCATTTAATCCTCCATCAGTTCTTTAAGGTGTGGATATTAGAGTCATTTTAAAATTGAGGAAATTTATACTCAATAAGATTGTATAATTTGTTCAAGATTATTCATCCAGATCTGACTCAAAAATCTTTACACTTTCAACTGTGTCAAGGGAGGGAATTCTGGTATATTCAACAGTGGCACATCTGTTTTGTTTTGTTTTTTCTGTCCTTAAACCATATTATTGGGGCTGCCATGACTCAGAGCTCCAGCTAGTTACCGTAGGAACCTGCAAATCCGCCAGACACTGTTCCCCCCATTTTACTATGATGAATTCCATTGGTCCAGGCAACTATGGTTCTGAGACAGAAACTTATCTGTCTCAGAACACTCAGAAGCCAACACTCATGTTGAATATTTTGAAATTTTCATTCTATCATTTCTCCAAATGTATGTTTATTATGTTTCCCACGCTCTTTGATTCCCACTTCATTGATGTTTTTCTCTTCTTCTGTTCTTATGCCAGTTTTCTATGCTTTCATTGTAATAATGACAGTAATCAGCCTTAAATGTGTATCCTACTTGAAACATGCAAAGCACTTTAATACATATGACATTTGATTGATGCATATTCAGTAGCCAGTTTATACCCATTTTGCAAAGGGAGAAAATGGAGCTCAGAAAGGTTAAGTGACTTGTCCAAAGTCATTCAAGTAGGAAGTGGCAGAACCAGGGCTGATCCCACTTTTCCTGATTCTCACTCTCCACCACTGCCTTTTCATGTACCTGAGGCTTAAATCAGGCCCTTCAGAGTTCCTTAATCCCACTAAAACTATGGAAGTGACTGAAATACCCTGAAGCATCTGATCCACCTCATACACCTGGTGGGGTTAAAAGCAAAACAAACAAAACACAACATTAACAAAATCAGATATCTTTTTAGCTGCGTATAATAGCCAGATGAAAGGCTCAAATTTCTGCAAGAAAATTTAGAGTACACTCAGCCAAGGCCCATTATAACCTCAATGGATACTGAATGATCACATCTGGTTACTCTGGCGGGCAGAAATTTTCTGAGGAAAAAAAAAAAAATTCCTTTTTAAGTCATTTTAAAGAATTTCTCTTCGAAAGCATTTTAAATAATTTGAAAAATCATTTAGTATAGATTTTACATTATAGTCCAACACGAATCTCAGCATATTTCATTTCTAAAATATGATGGAAGTTAATTCCTGAGTGTCATCTCAGGTTCAAAGTAGTTTATAAAATTGAATGTCAGTAATAAAGTCAAAAACTCACCATTCCAGATCCTAACCAAAAGCCAACCACAGCGACATACCCTGAAAGTAATAAAACAATTATATAAGTAAAACTATTTTTAACATTTTCATGCTATTTCACAAATTAAAAAAAAAATTAGAGACACATTACTTTGAATTAATCATTGCCTTCTCCAGTGATCCTCAACGATTCTCTTTATAACCCAAAATTTTCCAAAATTCCAGTAAAACGAAAATGAAGTTAACACCACAATCAAATCATAGAATTCAGCTTTGCTGCTGTAAACATATTTATACTTAACTTAAAATCTTATTATACTGTACATATTTTATCTATACTGTGAACTTAATTCATCTTATCTAGTCCTTTTGTATCTTTCTAAACCCTTGAGTCATGGTAAACATTTAAGCTGTCTTGTAAGGGAGTTACCTGAACCAGCTAGATTTAACTCTTGGCAGCAGTCAGGAGACTAGCCTACTCCTTCTCACCCTCCTCCCCACAAATGGTCCCTGATCAAGACACGTACATGTTTGAGTGTCTCACCATTTATAAATGTGATATTTATAAATGTGATCTTCTACCAAGACCACTAAAACTTTCTCCATATCAGCAATAAGTCTGTTTCTCTTTCTTATCATTCATGTGTTTAATGGAGTAGCAATTTGCATTTCCTTCAAGAATTTTTCCTTTGCATTTATTCACAGCTTGGCTGTTTGGTGCAAGAGGCCTAGCTTTCGACCTGTCTCAGCTTTCGACATGCCTTCTTCACTAAGCTTAATTATTTCTAGCTTTTGTTTTAAAGTGAGAGACGTGCAACTCTTCCTTTCAATTGAACACTTAGAGGCCATTGTGAGGTTATTACCTGGCCTAATTTCAATACGGTTGTGTCTCAGGGAACAGGGAGGGTCAAGACAGGGAGAGAGATGGGAACAACCAGTTGGTGGAACAGTCAGAACACACACAACATTAATCAATTAAGTTTGCCATCTCATATGGGCGTGGTTTGTGGCACCCCAAAACAATTACAATAGTAACATCAAAAATTACAGATCACAGGTCATCATAACAAATATAATAATAGTGGAAAAGTTTGAAATACTGTGAGAATTACCAAAATGTGACACAGGGATATGAAATGAGCAAATGCTGTTGGAAAAATGGCACCAATATACTTGCTTGACCCAGGGTTGTCACAAACCTTCAATTTGTAAAACCGCAATATCTGCAAAGCACAGTAAAGTGAAGTGCAGTAGAACGAGGTATGCCTGTAATCCTCTTTCTTTTCCAGAATATCAGCCCTACTATTTATAGGAAACCATCTGATACCCCACATATGCTAACAAACATGTATTTTCAGCTATTCATTTGAGGCTGGAGGGGAGGGAAGAGGTAGTGACAAATATTTGTACCATGCCTGTAATAAACCAGGCATTTTACCAAGCATAGGAGATGCATAGGAGATGCATGGACTGACCCATACCCTCTTGGAAATTTGAGTTTAGTCAGGAAATGAAAAAACAGACATACAGTAAAACAGAGTGTTACCAGCAATATGGCAGGGAAGAACTGAGTGCTCTGAGAGCCTATTGAAGAAGCTAGACTAGAGAGTCAGAAGAGTTATCAAAAGTAACATAAAGGCTGGGAACAGAAGCATGACCTGTGAGGAATGAGAGGCCGCATGTTCCAGGCAGAAGAAAAAACACTTAAACCGCCACCAAAACATACAGCCTTCAACACTGCACTATTAAGTTCTGCTCTGGTTCCCTTAGGTGATACCTGCTTTGAAGTTCCGACTTGCTTATTAAGCGACAATGAAGGCAAATTGCTTCCCCTTTCAAGATGTACAGATCACCACCAGCACACCACCATGTTAACAGGCAATACCAATCTCTATGCTGCTCTAATGCTCTGAACCCCTCCAGGTGTCACAGTGTGTTTTGGGCAGAGATGAGAAGTTTAGCAAGAAAGTCACCTAACTAAAATCATGACGTTGACAGGATCATCTGGTTTACTCTGGCAAATACTGCATTAAGTTACTGGTAACAGTGTAAAACTCAGCACTGGTTGAATGATCACCTACATTCTGATTTTCCTCTGGCCCTCTGAAAATAGCATACCTGATGTTTTTCACCCATGTCTCTTTTTCATATGTAGATATCAGGTATCTGATATCTTGAGATTCTTAGAATGGAAAGGTAGACAAGGTTATGCTTTGAAGCAACGTAAATTTACATTCTGATATTATGTCTTTAAACATATATTTGTACTGAGTTTTGATATCAATAATATAGCTCAGAGAATTAGTGTCAAATATGAGTACATATCTTGTAAAAGAATTATGCATTTGTGTTTACTACATATCCTGTATATAATATGCTTGATTATTGAAAAAAAGTTTATAAATAGCAAAGTCTCTTATTTTTTTTCAGTAATAGAACATTCCTGAAAATGATACTTCCAGGCTAATAAATGTTATCAACACCAAACGATATAGCAGGAAACTCACACAGAATCTGATGCTTGTGTTTCCAAAAGACATTGCTCAGCTTATGACATGTTCTGTACAAAGGCTGAGGTACAGGCAGCCTACCTGAAAAAGAGTCTCTGAAATTTAATGCCCATACCATTTCTTATGGGCTTGGTTTGCCAGCTGTTTATAATTCCATTTATTGCTTCCTTAATTGCCTGGGCATGACCTTATATTTTGTAACCTTTTCTTTTTTCTCTTTAGGACTTTAAATAATTTGCACATATCATCTTTAATTGACACCTTAGTGTGACATCAACAAAATAGAGAGGATGGATACCACAATCCACAAAACATTATCCCTGCAACTACATTTCTAATACTTTGGAAAACACATTAGCAGGACACACTTGGCTTCAAGCTTATCTTGGCGATCTTTTCTAGGAGGGTGATTCTAGTACTCAAATCAGCTAGTGTAACAAATCAATGAACAAGGATATTTAACTTCAACCCAAAATTTAGCAAATGAGGTTCACATTGGGAACACTTTTCTTTTTTTTCATTTAAAACAAAATTTTTATTTTATTTATTTTTGGCTGCATTGGATCTTCGTTGCTGTGCACGGGCTTTCTCTAGTTGCGGCAAGCGGGCGCTACTCTTCGTTGCGGTGCGGGGGCTTCTCATTGCAGTGGCTTCTCTTGTTGCAGAGCAAGGGCTCTAGGCACACGGGCTTCAGTAGTTGTGGCACGTGGGCTCAGTAGTTGTGGCTCACGGGCTCTAGAGCGCAGGCTCAGTAGTTGTGGCACACGGGCTTAGTTGCTCGGCAGCATGTGGGATCTTCCCGGACCAGGGCTTGAACCTGTGTCCCCTGCATTGGCAGGCGGATTCTTATCCACTGCACCAGCGGGGAAGCCGGGAAACACTTTTCTTTATATGAGTCTCGTTAGGAAGAGGTGAAAGTAATGTTGAGAAAATATAACCTGTTGTATATCTTGGAGATAATTGAGATAGCAGATATTATCATCATATACCTTTAGAGCTCCTAGCAAGCTTAGATTTCACAAGACCAGTCCTCTCTTGGTGTCGAGGACACTGAAGCCTGATAGCTTTCTCAGCATCACAGTTTCTAGCTGTAGTTGAGACAACTCAGGCATTCCAACTGCTGGTCCTATGTGTTTTCTACTTCATCAAGCTCTTTTCTTTCAGATCCTGATTTAATATAATTAAGGCAGTTGTAAAAAATGTATGATTGGAAAACACATAGACCAGTGGTGGGGGGGAGGGGAAAATGGCACTACTTTGTTATGAGAAAGGGTTACTGAATGATTATGCTGTTTTATTGTATGTAAACCAGGAGAAAAGGAGGCAGTTCCAGTGACTGAACAGTTAAGAGATATTAAAGATAACTTAGAGCACTTGGCTCTCTCATCCCTTGTCAGTTGCTTTAATCCCCTCTATTAATCCTATCTAAATAATTCTATTATAGAATTAATACACAGTCATCCAAATTATACTTGAATACCTCTGGTGATAGAGAATATGCTATTTCAGAGTCATGCATTTCATCTGACTTAACCCAAATCAATTTCCTTACAAGTTCTTTCCTTGCAGAAGCAGACTTGTAGATGGGATAGTGAAATTATGACAACCGTTTGATGTGTAGATTTATTTACTCTTCTATAATGGGAGAATACATCAGAATCAGATATAAGGGCAAAGCATTTACTATCTTTTACAATGAAACATGCAAACCCAAAAAGGGAATTAAAATGATCTTCAACTTTTCAACTGTTAAGTATGGCAATTGCATTAGGTACTTTATCAGTCTTGCATGATAACCTGGAAAAAATATATATATGATCAAATTTAGCAAGAAGTTAATAGTAGCAGTAGAAATTTGGATCTATAGCTAAGGCTCTTTCCTTACATTACAGTGTCACATACCTTTAATAGTTTTGGACCAAAAAAAAAATTTCTTCAATATAAGAAAAATTCAAGAGTATTATTTACCTTCTAGTAAAGCAGTCATTTATCTTAGACTGTTCAATGGTAGAATAAGATATTCTACAGAAAGTACAGATGGATGAGTGATAAGTGCTAGTATAAATGAAAAACATCTCAAGGCAAAAATGCAGAAGCCATACATAATAGAAAAGATGTTTATGCATCACAATCAATGACCTTGAATTCAATGGTCTTGAATTCTGCGTCTGAAAGAGAAGCATTCTTAGCAGAGGCTTCATCCAGAGACCATCTTTTGTCTATTGTCACTGCTAAACTTTCCATGGGTAAGGAGTGAAATTTAACATTGAGTGAATCAGATATTACCCTTTAACTAATACTAATACATACAGTATCATTAATACAAAGGCTTCAAGTATTTTCTACTAATACTCTTTATAGAACTATTACTTTTTAATTTTAACTTATTCCCCAAATTGTATTGTTTTCTATGTCTAAATATGAACACACACGTAGAAAGATAGGGACACCTGTTTCATGTATACGTTTGTGCATGTGTATGTATGGTGATACATAACACTTCAATATCATTAATTCACTTTACTGTGCAGTGTACTACAATGGGCTATGGTTCTTGTATTTAGAGAATTAGCCAGGTAACCCATCATGCCTAAAACCAAGCAATTTTTTTTAAAAAAACCTAAACATCAACCCTGGCCCCCCCAAAAAAAATGGAATGTGCAAGTATTTTGATAAGCAAAGCCAATTTAAGAGTGTGTTTTGCACCCCAAAACTACAGGTAGAGCAAAACCGCTCATGATTAACTCCTGTAGTATACCAGAGCTGACTCATACCAGCTTACAAAGATTACTGTTACATTCTCAGAAATTTTGGGAGCTGGTGTTAAATACAGCCATTATTTTAAAAAAACTGAAATTTATAATTAAATAATATATTAAAAACAAAGGTAATAACTCAAAACTCATAATTTCCTATTTATTTTGCTACATTTTACTATCATCAGTATCAGCTTGAGGTGATTTATGTCTATTATACCTGCATGATGGAAGCACTATACCATGGGGCATGCCATTATACGTCTCTTCCCAATACTTCTTTTACTGACCTCAGTTGGTACCTTAAAATCAACCATGGTGGGGATAGTTTCAGCACGGAAATTAACTCAAGCTACAATGCAGGGTTTTTGGTCCCTCTCCATCCCAGAGGTGCCTGTTGCTAAACATTTACCAGCACCCCACTGATTAACTCAGAACATGGATGAAATGTAGTCCAGTGACTCACAGCACAGGCCTCCAGCTCTGCCCTAGGCCAGTAATATCTGTGTGCTCTTGGACAGTTTTTCTTAATGTGTGGTTGCCTCAGTCTTTTCATCTGTAAGATGGTTTTCAAATATCTCTTAAGCACTTAACTTTGTCTGGATTGGAACTTTAAGTGACCAGGAAATGCTAATTATAATCACTATCAGCCTCGAGATACAGCAGTGAATTATAGAATGGGCTGTAGTGGATTTAGTTTTATATTCAAGAGATCTGGCAAAATAGACAAATCATGTTTTTTTATAATTCAGTTATTTCTTTATATAAAATTGTATGCCTTAGCAGCCAAAATATAAGAAGTTAGTTGCACTACTTGAAAAAATTATAGACAGTAGGGTTTTTATACTTGTAGAAATCTCACATTTGCTTTCCTAATATTTAATTCCATATTCATAGTTATCTTTTTATTTTGTAAACACCTTGTATAAACCACTTAAATATATAGTATTAAGTTAACCAAATATCCAGTATGAGCCAGTAGAAAGTTTTTGGCACCAGTACTTTATAGAACTAAAGTTTCATATTGATTTTATCTCAATTTACTGCATCTACCAGAGCCAACCATCTATCTGCCTTGGCTCCAATTTCCTTAACCTTACATTGAAGTTGCTGTACAAGGTTGGATTAGCAGCTGACCTTGAATCCATTTTTTGAATAAAATCTCTCATGGGACCGTACTATATGCAGTTAGGATAGTGCATGAGATGATGAGCTAAGCACATGTATTTACTTCCCCTCCCTCCCAAAATCCCAGAAAAAATATGGAAATGTAGTATACATAAAAAGTAATATAAAATATCCAAAGCAACATCAGCATGTGTGAAATTTAGAGGAATTCTTACAAGATATAAAGCAAAGACAATAATCAGACCAGAGAATTCATAGCCAAAAACATGCAGAAGTAAATTGCACAGATAAGAACACAAAGCTCATAGTCAATATATGCAATAAAAGGGGTGCTCAAAAGCAAACACTGCAGAATTTTGCTAGAAACTTCATTCTGAACAACTGGACCACTTGTAACTCTCTTCTTCTGAGAAGTGCATGAAGCTAAATGTTTAAGCTGAAGCTCTTGGCATTATTTATTCATTCATTCATTCACTCATTTATTCATCCTCTTATTTTTTAGAGGAAATCTGAATCATTGTTTAAGGCATCTTTCCTGTCACCTGTGTTCATGCATGTCTGACACTATCTTATTTCTCACTCAGATTTGAATGATACTTTTGATATACCCAGATTCAAAGTTATTTTTCTCAGAACATTGAGAAAATTGGCCTATTGCCGTTATGCATCTGAGTTGTCAGTAATAATTCTGGCAGATCAATCTGATTCTTGTCCATTTGCAGCTACTTTTTCCCCTCTCTTTCTGGAAGCTTTTAGGATTTTCTGCTTTTCTTGTTCTTAGTTTTCACTGCCATTATTTTTCTATCAGTGAGACTTTTTATCCTGTTACACTCTGGGTGACTAGTTTCAGTAGGACTAAGGTTGTTCTCTAATTCTGGTATACTGTGGTATTTTCTACTATTTCTTTGAATCTTTCTGTCTCCTCCATTTGTTTTTTTTTTCTCTCCTTTTACAATGTCTCTTAAGGTTCAAGATGGTGATATAGGAAGATCCTGAACTCACCTTGTCCCATGGACACATTGATTCTACATATGGAACACTTTCCCTGAAAAAACCTAAAGGCTGGCTGAGCTATGACTACACATAAGGCAAATGAGAAAAAAAAAAACCACATCAAAGAGGGTAGAAGAGAATGGGACACAATCTTACCGTAAACCCCACCCCCTACACAGCAATCCATACTCAGAAGGGAACTCAGAACTCCAAGCTTCTCTCTGAGGAGCAAAATGTTTGAACTCCACATTCCTTTTGGCACCCCAGTTTTTAAGACCCACGCCTGAGAGACGAATGTCCCCAAATATCTATCTTTGAAAACCAACAGGGCTTGTGTCTGAGTGACACCTAAGATTTCAGCAGTCTGAGAAACAGCTCTTAAAGGGCTCATCTGCTTAGACCCACCTGCCCCAGGGCCCAACCCAGAGGTGGCCAATTGCACCCAGACTTTAAGTGAGAGAGGCTTGTTTGCTTATATTAAAGCATTGACCTGAAGGGCAGGCATCTAATTTAACACACACACAGGAGCTTTGTGGAACACTCTGTGGGACAGAGACTGACGGCCATTTGACCCTGTCCCTCTGGCTTGCTGTAACCAGTGGGCACCATCTTTAAGCTCCCCCTCAGCCTTGCTACAGCCAAATAGTGCCATCTTTGTGCTCTCCCTCTGCTGAGATCCAGGGCATTAGTATCTCACCAAAGAGAGTTTTTGCACATGCTTTGTCCCCCAGATTTCTGTGGCTGCTGCCCAAGGAACCCTCCTTGTTCACCTGGCTCTAGTGGCCAGGGGGATTTGCATTCCTGGGTCCCACGGGACTGTAACAGTCTGAGAGACAGCTCTTGGGAGGCTACCACCACCAGGGTACTGCACAGACAGCAGACTGAAACACACTCCCAGTCTTTCTATAAAAGAGACCTATTTGCTTGTCCTGGAGCCTGAGGGGAGGCTTCAGGTTTGGCACACGCCTATAGGCCTAAAATCCTAGGAACTTAGGCCAGTGGATGCCATCTTTGTGCTCTCCCTTTACCTCACTACAGCTCACTGGTATCTCCAAGAAAAGAGCTTTTACACTCATGGTATAATAGGTGCCCCCTTCAGTCCACAGGACTGTATATATTTGCATACTTTAAAAGCTGCTGCCTGAGAGTCTGGCTTCCAATCAGCCTGAATCTAGGTGCTGACTGAGATCCTTCCCTTTGGGTCACTGACAGGTCTTGGCACTCCCTCAACTCCTGGGAGCTATTAAAAACATAACAGGCTGTTTAGATAGTCACAAAGGTTTAAGAGACAACCAAGAGATAGGGCAGGGTTAAAAGACAAGTTTCATCTTCTACACAAGGCCACTCCTTCAAGACTAGGGGAGGAATTGTTTTATCTAATACAAAGAGACCAACATAGAGAGTGAAGCAAAATGGAGAAACAAAGGAATATGTTTCAAATGAAAGAATAAGATAAAACCTCAGAATGTCTCTTAAGTAAGCATTAGAATTTCCTTATCTACCTTCCATATTTCTTAGTTTTAGTTTTAGACATTTTTATTGTTAAAAATAGTACATAGAAAGGGTTGAAAAAGAACCTCATGTCCTTGCCTTTTTTTTTTTTTTTAATGCTGTCACCTGTGTGTGCATCTTCAATAGCTTGGTTTGCCTCTTTTAAAACTTTATATGAAAAGAAACAAACTGAACATGTTAGTTTCTGTTTTCCTTTATTCATTTAATAATATGTATGTTATATTCATCCATATTGTTGTATGTATATGTCATTCATTCATTTTTATTACTTTATAGCCTACTATTTTACAGTATACCACAATTTAATACTACTGACTGGCATCTGTACGGTTTTCCGTTTGGGATAACAAACAATGCTGCCATAAACTTTCCTGATCATGTATCTTGGTACATATGAATCTTCACACCTCTAAATCAGTAGTTCTCAAATTCCAGCATGAATCAGAATCACCTTTATAGGGCTTGTTAAAATAGATTGCTAGACCCCATTCCCAGAAATTGTTTCAGTAGTTCTGGAGTGGGGCCCAAGAATTTGCATTTCTAACAGGTTACCTGTTGATGCTAATTCTGTGAGAACTACTGCCCTATACAGTTAAGGCCTCATTTATTTAGGTCATCTTTAATGTATAACAATAAATCCCTAATTATTTTGCACACATTTGTTATATTTATTCCTAGATAGTTGATAGATAGGTCACTCTTAATAATTGTAAATGCTATCAAAATTTAAATTTAATTTTCTGTTTCTAGTATATAGGAAAATAAATGCTATATAGATATTTTATAAATATAAATATATTTAATTATAATTATAATAAATATATATTTATATATATAAATTTACATATAAATTTTGTATCCAACCACCTTATTAAACTCTCATTAATTTTAATACATTTACTGTAGATTCTTTAATATTTTTAACATACCAACTATATCATCTGGACATAAAGACATTTTTTTTCTTTTAATCACTTATACAGTTTTTCCCTTGATTGTACTGACTCTAACATCCAATAATATGTTGAGTGGAAATGGTTATAACAGACATTATGGTTTTGCTCCTCAAGAAGAACAATATTTATGTTTAACAATTAAGTATGATGTTTATAGAAGGTTTTGGGGTGGTTTTTTTCCATTTTTTTTCCATTTTTCTTTTTGGTTGGTTGGTTGATTTTTGTAGGTACGTTTTTTAGATTGAGGGAGTACATTTCAATTTTGGTTTTCTACCGATTTTTTAAAACTATGAATTGATGTTGAATTTGATCAAGTGCTTTTTTGCAGCTCTTAAGATGATAATATTTATATTATACTTTTTATTTTTAGTTTATTTAAGGCAGTGAAATACACTGGTTTATTTTTAATGTCACATCAAGCTTGATAACCAGATTTATATATCTATCATTTACCTATCTATTTATCTATCTTTCTATCTATAGGCACACATACACAGTTCAGATTCAATTGACTAATATATCAATGATAGTACATCTCAGTTCAGGAATGAGTAAATTTGGTCAACAATTCTTATTTTAAACATTTGTGAGATTTTTGTATCAAGGATATGCAGCTGCAGTAAAAAGTAAGTTGGGGAACTTTTGGTTTCTATCCTTTGCAAAACTTTAGTAAGACTAGAAATATATTTTCCTTAATGCTTGGTTGATTTCTCAAAAAAGGGACATTAGTGTTTGTGTGTATGTGTGTGTGTGTTTGTGTGTTTATGTGTGTGTGTATTCAAAGGTTTTTATCCCAACACTTTCATTATAATAAACATCAAACACATAGCAAAATAGAAGAATTTTGCAGTGGACACCCTCCTACCTTTAAAATATCATCATGCTTTCTATAATACATACTTTTTCATCTATTGTTATTGAAAGATATTTAATACTGATTAAATTTTAAATGACTTTGAACTATTCAGATTTTCGACTTTTCTAAAGTTAGATTTGGTAAATTACAGGTTCGGGAAAACTTATTCATTTTATTTAAAACCTTCAAAAATTTTGGTAAAACTTGCTTATAATAATATCCTCATTATCTGTTTAATGTCTATAGCATCTGTAGCATCTGTACTAATGTTTCCTTTTTCATTATTGATGTGATTTGTAATTATTCCTGCTCTTTCTTTCTCAGTCTCTCCAGAGTTTTCTCAATTGTGTTATTTGTTTAAAAGAACCATAATTTGGCACTCCAGAGCTACTCAAACAGAAATTTTGGGGTGGGATCCAGCAATGTTTTTTAACAAGCCCTATACAAGTGATCATATACAGTTGATCCTTTTTTACTGTATATTTCTTTGTTTATTTCATTTATTATGTTACCTTTTCTCAACTTTTATTTGGATTTATTTTGCTCATCTTTTTCTAACTTCCTGAAACAAATTCTCAGCTCATCAATTTTCAACCATTCTTTTTTTCTTTCATATGCATTTAAGGCTGTAGATTTCTCTATGTATTGCTTTGCCTGCATCATACACTTTTGAATAGTTTTTATTATCTTTAACTGCAAAATACTTTCTATTTTTCACTAACATTCATTCCTAGATACATTGGAGTGTTTGCTTGTTTGATTTTTAAAAGTTTTTATTTTGAAATAATTATAGATTCACAGGAAGTTGCAAAGAAAGTAGAGAGGTACCATGTACCCTTCACCCAGTTCTCTCAATGATCATATCTTATGTAACTTTGGTACCATACGAAAACCAGGAAACTGACATTGATACAATACATGTGATTAGTTCTATGCTCCTTTTATCCCATGTCTATCCATATCTATATCTACATCTATTTGTATAACTACCACTGTAGTCAAGATACAGGAATATTCCTTCACAAAAAAGATCTCCCTAGTTCTACTCCTTTATAGACATACCCACCCCTAGTCCCCCACCATCTGTAACCCTGACAACCACTGATCTGTTTTCCATCTCTAATTTTGTCTTTTGATAATGTTACATAAAGGGAATCATACAATATGTGGCCTTTTGAGATTAACATTCTTTTTTCTCATCATAATGCCCTGCGATCCATCCAAGTTGTTGCATGTATCAATAGTTTGTTCCTTTTTATTACTGAATAGTATCCCCTGGTATGGATGTACCGTAGTTTGTTTAACCATTAGTCTGTTAAGAGATTGTATTCCAGACAGTTTGGGTATTATATTCTGAGACTCTGGCTCTTATTTCAATCTTTTGTTTTAGCAGACACCTTCTGATACTATAATATTGAGAGAAAGGGGTGGGGCAACCTTCCCAATCCCAGGAGGGGTGGATATTCAAGTTCCTTACTTAGCCTCCTTTGAGTCTGCTGGGGCAAGAGTTGCAGAGGTGGAAGTTCAGGCTCCCCATGAAACTTCTGCTTACACCGCCCTAGCTGGGGAGGGCACTTCATTACTGTTCCTGACATGATCAGAACTGACACCACCATGTTTGTGTTGGGGGGCAGCAGAGGTAGTATCTTACATCCAGGCTGGGATGAAAGTCTTACATCCCCACTGGACCTTTTATGATCACTCTGAAGGAAGGAAAGGGATGCCATATTATAGCAGGACAAGGGTAAAAATCTAGGTTCCTCACTTGGCCTTAGCTGTGGGGGTGGGAGTAGAATCCATGGTATTTCCAAGAGTAGGGCAATTGTCTAAAAATTTTCTATCTTGTTAGCCTTTCCCTTTTCCTGGCCCTTTGGCTAAGGAGAGCAGGCTTTCCCTGAAGTTTGTCTGTGGCTATTTGTGTTTCCAGATTTCCAGTTTTTCCAGCATCTAGTCTTGGATATATTAGACAAAAAAATCCCAGGAAATCCACTGCCAGGTCATTCTTCAGGTTTCAAGGTTCTTAACTAGTTTACCTTCTCTCTACCTTTCAGAGTTTTCTTATGTTTGTTTTATATATACAATGTCCATAGATTTTAGTTGTACTAGTAGGAGAAACAAGGAAAAGTGTACTCAGTCTATTTTGTCCTGGAAATGAAAGTTCAAATACAGTGTTTTATAAAATGTATTTCTTGCCTTTACAAGGGTAATAAGACAAAAAGAGAAATAAAAAGCATGTAGACTGGGGGGGGGGCGGATAAAAAGAAATAAAACTGCTCCTATCCACAGACAATACGATCATCTAAGTAGAAAACCCCCAAGAATCTATAAGCAATTATAGAACTAATGGGTTTAGCAAGGTCCTAAGTTACAAGGTCAACACATGGAAAACAAATCTTATTTCTATGCACTAGCTATGCAAACTTAGAATATAAAAACTGTTTTTAAAAAAAGAAAATCCATAAAATACCATAAAAACACAATAATCTCCAAAAATTGAATTACTTAGCTATAAATATAACAAACCAAGAGTAGGATCTATATGTTGAAAACTAAAAAATGTGATGAATGAAATAAATGAAGTTCTAAATAAATGACCAGCCCTACCATTTTCATTGATTGACTCCGCTTATTAAAGATGCTAATTTTTTCCACATTGTTCTATACATTTTAATGCAATTCCTATCAAAATCTATGCAAGATTTTTTTTTCAGATATAAACCAGCTAACTCTAAAATTTATAAGGAAAAGCAAAGGAACTAGAATAGCTTAAAGAATTCTGAAAGACAAGAATAAATTTGGAGGAATTACACTGCCAATTTTAAGACTTACTATAAATCTACAGTAATTAAGTCAGTATGGTATTGATGAAACAGACACATAGATAAAGGAATAGAACAGAGAATCTAGAAATAGATCCACATAAATATGACCAATTGATTTTTAACAAAGGTGCAAGAGCAATTCAATGAATAAAGGCTAATCTTTTCAGCAAGTTGTACTGAAACAACTAGAGATTCATAGGCTAAGGAAATGAACCTTGTTATAAATTTTACATCTTATACAGAAATTAACTCAAAATGAATCATGTATCTAAATATAAAAATATAAAACTTAGAAGGGACGTGGGAGAAAATCTATGTGACCTTGGGTTTGGTGATGAGTTCTTAGACATAATACCAAAAGCATAATTCATAAAAGACAAAAATGATAAATTGGACCTCACCAGAAAAAAAGCACTATGAAAGAGATTGCTAAGAGAATGAAATGGCAAGCCACAAAATGAGAGAAAATATTTTTATATTACATATCCACGAAGAACAGGTATCCAGAGTAAATAAAGTACACTTAAAGTTCAAAAATAAGAAAACACAATCCAGTTTAAAAAAACAAAAGGCAGGAACAGCCACTTCACCAAAGAAGATATGAGAATGACAAAGATATTCAACATTAATGTTCATCAGGGAAATGCATAATGAAACCGTGATTAGATTCCACTACACAACTATTTGAATAGCTTAAACAAACAAGGGAACAAAGTTCTGGTTAGTATTCAGAGCAACCGGAACTCTCACAACATTGCTAGTGGGAATACAAAAAGGTTTGGCAGTTTCTGAGAATGTTAAACATACATTTACCGTGTATGACCCAGTAGTCTCTCTCCTGAACTCTAGAGAAATAAAAACTTATGTTTATGCAATAACCTGAACACAAATATTCATAGTGGCTCTATTGATAATTGAGAAAAACTAGCAGCAACTCAAATGTCCTTCAAGGAATGAATAGAAAACAAATTATAGTTTGTTTATCTATACAATGGAGTACTATTCAATAAGAAAAAAGGATGAACTTTTGAAATATGCAAGACTTTGGATATATCTCAAATCTTTATTCTGAGTAAAAGAAGTCAGTTTCAAAAGATGTGATTCCATTATTACAGCATTCTAGAAAAGTCAAATCTATAGGGATACAGAAGTGATCAATGATTGCCAGGGATCATGAGAAATAAGAGTGTGTGATTTTTTTTTTTAATTTTTATTTATTTATTTATTTACTTTGGCTGTGTTGGGTCTTCGTTTCTGTGCGAGGGCTTTCTCTAGTTGCGGCAAGTGGGGGCCACTCTTCATCGCGGTGCGCGGGCCTCTCATTATCGCGGCCTCTCTTGTTGCGGAGCACAGGCTCCAGACGCTCAGGCTCAGTAGCTGTGGCTCACGGGCCTAGTTGCTCCGCGGCATGTGGGATCCTCCCAGACCAGGGCTCGAACCCGTGTCCCCTGCATTGGCAGGCAGACTCCCAACCACTGCGCCACCAGGGAAGCCCCAAGAGTGTGTGATTTTAAAGATACAGTAGTTCAAGGGAGATTTTTGAGGGCTGATGGAACTACTCTGTGCATGTTTTTGATGGTACTGACATGAATCTATACATGTATTAAAATGCATAGAACTATATACTGAGGGGGGAAAATGTTTTACACAAGGGCAAAAAAGTCCATTTTACTTCAAGATGATTTTTAAAATTTAATTAAAATATTTATTTCTCAATTCTCAAATATATTGGGATGTTTTTAGTTATCTGTTTTTTTACTGGCTTAATTGAATTGTGCTCAGAAGAATATTTTATATTGAAATCAGTTCATTAGAATTGATAGAGACTTACTTTATGACCAGTATATCATCTATGGTTTCAAATAATCTGTGTATATTGAAAGAATTTATATATGTAAATGTATATGTAATATATATGTCTTTCATTGGATCAATTTTGTTAATTATGTAGATCAATGTCCTGTTTAATTTTGTAGTTGTTGCCTCTTCTGTCAGTTACTGAGAGAAGTAATTTTTTTTTTCTTTTCATATGCTAGGCAGTGTAATTAAGTGTCATACAGATGTAAAATTGTATGGCTACCTGGCAATTAGAATCTTTTCTCATTAGGAAACATTCCTTCTTATCTCTAGTAGTTTTATTTTTTTACTTTACTTTTTTAGTTTGATATTGCTATATCTGCGCTAGAATTATTAAATTAGGGTTTACATGATATATATATTTCTATCCTTTTAATTTCTACTATTCTGTTTTAAATGTCTTGCTTAAATAGCATATATTTGAGTTGTTTGTTTATTTATTTATTTATTTATTTATTTATTTATTTTTGGCTGTGTTGGGTCTTCATTTCGTGCGAGGGCTTTCTCTAGTTGCGGCAAGCGGGGGCCACTCTTCATCGCGGTGCGTGGGCCTCTCACTATCGTGGCCTCTCTTGTTGCGGAGCACAGGCTCCAGACGCGCAGGCTCAGTAGTTGTGGCTCACAGGCCTAGTTGCTCCGCAGCATGTGGGATCTTCCCAGACCAGGGCTCGAACCCGTGTCCCCTGCATTAGCAGGTAGATTCTCAACCACTGCGCCACCAGGGAAGCCCTGAGTTTTATTTTATTTCCAATCTGCGAATCTTGTCATTTAACTGAACAATTTAGGCCTTTTACATTCAATGTAATTTCTAATACACTTAACTCATACCTGCCTACCTATTTTTTGTGTGTATTAGTACATCTGTTCTAGTTTGCTTTTCTAGTAATTCTTATTTATGATTATTTGTTATAATTCCATTTTCCTTCTTTCATTTGGAATTTATATATTCTCTATCTGCTATTTTAGTGATTACCTTTGCAATATGTAATTAAATTTTCTAAGTCATAGTCCATTCAGGCTGCTGTAACAAAATACAACAGACCAGGTAGTTTATGAACAACAGAAATTTATTTCTCACACTTCTGGAGGCTGGACGTCTGAGATTAAAGTGTCAGCATGGTCAGGTTCTGTGTCTGGAGAAAACCTACTTCCCAACTGATAAATGGATGGCTGCCTTTTTGCTGTAACCTCACATGGCAGAAGGAGCAAGAGAACTTTCTCTGGGTCTCTTTTAGAAGGTCACTAATCCCATCTATGAAGACTGTGCCTCATGACCTAATCACCTCCCAAAGTCCCCACCCCACCTCCCAATACTGTCACATCAGGCACGAAATTTCAACACATAAATTTTGGGGGGACACAAACATTCAGGCCATAGCAAATATACATATTCTTTGACCCAGCACCTTATTATTCATAATTTATTTCCAGGAATCAGGACAAATATATAATAATAAAGTCATCATCACAGTACTGTTTAATGGGCTGAAAAATTGAAAAAAAAAGTTTAAATATCTGATATCAGGTGGTTAGTTAAATAAAATTTCACAAAGAAATAATGTTCAGCCATTTAAAATTATATTTTTAAAGGATAAATAATGAAATAACTTATCACAATACAGCATTAACAGAAAAAGGAAAGGAAAACTCAGTAAATTTCACAGCATGTGGATGCATAATCATGTGTGTATATATGCATATGTGAATTTACATATGTGTATATGTTAATTTAAAATATAAAGATCATAGGAAAAATATTGCTAACAGTAGTTGTAGCACGGTTTTAAGATCAAGAGTGACAAAGTTTCTTCTGTTTACCAGCATTTTATACATTTTATATGAGAATGTATTTTTGTGATAACAAAAACAATCAAAAAAACACTTTTAGGAAATATAGACCACAGAATAGTGTTAACAGTAAGAATTTAAGTAAAAAATTTAATTCTATCTCTGCTATGATTACAGCGATCTAGAAATTACATATGTATTTGAAAAATATCTTTCTAAAGAATGCAGGAAAATTAAAAGTTAATTTAATATGATCTTCAATTGTGTTACCTTTTTTGCAAAAATAATTACCTTTCCTAAAAATTAAAGTAAAAAGCACAAACTTCACTGACAGAGACTGTGATGACAGCCCGAGCAATAGAAGGGGAAATTGTATGGATCCAGTATAATCCAACTTCAAATATAGTTTCTCACTGCACATATCCAGTTGTGTTTGTCAGATACAAACTGTTATTGCTATCATTAGCCAACAAGTAAATCCCTGATAAATGAGCATGCCAGAGGGTGCCCTTTCAGTCATCTTTGGCTCAGCCCTGCCATTAATCTCAGGAAAGACTTTTCTGTGATCTGCAGCCCTGCTCATATGCTGTAACCTTGGACTACAGCCTAACATTGGACTAAGAACAAGGAATTGAGGTTCCCTCATTGACTCTGACTTCAGGCTGACACAACTTTTGTGAATCATTTCACCTGCTACTGTGTCACAAATTGCTTTAATGTCATAAGCACTTACACACACACACGCGCGCACGCACACACACACACACACGTAAACATGCCTGAATCATTCTCGGGATAGAATGAATGAAAGCCTTGGGAAATGGGTGTGGCATGAAACAATGTTCTTTGGTTACTTTTGTGCTTTTGACCTTGTCCTGAGAGATGGTGGTGTGAAAGCAGAATACTTCTAACTTGATTCATCTGCATGTTAAAATGAAAAAAAAGAGTTTGTTTATAGATTACCAGTTTATCCTCAGAATTGCCAGTGTATTATCTAGAAGCAGTATATACTAATTTTTCAGTAGAAATTATTTGAGAAAAAATGTTGCCCATCAGTGGATTCTACGCATTTCTTATCTGGTGAAAAATTACTTAAACAAGCACAAAACTATACACCTTCTGCAGACAGCAAGGAGCCACCACTGATTCCCCAGCTCCTGGCATTCACTCCTTTGTATGATTCTCTCCCCGTCGTGCTTAGATTTAGGTGTCAACTTGCCTAAGCTATGGTACTCCATTATTTAGTCAAACGTTAATCTAGGTGTTGCCGTTAGGGTATTTTGTAGATGTGGTTAACATCTATAATCAGTTGACTTTGAATAAAGGAGATTACCTTCAAAAATGTGGGTGAGCCTTATCTAATCAGATGAAGGTTTTGAGCTAAAAAACTGAGAATTCCCAGAGAAGAAGAAATTCTGTCTGAAGACTGAAGTGTCAACTCCTAACTGAGTTTTCAGCTTGCTAGCCTGCCCTGTAGCTTTCAGACTTGCCATCCCCCACAATCATATGAGCCAATTCCTTAAAGTAAATTTCTTCTCTCTGTATATATCCTATTGGTTCTGTCTCTCTGGAGAACTCTAATACAGAGTGTATATAAAAGTATTTTTTATCTTTAATAATGGTATTATAACACATAAACAGTATCCCATGTCTTGTTTACTAATTGATAATGTGGTTTAGATAACTTTTTGTACATCAGAGTGTACAAATCTACCTTATTATTTTTACAGATGTTCAGTGGCCATCACATATACAAACTCATGCTCCATAAACATGAATAAAAAGATAAGTGTAGTAAGTTTTCCAGATTTTAATTTTCAATTTTCAATCTTAATTATGATTTAATTAATCCAGTGTAGAGTTGAAAGTTTTGGGATAGTATGTTTAAAGTTGTAAAATGGCTAACATGGAATAATTAAACTTGGATGATGCTCTCTGTGTTTCAGCTCCCCCAGAAAAAAATGGAAGTCGGGTATTCTGGGGAGAGTCAAGATTTCATTTTTTCCTCTGTTGTGACCTAGCTTTGAATCATATCCCAGGAGTTGTCTGGCTCAGAGGGTGTTCTTTGCTTTGCAAATATTTGCTTTGGCTTCCCAAAGCTGCAGTTTTATTCACAAGATCTATACTCTTATGCTGTTGATACCCAACATAAGACTTTGTGGAAATCATTTATATTTTCTCTTTCTCTTAATATTGTTATACAAAGGTAAAAATCATTTTCATAAAATATTTTAAAATTAGAGAAATGTGTTACAGTTGGAATAAAATGAAACAAAACAAAAATGATCTTGGATAATCAAGAAGTACTTAGTTTAAGGAATGGAGCATAAGATGGTAACATTTAAGGCTTGAGAAAGTTACATAAAAGTTTTTAAAAAATGGGCCTCTTCCAATCTATAAATTTATTACAACTTGACACTAGAACTAGCCTATCGTGGTTGTAGTGCTATGATCATACTATTGTCTTTCTTACCAAGAGATCCCATTTTTGTTTTTTAATTTCAGAGTAGGAATGGCTGCCATATGTGAAATATACTTTCTTGAGTGTTCTAATACCATTTGTTACAAAAAGGAAATACAAAACTGAACAACAAAATATACATGCTACTGGCCTTCCACACTGGGTACAAGACAGGACCCTTGAGTTTCTCTATAATATGGCTTTGTGATGGTGGCAAAGTGAGGCAGACCAATTCTCTTTGTCTGAAAATCTGAAACTCAGTAACTCCAGCCTCTCAGTTCTGTAGCTTTTTCTTGGCAGTGTGAATCTTACTTGTGAATTCAAAATGGCAAAGAGGATTAGTACATGTAAGTGTAAATTCCCAAGTGTAAAGTTAAAGCCAGCAGGGGCTTTCTGCAAGTGACTGAGCGAGGCGCTGCCCATAAGGAGGCAAATCAGTCAAGAAGTTGATTTCATGAATGGGTAGCAACAATGCAGATCAAATTAGAAAGATGAAGGATGAATTTAAAAAGAGAAAATAGTAACAGAGTTTGTGGACAGGACATGAAAGAACAGAAGACTTGCAGAGTAGTTGTTTCGATGGTTCAGAAATTTGTCAACAAAATAAGTTTATCTGCTGCCACACAGTGCTGGGAAGGTAGACAGTACTGCTTAAAAGATTTGTACAAAAATACTTTTTATCCTGTTTCCTCCTTTTAAGATGTCTCAAACCTAAAAAGTAAAAATTTTGGAAGAATTTTTTGATCTATTTCCAAGATACCATCTGTCTCACCTAGTATCATTTAAGAATTACTCGCTAAATGATAATTGAGTGAATTTTCACTAAAGTGTGAATGACTCAAAAGACAAATTCCATAGGAATTTTTAAAACTAAAGGGAATGAGAGTTGTTGGAGAAGATCTAAAGGTCTAAAACCTTGTGATTCTGCCTTGCTACTACGTTGACTCAGGCATCCAGAAGCAGATGGCCAGCACATATTTTGAGCTGAAAGGTCATGAATTTACCTACTTAGCCAAGAAATAAGTAATAAGTCACTGCATCCAGGCTCCCCCAAGCCAATATCATCTGCTGTCCAGAAGATAGCACAATAACACTATTTTGAGAATAGGGATTCTGGATCAATTTGATTTACTGTCATCTCTAGATAAGTATGATAATCTACATTTATAAAGATAAATAATAAAATAATGAGCTGGATATATATATACATATACATATGTGTGTGTGTGTGTGTGTGTATATATATATATTCATGCTCCTTCCACTGCACCATGTTACTCTTATACTCTCAAGCAACAGAAAAGAGAAAAAATATGGAATATTTTTGCAATCAGTCACAGAGGTTCTCTTTAACATTCTGAGAGCAGTCTTTATGTTGGACACAATTTATATACACCTGAGAGCCCAGTAATGTACCTTCAAAGACATGAGAAATGCACATTTGACTATTTATGCCAAAAAACAGGATAGAAGATTTGCAGACAAAAACTCAGTTACGTGAGAAAAGTCCATACGAGAACAATATTCCCCCGCTCTGTGAGTTGATAAAAGAAAGTCACTGGGCCTTACTTTATTGACCACGCATGATCAGTGTGATTTTAAGAACACACTTCAACTAGACAAGGTTAATTTTTTTTCAGGCATGTATGTATGAATATACATACTTGTCTGTGTACGTGTATGCATATAATTTGTACCTATTTATCTGTCTGTTCACATAGTACATGTAGATATATGTTTATATGCCTGATATGTTAATCAACATTACCTGAACTAACATTCTGACTCTTAGAACAGTGGATCGTAAATATTCAAGTACATACGATTTAACCAAAAAGCATTTTTAAAAGCAGATATTATTTAGTAAGTGGATAATATTTCACCCAGAAAAACCATCTTCGTTTCCTAAGTTGTTCCTGAAGTTGATAAAGGGGCATTTCCTAGATTACACATAAACAAATAGCCAGTCACATCCAAGACAGAAATTTCTCCAAACCAAGGAAACATCAAAAAAAAAAAAAAAACCCAAGTGAAACATTATATACAGATACTGATTTGTTTTAACATGTTAGAATGGAATGAAAACCTTTAGAGTACCCTACAAACCTGTCACTTCTTATCCCAGTTGCCCCGTAGAAACTCAGCACTGCAGGTTAGCCATTGTTCTTATTCTCCACATGGGTACTGCCATGACTTAGAAAATTAAGCACTTGGTTTAATTGTATAAACTCTTCAAAGACTATTAGAGTGCTCTCTAGCATGAAAGTTCTTAATTTCAAAGCTCATACATTTAAAAATTTGCTTTCATAGCCATATCACCTGAGTCTTAAACAACTTTGTGAAGATAGCAGATAGGGATCATTATTAATATTTTGAAGAGGAAAATAAAAATCAAGGCATATGTCTATGAAGATACATACTTAAAAACATGAAGTTTAGAATTTGCTTCATGTGTTATTGAATCCATTTTTTTCCAGTGGATTGTGCAGAAGTGCTTTTCTCAAAATCTTTGGCATTTATAGTTGTCAGAATAATACTTGAAGCAATAAAAACAACCTTCAAGCACAGAAAATTAATTTTTATCAACTTTCAAATTAATATAAAATGATATTAAGTTCATAAATGGGTCTTTTAGGGACAAAAGTTATATCAAATTTTCACACTTTCAAAAACAAATGCTAACGACACATGATTTCTCAGTTAGTGAATTTATTCTTTACAGAAAGACTGAGTTTAGCATATTCCTTTACCATAAACTGGTAAATATCCACAAATAATGTTGATTCATTCTAAAAGTATTGACAAAACAAAGATTCTGGCTTGCTGCACGTGTACTTAATTCTGTAATCATTGCTTTCTGCCCATCCAATACTTATTTGTTTATTCATTAACTCTTCTTAATTTATTATCCAGAAGGAAACAATGGGCTACTTATTTATACATTTTCAGATAATTTGAGACTTTATTTTTTGCTCTCATTTGGGATTCTGGAGAGGTGGAAGAACTTTATTTTACTCCTGTCAATTTCAATTTCAATCTATCCCTGACAACATAGAGTCACTAGAGATCTTAACTAAATTAAATACCTGGGTTAGTTCGATTGAAAATGATGTTAATATCTTCATTGTATTTAAATCACAAATATAGAAACCTTGGTACTATATATAACAAAAAGGGCTTAGACAGTAGTAACAAACCAAATGACTAAAAACCAATATTTTATGAGGTGTCATAAAGTTTAGCCTAAATAGCATACCATGAAGCTGGAAAAAAAACCACTTTATCACATGAAAGGATCTCTAAAAGAAATATATACCTTGATACTAACACCTCACCTTCTACACATACATATCAATAACTAGTCAACAGAGTATTAATTTTAAAAAATAATGATTAAATAGTGGACCCTATATACAGCAGAAAAGATAGGAGGAAAACATTTGCTTAATTATAATAGAGGGCACTCAATGCTTAAACAACAGACTCAGTTAATATAAATTAAGGTATATGTTCAATTATTCATGTATTTTTCAGTAATATTTGTCATCTACTAAGTGTTATGTACTCTGCCTACCCATGCTAAAATATTCGAATGAGTTATGGTCCTGGACTTGAGGGTCTCAGAGGCTAGCCAGGGCAAAGTTAAAAACAACAACAGCAACCAAAAAAACATCTAACCACAATAAAAAGAGGAGACACATATGAAATGGGCCCAGCAAAATGGATACTGAGGAACAGTCAGAACTAGAAACTTCCAATAAAAACTGCATCAGGGGCTGGCATTTTAAAAAAATGAAACTTAGACAGTTGAGTGGAACTTGATCAGAGGAGCATAGGCAACAATTCTATCATTACAGTACGCGTGTTTGAAAAGTTGAAAAGAGAGAATTATTAGGAAAGAAAGGATGACAGGCAAGTCCATGGTTGTGGATTACGAATCAGAGAATTTAGGTAAAGAAGATATTATGTCAAAGAAGTAACAGAGATAGGACTTTGCAACCCAATGCCATAGCTGAACAAAGGAATCCTTTCATCCTGCATTGGAGTCATGTCCATTAACTAAACATCCCTCTATTACAGAATTCCTCTCCTAAACATGAAAGGAAAGTGTTCATATGTCCATGTATATATTAAAGTTCATATTATCACTCACTGTAAAACCTGGAAACAACTCATGTGCATCAACATGGAATAGATAAATAAGCTGCATTATGTTCATTCAAGAGAATATTGTATTTCCTTATAATTTATGTTATTACTTCTGTAGTAAGTTCCACAGCTAAGGTTCAAACCGAGGCAGTCTTGCTTCCAGCCTGAACTCTTAGCCATCACTACACCAAATCTCTGAAAGCATCCTCAATTCATATCATGATTCTGGAGAACACTCTGCAAAATCTTTCTTATGTGTCTCCATCCAGCCTCTTCCTGTCACCTGCACAGTGGTAACCAGACTGAATCAATGAACTCAATCCCGGAAGACTGCTTCCTGTGATATACTTCTATGTCTTTCACAAAACTCCTAAGTTCTTAAATCTGGGAGTATACATATGGATGACAGTGTTAATTATTAACTACCCTCCTCCACCAGAACTTACCACTCTTTAGTAAAGCATCCCTTCCAACTGTTTTCTCATACATCCACAGTGGCTGGGAATACAAGAAAAGCTGCATGTGATATGAAATCATATCCCATCTAACTGTCTGTTCTTTTCCTGATTCTTTAAGTAAACCCAAAGTGTATATAGTCATTATATTAGAAAAGTAAAAGGTGGATATTTCTGGTTGATTACAATTCCCTGGATTTGCCTCAGTTTCTGTGTACCCACTCTGCTTGCTCTTACTCTCAAACAGTCTTGATTCTATTCCAGAATCTTGTGTCTGCTACTCAACCTCTGGTCCTGTAGCTGTACTATTGCAACAGTCCTTTGATAGCTCACAATGGCTTCTGATATTATGTAAGAAACTGTAGAAATGGATGAAAATTTACATCATTGACCTCCATTACATTGTCTTCTTCACCTTTATATTTTGACATTTCAAACTAGTTCATAAATGCTTTCCCCTTGGATCAAAATTTAACCAGAATATGAGCCGTGAGATTTTTTCCAGGACATTAGGTGCTCTGTCTCAGTGAAAACTTTGAGAGGGTCCTAGAGAGTTTTTCATCAGCCTCAAGACTGCAGCTTCTCTGGATTTCATTCAGTGGATTCTAGTGATCACTAGGTTGGTACAGTCTCTTGAGCATTTATGGCATCTTCAAGTTTCAAAGGTTATATTTTTTAATATTTTTGAGTGAATATGATCACATAGATGAAAAACATAGATGTTTTTCCCACGTTCTTTCACATACTAGGGTTTTCTGGCTGGCATTGCCTGCCAAAAAGATACAACACATGTCCTAAGCCTGAATAATACTTAATAGCATCTCTCAATGCTACTCTTCTTGGTGATGGTTGTAATACAGGTGGAATGCTATTCCTGTGGCTATAGGCTTGGGTCTGGATGACTCTTAAATTGGCAGTCCCAAGTCATATAAATTGTAATCTCAACATTCTCAATTCTCATATTGATGTTCTTTGCAACAGATTCAATATTATCTTTGTATTATCTTTGTAGTATTTTACTGGGGAGAGAATGTCTAACCTTTCCTATGCTTTTCAAATTTAACCTGATACATAACAATGTATTTAATAATCAAACCTCAACCAGGGAGACAAAATGGATCAGTTACTGTGCTCCTGGTTGACACCCAACTCTCATCCCCACTGTCACAGAGATCTGCATGACTTTGAGAATTTCCAATACTCAGTGACCTACTTTCCTGGGTTTACTACTCAGACTTGGCCATTCTAGTAGCTTAATTCTTTGACTGGAAAATACTGAGACTTCTGCCTTTGCAATTCCTAACTACCTCAAGTAGATCACCCGAGAACCTACACTCAGGCATAGACTACTTCACTGAGAAGTATTTAGATAATTAAGTAGTATATAGACAAGCTATCCCAGTGGCTGAGAGCATGCATATGACAAAATTTCATCAATCATGCCTACTACCACAACCAAAGTCATCACTTGCCATATCAAGGGTCATGAGTGTAAATGTTTCTGCTATCAAAAGGGAATAGGAAAGACTGGATGGACTCATTTTGGACTTCCTGTATTGTCTGATAACCGCATTTTGTATCAGTACAAGGGGGTATTAGTTTTCTAGGGCTGCCTTAACAAAGTACCACAGATTGCATGGCTTAAACAAGAGAATGTGCTGTCTCACAGTTCTGGCTTGAAGTCTGAAATCAAGGTGTTGGCAGGATTGGTTCCTTCTGAGGTCTGTGAACAAAGAATCTGTTCTAGGCCTCTCTCCTTTGCTTATTGATGGTCATCTTCTCCCTGTGTCTCTCCAAATCATCTTCCCTCTATGTGTGTTGGTCTCTGTGTAAATTTCCCCTTTTTATATGGACACCAGTTATGTTGGATTAGGGCCCACCCTAATGACAACAATTTAACTTGTTTAATTCTGCAAAGACCCTACCTCCAAATAGAGTCACATACTGAGGTCCTGGGCATTATGACTCCAAGTTTTTTGGGGTGGGAGAAGGACACAATTCAACCCATAACAAAGAATATAGAACAATTTAAGCAGACACTTTCCCCCTCCATATGCACACACAGTCTATGGCTGTTAAGAAAAATATTGATACTTCTCTTGAGTCAGTTGGGTCAATCATTTACCTCATCTCCAGGTCAGAGATTTAATCTGTATTAAGATGTACAGATAAGCTAGGGAAGTATTTTCCTGATTGACATAAAAAATAGAAAAATTATACCATCATCAAAATTATTTGACATTATGTACCTGGTGTTTTAAAAGAGCATAAGACTCTAGGCTGATATTTGGAATCCTCTGCCCCACTAGACGATAGAAGTCTAGAAGATATTCTCAATTAAGATTATTCCTGTACACTTTTACATAATAGCACTGCTATTGTCTGATTCTGGTGTTATAACTCATGTTTCTTGTTCTCTCCCTCTTCATATACTGAAGAAATATAGTCTAGAGCCTTCAGCAGCAGAAATATATACATATAGAAATTAAAACGTAACTAAGTATCTAAACTATTATTTTACTTTTTGTATTACCCTAATTGTTTGATATTTTAATAAGGATAGCATTTAGAAACTAAATTTGAACTAGAAATTATACTAAACTCCACTGTGCATATCATTAGAGAGAACTGAAGAGCGTAGCCAGTCAACTTCTACCTCCTTTGCACTGAATCCGGATGTCTTCTTGCAATTCACATTAGTCTTGAAGAACGATTCGCTTTATGCCAATGCTTCGCATCTTTGTTTCGTGCCTCCTTGCCTTTCGTGTCCTTAGTACATAATCATCAGTAACATTAATAGAATAGGAAAGCATGCCCCAAGGAGTAGTTGAGAATCACTGATCAGTATAGTGATAGTAGCATCTCATGTGGATCTAAATATTAACTGTTATCTGGATGAGGGAAGCACAATAATCAAAGTTTCTCTTCTGTTTATATTTCAGGGCTGTGTCAGATTATTTATCTACCCCTTGATTCTGAAAAATGATTTGAAGTAGCCTATACAATGAAATCATTTCAACAATATAAAGGTAGCCAAAGGAAATTGGAATAAAAGAAAAGTAAGGTTAGCAAAACAAATATTCCCCAGTTTATCTATAGTTTAAATCAATATTAATCAACTCCGCAGCAGACACTTTATAGAAATTGAAAAGTACATTCTAAATACATGTGGAAACGTGAAGAGCTTAGAATAGCCAAATAATTTTGAAAAATAAGAGCAAATTTGGAGGATTTGCACCACTTAAATTCAAGATTCATTATAAAGGTCAGTAATAATGACAATTGAGCCTTGGCATAAAGGTAAGACATAAGTGAATGGAAAAAAATAGAGAGACCAGAAATAGAACCACATACATCTAGCCAACTGCCTTTTGACATAGTCAATGGGTAAAGATAATCTTTTCAACAAATTGTACTAGAAATATGGGATATTTATTGTGCATCTAATATGTGCTAGGTACTGTTTTGAGTGAGGATAGAGCAGCAAAGAGACAGTTCCTGGTCTCATAAACTTTATATTTTTGTGTAGAAGAGAGGCAGCAAGTAAGTAAACAAGCAAATGCATTATATAATTTTAGGTATTAAACAAATTCCATGAGAAAAAATAAATTAGGTTAAAAACAATAATGCATCAAGTGAATTATCATAAAGATTTTCCTTTGTAAGTGAACTGTGTTCATGATGTTCGATATGCCTACTATGGAAATGAAGTTGCACACAGGCAAAATTCCATGTGGAAAATAAAAATGTAAAGTGATTAAGTAAAAACAAAACCCTGAAGTAAGTAATAAGCTACTGAAGTAGATTGGGTTAACTATGTAATTTTGCCTTAAAAGGCCAGATCTTCAGATACTCAGGAAGACAATTTTGAAATATAAGAGAAAGAGATAATGCTTAAGTCAAATATATTGGCATGGTGATGACAAAAATCTAAGTTCCCCTATCCCTCAACACACACACACACACACACACACACACACACACACACACAGAGGCAGAATTTTGATGACTCACATGTATGAAATTACCAGTGAAAATAGGCCAGTGATGAGATTCATTGAAAAGGTTTGTTTTTGTTCTAGAGATATAGAAAATTCTGTGAATAATAAACATGAGATCTACTTTTTTACCATATTGATTAGAATTTTTAAATTAATAACTTTTCAGAGTATAAGGGAAAAGTGAATTAATTAATGAAACAAATGAACCAATAAAAAACCAATTGAACACATTTAGGACTACTAATTTATTTTAGGCACGGGTAAAGCACATTTGCATATGTTATTTCAGTTAATATTATAACTAGGAGAAAAGGGGAAAACAATGGCACATATCAGTGACATAACATGTAAATTTTTTTTTCATTCAGGAATTTTATATTTCATAGGATTCTCTGACATCACAAACTCCCCACTGTCTTTATTTATTTTTATTTTTTTGAATTTTATTTTATTTATTTTTTTATACAGCAGGTTCATATTAGTTATCCATTTTATACATATTATTGTATATATGTCAATCCCAATCTCCCAACTCATCACAAAACCATCCGCCCCCCCACCACTTTCCCCCCTTGGTGTCCATACATTTGTTCTCTACATCTGTGTCTCAATTTCTGCCCTGCAAACCGGTTCATCTGTACCATTTTTCTAGGTTCCACATATATGAGTTAATGTAAGATATTTGTTTTCCTCTTTCTGACTTGCTTCACTCTGTATGACAGTCTCTAGATCCATCCACATCTCTACAAATGACCCAATTTCATTACTTTTTATGGCTGAGTAATATTCCATTGTATATGTGTACCACAACTTCTTTATCCATTCGTCTGTTGATGGGCATTTAGGTTGCTTCCATGACCTGGCTATTGTAAATAGTGCTGCAATGACCATTGGGGTGCCTGTGTCTTTTTGAATTATGGTTTTCTCTGGGTATATGCCCAGTAGTGGGATTGCTGGGTCATATGGTAATTCTATTTTTAGTTTTTTAGGGAACTTGCATACTGTTCTCTCTGGTGGCTGTATCAATTTACATTCCCACCAATAGTGTAAGAGGGTTCCCTTTTCTCCACACCCTCTCCAGCATTTGTTGTTTGTAGATTTTCTGATGATGCCCATTCTAACTGGTGTGAGGTGATACCTCATTGTAGATTTGATTTACATTTCTCTAATAATTAGTGAAGTTGAGCAGGTTTTCATGTGCTTCTTGGCCATCTGTATATCTTCTTTGGAGAAATGTCTATTTAGGTCTTCTGCCCATTTTTGGATTGGGTTGTTTGTTTTTTTTAATATTGAGCTGCATGAGCTGTTTATATATTTTGGAGATTAACCCTTTGTCCGTTGAGTCCTTTGCAAATATTTTCACCCATTCTGAAGGTTGTCTTTTCGTCTTGCTTATGGTTTCCTTTGCTGTGCAAAAGCTTTGAAGTTTCATTAGGTCCCATTTTTTTATTTTTGTTTTTATTTCCATTACTCTAGGAGGTGGATCAAAAAAGATCTTGCTGTGATTTATGTCAAAGAGTGTTCTTCCTATGTTTTCATCTAAGAGTTTTATACTGTCCAGTCGTACATTTAGGTCTCTAATCCATTTTGAGTTTATTTTTGTGTATGGTGTTAAGGAGTGTTCTAATTTCATTCTTTTACATGTAGCTGTCCAGTTTTCCCAGCACCACTTATTGAAGAGGCTGTCTTTTCTCCATTGTATATCCTTGCCTCCTTTGTCATAGATTACTTGACCATAGGTGTGTGGGTTTATCTCTGGTCTTTCTATCCTGTTCCATTGATCTATATTTCTATCTTTGTGCCAGTACCATATTGTCTTGATTACTGTAGCTTTGTAGTATAGACTGAAGTCAGGGAGTCTGATTCCTCCAGCTCTGTTTTTTTTTCTCAAGATTGCTTTGGCTATTTGGGGTCTTTTGTGTCTCCATACAAATTTTAAGATTTTTTTGTTCTAGTTCTGTAAAAACTGCCATTGGTAATTTGATAGGTATTACATTGAATCTGTAGATTGCTTTGGGTATTATAGTCATTTTCACAATATTGATTCTTCCAATCCGGAACATAGTGTATCTCTCCATCTGTTTGTATCATCTTTAATTTCTTTAATCAGTGTCTTATAGTTTTCTGCGTACAGGTCTTTTGTCTGCCTAGGTAGGTTTATTCCTAGGTATTTTATTCTTTTGTTGCAATGGTAAATGGGAGTGTTTACATAATTTCTCTTTCAGATTTTTCATCATTAGTGTATAGGAATGCAAGAGATTTCTGTGCATTAATTTTCTATCCTGCTACTTTACCAAATTCATTGATTAGCTCTAGTAGTTTTCTGGTGACATCTTTAGCATTCTCTATGTATAGTACCATGTCATCTGCAAACAGTGACAGTTTTATGTCTTCTTTTCTGATTTGTATTTCTTTTTCTTCTCTGATTGCTGTGGCTAGGACTTCCAAAACAATGTTGAATAATAGTGGTGAGAGTGGACATCCTTGTCTTGTTCCTGATCTGATAGGAAATGCTTTCAGTTTTTCACCATTGAGAATGATGTTTGCTGTGGGTTTGTCGTATATGTCCTTTATTATGTTGAGGTAGGTTCCCTCTGTGCCCACTCTCTGGAGAGCCTTTATCATAAATAGGTGTTGAATTTTGTCAAAAGCTTTTTCTATATCTATTGAGATGATCATATTGTTTTTATTCTTCAATTTGTTAATATGGTATATCACATTGATTGATTTGCGTATATTGAAGAATCCTTGCATCCCTGGGATAAATCCCACTTGATCATGGTGTATGATCCTTCTAATGTGTTGTTGGATTCTGTTTGCTAGTGTTTTGTTGAGGAATTTTGCATCTATATTCATCAGTGATATTGGTCTGTAATTTTCTTTTTTTGTAGTATCCTTGGGTGGTTTTGGTATCAGGGTGATGGTGGCCTCATAGAATGAATTTGGGATTGTTCTTTCCTATTTCTTCCTAGTTCAGTCTTAGAAGGTTATACCTTTCTAAGAATTGGTCCATTTCTTTCAGGTGGTCCATTTTATTGGCATAGAGTTGCTTGTAGTAGTCTCTTAGGATGCTTTGTATTTCTGCCGTGTCTGTTTTACCTTCTCCTTTTTCATATATAATTTTATTGATTTGAGTCCTCTCCCTCTTTTTCTTGATGAGTCTGGCTAAAGGTTTATCAATTTTGTTTATCTTCTCAAAGAACCAGCTTTTAGTTTTATTGATCTTAGCTATTGTTTTCTTTGTTTCTATTTCATTTATTTCTGTTCTGATCTTTATGATTTCTTTCATTATACTAACTTTGGGTTTTCTTTGTTTTTCTTTCTCTAGTTCCTTTAGGTGTAAGGTTAGAGTTTTTACTTGAGATTTTTCTCGTTTCCTGAGGTAGGCTTGTATTGCTGTAAACTTCCCTCTTAGAACTGCTTTTGCTGCATCCCATAGGTTTTGGATCATCGTGTTTTCGTTGTAATTTGCCTCTAGGTATTTTTTGATCTCCACTTTGATTTCTTCAGTGATCTCTTGGTTATTTAGTAACATATTGTTTAGCCTCCATGTGTTTTTGTTTTTGATGGTTTTTTCCCTGTAACTGACTTCTAATCTCATACCGTTGTGGTCAGAAAAGATGCTTGATATTATTTCAATTTTCTTAAATTTACTGAGGCTTGATTTGTGACCCAAGATGTGATCTATCCTGGAGAATGTTCCGTGTGCACTTGAGAAGAAAGTGTAATCTGCTGTTTTTGGATGGAATGTCCTATAAATATCAATTAAACCTATCTGGTCTATTGTGTCATTTAAAGCTTGTTTTTCCTTATTAATTTTCTGTTTGAATGATCTGTCCATTGGTGTAAGTGAGGTTGTAAGTCCCCCACTATTACTGTGTTGCTGTCAATTTCCTTTTTTATAGCTGTTAGCAGTTTCCTTATGTATTGAGGTGCTCCTATGTTGGGTGCATATATATTTATAATTGTTATATCTTCCTGTTGGATTGATCCCTTGATCATCATTAGTGTCCTTCCTTGTCTCTTGTAACATTCTTTATTTTAAAGTCTACTTTATCTGATATAAGTATTGCTACTCTAGCTTTCTTTTGATTTCCATTTGCATGGAATATCTTTTTCCATCCCCTCACTTTCAGTCTGTATGTGTCCCTAGTTCTGAAGTGGATCTCTTGTGGACAACATGTATATCGGTCTTGTTTTTGTATCCATTCAGCCAACCTGTGTCTTTTGGTTGGCGCATTTAATCCATTCACATTTAAGGTAATTATCGATATGTATGTTCCTATTACTATTTTCTTAATTGTTATGGGTTTGTTTTTGTAGGTCCTTTTCTTCTCTTGTGTTTGCTGCCTAGAGAAGTTCCTTTAGCATTTGTTATAGAGCTGGTTTGGTGGTGCTGAATTCTCTTAGCTTTTGCTTGTCTGTAAAGCTTTTCATTTCTCCATCGAATCTGAATGAGATCCTTGCTGGGTAGAGTAATCTTGGTTGTAGTTTCTTCCCTTTCATCACTTTAAATATATCCTGCCACCCCCTTCTGGCTTGTAGAGTTTCTGCTGAGAAATCAGCGGTTAACCTTATGGGAGTTCCCTTGTATGTTATTTGTCATTTTTCCCTTGTTGCTTTCAATAATTTTTCTTTGTCTTTAATTTTTGTCAATTTGATTGCTATGTGTCTTGGCCTGTTTCTCCTTGGGTTTACCCTGCCTGGGACTCTCTGCAATTCCTGGACTTGGGTGGCTATTTCCTTTCCTATGTTAGGGAAGTTTTCGACTATAATCTCTTCAAATATTTTCTCAGGTCCTTTCTCTCTCTCTCCTTCTTCTGGGACCCCTATAATGCGAATGTTGCTGCATGTAATGTTGTCCCAGATGTCTCTTAGTCTGTCTTCATTTCTTTTCATTCTTTTTTCTTTATTCATTTCTGCAGCAGTGAATTCCACCATTCTGTCTTCCAGGTCACTTATCCGTTCTTTTGCCTCAGTTATTCTGCTATTGTTTCCTTCTAGTGTATTTTTCATTTCAGTTATTGTATTGTTCATCTCTGTTTGTTTGTTCTTTAATTCTTCTAGGTCTTTGTTAAACATTTCTTGCATCTTCTCAATCTCTGCCTCCATTCTTTTTCCAACGTCCTGGATCATCTTCACTATCATTATTCTGCATTCTTTTTCTGGAATGTTGCCTATCTCCACTTCATATAGTTGTTTTTCTGGGATGTTATCTTGTTCCTTCATCTGGTACATAGCCCTCTGCCTTTTCATCTTGTCTATCTTTCTGTGAATTTGGTTTTTGTTCCACAGGATGCAGGATTGTAGTTCTTCTTGCTTCTGCTGTCTGCCCTCTAACAAGTAACGTTTTGGGGATGTAAACATTTCTTCCATTTGTTCTTCATAGAAAAAATATAGACAAACTCTGATTGTTTGTAAGTGATTTTTTGTTTCTATAAATGTGTCCTATGGGGAGGATTGGGACATAGGACCCAAATCTTATTCCCAGAGCTTGTGATTGCTTTTAAGTTCTTACAGACTTTTCCTTTTTAACCAATTTTTTTTGTTTTATTGAATAAAAACAGGTTTTATTTTGAAAAACCCAAGGTTTACACAGAAAAAATAACATGCCGTATCAATTGGAAGAGTGGAGAATGAAAACATTCATTGTGAATCTTTATGATTTACTTGGACATATCCTTGTAATCATATAAACCCCCAAGGTACACTAGAAACTGGATCAGAGCTTGGTATAATGTGCTGAATTTTGGTTGCAGAAATTAAGGGTAAAACATTTGTCTCCATGGGGACAGATCTATTACTGCACTTTTCAAAATGTCAAGGTTACATTTGAAAAGTAGTTGCAATTTTCTCTCTTTTTATAAAGATAATTCCCTGTTTGGACTTCACACATAAAAATCTGTGATTTAAAAATATTTGTCTTCACAGTATTAAATTAATAATCCCAACCTAACATGGCTTAGGGTACAACATACGTGTTTTTTAATCTCCAGATTCCAGGAAAACATAGTGTTGTTAATTATTTAGTAATATTTTGTCTTTTGACCTCTGAGTTTTATAGGAGGTCATAGTTTGTATCAGAACCATTGTCAAATGAGAAATCTCTTTTGGAAATATTAATCCATAGAAAAAGGAAAGCACATTCCTATATGTTTCCCTTTAATATCACAGAAAACATGATGTCTTTGTTTTTTTATGTTAAAATATTTTTAAAAATTATTGCTGTCACCCTATCTCTGATAAGTTTATTTTTACCAGACAAAGAATTTACATTTGTGTGTACTTTATATGCCTTAAGTAAATCCTAATTACGAATGTAATGAGTGGAACTAAGCATTGCAATTATCTTTAAAACTATTAAATCACCAAACTTAATTGTGGTACAAATGTTAAAATTATTAGTAGCTCTTTGGAGGTAGATATTTGATAGTAATATTTCATGAGATGGGATGGTAAATATGAAATAAAATTCTCATAAAGAATTTTAAAGAGTACAGGTCTTTCACCTCCTTGGTTAAATTTATTCCTAGATATTTTATTCTTTTTGATTTGATTGTAATGGGATTTTTTTCCTGATTTCTCTTTCTGATAGTTCAATATTAGTGTATAGAAATGCAACAGATTTCTGTACATTAATCTTGTATCCTGCAACTTTACTGAATTTATTTATTAGTTCTAATAGTTTTTTTGAAGACTTTAGGGTTTTCTATATATAGTTGGTTATTTGCAAATGGTGACAATTTTACTTCTTCCCTTCCCATTTGGATGCCTTTCACTTCTTTTTCTTATCTGGTTGTTGTGGCTAGGACCTCCAATACTGTGTTAAATAGACGTGGAAAGAATGAGCATCTGAAAAGTGTAAGACATTGATGAAAGAAATTGAAGATGATGCAAATAAATGAAAAGATATTCCATGTTCATGGATTTGAAAAATTAATATTGTTAAAATGTCCATACTACCCAAAGCAATCTACAGATTGAATGCAATCCCTATCAAAATACCAATGAACATTTTTCACAGAACTAGAACAAATAATCCTAAAATTTATATGGAATCACAAAAAGACCCCAAATCACTCAAGCAATCTTGAGAAAAAAGAAGAAAGGTATTATGAAGGTTTTGTGCTCCCTGACTTCAGACTATTATACAAAGCTACAGTAATTAAGATGGCAAGGTACTAGACACTAACAGACACCTAGATCAATGGAACAGAATAAAGAGTGCAGAAATAAACCCACACACATGTAGTCAATTTATCTACAAGAAAGGAAGCAAGAATATACAATGGGGAAAAGATAGTTTCTTTAACAAATGGTGTTGGGAAAACTGGACAACTACATGAACCTAGATCATTTTCTCACACTATACGCAGAAATAAACTCAAAATAGATTAAAGTCCTGAATATAAGACCCGAAACCATAAAACTCTTAGAAGAAAATATAGACAGTATGCTCTTTGACATTTGTCTCAGCAATAGTTTTTGGATGTGTCTCCACAGGCAAGGGAAACAAAAGCAAAAACAAACAAATGGAACCTAATCAATGTGAAAAGCTTTTGTATAGTGATGGAAACCATCAACAAAATGAAAAGGCAACCTACTGAATGGGAGAAGATATTTGCAAACAATATGTCTGATAAGGGATTAATATCCAAAATATATACAAAACTCATGCAACTCAATATCGAAAAGCACAACCCAATTAAAAAATGGGTAGAAGACCTGAATAGGCATTTTTCCAAGGAGACACAGAGAAATTTGTATCCCAATTTCAAAAAAGTTAAAATGTGAAAGAGAAAATGTACCTTAGCACTGAGAAAATATCCTATTTCTATTTTTGGTATTAAAGATTACATCATCAACTTGGCTTAATATAATCTCTCACAATGTAATACAGAGCAAAGAATTTGTTATTATCTACAATCAGAGATCTTCAATATGGTAATTAACAAGATATGTCATAATATTTTTAGCCAAGACTCATAATATATAAGAAATGAAAATATTTAAATTAATTTGGAATTTTTAAATTAAATTTAATTTACAACTCAACATCAAAAAAACAAACAACACAATTTTAAAATGGGCAGAAGAACTGAATAGACATTTTTCCAAAGAGGAAATGCAGGTAGCCAATAGACACATTAAAACATGCTCAACATCACTAATCATCAGGGAAATGCAAATCAAAACCAAGAGATATCACCTCACATGTGTCAGAATGGCTGTTGTCAAAAAGAACACAAATAAATGTTTGCAAGAATATGGAAAAAAGGGAACCCTCGTACACTGTTGGTGGGAATGTAAGTTGGTACAGCCACTGTAGAAAACAACATGGAGGTTTCTCAGGAAACTAAAAGTAGAACTACCATAAGACCCAGCAATTCCACTTCTGGATATATATCCAAAAAAACCAAAAACACTAATTTGAAAAGATATATGCACCCCAATGTTCATTGCAGCGTTATTCACAATAGCCAAGATATGGAAGCAACCTAAGTGTCTATCAATGGGTGAATGGATAAAGATGTTGTATATTTATCTAATGGAGTAAATATTACTCAGCCATAAAAGAGAGTGAAATGTTGCCATTTGTGACAACATAGGTGGATCTGGAGGGTGTTATGTTTAGTGAAATAAGTCAGACAGAGAAAGACAAATTCTGCATTTTTCACTTACATGTGGAATCTAAAAAATAAACAAATGTAACAAAACAGAAACGACTCACAGATACAGAGAACAAACTAATGGTTACTAGAGAGGAGAGGGGTGAGAGGAGGGACAAATAAGGAGACTAAAAGCTACAAACTACTAGATATAAAATAAATAATTTACAAAGATGTAATATACAGCAGAGGGAATGTAGTCAATATTTTACAGTAACTTTGTAGAGAGTGCAATCTCTAAAATTATTGAATTACTCTGTTGTACACATGAGACTAATATAGTAAGTCAACTATATTTCAATGGAAAAAAATTTTAAGAAAATTCTTTAATTTTAATTTATTTATTAGAATCTTAACAAATATTTTTAAAAGTCTATTTAAGGAAATTCTGGTAGATGGCCAGTTGTAAAAGATCAGTAACTAGAAGCATTACACTAAAATTCCTATCACCATCCTAAGAATCAAGAGGATATATGGACAAGATTTAAGTAATTTTGTGGATGTCAGAGGATTATTTGCCTTTACTTTGGGCAACTCTTTTTAGTCTATAAACCATTTTTATAGAAAAACAACACATGAAATATGGCCTTTCTTTGCAGAAATTAAACAGTATATCTTTATGAGAAACATTTAAAACATGAAATATTTTAAGAAATATTTAGTTATATGAAATATTAAATATTTCAACTAAATATTACAAAATATCTTCTATATGTCAAAAACAGGCATTTGCACATGGGCTGTCTTATGTAATCTTCACAATAACCTTAATTCAATTTTAAAATGAGATTAGGCTTATGGAGACTAAGGATCTTGTTCAGAATCACTCAGGTAATTGATGGTCAATTTAAACTTTTAATTAAGATCTTCTACCGCAAGTCTAGTGCTATTTCACTACCTATGCTAACTCTAAATAAGTATTGGACATTCATTTGGACATTCAATAAATCTTTTATTTGTTCAGCAAATATTTACTAAATTCCTAATGTCTTAAGCTCTATGTTACATAGGGGAGATATAAGGGTTACCTTGACTGAACTCAAGTAAATTTTCTTCTCCTTCTATATGGAACATGTTTATCTCTGGCTGCTTTCAAAATATTCTATTTATCATTAGTTTTCATCAGTTTGTTGTGCCTTGATCCTTTTCTTTATTTTTTTAATCATGCTTGGGTTCCAATGATATTTTTGATTCTGTAAATTTATGTGTCTCAGGAAATTAGAGAAGTTTTAAGCCATATTTCTTCATACATTTATTTTGTCCCTTCATGTTTTTCTCTCCTGGAACTACAATTACCATATGTTAGATTATTTTAGATTTTTGCACCTTGAGTCTCTTCATTTTTTTTTCATTTTATCTTCTCTGTTACCCAATATAGGTAATTTATAATATATTGATTTATCTTAAAGTTTATTCACTCTATCTTCAGAGCTTCCCAATATGTTGTTAATCCCATAAGGTAAAATTTTTATTTCGGATATTTGTATATTCCACTTTTCAATTTCTTATTTGTTCTTCTTTCATACCTTCTATTCCTTTGCTGAGATTTCCTGTCTTTTCTTTCATTATCAACATATTTCCATATCCTTGAAGATAGTTACACTATCTGCTTTAAAATCTGTTCTGCTAGTTCCGAAATCTTCATCATCTCTAGTTTTGTCTCCATTGATTGATTTTTTTTTTTTCTTGAGTGTGGCACTTTTCTGTTTATTTGTAATTTGAGTAGTGTGGATTTGTGTCCAAACTACACAAAATATATTGTGAATTATACTTGTACAGATTCTAGATTATGTTATATTCCTCCAAAGAATATTGATTATTTTTTAAGCAGGCAGTCATCTTACAGAATTCACACTAGTTTTTTCTGTGTGATGCATGACAGCTGAAATCTCATTTCTCTTTTTAGCCTTAGCATGTCTGCTTGCAGTCTTATCCATGGATTTTGATTAGAGTTCAACCAGATATTTAGATATACCATGGTGTTTCAACCTTATCTTTCTTTTTAGAGAACTTCTTCCCAACCCACTTCACCCCCTCTTAACTTTTCAGCTGTGTAGTTGTCCCAAACACTGCCCTTTGGCTTATCAATCCAGTAAGAAAGTCTTCTCCCTTTCATAGTTTAGGTGCACCACGTTGCACTATTGGTGTTGGCCCTCAGGCTAAAAGTGGTGAAACCAGGAAACTTACCCATTATAATACTCTTTTACCAAGTGTTGAAACTCACCTAAAATGCCTACCTAATTTTCTCAGTCTCCAGTGACCTTAGATAGTTATTTCTTTTTACATATTCCCCTTTAGTTTATAGCTGTTATTTGTGGAAGTATTGGTCCAATAAGAGCTAATCAACCATTACCAAAAGAGAAATCTAAGAACATTAGATTATTTCTTTTATTGTAATGTAAATATTTAAAAGCTATACACTTCCCTGTGAAGATTGTTTTAGCTACATCTCACACATTTTGACATGGCAAGTTTTTATATTCATTCAGTTAAAAATATTTTCTAATATGCCCTATGATTTCTTCTTAACTTTCTTTTTAAGTTATTTAGAAGTGTTTAATTCTCAAACTGTTGGAGATTTTTCAAATATCTTTATATTGTACATTTCTATTTAATTCCATTGTGGTCAGGTAATATTGTCTGATTTTCATCTATTTAAATTTATTCCCAATGTGGCCTCAATTAGTAAACATTCTATGTCCACTTAAATAGAATATGTATTTTGTTGTTATTGGGTATAATGCTCTAAAGTGTCAATTTGATTAATAATTTTGCTCAAGTCTTCAATATTCTTACTGATTTTTACTTAATATTTCTAAAATTTAACAAAAGAGGTCTATTGAAATCTCACTGTGAAGGCAGGTCTGCTGGCAACAAATTCCTTTAATTTTTGTTCATCTGAGAAAATCTTTGTTCTTCACTTTTGAAAGATATTTTGTAGGGTACAGAATTATAGGTTGGTAGACTTTTTTTCTCAATACTTTAAATATTTCACTATGCTCTCTTGTTTCATGGTTTCTGAGAAGTTGAAGGTAATTCTTTGCTCTTCTATAGGTAAGATGTCTTTTTTCCTTTGGCTTCTTTCAGGATTTTTAAAATATATCTTTGATATTTTGTAGTTTGACTAGAATATGCCTGGGTGTAATTTTTGGTATCTGTCCTGCTTCACATTCTTTGAGCTTCTTAGATATGTGATTTCGTGTCTGACATTAATTGGGGGAAATTCTCAGTCATTATCATTTCAAATATTTCTTCAGTTTCTCTCTCTTTCTTCTCCTTCTGGTATTCCCGTTACTCATATGTTACACCTCTTGTAGTTGCTCCACAGTCCATGGATATTCTGTTTGTTTGCTTGTTTTCTAGTATTTTTCTCTTCACTTTTCAGTTTTGGAGGTTTCTATTGAGATATCCTCAAGCTCAGATATCCTCTTGCCTCAGCTGTGTTCATTCTTCTGATAAGCTCATCAAAGGCACTCTTCTTTTCTGTCATATTGTTTTTTATCTCTAGCATTTCTTTTTGATTTTTTCTTAGAATTTCCATTTCTCTGTTTACATTGTCCACCTGTTCTTTTTTTAAAATATTTATTTATTTATTTGGTTGTGCTGGGCCTTAGTTGTAGCTCCAGGGCTCCTTAGTTGTGGCATGCAAACTCTTAGTTGCAGCATGTATGTGGGATCTAGTTCCCTGACCAGGGATTGAACCAGGGCCTCCTGCATTGGGAGCATGGAGTCTTAGCCACTTAGTGCCACCAGGGAAGTCCCCATCCATCTGTTCTTGCATGTTTTTTACCTATGGATAGAGCCCCTAGCATGTTAATTATAGTTGTCTTAAATTCCCAGTCTGATAATTCCAACATCTCTGCCATGTCTGGTTCTGATACTTGCTCTGTCTCTTCAAATTATGTTTTCACCTTTTGGTATCCCTTGTAATTTTTTCTTGATAGCTATCCATGATGCAGCAGCTAAAAGGAACTGCTGTGAATAAGTCTTTAGTAATGTGGTGCTAAGATATGCAGAGAGGGAAAATGCTCTATAGTCCTATAATTAGGTCCCAATCCTTTAGTGAGCCTATGCCTCTGAACTGTGAACTTCACAAGTGTTTCTCAGAGTTTTTTTCACCACTTAGTAGGAGAGGATGGCTAGAGTTAGCTGTGTGTGGGTATTTCCCATCCCCAGGTTAGCTAGGCTCTGTTAATACGCAGGCAGCTTGGGCTTTAGTTAGCTGGTTTCTCTTGAGGGCAGGACCTATTAAGAAGAACAGAGTGTTCTGGAATATTTCAAAATGGTTCCTTTCCCTGCATCCCACCCACTCTGCCAAAACACAAGGGGAATCTTCTCTGATATTTGCTGTGGAATTCTGGTCAATCTCACAAAATTGTGGGGACCCCCCATAACTATTCTCCTGGAGATTTAAACTCTCATACTTGTCCACGCTGAGCCTGTAGCAATTCCTCAATTACAGTTTAGATTTTCCTACCACAGGCCTAGTTCCTGTGGCTACTCCACTTCTGAATCTCTGCTCCAGTGATCTGTGACTCCCTGTATCTACCTGTCTGTCTCTCCAATCTTTACAGCAGGGTTTGCTCTGTGTCCTCCCCTCTCTTATGGATCCAAGAAGATTTGTTGATTTTTCAGTCTTCCAGCTTCTTATTTGTTGTAAGGAGCAACTTCTGAGCTACTTATATGCAGAACTGGAAACCAGAAGTCCGCTTAGTTTTTGTATAGAATAATTCAGAAAACACAGAAATCATCTGTAAGTTTGTCAAAATTATATGGAGCCACTAATAGAAGAAAGCTACTTGAATGAATATTCTGTGAGTCATATAAAACAATTAACCAACATACTAAATTTCCATCAAGCTTTCTGGTGCTTTAACCAGGGAAATTACATTGCTATATAATATATTTAACAAAGAAATTTAGACACATTGCCTTTAAGATCTGGAATGAGACAAAGATTCTGCTATTACAAATACTTATTAACCTTTGACCAGAGGTCTTGGCTAGCATTATAAGATAAGAAAACAACGCTTACCAAAACAAGGGGCTCTGCATCACTGTGACTGCTCAAAGTGCATCCAGGTATCTAAGAAGTGGCTTTTCTCCGTGTCAGAGGTAAACTTGACGCCTAATATCATTCCTTCATGTCTAGTTTTAGATGATGATGATGATCCTTTATAGACAAATCTTATATCTGAAAAGCTCTGAAAACTGAACTTTTTTTGGAACTGCAATTGGTGGTCAAATCCCCTCCCGACCAGAATTTTTTTTTGTCATCAACACCTAAAATGAACTCACAAGAAGCTATTTATATTCTTTATTCCATGTAGTATTAAAATTGATCAATTTTGCTGCAGAAATATTCATGTGGACTTCCCCAGAACCCATGAGGGGTTTTATGTGACATATAGTATATGATCCTTCTTACTTCAAATTCTGAATTCCATGGTACCGATGACTCTGAGGGTTTGTAAAGAACTTGTTAAAGCAAACACTTATCAATAATATATTTTATTATATAATCCTCACAACAGTACTATGAAGTAGATACTAATATTATTCTTATTTAACAAATGAGAAAAGTGAGTAGCGGAGAGGTTAAATGAACTAACCTAAGGTCACACAGCTTGTAAGTAGCAGAACTGGAGTTTAACTAAGGCACCCTGGATCCAAAGCTCACACTTTTTACTGCTTTTCACTGTTTTGTTTTGTTTTTTTTTTTTTTACTGCTTTTCATTGTTCTTTCAATAACCTGGGGTGGGGCGGGGTGGTTTTTTTTGTTGACCCTACTCAAACTAAGATAAACTGCACCTTCCCCCTTTTCATTAAATTGAAAGAGAACTGTATAATCTTATTTAAATATTGGAATCTATACCATGTAACTAATCTATACCATGTAACTAATCTATACTATGTAATCTATACCATGTAACTTTACTTTTCTCTCAGTAAAGTTTAACTCAGTTTCTGGCTTGGATGCAAAGGAACTCCATTGTGAAAAGGTCTAGATGGCTATTTCCTCATTATCTGACAAGCTCTGTGACTTGTCTGTGCTTTATGTCTGAGAGCCAGGATGAAGGAGACCATAGAATATTCCATGGCATCTGGAAATATACAGGCTCACCTTTTTCTTAATGACACTAATGCAAATTTCACCAGCTCTTAACTTATCTAAGAGTTCTAAGTATGTACTTCTTCAGCCCATTGAAAAGATTTTTAGAAGTCAGAAAATCATAAGGAATCACAAATTGACCTAATTCACAGGATGTTGCTATTTAAGGTTGACCCACTTGATTGAAAGTTCTTGGCAGGCAGCTACTGCTTATTATTCTAGCCTGAGCATTTATTTCTTTTTTTCAGAAACAAAACAGTATCCTGGACATCACAATGCTAACAAAATGTATATTATTCCAAATTAAATACATTAGTCTAAGACAGAAGGTGACCAGAATACATGTCAGTTGGATCCCTGACAAGAGAAAAACTGCAGAAAAGTTTATTTATCAAATGTTTGTGTTCTAATTTTAGCTCTCAAGCAATCCATTAGTAAATGAAGCACAAAACACTTCCTTTATGTCTAGTTTGTTTATTTACATTTTTCATTTGTAAAATAAGAGAAATCTGCCAAATGTCCAGCATCTACAGTGAGGTTCTGCACATGATAAATGTTATTCAAGGATATATAAATATATAAAAAATATACATATGATCATTTTAGAGTGGCTAAACTATATCACAAGTAGGAAAAATATGCAATATATTATACATATATATAAATATTATATATACACATACCTATTAACTGGTTTCAATAAAAGCATCATATGTGTGTGAATATATATAGAAAAGAATAAATTCCTAGAAGGAAAGCAAATTTGTTATAAATTAAATAGTTACAAAGTTCAATGAAAGAATTTTCAAAGTAATGAAAATCAAAAATAAACAGAACAATTTATATGGCCAGGTGAATAAGATTACCACCAAAGGCAGGAAGGCTATTAGTACATAACTGTGCCATAAATAAAAATTAAGTTTCAGTACAGAAGTACAGCTTAATTCAAATTCTGAAAGCAGAGAGCATCATAAAATTCCATTAGCACATGGAAACAATTGTATCCTTGTATCATTTTTGATCTGAATATGTGTTCTGATTATTTGTTTTTATTTTTAGCAAAAGTGAGGTTTTTAGAGTTTAAACTCAGACATGGGGAATTTTAGTATTAGCTTTTCCTATACAGTTAAGCATAAAGTCACATAGATTAATAATCTATGAAGAACTATTACTTTACCTTTTTGAACAGATTGCTTCTCACATGTGAGAGTTTTGAGTAGGTACCACTTTGTCTTGCATTTCTTTCTTTTTACAATTTGTGAATATATAATACAGTTGCATGGTTCAGAATTCACAGTGATATAAAAAGATATATACACAATAGCAAGTTCACAACTTTTCTTGAACCCATTGGAGTGCTGAGGTTTCAAGCCAGCTAACTGGCCCAAAAATCTAAGAAAAATTCTGGAGCTTGCAGGAAAACATATGATATGAGCAGTGGCTTACCAGGATGGGATGCAGCTGGATAAGAAGGGTTAAGCTGGGGTTGTGGTCCAACCAGTAGAGATTGAATGTGCACTGGCAAGAGGGTGAAGGCCCTCGGAACTGCAAATACTAGAGGAGTCTGCCAACTGAGGACTCAGAAAATTTTGACAGATTTCAGAGAAAATCTCCCTTGTGGTGCAGAACTGAAGGAGGAAAACAGCAGCTGCTATGGGAGCATCACAAAGCTCAACTGAGGTATTTCTTCTCTATCTTCCCTACAAAACCAGAAACCTTACCCTGTGCCTGGGGCAGGCAGGGGAGGGGAGAAGGTGAGCACCCACTGGTGCTCTTAGGGCTCTAGTGATAACCCATTGCAGCTAGGGGAAGGAAACAGGAAAAAAACAAACTTCAAACCCTAGAAGAAGGACATAAAGATGTACTGGACTCAGAACTATAAAGCAAGTTACAGGACTGAGAACCAGGGACACAGTGCCTAAAACAAGACTTAATCAAGAACAACCATGCCCTGCCCAAAGCACACACCCCAGGAAAAGAAACATCAAGTAACAGTTTCCAAAAAGCAGATCTTCACCGAGGCCCAATGTAGAGAGAAGACCAAAAGATTAGCATGGAATAGGCATTGAACTAAAAAACCCTCTGCAAGCCCCTACCCTAAACATAAATATCATTAGAAGAATATGAGACCTATGGTACCCTGAGAGTAACCATAGCAACAACAAGCCTGAAAACCAGGTGTTTTTTTTTTAAATAAATTTTATTTATTTATTTATTTATTTATTTATTATTATTATTAATTTTTGGCTGTGTTGGGTCTTCGTTTCTGCGCAAGGGCTTCCTCTAGTTGTGGCAAGTGGGGGGCCACTCTTCATCGCGGTGCGCGGGCCTCTCACTATCGTGGCCTCTCTTGTTGCGGAGCACAGGCTCCAGATGCGCAGGCTCAGTAGTTGTGGCTCACGGGCCCAGTTGCTCCGTGGCATGTGGGATCTTCCCAGACCAGGGCTCGAACCCATGTCCCCTGCATTGGCAGGCGGATTCTCAACCACTGCGCCACCAGGGAAGCCCTGAAAACCAGGTTTTAATAGGTGAAATAAATTTCTTCCCCCCGAAGTCCTAGCAGAAAGAAAATCATGCCTATTTCCAAGCATAAAAACTATTTACCTTAATCTCTTCTGACCTACACAAGATATTTATCTTCCAGGAATAAATTAGGATGCATACAAAAAGGCAAGGATAACAAAGCACATTTCAAAGAAACAGAGCAATCATTAGAACACTTATATGACACAGGTGTTGGAAGTATCTGAGAGGGAATTTAAAATACATATGATTAATATGTAAAAGGCTGTAAGGGGAAAAGTGGGCAACATGCAAGACAGGTGGTCAAATTCAGCAGAGAGATGGAAATTATAAGAAAAAATTAAATAGAAACAACAAAAATCCAAAACACAGTGACAGAGATGAAAAGAATATCTTCAACAGGCTTAATAGCAAACTGGGCACAGCCAAGGAAAGAATCTGAATACTTGAAGATAGGTCTACAGAAATCACCCAAGGTGGAATGCAGACTATGACTAAGGAACCTACAGATGAGTGAAATGAACAACTGAAGTGAGTGAGGAAAAAAAAGCCAACCTAAGTAACTCTGGAAAACAGTGTTTTGACTGAATAATGTAAGGCTTAAGACACAACAGATTGTAAAGAAACATTGTAGTCTAGTTGGGAAACTTGTTTTACACACTTGTGGGACATATTATCAAACTGCTTTATATGAATACTAGGCTTGAACAAATAAATAAATTGCAGATTTCTCACTGTTGGAGGAAAATGGAGGTGCATGTCAAGAGGACACAGAATCCACATTTAAAAAGAGCTCTCAATGACCAAGGCTGAAGTAATTTGAGCAAAAAAAATAAATAATAGGAGTATTGGATTTTAACCCAAAAATAAAATAAATATCCATAAATCTGAAGACTTCAGGTTTCAGCCCAACATGTAAACTGGTTGAAGATCATTACTCTTACCCTTACAATAAGAAAAATGCTAGAGAAATGGAAAATCAGTGACTTTCTCAGACCCATCAGAGGACTAAGTTCACAGGACAAACTGCATTCCTAAAGCCCAAAGAGTTAAAGTACTTGATGTTTGCTTACCTGAAGCAGAAACTGTCAGTCAAAGATTCCTTATCTAGTAAGAATTAGGAATTGCCAAAGATATACAATGGAGAAAAGACAGTCTCTTCAATAAGTGGTGCTGGGAAAACTGGACAGCTACATGTAAAAGAATGAAATTAGAACACTCCCTAACACCATACACAAAAATAAGCTCAAAATGGATTAAAGACCTAAATGTGAGGCAAGACACTATAAAACTGTCAGAGGAAAACATAGGAAGAACACTCTTTGATATAAATCACAGCAAGATCTTTTCTGACCCACCTCCTAGAGTAATGGAAATAAAAACAAAAATAAACAAATGGGACCTAATGAAACTTAAAAGCTTTTGCACAGCAAAGGACACTATAAACAAGATGAAAAGACAACCCTCATATGGAGAAAATATTTGCAAACGAATCAGTGGACAAAGGATTAATCTCCAAAATATATAAACAGCTCATGCAGCTCAATATTAAAAAAATGAATAACCCAATCCAAAAATGGGCAGAAGACCTAAATAGACATTTCACCAAAGAAGACATACAGATGGCCAAGAGGCACATGAAAAGCTGCTCAACATCACTAATTAATAGAGAAATAGAAATCAAAACTACAAGGTATCACCTCACACTGGTTAGAATGGGCATCATGAGAAAATCTGCAAACAACAAATGCTGGAGAGGGTGTGGAGAAAAGAGAACCCTCTTGCACTGTTGGTGGGAATGTAAACTGATACAGCCACTATGGAGAACAGTATGGAGATTCCTTAAAAAACTAAAAATAGAATTACCATATGACCCAGCAATCCCACTGCTGGGCATATACCCAGAGAAAACCATAATTCAAAAAGACACATGAACCCCAATGTTCATTGCAGCACTATTTACAGTAGCTAGTTCATGGTAGCACCCTAAATGCCCATCAACAGACGAATGGATAGAGAAGATGTGGTACATATATACAGTGGAATATTACTTAGCCATAAAAAAGAATGAAATTGGGTCATTTGTAGAGGCGTGGATGGACCTAGAGACTGCCATACAGAGTGAAGTAAGTCAAAAAGAGAAAAACAAATATAGTATATTAACACATATATATAGAATCTAGAAAAATAGTACAGATGAACCAGTTTGCAAGGCAGAAACAGAAACACAGATGTAGAGATCAAACATATGGACACCAAGTGGGGAAAGCGGTGGGGGTGGTGGTGGGATGAATTGGGAGATTGGGATTAACATATATACTCTAATATGTATAAAATAGATAACTAATAAGAACCTGCTGTATAAAAAATAAATAAAATAAAATTTAAAAGTAAATTAATTAATTAAAAAAATAAAGAATTAGGAATTGCCAGAGGCTGCAGAGGGGACCCCCAACTGTCACAGCTTTTCCTCCAGGAATACCAACAGGTTTTTGTTGGAAGAGCTAAGAAAGCTCCTCAAGTGACTCTGTGACAGGGAGAAGAAAAAAGTAGCCACTGTGAAGCCCTCCCAGACGCTTCTCTCTAAATAAAGACCTAATCTCCAGGATAAAGGACATCACCAGAGGGCAATACTGAGAACTTATCTCAGCTTGGAGAAAGGAAATCCACCTTAACTCTGGCTTGATCCTGACTTCCCATCTCACCTAAGGGGGGAAAAAAGCCACAGTTTACATGGAAAATAGCTTCAAGGAAATATGCTGGAAACACTGAGATTGGAGAGGGAATTGGGGGCCAGGAGAGATGAAAGCTGTACTCCTGGAGGAGGAGCAGAAATACTTCATAGGCCAAACTCCTGAGACACAGGCCCATTAAAAGACTGAGGCTTAATATGGAGGTTAAACACACCCTCTTTTCCACCATCACCTGTCACAACACTAACAAACATCCAGAAATAATGACAGTGGATTAAAGCTTAAAAACTTTAAGGCACAAACAATCTCTAAAGAAGAGTACACAAAGAAACTGAAAGCCAAGAGGGGAGAAAAAACAAGATCATCAGAGTAAGTCAAAGCCTCTAGTGCCTATAACTAAAATAAACATTAAAGTTACCCCAACTCTTACCCAAATTAACATAAATCTCATACTGATGGCCTATTTACCTCAGTAGCTATTACCCTATGCAATATGTCTGATCTCAACAAAATTTATTTGGCATGCCAAAAGGCAAAAATAAATACCATCTAAAGAGACAAAGCAAACATCAGAACCAGACGCAAATATAAAAAAGATGTTGGAATTATCTTACAGGAAATTTTAAGTAACAATGACTAATATGATAAAGACTTTCAAGGAAAAAGTAGACAACACGCAAGACCAGATGGAATGCCAGCTGAAAAATGGAAACTTAATTTAAAAAAATAAAAAAGAGGGCTTCCCTGCTGGCGCAGTGGTTGAGAATCTGCCTGCCAATGCAGGCGACACGGGTTTGAGCCCTGGTCTGGGAAGATCCCACATGCCGCGGAGCAACTAGGCCCGTGAGCCACAATTACTGAGCCTGCGTGTCTGGAGCTTGTGCTCTGCAACAAGAGAGGCCACGATAGTGAGAGGCCCGCGCACCGCAATGAAGAGTGGCCCCCACTTGCCACAACTAGAGAAAGCCCTCGCACAGAAACGAAGACCCAACGCAGCCATAAATAAATAAATTAATTAATTAAAAATCTTTAAAAAAAAAAAAAGAAAGAAAGAAAGAAAAAGGAAATGCTAGAAATAAAAAACGCAGTATTTGAAATGAAGACTGCCTTTGATGGGCGTGTCAGTAGATTGACATGGCTGAGGAAAAAATCAGTGAGATTGAACATAAGTAAATAGCAACTTCTCAAATTGAAATGCAAAGAGGAAAATGAAGAAAATGAAAAGCACAGGATAGAACAGAACAGAACACAATAGAATAGAACAGAATATCTAAGAACTGTGGAGCAAGATCAAAAGCTGCAACATGCATATAATTGGAGTATCAGAAATAAAAGAATAAGAGAACAGAGCAGATGGAATATTTGCAGAAATAATAGCTGAGAACTTTTGAAATTAATGATGATACCAAACCACAGAACCAGGAAGTTTACATAACAGCAGCAGGGTAATAACTCAAAACACTACACAGACAAATCATAGCCAAACTGCAGAAAACCAAAGATAAAGAGAAAATATTGATGGAATCCAGGAATTGGAGAACACTTTCCATACAGAGGAACAAGGAGAGAGTTACAGCAGACTTCTCATTTTTTTTAAAATAAATGCAAGCAAGAAAAGAGTGAAATGAAAAGGTCTATGACCTTCCATCTGCAAGCTGGAAAGCCAGTGGTTGTAATTCAGTCCAAGTCCAAAGGATTGAGCACCAGAAGTGCTAATGTCTGAGGGCAGGAGAAGATAGATTTCCCAGCTTAAGCAAAGAAGGCAAACTTGCTCTTCCTCTGCCTTTTTGTTGTGTTCAGGCACTCAACAGATTGGATGATGCCCACCTGCATTGGTGAGGGTGAGCTTCTTTACTCAGTCTACCAATTCAAATGCTAATCTGTTCCAGAAACTCCCTCACAGGCACACTCACAAATAATGTCCTAACAGCTCACTAGACATTGCTTAGTTCAGTGAAGCTGACACATAAAACTCTCTCACACCCAGGGTAGTGGTCTGGGCCCTTCATTTTTTCAGGACTAGCAAGAGTCTCCCTCCTTTCCAATTTTGAAAAATGCTAGCAGCTCCCTTGCTGTATTTGTCCCCCCAGCCTACCCTCACTCCAAAGCCTCAGGATTCTCTCCTCCTCATGCTTCCCACCTGCAAAAGATTCCACTGACACAGGCTTTTAAAAGTAAAGATTTAAAAACCAGTAAGGAAACATGTCTTCAAGGGACACTACAAGGCAATCCAGCTACCCATACAAAGACATAAAAGATTTTTAGAGAAAGTGAAAAGACAAAAATACAATTAGAGGGAAACAAAAAACCCCAATAAATATTACAATAAACTACCCTGCCGTATCTTTACCAAAGATCAAACTCTTGTTTCAAATACTACAGAAGACCGCCAAATAGGGATAAAACTTAACCATTTTTGTGGTTCTTAAACTACCAAGATGGAGCATATTTCGTTTGTCAGGTCACCTCTGAACAATTGTCTTTCTTGTGACTGGAAAGAACACTTTGATAAGCTACATTTTGGAGGGAGGGTGGAGAGCAATGATTCAAACTCAAAAGCCGTCATATAGTAACAAGAAACTACCTTCAAAGAATAGATGCAGTTACCTATAGGGAGTATGTTTTATTAGGTGCCAAAGTAGGGATAACCCTTAACTTGATTAAATATTAATCAGTGATGCTTTACAACTCAAGGTAAAAAGCAGTCATACTGAAGAAATATTTATGTATCCTTTTCCAGAGACCGAAGATAAATTAAAGTCTCCCTTTACACAAGGCTTTACTAAATTTTCATTTAACATTTTAGAAATGTTACAATTTAATTTTTTAATACATTTTAAATCATCACAGTAACCTAATTTGTATCTGTAAATACTTCAGTGAAGTCACTGTAATTATTTAATAGTGTGAAAAGTCACAATTTTAGGTTGGTTTTCTACATATGTATTTTTTTAAGTATTGAGAACACAATAAAAAATTTGCAATTAGTTTCATAGAGATATAGAACTATTAGATTTTTCTGATAGGGAAATCAGACACTCAGGGTTCTCTTTTAAGCTTCCTCCTTCTCCCTATTTTGTTTGTTTTTCTCCAGGTTGTATTTTTTTAATGGCTGAAGAAGTGGGGAGAGCAGGCATAGTGGAGAGGGAGTGAAGAAGTGTCTGTGAAGGGGGAGACTTCATTGTACAGAATGGTCATTAACTGTGATGCAAACGCCAATGTTTCCATGGAAACCTCTGTCCACTACAGAATATACTAGAGCAATTTTTGAACCATTTGTCCATTTGATTAATTATGTCTTTGTGCCGAAGGCAGCTTGGCTTGATTGTCTCATCATGTATTAGAGAAGCTACTGCTCTAACAAATGGGCCTATTGTTTTGGGCCTATTCATCTTAGTGCATCCCTGCGAGCTGATAGACATTTCAACAAAATGACTGTCCCTTAATGAGCTGCAGCCTGTCAGAATTGTTTAGGGCTTCCTGTGAGGCGCAGACCATGGTCATGACAGCCTCAGTTATTATGACAATGAGTAGGATGTCTGTAAAAGAGTCTATATAAATACAATGACCCTCGTTTTGAAATAACATAGTTGCTTTTTAATTATCAAACTTATGTATATTATAGTCACAGAACACTCCTGAATTTTGTTCCAACTAAGTTATAGTTTTCTGACAAACTAAATGAACATGACCACCAAATTAAAAAGTGTAAAACATTTTTCTTAATTTGATAGGATTGTTCTTGATTTCTAGTTATCCGAAAAAATGTTATGCAATCACGGAAACTAGCTAATGGAAGCAAAACCAACATTTTTCATATATTTTCTTATATTATGATGATATTCATGCTGAGATTTTAGCACTCTAAAATGAGTAAAAGCTAATTTTACTTGAATAAATATTCCTCATAAAAAAAGCAAAACAAAACAAAAACAATACTTTAAAAAAAAAAAAACTTGAGGAGGACCCATAATATTTAAAAAGAAGTAAATATATATCTTAGTAAATGAGATAAATATGACATTTCTAGCACCCCTGACTATGTGTGAGGTGGTAGAATAATAACCTACTCTGGGGTAAGAGTATGCACCTGTTGATTTGCTCTGAAGACTTGGGAGTATTGTAACCCCAAAGTCCAAGGGTCTTTCACAGAGGTCAGTACTTAATAATGATGTGTTTTCCTGTCCACAGTAAATTGTAATAATTCTACTAAAAAAGAAGGAACATATTGGCAATTTTGATTTCATGTTTGCTCAAAGCAAGAGCAAATTCTCCCTCAGAACAGATGAATGCACTTTCTAAGAGGGATGGTGTGCCAGTCACAGCCAGAGTCAACACGCCTGAAACATCCCCTTTGCCAAAAGTTAATTATGACACTTGAGAAAAGCTTCCTGTATGTTTTTAAATTGTGTATTTCAGTTTTACTTCTCTAGCTCTTCTGTGCAGGGAACAGTGATGGAGCATCATTGTGTATGGTCTATGCTTCCTTTCACTATTTCTCCATACAAAGTCAATGATTGAGTTGTGTCCGTAAAATTCACAGATGGAAATCACCATTCTGTAGCTACCAACAGCGACACTTAATCAGTTAATAACTGAGGATTAAACTTAATTCAGATTAATTTGTATTAGTATAGAGTTTGTAAATCAATTGCTTTCATATTAATTTACATGTTGTCTAGACATGACATCATGTTGATTCTTTGTGTGGTTCAACTACTAATTACAGACTTTGAGGGTAACAAATGCAAAGTTTTTGTTTAAAGCTCTAAACAAAAATCAAGGCTGGAGTGGTGGTCCAGTTTGTTTTAGGTTAGGATTTTTTTTAAGCTAGGTACGAAACTACATGTTATAGTCTGGAATGAAAAAAATTTAATCTGTTTAACATGGACATGGCTTCTGATAAAGATAAAAAGGGATAGATGTAATTGCTGATGAGATAAATTTTAGAAAAAGAAGAAAATTGTTAAAAATTAGACCAATATCCCCAAAACTCAATTGATATGTAAGAGACTGATCATTATTAAAATGATTAGTACTTACAGATTTCAGTTTGCATTTCTATCTGTTCCATTCAGAGGCTAAACCTTTACATAATGAAGTAACTGTTCTGTGGAAAACATTTATTTAATTCTGATAATTCATTTAATTCTATATTTTGAACTTCTCAGAGTTTAATGGTCTTAATTTTCTGAATAGAGTAGGCAGTTGTGGTAAAAAGTAAACAAACTAAAATAAATAGGAAACATTTCCTTCATTTCTCTCCAGGATCCAAAAATGAAATTGGTGGCCTATGTTCGAGTTGGAGAAACATTATCAAATTTCATTCATTTTCTTTTTTTTAATTTTTTTTTATTTTTTTATTTTTAGAAATTTCATGTAATGTCTGAAACATTTATATTAACATATTTCCATACATATTTCCATACAAATACAAATATAAGATTTTTAGAAATTTCATGTAATGTCTGAAACATTTATATTAACATATTTCCATACAAATAACCCAATGAAAGTTTAGTATTAGTTGTTTTGTTTGTTTTTTTATACTGCAGGTTCTTATTAGGCATCAGTTTTATACACATCAGTGTATACATGTCAATCCCAATCGCCCAATTCAGCACACCACCATCCCCACCTCATTGCAGTTTTCCCCCCTTGGTGTCCATATGTCCATTCTCTACATCTGTGTCTCAACTTCTGCCCTGCAAACTGGCTCATCTGTACCATTTTTCTAGGTTCCACATACATGCATTAATATACGATATTTGTTTTTCTCTTTCTGGCTTACTTCACTCTGTATGACAGTCTCTAGATCCATCCACTTCTCAACAAATGACTCAATTTCGTTCCTTTTTATGGCTGAGTAATATTCCATTGTATATATGTACCACAACTTCTTTATCCATTCGTCTGTTGATGGGCATTTAGGTTGCTTCCATGACCTGGCTATTGTAAATAGTGCTGCAATGAACATTCGGGTGCACGTGTCTTTTTGAATTACGGTTTTCTCTGGGTATATGCCCAGTAGTGGGATTGCTGGGTCATATGGTAATTCTATTTTTAGTTTTTTAAGGAACCTCCATATTGTTCTCCATAGTGGCTGTATCAATTTACATTCCCACCAACAGTGCAAGAGGGTTCCCTTTTCTCCACACCCTCTCCAGCATTTGTTGTTTGTAGATTTTCTGATGATGCCCATTCTAACTGGTGTGAGGTGATACCTCATTGTAGATTTGATTTGCATTTCTCTAATAATTAGTGATGTTGAGCATCTTTTCATGTGCTTCGTGGCCGTCTGTATGTCTTCTTTGGAGAAATGTCTATTTAGGTCTTCTGCCCATTTTTGGATTGGGGTGTTTGTTTCTTTGATATTGAGCTGAATGAGCTGTTTATATATTTTGGAGATTAATCCTTTGTCCGTTGATTCATTTGCAAATATTTTCTCCCATTCTGAGGGTTGTCTTTTCGTCTTGTTTATGGTTTCCTTTGCTGTGCAAAAGCTTTGAAGTTTCATTAGGTCCCACTTGTTTATTTTTGTTTTTATTTCCATTACTCTAGGAGGTGGATCGAAAAAGATCTTGCTGTGATTTATGTCAAAGAGTGTTCTTCCTATGTTTTCCTCTAAGAGTTTTATAGTGTCCAGTCTTATATTTAGGTCTCTAATCCATTTTGAGTTTATTTTTGTGTATGGTGTTAGGGAGTATTCTAATTTCATTCTTTTACATGTGGCTGTCCAGTTTTCCCAGCACCACTTATTGAAGAGACTGTCTTTTCTCCATTGTATATCTTTGCCTCCTTTGTCATAGATTAGTTGACCATAGGTGCGTGGGTTAATCTCTGGGCTTTCTATCTTGTTCCATTGATCTATGTTTCTGTTTTTGTGCCAGTACCATATTGTCTTGATTACTGTAGCTTTGTAGTATAGTCTGAAGTCAGGGAGTCTGATTCCTCCAGCTCCATTTTTTTGCCTCAAGACTGCTTTGGCTATTCGGGGTCTTTTGTGTCTCCATACAAATTTTAAGATGATTTGTTCTAGCTCCGTAAAAAATGCCATTGGTAATTTGATAGGGATTGCATTGAATCTGTAGATTGCTTTGGGTAGTATACTCATTTTCACAATGTTGATTCTTCCAATCCAAGAACATGGTATATCTCTCCATCTGTTGGTATCATCTTTCATTTCTTTCATCAGTGTCTTATAGTTTTCTGCATACAGGTCTTTTGTCTCCCTAGGTAGGTTTATTCCTAGGTATTTTATTCTTTTTGTTGCAATGGTAAATGGGAGTGTTTCCATAATTTCTCTTTCAGATTTTTCATCATTAGTGTATAGGAATGCAAGAGATTTCTGTGCATTAATTTTGTAACCTGCAACTTTACCATATTCATTAATTAGCTCTAGCAGTTTTCTGGTGGCAGTTTTAGGATTCTCTATGTATAGTATCATGTCATCCGCAAACAGTGACAGTTTTACTTCTTCTTCTCCAATTTGTATTCCTTTTATTTCTTTTTCTTCTCTGATTGCCGTGGCTAGGACTTCCAGAACTATGTTGAATAATACTGGTGAGAGTGGACATCCTTGTCTCGTTCCTGATCTTAGAGGAAATGCTTTCAGTTTTTCACCATTGAGAATGATGTTTGCTGTGGGTTTGTCATATATGGCCTTTATTATGTTGAGGTAGGTTCCCTCTATGCCCACTTTCTGGAGAGTTTTTATCAGAAATGGGTGTTGAATTTTGTCAAAAGCTTTTTCTGCATCTATTGAGATGATCATATGGTTTTTATTCTTCAATTTGTTAATATGGTGTATCACATTGATTGATTTGCGTATATTGAAGAATCCTTGCATCCCTGGGATAAATCCCACTTGATCGTGGTGTATGATCCTTTTAATGTGTAGTTGGATTCTGTTTGCTAGTATTTTGTTGAGGATTTTTGCATCTATATTCATCAGTGATATTGGTCTGTAATTTTCTTTTTTTGTAGTGTCTTTGTCTGGTTTTGGTATCAGGGTGATGGTGGCCTCATAGAATGAGTTTGGGAGAGTTCCTTCCTCTGCAATTTTTTGGAAGAGTTTGAGAAGGATGGGTGTTAGCTCTTCTCTAAATGTTTGATAGAATTCACCTGTGAAGCCATCTGGTCCTGGACTTTTGTTTGTTGGAAGATTTTTAATCACAGTTTCAATTTCATTACTTGTGATTGGTCTGTTGATATTTTCTGTTTCTTCCTGATTCAGTCTTGGAAGGTTATACCTTTCTAAGAATTTGTCCATTTCTTCCAGGTTGTCCATTTTATTGGCATAAAGTTGCTTGTAGTAGTCTCTTAGGATGTTTTGTATTTCTGCGGTGTCTGTTGTAACTTCTCCTTTTTCATTTCTGATTTTATTGATTTGAGTCCTCTCCCTCTTTTTCTTTTTTTTTTTTTTTTTTTTTTTTTTAAATATTTATTTATTTTTGGCTGTGTTGGGTCTTCGTTTCTGTGCGAGGGCTTTCTCTAGTTGAGGAGAGCGGGGGCCACTCTTCATCGCGGTGCGCGGGCCTCTCACTGTCGCGGCCTCTCTTGTTGCGGAGCACAGGCTCCAGACGCGCAGGCTCAGTAGCTGTGGCTCGCGGGCCTAGTCGCTCCGGGGCATGTGGGATCTTCCCAGACCAGGGCTCGAACCCGTGTCCCCTGCATTGGCAGGCAGATTCTCAACCGCTGCGCCACCAGGGAAGCCCTCCCTCTTTTTCTTGATGAGTCTGGCTAATGGCTTATCAATTTTGTTTATGTTCTCAAAGAACCAACTTTTAGTTTTATTGATCTTTGCTATTGTTTTCTTTGTTTCTATTTCATTTATTTCTGCTCTGATCTTTATGATTTCTTTCCTTCTGCTAACTTTGGGTTTTGTTTGTTCTTCTTTCTCTAGTTTCTTTAGGTGTAATGTTAGATTGTTTACTTGAGATTTTTCTTGTTTCTTTAGGTAGGCTTGTATAGCTATAAACTTCCCTCTTAGAACCGCTTTTGCTGCATCCCATAGGTTTTGGGTCGTCGTGTTTTCATTGTCATTTGTCTCTAGGTATTTTTTTATTTCCTGTTTGATTTCTTCAGTGATCTCTTGGTTATTTAGTAATGTATTGTTTAGCCTCCATGTGTTTGTCTTTTTTACGTTTTTTTCCCTGTAATTCATTTCTAATCTCATAGCGTTGTGGTCAGAAAAGATGCTTGATATGATTTCAATTTTCTTAAATTTACTGAGGCTTGATTTGTGACCCAAGATGTGATCTATCCTGGAGAATGTTCCGTGTGCAGTTGAGAAGAACGTGTAATCTGCCGTTTTTGGATGGAATGTCCTATATATATCAATTAAATCTATCTGGTCTATTGTGTCATTTAAAGCTTCTGTTTCCTTATTTATTTTCATTTTGGATGATCTGTCCATTGGTGTAAGTGAGGTGTTAAAGTCCCCCACTATTATTGTGTTACTGTCGATTTCCTCTTTTATAGCTGTTAGCAGTTGCCTTATGTATTGAGGTGCTCCTATGTTGGGTGCATATATATTTCTAATTGTTATATCTTCTTCTTGGATTGATCCCTTGATCATTATGTAGTGTCCTTCCTTGTCTCTTGTAACATTCTTTATTTTAAAGTCTATTTTATCTGATATGAGTATAGCTACTCCAGCTTTCTTTTGATTTCCATTTGCATGGAATATCTTTTTCCATCCCCTCACTTTCAGTCTGTATGTGTCCCTAGGTCTGAAGTGGGTCTCTTGTAGACAGCATGTATATGGGTCTTGTTTTTGTATCCATTCAGCCAGTCTATGTCTTTTGGTTGGGGCATTTAATCCATTCACGTTTAAGGTAATTATCGATATGTATGTTCCTATGACCATTTTCTTAATTGTTTTGGGTTTGTTTTTGTAGGTCCTTTTCTTCTCTTGTGTTTCCCACTTAGAGAAGTTCCTTTAGCATTTGTTGTAGAGCTGGTTTGGTGGTGCTGAATTCTCTTAGCTTTTGCTTGTCTGTAAAGCTTTTGATTTCTCCATCAAATCTAAATGAGATCCTTGCTGGGTAGAGTAATCTTGGTTGTAGGTTCTTCCCTTTCATCACTTTAAGTATTTCATGCCACTCCCTTCTGGCTTGCAGAGTTTCTGTTGAGAAATCAGCTGTTAACCTTATGGGAGTTCCCTTGTATGTTATTTGTCGTTTTTCCCTTGCTGCTTTCAGTAATTTTTCTTTGTCTTTAATTTTTGCCACTTTGATTACTATGTGTCTCGGCGTGTTTCTCCTTGGGTTTATTCTGTATGGGACTCTCTGCGCTTCCTGGACTTGGGTGGCTATTTCCTTTCCCATGTTAGGGAAGTTTTCGACTATAATCTCTTCAAATATTTTCTCAGGTCCTTTCTCTCTCTCTTCTCCTTCTGGGACCCCTATAATGCGAATGTTGTTGCGTTTAATGTTGTCCCAGAGGTCTCTTAGGCTGTCTTCATTTCTTTTTATTCTTTTTTCTTTAGTCTGTTCCGCAGCAGTGAATTCCACCATTCTGTCTTCCAGGTCACTTATCCGTTCTTCTGCCTCAGTTATTCTGCTATTGATTCCTTCTAGTGTAGTTTTCATTTCAGTTATTGTATTGGTCATCTCTGTTTGTTTGTTCTTTAATTCTTCTAGGTCTTTGTTAATCATTTCTTGCATCTTCTCAATCTTTGCCTCCATTCTTATTCCGAGGTCCTGGATCATCTTCACTATCATTATTCTGAATTCTTTTTCTGGAAGGTTGCCTATCTCCACTTCATTTAGTTGTTTTTCTGGGGTTTTTTCTTGTTCCTTCATCTGGTACATAGCCCTCTGCCTTTTCATCTTCTCTGTCTTTCTGTAACTGTGGTTTTTGGTCCACAGGCTGCAGGATTGTAGTTTTTCTTGCTTCTGTTGTCTGCCCTCTGGTGGTTGAGGCTATCTAAGAGGCTTGATGGGAGGCTCTGGTGGTGGGTAGAGCTGACTGTTGCTGTGGTGGTCAGAGCTCAGTAAAACCTTAATCCACTTGACTGTTGATGGGTGGGGCTGGGTTCCCTCCCTGTTGGTTGTTTTGCCTGAGGCAACCCAACACTGGAGCCTACCCAGTGCTCTTTGGTGGGGTTAATGGCAGACTCTGGGAGGGCTCATGCCAAGGAGAACTTCCCAGGACCTCTGCTGCCAGTGTCCTTATCCCCACGGTGAAACAGAGCCACCACTCGCCTCTGCAGGAGACCCCCCAACACCAGCAGGTACGTCTGGTTCAGTCTCCCCCAGGGTCACTGCTCCTTCCCCTGGGTCCCGATGCACACATTACTTTGTGTGTGCCCTCCAAGAGTGGGGTCTGTGTTTCCCCCAGTCCTGTCACAGTCCTGCAATCAATTCCCACTAGACTTCAAAGTCTGATTCTCTAGGAATTCCTCCTCCCTTTGCCGGACCCCCAGGTTGGGAAGCCTGAGGTGGGGCTCAGAACCTTCACTCCAGTGGGTGGACTTCTGTGGTATAAGTGTTCGCCAGTCTGTGAGTCACCCACCCAGCAGTTATGGGATTTGATTTTACTCTGATTGCGCCCCTCCTACCGTCTCACTGTGGCTTCTCCTCTGTCCTTGGACGTGGGGTATCCTCCTTGGTGAAGTCCAGGGTCTTCCTGTCAATGATTGTCCAGCAGCCAGTTGTGATTCTGGTGCTCTCGCAAGAGGGAGTGAGAGCATGTCCTTCTACTCCGCCATCTTGGTTCAGCAATCCATTCATTTTCTAGTTCATAAATTTTCCTTCAAAACCGAATCTACTAAAGAAGGCTAACCCTTAATTGTGTTTTCCTTATTTGGATTTTATTTGGATTTTTAAATGGACAAGTCCAACAGAATTAATCATTATTTTCACTTTTAATTTTCCTGAATTGGCTTAGGAAATGAGCTTCCCCATTTTCAGAATGTATATTACAATTACCTGGTTTCTTTCTTTATATGCCTGTCAGTTATATATTATGCAGTTTATAACCCCATTTTTATTGGGGTATCCATTTTATCCCTCCAAAAATAGTATTACGTACATGGTCATGAGAAAGTCATTGCAAGAAGAGAAAAAGACTCGATGTTACGTCAAAGTGATTTATGTAGTTGCTGTTCTTGGATGGGTAGGAAGGATAAAATGCCAATGATATGCTACCTTTGTTATATGTATATTACCCTTAAAGCATGACATTTCTACTCTGCTAAGTAATTCTACTGTTTTCTGTAATTTATATGGAAGACTGTCCCTACCATTTAAAATGTTGGAAATTTTAATCTTCATGGAGCTATCTTTAAATGTTAATAAGCATTAATATCATAAGCATTATTCTATTTATATATCTATACACAAGTGGAGACACCAACTATCACCTTTGCCCCCGAATAAATCTTACTTTGGAAGAGTTTTCATGAAGTTTCATATCCAAAATATCACTTCTTAAAAGTTGTAAATAATTTTAAACTTAAAATTTAAACCTAAAGAAAAGTTGCAAATATAATACAAGTGAATTTCCGTATACCCTTCACCAGGATTTCATCAGGATCCTTTTAATGATATCATTTTACATTTAAGTTGTTTGTTGGCTCGCTCTCTCTTTATCTCACTTTCTCACCTTGTATAAATGTACATATATATGTGTATGTATAATCCAAAGTAGCTCTTTAATGAAAAGAATTCTTTAAGACTCCAAGGGGACACCACTTAACAAGTCATGATTTTCCTATTCCATTGAACATTATCTAAAACAAACATATATTTTTCCTATTTGCTTTAGATAAATGATGTAGCATACTAAATAATTTTGTTCCCCAGCTTGGACTTAACGCCCAATCAATAGGCATACAAATTACAATGAGGATTTATAAATGTGATTTCTAAATATGTTCAGATCACACCAAGAATCTAAGTTGCTGTCTGGAAGCAATTGTACAAGAAGAGAAAAATGGATATTCCAGACTTGGGCAGAACAGTTTTATTTGCACAGTATACCTTTGGCCCAGAATAATGTTTAGCTGAAAGGAAAAATACCAGTCTTACTTCCAGGCATACAACTCAAGAGAAAGAATGTCATGACTTCAGTCAAAAGAAAGGAAGCTAAGTTAGATTGTCAGAGTTTAAAGCTATGGGATGAAAGATTTCTTTGGAGGATGGGAAGCAGCAAAATTTAATCCCCATTTCAATATTTCTTAAAGTTGTATTTTATAACCTTTTATTGTTCTCAACCACATCTAGAAAGGCATGCAGAAATAATCAATTATCAGGTAAGCCTTACAGCTAATCATAAACAGGCTTGGATTCCAAAGGATGCTCAAATTCACAAAGACAGTCTAACCTTTCCATACACCTCTCGTTGGATGGCCTTTCAATTCTTAGGAAGTTGGCTTTGGAATGTGTCTTTAAAATTATCTTGGCTTCGTCTATCTTTCTTTGTCTTCCCCCCATGAGTCTCTCTCTAGTCTACCCCCCCCCCTTTTTTTTTTTTAAGGCCCAGGAACTCATCTTAAGGCTTGACCCTGGAACTATCTTAAACAACAACAGTAGAGGGATCTAAATAATCTATTCTTTTAACTTCAAATCATTATAACATTAAATATCCTATCTAAATAAAGTTGAATATGCTGGGAACAAAACAGATGAAGATAACTGAAAACTCTTCAGAGCCATGTCTTTTGTTAGCACTCTCATACCATGTTCTCATGAAACCTATTGGAATAAGACCAATAAGATGACAATAAAGGATTCAATATGGAGTAATTGTTAGAGTCCTTACGATTTTATGTAGAAAACTATGTCATCTGCAAGTAAGGTCAGATTTATTTCTTTCTTCTCTGTTTTTATGCCTTTTATTTACATTTTCATGCCTTATAGTACTTGTTAGAACTTCCAGCACTATGTTGAATGAGAGTGGTGAGAATAGACATCTTTGCCTAGTTTCCAATCTTAGGAAGAAAGTAATCACTCTTTTACTATTAAGGATAATGATAGCTGTGTTCTTTTTTTAGATCAATTGAGGGATTTCCCCTCTATTCCTACTTTTCTGAGAGCTTTTATCATGAATGAGTATTAAACTTTGTCAACTTTTTTTTCTGGATTGAATATGATGATGCAATTATTCTTCTTTAGCCTGTTAATATGGTGGATTATATTGATTGATTTTAAAATATTGAACTAGACTGGTATCCCAGGATACTTGGTCATGGTGTATAATATTTTTATATTTTGCTTATTTCTATGTGCTAATATTTTAAAGATTTTTGTGTCTATATTTAGGAGAACTATTGATCTTTTTCTTTCTTTCTTTCTTTCTTTCTGGGTTGGGGCAATGGAGGGAAGGTACTTTCTTTATCTCGTTTTGGTATCAGGGAACCAAGCTTCCTAAATGAATAGAGGAGTGTTCCCTTCTCTTCTGTTTTCTACAAAGAGATTATAGAATTGTTGTTAATTCTTCTTTAATGTTTGTAGGATTTTCCGGTGAAATCATCTGGACCCTGACATTTCTTTTCTAAAAGTTTTAAAATTACAAATTAAATTTCCTTAGTAGTCATAGGGATATTCAATTTATCTAATTCATATCAGGTGGGTTGTGGTTATTTGTGTTCTTTGAGGAATTGGTCTGTTTTGTGTAAGTAAGTAGAATGATGTGCATTATGTAAGTAGAATTCTTTGGTGCATGTCCTTATTGTCCTTTTGAAGTCCACAGCGTCTGTAATAATATCCCATATAATTTCTGATATTTAATGTGTGTCATCTCTATTTTTTCTTTGTCAGTGTTGCTAGAGATTTGTCCATTTTATTAGACTTTACAAAGAACCAGCTCATAGTTTCATTGATTTTCTCTACTGTGTTCCTGTTTTTAATTTAATTGACTTCTTTTTATCATTTCCTTTTTCTGTTTTCATCAGGTTTATTTTGCTCTTCTTTTTCTCTGTTTTGAGGTAGATGCTTAGATCGTTGTACTAAGACTTTTGTTCTTTTCTAACGAATGCATTTAGTGCTATAAAATTTTCCTCTCAGCTCTGCTTTAGCTATGATCCACAAAATTTGATATGTTCACCAAACATGGTATGAAATGTTTGATATTTCATTAAGTTTAATGTATTTTTCATTTCTTCTAAGGCTTCTTTTTTTATTCATGGATTACTTAAAAGTATGTGATTTAATTTTCAAGTGTTTGAAGATTTTCTTTTTATTTTCCTATTATTGATTTCTAGTTTGATTCCATTGTGGTCAGAGTGCACACTCTGTATAATTTCAAGTTTTAAAGTTTGTTGAGGTTCATTTTATGGCCCAAGATATGGTCTGTCTTGGTATATGTTCCATGAGCATGTGAAAAGAATGTGTTTTCTACTGTTATTGGGACTTTTTATGTTCTATAAATGTCAATAAGATCCTGTTGATTGCTAGTGTTGTTTAGCTCTTCTAAATAATTGCTGATTTTCTTTCTAGTTGAAATTTTAAAAGGGGTGTTGAAGTCTCCAATTATCATAGTGAATTTGTTCATTTTTTCTTTCAGTTCTCTCAGCTTTTGTTTTACATATTTTGCAACTTATTAACAGTTTGGTACATACACAATTATGATGGCTGTGTTTTCTGGGTGGAGTGGATTGACCCTTTCATCATTATATAATGTTCCTCTCTGTCTCTGGTAATTTTCTTTGCTCTGAAGTTTACATTATCTGATATTAATGCGGCCATTCTTGCTTTCTTTTGATAAATGTTTGCATTGAATATCTTTCTTCCATCATTTTACTTTCAGCCAGTCTGTACTGTTGTACTTGAAGTGATATTCAAGGACAGGGAAGGTTCTTCATTACTACTGGGTGGGGTGGGAATTTCAGACCCTCTTTGGGCTCCAGTGGCATCATGGTGAGAATGGCCATGGTAAACATTCCAACTCTTCTCTAGGCCTCCTTTTGACACTACTTTAGTGGAGAGGGAGCAAGGCGGTCACTTTGTTGCCATCTAGCAGAGATGAAATTCTCTATTTGGCATTCTGACATCATCCCAGTGGAGGTGTTGAGTTGCCTCATGGCAACCTTGCAGGTGTGGAAGTTGAGGTTCCTCAGTCAGCCTTTCCTGGTGTCATTGGAATGAGGCCACAGTTTTTTCTGTGATGTTCAGCTGAAGTAAAGCAGTTACTGTCTAAAGGTTCTGTCTTGCTAAGCTGCTCCTTTAATGAAGGAGAGCAAGCTTTTGTTGTAAATTTTTTGTCAGGGTTCTTTGTTGCCTGTTTCTTCAGGTTCAAGTCTGGGATATATGAGACGAAAAGAAAACCCAGGGTACTAACCACTGTTTTTCCTTAGTTTCTGAGGTCCCTGAAAAACTCATCACCTTCTCTCCATGTTTCAGAGTCTTCTTATGTTTGTTTTATGTAGTATGTCCTGACTTTTAGTTGAACTTCGCGATAAGAATTTTAAAAGTATACCTACTCTATCTTACCAAGAAGTAGAAGTCTCTGGTACAAAATTTAAAGAATATGAGCCTAAAATATATAATTTGTTAAATTTTTAAATATTCTAACCAGAGATAAATACATAAATATAAGCTAGACCTGGATGTCTCTTGAGCTCCAGTCAATTATTTGTCAGGTTTTAAATAATAAAGATTGTCTTTGGTAGATATATAATAATGGGCATTATAATATCTAAATTCTTAGTCAATAAACCCAAATCTCAGTGGCTTACAAGAGCAAACTTCTGTCTCTCTTACAAAATTGTTCTCATGTCTTTGGTTCTACTTAAACTGTGTTAGACTTAGGTTTTCTGATTTGGGACTGTGGATCTGCTCCTCATGTTTCTCCACGCTGGGTTCAAGGCTAAAGGAGCAACCTCTCAGTATATGCTACTCTTTCATGGCAAGGGCGAGAATAAGAAATTGACAGACATACACAATGACTATTAAAGCTTCTGCTCAGAACTGGTACACTGTGCCTTTTGCTCATATTTTAGTGGGAAAGTAAGTCACATGACCAAACCTAAAACCAACTGGCTGGAGAAGTATACTACTTACATAGGAGGCAGGCAAATTGATTTGGTATACATTCTGAAATGTAGAATGTGTCAAAAAATATTTTCTATTAAAGATGCTAACCTCATCTAGGCAAAAAATAGCTCTATAATACGTTGTGAAATTTTTCACATATGCTTTAAAAGGTAAAAAAAAAAAACTAGTAATTAACCTAAAATGGTGTGTCAACTTAAATTTTCAAGATAAATATTATAAAAGCTATCTTCAGGCTCGTAATTTTCAGCCTACTAATGTTTACTTTGCATTCCGTAATCTCCATTAGAATATAGGTACATCTATAAGAGACAGATATATATCCAGATATATCCTATTATTCCATGAAATCTTGTATTAAGGCCAGACACAGAATAATTCATAAAATGATAGCAAGAGAAAAAAAAGGATTTTTAGGCAGCTGGAGTGAGAAGAAAAATTAGAAAGAAAATGTTCTCTACTGGGAACTATTTTAAGTAAAGAATCTGGGGCAAAATTTTACATAGCTTCTTCTTTCTAAATGAGAGAATTGATTCTTATCCCCACAAATTCAATAGTGAGCTCACATGAGTTCCACATAAAGGATTTCAACATAAAGGAAGCCATACAGTGTAGTGAGAAGTAAATTAGTTTGTGTTGCTTACCTTTGTTTAGTTACATATCTTGATATTTTCTGATAATTGCACATGGATTATACTAGTTATCTAGCCTGATACAAAACCAACTCAAATAAATAGAACTCAATATTACTTAATACTTTCTGTATTCAATGCTCTGTAGACAGTCATTGAAAAGAAAAACACCTAACAGGTAATCATAAATTGGCACATAGTAGACCTGCAAAAAGAGTTAACAAATTTATATATTGTTTAATTAATGTAATAGGGAAGATGAGACAGATGTCCAAATAGATAAAATGTTAGTCAATATATTATATCTATACTGGAGATATGGGAAGTATTAATGGAGCTCCAAGCAGGAGAGATTATATGCTTTCAGGGGAGAGGAATATATGAGAAATAGGAAAAAAAAATATTTTCGAGGGGGATTTGACATAGGCTTTAAAGTTTAGGGACAATGCTAGCAGTTAAATGTGGGAAATAAGGGGAAGGAGGATTTAAGATGGTGGTGTAGGAAGATCCTGAATGCAGCTCCTCCCACAGACACAACAAGTCTACAACAACATATGGAATAATTCCCTCCAAAAAGGACCTGAAAACTGAATGAACAGAACCTCCAAAACAAAGGATAAAAGAATAGCACTGAGATGGGTAGGATATGGGCTTGCCAAGGAAAAACCCACACCCCTGCTGTGGCAATCCACAGTCAGGAGGGATCACAAAGGTATGGATCTTTTCCCTGAGGAGCAAGGGATTTGAACTCCACATCAGGCACCCCACTCCCTAGATCCTGCACAGGAGAGATGAGCTCCCAAGACAACTGACTTTGAAAAACCAATGGGGAATATGCCCAGGAAAACTATAGAACTGCAGGGAAGAGAAAACCCGCTCTTAAAGGGCTCATGAGCAGACTCTCACAACCCAAAAACCAGCACAGAAACATCTGATTGAGAAAGGCATGGACGATAGGTGAAAGGAGCCTACTAATCTTGAGGCATCTGCCAGAGAGGCAGAAAACAATTGAGACACTCCTTGGGGACTGAGTCACTGGCAGGTGCTATTTATGCAATCTCAGGCTACCTTACTCATACTGGCATAGGAGGGGACTATTTTGGAATTCTCTGCTTTTGGCACCAGTGGGCATACCCTGCTGAGAGAGCCCCCACCACTGTACTTTAGCTGGGCCTCCCAGCTGGCCCAGTGATAGCCCTGCCCAACAGTACCCCATGGCAGCCCCCACCAGGTCCTATAGCCAGCCCAGGGCCCAACCCTCCCCACAGGTGCCTCACAGCAGCTGCAGCTCCACCACAACAGAAGGGCACAAGCAACTCACATAGGGGACACCTCTTGAGTGCCTGGCTCTGGAAGCCAGGCAGATTGTACTCCTGAGCCCCACAGTTTGTCCCCTAAATAAGGCTACTTCTTCAAGACTGGGAGAGATAGGTGATATACTTAATACATGGAAACAAAAGCAGAGAATTAGGCAAAATGAGGAGACAAAGGAATATGTTCCAACTGAAAGAACAAGACAAAACTTCAGAAAAAGAACTAAACAAAATGGAGATAAGCAATCTACCTGACATAGAGTTTGCAGTAACAGTCATAAAGATGCTCACCAAATTCAGGAGAGGAATGGATGAACACAGTGAGATTTTCAATAAAGAGACAGAAAATGTGAGAAAGTACCAAACAGAAGTTATAACTGAACTGAAAAATAAAATGCTGGAGGGGTTCAACAGCAGACTGGATGAGGTAGAAGAATGAATCAGTGATCTGGAAGACAAAACAATGGAACTCACCCAAACAGAACAGAAAAATGAAAAAAGAATTTAAAAAGGGGAAGATCCTTAAGGGACTTTTGGGACAACATCCACAGAATGAGACTTGCACTATAGGGGTCCCCAAAGGAGAAGAAGGAGAGAAAGGGCCAGAAAAATTGTTTGAAGAAATAGTAGCTGAAAATTTCCCTAATCTGGGGAAGAAAATAGACATCTAGGTACAGGAAGACCAGAAAGTTCCAAATAAAATGAACCCAAAGAGACACACCCTAAGACATATTATAATTAAAATGATAAAATGGCTTCATTGGTGAATTCTCCAAAACATTCAGAAAAGAGCTAATACCTATCTCTCTCAAACTCTTCCAAAAAATTGAAGAAGAAGGAAACCTTCCAAACACATTTTATGAAACCAGCATTACCCTGATTAAAACAAAAATAGACAAGGACACCACACACACACACACACACACACACACACACACACACACAAATTACAGACCAATATCCTTGATGAATATAGATGCAAAATCCTCAACAAAATATTAGCAAACCAAATTTAACAAAACACTGAAAGGATTATACACGACAATCAAATAGGATTTATTGCAGGGGTGCAATGATGGGTCAACATCTGCATATCAATCAATATGTTACATTAACACAATGAAGTACAAAAATCATATGATATTTTAATAGATGCAGAAAAAGCATTTGACAAAATTCAACATCCATTTATGATAAAAACTCTCAACAAAGTAGGTATAGAGGAAACATACCTCAGCATAATAACAAACCACAGCTAACATCATACTCAACAGTGAAAAGCTGGAATTTTTTACTCTAAGATCAGGAACAAGACAAGGATGACCACTATTGCCACTTTTATTCAACATAGTATTGGAAGTCCTACCAACAGAAATTAGGCAAGAAAAGAAACAAAAGGCATCCAAATTGGAAAAGAAGTAAAACTGTCACTATTTGCAGATGACATGATACTATATATAAAGAAACATAAAGACTCCACCACAAAACTGTTAGTACTAATAAATGAACTCAGTAAAGTTCCTGGATACAAAATCAATATACAGAAATCTGTGACATTTCTATACACTAATAACAAACCATCAGAATTAAGAAAACATTCCCATTTATAATTGCATTATAAAGAATAATATGCCTAGGAATGAACTTAATCAAGGAGGTGAAAGACCTGTGCACTGAAAATTATAAGACATTGATGAAAGAAACTGAAGAAGACACAAATAAATGGAGACCTATTCCATGTTTATGGATTGGAAAAATTAATATTGTTAAAATGTCCATACTACCCAAGGCCATCTACAGAATCAGTGCAATTCCTATCAAAATTCCAATGGCATATTTCACAGAGCTAGAACAAATGATTCTAAAATTTATGTGGAATCACAAAATATCCTGAATAGCCAAAACATTCTTGAGAAAGAACAAAGCTGGAGGTATCATGCTCCCTGATTTCATGCTGTACTACCAAGGTACAGTAATCAACATAGTATGGTACTGGAACAAAAACAGGCACACAGATCAATGGAAAAGACTAGAGATCCTAGAAATAACCTCACATGTACATGGACAATTAAATTAAAACAAATGAGCAAAGAATATACAATGAATAAAAGATAGTCTCTTCAATAAATAGTGCTGGGAAAACTATATAGACACATGAGGGAAAAAAAAAAAAAAAAGAAACTAGACTCCTATCTTACACCATACACAACAATTAACTCAAAATGGATTAGAGATTTGAATGTAAGACCTGATACCACAAAATTCCTAGATGAAATCATAGGCAGTAACTTAGTTGACATCAGACCTGATGACTTTTTTGTGGCTCTGACTCCAAAGGCAAAGGAAACAAAAGCAAATGGGACTATATCAAACCAAAAAGTTTCTGCACAGAGAAGGAAACCATTATCAAAATGAAAAGGTAACCTACTGAATGAGAGAAGAAATTTGCAAATCATATGTTTGATAAGGTGTCAATATTCAAAATATATAAAGAACTCATACAACTCACAAGAAAAAAACAAACAAACTGGTTTTAAAAATGGGCAAAGGATCTGAACAGACATTTTCCAAAGAAGACACACAGATGGTCAACAGGTACGTGAAAAGATGTTCAATGGCACAAATTATTAGGAAAATGCAAATCAGAACCACAATGAGATATCACCTCACACCTGTTAGAATGAATGACTACTATTGAGAAGAAAAGAAATAGCAAATGTTGGAGAGCTTGTGGAGAAAAAGGAACCCTCATACACTGTTATTAGGACTGTAATAGTGCAGCCAGTATGAAAAACAGTATGGAGTTTGTCAAAAAAGAATAGAACTACCATATGCCCCAACTATTCCACTTCTAGATATTTATCTGAAAAACACAAAAACACTAATTCAAAGAGATATATGCTCCTCTATGTTCAGTGCAGCTTCATTTATAATAACCAAGATATGGAAGCAACCTAAGTGTCCTCAACGGATCAATGGATAAACTTCTGGTCTTTATACAATGGAATACTACTCAGCCATAAAAAAGATGAACTCCTGCCATCTGTGACAACATGGATGGAACTTGAAGGTATTATGCTTAGTGAAATAAGTCAAGAAAGACAAATATTGTATGATTTCACTCATATGTGGAATCTTAAAAAGCAAAATAAATAAATAAAGCAAACAAAAACAAACTCTTAGATACAGAGAACAAATTAGTGTTTACCAGAGGGGAAGTGGCTTGGGGAATGGGTGAAGTGGATAATAAGGATCAACTATATGTTGATGGATGGCAACTAGACTGGAGGTGGTGGTCACTTTCTAGTGTATACAGAGGTATAATTATGATGCTGTACACCTGAAACTTATATAATAAAAAATAATGTGGGAGATAAGTAAGAAGAAGCAAGACTATAAGTGAAAGATACTAATATGAATGTAGTTACAATAGAAGGCGGCAACAAGACTGACAGGGAGACTAGGTCTCTGTATTAGTCATCTTGGACTGCCATAGCGAAATACCACAGACTGGGTGGCTTAAACAACAAAAATTTATTTTTTCACAGTTCTGAAGGCTAGAAATGCAAGATAGAGTTTGCCACCACATTTGGTTTCTGGTGAAGCCTCTTTCCCTGGCTTGTTAATGGCTACCTTCTTCCTGTGTCCTTACATGATCTTTCCTCTGTGTGCATGTGAAGAGAGAGAGCAGCTCTGGTGTCCCTCTCTTTTCATATAAGGATACCAGTCTTATAGGATTAGGCCCCAAATGTTAGGACATCATTTAACCTTAATTACCTCCTTTAAGGTCCTCTCTATAAATACAGTCACTTTGGGCTTAGGGCTTCAACATATGAATTTAAAAGGACACAGTTCAGTTCATAACAGTCCCCAAAGTGGAAATTTTTCAATGCAGGCAGAGAATTTGGAACTTAGTTTAGTTAGAATTAGGAAGCCATTGACACAAAAATTTGGATTAAGAGATTGACATCTGAAACTTTCATACAGTTTTCCTTAAAATCAGTAGAACTTCTTGATTGCCTTCCAGTAGGCCTGGAGCCAAATATGACATAGCCTATTGTTAAGATTCAAAAGTAATGATTATGCAGATATCTATGGAGTTTCATTTGAGAACAAGGAATAAATGAATTCTAAAGGACTCTTCATTTGTGATAGCATATAAATATAAATAAACTACATTTATTTAAACTCAGCTACTCATTCCAATCAAAACATTTGGCATTATAAGATTTTTCCCAACATGAATCTGAACTATAGTCCTACATGTCTGCACAAACTCAGAGCCTCTATAAAATACTTGAAGCCAAATAATCCGTTTGAACTAGACATATGTTTTATTTTATAATTATTATAAAAATGTGAGTATCAATCAAAAAAATAAATCAGAGTTTCTGCCTTTGCTGACTGAATACAATTTTAGGTTGGTTCTTTTACTGCTTTATAAATCATTAAAAGCTTTTGTCATTTCATTCATTTTTGGCTAGAGAAAATTAGACATGATTTATGGAAATTTAAAATAAGGCAATGAGAAGTGGAAAGATAAAAACACAATGTCATTAATTCACAGCTTAAAAATTCTGTCACCAAAAGGGGAAAAATATTTTGAGAATTTTTTTCTCATAATTTCCAATATTGCCTACATAATCAATTTATCACATAATTAAATATTATCTGGCTTTATCTTTGTCAACTCAGTGCTTATGCTTTTAATTTTTACTTAATTGGGTATGTTTTCCCATCTATTACAATAGATAAGTTACAAAGACATTTTTTAAGTCGTTTCTATCAAAGTTTGTTAAAGAAAATGCAAAAGTAATTCATACTAGTTGTGATTTTTTAAAACCCTAAAAAGAATGTTTTTATAATTTATCATTTCAGACTGAAGATTGAAGAGTAGCAAAGGATATTTTGTCATGTGTGATAGTAACGCACCTGATTTCTGAGTAAAACATGGCAATGTAAGGATATTCATTCTGTCAGCAACAATGCAGAGGACTCATTTGATTCTCAGGTAAGGGAACAACATAATTTGTGCTAACCCTGGTTTATCACTTTTGGTGGGCTTCCAAAAGTCAATATTACATTGAGTGGTAAAAACGTCTCATTTGAATGAAAATGGATAACGAGTTTATTGTGAAAATATATAGTTGCAGTGTTTCGTAATCTTCCTAATAATAAACAAGAACATTTGGTGAGAAGGTGTATATTAAAAATCCAGGGAAGATAATATTTTTTAAAGTTGAACTGTCTTTTTATGTTCTCTGTTTTTATACCTTTAATTTGTTTCCATAACAAGGAAAGGCTGATGATAATTCTTTATCAGATAGAGCAGAACCTGTCATAGGAAAGTAAGTATGCCTAGCCTGAACTATATTGAAAGAGTGATGAGAATTTGCCTAGAGGCCTAGGAAGTAACTTGATTTTTTTTGTTTTGTTTTGTTTTCTAGCCTTGGGAAATGATTCATGGGGAAAAAAGGGGAGGTGCAGAAACAGAATACGGAAACATTGACAAACTAGTGTTAATGAAAAATTAATCAGTTGATCTAAGAAAGAAATGGAAATTTTTATTTGAGCCAAATTTGAGGATTATAACCCGGGAAGAGTATCTCAGAAAGCTCTAAGAATTGTTCCACCCCTTAGAATTCAAAGCACAGTTATGTAAGTTTTTTGAGACAGAGGGCTGTACATCAAATGATGTATTATTGACAGTTTACGTAATCCAGATCTAAGTGTCATCGTGGTAGGTCATGTGACCCCTTACAAGATCAAGAAGGAATGCTATCTTTTAAGAAGCTGTTTGATGCTAGGAGAATGTTGCACTTTACGGTTGTGCAGGTGTTCCTGCTGCTGGGGGAGGCTTGGGCGATGCATAATACAGATACACAATGCACAGTGGGGGGAGAGAGGAGGCCAAAGGGCAGAGAAGAATTTTTATGTTTAAATTTTTCTTGCCTTGTCATAAAATATGAATTTTACTTCACACCAGACAATTGAAGAGAGAGTAGAAGGGATCAGGTACTGTTTTACCATCTCAGTCACTAAGACCAGTAGCCTCACCTGATTACAATTTTCTGCTCTTTTCGTCTCTATCCCAAACTTACAAATGAGAAAACAAAGGCTCAGGGAGATGAAGTTAGTTTAGTAAAATCGTTTAATTTCTGCGTGGTAAAGATGTGTTTTTCATTATAGCTTGCCAAGCAATTTTTAATCTGACATGATAGTTATATGACAAAAAGTATTTATTTTCATGAAAAAGATACTTTTACCATGTAACATTTTAACTTCTAAAAATGTATTACTTACTTTGCTCTCTGATTTTAGAACTTCTAATTTTAACTGAATATAAAAAGAAAAATAGAAAAAGAATAACCATTTAAATGGACCTGTCAAACTATTACATGAATATGTACAATGTACCATGTTTCATGCATTATATTATAATATAATGATATATAATTATGTCAGGTATGATTTATTATATTAAATAAGTTTGTCTATACAAAATGTTACCCGAAAACTGGGTCCATCTCTTGGTGGGTGTCGAGCCAAAAGACGCAACCAAGCCAAAGAGCAGGAAAAGGAAGAATTTATTACTTGCAGCAAGTAAGGAGAACACCAGGGATCTTTCCCAAAGCAGCATCTCCCCGAACTGCAAAATTTTGGAATTTTTAAGCTAAATGTACATGATTACTTATAAAGGGGCTTGGGCATTGTATGCATGTTCATGAAGGGGCTTGAGCAGAGAAAAATTCAGCATAGAATTGGGGCAAAGGTGGACAGAGTCCAAACTTCAGTTGACTGAAGTCAGAAATGGTCATCATCATCATTCCATCTTCCACCTGGTTGGGGGTCTTAGTTCCTGCAGAACTCAAAGATGTGTATCAGATTGTTATGTATATCCCTTGAGGAGGAACTAAGAATGTTTTATCACTGAACTATTGTTTCTTAACTGCTTTTCCTTTGTTCCTGCCTTCCCTCACTTCTCTTAAGATCATTAATTACTGAGACCCGTTCAAGGGCAAGCACTGTGGCCAAGCTTAGATCACAAAATGCCTTGAGCCAAAAATGGCTTCTCTTATGTCAAGAAAGCCCATGCCTGGTCTCTTCCTCTGGGGACTCACTACCCTATCTGCTTACAATACCTCAAAGGGAGGTGGGTGAAGTTAGTAGAGTTTTAGATGCTGGATTCCTAGGGTGACCTTGAGAGAGACTGGTCAGATTGTGTAACCTAGGGAGTTGCTGGAACTATTGGAGGTCTTTATCTTTAGGATTTACAAATCCATGTGGAATTATTGTTTATCAGTTTACCTGTGGTTTTATCTAAACTAGAAGGGTCTAAATAAACCAGTGCTAAAAGAATGAGAGTTTAGATGGTGTGTGATAAACGTAATTTTCTCTGACACCCTTTATTTTGTGATTCAGGATACACTTTGCAACATGTGGTTTCTGTTCCAATTCTCATTTATTCTTCCATAGCCACTATGCCGGCAAATTTTCCCCTTTCTCACCACTGACAAAATTTATAACTGAGTGTAAGTCATTTAAATCCCCTTGAATCAGTGCTTTGGTTTATATAAGAAAAATCTTGGAGCTGATGTTCAACAAACTCCTTATACTTCTGAGTTTGAAATACTGACGTCTAGAGACTAACTTTTAAGCATCTGTCCTTAAACATAAAGGAGAGGCTAAATTTTGTGTCAACTCAGCTTTAACTATCATCATCTCAAATGCCACACTGGAAAAATTATATAAATGTGATTTTTAAGTATAAAAAATAAAAAATGCAAAATTCTTATTTTCCAAATATTCACTAAAAATTTAAAAAGAAATTGCAATATAAAATCATAGTAGGGCTTCCCTGGTGGCACAGTGGCTAAGAATCCACCTGCCAATGCAGGGGACACGGGTTCAAGCCATGGTCCGGGAAGATCCCACATGCCACGGAGCAACTAAGCCCATGCGCCACAACTACTGAGCCTGCACTCTACAGCCCGCAAGCCACAACTACTGAGCCCACGTGCCACAACTACTGAAGCCCGCGTGCCTAGAGCCCTCACTCGGCAACAAGAGAGGCCACTGCAATGAGAAGCCTGCGCACCACAACGAAGAGTAGCCCCCGCTCGCCGCAACTAAAGAAAGCCCGCACGCAGCAATGAAGACCCAATGCAGCCAAAAATAAATAAATAAAATAAATTTATTTTAAAATAATAATAAAAAAAATAATAAAATCATAGTAGCTTTCAAACATGGTGAATTTGATATTAAATCTACTCATTAAATTAGAAAAACAGTTGCTATAATGAAACTATTGATTCAAATGAATGTTCATCACTTTTTCAGATATCAAAAGAATCAAAGCAACCACAAATGAAATAGAAAACTGACACATTGTTTTACTAGTTGTCTTAGTCTGCTCACGCTGTCATTACCATAGACTGGATAGCTTAAACAAAATTTATTTTCTCACAGTTCTGGTAGCTGGAAAGTCCAAGATCAATGTTCTGGCAGCATTCAGTTTCCAGTGAGAGCGCCCTTCCTGGCTTGCATGCGGCCACCTTCTCTCCATGTCCTTATAAGGTAGAGAGAGAGAGCTCTGGTATTGAAACCGTGCAATGCAGATTGGGACTTGAACCCACGGTCTTTTAACTGAGGTCGCATACCTGGTCTCAGAACTTAATGAAGCTCCAGTTCTTGATGTCTCATCACAGAAAGAATTCAGTGAAAGACAAAGTGATAGGTAAGAAGTGCATTTATTAGAGAGAAACACACTCCACAGACAGAGTGTGGGCCATCTCAGAAGGCGAGAGCGGCCCCAGGTTATGGGGTTGTCAGTTTGTTGGGGGGTGGGTAATTTCATAGGCTAATGAGTGGGAGGAGTATTCCAGCTATTTTGGGGAAGGGGTGGGGATTTCCAGGAATTGGGCTACCACCCACTTTTTGACCTTTATGGTCAGCCTTGGAACTGTCATGGCGCCTGTGGGTGTGTCATTTAGCTGATGTGTTACAATGAGCGTATACTGAGGCTCAAGGTCTAATGGAAATTGACTCAACCACCATCTTGGACCTATTTGGTTCTAATCAGTTTATGTCATGTCCTCGGGCTATGTTATTCTTTTAAAGGTTGTGCCCTGCCCCTTCCCTCCTGTTTCAGTATCTCTTCCTCTTCTTACAAGCCCCCCATCTCTATTGGATAGGGCCTCACTCTTATGATATTTAACCTTTATCACCTCCTCACATGCCCTGTCTCCAAATACAGTCATGTTGGGGGTTAAGACTTCAACACAGAAATTTGGAGGGGACACAGTTCAGCTGAGCACTAGTAAACCCCAAATAATTTACTTTCAATAAAACATTATATTCTGTATAAAGGATACAAACGCTTTGTTACTTTTATCTCATGAAAAAATAAATCTACATAAAATGGAGGGAATTCCATTGTCTTCACAGTGCAGCCCTTTCCCTTTCCATTGAAAAGAGGTCCTCTATGAGGAGAGTGAGAAATTCCTTGAACTGGACTGGTAAAATCTGCCTCTTCTCTGTTTCATTTCCACCTCTGACCTGTTCATAGATTATCTTGGTAGGATGCCTGATGGGGTTGGCTTTGAGTGATATGACCTTCAGCACTTCCTTAAATATGAACATAAAAAGGATCAGCTTCTAGCAGTTTAAAGTGAAGTCAAGCAAACTACCAAAAAAAAAGACAGTTTAACTTAAAATTTTACTCAACAGTTTACTCAAAATTTCTAGTTTTTTTTTAAGACTTACCACAGCCTAATTTAAATGAACAGATTCCTGGATTGTTCACTTTCAATTAGCTAATTATTGGCTAGAAACAAGTTTCCTGGCTTTCATCCCATTTCAAATAATGTAAAAGCTCCACTATGAGAAAATATGAATGGCTTACTTAATTTCCAAAATCATTATTTCATTTATTTTATTCAATATATTTGGGCTTATTTTGAATAAGCTTAAAAATCTAGTTTATTGATTCTACATGCAGCTGTATTTTTTAAAAAACTTAGTTTATGATGTGGTTTTATTAATTTGATTTTTAGTTTTCTTGTCATAAATAGGAATTCTCTAAATACTGATATATAATCTTTCTACTTGATCCAAAATAGGTTAAAACAAAACAAAACAACAGTCATCTTTTAATTTCTACTGCTATAACAAGGGACATATTTTAATTTATGCTTTTTTTTTCTTCCTTGTAAGTGGAATTATTTCTTGTAATGTTTTAGCATGGACACGTTTCTCTCATCCATCACTTTCTTTTTCCTAATTGCGGGAGCCCATCCCAACCCCTTCCCTTCAGACAATCCTGATTAACAACTTAGTGTATGTCCATGTGTATTTTTCTCCACATTTTAATAATCTTTATAGATCATATATATTAATATACATACTCATACACACATATTCAGAGTTGGGTTTTTCATACTGCTTTTACTTTTGTTTTTCATTACCCTGAGCAATTCTGCCATATATATCTTTATGTATAAGCTCTTACAAATTGTTTTTTGTTTGTTCGTTTGCTTGGTTTTTTGCCTCTACAGAATAGCTTTCTAGGAAAGGAATAGCTTTTTAAAAATTTAGTAGATATTATCAGATTTTAATATTACATATCAATATAGAGACTTCTGGAACAGAAGGCTAAAAAGGTAAATCACATTACAGTTCAATGAGCAATCTAAGACAGTACCTTATACCACATATCCATACCAGCATTAGGTTTTAGAGCATTTTAAAATGTTCTCGGGTTAAATCGTTGTTATATTGATTTCTATTTCCCTGGTAATTAGTGAATTTCCTTTTTCCCAAGTGTATTAGTCATTTGGATTTGCTTTTGGTACATTGTGTATTCATATCTTCTGTCCATTTTTATATTGTATGTTTTGTCTTTTTTCTTGTCAATTTGTAAAAACTCTTTGTGTATTGCTCAAACTCGTTGCCTACTATTTGCATTGCCATTTTTTTCAGATATATCATGTGTCTATTGATCTTGCATGTTATTTTGTTTTTGCCCTAAAAATGGCTTAAATTTTATTTAGCAAAACTCTGAGTTTCTAGATACTCTAGGTTTCTAATATTATACATTAACTATCTAGACTTTCTTGCAGTATTGTAAGAAAAGATTTGGTGTTTATATTCAACTAGTGTTAATTTTTGTAAATAGTGTGAGACAGAGATCTGTTTTAAATTTTTTCCAGGTTGATACATTGCTGTTTCAGCACTGCTTATTAAATAAATAGCCCATACTTTTTCTCATTGAATGCATCTATACAGTTGTATTAACTTCATTATTTTGATAAGGTATTCAATATAATATAGCATCCAAAAACACAGTGTTTAAAGCTGTTTTTTCAAAAAGTATTTGTTTATTTAAGGTTGCTTGTCCTCTAATGTACTAATGCAAGTTGGTAAGTGTGAAGATGGGATTCATAAATTCTATCTCCTTGCCATATGAGTACAATTCTTCTGAATTTGATGTGTATAGTAAACAAACTTAGTATTTCTACCATGCCAGTATTTCAGCCCTTGTCAACCATAAAATCATTCATTTTTGCAAGCATTTTAATTATTTTTGTCACATATATACATATATGAGGATATATATCTTTATGCATATGTGCATATTACATAAACATATACATTTTGGTATATTGGATTGGGCAAAAAGTTCATTCGGGGTTGTACATATTATGGAAAAACCCAAATGAACTTTTTGGCCAACCCAATATGTGTGTGTGTGTGTGTGTGTGTGTGTGTGTTTGATATACTGTGTCTCCCAAGACTAGGTACAAATGAGATTTGTGATGCTTTGACTCATATACAATGTGTACACCTACTAATTCTATGGGTAAAGCAGGAAGAAAGAACATTTAGGAAGGCTGTATGTGTCATACATTAAACCTTTGAATTTAGATATTTAGATAGTCTGTGTTTGGATTTATGTTGTGCTACTTAATGAGCTGTGTGATCTTAGGCTCCTTAACTGCATTACATCTAAATTTTCTCATCTTTAAAAAAGAGATAACAAGTATTGAATAAGTGTACATTAAAAATTTAATAAAATATCTGGCTTCTATTAGTTGTTCAATATATAGTATTTCCTTTTTCTCCCTTTTGTTCCAGAGTATATTCAGTATAGTAATCTATAAAATTAGAAGAGGGATATAACCCCTAATCTCTCTTCTACTTAACTCTTTCACTCTAAACAGTTGATTCTGTTTCTCTGTTTACTTGTTTTGTCCAAAGTGAGAAAGATCAAGAAATACATAGAAGGTCCGTGATTTGCTTTCATTGCTACTTTAATGCATTTATACCTTTCAGTGTCTATTTCTCTTCTTTGCTTCCTGAGTACCCAGTCTCTACTTCTTCCCACTAGCCAATGGCAGCACTTTGGACTCTGGTCAAGCCCATTCTCATTTACTCCTCTCAAATTCCTCATGTCCTAATAGCTTCCTACATGTTTTTGTATCAAAAGGTAGGTTGATATATAATTTTACACTCATTTAAAATTTTCACAATCATCCTGAGAAGTATTATTATTATATCAATGTTACAAAAGAGACTATATGACTGGTCCAAGATCACCAAACCAAAAAATAGCAAAGCCAGGATACAAACAAAGACTTTCTGATTACAAATTACATGTACTTTCTGCTGTCCCTTATTCGTATATGACTATTCAGCATATGTCTGAATTAAGATAATAATGATTAAGAATCAATTAATGCAGAATTTTCCAAAATTTAACTGATTTGAGTCAACATTTAATAGATTTATTTGGTCACAGAAATAAATGTGTGTGCATGAGTGTAAATCAATTACTTTACATCTCAACAAATACTTTTAAGATTTTACCCCTAATAAAAAAAATTATATTTCAAAAAGAGGTCAAATAGGTTTAAATGTAGAAATATTTCAAATGCCACAAGAGAGTGAGAAACTAGAGTAAAAACTAGAGGTTAGTATTGCTATTTATGGAAGGAACACCTTTACCAGGGCCACCTATAGCTCTCAAAATGTCACTGATCCTGGTAATTTGACATCTCAGATAGTCCCTCACTTTACGATTCCACGTACTCAAATATAAGATACTACATTTATTTTATACAGAATAGCATGCACTCTTCTTTGGCAAAGTATCATGAAAATGCATATTTTTATTAGAGTTGCCAAATTTAGCAAATAAAAATACAGAGTGCCCAATTAAATTTAAATTTCAGAGAAACAACAAATACTATTTTTAATATAAGGATATGCTGTGCAATATTTGGGACACACTTATAATAATGAGTATTCATTTTTTTTAATTTGAATTCAAATTTAACTGGGCATCTTATGCTTTATCTGGCAACTCCAATTTCGATATATCTACAATAATACTACAGCTAAAAAAAACTCATATTGATGTTCAAAACAATAGTAGCCACTAACATCTAAACAGGATCATCACATTACAGAAACCTATTTTTTAAATTGTGGTAAAACACACATAACATAAAATTTATCATCTTAACCATTTTTAAGTATATAGTTCTGTAGTGTTAAGTATTTTCACATTGTTGTACAATCAATCTCCAGAACCCTTCTCAACTTGCAAAACTGAAATTCTTTTCCCATTGAGCAACTCACCATTCCTGCCTTCATCCAGCCCCTGTCAACCACCTGTCTACTTTCTGTCTTTTATTTGATCACTTTAGGTACCTCATATAAGTGGAATTATACAGTATTTGTCTTTTTGTGACTAGGTTATTTCACTTAGCATAGTCTTCTCAGGGTTCATCCATGTTGTATTATGTGTCAGAATTTCCTGAGTTTTTAAAGGCTGAATAATATTCCATTTTAACTTATCCATTCATCTGTCAAGGGACACATGGGTTGCTTTCACTTTTTGGCTATTGTGGACATTGCTATAGGGTTGCTGTCTTAGTCCCTTCAGGCTGCTATAACAAAATACCATAGACCTGGTAGCCTAAAAACAACAAAAATATATTTTTCACAGTTCTGGAGGTGGGAAGTCTGAGCTCAGGATACCAGCATGATCACGCGAGGGCCCTCTTCCAAGTTGCAGACTTTTCATCATGTTCTTACGTGATGAAAGAAACTGGGGAGCTCTGTGAGATCTCTTTTATCAGATCACTAATCCCATTCATGAGGATTCTACTGTCAACCCATTTATCTCCCAAAGGCCCCAGCTCCTAACACCATCACACTAGGCATTAGGATTCTAACAGGTGAATATTGGAGTGACACAAAAATTCAAACCATAGTGATTGCTTTTTTCTGAGGCTGTTCTCCTTGGCTTGTAGATGGCCATCTTCTCCCTGTGTCTTCACATGATCTTTCCTCTGAGTAGATAGGTGTCCTAATTTCCTCTTTGTTAAAAACACCAGTCATACTAGATTAGGGTCAAACTGATTTTAATTTAATTGCCACTTGAAAGACCCTATATGCAAATATAATCACATTCTAAGGTCCTGGAGGTTAGGAATTCAACATATGAATTTGGAGAAACACATCTTAGTCCATAATAGGTGGAATTGCTGGATCATATGGTAGTTATATTTTTAATTTTTTGAAGAAACTCCATGTACTTTTCATAGCAGCTGCACCATTTTTCATTCCCACCAACAGTGCACAAGGGTTCCCTTTTCTCCACATCCTTGACAACACTTGTTATATTTGGTTTTTAATAGTAGACATCCTAATGGGTGTGAGGTGGTATCTCTTTGTGGTTTTGATTTGCATTTTCCTAATGCTGAGTATCTCTTTATGCACTGGTAGGCCATGTGTATCTCCTCTTTGCAGAAATATCTAATCAAGTCCTTTGCCCATTTTTTAATTGGATTGTTTTGTTGTTGAGTTGTAGGATTTCTTTCTGTATTCCAGATATTGACTCCTTATCAGATAAGTGATATGCAAATATTTTCTTTCATTCTGTAGGTTACTTTTTCACTCCACTGATTGCATCCTTTGAGGCACAAAAATTTTTACATTGATGTAATCTAATTTATCTATTTTAACTTTTGTTGCCTATGCTTTTGGTGTCATATCAAAGAAGCCATTTCAATGTCCAACGTCATGAAGTTTTTCCCCTATGTTTTCTTCTAAAAGTTTATAATTTTAGCTCTTAAATTTAGGCCTTTGAACCATTTTGAGTTAATTTTTGTATATGATCTAAGGTAAGTATCCAACTTTATTCTTTTGTATGGGAATATTCAGTTTCCCTAACACTATTTGTTGAAAAGACTTTCATTTCCCATTGAATAGTCTTGGCACTTTTATCAAAGATCATTTGACCTTATAAAGGAGAATGTATTTCTGGGCTCTCTATTCTATTCCATTAATCTGTATGTGTATCTTTACTCCAGTGCCATACTGGTTTAATTACTATAGCTTTGTAATAAGTTTTGAAAACAGGAAGTGTGAGCATTTCAACTTTGTTCTTCTTTTTTCAAGATTTGGTAGTTATTTGAGGTCCCTTGAGATTCCTTTGAATTTTGGGATAGATATTTCTATTTCTGCAAAAAAAAAAATACAATGGTATTTTGATAGAGATTGCATAAGTCTATTTTTTTGATCGATAGTTATTCTATTCTTTATTTTCCAATATACTTCTTAGAAATTAGAGTAATTTCTAATTTTATTAGTTTGGATACTATTTCTCAGTGCGAGGTAGAATGATAAAGACATTCATGCAGCAAGAAGTAGCACTTCTGAGAAGGATAGCATAAAGAGAAAAATAAAAGACTTGGTATACAAGTTACAAAAGTTAGGAAAAAGTGGATATAAATGTGTATAGTCTGCTCAGGCTGTCATTACAAAATATCACAGAGGTGGTGGCTTAAACAATGGAAGTATATCTTCTCATATTTCTAGAGAGTACAGGTGCAAGATCAAGGCATCTTCAGGACTGGTTTCTGGTGAAGTCTCTCTTCCCAATTTGCGTCTTGCTGTGTCCTCACATGGCCTTTCCTCTGTGCTTAAAGAAGGAGATGGTGAGTTCACTCATGTCTCTTCTTTTCTTGTAGGGACACCAGTCCTATTGGATTAAAGCTCCATATGACCTCATTTAACCTTATGACCTCATTTAACCTTAAAGACCTTATCTTTTTTTTTTTAATCAGTCATCAATTTTATACACATCCGTGTATACATGTCAATCCCAATCGCCCAATTCAGCACACCACCATCCCCACCCCACCGTGGTTTTTCCCCCCTTGGTGTCCATACATTTGTTCTCTACATCTGTGAAAAGACCTTATCTTGAATTATAGTCACATTGGGTTTTGGGCTTCAACATATGAATTTGAGGGTTGGGGGAATTCAGTTCATAATAACATGGATTGGAAAATAGGGAATAAGAATTGTATGTCACTAACAGATAGTGACAGCCTCTTGTTGAATGGCCACCTGTGCTGTTTTGGACAGAACTGGCAAGATAGAGTCATAATAGATTTCCAGAGTCTAGTATTAAATTAAGAGAGTTCATACAGTGTCCAAAGTTGTGAAAAACTAACCTTTGTGAATGAAAAGACTACCTTCACTCATTCAATGGCATTTTAAAAATTACACACAATCATTCTTTACTTTTTGAAAATAAACAAGTAGGATGAAAACATTTATATATCCAGACATTCAGTTTACATTTTGAAGAGTGGATTCTAAGGCACTGAGTGAGATTACAGTAATACTTTTCATTTCCTTCAATTTAAATAAATTTTAAATTATTTTAATTTAATTTAATAAAGCTTCCTGAAAAATAAAAAACACTGAGTCTTTATTAACATTGCAGTGAAAAAATGTAAGCCAGTGTATAAATCACCTGGATGCCAGAGTGATGATTTATTTTTAAAATAAAATTGCTCTAGCCTCTCCATAATCTCTTAACTTCCAAAAAACTAAAGCAAAAGTTTAAAACAATTAGAAGAACTACTTAGAATTTTGGAGTGACACTATATATGAATGAAATTTCAAAATTCTTATTTAAACACAAATTGACATTTTTACCATGATAAAATATGAGAAGACTACATCCTAGAGAAATCACTGTCTTCTAAAATTATATCAAATAACTATGCTATTTCAAGCAACACCGCATAAGTCGGAACTCTTCACAGGTTTTCAAACAGCCTTTAAAACCACCATTTTCTTCACCAAGATTATGAATTTAAAATAGTATTTACCAATTCTTCCTTAAATAATATTAAGTTCACCGTATCACAATTTATTATGTATTTATCTAATTACGTATTATATTCTTATTTATTCTTTTTAAAACATTAACAGCTTGAGTTTAAACCATTCCCAACTATTATTTGGAAATTATGTCTGCTTGAAGTCAAGTGGTTCACTATTTGGAGTGACAATAGTTTTGAAAACTCACTGATAGTAAGTTCCAGCTTCACTACTTTTGGAAGCAAGTTAATTTCCATCTATTTCACTGCCAGAGGTAGCAAATTTTAGGCAAGGGCAGCTGACTTGCAAGTAGGACATTGTATAACAAGAGTATTAGCATAAGAAGATGGTGGATTATAGCCATAATGTGAATTAAGACCTGGGAGATGTTCCAAATCTATCACTTCCAATGCATTTGACTTTGGGGAAATAATTTAAATTAATTATCCTTGATTTTTCTTTTAACTATTAAAATGGAAATGGTGAAATAAAATTAAATAAATAAAATAACATTTTTAAATGATGGTAATATTTTCCTATCTATTCAAAGAGATGTTGTAAGGACCAAATGGCTGTGAAAATGCCTAGAATAGAGAATTTAAAATAGAATTTATTGAAGAATGTTATATAAAAACTTTACATGTGCTTTAAAGACACATGGAGTTATAGTTCTAATTTTTGGTTAAGATAATTTTTGTTCCTAGAACAATATTTTGATATATATGAGAAGCCAGTAAGTTTCATCTGGCATGCAGAAATGATGTCTTTTTCAGTTTTGCCAAATGTTCAGTATTTGAAAATCTGATATTCCTTTATATCAATCGTCCAATGTTCAGCAATTCATCCTCAAAATTATATATATATTATATATATATAGTGGTATACTATATACCACTGGGTAAGAACGATATGGAAATGGCCAGAGTTACCACCTCCCTTTGATTTAATCTTAAATAAACATATTAGTTGCAGATAACTAGGACTACACTTTATCAGATTTTTTTTAAATAACAAAAATATATACCAGAAAACAGAAAAACCTGCATTCTTATCTCCCTTCTGTGACTCACCCTTCTTGTATGACTTTGGACTGCTCGTCTGACCTTTTAGATACTTGGCAAAGTCTATTCAAAAATGGGAGAATATATCATGATTCATATCTCAAAAGAAACAGTATTCTCTTAAGCTTCCTTCAAATATTAAGATGCTTAAAATCAGTATAAAACATCTGTCTAAAACGTCTACATATTTCAAAAGAAAGTTTTCTACAAATTTAATTCCTTACTTCTTGTATTAAAAAGAGGCTATATTATTGAAGAAGAGGTATTCTTGTGTTACATATTCATAAAACAAGTAATTTCTATACTGCCTGGGGGACATCAGCCATAAGGAAATACAATATTATTAAAACATAAAGAAAATTAAAAATAAGCAAAAAGTGCATTTTAAATTTTAAATTAGTTTATTTGATTGCACAATACACATTAAACCTGAGAACTTTCTGACAAGTAAGTTTACAAAGTGAGATTAGCTCTGTTCCAGTGACATGTAATTTTGATAAAGTAAGTGATTAAGTTCCTTATATTTAGTGGAAGGGAAACTGTTCTGAAAGTAGTAGGTGGGATCATTGTAATTCACATATAAATTATTTTGTTTATAATAAAATGCAGCTGAAGCAAGATAAGGCTGAATCAGTTACCAACATATGTTCTCGCATCTCTTGGGCAGTCATTTCTGGAGGGTGATTAGCAAACTGGAAAGTTTTAATTTGAATTGGCCAAGTTTCTAAAACTGGATCATGAACATATGTGGTCAAATGGCAGTCCCCTGAGATCAAGAATCACTTATTCCAATTTTACATTAGCTAGTATCTTAACAAAGTTGCATATTTGATCTGCAGTTTGCAGTTTTCCAGAATTATTATCAAAATGATAAGACCAGGGGAATAAGCTTACATAATTAGTATTCTGACTTTGGCATTGTAAGAAAAACAAGTTGTGGAGAAAAGCAAAAAATGGAGAGACATGATATTTTGCCTGATTTTGCCATTTCTATCTGTGTGAAAAATTTGCCCTCTCATTCTCATATGATTAATGACTAAATCTTTTTTGGGCCCTTCAACTCCTCATTTTGTGAGCCTTGGTATCATCACCTCTGAATTGAGGAAACTCATTTTTGGATTATTGAGAAAAGCAAATGAGCTAATAAATGTTACATGCTTAGCACAGTACCTAACTCGTAATTTCTTGAAAAAGGTTAAAAATTAGTATTAATAGCAGGCACTCAATCAACATTAGTTCTCTTCAAAACCCTTATTACCTAATCCCCCAAATTTTAGTTTCTCTTCTTTACATTATATTAAATATTATATCAGCAATCAGTACATACCATGGTACTTTAATTTTGCCATGAGCCTATTATTTTAAGGAATCCCAAGAATGTATGGAGGACACCAAAATTCTATTAATTAAATGAGGAATGAACCATGAACTAAAGAAGATGAATCTATAAGATTAAAGGAATAGATGTTACACTAAAAAAAAAATAAAAGTCAGAAGTTGAAATAAGCTGTTTTTCAGCCTTTGAAGTGGCCTTTCTTAAAAACTAGTTATTGGCTATTTTGTCCTATGTAGGTGTTTTCACACCTGAGGTCTCATAAAGGATATCTCATTTATCAAGTATAAACATAAGTGTCTGATAAGTTGTTTTTAAACCTGCTTTGATGAGGTGGACACTGGAGAGTCACACACACAAAAAAAATGTGGAATTTTTTGTCTTAGTCTATAATTGAAAAGAAAATCTGTAAGTTATACACACAACCATTTTCCCAGTTACATAGTTAAAAATGGCTGCTTTGACTCCGGCTTCAAGAAAAAAAAATCCTAAGTAGTCTTGTTGGTCATTAGTACCCTATGCATCTCTGCTTAAAGTCCTTTTAGGGGTTTCCACCTCAGGACGCAGGATGAAAGAGCATATTCATATCTCTAACCTTCCACCAAAAGTCTTCCAGAATTACAGAAAATATTCCTACCCCTCCAAGGAAAACAGCAACAACAAAACCTTATCAGTTCCATAAAGAAGAAAAGGAAAAAGCCTTGGAATAGAATATTTGAGAAAATGCCAAATAATAGGTTAGAACTAATAGGCAACAGAATAGAGGCAAAGTAAATACAAAAGATGACTACACACTGCAGCATTTGATGATGCCATCAGCATCATCAGAATGAACCTATCTGAATGAGGGTGTAGAGGCCTGAGATCAAGGTGAACTGATCTGCTGTGTTAACTCCAGAGCAGCCATCAGATTCTGGAGAACAAGGAGGAAACGTTGGGCAGGTGACTAAATATACCTATTGCCTCAGTTTCCAGGGAATAATTATATCTACCTCTGGCGTTATGGTTAGTGTAAGTGAATTAGTAGGCATAAAGTATTTATTATTGCTGTTATTATTGTTATCTTAGATACAAGGCTTTTCCTGCTGTGTTTCTTAACTTTCTAAGTAGTTAATATTTTAGTCAGGGTAGTTATTTATTTCTATTTCATTGGAAAATGATAAGAATATAGAAATACTATTACATTTTATAAACCACCATTTACATATTAAAAGTGTATGCTATCTGCTTGAGTGATAATGTCTATTAAATACATTTTATTAATCAACATTTTCATTTTTTAGTCTAGTTTATGGGTGTTAATGCTATCACAATATAGTCTTTTTTCTTTAATTTCTATTAGAGTATAGTTGATATACAATGTTGTGTTAGTTTCTGCTGTACAGCAAAATGAATCAGTTATACATAGACATATATACACTCTTTTTAAGATTCTCTTCCCATATAGGCCATTACAGAGTTTGAGTAGAGTTCCTCATGCTATACAGTAGGTCCTTATTAGTTATCTATTTTATATACAGTGGTGTGTATATGTCAATCCCAATCTCCCAATTTATCCCCCCCCTGCTTTTTCCCCCTGGTAACCATAAGGTTCTTTTCTACATCTGTGACTCTGTTTCTGTTTTGTAAGTTCATTTGTATCATTTTTTTAGATTCCACATGTAAGAGATATCATATGATATTTGTCTTTCTCTGTCTGACTTACTTCACTCAGTATGACAATCTCTGTGTCTATCCTTGTTACTGCAGATGGCATTATTTCATTCTTCTTTATGGCTGCATAATATTCCATTGTATATAAGTACCACATGTTCTTTATCCGTTCATCTGTCAATGGACATTTAGGTTGCTTCCATGTCTTGGCTATTGTAAATACGTAGTGCTGCTATGAACATTGGGCTGCATGTATCTTTTTGAATTATAGTTTTGTCCTGGTATGTGCCCAGGAGTGGGATTGCTGGATCATATGGTAGTTCTATTTTTAGTTTTTTAAGGAACCTCCTTACTGTTCTCCATAATTGTTGTACCAATTTACATTCCCACCAACAGTGTAGGAGGGTTCCCTTTTCTCCACACCGTCTCTAGCATTTATTGTTTGTAGACTTTTTCATGATGGCCATTCTAACCAGTGTGAGGTGATACCTCATTGTAGTTTTGTTTGTTTTTTTTAATAGTAATCTTTTATTTATTTATTTATTTATTTATTTATTTATTTATTTATTTTTGGCTGTGTTGGGTCTTTGTTTCTGTGCGAGGGCTTTCTCTAGTTGCGGCAAGCGGGGGCCACTCTTCATCATGGTGCACGGGCCTTTCACTGTCGCGGCCTCTCTTGTTGCGGGGCACAGGCTCCAGACGCGCAGGCTCAGTAGTTGTGGCTCACGGGCCTAGTTGCTCTGTGGCATGTGGGATCCTCCCAGACCAGGGCTCAAACCTGTGTCCCCTGCATTAGCAGGCAGACTCTCAACCACTGCACCACCAGGGAAGCCCCTCATTGTAGTTTTGATCTGCATTTCTCTGATAATTAGTGATGTTGAGCATATTTTCATGTAATGCTATCACAATATGTTTTAATTTGCACTTCCATGATCATGAATGATGTTGTGCATCTTTTCATGTGCTTATTGGCCAATGGTCATTCTCTCTGGGATATTTTTGTTCAAATCTTTAAATTGTTTTTGAGTTACTTATCTGTCTCTTATTGATTCATAGAAGTTCCATATACCTTTTACATGCAACTACTTAGTGGTATATAGATACAAACTTTCATGATTTTATTCTTGCCATTTGGTGGGCAAAAAATTTCTTATTTTTAATTAATAGAGTACAACTTATGAATCTCTTATTTTATGCTCAATATTTTTGTGTCCTATTCAAGAAATCTTTACCCTCTTCCCCAAGATCATAAAGATACTCTCCTATTTTATCTTCTAAAAATGTACTATGATATCTTTCATAGTTAGTCTATATCAATCTAGAATTGACTTTTATGCCCTTTGTTCCATATGGATATTCAACTCACCTAACACTATTTCTTTAAACCTGCCCTTTCCTTGTTTTCATTGATCATTGCAATGATCTTTTTGTAATAAATCGAGGCCCCGTATATTCTCTCTTTCTCTCTCTCTCTCTCTCTCTAACTTTGTTCTTCAAGATTTCCTAGGCTATTCCTGGTCCTTTGCATTTCCATATACATTTAAAAATCGGCCTATAAATTTACACACACACACACACACACACACACACACACACACAATTGCTGGAATTTAAACTAGAATTGCATTGAATCAATACATCAATTTAAGGGAAATTAAAAATTATACAAGACTGATTTTTCAAATCTATGGACATGGTATATTAACATTCCATTTATTTAGGTCTTAAGTTCCTCTCAGTAATGTTTTATAGTTTTCTGTGTAGAGACTTTGAAGGTCTTTTGAAAGATTAATTCCTAATTTTTGTTTGCTATCATAAAAAGTAATGTTTTAAATCTTTATTTGTGGGACTTTCCTGGTGGTGCAGTAGTTAAGAATCTGCCTGCCAATGCAGGGGACATGGGTTCAAGCCCTGATCTGGTAAGATCCCACATGCCTCGGAGCAACTAAGCCCATGCGCCACAACTACTGAGCCTGCGCTCTAGAGTCCACATGCCACAACTACTGAGCCCACGTGCCACAACTACTGAAGCCCACGCGCCTAGAGCCCGTGCTCCACAACAAAGAGAAGCCACTGCAATGAGAAGGCCGTGCACTGCAATGAAGAGTAACTCCCACTCGCCGCAACTAGAGAAAGCTCGCGCACAGCAATGAAGAACCAGCGCAGCCAAAAAAAAAAATCTCTGTTAGAAGTTCATTGGAATTCGAACTGACTTTTTCTTAATTTTTAACTCATATCCTATGACCTTTATTAATTCACTTATGGATTCTAATATTTTGTACATTCTTTTAGATTATTTTTCTATACAGATTTTACCTATTTTGTCTAATTGTTTTGTCTTTTATTTCTCTTTCATGACTTGTACTGGCTAGAATTGCCACTTCTAGGTTTGTAGATTAGATACTCTATTTTACAAAACTCCATTTCTGAATAGACAAACGTATTATGTATCTCTTGTAAGCAGTATATCACTGTGTGTGTGTATATGTGTGTATTTATGCAATCTAACACATTTAGTCTTTTAATTGAAGTATTTAACCCATTTACATTTTATGAAATTACTGAAACATTACAATTTTATCTATCATTTTGCAATTTTTTTCTATCTGTTCCACCATAGATATCCCTCTTATTTTATATCCTTTTTTAAAAATAAATTTTCTTTTATATCTTTAAAATGCTGATAAAGGTACAATCAACCTAGAAATTTCTGGTCACCTAAAGTACATTCAAATTTGAAAAATAAATTAAACACATTTTGAGACATACGAAGAATAATAATTTAGCTTTTATACATCCTATTTAAAAACACTAAAGGATATATCTTAACAAAAAGAAACATGAATTCAGAAAGAGTGGGTTGAAAGTGACCTTTATCAGCACAGAAACAGATTAAATACTGAAAAAAATGTTAACTCTAAAAAATGTTAACTATTTTTTAAAGATGGAATAATAACTCTAGATGAAAATAACCTTCATGGAGATTCATGGAGGTAGAGGTAGAATTGTTCATTATACATTGAAAGCATGCTAATAACCTTGTACGGGGAGAAAGGAAGACTGAGATCCTGAACAAACAAAATATGCGTTACTAATAAAAAATATTTTAAAACACATACATAAACAAGTAATCAGAATTTGAAAATAAAAGAAACATAAAAAAATTTAATTCAATAGAAAGCAAGAAGAAAAAGGAAGGAAAAAATGGATAATATTTAAAAATCCAAATATGACATAAAGCAAGGATAATTATATTGTTTATCAAAATTAATATAAACATATTAAACTCATCAATTATGAAAAACCATGACACCATAGGCTTAAAGAAGAACTAAACAAGATGTCACTGTACACTGCTTCCAAGAGACACACCTAAAGGAAAATGGCACAGAACATTTTTGAATGAGAAGATTAAAAAGTACATACCAGAAATCAATTGAAGTAATGCTAATATAAGACAAAATTTAGTAAGAAATAATTTTTAGGAATAAAGGCTAAAATCATATTAGGATAAAATAGATAATCATTTTAAAAGGTGGACCCATGAATCTAACAGAGTATACTCAAATTATACTATAAAAATGACTGAAATTATAAAAGCATACAAGAAAAAAATTTAACATATCTTTGTTAAACATCTCAACTCAATCAGACAGATGAAAATAAAAAATGGAAGAATGCTCATCTGTAATAGTGCTTTATTATTAAAGGTCATTATAAGTCTGATCACTTTATATTACTCATAACTAGAAAATATTAAAAATTATAAGAAAATCAATAAAGACATTTTATAAATAAATGCAGTCAAATAGTATATAATGATGTATTTCTATTTCTAGAAAATCTTCACATCAAGAAAAAAATTTTAAACTTATGACAGAGAGATAAGATGTTTCTTTCAAAGGCAGAAAATGTTTTAGAGTCTACAGAGCTTCACACTTATACTAATTATTTTTCAAGTAGAAATTTTAATTGATATTTTTTAAATATATAAAGTTTGGAACTGCTTACCAAGAATAATTTATATACAAAAATGAAAAAAAAAAATACCACAAATTTATTTAGCTAATCCTGGACACTGTGTAAATCCTGTGTAAAACTTAGATTAAATAAGTTTCTTGACCATCTTTATCATAATAGAATATATGATAATAAAAGTGCAATAAGGAAATGAAGCAAAATGCAAAATCAAAATAACCTATAACAAAAATTTACAACCACTCAACAGTAATTAGAAACAGTTGCATGTTTAAGGACGTACCTTGTCAGACCTAGTAATTGCACCCCAGTATTTTCTGTGTGACAGTAACTTTTATATAGTGGCTAATCCAAAATTGAAGTTATATGCAATAGCAGTCTATATAATGTTTCTTAACTTATGAATGACAGAACTTCTGATTGATGTCATAAATAACTCATGTGGGGGATTCTGCTTCTATCCTTGTGGTTGCATCCCCTAATGTTCATATGTTGTAGTACTAAACCCCAGTAACCCAGAATGTGACCTTATTTGCCAATAGGGTTTTTGCATATGTAACTAGTTAATATAAGGTCATACTTGAGTAGGATGGGCCCCTAATCCAATATGACTGATGCCCTTATAATAAGAGAAAATTTGGATACAGCAATGTGCCAAGAGAGAATGCCATATGATGATTGGAGTTAGGCTGCCCAAACAAGGAACTACCAGAGACTAGGAGAGAGGCCTGGAACAGATTCTTCTCTAGTGCCTTCTAAGGCAGCATGGCCCAGTCAATACCTTGAGTTCAGTCTTCTAGCCTCCAGAACTGTGAGACAATAAATTTCTGTTATTTAAACCACTTGGTATGTGGTATTTTGTTATAACAGCCCTAGAAAACTAACACAAACCTTGATAGACTGAAAGGGACTAACCTTACAATCCTGCCATAAATAAGTAGAAAATTGGAAAAAAATGTATCCAACTATTTAAAACATTGAAAAATGGTATTTTATCATAAAATAAAGGTTACTCTACAACTTCCCTGAACAAGTTTAAAAACAATCTTAGAAAGAGTCAAAATTGTCTTTGAGTATCTTGCTGCCTGTGCCATGGTCAATGATAGAGATAAAATAGCAACCTAGAAATTACTCAACTAAGCCAAAGATAGGCAGTTAAAAAGGAAAGAAGGAGCAGATGGGAAAAATAGAAAACAACTACCAAGACAGTAGGCTTAAACTCAAACATTTCAATAATTACATTAAAAATAAACTATTTAACATCCTATTTAAAAGATCCAAATATGTTGGTGAGAAATAACCTTTAAATATAAGGATACAGATGATAGTATAGATTATATTAAAGTAAAAGTATGGAAAAGGCCATACCAAGCAAACACTAATCATAAAAAGCTGAATTTAATATACAGTGGTAGTTGACATTATAAAGATAACAAATATAATTACCAGAGAGAAAGAAGGACAATTCATAATGATAAAAGAATCAATTTATAAAGAAAACATGGAAATCCTAAAGTTGTTTGCATCTGATTAGAGAGCTTCAGAATACATGAAGCAAAAACATAATGAAAATGAATTAGACAAATCCACAATTATACTTGGAGCATTCAACACTCATCTAATAATTAATGGAACAAACAGAAAAACTGGAAGTAAATAAGCCTAAAAATCCATTCAACCTACTTGACCTAATTGGCATTTATTGAACACAATGCCCAACAACAGAAGAATACACAAGTGCATAGGAAACAGTCATTGAGATAAACCATATGCAGGGCCATAAAACAAGTCTCAATAAATGTTTTTAAAATGGCTCATATAGAATATTTTCTTTGACTGAAAACAGTATTAAACTAAGAACCAGTCATAGAAAAATATCTGGAAAAATAGTAAGTATTTGAAATGTAAGTAACACAATTCTAAATAAACCATGGGTCAAAAAATATAAGGAAAGTTTTAAAATATTTTGAATTGGATAAAAATTAAAGTATGACACCAAAATTTATGGTTTAGGAAGGATGATGTCATGGAAATGGTGGAGTAGAGTTCTCCAAGAAGCATTTCCTCACTGAAGCAACTATTAAGAAGGTACAAATTGACAAGATCAACTTTTTTGGAACTCTGGAATGTAATAAAAATTATAGCAACAAGGTGCAGGATTCAAAATCAACATGTAAAAGTCTGTTGTGTTTCTATACACTAACAATGAACCATCTGAAGAACAAATAGGTCATCAATCCCATTTACAATAGCATCAAAAAGAAAAAAGTACTTATGAATAAACTTAACTAGTTAGGTGAAAGACTTCTACACTGAAAAGTGCAAAACATTGTAAAAGAAATGAAAGAAGACACAAACACATAGAAAGATATCCCCTATCCATGGATTCGAAGACTTAATATTATTACAATATCCATAGTACCCAAAGTGATCTATAAATTTAATGCAATCCCCATCAACAACATAATTGCATTTTTTTACAGAAATAGGAAAAAAATTCTACAATTTTTATGGAACCACAAAAGGCCATGGTTGGCCAAATCAATCCTGAGAAAGAACAAAGCTGGAGGCATAATATTTTCTGATTTCAAAATATATTATAAAACTACAGTAATCAAAACAATGCTGGCAGAAAGACAGACAAATAGTTTCTGTAGCATCAGTTCTGATTTTATTTCTCTCTTTTCTGATTTTATTTGTTCTTCTGATTTTATTTATTTGCATCTTCTCTCTCTCCTCTTTTCTCAGTCTAGCTAAGTGTTTCTCAATTTTATCTCTGTAGAGAGAATCAACAAAACCAACGTTTGGCTCTTTGAAACAATCAACAAAATTCATAAACTATTACATAGACCAACCAAGTGAAAACAGAAGGGTCAAATTACTACAATCAGAAATTAAAGTGATGACATTAATACAGACTTTAGAGAAATAAAATGTGTATAAGAGAATGCTATGAATAATTATACACCAATAATTTAGATGACATAGGTGAAATGAACAATTTCCTAGGAACACACAAATTACCTAAACTGACTCAAGATGAAATAATAAATCAGAACAGACATATAACAAATAAGGAGATGAATTAGCAGTTAAAACCTCTAAAAAGAAGAAAACTGAGGAGCATCTTCAATGGTGAATCGGAAGACTCAATAATATATATATATATATTTTAAAGAAATTCATGTTCTTTTATTTATTTATTTATTTATTTATGACTGTGTTGAGTCTTCGTTTCTGTGCGAGGGCTTTCTCTAGTTGCGGCAAGTGGGGACCACTCTTCATCGTGGTGTGTGGGCCTCTCACCATCGCGGCCTCTCTTGTTGCGGAGCACAGGCTCCAGACGCGCAGGCTCAGTAATTGTGGCTCACAGGACCAGTTGCTCCGTGGCATGTGAGATCTTCCCAGACCAGGGCTCGAACCCGTGTCCCCTGCATTGGCAGGCAGATTCTCAACCACTGTGCCACCAGGGAAGCCCTCAATAATATTAAGATGTCGATTCTATTTGCATTTATCTATAGATTCAATAAAGTTTCAGTAAAAATTCGAACAGGCATTTTTCTTCTAGAAAGTCCTAAGCTGATTATAAAATTCATGGGGAAATTTATTTTTCCAGTTTTATTGGGCTATAATTTATATATATATATAACATTGTATATTTTTAAGGTATACAACTTGTTGACTTGATACTTACATTTCGGAATGATTACTACCATACCATTGGCTAACACCTCATTCATATTACATAATTACAGTTTTTGTGGTGAAAACATTTAATATCTACTGTCTTAGTAACTTTCAAGTTTATAATACAGTATTATTAACTATAATCACTATGCTGTACATTAGATACCCAGAGCTTCTGCTTCTTATAACTAGAAGTTTGTACACTTTCACTAGCATCTCCCCATTTCTCCTACCCCACCATTCAACTCTGTTTCTACTTAACATAATACCGTCAAGGTCCATCCACATTGTTGCAAATGGCAGGATTTCATTTCTTTCTTCATGACTGAATAATATTTATATATTTATGACATGACATATTTACATCTTCTTCATTCATTCATTGACGAACACTTAGTTTGTTTCCACCTCTTGGCTATTGTGAATAATGCTGCAGTGAACATGGAGTGCAGATATCTCTTCAAGATCCTGATTTCATTTCTATTGTATATATACCCAGAAATAGGATTGCTGGGTCATGTGGTAGTTCTGTTTTTAATTTTTAGGAACTACCATACTTTTTTCCATGGTGGCTACAATGATTTACATTCCCACCAAGAGTGTACAAGAGTTTCCTTTTCTCCACATCCTCACCAACACTTGTAATATTGTCTTTTTGATGATAACCATTCTAACAGGTGTGAGGTGATATCCAGTGATTTTGATTTGCATTTCCCTGATGATTAGTGATGTTTAGCACCTTTTATTTACCTGTTGGCCACCGTATGTCTTTTTTGGGGAAAAAAAAGTTCCTCTGCTCATTTTTTAATCAGATATTTTGTTGTTGTTGTTGCTATTGAGTTCTATGAGATTTCATATATTTTGGATATTAACCCCTTACCAGATACATGATTTGCAAATATTTTCTTCTATTCCATAGGTTGCCTTTTTATGTTTTTCTTATTTCTTTTGCTGATCAGAAGCATCTTAGTTTGGTATAGTCCTATTTGTAGATTTTTGCTTTTGTTGCATTTGCTTTTGGTGTCATATCCAAAAAATTGTTGCCAAGACCAATGCCAAGGAGCATTTTTCCTGTGTTTTCTTCTAGGAGTTTTATCGTTTCAGGTCTTATGTTTAAGTCTTTAATTCATTTTTGAGTTAATTTTTGTGAGTAGTATAAGATAAGGGTCTGTTAATAGCCTCACAGACTACTTAGTTGTGTAATGTATACTGCAATGTATTTTCCCTCTCAGGACCTCATTTTTCTCGTTTGTCTATCTCCAAATCATCTTCAAATATCTATGTATCTATCTTTTCTTTTTCATTTTAATAACATGTAAAGTAAAACATTAACAGAATAGAATATGCATTTTTGCTCCTATATTGAATATCATTCTATTTAGCAACTGTTACTCTTTCTTCTTTTAATCAGCCATCTTGATCTCCCTATTCACAAAACACCAGATATTTTCATCTATTGTAACCTCATTACTGGTAACTACGTAATAGATATTCTAACACACGTGTCTGTAAAACGATTATAAACTTTCCACGTGGGAGTTACAGTAAAATTTGTATGTGAGATAATGAAAAAGATAAACGTTTTTAGTTTCTGTTTTGATTTTTATCTATTTTTCCTTCTATTTTCCTGATTGATTACTTAGTGCCCACATTCTTGATTATCAGAAACACAACAAAACATTTGCAGCACATTGCTTATATTCTAAGCAAGATATTATTCAACATTCAAAATTTTAAGAAAACCAGGAAATGCACTTGCATTTATTGATCTCTTTTCTATCAGTGTGAGATATCCTGATTACAAATAAGGTGAACCACTTATTTTGTGCAGGTGGAAATGGGCACACGCTTTCATTATCTGGAGATGTTGTTTTGATTTTTTAAAGAAAATATGACATTTATATTTCATTCTAAATTCCACGGAACATTATTTACTGGGGTTTTTTTGTTTTGTTTTGTTTTTTAAAGAACAATTACTTTAAGACAGGACTTATATTAGAAATAATGCTCTGGCAAAGATAGTTTCCCCTGGAGAGTCTGGTGTTCATCAACTCTGTTACATTTAATGGAGAGATTCTATTTTGTGGGGGAGGTACAGTTCAAGACATAAGTTTTCCAAATGTATACTTTGAGGCATACTGGCCTAGAACATAGAAAACTGAAGGTCAAATTCTAGAACACTGCCTCAAGAAAAGATCCTGCATCCAGAGTTTTAGTAACTGTCAGTAACAGAGGAAGTGTATCCTCTAATGCAGGGAACAAGAATGTTTAGCCCTCACCACATCCTATCTGAAACACCACTCAACACTCTCCTATTTTATCCAATTCTGCACTTACAGGGAAATTTTTTATTAGCATTTCAGGAATGCTGTTACTGGAAAGGTGTTACTTCAGGTGAATTACAGCCACTAGATTTAACTAATATATATCTTGTACATTAAGGCATTAACAGAGTAGCTTATAATCTTTGATCTCTCATGAATTTGATCTATGTGAGTCAGCCTCTTCCAGGCTTTGAGAAATTTGTCACCTTTGAGACACTGATAAGACTGAGAGGACTTATTATAAGCAACTATGCACTGTTTTACCTTCATCTCCTTGTTTCCCATTTTTTACCTATCTGCCCTTTACTCAATTCTCTTTGGAAAGTTAACAGTATATGACCTAAGAAAATATTTAGCTGAGGCTTGGAACTTAGTTATATATGACATTTTCCAACTATGGGTTAGCTTGTTCTACTTACAAAGGGAAAACTCTTTTATGAATGGTTCTAAAAAATGTAAGTATATTTCCAAGGAAACTGGAAATTGCATGAGCCATTCTTGCTGTTTAGATAGATGAAATCATATTTATGTCATTAGAATGTGTATTATTTTCTCAGCTGCCCAGAAAAATAATATGATTTAAAGACATTTAATTAGCACATTTCTTTTGTCAACTCACTAGGGGGACAGGGACCCAATTTTTGAGATAAAAATAATCTGTTGAAGAAATATGGTTCTCTGAATAAGACCGTTAGTGCAGTGCTTCTACAGAACATAGATTTCTTTTTTTTAATGTCTGAGTTATAGACTCCTGGAAAAAGAATTCAGAGTGGAAATGCTGACACAACTTTAGCTCCTGTACGGTGGTATGAACTCGCCGCTATAATAATTAAGCAATTAGGCATGACAGAGAGTGCGAGTTTCCTGAGATAATCACACCCCAGGGGCATTGCAAGTCATGATCCAAAGATAAGTGTTTTTAATCTCCCAAGGGTGTGATTATCAAATGAGAACCACACCCTCTGGAGAAGACTTATGACTCATAAAAAATCTTTACTGTAAGGGAAAAAGCCATTATGCTGCTGTATGCAGATGAAGCTAGCCATAGAGACTGCAACGTGTTTGCCACCAATTAATTAAGAATTGCAGGGACTTCCCTGGTGGTGCAGTGCTTAAGAATCCACCTGCCAATGCAGGGACATGGGTTCGATCCCTGGTCCAGGAAGATCCCACATGCCGCGGAGCAGCTAAGCCCGTGCACCACAACTACTGAGCCTGCGCTCTAGAGCCCGGGAGCCGCAACTACTGAGCCCATGTGCCATAACTACTGATGCCTGTGTGCTGTAGGGCCCATGTGCCGCAACTACTGAAGCCCACGCGCCTAGAGCCCGTGCTCTGCTACAAGAGAAGCCACAGCAATGAAAGCCTGCACACTGCAACGAAGAGTAGCCCCCCGCTCGCTGCAACTAGAGAAAAACCGCACGCAGCAATGAAGACCCAACTCAGCCAAAAAAATAATAATAATAAATAAATAAAATAATAAAATAAAAGAATTGCAAAATGTATACCACTTTAATGGTATTGAGTATTGATCCCAGGGACTGGTTTGTTTTCTCATGATTATTAAAATATAATGATAAGGGCTCTCCACTTCTCAATTTCAGAAAAAAATGAGTGATTGATTAAATGAGTCATAAAGATCATATTGCCAAGCCTTCCTATTGACTAGGTCCTATCAAGTATATCCTAAGATAGAGTCTCTCATTACCCAAGTTACTCACTTTGAAGTAACTTGGTTACTTTAGAATAATCAACATCTTTATATAGGAGTATTTTGTATCTTAGCATCCATTCATCATTCATTCATTCATTCATTTCATTCTAGTACCTAATAAGCACACAGGAAGCAGCTATGCTAAAGCTATAAAGAAACTAAAGACCTATGTTCTGATTATGGAATACAGGCACGTAAATTATTAGTGAAGAAAGTGCCATGATGGTGGTGGCTGAAATGTGCTAAGGGAGCAAAGAAGAAAGTGAGTAATCTCAGCTGGGGAAGAATAAGGCTTCATAGATAGAAAATATTTGATCTGGATAAAAATTATTGTAGCTACTACTTGTTGAGCATTTACTGTGTTATCAGGAATTCTGCTGATCATTTTACTTTCATAATCTCATTTTAATGTTCACAACAGCTGTGTTGAGGTGGATGGTATTTTTCTCGTGTCACAGATGTAGAAACTAATTCTCAGAGTGGTTATGTGCCAAGCTCAAGGTCAGATCGCTAGTTGACAAGCTATAACTAGAAAAATGGGGTTGTCTCTAGAACGTGTACTATTAACCAGTGGGCTCTACTGCAAAATGTAGCTGCATCCTTGTTTATTTGAGTCCATATTGAAGCGAAGCATTCCAGGAAGAGGCAATCAGCAGTCTAAAATGGGGAGACTCATAAGGGCACAGCATATTCCTTAAACATTTTCTGCAGCTGGAGTCTATGATGCATGGGTGGAGAGAGTGACAGAAGAGGCTGGAAAATTCAAAATTCAAGTTTGCATTAAATTGGGTCCAAGTCACAGAAGAGCTTCAGTGCTTTGCTAAGCAGTTTGCAAGACTGTCCCGAACGACTCCACCTCATTGATTTCAAGGTCAGTCAGACTGGTCAACAAGGCAGTAAGGATTCCTTCTCTCACTGTTAGCTACCAAGGTCAGAAACATTTCCTAGGAATCCATGATTATGACAGCCATTATAAAAGAGTTATGAGTCAGACAGGTCCAGTATTTGCCCTTTATAAAAATAATTTCTGATTGTAGTTTTGCAAAGCCCATGTTGGATATCTTCAAATTTTTCAAAAGAAGTAGAGGCAGTGGGAAAACAAAACTAATTTTGATTTGAAAACTAAACATAAGTGGCATTATACCTTCAGGATGCGGAAACTGTTGCTCTAGAACCTAATTATCATAAAAACCCTGTGAGAGCCAGGCTTGTAGCCAGGCGGAGAACTACGGAAATAAGCATAGAAGAAAATACATATATAAATAAGCAAGAACTGGCATTTGCAAGGCACCAGAGTCTCTGAGAGATATGAAGCTGTATTAACACAAGGAATCTTCCTTTGAGGACTTTGTGATCTGTTTGGGAGACAAAACATGAAAAGATTTCTGGCAAAAGAGTAATAAATTACATAGTTTTATATCATTGACTATTCCTTGGAGTTTAGATGGAAAACTACTGGTTGACTGGTTTTTGAAGTAGTAGAAATTTAATAGTAAACATAGTAGAAATCTTTTATTTGATGTCTAACTTGGACCTTCACTTACTATAACTTGGATAGCACTGTATTTTGAATCAGTCAGGCATGATTTTAATTCTCCTTCACACCTATCACCTGTGTGATCTACCCATTTTTTGACTTCTGAATTTCACTATTCATTATGTAATATATAGTCAATAGTTTCCAAATCACAAGATGGCTGAGAACATATGAAATAGTGTATAGAGTTTAGTTCAGTGGCCAGCACATGAGAAGCCTTCATGAAACATAGCTATAATGATGATGATCATGATGACGGTTATGTGACAGTTACTGTGCTAGATACTAGAGTCTTAAAGGTGAGTGAGAAATAATCATTCCTCTGAATTTGGTAATGGTTTCCCACTGTTGCTAGTTCATGTGTGCTTCAGTATCCTTTGTTGTTCTGTTTACATCTTGACAAATAGTCCCTTTGTTCATTGTTTAATTACTTTAGAATGTGACTTCTGTTTCCTGCTGGGGCTCCCTAATATGGTTCAATATAAAGTGCACCTTAAAAACTTTAATATATTTTATATATAAAAATAGTGTTCTTGATTGTTTATATTTATTAAAATTGCCACTTTAGGATGATATGTGATGCTTATCCTGGGAAGTTTATTTCCCTGGCACACATATATGGACTGCAAGAGATTGTTCCCCTGGCTGTCAGATTCCACAGATGGTCCTAAGTAAGCTGAATAGATGAGGTTCTCCCATGGGAGCTTCAAAGACTATCTTCATGTTGGCAGAAGCAACTCCCAGGACATGTTTTGGTTCTCCTTCCTGGAGCCTTTCTTCTCCATCTGTGGAAATGGACATAGCGTTAACATTTTGAAGGAGAGACCTTTCATTCAGATCTTAACCTTATCACTGGCCCCATGACAAATTCCTGAAAACATCAGCTCTGCTTACTCAAGTGAAATCTGCCCATGATTTTTCTCTGTTCTTTGTATGTCTGCTACTTGTGTTTCTTCAGTGCTTTCTCAATTAAACGTCCCTGAAAAGAAGATATGACAAGGCCAAATATTAATAATAGATTACCTTAAAAGTAACATTGAAGAACCTCCAGAAAATTTATTTATTTGAACTCTTGGAGTTCTCACGAAGTCACTGGGTATCACTTTAACAGACAAATTTTTGGAAAGGCAATATAAAGAATGTGCAAGTCATGAGCAGGTTACTTAGCCAGTCTGCAATGTGATTTATTCCTGTATAAAATGAAAAGACTACCTAACTCACAGGTTGCTGAGATATTGAACAGAAAAACAAACAAGTAAAGGACATATCAACATGTTGGCACTGAATAGTTCAACAATTTAGAGCTGTTATGATTATAATTTCAATGATATAATCTTTCATTAATCTTTCATTGGGAGTCTGCTTGGATGTATTTTAATTAAACTGTTGCTGTCTCAATCATTGGGTTGGTGAGCTGAAGAAGGATAGCTCCAGTTCATATGAATTGCTAGCTTTAAATGATTCATAGGAATGTATCACTCACTCTTGTAAGAACTTTATTTTTATTATCTCATCCACTGATAAAATAAATGTTTGAGGTAGGTTGTGTTACTCCCATTTTATACATAAGGAAACAGACACAAAGAGGTTAAGTGACTTACTTATGTTCACGTGGCTAGTAAGAATAAAGGTGGGATTTGACTCCAGGCAGGCTGACTCTAGAGCCTGAGTTCTTAACCAGTCGGATTTCTACTTCTCAAGACCTCTGGAGGTCTTTTGAGAAGCAGGAGTTTATATACTGCCTAAGAACAATGGACACTGGAGTCAAAATTACTAAACTGAAAAATATATCTACTTAAGATCTTTTCTAGAATAAGACAGATGAGAACATTAATTATTATTTAATATCTGTTCTTGGGTAAATAGACATCATTATGTAGTGGTTCTTAACTGCTTCTTTAGTACAAAGCACATAGTAAGAAAACTTTTCTTTTTTCCAGATATGATATTAGGAAGGCCATGAGAAATAGCATATATTCAAAGGAATTTCAAATTCCTTCTAATTGCTTAATTAAAGATGAGGTTTTTCTTATCCATTTTATGATAAGGAAGTGTGATTGGAGGATGGAAAAGGACAAATGATTCTGTGGAAGATTATGGAATCTGACCTTGCATATCCTTTCAATCTATTGCCTTTTTTAACTTGCCCAGATATGGATAAAATGTAAGCATAAGACTTCAATTTCTCAGACTTAGAAATAAATTAATACTAAAAATAGAGAATTAAGGACGTCTGAAAAACATATGGGTTAAATGTCTTATAGCTATTTTCTCTCGATAGCTAGGAGGACACAAATACATTTTGTCTTGTTTTTATTTTAAAGTCAGTGGATAAAAATAGAGAATACTAAACACTTAATATAGATTGAGTGAATAAAAAAAAGTTATCTTATAAAAGGAATACTTTTTGATATTTAAACAGTATAGATGAGTTGAATGTGAAAGAGTGATTTCCAGAGGCTAGGGGGAAAGGAGCCTGAGAAGTGACTGCTAATGGGAGCAGTGTTTCTTTTTGGAGTGAGGAAAATATTCTGGAATTAGATAATAATGATGGTTGCATAACCTTATGCATACACTAAAAAAAATGAACAAACACTGAATCGTACACTTTAAAAGGGTAAACTTTATGCAAAGGTATGTGAACTGTATCTCAATTTTTTAAGTAATGCCAAAAAATCTATTGCTTTTGAGCCCTTAGATGTGAAAGGCACAACAGGTTACAGGAATAGAATTTGGAACTGGAATCAATAAAGGAAACTTACCAAAACAAAAGCTCATGAAGCCCAATAAATTAATATAATACAATTAATGTGGCTACTCATGATTCAAGGACAATCTACTCAAAGTGACCACATTTTCCAAAACAACAACCAAAAAGAGGTCAGTCTAACCAAGTACAATGATTGCCCTGGTTCTTTAAGTACAACATGATAACTGGAAATACAATTGGATATCCAGCTGTCAAAATAGGAATATCAAGATTTCAAGTGCTTAGGGACACAGCAGGGCAGAATGTTTAGAACATAACTATTCTGGAGTATCCAAAGTTATGGATTCATATCTCTCTGTTAGAATTCTTCATTAGCTGAAAGCAACTATAACTAAATACAGCAAAAACAAACAAAAGGATAAAATAAAAACATGAAAGAGCAAACAATATTAAAAGAGAAGCTGAAAAATTAGGCCTCAGGAAAGAGGAACCAGGGACACCCTCAGGAGTATGTGTCCTGAGAAGTAATGGAGGGTTTTCTACAAGGAATTACCATGGACATAGCTCAGATCCAATCACTTCTCTGCCTTGTGTCATTCTGCTTAAGAACTGTATTTTTGGAAAAAAAGAGCATTTGACCATAATTTAGTTGTAGAGAAGGCGGAAAATAACCTGGATTGACAGCCCCACCTTGACTGTATACAATGGAAGAGTCATTTGCCAAAGAACTCTTACCAAATGAACAAATTTTCCTGGGAACAGGAAACAGGTCATCCAAAACAACCAATGTCAACCAGAGCCACCAATCTTCAAATAGTTCTACATATATTACCAATACAGGATAGAAGTTAAGAGCTAACCTGTTTGCATTCAAATTCTGGCCCCTTCTTGTATTAGCCATGTCATTGTGGATAAATTATTTAACTTCTTTGTATTTCAGTTTCTTCATTTGTCAAATCAGGGTAATAATATTACTCATCTCTTCGGGTTCAAACTTAGCCCAATATCAGGTACCCAGTAAGGAATTTATACTTCGTATTTGTTATTATCATTGATGATATATAAATAATATACATATACATAGAACATAAATATATCTATTACAAAGTACCTATTTAAAAGTTTAGAAGATTGTGGAATAGTCATTCCTTGTCAATAGATGATAACAAATCAGAGTAATAAAGTTATATGTATTAAAAAAGAGTAGTAATTTTGCCCTAAGTCAGATTGTATCAATACTACTCAATTTATGCAAATTAGCCAACATTTCTTGTTGTTTTATGGAGAAGCAATATTTAGTGTTATTCTTTTTTTTCCCTTTGGAGAAAGGCCATAACTAAATTCAAAGTATTTACCTTTTTATTTATTTTGTGAGCTGATGTTGATTTAGTCCAGAAGACAAACTTCATAGCATAAGCGTTTACACAATCATCTATATCCCAAAGAATGCCATATATATATGTATCATACATTATAAGATTTAGTTGGGGCTTACTGTATTAGCCTAGTAACAATAGGAATCCATAATTTCACTGGAGTCATTAATCACTCCTGCTCTTTTAACAATAAACTCGACAGAATGGATTGTCATATAGGAGTCAATTTTCAAATAAACGTGATTAAATAAACAACATGAAAACAAGCAAAATACAGTAGACAACCTGTATTTTTCAGTAAATTTATTCTGTTGGCTTATTCTTTGTAAGTTCAGTGGAAACTTTACTTCTGTTCTTGAGAACATCGTCTCCTTTGGTGGCTTCCAAATTCTTAGCCACAGCTGAAGGTTGTAAGTGCTCTTGCAGAAACAAAATCAATCACCTAACTCTAGATTTAGAGGACTAGCAAAAATATGGCCATATCCCCATTCAATGACTCTTCCCCATTGTACCCACAGAGACAGTCAACACCTTCAGCTACTGTCTCCCTCCCATTCAGAAAGGCAGCATTTGGAGGAGCTGCATGGAGTGGCTTTAATTGAACTACTTGCAACAGTCAGGGTTCAGTTACAGAAACAGAACCACCAGGAGTATTCTAGAGTGGGAATTTATTATAAAAATTGGTTCTAACACAAAGAAAAATGCAAGTCTGCAAACCAGCCCCAGCACTGGGAAACAAAATGAAGCAGAATGAATCCATGGAGAGAAACGGGTTTTCCCAAGCACTTATACACAAATAAACCTTCAATCATTAAAAAAATTTGACATGTATTCTAAAATGAAAGGTTAATTTTAAAATAGAAGCTAGTAGCTCTGAAAAACAATAATAATTGAACAAAATTGTTTAAAAAACAGTTATAAATAGGTGGTGATTAAAATTCAAAGCTGAATATTTCTCTTAACTTTTGTCACTAAGAATAAATCTGGGGAATGGTGTTTTTCCCAGTCTTCACTAGTTTACAGGGACAAATGGAGACATGCAATAGTAGTAAGAATCTGGCTCTTGATAACGTCCTCCCAAATCACTCATGCAGCCCTCCACAAAGTCGGATGTTCTTCAGTAGGCTCTTGGGTATATACAGAAAGTCAGCTTCCCCCAGGTGCTGCTGCTTCTCTGACGCTTGTACACTGGACTTTGTTGTGTCTGACTGACATTGGCCATCTTCCTCCAGGCGTCTGGATAGATTACCACGTCCAGTGGGCTCCCCCAGCTGCTGCACCCAAAAGAAGCCATCTCAGGTGCTCTGAAGTGAAATGAAAAAGTCCTCCTCACTCCTATTTTGTCTTTATAGTGGTTCCCAAGCAGGGATGAGTATGTCCTCAAAGTTCCTTGTGAAAGCTTGACTTTCTGCTCCGATCCATATTTCTCTCTCCGTACTGCTCAGATACCAGAAAAAGGGGACAGATTTGGGAAGAGACCACATGTTGTCCTCTTCATTCCATACTCCTGGCACCCCCTCTGCTAATGATGCTTAATTCTCTGAAGCAGCACAATCCAGTAGAAGTGGAATGTGAGAGATGTAGTTTGAAATTTTTGTTTTTAAACTGTTCAATTTTCCCTAAAAATGTAAAGAGGAAAAGATGAAATTAATTTTGATAATACATTTTATTTAATCCATTATATCCAATGTATTATTTTAACATTTAAAATATAAAAATTATTAATGGGGCTTCCCTGGTGGCGCAGTGGTTGAGAATCTGCCTGCTGATGCAGGGGACACGGGTTCGAGCCCTGGTCTGGGAAGATCCCACATGCCACGGAGCAGCTGGGCCCGTGAGCCACAATTGCTGAGCCTGCGCGTCTGGAGCCTGTGCCCCGCGACGGGAGGGGCCGCGATAGAGAAAGGCCCGCGCACCGCGATGAAGAGCGGTCCCCGCACCGCGATGAAGAGTGGCCCCCGCTTGCCGCAACTGGAGAAAGCCCTCGCACGAACCGAAGACCCAACACAGCCAAAAAAATAAATAAATAAATAAATAAATAAGAAAATCCTTTAAAAAAAAAAAAAAAAAAAATTATTAATGATATATTTTACATTTTTTTTTTTACTAAATCTTTGAAATCCAGTATCTATTTTATACTATCAGCACATCTCAGTGTGGACCAGCTACATTTCAAGTGCTCAACAGCCATAAATGACAACTTGTACCATACTGGACAATGCAGCTCTAAAGAGCCAGGAACCTCATCCCACCTTAGGTAGATGCTAAAAAAATATTATTTTCCCATCAAAACTATGATTTACATAGGTTGAAATAGCTGAACAATTTCTTGGAAAATAACAGTAAATAATTATCACTTAACGTAACTTTTACTCTTTAGATAAATGGATATTTCACTTTCTCACTCTTATACTATCATCTTTGATATCCATAATTAATATTAATATATTAAATTCAAGGTTCCAGAGTCATAAGACAGAGACATCTTTAGCTCTAAGAAGTAGCTTCGTCCCTTGGTGATTTTCTTTGAAGAGTAGAATTGAAAGTTCTTCCTACTCAAAATTTCTCATCAATAAATATGTCAAAAATGACAATATCTACTGTGTGCAAAAATGTTATTTCACGAGAAGTGGCTTCACTGACCAATTTCAAAATGTGGATACCTAAGTTTTATTTGTAGACACTTATAGTTTGCTTTGTATGAGCTTAACCATTCATTTAAATTCCCAATCTTATGGCTAGCTGAGAACTAAATTTTTCTTTGAAGAAGTTTCAAAGATGAAAAAGAATTATAAATTAAATGAAGAAGTGAGGCCTTTAAAGGCACACTTTTAGCACAGCCTTACAACTATGCCTGTTGCCAGTAGGTCATGCTGAATGAACATTAATGATTCTACCTAATGCTTGTGTATAAGTTACAGATGGTGGAGTGAAGGGAGGTTGTCAATTCAAAGACAGAACTTCAGACTCTACAATTAAGTGATTCTTGAAGTGACTTATATTTGGCCTTTCAATCCCTCATTCATTTTATTTAAGGAAGATGAAATCTCTGCCCTTAGCCATTTAGCACTTGTTCAGAGCATTATGTAGAAGAATTTGTGGAAAGCAGCAGAGATGCCTTCCCTGGCCATATGATCTGGACCTTAAAATTCAATCTAGAGAAATAAGGATCCAGAGAAGTTTAATTCATTTCCTATTCATATGTGGTTTACTTGCATCCTGCAAAAAAAGGAAGACTTACACTGCTAGCTCCTTCTGCACTAAGGAGAAGAACATTTGCATCTTTGCAGATGATTTAACGATCACTAAGCAGCAGGAAAGAGTGCTCACCTCAGCAGAAGATGGGAATGCGAAAGCTAGGTACCATCGCTGGAATGCAGCTGGGTGGTCAGGATATTGGCCAGTGATTACTATCCAGTGCAAGAGAATGAATTCTAAATGAGAGAATGAAAAGACCAAGGCCTTGGGGATTGGATTTTCAGACACAATTAACATAAATTGAGAGACAGGTTTGGTTTGGCCCTAAATACAGGAGGAGACATATTTCTAAGCTTTTGCTGTGTGAACCTTAAAATATCTGCAAAAACACTTGGATTCATTTTCTCCCAATTCTTTCACAGCTGTAGTCTGCTATTATTGCTATTGTTAATAATAACAACAGTAATATTTTCCATAGTACCTTTCTCCTGAAGTCTTTAGGACATCAAGCAAGAGCTTCCAAATTCTATGAATAACATTTACCTAAAAAGCATGGCAAAATGTCAAATTAGTGAAAAAGAATAATGTGTTATTTTGTGATAGGAAACAAGGGAGAAAGAGATGATTTAGAACAAAACAAAATAGAAATAGCAAAAAGAGAAATTATGTGCTGAAAGTAAGTAAACATAGCAGACAAATCCACCTTCCTTTGGCCAAACTTTTCTGGAAAAATTAGGACATGTTACATGTTAGTCATATGTGAAAGCCATCACAGAAGACCTTCAGAATTAAAAGATGTAACTGCTTTTATTTCCTCTTATTTAAAGCTCTAAACTAGGCCAAGTATTAAAGACACCATAACCATAAGGTAAACTGGGAAGGAACTGAGTACTAGAACTTTTCACATGAAGATGAAACAGAGGTCTAAAAAAAGATGAAACAGATGGGAAGACAACATTTCTTTGAAGAAAGTCATTGCAGCTTGTATTAGGTAGTGTTTGCCTCAACCATGTGAGATTGGCTATTAAGATGCTACCTGTTTTGTCCTTGTCTTTTAGATTTATGAGATTTATTATGTGCTGGATTATAATAGGCAACGTTCATTGGATGGCTACTGGATGGCAGGCATTTTTCTAAGTACTTTACCTGGGTTATAAATTTAATATCACAGCTTCATGGGATAAGTGGCATTATTATCCAGCCCATTTTTCAGATGAGAAAGCTCAGGCACTGAGTTACCCAACACCACATTCTAGCAAGTTGTACAGCTGGAACTTGAGTCTAAACAGTCTGACTCCAGGGTCCACTTTTAAACTACTACACTATATTTATCAAAGTTTTAGTGAAGTTTCCAGGTACTGAGGAACTGTTAGTTTGCTGTAGCTTTTTACAGATGCTGCATTAGAGGAAACAAGTTAAAACTGTCTATGCTAGTCTCTATCTCAAAGAAATAAAACTCTACCTACTATCAAGACCAAGTTACATCCCAGTTTCATTCCTCCCCATACAACCTTTGCCAGTGTTTGCTCCTTCTTTTCCATCTACCTTGAATCCCGCTTCACATCACAGTATGTCTACTACATTCATATGAACTCTTGATATTATTCAATTGTATTGAGTCATATTAAGTCCTAATGGTACACTGAACATGATACTTCTAAAAACACTAAAACAGTGATTTCCAAAAGCAAGTAGAAATCATAGGTAATAACATGTACAATAATGTAAAGTCTTACATAAACACCTGTATTGAGATTTTATGCTCTGACATCAAATGAGAAAGAACATAACTCAAATAAGGTTTGCCCAAGTATTGCGCCATTGAACCCAGCCTACATCAATTTATTTTCACGTTCCAAATTGTCTTATTGTTGAGCTAAAATAATTATCATCTAAGAGACGAGAAAAGTCTAATAGAAGTTTGGAACTCTCACAATCAATACTGGTTGGCATAAAGTCCCACTGGGGAGCAATGAAAAATGTACTTGCTAGATTTCTAACAATAGGTCAGGTTATTGCCATGGCATTTCTGACTAATGCAGGTGCTTCTGAATTGTGCATTGAAATATATGCTGTTCTTTCTGTAGGGCAGCTGTTTTTGTTTCTCTACTTTTTTTCAATTTATTTGGGAAGAAGAATAGGAATTACAATTAACAGCTTGCAGCCTATGTTTTGATTTCCTTTTTCTGGGTAAGCTTCTTCATTAACAACAATTTAAATGAATGTGCTGCCTTCTAACTGTACCAAGGTTTTCTGTTTGGTCCAACTATATAGAAATATAATATAAGAAATCAAGGACAGGAAGAGTTGGGATAATTAAATATCTTTCCAAATTTACTTAAAGCTACCTAAAAGTTGTGATTAAATATTAGCAAAGAGAATGTTAGACTGTACCTGTCTACATGATGAAAATATTAAATACAAAGATTTGGGGGTTAACTCTTGTCTCTTTCAGAAATACTTACAGGCCAAAAGGAAACAGATTAGTGAGCCAATAAATGGCTTGAAAACGTTTTTACTTTTCTTTAGGCAATGTGGAGTCACTAAAGGGTTTTAAACAGGGGAGTTTGGGTCATAAGTTAATTTTGGATAATTCACTTTGGTGGAAGATGGATTGGAGAAAGCTAATAACATGGTAACAAGTTAGGATGCAGTTGTATTAGTCCAGTCATTCTCAGTGGGGGGTGATTTTGCCCCACTGGGGACAATTATCAACATCTAGAGACATTTTTCGTTTACATAACTGGCCATGGGGGATGCTGCTAGCATCTATTGGGTAGAGGCCAGAGATACTTCCAAACATACTGCAGTGCATGGACAGCCTGCCACAGCAAAGAATTATTCAGGCCAAAATGTCAATAGTGTCGAGGTTGAGAAAGTCCATGTTAGTCCATGCAAGAAATAATAAGAGGCTGACCCAAAGATGTGAAATGTAGAAACAAATATTTTTAGGATATATAAGCAATCAAACCAATGACTAATTAAACATTGTTAGTGAGAGAAATTAAGTGGTCTTATAATGGATATTAGAATGGGTATTGGGAGGCCGTGTGGGTAAATGGTACTTACTTGCAAAAGAATAGGAAAGGTAGAATCGGAAGAGGGAGTTGCAGTAGTAAGTGGTAGGTTGGGAACAGAACATTGAATTTGAGGTGCTTGTGAGCATTAAATTTACAAGTCTGAAAATCAGAATAGAAGTCTATATTGAAGATACAGATTAGGAAGATATCAACAGATGGCAGACGGAGTTGTGGGAATAGATAAGATGCCAATGAGAAAGGGCGTGGGAGTGGAAAGATAAAAAATATTGAGGAAGGGTGGAATAGAAAGGCATGGTTAGAAACTGCGAAGACACAGTTGGAGATCTGGAAGGAGGATGTATTCAGTTAGTACAGCTCTGCTAGCCAGGAATAGCTCCAACTTTAAGCAACCGTGGCCTTCCTAAGTCCTTGTACTCTTAATAATTACTAACCACACAGGAATTCACTTTATGTGAAAGGGGGAAGCTGAGGGATGTAGAACTGCTATTAGATGGACATTTAAAAATAAATAAATATTCCAGAGAAACAAATATGAAAATCCTTTAATAAATGAAAACACTTGCTACTGAAACTTCAGCAACAACTTCTAGCTGGCAGTAAAAAATTTTTGATTAATTATAACTTGTAATACAGACTTGATAAAGTTTCATGATTGAATGTTAGGTTTTAGTAACTTTTTAAAAAAGCCAGCCCCTGCTTTTACAAATGTTAACTTACTCTCTCTAAGAGAAATCTCCATATATTATTGCAGAAAAGATATAGAGTCTGATAGAGTATTAAAATACTATTCTGTAACTCTGACCCCAAATTAATATTCCAGTTGCTTTAGCAAAATAGTCAGGAAGTAATTAAGAATATGACAGCATATCTTGAATTAACATATCTTGAAATAATAAATATGGTAAAAGATTGATCTCAGCCAGTAAGAGGTAAGTACAAGTTGTGTTTATCTTCTGTCACAGATATTCTCTATTTCTTAGTAACATTGATTTTACCTAAATTTATTCTCTAATAAGTCATACAGTGATACTTATTAACCATAAGTAGGTTAGCATTATTATATATAACTCAGATAAAAAAGAATTAGCATCAAATTTGTTATTTTGGGCATCACACCCTAGCACATATTCTGTATGCCCACTCTTGCTTCCAAATTCTAAAACGTGAGTTTAAATAATTGAGTTTGATCCTTAGTGATAAAAGCAGAAAATAACCAATGTCAAAGTACATTTTTAATTATATCAAGTAAAAAATGGTATGACCCATGAGCTTTGTTCCAAAGTTCTGCATAATTGTTTTTTATGACAGCCATGCCTTGATCTTCACTGAAATGGGTAGAGTAGGAGAGGCTCCATGTAGATAATAATTTAATGGACAGAGGATGGTACAAGTCATAAGAGCATTACTCTATTATTACTTCACCTTACCTTCAATTTTTATTTTCCAAGTACTCTAATATCGTCATTTCAGGAATATTTTAAGGCACTTAAATCTCTCTACTGGTTCTTGCCACCCACTGACAAAACCTGAAGCAGCTACCTTTAACATGGTTCTGTCTCACTTGCCCCAAGGAGCTAGTTCATTTCACCTACTCTATTGGTCAGCCTGGAGGATTAATGGAATAATGCTTATAAATCAATATGAAAAGCCTGATAGACACTCTGTACACCACTACCTTTATTAAAGAAAGACCATTTTCACGAATAACTATAGAGATGAGGAAAACCTTACATGTATATTTGGTGTTCTGAAATCTATACAATAAAGCACATAATGTAGAGGAAACTGACATAAATTTCAAGAGCAGCAGTGTTAAGATCTATTCTATGAGTTCAAACACAATAAGTAATGAGGATACATTATTATTGCCACTGGATGATAATCCTCAAAATTCTACAAAATAAATGATTCTTCTTGCCACCCAGGATTAGTTTTTCATTTTAAAGAACAAAAATAACCCCATATAAAGCAGCTTCTATAAATCAAGGGTTTAAGGAAATTGGATGTACCCCATAACAGAGAATATGTTATGTTAATTAGACAGTACACTCATTTAGTAGTAGCATTGATAATAATTGTAATACAGTAGGGGTCTTAAAATAAAAAGAATAGAAAACGTTAGCTTTAACGTTAGACAAGTAACTGCTCCTAAGAGAAAGGAAAATTTAAAAAATCTGAAGATAAAATTTAAAATGTTGGTGGGTTGGAGGGTGGGACAAATGGGTGAAGGGGGTAAAAAAGTACAAATTTCTAGTTATAAAATAAGTAAGTCATGAACATGTAACATACAGCATGGCGACTATAGGTAATAATGCTGTGTTGTATATTTGAAAGTTGCTAAGAGAGTAGACCTTAAAAGTGCTCATCACAAGAAAAAATACTATATGTATGGTGACACATGTTGACTAGACTTATTGTAGTGATTATTTAACAACATATACAAATATTGAATCATTGTACATGTTGTACACCTGAAAATAATAATAATATTGTATGTCAGGTATACCTCAACTAAAAAAAAAGAGGGAAAAATGCCTTTCCTTGAAATTGACTATGATTCCAAAAATCTAGATTTTTCTTCCTTGGCTGAGTACATCAATCACCAACGACACCTGCATTTGTTACAAAATGAAAGCCAAAAAAAAAAAAAAAAAAAGAACTAATGCTTATGTAGATGTTGTAGTGCTGCTGTACAGTCCACCTCCAAATTCACCAGTTTTATTTCTGCCAGGCTGTCTACTTATCCTCTAGATGGCTGTTGAATATTAATATCTTATTTTGAAACAATTATGGCAGAACTTTAAAAAAATCAATACTTTAATAAACTGAAGAAACTTTCTACAGAAAGTTATAAAACATAAGACATAAAAACTGCAATAACTATCATAAAGCACAGTAGCAATGGACATGAATTCTAGAACCAGACTGTCTGAATTCAATTCCTGGCTCCACCAGTTAATGATGTGTGACCTTGGGCAAGTTACATAACTTTTCTGGCTCTGTTTCCCTATCTATAAAATAAGAATATCATCAGTATACTTGCATACTTTCTGTAGAAGGAAAGAAGACAGAAAGAAAAGAAAAAGAAATATTGAAGCAAAAAAGGATTTTCTAAAAAGAATCAAAGCAGATACAATGCAAAATTGTAGTTAAATAATTCTGATGTATATAAAACTTACTGAGATAGTAAATAGCATTTAGAAACTTAATTTTTGGAAAATATACTTTTAAATATTTCACTGAAAGTAGGAAATTGAATAGTTATTTGTCATCATGAATTTAGAATCAAACAGAACAGAAAAGACTGAAGGTGAAAATAAACTTAAAAGAAAAAATTCTAAAAGTCAAATATGCCATGCAAGTGCTGAAGTTGTTATAAAATGATTCCATGATTCACAAAATCATCAATGAGATGAAAAAAAATTAAAACACTTTCAGCTAACTCATTGCTTTTGAATACTTTGTCATCTTAAGCAAATGATTTTTATGAACTTTTATCTGTCTTTATTGTTTGATTCTGAAAATTCTCCATCATACTTTTTTCCAGGAGGATCTGCTTTAATCATTTTAATTCATTTATTTTCTTTTTAAAAAATTAATTCCATATAAATGAAGTAATAATACAGAAATCATATTACATACAAATTATTTGGAACATGACATTTTAGAAAAATGTTATGATCAAACATCCATAATTTACCTAGCCATTCTCCCTTTATTAGAGATTTGTTTGAAAATTTTGCTATTATACATAATTCCTCATTGGCTGCATTTCAGATTATTCCCTCTTTGAATTTCTGGAATAGAATTTATTGGATTCAATTTTAAGATGACTGTTTTTAATCTGCCTTGCACAGATCATAAAGCTGATTTTCAAAACGTAGGGACTGGCCCCAGTGAGCACCAGTTTCACTGTTCAGTCTACAGAATCTCACTTCCTTGATGGGTGCTTACAGATAACTTAAATGCCGTGTCCCTCTACACAAGAGAATTATCTCTCTTTGCAGTTGACTTTATAGTTCTCTTTTGTGCAGCGCACTCATATATGGAAGAAATTCCTTTGTGGGAGATGATTTCATTACTAAATCTTCTTAAGTATTACCCATATATACCACTCTGTAGAAAGAGAGAGAGAGAAAGATTTTGATTGTGTAGGTATTTCTTCACCATATCATAAACTGCTGACCTCATAACTGTCCAGTGAAACCCAATGATAACATCAGGTTTGTTGTATTTCCAGATAAGTGGCTCAGAGAGAAGAACCTATAGAGAATGCCACACTTGAGGACATAAATTCTCCTAGAAGAAGCGATTGTGAGGAGAAATATTGAGTGCTCTCTATTATTCAAAAACATTGGTACAAATCTTCAGGAAGAAAAAGCAGATAGAAGCAGATTTGTTACATTCATTTTAAAATAATTTTAGGAATTTCTTTGAAAGTTACTTTTATTGCAATAGTAACATTATATTCTCTCTAGCGCTGGTCTTCCTTTTTAGTTTCCTCTTTAATTTCCTATCCTGTGACTTTCACATGCATTGCTGTTCTAGTCCCTTGGGCCAAGTCTTATTTTTTAAACTGAGAGTGATAAGAGCAAATACTCAGGTAGAAGTTGTTGATCTAAGTGTTTTGGGAGTATTAACTAATTTAATTAAAACAATACAAGTACTGAGCAGTACTCAGGGACAGACTGAAATGTCAGATAGATACATGAAAAATATTTTTTTGAAAAACTCAAATAAAATGTCAAGAGATTAAAACTACAAGGTCCGAAATGTAAAGTACACTGGAAGAGAAGAACAGCAGATTACACACTGCAGGGGAAAAAAAAGTGAATTTACGTAGTATTGGAAACTATCCAAAATGAAAAGCAGAAGAAAAATTATGGAAAAAAGAATAAACAGGGTATCCGTGAGCTGTGGGATAATTTCAAATAGCCTAATGTACATGTAATTAGAGTCTCCAAGGAGGGGTAGGTCAAGGCGGAGACTGAAAAAACGTATGTGAACTACAGCCGTTATTTAATGGCCAAAAATCTGAAAAAAAAAAAAAAAGAGAGAGAGAGAGATATTCTATTTTCAGCCTCAGAATTTCCTTTTTTTTTTTTTAGTCAGAATAATTCTTTATTTATTTTATTTTTTTTTATTTTTGGCTGTGTTGGGTCTTCGTTTCTGTGCGAGGGCTTTCTCCAGTTGCGGCAAGTGGGGGCCACTCTTCATCGCGGTGCGCGGGCCTCTCACGATCGCGGCCTCTCGTTGCGGAGCACAGGCTCCAGACGCGCAGGCTCAGTAGTTGTGGCTCACGGGCCTAGTTGCTCCGCGGCATGTGGGATCTTCCCAGACCAGGGCTTGAACCCGTGTCCCCTGCATTGGCAGGCAGACCCTCAACCACTGTGCCACCAGGGAAGCCCAGAATTTCCATTTTATTCTTTTTTATAACTTCCACTTCTCTCCATATTATATTTATAGTATTTAATCCTTGAACATGTTTATAATAGGTAGTTTAAAATTGTTGCTGCTAATTTTATCATCCCCATCATTTATAAGTCTGTTTTTATTGTTTGATTTTTCTCCTGATAATGGGGCACATTCTTCTTGCCTCTTTGCATCCTTATTATTTCATTGGATTGCAGACATTGTAATATTATATTATTGCATGTCTGGCATGTGTTGCTTTCTTTCTAAGAATATTGACATTTATTTGGCAGACAGTTAAGTAATTTGGATCGACCTAATATTTTTGAGGCCTACTTTTTACTTTGTGGTGGTTGCCCTGGTGTAGCTTTACTCTAGGGCTTCTGTCGTCCTACTGCTAAAGTATTACTCTTCAGGAATCTATCTTGAAGGCCCTGAGTATTCAGCAAGATGTCTCCCACCTGCCTTGTTGTAACTTATATTAATACATCCCTCAGTCCTGTGTAGGCTCTGGTTACTGTTCAGCTTATGCATATTTGGTGATTGTTTACCAGCCTGATGGAATTTTATTCTATGCCTGTGCAGATTAATATTCAGCAGTAGAATCAACTTGACTTGACTCCTATGCTGATTGCTGAAGCTACTCCCTGTGTATCTCTCTTCTCTTTTCATACTCTGTCCCACAAATTCCAGCCACCTTAGCTTCCCTAAGCTCTGACTTCTGTCATCTCATTTCAGCAAGACCGATGTGCTCTACGTGAGAGTCCCATCTTGGGTCATGATCTAGAATATGCCTCCAGGCAGAAAGCCAGGGACATCATAGCACCCGTCTTGTTCATTTCCTCTTTTCAAGGCTAACAGCCCTAGACCACCTGTTGCCAGTATCTGAAAACAGATCTTTCCTATATTTTATGTAGTTTTCTAGTTGTTTGTGATAGGAGGGCATGTCCAGGACCAGTTACTCTCATAGCAAGAAACAGAATTCAGAATTGCTTTTTATAGACTTATTTTTGAACAGAAATAAATTAAAGGAAAAATTGCAATTTTTTGGATACAAATGGCAAATAGTAGCAGCTGCAGAGATATCAGCTAATTGTTTTATGAATGATCTTATGAAAAATAGAATATATAGTGACATGTTCAACTTTATCTGTGTCACTAAAATTTCAAGAGAATGATATGTTCTGATAACTAGGAGAAATGATAGCACCATTTTGTTTTCATTCTAAATAACCTTTTATGATGCCTTGATTGTTCTCACACTCTCTCTCCCTCTCTTTTGGTGCTTTCAAAAATATCCACAATATAATCGTCTATTACTTCATATGTAGATGGGGAGGGGTATGAAAGGAAAAGATGCAATAAGGTAAGGAAAACTTTGACAACTTCTAACACCTAAATTTGAGAAAAATAAATGAGTCAAGTACCAGGACCATGGAGTAGCAACTCTAGTCTTTGTAATTCACCTGCACCCTGAATATTGTAGTCACAGACAATAAATATTGAGTCTCTTCCTCCTAGATGTCCGCCCCATTACTCACCTAACAGCAACTTGTAAAAGAGGAACTGTGGTAATAACCATAGTTTAATGTTTGTAGTTTGTTATTAAAAATAATAATAGTAAGACAGATGCCTTAGTACTGGAATCTGAATTTTAGGCAGAGAAGAACCAGCAGACATTCTTCCTTGATATAGAGAATATCTATTTAGGTAGCTTATGTTTTCTTTGCTCACCATTAGGGTTTAAGGTAGCATGAGTTCTGTGAGTTTAACAATTACAAAAAGAAATTTTGATTTTCTTTTTCACTTGCGTTTTCATTAAAGATAGCGGGGTTTTTTTTTAACATCTTTATTGGAGTATAATTGCTTTACAATGTTGTGTTAGTTTCTACTGTATCACAAAGTGAATCAGCTATACGTATACATATATCCCCATATCCCCTCCCTCTTGCACCTCCCTCCCACCCTCCCTCTCCCACCCCTCTAGGTGGTCACAAAGCACCGAGCTGATCTCCCTGTGCTATGCTACAGCTTCCCACTAAGAGAGTGGTTTTGAACCTTGGCTACACGTTAGAATTACCTGTGGATTTTTTAAAATACATGTATTTCCTTACCTTTCCTTTTTGGAGATTCTGATTTCATTGAGCTGGGGTGAGGCTCAGGTATAGGTATTTTTTTTAATCCTCAGGTGAGTCTAAAAATCACATGGGTTTGAGAGCTACCTGATGTGTGCTCCAAGAACCACCAACACTGGCATCATCTGGGAGCTGTTCTGAAATGCAGAATCTCAGGCCCTGACCAAGATCTACCAAATCTATATTTTAGCACCTAGATGATTCATATGCACATTTAAGTTTTAGAACATTCTTTGTTGACAAAGATATATTTCTTGCCTTCAAGTAATTCTGAATGTAAATTGTAGAGCATTTAGACCTGTGATAATCCCAGATTAGGCCTAGGATCACAATCAGATGCTCTTTTTTAAAAAATGCAGATTACTAGGCTGCAATCCAACCCTGTTCAACCAGCTCCTCCAAGCACGAAGCATGAAGTTTGGGCATCTGTGTGTTTATTATATGTTCCAGGTGGTTCTGAAAATTAGAGAAGTTTGGGAAATAATGTAAAATAAGGACCATAGTTTTCAACATTTTGCTTCTACCCAAAGTCCTAACCAGGCAAAGAACAAATGCTGTTATGAAACTAATAAATAATGGTAGATACATATTTGTTCTTACAAAGAATTCCAGAGCATTGTGACAAAAACAATTTGATATAAATTTCATAGTTTTCTGTTAAAATAAATTTTATGCTTCAGATATTTTTGCTGTGGCTACAATGAGGAAAAACATACATACCTGGCCATTTAAAGGTTCTGTCAGTTTAGAATTTTAGACCATTTCTATGCAATGCAGGGGGCAGTCTAATAGAGGCTGCAGAGTGAAATGGGCAGTCTGACATGAAACTGTGGAAGAAAACTGACAGATGTAGTGAGTGTAAGAATGGCGTAATGCTGAATAGGCTGTTTTGTAACAGAAAAAAGAGAGCATTTCAAAACTAGTTAACTTAGTTATGAGACTTTAACTAGGTCAAAAACTTATAAGTGTTTGTGAATACTTTTAACACTGTAGAGACTGTCAAAAATTTATCACGTGGTTAAATCACAGGTGTTTGAATCATGGAGTCTGAGGAAATTCCTAGCTTAGGAGATGGAAGTAAATAAAAATACACCAAAATAGACAGATTTTTTTCTATACAAATATAAGTTTTTATAAAAGTTTTTAGCATTTCTTATTAAACTATACATTTATAAATGGTTAGAAGTCATGAAAACTCTACTTTGTTATGTCTCCATATTCAGTGTATCCAGACACAAAGAATGAGATTGGAGTTAAGGAAACCTGATATTGAGTTCCAGCAAAGATACTTAATATGTGCTGTTTGTCAGTCCACTTGATATTTCTGAAGCCCAGTCTTCTCATCTCTAAAATGGAAATAATAGTACCTCTCTTGTTAGGACAGCCATATGTCTCATACCTTCTCTCACTGTGGACACAAGTCTGATTATGGAAAAACCTTTAATTAGAATCTCAAAATTAGTGTAAAGCCCTCACAGTTTAATGCAGTTACACATCACAGATAAATGTTACTGCCTTGATTCCTAGAGTAATAAAGTAATAAAAAATTAGATACTACATCCTGGAGAGATAATGCTCAAGTGAAGTCAAAAGCACATTAATCTCATGACATTTGGCATTTGCAAAAGACATACAGTTTGGGGTATGTTATGGTAATGTACTGAAAGAGTCAAGTTAGTACTTAGCTGGATTTTTATGCTGCTAAGCCTTTTAGATATTTTTTCACAGTAGCATATTTTGTTTGCTATTGATTCCCTCAATTATTCGTTCAACAGATGCTTTTTTGAGACCATACTATGTGTCAGACACTATACAAGATGTGAAAGATTCAGTGGTCAGAAGAACATTTAGGTGGGGTGAACAGGCAACAAGTGAACAAATAATGTAACCCACTATGATGTTGTTTAATAATAACGTAAGATGATATATCACATACCATTATAGATTGTGTTACATGTTGTGAAGAAAAAAAACAAAGTGATTAGCTGGTGAGTAACTATAGTGTCATCATAGGTAGGACTGTTCAGGGAGATATTTCTGGGCCAGTAGCATTTGAACTTCCCTAATATGAAAGAGAAAACAACATGTCAGCCATGAAGATACACACCAAGAAGGCATTCTTAGGTGGGAGTAGAAGTCCTGTGAAGTTGGAATATAACTAGGCAGGGGGAGAATGGCATGAATTGAGGTTGGAGAATTAAGATAGATACCCAATATGCAGGGCCTTGTAGGCTATGGAAAGTAGTTTGGATTTTTATCTAAAAGCAACAGGAAGTCATTAAAGGGTTTTAAGTGAGAGGAAGGCAATATTTATAAAGTAAAAGACTGGAAGTAGTCCAAATGTCCACAAATAGATGACTGGTTGAATAAATTATGGTATATCCGCAAAATGTACCTCTAAACAGGAATAAGAAACATCTCTCTAATGGCTATGTATCTAGCATACACCATGAAGTAAAAAAAAGTAAGGTGGAGACAAGTATATACAGTACGCTATCATTCATCTTCAAGAAGGGGGAAAACATGAATACACAGGCATGTACACAAATATGCCTATAATGAAAAAGGAAGATAAACCAAAAGTAGTTTTAAAAAATAGGTTACATAGAAGGGGAGGAGGAGACTAGGGTGAAATGGATTAGAATGGAAGTGAGACTTCTCTCTATTCTGTAGTTTTGATTTTGGAATTGTGTAAATGTTTTTATAGTAATAGAACATAACAAATGTAAGCAGAAAGAAATCCTTAAGAATTGAAAGCAAAATAAAACAAATGAAAAGAACTGCATATTGGGGGCTAAACTGCACAAATGGGCATTATATCAAGTAATTTTAAGCCTGATCTTAGCCAAAAGTCTGAGAAGCAATTATATCAAGTGATTTTAAAACACAGTAATTTGTATTATATGTCTCCAGTGGGATATAGCCTAAGGAGAAAAACGCTCAAAGATCTTAAACCATTTTTAGTAATTATATTGTTATTCTGAAACTATTTGTGTGTGTCTCCCTATATTTGACAAACAAATCATTTAAACACACATATTAGGATGAGCAAAAATACTTGTGCTACTGTTGTTAGGATCCAAGACATTCACTATAAGAGAAAAGATATGCAAACATAAGACTAATAAAGTCAAATTAATATTGGAGTTGGAAATTTGAATATGAGCTCATGGTGCATTTTATCTTCAACTTTTTCTAAGATCTGTCCAATGAGAAAGTCTAGAAACCATGATCAACACAGTAGCCATGAGCATCACTAGTGCTTAAATTAAGGTCTTTAAATATCATTTCTCCTAAAGGAACCAAAGTTTTTGAAAAATTGGATGCTTCCAGGTGTGGGGCAAGAAATGTACAAGGAAAGCATAGAAGACCGTATCATACCAGAAAGGGTGGAAGCATTTAGGTCATGTCATCAAAACTCTGGATTCAATCTGAAGTGGTTCAACTGGCCAAAAGACAATTTGAACAACAGCAATAATAAATAATTAAAATAAAATAAATATGTTAAGATCTATGATTTCATAATAATACCCAGTAAGGAAAAAAAAAATGTATCAGTCACCTTGTAGGATGCTAGAAAACAAAGCCATTCTTCTAAAAATCTGTAAATAAGGGAAAAGATTTCCCAGTTATCCTGTATTTCCTGTACAAATTCACCTCCACATTAACAGCTTAGATAATGAGAGAAAGTTATTCTTTATAGATGTATCCCAGCAAATAAATGAAAAAATAGTGTAAAATTAGCATATAACCATTTTGCAACCCTTAATAAATAATGGATTTAGTTTACAATCATCAGCAATAGCTAAAACTACTAATGAATTATAGGTGGAGACCATTATTATGAATGTACCAGGCTGACAAAACCTTAACCTACTGATCACTTTTAACATCTCAAAAACAGTGACAATCAGAGTGTGACTTTTGATGTGTTGTACTAGGAAATACAAATATCACCCATGAACTATTCTCGCCACAATATGAACCAGAAATCCTTCTAGGACCTAATCTAACTACCAGGTTTCAGAAAACATATGAGTCAAAGGAAAATGTTCAAAGATGCCATTATAGAGGACATGCAATCACAAAAATTCAGAGTGAGGGACACTACAGATCAAATGAAAATATAGTTAAGACAAGTGATAATTGATGATAATGGATTAATTATTGAATCCGGATTCATCGTACTATTCTCTTTACTTTTGAATATGTGTGACATTTTTCAATAATGACATTTAAAAGAAAAAATAAGAGGCATGTGAAACTCTCACTTACATTTAGGAAATTTGGCAGAGGGGCATAGGTGAAAGCAGTAGACCAGTTAGGAGGTTTCTGTAGTGAGGCAGAAGAGAGATGATGGTGGTTTATAGTAAAAAGTGGCAGTGAAGATTGAGAACTGAAAGGATTTGATATATTTAGAAGAAGTAGAGTCAGTAGTACTTCTAATTGATTGGATTGGGGGTTGAAGGAAAGAAAGTCATCAAGAATACCTCCCAGGACTTCTGTTGGAAATCTGGGTCGATGGTGATGTCTTTTGCCGAGATTGAGAAGACTGGGAAATGGTGGATAGCCACATGGAAGGGTGAGGTAAGAAGTAATCAAGAGTTCTGTTTGGCGCATTTTAAGTCTGAGACATCTATTACACATTCTTGGTTGTAAATAAAAACAAATCAAAACCAGAACAAAGAAGTCTCTTGGAATGTGACTAGGTAATTATTATGCTTTGATAACTTGATAGAAAGGCTGAATATGACAGAAGTAGTTCCCATTGGGGTACATATTTATTTATATCCAGCTTATCTAAAGTCTTAGCCAACTAATCTAAAAACATTGAGCATTGAGTTTCCCTTATATTTTCTGAATTCAGCGAGAACTGATTAACCCATTTAGAAAGAGCTGAACCTATCTTTATATGTAGCTAGTTATGTTCTAATGCATACATTCAGCAATGCCATGAGGCTGTCCATCTGCAAACTGCCAGAAATAAGCTGTCCAAATTCAGAGAACTTCTTATTTTAAGGCTTAAAAATGACACTGATTTAAAGATTGCTTTTGCTGATTTGATAAACTGTAAGTTGAAATAATTACATTAATGTAGCACATTGTCATGCCAACAATTTTTCTAAAAAGATAAAAGAAAAAACATAATTGCCTTTAACCTGTATGTGTTAACAGAATAAAGCGTGGTCTTGAAAGTCAATTTCTGACCACCTTCAAAGTGCTACACTAGAAAAAAGTGAGTGGAAAAAAAGTGTTAAGTGTTAACTTCCCCTGGGTGAATGATACCTTCTAGGACAATGTATAAGGGTAAGAGATTCCAAGGATTGGGAAAGAAATGCCATTTTTAGGTGGTCTACCGCAGTTGTCTATTTGCCAAGAGTGGGTAAAAATAGCAAAGAAATAAGGGCACAGTTCAAAAGGTAGTAGGATAGTCAATCCATACAAATGACCCACTCGGGAGGTGAGACTGCACCGCAGACAGGGAAGAATCATCAATGAAGAGCCCAGGAAACAGGGAGAAGCACAAGGCCCTGAAGCAAGGCAGAGGAGAACTAATTTTGAGAGTTTCAAGCCCTTTCCAGGGGAGTGCTTTGATAGGAGGCCTAGCCTGGTCCCTCAAGGGGCTAAAGAGTATCAGATGCTATCAGCAAGTCCATTACCCTCTCTGGGCAATCAGCCAAGTTGGACCAATCCATTTGCCAAAAAGCCCCCCTCTTCTCCCCCACCCATGTCTTCTGCCTTCAGGATGGGCCCTTTTGTCTTTTCCTAGTGTTTCCAAAATGGAGAACTATATGGATGGTTTCGTTCTTTCTCGACTTTGACCACAGCTTTAATCTTGACTTCATGAGAACACCATCTATTTGTCATCACCACAACCAGCAGTAATAAGAAAAACAATTCCTACAGTAGTAAATCCTTGCTTAACAGATTTTTATTTTAAAATAGGCTTGACTTTTTTTTGTTCATTTTAAAGAAAAGTTTTTGGCAACAGGTATATCACACCTGAATCTGTTGGGTTCTGTATTTTTAAACAGTTCTGACATATTCTTTTTCTTTTTATAATACATGCTGAGTGGGAATGGATCATGGCCAGTCCTAAAATACGGACTGGGCAGCACTTGGAATTTCAAAGGCAGTACAGTCATAGCAAGGTTTCTAATAGGATGAACATAAAATAAGAGAAATATTTTATTTATTAGTTTTAAAGTTTCATTCACAGAAAGACTATTTTTAAGTAGACATAAGTAAATCAAAATGGGGAATGTTTCTGGTTTAAACAAACATTGGAATTTAAAACAACAAAAATTTTCCAACTTATAAAACAACTCACCCTAAAGTTGCCCAATGAGAATTTAATAATCAACAATAGTTTTTCTTTGAAAAAACTCATGAGTTATAGTGGTTCACAGTACAAAGTGACAGGCCAAGATACAAAACAGCTTTATTTTGAATTTTCTGGTCCTTGTCAAGTTATTCTTGATAACATCTGAATCATTAAAGCTTAGAATATTTTTTTAATGCTGATATGTGATAGCCCTAGTCCCTGAGTGATATCTGGCAAGAAAATATGCCTAATATTCATAAATCAGAGCCATGGCGTTTTAGAAAAGAAAAAGACATGGAAAGGGAAATTTTGCTGTTTTTCAGCACATGAATGTTGTTGGGTGGGTATTTGATGGCCCAGAAAGGGGTGGTGAGTTTCTAGGACTTTTGGCCTTGACTGGAAGACCCGTGGGTTACCTGAACTGACAAACTCATGCTAAAACAATTCTTTTAAACAAACCATCGTGAACCTCACACAGAAGGTCAAAACCCATCACAGCGCAGCTCCACAAACAGCCTGGTGCCGTCAAATTGCAGGTATAACCTCGGCGAGGTTTTTAGTCCTCTAATGCTTTCGCCTCCACACGAGGAACTGTACAAACAGGAGCTCTTGGATGCATTAGAGGAGACCTTTCTCCTCTCACTGAACAACACTTTATTTTGCTTCATTCAGTGATCCAAGCATTGCCACTTTACTCCCGTCTCAGTGTTTTCTATATTAACACTATTTTTTTTCAGATGCAATCCATCTAAACCATCCAAATCTGTACATATTAACATTGCTGAGCAGCAGCTCTGGGAGGATGTCCACCCTGACCTTTCCTTTTCCTGACACAGTTTCCATTTCCAGGTTTATTTTTGATATCATAGATGTTGCTATAACAGCCAACAGCCTTGCCTTTAGGTTTCTCTTCTCAACTCTAGAAATAATTCCTCCTCTGACAATTGATGGAGTGAAATACCTGTGAGAATGACAGGCGTCGGTGTACTGGAAATTTTCTCTGCTTATTGTATTGCCCAAGTACTGAAAGATCAAAATATAGGTTTATGAACAAAACTATATTGGCTAAAGCCCTGTGTTTTCTACAAAATTCTAGCTTTCCTTTTTTCCCTTTCTCTTACACATACCCAAAATTACATACATAGATAATTTTATACTTCATTAAGAAGTGTTTCTCTATAAAATTTCCTTTATTCGATAGCACACAGTAAAAAGAACTTGGTGAAAAAAAACCTGGAAATAACCTAAATATCCATCCACAGTAGACTGGGTAAATAAACTGTTACGCTCATACATAAAATACTATACAATATGAAAACATAATGTGCTACATTTTCTTTTAATAAAACATATATTAACTAAAATAAACCAAAGGAGCAGAGTTGAATGTATAGTATGCCATATATTATAGAAATAATTATGTGTTTATATACATATATAGTCTGCCATATGAATTAGAAGTATTTAAACAGATACATAAGAAACTATTCAGTTGCCTTTAGGAAGTAGATACAGGGAACATTAGTTATAGGTGAGTTGAGATCTTTTATTTCAATTCTGTCTGCTCTTTTTAGTTTTGTTTGCCATATTCATATATTACTTGTATTAGACATATACATTAAAAAGAAGGCTTACCTGGATTTTTTGAACATTCCAACTGACAGCCAGCTCAATCCCATGATTACTGACAAAAATGGAGGCACACACAGCATATAGTGTGGTGTTGTGGAAGGAAACTCCAGAACTTTAGATTTTATTAAACAGGTCATTTTATGACCATGTGTAAATCACTCATCTACTGACACCTGATTGCCTCATCTGTAAAATGTGAAAAAGTAGCTCCATCTACCACAACTTTCATTTACCACTCAATGTTGTGACGGAAATAAAATAAAGTCCCTTGTGAATCTTGCAGGGCTACTGTAGGTGTGAAATTTTGTAATAGAGATCATGTTCACTTTCAGATCTCACATTAATTGAATCTGACTTTATCCCAGGAATTTCACATTTGTTCTTACTTGGTATTTTTCAGTGGCAAGCTATATTCCACTAACATCTGAGTAGTAAGAAGAACCATGATCACGATAGTATATGCCTAATCTAAAATTGCAAATTTTGGTAACAGGTACATAAATGAATAAACTGTATTAATAAAAAAAAAGTAGTTAATAGATACATGACATTGTAATAAATTCACTCCTCATAAATTTTTTTTTAATTAATTATTTATTTATTTATTTTTATTTATGGCTGTGTTGGGTCTTTGTTTCTGTGCGAGGGCTTTCTCTAGTTGCAGCAGGTGGGGGCCACTCTTCATCGCGGTGCGTGGGCCTCTCACTATCGCGGCCTCTCTTGTTGCGGAGCACGGGCTCCAGACGCGCAGGCTCAGTAGTTGTGGCTCACGGGCCTAGTTGCTCTGTGGCATGTGGGATCTTCCCAGACCCGGGCTCGAACCCGTGTCCTCTGCATTGGCAGGCAGATTCTCAACCACTGCGCCACCAGGAAAGCCCTCCTCATAAATTTTTATGCTTACTTACCTATAATAATAACAAAAGTTGTTGTTTACTAAATACAAAGCATGGTCCAGAAACTTAATGATGTTACATTTGTTACTTATTTCTCAGACCACAGTTTTAGGTAATTATTACTAGTATCTTTGTTTGGGTAAACAAAGTAAGAGTGAGTGATGTTAATTTCCTTGTCCTGGGTCACACAAGTAGTGACTGAAGTCTGATTATGACTCAAATCTGTCCAAATATCTTTTCCCATCCTAAACTATCAGGCTTAAACCAAATTTCAACCCACATCCATCTCTCCACCTCTCATTATCTTAAGCAACACTACCAACTATAATGTCTACTCTGAGGGCAGTGATCTTTTTTTCAGTGGGACTATAAGTAGAAAATTCTACCTTTATGAAAATCTGGTAGTTCTTTTAAGGAATATTATTCATACTTTATGAGCCAAACTTTTATGAATTTACCACATGTTTGTAACCAAACTTTCAGAGATGGGGACATGACTTTACACTCAGAGGTGCTCATTTTGCCATCATAGACAGCAGCAATTCATGTGTCTGACACAAATGTCTAAATATAGTACATCTTGGTATTGAAGTACATATGGAATGATAAGCAGCTTTTAAAAATCATTCTTTTGTAAAACTTTTAGTGATATTGGAAAAGGTTTATGACAATGCAATGTAAAGTTGGAAATACATGTGTGTATAAAATAGAAAAAGATGACTGCTAGGAAAATCATCAAATTATAAGCATGTGAGTAGTGGTTGTTTCTGTTTTCTTCTTAATATTGTGGTATGTATTTAATATTTACAAAAATAAGAATACATTATTTTTATAATGTAAAGGCTTTTTAAAAAATTAAGATAAATAATATCTAATCATACTAAATCTTTCATTCTTAAGTTGCTTCATTCTCTTTAAGCTTGAGACTCTAAGCATACGACTATACCACCACCTCTAATAGACAAAATGAAATGAAAACAAAGTTTTATGTGTAAAATCTTTGTCTTATATTGCTTAACTGTTGGTACCCTTGATTCTTAAAGACTAGAGATTTCTGATGTTACATTTCTTTTATAAATATTTCTAAGAACCATAATACTCATTGAATGTTGGAACAATATCTCTAAATGCCTAAGGTGACTTCCATTTTCTAAAACATGAACTACAGTTGTTCATTTTATTAAACTTGACTCTATTTCCAGACCTTTGCTATGCTGCAATAAACTCATTTTTGTGTCTTTGAGCACACATGCAAGTAAACCTAAAACATACAACACCTTGATCCACCATTGCTGGGTCAAAAGGTGTGATCGGTTTTTTGTTTTTTCTTTTCAAAGAATTCCCACATTTGAAGTTTTTTTAAAGGCTTTTAAAATTTATTTATTTATTTATTTATTTATGGCTGTGTTGGGTCTTCGTTTCTGTGTGAAGGCTTTCTCTAGTTGCGGCAAGCAGGGGCCACTCTTCATCGCGGTGCGCGGGCCTCTCACTATCATGGCCTCTCTTGTTGCAGAGCACAGGCTCCAGACGCGCAGGCTCAGTAATTGTGGCTCACGGGCCTAGTTGCTCCGCGGCATGTGGGATCTTCCCAGACCAGGGCTCGAACCCGTGTCCCCTGTATTGGCAGGCAGATTCTCAACCACTGCGCCACCAGGGAAGCCCATGTGGGAGGTTTTAAAGTTCAGACACTGCTAAGGTATTATCCAAAGGTAATGCACCTGTATATACACTTGTATATACATATATAATTTTTTTCAACCCTTTAAAAATGTAAAAAAAAAAAAAATCTTAGCTCGTTAGTCATACACAGTATGTTTTGGGTAGATCCTCTTTAGACCCAGAAGTAACACTTCACTTCTGCTCTTGATCTATTGGTGAGAACTAGTCATATTGCCCCTGCTAGATGTGGGAGGACTAGGAAATGTGGTTGACTTATATGCTCATTAAGAGAATGGGGTTGATCCAAATCTCATCAGTCCTACCATCAGCACCATTTCCTTAGGCTTTGCTTAGAATTCTTTTTGACCTTGGTTTAGGATAGGATCCCTGGTTATTAAAGACATGCTATCTGGGGCTCCTGACATCCATAATACTTTTCTTGCTACCACTAATTAGTGAAAGGGGAAATGATTTACTGGCAACCTAGAGAGAATTAGTATAATCCAAAAGTTTAACCAGGTTTCATGTACAATTTCTCACTTATTTCAGTGATTGAAGGAAGAGGGTGAATGAATAAATCATTTCAAGAATTCACAGGTCTTAATTCATTTCCAAGAGGGCAACAGCAGTGTTTCCTGCCAGGTGTGAGGAGGGATTCTGGTTGGAGTGTCAGGGAATCAGGCTGATTAAGCAGCTTTGAACTTCTATTCTCTTTTTGCATCTAAGAAGCTGAGGAAACTGAACAGATTTTGTATAACTGTGGCAAATAAATCCTCACCTACTTCTGGATTCAGCAAATATCAAGGTTAAGTGAAAAACAGAACAGTTCTAGATAATCATTTCAATATATTTGAAGGGATGAATTTCTATAATAAAAAAACAGCTGAACTTTTCATAAATAAATTCATAATTATTCTAAAGGAATTAGTAAAAAATTAAATGCCTATTTATTTCTGTTTATTCACATCTTAGTAATTTCAACAGTGAAAGTAATTTTATAGAATAGTATTGGGACAGTTACCAGAGGCGAAAGTATTTGGAGAAACTGAAAATCACTATATGTTTGTTGTTTTTAAAAAAAGTCATTTTTTTCTCCCAGGGGAACACATTTTTGCTGTTTTTTGCTATGCTGTCACAAGGTACTTCGTACTTACCCTGCAATCCTCAGTTAAATGCCAACTGAATGATCTCTGAGGGAGATGACTTTAATTCTACCTCTGTTTCTAATTTCCTCACCAGCCAATTCTTGATAGAAAGTCTGAGCTTTAATGATACAGGACAATAGAGACAGTAACATACTGCCTTCCATAGAGAAATTGGGGGAAATTTTTTCTAAGAAAAACATAGTGCAGTTTCTTAGGGCTGCATCTTTGCTATACTCTGCTTGCTTTGAGACGGTGAGCCTAAACCAGCATAACTTTTTTAAGAAAGTTCTGGATGACTGAACTCGTATTTCTCCATACAGCTTGCCATCTGTCCTTCTATAATTCTTTTTGTTTTTAATTTGGTTACATCCTCAGAAAATCCTAAGATTTCCATGTGAAAGTTATGCCATAAAAGATGCTGTTTGAGGGCAGGGACTAACTCTTGCACGCATTTGTAATGCTAACATTTTCTAGTGCAGTGGTTTTCACACAACGAAGGCATAATATTTAGAATGAGGACAATTTCTTTTCTCGTACAAGAGGCTTTTGATTCAATCAGTGCACATGGTTATTGTGTTGCAATAAGTATCTTTCCCCTTCCAAAATTCTTATCTTCGCTCTCACCATTCACCTCGCTGGGAACATAACACATGCTCATCTACTCATCCAGTTGAATAAAAACCGTACTTCTAAAAAAAAAAAAAAAAAACCCGTACCTCTCTTTTGAGTGAAGAATTTAAAGTTGTAAAATGAAAATTTCCAAGGGTTCCGTCTTCCTCTGAAATTGCACTGTCCCTAATCATACATGTTTTTATGAGCTTTAATATTTGTACATTGGATTTTTATGCCCCGTCTTCTTCCAGTTGATCACAAACTCCTTAAGAGAACAAGCTTTAATCAGTCTATTTTTTTCCAGAGTACCCAGCAGAAATCCTTGCACATAATAAATATCCAATAAGTATGTGTTGAATATAAAATTAAAGGGCAAACATTTTTCCTTAATTTATTTCCCAAACTAGAGATTCAAATAGTTGAATGATTATTTGAGGAATGTCCAAAAACTAAGGTAAACAGGCTTTTTTTTTCTTGGACATGATCATTGTGAACAAAAATGAAAGTACTATTCTAAAGATTAGATAATACATTACTTTCTAGTGCCAATATCCAAGGCCTTAAAAGAAGCTGTTTTATGAAAATGGTGCATGCTCTGTCTTCTGTTGCTGATCACTTTTCCCTCACATTTCCCACAAATATTTACAGAATTTAAAATGATGAATAAATGAATGAATAAATGAATGATGAATAGATGAATAAATGAATGATGAATAAATAAATTTTAAAAATCTCTTCTAGGCCTTCTCCACCTTGAGAAGCTGGATCACAAGCGCTAAAGCCATTTCTGCTTCCCTGTGTACATGTTCCTGGCTGGTTAGATGGCTGATAAAGTACAGTAAGCCCTTATCCTCAGAAGGTGCACTGCTCAAAACCTGATGTGAATGAAATACGCCAGACAGAGAAAGTCAGAGACTCATGGTATCACTTATATGTTGAATCTGAAAAAAAAAAAAAAATCAAATTTATGGAAATAAAGAGTAGAAAAGTGGTCACCAGGGACTGGGCAGGGGTGTGGGGGGCATGGGGGAAATAGGAGACGATGGTAAAAGGGTACAAATTTTCAGCTATGAGATGAATAAGGTTGGAAGGTTGAAGGATCTAATATAACATGGTGACTATAGTTCATAACACTGTATTATATAATGTAAGTTTGCTAAGAGAGTAGAAATGAAATGTTCTCACCCAAAAAAAAAGAAATCCAAAAAACCAAATGCATAGATATATACATATATATGTGTAAACAGATAGATAGATATACCTCAGTAAAACTAGAAAAGAAAACTTCATGTATACAGACCATAAAAGTCACTGAAACAAGATGTCATCATGGGAAAAAACAGTAAAACTTGTCTCTTTTCAGTTCAATGGTCCACGTTCAAATATTATCCGCACAAGATTTCCCATCTCACTGCCTGGGAGGTATTTGAAGTTCAAAGATACCAAAAATGTGACAAAACAGAAAACAGCTCTAAAACAGAAACACAGAAGAATTAGTAGGTGTTTTCTGGATGAGTCAGTAAGTTTCAGACTTTCTCTACATTTATTTAATTTGTTGGCAATTCAGTTTTTTTGTTTTATTCATATGTTAAAATTTATTTTATTTATTTATTTGTTTATTTATTTAGGCTGCATTGGGTCTTCACTGCTGCTCGCAGGCTTTTCTCTAGTTGCAGTGAGCAGGGGCTACTCTTCGTTGAGGAGCGCGGGCTTCTCATTGTGGTGGCTTCTGTTGTTGCAGAGCATGGGCTCTGGGCGCATGGGCTTCAGTAGTTGCGGCACGCGGACTCAGTAGTTGTGGCTCACGGGCTCTAGAGCACAGGTTCAGTATTTGTGGCTCACGGGCTTAGTTGCTCCACAGCATGTGGGATCTTCCCAGACCAGGACTCGAACCAGTGTCCCCTACATTGGCAGGCGGATTCTTACCACCACACCACCAGAGAAGTCCTTGTTTGTTTTTTATGACTTGCATTTATCTGCACAGAGATAAGGAAAGCAAGCAAAATAACTTTGCTAATTCTAATCATGAAGTCACATCATTTTTTTGATGATTTTAAGTGGTCTGGAGATGGCAGTTAAACCCTATATGACTTTGGTACCTTAAAATATAGCAACTATGTCTTTCAGAACCTTGAGGAACTACCAAACTTATGAACGTTACAAACTACCAAAGTTATGTAAAGAGGTTGATTAGGACTAAGACTTAATAAGTCTTACTATTATGTTCCTGTCTCAAGGCAAAGTCATCAGTTAGAGAACTCTGCTCAGATATCACTATAATTATAATTTTTGTGAATTAATTTATATCTACATAATACCTATTCCTTGGACTTCTTGGTATCTAAGAATGATGACATGGGACAAAGACAGACTCTCTGGACACTTCTTTCCATATATATTGACAGTGTTCAAGAAGTATTAGAGGGAATTCCCTGGTGGCGCAGTGGTTAAGAATCCACCTGCCAATGCAGGGGACACATGTACGAGCCCTGGTCTGGGAAGATCCCACATGCCGCAGAGCAACTAAACCTGTATGTCACAACTACTGAGCCTGCACTCTAGAGCCCGTGAGCCACAACTACTGAGCCTGAGTGCCATAACTACTGAGCCTGCGTGCCACAACTACTGAAGCCCGAGCACCTAGAGCTCGTGCTCTGCAACAAGAGGAGCCACCGCAGTGAGAAGCCCGCGCACCGCAATGAAGTGTAGCCCCTGCTCGCCTCAACAAAGACCCAACACAGCCAAAAATAAATAATAAATAAATATTTAAAAAAAGAAGAAGTGTTTGAGATTAGCCATTGCTTGCATCCTTCCCATGAAAAACTGCTTAATGATGGCTTTAGTATGCTTCTACGAGCTTGTCAAGGATCTGAACAGTATTGAGCTTTCTACAAGCTGTTCTTGTCTATTATTTATATTCTAAGTGGGTATTTTTCCAATGAATTCTTAGTTTCTGAAATGTCTAAAGATTTGAAAATTACAGGTTTTACCTCAGCAAACAGTTCTATCCATAGACAGATGAAAATATACTGACACGGAGACAGGAAATTGTTTCTAAACGGTCAGGATCTGACTGCATATTTACAAGTGAGTATTCTAGTGAATCGTGTAACATCAACATTCCTTATGTCTACATGGAATAAAGACCTTCATCGTATTCTCAGAGACACAAACTCCTTCCACCTTTTTAAACCTCTGTAGCACACGAAGCTTTCTGTTCAAGGCTTCCACTTAAAGTCTTTTCTTTATTATGTTCCTACAGGGATTTCAAGGGTTGCTTCTAGATCTCTTTCTTTCTACTTCAGTTTTGAAAAAATTCTACTGGGGTTTCTATTTTTATGTTACTTCACCAGATGTCCAAACCATTTAAGACATGGCCTCTAAATCCTTGACAGCTATTTGAGGGTGTTAGTATGTTCTCAATTCATTTCGGTTTTTGTCTGAGCTTGTCTTGCATTTTGATGTGGAAAGAATAAAACAAACATCTAAGGGGGGTCAACTGGGTGCAAGTCACAGTGCTAAGCACTGGGGGACAATAATAAGACCTGTTCCTGCTTAAGAACTCAGACAAATAGAAGAGGGTATAATTTGTTACCATTTTTTATAAAGTCTAAGAAATTGACCTCTACAGTTTGGACTAACTCTCTTCTATCCTTTTTGAATTTCTGCTAGTGCATTCAGTACCAGTGACTGAATTCTATAGTTGTACATTCATTATTTTTATTTTTATTGAATATCTTAGGGTGACTAAGACCTTGTGACTCCTTTTACCCCACCTGCCTCTTACCAGGGCCTCTGGCAAACTTAGTGTCCTGTCTTGTAGCCAGTATTCTAACTAAGCATATCCATAAAGGCTCTAATCTAATACTTAACCAAAAAACTGATGGGCTATTCACTACCACTTTTCTACCAAATTTAATGTCATTGGTAAATATATGTACGCCTCTTTCCTAATCCTGGTCTGATTGGGGTAATTTGTTCAGATTGATAAACACAAAAGTGTAAAAATGTTAAAAGTTGCTAATTTGCTTTTCCTGTCACAAGGATTCAGAACAAGTGATTTCATGTTTACCTTAAGGTTTTAGGCTATAGGCTAATTATCACAAACAAAGGAATGCCATCAGCTTGGATTGGATTTCACCAGAGTCAACCTACTCATTTTCAAGAAGTAAGTATATTTATAAACTTTTATAAATATGTAACTTTGACATGTAAGCTGGGTATATAGTTGAAATAATTAATTGATGATACTAGAGTAGCTACAGACAAAGGATATTCATAAGGAAAAGTGTTGTATAATAAGAATTATTAATACTACTACTAATAATAACTACAACTATTATTGAGTTTTTATTGTATGTCAGATTCTAAGGTAGGCACTTTGTCTAACTAAAGACTTTTAGTTGGGTCTGACAAAAGACAGAAGTCTGAAACGTAAGAGTCTATGAAAGCAGAGAAGAGTCTGGGTAGAACCTGCAACCTGTGCAGTCACTCAGGCCCCCCCTAGGTTTAATGCTTTTCAGGAGCCATGTTGAAACTCTGAATAATTTTATCTTTTAACTAATGTTTGGTAAGTGAAGTCCAGTGGGAAAATGTAGCATGTATATGAGCAGAGAAGATAAACGCTGTCTTTCCTTTCTGTCTCATTCACATATAACCTTTGCAATGCCCAGTGAGTATAGAATCCAAGTGAATCCACAACGTATTTGAGTTTAGTGGGACTCAAGGTCCCACACAATACAAGTGTACTTCTCTAAGACTAAGGGAGACACTGACAGCCCATGAGAGCCTGTGCTTTTTGTCAAACTAGAACTTGCTTCATGTGCAGGGAAAAAGGCAGTGGCATTCTAAGAAACACAAACTACCAAGGAACCCCACTGTATCCTTTCTTACTCATGATACCTTCCTATATTTGCCCATCACTTAACACTGATAAGGATGAAAAGGAAGAAAAGGGAAAGGTAGAGCAACCATACTTCCTTTTTCTTTCAATCCTTCCTTACTCATCAGTAAGCCAAAGGTAAATGGCATTGATAGAATGTGTGCTTATCAAAAAATGAAATAAAAAGAGTTGCGTTAATTTTGTCCAGCATTTCTACTCTTCAGGTGTAAGCATATACAAAATATGCAATACAAATTGTGTAATTTCATTAATTATGCACACAAGTGAAATGCTCTTATATTTTCATTTAAAACTGGCATTATAAACAATACAAAGATGAATGTTAAAATTCACATTAATATTTTAACTTTTTTTTCTTTACTTGGAGTGATACTGAATAGCAAATAAAAACATTATGGAACGTCTAAAGGCAGACTGAGGAAGAAAAGAGAAAACATAGTTTAGTACTTTTAGTGACGTTTTTCTTGCTTTTTTAACATGGAACCCACATTTTCATTCTGTACAGGACCTCACAAATTATGTAGCTGGCCCTGCCAGTGGTGATACGGCACTCTCCTTGTCAGGAACCCAGGTTCCTTCTATCCTGTTACTCCATGATTTGTGGCCTCTGCTATATTGGTCCAAGATGCAGCATCTATTTCACAGCACACATGATGGCAAAACAGATGAAGGCAAAGAGAACATATGCCTTCTCTTTTGGTAAGTTTAAGAAAAATGCCACATGATTCTTCTGCCTTCATTCGTAAGTCAGAATGTCATCATAAGCACAAATACTGCAAAGGAAGCTGGGAAAAGGAAGTCTTTGGTGACCAAGTATTCAGCTAAAATTTGAGGTTCTATTATTAAAGAAAAAGAGGAGAATGGATGTTGGGACACAACTAGCTGTATCTACCACACATGCAAAGGAAAAAAAAAAAGAGCCTATGAAGAATTATCAGTGGAAAGGCTGCAGGAGGCTGGGAATATTGTGAAAGTTGTGTTGTGAGAAAAAGAATGTCGTCTATCAAAAAGATAGAGAAATGGAGAGAGAGAAACTAGATCAGTAACTATATATATTAGATAAAATAACAGAAGTAAAAGGGTATTAATTATTTGAAGAGAATTATAAAAAGAAGCCTAGACTGTGGATTCACAAAGACTGAAAAATGTGGATTTCATCACTGTTTATGTGATTTGGGCAAATTACTTTAGTTATTTAAATTATTAATTCCTACTTCATAGCATTTCTTCTAAGGATAATCAATAATATGTCTAAAGTGCCTAACAGTGTCTGATGTATATTAGATACTAATTAATTCAATTTTTATTTTACTTCATTTTCATTTTAAAAACAAAAACCTCTATTATTTTTATTAATTATACTGTGCTTTTTAATCCATGGCAGACACTTTATTTTGCATAAAGTATTTTTAAGTGAAACATAAGTATGAAATTCAATGCATCATAAAAAATTAAGACATTAATTCTAATAAATAATCTGATGCATTAAAATTAGAAATATCATCCGGTGTTCAAGATGTCGAAGCAAGGACGTGGTGGGTCCTCTGGTGCGAAATTCCGGATTTCCTTGGGTCTTCCGGTTGGAGCCGTGATCAACTGTGCTGACGACACAGGAGCCAAAAATCTGTATATAATCTCTGTGAAGGGGATCAATGGACGACTGAATAGACTTCCTGCTGCTGGTGTGGGTGACATGGTGATGATGGCCACAGTCAAGAAAGGCAAACCAGAGCTCAGAAAGAAGGTACATCCAGTAGTGGTAATTCGACAACGAAAGTCATACCGGAGAAAAGGTGGTGTGTTTCTTTATTTTGAAGATAACGCAGGGGTCATAGTAAACAGTAAAGGCGAGATGAAAGGTTCTGCCATCACAGGACCAGTTGCAAAGGAATGTGCAGACTTGTGGCCCAGGATTGCATCCAATGCTGGCAGCACTGCATGATTCTTCAGTGTATTTTTAAAAGAAAAAAATGATAAAAATTATTTGCTCCAAAAAAAAAGAAAAATTAGAAATATCTATCTATATATATATATAAAGCACACAAACTTTAAAACAAAGCATTTCATTTTTATCTTAGCTAACCTTAAACTATAACAAGGAGAGACTAATAGTCTTGAGATAATTTTTTCACATTTAAATTGATCATTTAGATGGTCACATCTAGCAGCTTTGAATAATCCCTCTATTATATTAAGTAACTTACACCTCTGTTGCTAACCTGCTACTATTCAGATATTTTGAATTCATTTTATGTTTTATCCTCTATGTCCAGTGTAATGCTATGTATAATTGGTAGGTCATATTGTACAAAATCTTATAAGTACGTTTAATAAAAGCCTGAACTTAAAGCATCTCAGCATTCTGAAGAACTAAATATTTAACTAGGTCTGTATTATTACCCCCATTTTATAGATGGAATCATAGGTACAAATGTATTAAATAATTTGCTAGAGAACGTAGGTTTAGTCAATAGCAGAAATAAATTGTAATACTCACAATTTGCATTAGGAGAAAAAGTTCAGCAGAAATTTCTGCTACATCTGTATTCTACATAGAAAGCTAAATTGAAATTATTACTGCTCTCATTATTAATATTCATTCGGTATCAAAATATGCTAGGTACTATAATATACCTGAAACGAGATAAAACCCCCTAACCCCAGCCCAACTATATATCTAACCCTCCCAACTTATTACTAGTACATCCAAATGGGTGTTTTATCACCTTAATTATTTTTAAGAAATGACATCAATAGCAAAGAATCTTGTGAGTTTAATTGTTAAAGATAATACATCTCATATTCACCCAAGTAGTATTAACCTTTTCTCCTATTATAAAAATAAAGTCAATATTTGAAAATGCATGATATGCCCCAAAAAAGAACTAAGGACATTATCTAAAAATTGGACAGGCCTATTAGTCAAGCCATTAATTTGGGTTTTTACACACCAAGAGTAAATTTCAGTCATAATTTTTAAAATATCCTGTATGGATGGGGCACTGTGCTAGCTACATTGCATTCAATGTAAACAATCATCACAAAACTCCTGTGAAGTATATATTATCTGGTATATACATGTGGGGAAGAGCAGACTCTGAAAGGTAAGGAAATATGCCTAAGGACACATAGTTTGAGGAAAAATGGCATAGTGGTCTTTAATTCAAGTAATTCCAGTTCTTTCTATTCCAACACAATTACTCTCATATTTTTGTATAATTTATGACTAGTCTGAAAATAAAATATGCTTAAAATCCAAATATATTTGTACACTGTCCATTTCCAGTTTAGTTGTTAATATTATTAAAATAACTGATCTATTTGGATGTAGTTTTAAAATATTCTGTTTTAACTGACAAATTCTTTTCTTTTTTCTGCTTTTTGTGGATTATTATTTTTTGTAAATTCTCTTTCATTTACCTTCTGTTGGTTTGCAAGTTATACACTTGTTTGCCTCTTTTTAGTGGTTACCCCAAAATGTTTTAAATATACATGTTGTAGTATAAGTTAAAAGGTAATCAATGTCTCTTTAGCTGCTGTAGGACTATACCAGGATTTATTTAATGGTCTTATAATGATTAACTTTAGATTATTTATTAATTACCTTTAGTATTTACCCAATATTCCTCTCTGATCAGTATGTTAAATGTTCTAATCTCAAGCTTCCCAGAAAATTCTGTATTACCATTAATTGTGGAATAATTCCACACATATACATACAGTGCTGCATAACATCAGCCTGAAGAAAGTAACTGGTAGAAGGTAACTGTTAGTCTCATGAATTGTTCCTTCCCCAGTTCTGCAGAGGTTGTTCAATGCTGTGTAGCAGACTTTCTTCGATATCTGAAAAAGGAGATAGTCCTTTCTCAATCATGCCTAATAACGCTCTCAGACTCATGGCCCAGAGGCCAAATTTGTTTGAGCAGCACAAGTTTTAAAAATTGAGTCAATATTTTAAACTTAGGAAACTTTCACATAAAATTTTGCTTCCCTTGAAATAATTGGTGGGAAAATATTTGATTTAACTAATTTTATATGGGACTACACATACTATTGTATGACTGTTTTTTTTTCTTTTCTGAATCTCCTCATGATGTTTTTACCCAACTCTCTGGGGTCTTTTCTTATTGATGGCTTAGAGCTCTTGATATAGAAAATATTTGCTTTCTAGTCTTTTACTTTGTGAATATCTTTCCCAGTTTTTTCTTTGAATTTTGTCTTTCTTCATTATTCAACTGAGGTTTAAATTTACATGTAGTTAAAATTTTTTAAGTCTAGATTCTGAATTTCATACCATCGTTATCCCATCCTGGACTCAGGATTAAGAACACATCCATTCATATTCTCCTCTTGCATTTTTATGATTTCATTTTTGGAGTTAACCTAATCTTTAAGATAAAGAGGGAGGTAGAGAACTGAATTGGCTTACCCCCAATAGTCAATTGCTTTTTTTTTTTTCTTTAGTGGCTATAGGGACATTTGTATTAATAATATGTATTGAATAATTCATTTTTCCTCATTGATTTGAAATGTCATCTCTATGGGTTTCTTAACTCTATCTTCTATTCTTTTAATCTATCTTACTATCTCTATACCAGTATCATATTCTTTTAACTCATATCTTTAAATTGTGTTAAATATCTAATAAGGGCAACTACTCATTTACATGGTTCTTTCTCAAGATTTTCTGTGTATTCTTCTACATGAAATACGTCATTTTATCAAGCTTTATATTAAAAACAAATAAGCAAACAACAACAGGAACAACAAGTAGTGCCCTGACTGTGATTACAGTAAATGTATCAAATAACTTAACATGCAGAAATATCTTTAAACTCTTGATACTTAATGTTTTTTCCTCATTGATCTGATGTATTTACTGCAATCCCCAAAAAAGGCACCATAGCTTCAAGGGAAACCAGTGGTTTGAGAAGGATGTGAATGAAATCAAGTCTTGTTATTTGAAGACAGCTAAGATCTACCGTAAATACAGTACTAATTTCTTCTTAACAGTATGTTTGTTTTTAAAAAATTCTTATTTTTTAATATCAAGACATTATCCCTATTTCCTAGATCCACTGAGTTTGTATCTGTGAAACTAGTGAATTTACCCCCAAAGTTTTGGGTCTCCATAGGGAGTATATCTGTCTCAGAACTCATTAATCTGCCTCAGACTTCTCAACACCAGGTTTTCCTGCTCCATAATCCTGCCAGTCTCTTTTGTGGCTGGAATTTAGACTCTGGTTAGAGTGATGAAACTTACAATTCCTAGTAGAGGCAGGTGGATGCTAGCATTACATATGTTGTTCCAATGGAGGGATCTGAGACTTTTTTATACTTTGAATTTCCTGTAGCCAGGTAGGTATATATGTTGCTGCACAGACAAAGCATGCTTTAGGAAAATCCCTTAAAGACATTTATGAGTGTATGCAACAAATATTAGGAATCTTCTTTCTTTATATGTGCTGTGCAAAGTTAGAAAATAGTTGCATTTTTATAATAAAGTGTAATCTCATTAACAGTTAAAACTGTAACTTTGTGTTCCATCCTGTTTTCAACAAGAGTCAAACAGAATAGTTACCAAGATTATCCATTTTTGCTCAACATCACCCCATGTATTCTACTCATATTTTCCTGATTTAAAACAATTACTGAAAGAGACCCCCAGAGAGACTGTATTTCATTGTGAAAATATTTGATTCTATTTCTTTAGCACTTTAAAATACTTTGACATTGACACATCTTTTAATTCCACCTTAAAATATTTGCATTTAGATCAGCACATAATACAATGCATAATTTTTCTTCCTCCCTACTAAGATACGCTCTGTAAAAGAAAATATACATTATATGCCTCTAAACACATCAATAAACTTATGGAATCAAAGTAAACATTTGTATATGAAATTTCACTTCTCAAACATGTTGACATGAAGGGGGTTTTAAAAGCAATCATAAATGCCTGAGTTAGGAAGAAAACAAACGTTCTTTTCTTGAGGAAGTGATAACTCAAGGGATTAATACTCACCTCTGGGTCACCAGGTTGAATCCAATCCAGACGGATATTGATTGGAAGTTGCTGCCATCTGACAGCCACATGGTGACCTGTGTGCATTGAGTTGCTGGTTATAATCTTAATAAAGAAGAGTCAACATCCTAAAAGCTGCCACTACAATTAGAATTAATTAGCAGCATTGGCAGAATATTGGGTTAAAATGGAATCCTTTCATTCTCTCAACCTAACTACATGGAGAAAAATGAGGGAAGTAGAAGGTGCCATTCTCTATTATGAAAGCAACAGAAGGCCAAAAAATGAAGGAAACTACCTCTCTGAGCCTGCAAATATCCATTAATTCATCAAATCTTGGGCCACATGCCATAGTCATGAGAGAAAGAGGAAACAGAAAAATGAAGCAGTTGCAGGCCTATTTTTTGAGGGTTGATAATCTAGTAAGGGAGATAAAACAAGTACAGAGACAACTATAGAACAAGGGAGAAAGATATATGTGCCATAAAAGAGAATAAGTAAAAAAAAAAATGCTCTTCCAGCACCCAGAGGAGGGAGTGATAACTTATAGTTGTGAGTTGTGAGGTGGGGGATTTAGGCAGATAGAGAAGTAAAGGGGAACACAAAAATGAACGAAGAAATCCATTTTTATTCGCCCTTCTCATAAACCAACAATTCATTCAACTCATTAATTCTTACTCTTTGTGCTATTAAGCTCATGTCATCAAAAAACAGTATATCACTGCATTTGAAATGCTATTTTAAAAGTATACCTCGGGCTTCCGTGGCGGCGCGGTGGTTAAGAATCCGCCTGCCGGTGCAGGGGACACAGGTTCGAGCCCTGGTCCGGGAAGGTCCCACATGCCGCGGAGCAACTAAGCCCGTGCACCACAACTACTGAGCCTGCGCTCTGGAGCTCGTGCTCCGCAACAAGAGAAGCCACCGCAATGAAGAGTAGCCCCTGCTCGCCGCAACTAGAGAAAGCCCGCCTGCAGCAACAAAGACCCAACGCAGCCAAAAATAAAAATAAAATAAATAAATTTTTAAAAAAAACGATAAAGTTTAAAAAAAAAAGAAAAGTATACCTCACATTATTAATTATGGACGTCTCAAAATAAAAATGTAAATCTCACTGATTCACACTTTCATTCCACATGATCTTCCAAAAAGAAACCAGTTCACATAGAAGCCAGATTCTAGCAAATATAAAATGATAATCTAAGACCCTATACCTAAAATATACATGACAAAATGGACATATATTATATGAAATGTAATAAAAGTAATTTCACTCAACATCACTTAATTTTAGCAATGATATTTTGAAAAAATACTACTGTGTTGTAAAGAGATCAAAATGATGGTTCATTTACATTATGTGCTACTCAAAACACTGTCATTAGCTGGGTGACTTTTCCTCACCAAACTGAATCAAGTAATATATTTCAGTTTGGAGTAAGAACTAAATATTAGTTTTTAAAAGACTATAGAAGATAAGTTAAATGATTTTTTGTAATCAAAGTGCAAAGACATTATCTATTTAATAAACAATTAACATAAGATCTAAATAGAGTTAACAAAATGCCTTAAAGCAAATATAAGCTCTCTTTCTTTAGATAATTAATTTGTCTCCTAGATAAGAAGTTGGAATCTATTTCCATTGTGCAACTAAATTAATATGTAGCCAGAGGCAAGAGATCTAACCTCTCAGAGATTCAGATTTTCATCTGTAAAATCAAGTGAAGAAGAATTATACCATAACAGCAGCTTTTAAAATTTGCTAGAGAAGGAGAATTCATCTTTTTCACAAAAAAATATAACTTAAACCCCATAGATACACTTCAGATAAACATGAATTGTCAGTAGTTTAAAGGAAGAAGGGTTTGTTCTAGGTCCTGCATTGTCCCTAAGGTACACTAGCATGTGGAAAATCACTGCTCAAGATGATATTGAGATCTTAAAAAGGAAAATCATATTTAGTCAATATTAACAGAGCCAGGAATTATAGAAGAAAATGGATCATTTGAGCTGAATAGTGCAGCTTACTTAGCAGGCTTTTTGGGAGATTTAATTAAATAATATATGTAAAATACCTAGCATGGTGTTTGGCAAATTGGTGGATGCTCAGTAAACAATTGATCCTTCTCTCCCTTCTTCTGAATACACCTCAGTCCTATCACTTCTCTGTACTATCATAATTTATGCAAGATTTTCTACTTGTAAATAATAACAGCTTTCAGTGAAAAGAGTAAATCATGCATTCTCAAAGGAAGCAGTATTGCCCCCACAAACGGCAAAATTTGGTTCTTCATGGGTGAAAACAATCTTATGACCAAGGTGCTGGCAGATTCTGCATACAGTGTGAGCCTGCTTCCTGCTTCATAGATGGCCGTCTTTTCACTGTGTCCTCACACAGCAGAAGGGACAAGTCACTGGAGACTCTTTTATGAGGGCACTATTTCCATTCATGAAGGCTCCAACCTCAAGATCTATTCACCTCCCAAACTCTCCCTCCAAATATCATCACACTGGGGATTAGGTTTCAACATATGAATTTTGGGGGGACACAAACATTCAGTCTATAGGAGTCAGGCAGGACAAACTCTACAAATCACAACATTGTCAACAACAATGACGATTTCTATCTACACAAGTCCATGTCAGAGACCTAAAGAAAATTTTGGTATACCCTCTAGGAATATAGTATTTTCCTTTTTTCTTACTCTTGAATGAATTGCTATAGGATTTTTTTTTGTGGGGCAAACTCCTGAGAGAGCATTCACATTAAAATAAAGTCACTTGATTGATTTAAAAAATAATGATCAGACTTAAACAAAAAATATGATCAAACTTCACACTACATAACCTATTATAAATGCTCCCATGCGTGGGTGTACCTACAATAATGAATCACCCTTGAGCAGCATTTACAAAATTCATGCCTTCTCTCAAATTATTTAGGGAGCTTTAAAATGAAGAACTAGTGAATGATGACAACAATGTCATCCACTTAATTATTGTATATGGGTACCATTTTAGCTATACACAACAGTAAAGTAAGATCTTACTTGTTTCAAGATACAATAACTAGTTGAAGGAGATAAGGTTCACTGGACAGTAAATATGGACTTAAAAATGGAAACATGGGGAATAGAAAATATATCTTAGGCCCCCCCAAATTCTTTGAACCAATCTAGAAGGTAGTTCTTCTACACTATGGATGATGAAATAAGGCTGAAAGAAGTAGATGAACGAGTTTATTGCCTCTCAAAATATTAGATGAAGTAGCAACCTTAAATGAGAAAGTGACAGCAGATGGTTCCAAATATAGAAAGAAAAATATCCCAAACTAGTGGGGCATAAATCCCTTAAAGGTGACAAAGAAAAACAGGAATAAGTTTCATTTGCTTTTCCATCTCATAATATTGTTCCATTCATTTTTTCTACTAATCTAAAATGTGATGAGATTTGAGTAAAGCAATACCCAACATGGTAAATGTATGCTTCCAACATTTTTTCTTGATCTTTGTTACTGGGAAGGTAGCAAGCTTCCCTAAAGAAAATATAGAGAAAAATTACTTCTGTACCAGCCATCATTACCTAATGGTGGATAAATCTTCTGTCTAGATACACAATTTATTGGATGTACAGAAAAGTGAAACAGGTTTACTCATAGGTGAAATCGTGAATATTGACACTGATCTATGACGTGCACCTGGCATGATCCTCACAGGCCTCTCCTTCTGGAACGACAAATCATAAGTTTGTCCTATAATTTATAAGAGGCCAATTACTTCCCGTCCTGTCAGTACCATTAGCTCAGTATGTGATACGCTGCACATATTGTACATTGACAATCAGCTTTCTGAGCACAGGGGGTCTGTGAAACATACCTAGCAAATAAAGCTGATTTTAAGACTCTATCAGCCTTTAACCCATGGCCTATGCTCTGTCCCTTTTTCATTAAATATTTAACTTTTTCACAAGAAAGTCTATGTCTGTATTCTCGACTAAGACCAAAGCTGACTATACTTGTCTCATTACTCTCTTCACTATAATGAACAAAATAGAAACAATCTGTACTAAGTCTATATCCCTTCCCAACCCCAGTCTTTGTTGATGGAGGAGCTGTAACTACCCACTCTGACTTAAAAGGAATGAAGGTGTTTTTCCATCAGCAATTTGCTCCACAACAATTCTGCACTTTCATTGTACACTGGCCCTCTCACTTATGTCCAACCAGATAGTAGCAACTCTATCCTGACAGTATCTTTTTTGTGCATGCATGTTTGAATGGTGACACTTAAGGATAATTTAAGCTCCAACTGTGTTTTTTAATCATTCTTGGTCTACTTATAATCTGTATGAACTTGGAAACAGTATTCGATGCTTTCTGTCAATTTCTTCATCAATGTACTGATAATACTGGGGAATAAACTTTTAAAAACTCAGGTCTAAACCCATGTTTAATGAGAACTTTATGTACAATTGAGGAAACATTGGAAATTAGTGGGGAAGAAGGGATTATTAAATAAATGGAATTTACATAACTGGCATTTGATAAGAAAAAGATGTGCCTTACAGCAATAATAATTAGTATAATCATAATATGGTAGATATTTTTGGAGAATAAACATTCAATAAACATTGGAAGTTTGGTGTTTGTTATGATTTTCATATATAGAAATGAATAGTAATTTGGCATTAATAACTATTCCTGGAATGATCATGTAGGAAAAATGAGACAGCAGAGAGACTGGTGTGGAATTAAGATTACTTATACTTCTTTCTATTGTTGCTTACTAACTGTGAGAAAAGTAACTCCATTTTCATTGAAGTGACATAGCATTTGAGCAAAACAAAGTATCTTTTTATGAAAGACTTTTACTTCTAGAATTTTCATATGTATTCTGAGTTCACATGAATGTGTTCCTTGGAGAGGAATATTGAGGTATATAGTCCACTAGCATCGCAAGAAAGAAAAGGAAATTCACATAGTACAATAAATACTAAATAGATCAATATATGTAAATACTGATATTTTTTCATTTTTTGTCAGGAAGGTTTCAGCTCAAAAACTGTAAAAATGAACGACATTGCAAAATTGAAATTTGTGTCATACTAAAAAGAATCCATGGATCAAGGTGCGGTGCTTCTAAATATAAGATTAAAACCCTAATAAGTGGTCAAATAGCTTCAAAGAATAATTTAATAAAAGTAGCCTGAATTATATCATATTTTATCATGGCTCACAAATTCATAGAAGTGAAAGATACTCTAGAAATCATCTACATTAATCAGAATAGTATAGGTAATGCTGTGGTAAAAATTACAAAAGAATCTCATTGCTTAACAAGGTAAAAATTGATCATACAAGCAAAGCTAAGATAATTCCCCAGCACAGCTGCCTCCCATGGGGTAATTTAACATTTCACGTACCTTCAATCTTGTGGCTCCCTTACCTGAATATGTGTTCCCACAATCCTTGTGCAAAGAATAGCATGACCAAAATTGATACATGTCACTTTAGCACTCATATCATTACTTAGAAAAGTCATAAGGCTACTTTTAACTTTAAGGGGACATAATCGTATTTCAAAATGAGGCAAAATGCAGAAGTATTAGCAGGCACTAGGAAGGTTTACCACATCATCTAATCCAACACTCTCATTTTCTGCCTAAGCAACCTGAGACACAGACTAAGGTCACAAAATTAGCAAATAGCAGAAATGGAATCATAACATTGTTCCCTACTAATTTCATCAAATTAGAGAATCATGAAAATTATGGCTCTTAACCTGGCTTGATAATGGTAGTGAAAATTTTTACTTTTTTTTTGACTGCCAAAATGAAATATTTGGAAGTTGTAATCCAAAATGAAATATTTGGAAGTGAAGATCATCCAAGATGATGATCACCTTCAGGTAATCCCAGAATAGCCACCACAAACACAGGTAATTGTCATTACATTGGAAAACATAAATGAATAAATCTCCCATGGAGTATATAAAGATTGTGCCCCTGTTTCTTCTATAAAATATCTTTTTCTACGTCCTAGAGTCAGAAAGGGTCCTAGAAGGCTAATAGAATACCATTCAGCCAACTTTATTAATACTTACCAATAGTCTCCTGGGAATAGTAGATAAATACCACAATTTCCAGACATAATGCAGGCTTTTAGGTCTTTAGAAGATTATAGATGTTCTGTTTAATCTGGAAGCAAAATCAAGTGGTTATAGAGGTACTTCCATTTCCTCTGCATAAACAGCACAAAACTGTTTAGATTTGAAATTAGTCTAAATAGGACAAGCCAATCGAACTTAAACTGGAAACACCTCACAGACAAGCAAATATTGTCATCAGTGGGCAGAACTAAAATTTGGCACTTGAATTCCACTCTCTCACAACTTGAACAGTTGGATAAAGAACTAAGAGATCATATTAAGAAGTTAAGTACATTATTTAAATGAAACTGCTATCATAGTCCTCTCAGTCTGTAGCAACAATGAAAGTTATAAAAATGCTGCATCTTCTTTTTTTTTTTTTTTTTTCCTTCTGGTCACTTTTACCAGTGTCCATTAATTTTCATTCTAAAAACAAAAATGCAAAAAAAAAATGCAAATAGTGAATTCCAGAAACCTATTTCTTGGGAATAAAAGGATATCCGTTTCTCATTCTCCAAAGTCAATTTTGGAATCCAAAGTTATTATGGCATAGTGATAATAGGTATCTTTATAATGACAAGGCTATAATAATACAAAAACCTATAGAGACAATTGGAAAACTACGGTGATTAACAAATGTTATTGGAATGTTGTTGTCAGTGAAATACTATTTCCTATCATAGTCGCAGGCCCTGATAGTTCATATAGAATCATGTAATAGGCATTATGGAAGGTAGAGAAATAAGTAAGCTATAACACCAAGCCTTAAGTAAAATCTAGAAATTTCATAGCTCCTGATTAAAATGAAAAAACAAAAATAACTAAATATCTGCTTAATTCTTACCCACCTATTTGTTGTTTTATTTTAACTAGAATAAAAACACATTTTCCTCCGTAAAAAAGAGTTGAAGATGGCTATTAGCTAAAAAGTTAATCCAGGAATTACAAATAGTCTGCCAAAACTGCACTTAGGTCTTTGTGTAGAAAAGGGAGTTGGTATTTGACTCCAGAATGTGTCCCTTTTTTATTCTTGGCCAATCAAAGAGGCACAAAGTGGCCGAGACAGAAAAAAAAAAGGAAAAGAATGAACAGTGTTCTGCATGATAATGCCAAAATCGGACTTCACTGTACAAGTGGCAGCCTTGTAAATTATGGAGGCAAAAAGGAATATATTTCTCTTCCTCCAGTGGGTTTAGAATGTACTGTCTCTGAGAATAAATGTTCATTATTTGGGAAATGTGTCTTGGTGTAAGATTTAGCAGTTACCTTGTACACAGTTGACAAATAAATAAGCATGTCTGAAACTCATGCTGTTGGTAAAAACTGTAAGAGGAGCTGACTTGCAGTGCCCACACATACCCTGCACTATTTCATGAAAGGTGCTTCTGTCCCCAGGCTGTCCGTAGAGTGCCAGAGCACTACGAACTGAATAACTTGGAGAGATGTACTACATCTTGATGGTAGGTGTACGAAGGGAGCAGGGTTGCTTACTAAAGGAAGAACAATCTTGATGATAAAAGGTAAAGTTTCCCCAGAGGAAGATAATAACAATTATAAAGCTCAGGGCAACTCATGAAGAAAGGGAAGCTTTTACTGTTTGTTGTCATTGTCATTTATGTTTTTTAAATGCATACCTGAGTTAAGGAGAGTAAAGTTATCGAGTGAGGTATATCTGTGAGTGGACACTTCTATGAGATTATGAAAATGCTTTTCTCTTAAGTTATTGAGAAAGCCCTATTTGGGATATAGTTTATAGTTTCCTTCCCTATATTGTGTTTCTTTTTTTATTGAAGTTTGGATTTCATTTAAACTCATACTACTTTAGTTGTGCTTCTATAAAGAGAAAATAGACATGGAAGTGTAAAAGAAAAATTGCACTGGACTGGTTAAACAGGAGGACTTTATTCAAGATTATTGCAGTAGGGGAGAAAGACTACTGCAATAGGGGCGAGAGATTGAACTCAACTCCGTTGAAACAAAAGGCAGGAGAGTTTTGAAGCACTGGGGTGAGCTAGTGGAAAAGTGCTGGAGGACGTGGGTTGGGAGGTTGGTCGATGCGATCCGGCCATCAGTGTTTGATAACTTGTGGTCATTGAAGTTAGATTCCTACCCTCCCACAGAGACTGGCACACAGCGGCACTGGCTTTCTTGATTACATTTCAAAGAAAGGGCCCCCAGGTCCTCGAGAGAAACATTCCTGGGTTGTAGAAGATTTACATCTCAAAGGAGCAGAGAAAGAATTTACAATTGCAAGTTTTCTAAAGTGCTCTAAGTAAAGGGAGATCAGGTGCCCTAGAGTTAAAAAGAAATCTTTCTAAAGTTGAGTCAAGCTGAGGAGAACCTTCAGGCCATCTCATCAGAAGTAAAGGGAGGTGTGACACACCTTTACATACCTCTCCTTTTTTGAGGTGATTGAATCCAGGAGTTGCAGACAGAAACTAGCATCAAGGTGAGCTTGTCATAATGAGGCTGAAAGGAAGAAAGTACCGGAGGATTATGAAGTAATATTTCATTTGTACCCTAGAAGAAGTATAAAATAAATTCTCTTCTTTCTGAATATTATCTAGCAGGCATTAACTCTTGGAAAGGGTAAGGAAGAAGGCTGAGAGTTAGGCTATAAAAAATGTCTATCTTTTTCTGATGATGGAAATAACAGTGGTGTGCTACAGAGAGAAAGGGGTCTCTCCCAACAGAGAGGAATATTTTATCATGAAATTATTTACATATATTGGCCTATGGTTATAATAAAAAGTAGACAAGCTTTTGGTTGGTTTTATTATTGTATCGAAATTATCTGCAGATGTGCATTCCTTACTACCTGCACCAGAGACAGACTGCCCCACTCTTGGTTCCTTACCGAGAAATAATACAGTCATTCACTCAAGAAATAGTTATTGAGGTTCTAATAAAGGTTGATCCCTGTGTTGAATAGAAAGGATGAAAAAATGACCATGAGAAACTCTCCTCAGTAAGCTAACTGTATGAAGGATTGCAGAAGAGGTAAAGGGTGGTTACGGTTCAGTACGGTAAGTGCTGTCATGAGTACTCTTGTTACCAAGTCCAAGCTCGTTCTGCTTGCTGCATGACAGGCCAGTAAAACGGGAGACCAGGTGCTGGGGAAAGGAATAATGACTTTATTTGGAAAGCCGGGAGTCTGAGAAGATGGCAGACTGATGTCCAGAGAACCATCTTACTGGGGTCTGGATGCTCATTTCTTTTATAGAATAAAGAGTCAGGGGAGGTGGAGAGGTAATGTAAAAAGACCATAAGTTGCTGCAGATATCTCCTGGTTTCAGCCAGGCTCTGGGATGGGATGTGTTCATCTCTTCTTTCCTGCAGCCTTTCACAGGTGGGCTGGGTCAGGATATTTCCTGTCACCTGAACAAAGGTGCTTTAGTTTTACATTCAGGCATGAAGGGCAGGGTTCTGGGAGATAGGACATTATGTTAACTTTAAGCTATAAGCAACATCCCTTTAGTGATTAACTTGTAGCAAAAGCAATAGAATTCAAAGGTTAAAGTAAAAGAAACAGATCTAATACAGAGTCAGATTTGTAATTCCCTATTATACTCTGGGAGTACACAAAAAGAGAAGATATCCTGAAAGAAATAATATTTATTTTCAGGCACAAAAGATGAGTAGGAGGTAGGCATTTGCAAGAAATGGCACACATTCTCCAAAAACCATAATATCAAAAAAAAAGAAAGTAAATAAAACCACCCACAACCAATGTTGTTTACATATAAGTGGGAGAAAATATGTAAAGCAAGCAGAGCCAGATTTGGACTCTATATAAGAACAGAGAGACAGGTCAAGATGGCCCAGGCAACATGAGAGAGTATCAGGATGAAGCACGGGTGAAACACGGACAAGATTATTCTCAGAAAAGAATTTATCCCCGCTCCCAGTATAGAAACACTGCACTGAGAATAGATCTGAGATCTAATAGATCTGGGCAGTAGGAGGAAAGGGATTCAACATGGGTACAGCCAGACATGGCCGTCTTAGGAGAGGCACCTCTTTTGAAAGGGAGGGAACTTGGAAATGGGGAGGTATCCCCAAGAAGTTCACTGGTGAAGAGAAAGGAGGAAGCATGATCTGAAAATTGAGTAATACATAAGCAAAAGAGCATCGCAGATTTCAAAGACATAGCAACATACCACCCTTCACCAAAAATCAAGCTCCATCTATCCAAGTCACTGAACTCACTGTACCAACAGTGGGTGCCCTTGAGCTAAGTTAGCTACCAAAAATCCAACACCCTTCTCACCGCCTGCAGAAACACCGGTTACTTGTGCCCAAGAAAATGTATTAAACATTTTAAATGAACATAAAAGTTTAGCAGATGTTTTTTTACCCTCTTGTTACAAGGTATCTGGACCCTTGTGTAAATCTATCTCAGGTACACAGGGGATTCATGGATAAAACCCCCTGTATAGTAACTGTTTACCTCATCAGATATTCTTTTAAGCAAATGAACTCTGTCAATAAATGTGACAATAATATATTGTTACAAATGATAGTTGATAGATCATTTATAAAGCTCTTGAAGTATTAAAAAAAAAAAACTTTCAAAAATGAAGTCTCCAAGTCCATTTGGTGTCACTGAAGAGTTCTACCAAACTTTTACAGAAGAATTAACACCAGTTCTACACAATTTCTCCTACAAAAACAGAAAGGGAAGACTCCTATTCCTTTTATAAAGCCTGTTTTACTCGGGCTTCAAAACCAAAGACAGAGCAAAAATAGAACTACAGAGGCATATCCCACAATAATATAAATGCAAAAATCCTTAACAAAATATTAGCAAATAGAATTCAACAATATATAAAATGAATTATACATCATGACCAAGTGGGATTTATTCCAGCATGGAAGGTTGGTTCAATATTCCAAAATCTGAGATACAGTAGAAACACATCTACACGTGGAACTGCTCCTACAGAACACCCACTGAACGCTGGCAGAAGACGTCAGACCTCCCAAAAGGCAAGAAAATCCCCACATACTAGGGTAGGGCAAAAGAAAAAAGAAATAACAGAGACAAAAGAATAGGGATGGGACCTGTGCCAGTGAGAGGGAGCTGTGAAGGAGGAAAGGTTTCCACACACTAGGAAGCCCCTTCGTGGGCAGAGACTGTGGGTGGCAGAGGGGGGAAGCTTCGGAGCCACGGAGGAGAGCGCAGCCACAGGGGTGCGGAGGGCAAAGCGGAGAGATTCCCACACGGAGGATCGGTGCCGAGTAGCACTCACCAGCCCAAGAGGCTTGTCTGCTCAGCCGCCGGGGCGGGCGGGGCTGGGAGCTGAGGCTCGGGCTGGTCGGATCGCAGGGAGAGGACTGGGGCTGGCGGCGTGACACAGCCTGAGGGGGGCTAGTGCGCCACAGGTAGCCAGGAGGGAGTCCGGGAAAAAGCCTGCAGCTGCTGAAGAGGCAAGAGACTTTTTCTTGCCTCTTTGTTTCACGGTGCGCAAGGAGAGGGGATTCAGAGCGCCGCCTTAACGAGCTCCAGAGACAGGCGCGAGCCGCGGCTATCAGCGCAGATCCCACAGCAACAGGGGTGCAGAGGGAAAAACGGAGAGATTCCCGCACAGAGGCTGGGCGCCGAGCAGTACTCACCAGCCCAAGAGGCTTGTCTGCTCAGCCGCCGGGGCGGGCGGGGGCTGGGAGCTGAGGCTAGGGCTTCGGTGCTAGCCAGGAGGGAGTCCGGGAAAAAGTCTGCAGCTGCCGAAGAGGCAAGAGACTTATTCTTGCCTCTTTGTTTCGCGGCACGCAAGGAGAGGGGATTCAGAGCACCGCCTAAACGAACTCCAGAGACTGGCGCGAGCCGCGGCTATCAGCGTGGACCCCAGAGGCGGGCGCGAGCTGCGGCTAACAGCGCGGAACCCAGAGACAGGCGCGAGCCGTGGTTATCAGCGCGGACCCCAGAGACAGTCAGGAGACGCTAGGGCTGCTGCTGCCGCCACCAAGAAGCCTGTGTGCTAGCGCAGGTCACTCTCCACACCGCCCCTCCCAGGAGCCGGTGCAGCTCCTGCTGCCGGGCTCCCGTGGTCTGGGGACAACTTCCCTGGGAGAATGCACAGCGCGCCTCAGGCTGCTGCAACGTCACGCCAGCCTCTGCCGCCACAGGCTCGCCCCGCCTCCTCCGTACCCCTCCCTCCCCCCAGCCTGAGTGAGCCAGAGCCCATGAAGCAGCTGCTCATTTAACCCCGTTCTGTCTGGGCGGGGAAGGGACGCCCTCAGGTGACCTACATGCAGAGGTGGGGCCAAATCCAAAGCTGAACCCCGGGAGCTGTGCGAACAGAGAAGAGAAAGGGAAATCTCTCCCAGCAGCCTCAGGAGCAGCGGATTAAAGCTCCACAAACAACTTGATGTGCCTGCATCTGCTGAATACCTGAATAGACAACGAATCATCCCAAATTCAGGAGGTGGACTCTGGGAGCAGGAGATATTAATTCTTCCCCTTTTCCTTTTTTTGTGAGTGGATATGTGTATGCTTCTTGGTGAGATTTGGTCTGTATAGCTTTGCTTTCACCATTAGGCCTAGGGTTAGGTCCGTCCGTTTTTTTGTTTGTTTGCTTTCTGTTTTTTTTTCCTAATAAATGTTTTCTTAATAATTTTTTCCTTATTTTCTATTTTTAGAAATTAAAAAAATTTTTTAATAAGTTTTTTCATATTTTTTATTTTAAAAAAAAATTAAAAAAATTTTTTTCTTAATAAATTTTTTTAATTTTTTTCTTATTTTTTCTTATAAAAAATTAATAAATCTATCTTTAAAAATTAAAAAAAATTTCTTTCTGAATACATTTACTCTTAATAATGTTTTTTCTTATTTTTCATTATAATAGCTTTATTTTATTTTATTTTATCCTCTTTCTTTCTTTCTTTATGTTTTTTTCTCCCTTATACTCTGAGCTGTGTGGATGAAAGGCTCTTGGTGCTCCAGCCAGACATCAGGGCTGTGCCTCTGAGGTGGGAGAGCCAACTGCAGGACACTGGTCCACAAGAGACCTCCCAGCTCCACGTAAAACCAAACGGTGAAAATCTCTCAGAAATCTCCAGCTCAACATCAAGACCCAGCTTCACTCAACGACCAGCAAGCTACAGTGCTGGACACCCTATGCCAAACAACTAGCAAGACAGGAACATAGCCCCATCCATTAGCAGAGAGGCTGCCTAAAATCATAATAAGGCCACAGACACCCCAAAACACACCAGCAGACGTGGACGTGCCCACCAAAAAGACAAGATCCAACCTCATCCAACAGAACACAGGCACTAGTCCCCTCCACCAGGAAGCCTACACAACCCGCTGAACCAACCACAGCCACTGGGGACAGATACCAAAAACAAAGGGAACTACGAACCTGCAGCCTGTGAACAGCAGACCCCAAACACAGTAAGATAAGCAAAATGAGAAGACAAAAAAACACACAGCAGGTGAATGAGCAGGGTCAAAACACACCAGACCTAACAAATGAAGAGGAAATAGGCAGTCTACCTGAAAAAGAATTCAGAATAATGATAGTAAAGATGATCCAAAATCTTGGAAATAGAATACACAAAATGCAAGAAACATTTAACAAGGACGTAGAAGAACTAAAGAGGAACCAAGCAATGATGAAAAACACAATGAATGAAATTAAAAATACTCTAGACGGGATCAATAGCAGAATAACTGAGGCAGAAGAACGGATAAGTGACCTGGAAGATAAAATAGTGGAAATAACTACTGCAGAGCGGAATAAAGAATAAAGAATGAAAAGAACTGAGGACAGTCTCAGAGACCTCTGGGACAACATTAAACGCACCAACATTCGAACTACAGGGGTCCCAGAAGAAGAAGAGAAAAAGAAAGGGACTGAGAAAATATTTGAAGAGATTATAGTTGAAAACTTCCCTAATATGGGAAAGGAAATAGTTAATCAAGTCCTGGAAGCACAGAGAGTCCCATACAGGATAAATCCAAGGAGAAACACGCCAAGACACATATTAATCAAAATATCAAAAATTAAATATAAAGAAAACATATTAAAAGCAGCAAGGGAAAAACAACAAATAACACACAAGGGAATCCCCATAAGGTTAACAGCTGACCTTTCAGCAGAAACTCTGCAAGCCAGAAGGAAGTGGCAGGATATACTTAAAGTGATGAAGGAGAAAAACCTACAACCAAGGTTACTCTACCCAGCACGGATCTCATTCAGATTTGATGGAGAAATTAAAACCTTTACAGACAAGCAAAAGCTGAGAGAGTTCAGCACCACCAAACCAGCTTTACAACAAATGCTAGAGGAACTTCTCTAGGCAAGAAACACAAGAGAAGGAAAACACCTACAACAACAAACCCAAAACATTTAAGAAAATGGGAATAGGAACATACATATCAATAATTACCTTAAATGTAAATGGATTAAATGCTCCCACCAAAAGACACAGACTGGCTGAATGGATACAAAAACAAGACCCATATAGATGCTGTCTGCAAGAGACCCACTTCAGACCTAGAGACACATATAGACTGAAAGTGAGGGGATGGAAAAAGATATTCCATGCAAATGGGAATCAAAAGAAAGCTGGAGTAGCAATTCTCATATCAGACAAAATAGACTTTAAAATAAAGATATTACAAGAGACAAAGAAGGACACAATATAATGATCAAGGGATCGATCCAAGAAGAAGGTATAACAATTGTAAATATTTATGCACCCAACATAGGAGCACCTCAATACATAAGGCAAATACTAACAGCCATAAAAGGGGAAATCAACAGTAACACAATCATAGTAGGGGACTTTAACACCCCACTTTCACCAATGGACAGATCATCCAAAATGAAAATAAATAAGGAAACACAAGCTTTAAATGATACATTAAACAAGATGGACTTAATTGACATTTATAGGACATTCCACCCAAAAACAACAGAATACACATTTTTCTCAAGTGCTCATGGAACATTCTCCAGGATAGATCATATCTTGGGTCACAAATCAAGCCTTGGTAAATTTAAGAAAATTGAAATCATATCAAGCATCTTTTCCAACCACAACGCTATGAGACTAGATATCAATTACAGGAAAAGATCTACAAAAAATACAAACACATGGAGGCTACACAATACACTACTTAATAACGAAGTGATCACTGAAGAAATCAAAGGGGAAATCAAAAAATACCTAGAAACAAATGACAATGGAGACACGACGACCCAAAACCTATGGGACGCAGCAAAAGCAGTGCTAAGAGGGAAGTTTATAGCAATACAAGCCTACCTCAAGAAACAGGAAACATCTCGAATAAACAACCTAACCTTGCACCTAAAGCAATTAGAGAAAGAAGAGCAAAAAAACCCCAAAGCTAGGAGAAGGAAAGAAATCATAAAGATCAGATCAGAAATAAATGAAAAAGAAATGAAGGAAACAATAGCAAAAATCAATGAAACTAAAAGCTGGTTCTTTGAGAAGATAAACTAAATTGATAAACCATTAGCCAGACTCATCAAGAGAAAAAGGGAGAAGACTCAAATCAATAGAATTAGAAATGAAAAAGGAGAAGTAACCACTGACACTGCAGAAATACAAACGATCAGGAGAGATTACTACAAGCAACTCTATGCCAATAAAATGGACAACCTGGAAGAAATGGACAGGTTCTTAGAAAGGCACAACCTGCCGAGACTGAACCAGGAAGAAATAGAAAATATGAACAGACCAATCACAAGCACTGAAATTGAAACTGTGATTAAAAATCTTCCAACAAACAAAAGCCCAGGACCAGATGGCTTCACTGGCAAATTCTGTCAAACATTTAGAGAAGAGCTAACACCTATCCTTCTCAAACTCTTCCAAAATATTGCAGAGGGAGGAACACTCCCCAACTCATTCTACGAGGCCACCATCACCCTAATACCAAAACCAGACAAAGATGTCACAAAGAAAGAACTACAGGCCAATATCACTGATGAACACAGATGCAAAAATCCTCAACAAAATACTAGCAAACAGAATCCAACAGCACATTAAAAGGATTATACACCATGATCAAGTGGGGTTTATTCCAGGAATGCAAGGATTCTTCAATATATGCAAATCAATCAACGTGATACATCATATTAACAAATTGAAGGAGAAAAACCATATGATCCTCTCAATAGATGCAGAGAAAGCTTTTGACAAAATTCAACACCCATTTATGATAAAAGCCCTGCAGAAAGTAGGCATAGAGGGAACTTTCCTCAACATAATAAAGGCCATATATGACAAACCCACAGCCAACATTGTCCTCAATGGTGAAAAACTGAAACCATTTCCACTAAGATCAGGAACAAGACAAGGTTGCCCACTCTCACCACTATTATTCAACATAGTTTTGGAAGTGTTAGCCACAGCAATCAGAGAAGACAAAGAAATAAAAGGAATCCAAATCGGAACAGAAGAAGTAAAACTGTCACTGTTTGCAGATGACATGATACGATACATAGAGAATCCTAAAGATGCTACCAGAAAACTACTAGAGCTAATCAATGAATTTGGTAAAGTAGCAGGATACAAAATTAATGCACAGAAATCTCTTGCATTCCTATATACTAATGATGAAAAATCTGAAAGTGAAATTAAGAAAACACTCCCGTTTACCATTGCAACAAAAAGAATAAAATATCTAGGAATAAACCTACCTAAGGAGACAAAAGACCTGTATGCAGAAAATTATAGGACACTGATGAAAGAAATTAAAGATGATACAAATAGATGGAAAGATATACCATGCTTTTGGATTGGAAGAATCAACATTGTGAAAATGACTCTACTACCCAAAGCAATCTACAGATTCAATGCAATCCCTATCCAACTACCACAGGCATTTTTCACAGAACTAGAACAAAAAAATTCACAATTTGTATGGAGACACAAAAGACCCCGAATAGCCAAAGCAATCTTGAGAACGAAAAATGGAGCTGGAGGAATCAGGCTCCCTGACTTCAGACTATATTACAAAGCTACAGTAATCAAGACAGTTTGGTACTGGCACAAAAACAGAAATATAGATCAATGGAACAGGATAGAAAGCCCAGAGATAAACCCACACACATATGGTCACCTTATGTTTGATAAAGGAGGCAAGTATATACAGTGGAGAAAAGACAGTCTCTTCAATAAGTGGTGCTGGGAAAATTGGACAGGTACATGTAAAAGTATGAAACTAGAACACTCCCTGACACCATACACAAAAATAAACTCAAAATGGATTAAAGACCTAAGTCTAAAGCCAGACACTATCAAACTCTTAGAAGAAAACATAGGCAGAACACTCTATGACATAAATCACAGCAAGATCCTTTTTGACCCAGCTCCTAGAGAAATGAAAATAAAAACACAAATAAACAAATGGGACCTAATGAAACTTAAAAACTTTTTCACAGCAAAGGAAACCATAAGCAAGACCAAAAGAAAACCCTCAGAATGGGAGAAAATATTTGCAAATGAAGCAACTGACAAAGGATTAATCTCCAAGATTTACAAGCAGCTCATGCAGCTCAATAACAAAAAAACAAACAACCCAATCCAAAAATGGGCAGAAGACCTAAACAGACATTTCTCCAAAGAAGATATACAGATGGCCAACAGACACATGAAAGAATGCTCAACATCCTTAATCATTAGAGAAATGCAAATCAAAACTACAATGAGGTATCATCTCACACCGGTCAGAATGGCCATCATCAAAAAATCTAGAAACAATAAATGCTGGAGAGGGTGTGGAGAAAAGGGAACACTCTTGCACTGTTGGTGGGAATGTAAATTGATACAGCCACTATGGAGAACAGTATGGAGGTTCCTTCAAAAACTAAAAATAGAACTACCATACGACCCAGCAATCCCACTCCTGGGCATATACCCTGAGAAAACCATAATTCAAAAAGAGTCATGTACCAAAATGTTCATTGCAGCTCTATTTACAATAGCCAGGACATGGAAGCAACCAAAGTGTCCATCATCGGATGAATGGATAAAGAAGATGTGGCACATATATACAATGGACTATTACTCAGCCATAAAAAGAAATGAAATGGAGGTATTTGTAATGAGGTGGATGGAGTTAGAGTCTGTCATACAGAGTGAAGTAAGTCAGAAAGAGAAAAACAAATACAGTATGCTAACACATATATATGGAATCTAAGGAGAAAAAAAAAAAAAGGACATGAAGAACCTAGTGGCAAGACGGGAATAAAGACACAGACCTATTAGAGAATGTACTTGAGGATATGGGGAGGGGGAGGGGTGAGATGTGACAGGGTGAGAGAGTGGCATGGACATATATACACTACCAAATGTAAAATAGATAGCTAGTGGGAAGCAGCCGCATAGCACAGGGAGATCAGCTTGGTGCTTTGTGACCACCTAGAGGGGTGGGATAGGGAGGGTGGGAGGGAGGGAGATGCAAGAGAGAAGAGATATGGGAACATATATATATGTATAACTGATTCACTTTGTTATAAAGCAGAAACTAACACACCATTGTAAAGCAATCATACTTCAATAAAGATGTTTTTTTTTTAAAAAAAAGATAGACATATAGAAATCAATTGTATTTATATATGGTAGCAATAAACAATTGGACACTGAAATTTAAAATTCACCTATACTGTTTATAATATTCAAAAATATTTATAATACTCAAAAAATAAGTGTAAGTCTATCAAAACATAAACAGGACTTGTAGGCTGAAAACTAAACAGTGCTTATGAAGAATCTTTAAAAAATCAAATAGAAGGATAGAGAAGATGGCGGAAGAGTAAGACGCGGAGATCACATTCCTTCCCACAGATACAGTAGAAATACACCTACACGTGGAACTGCTCCTACAGAACACCCACTGAATGCTGGCAGAAAACGTCCGACCTCCAAAAAGGCAAGAAACTCCCCCCGTACTTGGGTAGGGCAAAAGAAAAAAGAAATAACAGAGACAAAAGAATAGGGACGGCACCTGCACCAGTGGGAGGGAGCCGTGAAGGAGGAAAGGTTTCCACGCACTAGGAGCCCCTTCGCGGGCGGAGACTGCGGGGGGCGGAGGGGGGAAGCTTCAGAGCCACGGAGGAGAGCGCAGCCACAGGGGTGCGGAGGGCAAAGCGGAGAGGTTCCCGCACAGAGGCTCGGCGCCGAGCAGCACTCACCAGCCCGAGAGGCTTGTCTGCTTAGCCGCTGGGGCGGGCGGGGCTGGGAGCTGAGGCTCGGGCTTCGGTTGGATCTCAGGGAGAGGACTGGGGCTGGCAGTGTGAACACAGCCTGAAGGGGTTAGCGCACCACAGCTAGCCCGGAAGAAGTCCGGGAAAAAGTCTGCAGCTGCCGAAGAGGCAAGAGACTTTTTCTTGCCTCTTTGTTTCGCGGCGGGCAAGGAGAGGGGATTCAGAGCGCCGCCTAAACGAACTCCAGAGAAGGGCGCGAGCCGCGGCTATCAGCACGGATCCCACAGCAACAGGGGCGCAGAGGGAAAATCGGAGAGACTCCCGCACAGAGGCTCGGCGCCGAGCGGCGCTCACCAGCCCGAGAGGCTTGTCTGCTCCCCCGCCGGGGCGGGCGGGGCTGGGAGCTGAGGCTCGGGCTGCGGTCGGATAGCAGGGAGAGGACTGGGGCTGGCGGCGTGAACACAGCCTGAAGGGGTTAGCGCACCACAGCTAGCCCGGAAGAAGTCCGGGAAAAAGTCTGCAGCTGCCGAAGAGGCAAGAGACTTTTTCTTGCCTCTTTGTTTCACGGCGGGCAAGGAGAGGGGATTCAGAGCGCCGCCTAAACGAACTCCAGAGAAGGGCGCGAGCCGCGGCTATCAGCGCGGATCCCACAGCAACAGGGGCGCAGAGGGAAAATCGGAGAGATTCCTGCACAGAGGCTCGGCGCCGAGCAGCGCTCACCAGCCCGAGAGGCTTGTCTGCTCCCCCGCCGGGGCGGGCAGGGCTGGGAGCTGAGGCTCGGGCTGCGGTCGGATCGCAGGGAGAGGACTGGGGCTGGCGGCGTGAACACAGCCTGAAGGGGTTGGCGCACCACAGCTAGCCGGGAGGGAGACCGGGAAAAGGTCTGCAGCTGCCGAAGAGGCAAGAGACTTTTTCTTGCCTCTTTGTTTCGCTGCGCGCAAGGAGAGGGGATTCAGAGCGCCGCCTAAACGAACTCCAGAGAAGGGCGCAAGCCATGGCGATCAGCGCGGACCCCAGAGGCGGGCGTGAGACGCTGGGGCTGCTGCTGCCGCCTCCAAAAAGCCTGTGTGTGAGCACAGGTCACTCTCCACACCTCCCCTCCCGGGAGCCTGTGCAGCCCGCCACTGCCAGGGTCCCGGGATCCGGGGACAACATCCCCGGGAGAACGCACTGCGCGCCTCGAGCTGGTGCAACGTCACGCCGGCCTCGGCCGCCGCAGGCTCGCCCCGCCTCCTCCGTACCGCTCCCTCCCCGCGGCCTGGGTGAGCCAGAGCCCCCGAAGCAGCTGCTCCTTTAACCCCGTCCTGTCTGGGCGGGGAACAGACGCCCTCAGGCGACCTACACGCAGAGGCGGGTCCAAATCCAAAGCTGAACCCCAGGAGCTGTGCGAACAGGGAAGAGAAGGGGAAATCTCTCCCAGCAGCCTCAGAAGCAGCGGATTAAAGCTCCACAAACAACTTGATGTGCCTGCATCTGCTGAATACCCGAATAGACAACGAATCAGCCCAAATTCAGGAGGGGGACTCTGGGAGCAGGAGATATTAATTTTTCCCCTTTTCCTTTTTTTTGTGAGTGTATATGTATATGCTTCTGGGTGAGATTTTGTCTGTATAGCTTTGCTTTACAATAGCTTTATTTTACTTCACTATATTATAGCCTCTTTCTTTCTTCCTTTCTATTTTTTCTCCCTTTTACTCTGAGCCGTGTGGACGAAAGGCTCTTGGTGCTCCAGCCAGGCATCAGGGCCGTGCCTCTGAGGTGGGAGAGCCAACTTCAGAACACTGGTCCACAAGAGACCTCCCAGCTCCACGTAATACCAAACGGCAAAAATCCCTCAGAGATCTCCATCTCAACATCAAGACCCAGCTTCACTCAACGACCAGCAAGCTACAGTGCTGGACACCCTATGCCAAACAACTAGCTAGACAGGAACACAACCCCATCCATTAGCAGAGAGGCTGCCTAAAATCAAAATAAGGCCACAGACACCCCAAAATACACCACCAGACGTGGACGTGCCCACCAGAAAGACAAGATCTAGCCTCATCCACCAGAACTCAGACACTAGTTCCCTCCACCAGGAGGCCTACACAACCCACTGAACCAACCTTAGCCGCTGGGGACAGATACCAAAAACAACGGGAACTACGAACCTGCAGCCTGTGAAAAGGAGACCCCAAACACAGTAAGATAGGCAAAATGAGACGACAGAAAAACACACAGCAGATGAAGGAGCAGGCTCAAAACACACTGGACTTAACAAATGAAGAGGAAATAGGTAGTCTACCTGAAAAAGAATTCAGAATAATGATAGTAAGGATGATCCAAAATCTTGGAAACAGAATAGACAAAATGCAAGAAACATTTAACAAGGATGTAGAAGAACTAAAGAGGAACCAAGCAATGATGAAAAACACAATAAATGAAATTAAAAATACTCTAGATGGGATCAATAGCAGAATAACTGAGGCAGAAGAAAGGATAAGTGACCTGGAAGATAAAATGGTGGAAATAACTACTACAGAGCAGGATAAAGAAAAAAGAATGAAAAGAACTGAGGACAGTCTCAGGGACCTCTGGGACAACATTAAACGTGCCAACATTCGAATTATAGGGGTACCAGAAGAAGAAGAGAAAAAGAAAGGGACTGAGAAAATTTTTGAAGAGATTATAGTTGAAAACTTCCCTAATATGGGAAAGGAAATAGTTAATCAAGTCCTGGAAGCACAGAGAGTCCCATACAGGATAAACCCAAGGAGGAACACGCCAAGACACATATTAATCAAACTGTCAAAAATTAAATATAAGGAAAACATATTAAAGGCAGCAAGGGAAAAAAAACAAATAACACACAAGGGAATCCCCATAAGGTTAACATCTGATCTCTCAGCAGAAACTCTGCAAGCCAGAAGGGAGTGGCAGGATATACTTAAAGTCATGAAGGAGAAAAACCTACAACCAAGATTACTCTACCCAGCAAGGATCTCATTCAGATTCGATGGAGAAATTAAAACCTTTACAGACAAGCAAAAGCTGAGAGACTTCAGCACCACCAAACCAGCTTTACAACAAATGCTAAAGGAAATTCTCTAGGCAAGAAACACAAGAGAAGGAAAACACCTACAATAACAAACCCAATACATTTAAGAAAATGGGAATAGGAACATACATATCGATAATTACCTTGAATGTAAATGGATTAAATGCTCCCACCAAAAGACACAGGCTGGCTGAATGGATACAAAAACAAGACCCATACATATGCTGTCTACAAGAGACCCACTTCAGACCTAGGGACACATACAGACTGAAAGTGAGGGGATGGAAAAAGATATTCCATGCAAATGGAAATCAAAAGAAAGCTGGAGTAGCAATTCTCATATCAGACAAAATAGACTTTAAAATAAAGACTATTACAAGAGACAAAGAAGGACACTATATAATGATCAAGGGATCGATCCAAGAGGAAGGTATAACAATTGTAAATATTTATGCACCCAACATAGGAGCACCTCAATACATAAGGCAAATACTAACAGCCATGAAAGGGGAAATTGACAGCAACACAATCATAGTAGGGGACTTTAACACCCCACTTTCACCAATGGACAGATCATCCAAAATGAAAATAAATAAGGAAACACAAGCTTTAAATGATACATTAAACAAGATGGACTTAATTGATATTTATAGGACATTCCACCCAAAAACAACAGAATACACATTTTTCTCAAGTGCTCATGGAACATTCTCCAGGATAGATCATATCTTGGGTCACAAATCAAGCCTTGGTAAATTTAAGAAAATTGAAATCGTATCAAGTATCTTTTCCGACCACAACGCTATGAGATTAGATATCAATTACAGGAAAAGATTTCTAAAAAATACAAACACATGGAGGCTACACAATATACTACTTAATAACGAAGTGATCACTGAAGAAATCAAAGGGGAAATCAAAAAATACCTAGAAACAAATGACAATGGAGACACAAAAACCCAAAACCTAAGGGACGCAGCAAAAGCAGTTCTAAGAGGGAAGTTTATAGCAATACAAGCCTACCTCAAGAAACAGGAAACATCTCGAATAAACAACCTAACCTTGCACCTAAAGCAATTAGAGAAAGAAGAACAAAAAAACCCCAAAGCCAGCAGAAGGAAAGAAATTATAAAGATCAGGTCAGAAATAAATGAAAAAGAAATGAAGGAAACAATAGCAAAAATCAATGAAACTAAAAGCTGGTTCTTTGAGAAGATAAACAAAATTGATAAACCATTAGCCAGACTCATCAAGAGAAAAAGGGAGAAGACTCAGATCAATAGAATTAGAAATGAAAAAGGAGAAGTAACCACTGACACTGCAGAAATACAAACGATCAGGAGAGATTACTACAAGCAACTCTATGCCAATAAAATGGACAACCTGGAAGAAATGGACAGATTCTTAGAAATGCACAAACTGCCGAGACTGAACCAGGAAGAAATAGAAAATATGAACAGACCAATCACAAGCACTGAAATTGAAACTGTGATTAAAAACCTTCCAACAAACAAAAACCCAGGACCAGATGGCTTCACAGGCGAATTCTATCAAACATTTAGAGAAGAGCTAACACCTATCCTTCTCAAACTCTTCCAAAATATTGCAGAGGGAGGAACACTCCCAAACTCATTCTACGAGGCCACCATCACCCTGATACCAAAACCAGACAAAGATGTCACAAAGAAAGAAAACTACAGGCCAATATCACTGATGAACATAGATGCAAAAATCCTCAACAAAATACTAGCAAACAGAATCCAACAGCACATTAAAAGGATCATACACCATGATCAAGTGGGGTTTATCCCAGGAATGCAAGGATTCTTCAATATACGCAAATCAATCAATGTGATACACCATATTAACAAATTGAAGGAGAAAAACCATATGATCATCTCAATAGATGCAGAGAAAGCTTTTGACAAAATTCAACACCCATTTATGATAAAAGCCCTGCAGAAAGTAGGCATAGAGGGAACTTTCCTCAACATAATAAAGGCCATATATGACAAACCCACAGCCAACATTGTCCTCAATGGTGAAAAACTGAAACCATTTCCACTAAGATCAGGAACAAGACAAGGTTGCCCACTCTCACCACTATTATTCAACATAGTTCTGGAAGTCCTAGCCACAGCAATCAGAGAAGACAAAGAAATAAAAGGAATCCAAATCAGAAAAGAAGAAGTAAAGCTGTCACTATTTGCAGATGACATGATACTATACATAGAGAATTCTAAAGAGGCTACCAGAAAACTCCTAGAGCTAATCAATGAATTTGGTAAAGTAGCAGGATACAAAATTAATGCACAGAAATCTCTTGCATTTCTATACACTAATGACGAAAAATCTGAAAGTGAAATTAAGAAAACACTCCCATTTACCATTGCAACAAAAAGAATAAAATACCTAGGAATAAACCTACCTAAGGAGACAAAAGACCTGTATGCAGAAAATTATAAGACACTGATGAAAGAAATTAAAGATGATACAAATAGATGGAGAGATATACCATGTTCCTGGATTGGAAGAATCAACATTGTGAAAATGTCTCTACTACCCAAAGCAATCTACAGATTCAATGCAATCCCTATCAAACTACCACTGGCATTTTTCACAGAACTAGAACAAAAAATTTCACAATTTGTATGGAAACACAAAAGACCCCAAATAGCCAAAGCAATCTTGAGAACGAAAAATGGAGCTGGGGGAATCAGGCTCCCTGACTTCAGACTATATTACAAAGCTTCAGTAATCAAGACAGTTTGGTATTGGCACAAAAACAGAAATATAGATCAATGGAACAGGATAGAAAGCCCAGAGATAAACCCACACACATATGGTCAACTTATCTTTGATAAAGGAGGCAAGCATATACAGTGGAGAAAAGACAGCCTCTTCAATAAGTGGTGCTGGGAAAATTGGACAGGAACATGTAAAAGTATGAAATTAGAACACTCCCTGACACCACGCACAAAAATAAACTCAAAATGGATTAAAGACCTAAGTGTAAGGGCAGACACTATCAAACTCTTAGAGGAAAACATAGGCAGAACACTCTATGACATACATCACAGCAAGATTCTTTTTGACCCAGCTCCCAGAGAAATGGAAATAAGAACACAAATAAACAAATGGGACCTAATGAAACTGAAAAGCTTTTGCACAGCAAAGGAAACCATAAACAAGACCAAAAGACAACCCTCAGAATGGGAGAAAATATTTGCAAATGAAGCAACTGACAAAGGATTAATCTCCAAGATTTACAAGCAGCTCATGCAGCTCAATAACAAAAAAACGAACAACCCAATCCAAAAATGGGCAGAAGATCTAAATAGACATTTCTCCAAAGAAGATATACAGATGGCCTACAGACACATGAAAGAATGCTCAACATCATTAATCATTAGAGAAATGCAAATCAAAACTACAATGAGATATCATCTCACACCGGTCAGAATGGCCATCATCAAAAAATCTAGAAACAATAAATGCTGGAGAGGGTGTGGAGGAAAGGGAACACTCTTGCACTGTTGGTGGGAATGTAAATTGATACAGCCACTATGGAGAACAGTATGGAGGTTCCTTAAAAAACTACAAATAGAACTACCATACGACCCAGCAATCCCACTACTGGGCATATACCCTGAGAAAACCATAGGTCAAAAAGAGTCATGTACCAAAATGTTCATTGCAGCTCTATTTACAATAGCCAGGACATGGAAGCAACCTAAATGTCCATCGACAGATGAATGGATAAAGAAGATGTGGCACATATATACAATGGAATATTACTCAGCCATAAAAAGAAATGAAATGGAGGTATTTGTAATGAGGTGGATGGAGTTAGAGTCTGTCATACAGAGTGAAGTAAGTCAGAAAGAGAAAAACAAATACAGTATGCTAACACATATATATGGAATCTAAGGGAAAAAAAAAAAAAAAAGGCCATGAAGAACCTAGTGGCAAGACGGGAATAAAGACACAGACCTACTAGAGAATGGACTTGAGGATATGGGGAGGGGGTGGGGTGAGATGTGACAGGGTAAGAGAGTGTCATGGACATATATACACTACCAAATGTAAAATAGATAGCTAGTGGGAAGCAGCCGCATAGCACAGGGAGATCAGCTCGGTGCTTTGTGACCACCTAGAGGGGTGGGATGGGGAGGGTGGGAGGGAGGGAGATGCAAGAGGGAAGAGAAATGGGAACATATTGTATATGTATAACTGATTCACTTTGTTATAAAGCAGATGCTAACACACTATTGTAAGGCAATTATACTTCAATAAAGATGTTTAAAAAAAAAATCAAATAAATGGACAGGCATTCTATTCATGGTTTGGAAAACTCAACTTAGTAAAGATGTCAGTTCTTCCCAAACTAATATATAAATTTAATACAGTTTCTTTCAAAATCTCAGGAAGATTTTTCTGTATATAAAACAATACTACTCTAAAATTTATATGGAATTTCAAAGGAACTAGAACAGCTAAGACAACTTTAAAAAGAACAGAGTTGGAGCAATCAGTCTCACTTCAAGACTTTTATATAGCTACAATAATAAAGATTGTATAATATTGGTAGAGGTATGGACACAGAATAATGGAGAGAATAGAAATCATAAATAAATGCACACGAATATTCTCAATTGAATTTTTGAGAAATGTGCACAAAAGGTGATAAAGCAATTAGAAATCTATTGCCAGAAAGAAAAAGAAAGGAAGGAAGGAAGGAAGGGGGGGAGGGAGGAAGGAAGGAAGGAATGAAGGAAGGAAGGAAGAAAGAAAGAAAGGAAGAAAGAAAAGAAAAAGTGAACCTTGACCTAAGTCTTACACCTTATACAAAAATTAACTCAAAATGAATGGATCATGGACTTAAATATAAAATATAAACTATAATATTTTGGAAAAATAGAAGAAATGTTTAATTATCTCTTGATAAAAACATATGTTCCTAAATTGTTAATTTTTAAAAGTTTTGAGGTTTTTCTTCTCATTCTTTAAAGGGGAAAATATAAATTGAAAATAGGAGTTTTACTTGTAAATGGGTCTCAATTTATATTTGTCCAAATGACAATGGAGAATGGATTGGATTCCCTTATCATAGACATCAAAATCTAATTACATGAATGAACACACAAAAATTTGCATATAGCAATAACCTATATTTTGAATAATATTTCAGTTAAGAAATGAATGCTTTTCCTCTTGACCTCAAGTTTACTGACTCCCTGGTTTTGTTTGTTTTAGGAACAGACAAAATGGACTAATTTCTCAGAAAGTACAAACTACCAAAATTCACCCAAGATGAAATAGATAATTCGAATAGCCCTATTACTATTAAAGAAATTGAGTTCATAATTTTAAACCTCCCCAAAAGAAGTCTTCAGAAGTTCCATTTACTGCTTTAACCACAGTCCTCCACCTGCTGTTTCCTGCCTTAGCACTCAGTTCACTTCTATCGTAACACACATCATAGTTTGTAATTATGCCTTTTTTTTTTTTTTTTTGGCTTAAGTCTTTAAAGTCTCCCTTCCATTGGAGTGCCAACACCATAAGGACAGGGAAAAGAAGCTACTGTTTTTTTTTATTATTATTAAAACCAAATAATCAGCACCTAGAACGGCATAGAACAAAGAGCAGATGAGAGGCAGCAAAGAAGTTAGAACTTGCAGTGAAAATTTTCAGGTTTTTCTATCATATTACTCTTGGAACCTGTAAATAATCCATCAAGAGACTGCCTCTTTATTATTTATGCTTAATCTCTCACTTGCCAAACTGATTCTTTTTCATCTCCCCTCTTTCCATTTACCTTTGAGGGGACTGTAGAGAAGACACAGAAGAATTCAGCCCTAGGTCCTAAGCGTTAGTGGCGTGCAGGAGCCCACTCCCACCAGCCTGCTAGAGGGCATTGTTTGTTTCTCTTAACTCTTCCTTCAGTGACATCACCTTGGTAGCTTCTAATTGGCCATGGTGGGAGTATTTATACCACAGAAATTAATAAACACTTCAAATCAGGGCTTTTTTTCCTCTAAAGAACTAGTTGTTAAAATTTACCAGCATACCACTGAAACTTCTGGTCTGTAGCTAAGAAACTAAATACAAATTATTACATAAAACAGATTTGAAAGTGAAGCAGGAATAGGTTAGAGAAGAGTGGAGGAAAAATTTAATAATAATTGAGCTCCCATATATTTTCTAATTTAAACTTCTCAATAACCCTGAAAAATAGATATTATTGTTATTATTCCTAAGTAGATATTGGGAATCTAAGACTCAAAGGAGATAGTATTTTAAGACTATAACATGGTAGATTATGGAGTTAAAATTTAAAGTCAAGTCTTTCTCCCATGCCTTTGATCTTTCCATATATTATGCTTACTAAAACAACAACAACAACAACACTCTTTGCTATTTGAAAATACTTAAGAGATACAAGCCTCCGGATTTACCTTTTCAAAAATCAGATTCAGAAATGTTAAAGGAATTCATTCAATAGTGATAAAGTGAACCATGTACAGATGCCAAATGCATACTTTTTTTGTTATTCATTATTATAAATTAAAGGAAACAAATCTCTGAATCTAATTTGGAAGTTTTAGATACACTTTTTTTCTTTTTCAAAAAACTTTCTTTTCTTTTCTTTTTTTTCTTCATCTTAGCAGCAAAACAGTCCCATAAAGGGAACTTTTTTTTTTTTTTGGCCGTGCTGCCCAGCTCATGGGATCTTAGTTACCAGACCAGGGATTGAACCGGGCATTCAGCAGTGAAAGAGAGGAGTCCTAACCACTGGACCATCGGGGAATTCCCCGTAAAGGAAACTTGATTTGAGGTTTGAAGATGTATAGGTGGTATTGAAACATGATTCAAAAGTTTCACAATTCAGAGGAATGCAGACCTTGACACAAATAAATAAGAACACTTAAGTTAGAAGAGTCAAACCAAACCACAGAATCTTAACAGAATAACAAAAATTAGATAAAGGCTAAACTGAGGCCATTGGCCCCATTAATGAACTTTGATATCTCAGTCATAAAATACATGATTTAAAGTAATCAATCATAAAATACATATTGAAAACTACAATACAGTCAGAGAGAAAGCTATCTAGTAAGAACATGTAAAATATCAATAACTTGGCAGTTATATATGAAGGGAGATACTTACAGGGTACTGACCATATTTCATGGAGTCTAGTTGACCCACCACTAAGTTGGAGCTTCAGGGTGTTATCTACAGAGCAAAAAAAAAAAGTTCAATACGTTTCAAACATTGTGATGGATGCCAGTAGACAGCAGAAATACAAACCTGTTCTTTCAGCCCATTCATTTTCTTTAAAATGTGGCAATATTAAACTGAATGAAAAAAATCATAACAGAAGTTCTAAAATTCTTCTACAATAAGACAGGTTTAGCAAAGATAATCCCCCAATAAATAATCTCAAAGAAGAAAGGCTGAACTACTTACAATAGCCAAGGCATGGAAGCAACCTAAATGTCCATCAACAGATGAATGGGTAAAGAAAATGTGGTATGTATATATATATATACAATGGAATATTACTCAGCCATAAAAAAGAATTAAGTAATGCCATTTGCAGCAACATGGATGGACCTAGAGATTATCATACCAAGTGAAGTAAGCCAGACAAAGACAAATATCATATATCGCTTAAATGTGGAATCTAAAAAAAATGATACAAATGAACTTATTTACAAAACAGAAATAGACCCACAGACAGAGAAAACAAACTTACAGTTACAAAAGGGGAAAGTGGGAGGGGAGGGATAAATTAGGAGTTCAGAATTAACATATACACACTACTATATATAAAATAGATAACCAACAAGGACCAACTGTATAGCATATGGAAGAATACTCGATATTTTATAATGATCTACATGGAAAAGAATCTGAAAAAGAATATATATATTTATAACTGAATCACTGTGCTGTACACGTGAAACTAACACAACATTGTAAATCAACTATACTTCAATAAAAAATTAATTAAAAAAAAAAGACTGAACTATCACATCAATGAATGGAGCTGCTTAAATGATGAACAATTTAAAAAGTGTAGTCCACAGGGATAAGAAGGTATAGTAGACCATTCACAAGCCGAAAGAATACTGTTAAGAATGTTAGAGCAAGCCAGGCAGTAGATGAGCATCTTTTTAATGGGAAATCTCAACCAAGCAACATAAACTATTGATCAGATGGCAAACTGATCTGAAGGGAAATCATTTCTATATATCTTACTCCTTGCATAAATTCAATACTGAAAAATATCAAAGCAACTAAGCTTACTGGCATATGTAAGTGGTAAAAGAATAAAACAACTTGGGCCAATATGCCAGTTTTAAGCATCGCTCCACTTAACATCCATTCTTCAACTCTTCAATACCTAATCACTGTACAAAGGGGTAATAATTTGTGTTGCCAAACAATGATGCTTATGATCCAAAGAAATTTAAGCTGATATCCCAAGGTACCCTTATAAATACCTTGTCCCTTCTGTTTCCTAAAATACTTAATATTCAAACAAGTTCAATTTAGCCAGGCAAAACTTGTACTAGCCAAATATTTTTTTTTAAAAAACACTCAGCATATGGAAAAGGAATTTGAATTTGAGAGAGATAGTGACAGTTGCTGTGTTTGTAGATTTATCAGTAGCACACAGCACAATAAACCATCCAAACCTATATGCCAAATTTTTTGATATGATGAATGACAATCATTTAGTAGCGTTAACCTAAAGATTTCTTTAAACCAAGAGTAGGGCAATAACTTGCACAGTTTTATAAGTGAAGATAAAAAGATTGTAGCAATCTATGATCTTTCCCTCTTTTCTTGTTCTTTTTTTTAATTCTCCTCTCTCTCTCACTCTCTCTCACTCTCATTCCTTTTTATAACTCAATTCTGAAATAGCAGAATGTTCAGAGCAGAATTTAGATGCTCATTTACATACATTTGCATCACGAGGAAGAATTTCGCTACCAAATCAACAAATTAATACAATATTCTTCTTATATTGTATGCTGCAATAAGAGCCTATACTGTAAGATTAGAAAAAAGATACTAGTAAGGGTCACTGAATAGAGTCACTGACAAATCAGTTAAAACTTAACTTTTGGGACTTCCCTGGTGGTGCACTGGGTAAGAATCTGCCTGCCAATGCAGGGGACACGGGTTCAATCCCTGGTCTGGGAAAATCCCACATGCCGTGGAGCAACTAAGCCCGTGTGCCACAACTACTGAGCCTGTGCGCCACAACTACTGAGCCTGCGTGCTACAACTACTGAGCCTGTGCGCTAGAGCCCACGTGCCACAACTACTGAGCCTGTGCACTGCAACTACTGAAGCCCACGTGCCTAGAGCCTATGCTCAGCAGCAAGAGAAGCTACCGCAATGAGAAGCCCGTGCATGACAATGAAGAGTAGCCCCCGCTCGCGGCAACTAGAGAAAGCCCACATGCAGCAACGAAGACCCAATGCAGCCTAAAAAAACACCTAACTCTGTGATGAGGCATCATAGGACATTTGCTTTAAAAAAGACAAAACAAAACAAAACTTAACTTTTATTAGATCCAAATGAAACTCCTGTTTCCTCAGGTATAACGCATTGTTTGGTGAGAGTTTTAACCCTATGTCAGATAAGTTTAACAAGATGGAATTCTCAGGACAGAGAGAGAATCCAGCATTAAGGGAAACTCTGACAATCTTATGTGTGCTTCTGTGTTTACAGAGTATATCTGCAGAGTATGAAAATAAATTGCAGACCAAAAGAATATCTTATGTTTTATAGGCTCTGAAATGGTCCTTGCTTTACTCCTCAGGAAATAATCCTAAATGATGCCTTTATGCCATATTAGTACATTAAATGCAAAGATATTTTGTAGTAGTAGTAAGAAGTTCGTAGAAATCAAACTGATGACTTGCTGCAATTCAATTCAATTGTTAGTCCAAATGACAGACTAAAAACAACATGCCATTAAATTGTTGGGACAACTATTAAAAGGCTCTGGATTTTAAATTTTAATACTAATTTTGAAGTGCAATTGATGAGGATCTTCTTCAAATCACACAATAAACCTGGTTTCATTAGTCTTGTAACTTTTCTAGAGGAGGAGGGGCAGAAAGAGGAGAGGAAAGGGAATGGAAACATTGCCTGGAACATACAAATGGACTTTGGGGGACATTCTGTGAGTTCAGAAAGCAAGAATTATAGATTCACAAAGCCCTGACCCAGGAATGAAAATAGCACTTCCCTGGAAGAAGTGAAGTATTTGCAACACAGCAGGTAAAATAGAATGTCTCCTTTGTCTAACTGCATGGGTCTGTGGGTAATAGATGATTGGCGCTCACCAAGTATCCAAGCTCTACCGTATTTCTCACTGTCCCTAGCCCCTCTCACTGTTAGTTGGAGGTCACATGACTAGTGCAGGATAACGATAGGTGAAAGACAATGATATACGAGGCTTCCAGGCTGGAGCAATTAAGAACTAGCGTGCTTTCCCGATCGACTTCTTTCCTTCAGTAGCAAGGAAAGAGGGAAGCTCCCGTCTTTCATGTTTCTAGTGGTGGGACTACAAGAGGGAGAAGGGCTGCTCAGCCACATCCCAGTCTAATCGGAGAGAAAATTATATGTTTATGATGTTAAGCCACTGAGATTTCTGGGTTTATTTCTTGCCACATCATACACTAGCCTAGCCTAACTAATACAGCCTGAAAAATTAGAAACCGTTGATATGAATCAGTTCACAAATTCAGATGTTTAAGAAATAGATCTTTATTTTCTATAGCTTTATTTTCTACAGCTTAATTTATGTTCAAGCCCCCTGCCCATCACGCTAGACATGTAAGAAACTCGAATATCAGTCTTTCTTGAGGTTCATCCGCTCCTCCCCTCCCCACTACCTCTATCCAAGGCCTCTATTTCAGCTACTTGGGCTTGCAGAGGGTATTCAGAAGGCACATAGATCTTGAGTCCTTTATCACCCCATGCTATGTCACAGGGGCCAACCTCAAAGCCAACATGACCTTTTAGGTCCACATGTTCCCTCCCTATCTAGTATTTCTTTCTTTGTTTGGCCACATTTGACTCTTCCTTTTAGGCTGCCCCGATCCTCCGGCAGAACCGTCTGCCCATGGACCCTCTGACAGTGATAGGATTTCGTCTTTGGCAACATGGCATGTCCCCGACACGGCTGTCAGTCCCACGTGCATGCCTCTTCTCCTTGTCTCTCCTACTTTCCTCCACACAGCTTGGGAGGCATTTATTCTTTGTCCAGGAAAAGTTAGTGTCCTTTCATAACTGAATGAAACACATTACCCATTCCCCAAACTATTTCTCTACACTACTCTAGGACTTACAATTTTGAAATCAGAAACAGAGCCAACTGCTTGAAAGCAGGGAATGGAAAAGGGTAGAAATAGCAGCTGAGGGAAAAAAATAAACAAACATAGATTAGGATTTCTAAAAATGCTCTGTCGCTAAACAGTTCATGAATTACTTCATTTTTCTTATTTCCTAGAAGGGATTTTTATGTTAAATGCATATATTGACGTGCATTTTGGCCTTAATATGTGTTTGTCTTATTCTCACTCATGCTTTTCACCCTCTTACATCCAGCCAAATTAATTATTTTACTGTTTCATATAAATGCCCCCTGAAAATCACCTTGATCTTTGGTTGTGTTGCCCCTTTCCCATTCCAAATATATCTATATTCCAAGGCCTAACTCAAAGGCCATTATCTACTAAAGACCTTCCCTGATATTCTCTGCTAATAGAAACAGCCCACCTTTTTGAACAGAGCACTTTGTGTTTCGAGTGTGTGCCAAACTGAGTGACACTAAGCAAATTACTTCCTAACCCCTCATTTGTAAAAGATGGATAATAAATGTCTACTCTATGACATTGTTGACAGGATTAAATAAACAGGGACTTATTGTTTAGACAGTCCTAGGCTACAGTAGGCATTCAATAAATGGCAGTCATTAACATAATGATACTAACAATATGAAATAATGTTTTATGATATTTATCTTTTAATTTTTCTTATGGTAAGGTTTCACCTTTTCATCTTACTCTTGAAGAATTTACTCTGTCTAGGAATATATATTGCCATGATTCAACATAGCAATCCATAACTGGTAATTTATTGAATAAATGAATCAATGAATGAATAAATCAAGAGGATAATTCAGTAATGGGGTTTACCTCCGTGCTATGGTGTGACTCAAAGTAACAGAATTTAGGTCTCTATCCATTGTTCCTCTGAAGTAGCCCCTTTCCAAAAGCATGATTAGCCACCAACATATTCACTGTCTCTAATCACTGCATAATCCTACTTGCCAAAAAGTCTACATTTTTGCATGAAACCAGCCACCACCCTGAGGTGTTCAATTATCTTCTTCTCTGACCACTCACCATCAAGAATCCAAACCTCAGAGATCCCCTTCACCCTGTTCTATGCACCCCCTAATATGACCTCACCAGCCATTTATTCTCCAGCTCCCAAGGCTCTTGGCTATGTTTTGAAGCTCTCAAGATATTATCAGTAAGGGTGCCGATATTCTCAACCTGTTCTCTAAATAGTTTCTTTACCTTCTGGTTTTGACAGAAATGTGACTGCCCCCTGAGGAGAGGGACCTTACATACCCTTTAGGTAAAGGTGGGTTTTTTTCCTTATCCATACATCATGTAGTTCAGGGAGATAAGAGGAATATCTTTTTATTAGGTGACCATTTAAAATTAGAACATTTTTAAAAATAAAGAGAGGTACTAAAAATCATACCAAGATAATAGGCATAAAGTAGGACTGTCTTGGGTAGTTATCCACCATTGTCACTTTCAAACTATTTCTCTCCTCAGCCTTCAATAATTTCGTTTTCTCTGATATATGTGTCATCATGTTTTGACAACCCTTTACCTCTCCTAGGTTTTCTCTTTCTTGAAACTACCAGTTTCTCTTCCTTGTATTAAGCCCTGCAACATAATTCATGATTCATTCAGCAGCTCTCTCACTACCTTCCTTTCCTCCATGACTCCTGTCATAATCACAACACCCTGAATTCCAACTTCCTTGACATCCTTATCTCCATGATCCTTTTCTTCAGTTCAACCTTACCGTGCCACTCACATGATCAGACACTAGACCTAGGATTCACCAATAACACACATCAGCTACAAGTATGGGTTTCCAACATTCCATTACCCTCCTCTCCTTTCAGATCACTTACACTAGTATTCCTAGTCCAGAAATGATCTCCTTTTGTGAGAAGCGGAATCCACTTCTGCACTATCCAACAACATATTCTTATTTATACTTCTCTCCTATCTATACTGGCTCCAAAGTCTAGCGTTTTATCCACTCTTTCACAAGCATGCTTAACCAACTCAACCCTTATTTCCCTCCATTGTATATACCTAGAAAATCCCCAACTCAGATTAAATTATAAAAATCTATTTCTGTGCTCAAGATACTGAATATAGCCTTAGGAAATTGAAAAAAATTATTCTGATAGGTCTTCCTTCAAATTTATGACTGAAAAACTCAAATGGACATGCGAACTTTCATTGTCCTAAAACCGTGTAACCCAGATTGGGACTTGAACCCACAGTCTTTTTTCTTTCAACATCTTTATCGGAGTATAATTGCTTTACATTGTTGTGTTAGTTTCTACTGTATAACAAAGTGAATCAGCTATGCATATACATATATCCCCACATCCCCTCCCTCTTCCATCTCCCTCCCAATCTCCCTATCCCACCCCTCTAGGTGGTCACAAAGCACGGAGCTGGTCTCCCTGTGCTATGCGGTTGCTTCCCACTAGCTATATATTTTACATTTGGCAATGTATATATGTCAATGCCACTCTCTCACTTCGCCCCAGCTTACCCCTCCCGCTCCCCATGTCCTCAAGTCCATTCTCTACATCTGCATCTTTATTCCTGTCCTGCCCCTAGGTTTGTCAGAACCATTTCTTTTGTTTCTTTTTTTTAGATTCCATATATGTGTTAGCATACGGTATTTGTTTATCTCCTTCTGACTTACTTCACTCTGTGTGACAGACTCTAGGTCCATCCACCTCACTACAAATAACTCAATTTTGTTTCTTTTTATGGCTGAGTAATATTCCATTGTATATATGTGCCACATTTTCTTTATCCATTCATCTGTTGATGGACACTTAAGTTGCTTTCATGTCCTGGCTATTGTCAATAGTGCTGCAATGAACATTTTGGTACATGACTCTTTTTGAATTATGGTTTTCTCAGAGTATATGCTCAGTAGTGGGATTGCTGGGTCATATGGTAGCTCTATTTTTAAGGAACCTCCATACTGTTCTCCATAGTGTCTCTATCAATTTACATTCCCACCAAGAGTGCAAGAGGGTTCCCTTTTCTCCACACCCTCTCCAGCATTTATTGTTTGTAGATTTTTTTAATGATGGCCATTCTGACTGGTGTGAGGTGATACCTCATTGTAGTTTTGATTTGCACTTCTCTAATGATTAGTGATGTTGAGTATTCTTTCATGTGTTTGTTGGCAATCTGTATATCTTCTTTGGAGAAATGTCTACTTAGGTCTTTTGCCCATTTTTGGATTGGGTTTTTTTTTTTATATTGAGTTGCATGAGCTGCTTGTATATTTTAGAGATTAACCCTTTGTCAGTTGCTTCATTTGCAAATATTTTCTCCCATTCTGAGGGTTCTTTTCATCTTGTTTATGGTTTCCTTTGCTGAACCCACGGTCTTTTAACTGAGATCACACACCTAGTCTCAAGACTTAATGAAGCTCAGGTTCTTGATGTCTCATAGCAGAAAGAATTCAGTGAGAGACAAAGTGATAGGTAAGAAGTGGATTTATTTAGAGAGAAACACACTCCACAGAGTATGGGCCATCTCAGAAGGTGACAGGTGCCAAAATATGGTGTGGTTAGTTTCTATGGGCTGGGTAATTTCATCGGCTAATGAATAGGAGGATTATTCCAACTATTTGGGGGAAGGGGCGGGGATTTCCAAGAACTGGGCTACCGCCCACTTTTTGGCCTTTTATGATTAGCCTCAGAACTGTCATGGCACTGATGAGTGTGTCATTTAGCATGCTGATGTGTTACAATGAGCGTATAATAAGGCTCAAGGTACACCAGAAGTCAAATCTTCCGCCATCTTGGACCTAGTTGGTTCCAACCAGTTTTTGTCATGTCCTATGGCTATGTCATTCTTTTAAACGTTGTGCCCTGCCCTCTCCCCTCCTGTTTCAGTCCTATAATATATCCTGGGTACTTCTCACTCTTTATCATGACTATTTTACACTCTCTCCTCTAATCTGGCATAATTCTATAACTGACTCCTAGGCAATAAATGACCTAGCCATAAATCTCATACAGAAAATCTATCTAATACTTCATTTTTTTCATTACTAATTACCTTAACCTACCTGATAGTTCTACATATTTTTCCTTCTGTTAAAATTGAAAAATCCTGCTGACATTTTCTAATGCCACTCTTTTTTACTGTAATAGTTTCCTTTCATAACTGGTTTGTCAGGACACCCCCAGTTTCTGTTTCTGGATCCTTGACTTTTGTGCCTGTTTTAAACACTGAGACATTGATGGACTCCTTTTTCTGCCCTCGCTACCTCCATCTATAATCTATACCCTCCCTCAAAGTGATCTCATTCAGTCTCTACATTGAGGACTTTGAAATTTTTCTCTCTAAAATCACTTCCACTTCCAGACTCATATCATATCATCTCCATAAATTCAATGCTTATTCCTTACTTTGCAATATAAATTTGCAATATAAATCTTCATTTGGCATTAATGTCATTGAAAACTTAAAACAGTCAAACAGAACTATTGATCCTTTTTGCTCATGATTATGTACCATCCCATTCTCAAGTCTTCTTCAATGTTACTGAATCAGCTCCCAACCTGTTATGCAGCCACAAACCTAGAGTCATCTTTGATTACCTTCTTCACACCCTATTTATATCCAACCCACCAATAATTCTGCCTAATGTATCTTCAAAATATAACTCTTCTCTGACTGTATCTCTTTATTTCTACCACTAACTCTTGCCTGAAATTCCTAAAACAACCTTCTAACTGGTTGTCATCCTGATGGCAACTTTGACCCTCTCTGTCCATCCTAATGGCAGCCAGAGTGATTTTTCACTCACCAACACGGAGCCAGGTAAAGCCTTCCAATTTCAATTAAAATAAAATCCAAATTGCTTTCTCATCTATCTGGGTAGTTCGGTTTACCTACATATACCAACTGTGCCCCTTCCAAAATGGCAATATTTCTGTCACCTTAAAAGTGAAGCTCTTTCCTTTCCCTCACTGTTCCTTCTTCTGACACTTCTCCAAAATGTCCTTTCATAGCTGGCTCTTTTTCATCATTCAAGTCTCATCTCAATTCAAATGTTACCACTTCAGAGAGGTCCTCCCTGACCATCAGCTTCCTCTTGTCTCGCTATCACATTTCCCTGTTTTGTTTGCTTCATCGAACTTGTTAATATGTCATTTATTATATATATATTTATCCATTTTTCCTGTTTTTTTTTTCCTATCTCCCCTACTCTAGCAGAGGCAAGGACTCTGTTTTGATTGTTTACTTTTTCTATCTCCTACACCTAAAAGAATGTGTGTTGGGCTTCCCTGGTGGCGCAGTGGTTGAGAGTCCGCCTGCCAATGCAGGGGACATGGGTTCGAGCCCTGGTCCGGGAGGATCCCACATGCCGCGGAGCAACTAAGCTCATGCGCCACAACTACTGAGCCTGCACTCTAGAGCCTGCAAGTCACAACTACTGAGCCCATGTGCCACAACTACTGAAGCCCGCACACCTGGAGCCCGTGCTCTGCAACAGGAAGCCACTGCAATGGGAGGCCCGCACACCGCAACGAAGAGTGGCCCCCGCTCACCGCAACTAGAGAGGGCCCGCACACAGCAACGAAGACCCGACACAGCCAAAAATAATAAATAAAATAAATAAATTTATAAAAAAAAAAAAAAAGAATGTGTGTTACATAGACAGTGCTTCAGAAATTGTTTTTGGTGTTAGAATTTTCTTAACCAGCTCGAAGTGATGGTTTCAATGGAAATGTAAGATAGTGATACCCAAAGTAACAAAATTAACAAAAAAAATCTCAAAATTCAGGCAAGTGAACATATGGGGAAAGGCTTGAGCCGTAAAACTATAATTTTCCTCATTTGGAGACAAATGTATAAGCAGAATATTAAGAAAAGAAATAATATCTAGAAGGCATGTGTATTTTATAGGCATAGAGGTCCATGAACAAGCAACCCAATCTCTCTAATTCTCACTCTTCTCACCTTTCAATCATTTAACAAATATCATTGAGTATATATATGTGTCAGGTACTGTTATAGTTGATGTAGCCTTAAAAGTAGATTAAAAAGAAAAGCCCACAAACCCCTGCCTTTGTAGAACTTACACTCTACTTTTGATTATTGTCTCTCTAAGTGACTGGAATGTAAACTCCAAGAGAGCAGGAATTTCATCTCTTTTTGTCCCCAGCTGTTCCCAGCAACCGACATAAAGTAAGTGCTCAGTAAAATTCATTAGAGAATAAATACACAGTTGTTGTAAGGTAACAATAAAGTAAGGCAGGTAGACTGCTGAACCTGGTGCCTGTATATTTTATGAATTTAATATACATTTTGACTAAGCAGAATAATGGTAAACACTCACTACTTCCTCTTACCTCCTCAGCAACTGAATGCAAGATGCTACTCAACTGTTTTAAGAGATGCCATTTCTTTTGCACCCAAATTATATCAGTGTCACGAAAATAAACTTTTACATCATAAACACGTGAAAAAGTTTTAGAAAGATTTTCACAGCTTGCTCTCCAGAACTATCTACACCTCAATTCTACCCACACTTGCCCAAATGACACAGCATGCCACTTTTAATTAATGCCGAGGGTTAAATGCCACTTGCATAAACTCTCCAATCTGTTGTTTAGAGCACTTGGGATGCCCGGAACAAATGAACTCCTGCCTATAGCAGCCAGTAGGAAATGCGCTCTCCACCTCCCCATGAGGGACAGCTCGGTTTTTCGCCTCTGTAAACTGAGCCCACTGAGTGACAAATCAGAACAGCGACTTCAGAGTTGGCTAAATCACTGCCTTTATGGCAGCAAGCACCACAGTGCACATAAAAGAAATAACTTTCCCCAGACATTAACTACAGTAGAATTCTCTCCAAGTTCTTTTCCTGAGAGCAAGAAAGAAACAATGCAAAAGACTAGCCTAGCTGCAGAAAGAGCAGTAAAAGACTTTGGCAACACAGCTCTCTCTCACAGGTGGAAATCTTGCGTTATCCCTCCTTCAGGAGCCCCTCTCACATCAGGTGCACATGCTGTGAGTCCTAGAACTATTTCTCTGGCTATGTTTGGCTGATTGGTTATTTCACTTTCTTTTTGCTCTTCTCATCTTATTCTGTATACCCCTGTGAGGTGAAAAAAATCCACATAGAACTAGACCATCTTACAGGACTCATTATTTAATTTTCTCTTTCTGAATAATTCATAACGCCTTTCCTGGGATGTTGCCACACACCCCGGTTTCCCACACACAATGTCTTCCTTCTGTGGAACACAGAACAAGAGAGCTCTGGATTCTGATCACCTCTTGACTCAGGGATGGATGCCAGGTGTGAGTGTTTATTACCAAAATCTTCTGCTTCATTCAGGATGGTCTACTCATTGCCTTGCAATCATTCCACACTTATTTCTCCCTCTGCACCGTTGCTCCTGCCTTACCTGGACTATTTATCTTCCTCTGTCCTCCCTGCCCAATTCAAGTCCTACCAACTGCTTAAGTCTACCTAGGCACTCTCTCATTCTCATAACTCTTCCAGTGATTTGTCTACCCACTTATTTGTCTTAATCTCATATCACCATGCTATATTCTTATATCCTTGTTACTCGTTTTTAACTAAGTATCCAAATAGGTATGTGTCCCATATTTCCAATAACCTAGTGTACTAGTCGGGGCTCTTCAGAACAACACAACCAGCAGGATGTGTGTGTGTGTGTGTGTGTGTGTGTGTGTGTGTGTATGTATATATATGTGTATATATATGTAGATATAGAGATGTAGATATAGAGATGTAGATATAGATATAGATATTGAGACTGATTTTAAGGAATTGGCTCATGCAGTTGTGGAAGCTTGGCAAATTGACAATTAACAGGTTAGGCCGGCAGGCTGGAGGCCCAGGGAAGAGTTGCAGCTCAAAGTGAATCTACTGGCAGAATTCTTTCTTGCTTGAGGGAGGTTGGTCTTTGTTCTATTAAAGCCTTCAACTGATTGGATGAGTGTCGTCCCCTCCCATTTTGGAAGATAATCTGCTTTACTCAAAGCCTAATTTAAGTGTTTAATCTCATCCAGAAAAAAAACCTTCAGAAATATCCAGAAAAATGGGATAACGTTTGGCCAAATACCTGGGCCCAGCCAAGTTGTCATATAAAATTTACCATCACACCCAGCAACGTCATTTGTCTAAATAAAAAGTCAGTGTGTTAATACTTACCTGGCAGGGGAGATACCATGATCACGAAGGTGGTTCTCCCAGGGCGAGGCTTATCCATTGCATTTCGGATGTGCTGACCCCTGCAATTTTCCCAAATGTGGGAAACTCAACTGCATCATTTGTGATAGTGGGGGACTGCATTCGCACTTTCCCCTGATTTTCCTGCATTTAAAAGCAGGCTGTTGGGACTTCCCTGGCGGTCCAGTGGTTAAGACTCCGAGCTTCCACTGCAGCGGGTGTGGGTCCCATCCCTGGGTGCTGCCAAAAAAAAAAAAAAAGTCAATGTGTTGAATGTATGTGTGAATGGCCATTTGGGATTAATAAAACAAATTCCTACAGAGTTGGACACCTAGCCATCCTTTCAGCTTCACCTTGCATCATCCTTTCCTCGCTTTGTGCTCCCCAGTCGTTTCACATGCCATACTTCTTCCTGAGAAGGGCTTTTGAATGTGCTGTATCTATGGTTCAGATGCTCTTTCCTTTCCACCTAACTCCGACTCATCCTTCATTCAATTGTAACTTTCCCAAGGAAGCCTTTCCAAGCCCTCCAGACTATTTTAGTTTTCCCAATCCTGTGTTCTTATAGTACAGAATATGTTTGGTAGCACTTAATAAAGTATCTTTCACAGTTATTTATTTTACATTATTTGATTGTCTGTCTTCTATACTTCACTGTAAATTTCATGAGAACACAGACTATGTCCATTTTTGCTCACATTTCTATCCCTAGATTCTAGTAGTGTCTGGTACATAGAAAGTAATCAATACATTTTTGTTAATCTTACTACATTTTTATAAAAATGAATTAATAGGCAAGGAGATTAATATTGCTTCCCTTATAGAATGCTTCCTAAAAGGCAGATGGCAGCTACACAATGCTAAAAACACCAGGTGAAAACAGGAGCAAAATCAAGCTATAATTAATTCTGTACATACAAGGCTAAATCATCAGTCTATCATCTGTCTGAACTGCCTGCTTATGTTGTTACAGACATGGTCAGAAGAGTAACTTTACTGGCCTTCTAATATCAGATAAAGACAACTCTGCCATTAATTAACACATGTGCAGAGTATGTTATTTGAAGTGAGAGACAGAAAGAGAGAACGAGATCTTAAATTTAAAGTCGTCGACCACAGATATAGTTTCCAGGCATCAGTTGCTCACTGATACATAATTAATTAATAATGTATGAACCAGTAAATATTTGGAGTGAAAATGTTTATCACTTTCAAGGTTGGATATTGTAATTAAGAGTCCCACTCAAAAAAAAAATTTAACTCTGAATACTTCAAACTGTCTGCATAAATCATACCTAGAAATGTTTAGTCTAAACAAAAGTTTTCTACCAGTTTCAACATGGCTGTCAGTATAATTTTTGACCTTTATCAAGATTGCTACCTTTCTCTATTTTTCACCTACTTAGAATTGAAAATACAAAGATTTGCCTGCTTCAAACCTACCCAGTTTTGATAATTTCATATACAAAGTAGAATAAATAAAACATCTCAATGTCCCACTCGAACATTCTGATAATCCCTCTCATCCCAATGTTTTGTTCCCTTACTCAGATTTTATTTTTTTTTTTTTTTTTTTTTTTTTTTTTTTTTTTTTTTTTTTTTTTTTTTTTTTTTAAGGATTTTCTTTTTTTATTTATTTATTTATTTGTTTATTATTTTTGTCTGTATTGGGTCTTCGGTTCGTGCGAGGGCTTTCTCCAGTTGCGGCAAGCGGGGGCCACTCTTCATCGCGGTGCGGGGACCGCTCTTCATCGCGGTGCGCGGGCCTTTCTCTATCGCGGCCCCTCCCGTTGCGGGGCACAGGCTCCAGACGCGCAGGCTCAGCAATTGTGGCTCACGGGCCCAGTTGCTCCGTGGCATGTGGGATCTTCCCAGACCAGGGCTCGAACCCGTGTCCCCTGCATTAGCAGGCAGATTCTCAACCACTGCGCCACCAGGGAAGCCCCTCAGATTTTATTTTTAAGTAGCTATTTTATTGTTTATTTATTTAACCTCTGTGTGTCTTTATTTCTTCATTTGTAAAGTAGGAACAATAAGAGTACATAGGGCTTCCCTGGAGGCGCAGTGGTTGAGAATCTGCCTGCCAATGCAGGGGACACGGGTTCGAGCCCTGGTCTGGGAAGATCCCACATGCTGCGGACCAACTAAGCCCGTGAGCCACAACTACTGAGCCTGCGCGTCTGGAGCCTGTGCCCCGCAACAAGAGAAGCCGCGACAGTGAAAGGCCCGCGCACCACGATGAAGAGTGGCCCCCGCTTGCCGCAACTAGAGGAAGCCCTTGCACAGAAACGAAGACCCAACACAGCCAAAAATAAATAAATAAATTTATTTTTAAAAATAAAAAATAAGAGTATATAACCCACAAGGCTATTCTGAGAATCAAGTAAAACTCTGTACCTAAAAGCTCCTTGTTAACTAAACAGTACTTTTAAAATTGAGATATAATTTACATATAATGTTATGTTGGTTTTAGGTGTACAACATAATGATTTACTATTTGTATATATCATGAAACGATCACTACAATAGCATCCATCACCACATAGTTACAAATTAATTTTTCTTGTGATGACAAACATAAGTAAACAGTACTTTTAAAGTAGCTATGCAGTTATTACAAATTGAAATATTTTAAATAATCCGTTTGGTATGTAATTGTCCAATCAAATAGCTATAGATGTGCCTGTATAGCAACAATATTAAAAAATGTTATGCCTAAATTATCAGGCAATGTATACATATACACAACCCCTATACATAACCCCTATATTCTACACCAGTCTTCATCTTAAATACAGTCTGTTCTGCCCCAATGAGTATTTCTTTAAAACAAGTTAATGTATAAGCCGATCAATAATAGAGGACTGAAGTCAACTTAACACACAAGTTGACTTGATCCCTATGCTACCTTCCTGAGCACATTAATAGCTTGCTCCAGTAATAATAACTGCAGCTGAAGGCAAAGGATACTAACACGCTTAAATAGGGAGATGGGCTGGAGGAACACAATGCTGTGTAAATGTCCTAAAACTAAGGACAGTTTAGCAAACATAGAGTAAAAACAAGTGCGTTTTTACTGTTGCAGAGACATTGCTAACTAGAGAATTCCTTCATATATTCCCCAAATCTAAACTCACCTCTGTTTCACCTAGGCTCAGTAATACTTTTTAACTTCTACTCAACTTAACAAATCGCTTCAGCAAACCCTGTTAGTAATTCTGCAGCGTTGGTGATAACAGCCATGCAATTTAGTACTAAAAGCATAGACTTCAGAAGCAAAGGGATTTGAGAGCAAATTCTGGTCCTACCATTTGACCAGTCTTGAGTGACTCTCTAACCTCTAGAAGCGCTGTTTGTTCATCTAGATAACAGAGCTAATAATATTAACCTGCTTCTGATTCACCCTGAGGATTAAATGACATAATTCTTATAAAATATTATGCATCGTAAGTTCTGCATTTAAACTATTGTTGAGACACAGTAAATATTAATAGCGTGTGTAGTCATTTCACTGCCGGTTAGTTGCTTTACAGTTTCCTGCTCTTTGGCTTTTTCTATACAACATAAAGTATTTGTGTGTTTTTAGGCTGTGAAAATTATCGTCCCACCGCTGTGTGAACAAGATTCAGCACACTGATTTTCATTCTATTTTGCTGTATTAAATAAAAAGTTTGACCTCAATTATCTGCATATTATCTGCATTTTAAAAATGAAAGTATTGCCTGATAGGGATTGCTGTTCTGGATAATTATCTCAGCTCTTTACTTCACATTTGTGTTTAGCCTTAACATCTCAACCTTCCTTGCTATACTATGTCCTTAATTGTGACTATATTCAAACATTTATTACTGAGATTAAAAGCACCAAAGTGCAGATATTATCTTCAAGGAGATTCCAAAGCATGTCCCAAACCTGATGCTTAGATCTAAACCACTCAGTATGTTTGGCAAAATACTCACAACACAGCTATCTGTTTTTGGAATAAGTGCCCCTCTCCATTCTAGTTAATTGAAAACAACTCTAAATTGCCCTCCTGAGCATAAAGAACCAGGGATTAAGATATAGTAGAGGAAAAGTATCAGGGTTTTAAAGACTTATATAAACAACACAGTTGTTTGAGCGGGTGACAAATAAATTCAAGCTCCCCAGGACACACTTGTTTAGGATTTTCCCAATTAGGCATTTTATTTGATCTTCGGGTCCGGGTGAGCCACAATTCTCTAGAATTGAAGAGGAGATTAATGGACCAGAGACAATGGCTAATTCATCTCCAGGGTTTTGTTTATTGCTTGTCTTTGCTAATTTAATACTGTTATTTCCAAACTTAAATAAATCAAAATGAGAATTGGGCTAGGGCAGCACATCTTGATGGGCTACACAATCAGTGGGTGATTCTTCACCCCCTTCACCTTAGGTTTCTTTACTTGAAAATAATTCTCCCTTTTTGGAGAGGTGTAAATAGTAGGGGAATAACACTTTGCATATTATCTCGATTAAGTCTGCTCATTGGTGGCAGGGAGGATGGAGAATAACTTAGCATATTTACAAAGAGACTGAAGACACAGAAATTTCAAAAGGGTTTCAGTTGGGGGACCTGATTGCTCACAATTGCTTAGAGGAGAATGAATACCAATACGGGGCACAGATAAAAGAAAAAGCGTGTTTTTCTTAATGATGGCTCTAGAATCTAAAATGAAGCACAGCAGGTTGGGAAGTCCTACAGAGATTTTATTTTATTTTTTTAAGGTATCTCATATCTGTGGACTAACAAACTTTGTTTTCTATTCTTGCATGCCTTCACCTTTGAATTTGGGAAATTGACTTTGTAAATGCAGTTTCAATAGAAAAGAAATGATGCTTTTTCTACCTTGTTGAAAAAAATTAAAATAACTTTTTTATCCTACCTCAAATAAAAAGACATTAGCTAATTCTTTGAATATCAGCAAACTAACTAAGCAATACAAAGAAAATACATATTTAAAGAAAAGGAAAGGCACACATAAAAGCTTTAACTCCTAGTCCTTCACCTTTTTTGACCAGAGTGTGAATTCTGGGCTAGGACGTTGCCAGCTGAACAGCTGAACATTTAGTAATCTCAGGGTATCACATTTTTAGATCCATTTGAATTAGTCAAAAAAAATTTTTTTTCAAGCTCATCAACTCCTTAAAAAACTTCTTAGCCACGAAGCAATGTCTTCAAGCAATAGGGAAATTTATGGCAAAGTCCTTATAATTCTAACTCATGAACATTGTCCCTTGTCATGCACAAATAATAGAATCTAAGCTAAGTTTTTTCTTTTAAACATCTAGCAAGTGCCTTTACTTGCTTGTTCACATAGTCTAATGGTTATGCAATAATTGAAAATAATTTAAAAGCAGTCCATCTCCAATGAAAGAAAACACAATGATAATTAAAGTTTATTAGATTTGTAAAGAACCTAACAGATTATCTTGTCTAAAAGCACTTTAAAAAAATGTGTTTCCCCTAATATATGAGGAAGGGAGAACCAGCTCCCCACAGCCACATAGCAAATCCATAGTAAGTCTTGTCTTCTTTTTAGTACTTTATGCAAAGATTCTCATATAATCTTACTTGCAAAATTTGTATCTTTCTTTTCTTTTTTCTTTCATGTTATCTAACCATGGGGAGAACAGTCTGGGAATTGAATGTTCCTTTGCCATGCTCCATCCTGAGTGCTTAGTTTGTACCAAGTAGGTAACATCTTGATGACAAAGAACTGTGATTTGATTAATTTTCTCTCAGTCCTGTTTCTCTTTTATAATCTTAACTTTCAGTTGAGTTCCTGTTTTTAAAATTTCCATTCTCAGGCAACATTCACACTTTATGAAAATAGCCATGCTTTCCAAGGGCTAATTGAAACTCTACAGCTTGTATTACATCTTTTACCAAAACGATTATTTTATTTCAGAACCAAGCCATGGGGAATTTCAAAGTTATCAATTTTCCCAATTAAATAAAGCTTACAAACACTCATTAAAACGCATCCCCTTCTTCTATGCACAAGTATTTATTGCATACTTGATAAATTACAGATTATTATGGTGGTAGATACAAACTGTGTGGAAGACATGAAGCAGATATTGAAACTTCCCTATTTGGGATTTAGTAAAGATGATATAATCTTTACACAAATAATTAAAATAGAAAGCAGAAATATCCATGCATTTTGAAAGGCACAGAAAATATTATGGGACTTCAGAATAAAAGTATTTAACATATATGGAGTACTTACTACATGTCAGGCAATATTCTAAAGGCTTTACTTGCATTAATTTTTTTAATCCACACAACAACCATATGAGTATTATTATTTTTATCCACTGTTTACTGATGAGGAAATTGAGAAACAAATAAATAGTGGATCTTGGATTTTAACTGAGGCACAGCAAAACTATGTAAGGAACTAACATGATGTATTGTCTTCCTTACAATAATGAAATATTATAGCTGTTCTAGTCATAAATAAAACCAAAGAAAGCTGTTTGTACTTAATCCACACTTTTGTATACATTATGATTCAGATAAACTATAAAATCACAAGGAAGTCTTTTCCTCTCTTGGAGTACCTGGGAAATGAAATACAGTTACTATCATTGTACGTACTCAACAGCAATTCTTTTATAATCTAATGAAAGATCTACAGCATTTGAATGCACACGAAACACTTTAGAAATTGATATTAGCAGGGAAATTGAAAGGGAAAAAATCTGTTACAGTTTGTAGGAAATTCAAACAATGGCAAATATCTAATGGGTTGCAGCATCAAAAACACATGCATATCTGGAGAAAAATCACTGCCCAAGTGATGTGTAAATAAATAAACAGAATAGGATAAAAATTATATTAAAAGTAGGAACACATGAAGAAACATAAAACTAAGAAGGAGCATTTGAAACTCTCTCTGCCAAGATTTTGCTTTCTGTGGGAAAGTCATTCTTTAGCAACTAACCATGGCTCATAAATGGAAAGAATTGAGAAGTACACTCATTATGACCAAACATAACACTACAGGTAACCAACTATCTCCACAAACAAAAGTATGAGTGTTCATAATTGCCCTTTTGTTATCCCTTTCTTCATTTATTTGCATATTCTTTCCAAGATATCTCTTAATAATATTCAAGATGGAAACGCTGTCAACTGTTAATTATATTACTAGCAACAGATCAGACTTAAATAATTTAGTAAGTTCCACCTTTCAAATAATAACCGAAGAAATGTTGGCTCAGAAAGAGTGTGTCTTTTCTTTCTAAGGCCACACAATCAGGAACTGACTAGGTCTAGGAACTGATTAACATTTTATTTATATTTAAAGAAACAGATGCCTTGAGTAAGGACTTTACTATTCTATCACTTTTCACAGAATCTCGATAGAAACTACTACTTCAACATCTATTTTTGATTCCTGCTGTTTCTGAAACTTCGACAGTTAAGCAGGAATCATGGTTTGTAAAATAGAATTTTGGCTAAAATGCATTTGTTCATTCAACAAAACATAAGATTTGTGCTAGGTACTGAGAAAACAAATATGAAATCATGAAACAGCACATTCAAACTGAGCAAAAGAGAAGAAATTGATTAAGGACAAAGGATGATGTAGTGCCCCATAGTTAGTAGCTGTGGGGTACTCTTTCCAGCCCTAGCCTGAAGGGCCAGAATCTAGAGAGCCCTAAACAGAATGGGCAATCCTTCAAGAGCCAGGGAATCAATACCAGTCTTAACTCCATCTCCACCCTGTGATCTCCTGCTGGTACCTCCTGCCAGTTGAACCCAAGCTGAAGCCCCCTGGAGCACAGAGCAGAATGGCAAAGATACAGATTGGACCTGAAGAAGCTAAGGAAAGATATCTAGCACAAACAGTCTACACCTTTCTTTAAGTAGCTTATTGGATAATGGAAAAAGACAGACATATAAACAAATTAAGACAGTGAAGTATTATTGGTTCTATAGTAGTTGAACAGTATACTCGAGGCTCTAGGAAGCACTAAGTCCTCACATTGTCTTCTATCAATCCATGTAATACATAACCAAAAACCAAAGCTATTGACAGTGTGGGAAGGACCCAGTGAAGAGTGAATGAAAGAAGAGCAATAATAAAGAAGAAAGCTAAGAACACAGGAAAATGTAATGTTTGGTTTCCACATGGAAAAAACCCCATCAGGGTAATAAAAGTCTCCCCTAAAATTCAGAGCAAACAATATTCAGTTACTGACACCTCAGTCTAGGGCAGAATATCCATACTTGCCCACAAAGAAATCATTGATCAACAGAATCATTAACATTCAGAATGTTGGAAGGGATCTTAAGAAAAATCTTTTCTTTCTTCCTTTCATCCTTTTTTTTCTTCTCTCTTGGATTTGGAACATTTACTATGTAGTGTGCTCTTTATAAGGAACTGGGAATAAAGTGTCAAGCAAAGTTGACACACTCTATGATATCATAAAACTTATATTCTACTGAGCATAGCTGACCTGAACCAAATAAACACAAATATAAAGTACAATGTGATTGGATTTCCATGGTGGTCCAGTAGTTAAGACTCCCCGATTCCACTGCAGGGGACTTGGGTTTGATCCCTGGTTGGGGAACTAAGATCCCGCATGCTGCGCGGCTCGGCCAAAAAAAAAAAAAAAAAAAATACAATGTGGTTAATCCTATAATGGAAAATTAGGGAGCAACCAGAAACTGTGTAAGAGAGAATAATCAACTTTGTCTGGGGGTAGGGAGTAGGATCAGGAAAAATTTCCCTGAGATAGTAGTGTCTGAGCTGAGAATTAATGAGGTGAAATGGTGAGAAAGAAGAAATGAAAATCAACCCTACATTTAAGCCTAAAGAGTTTCAAAATCTGAACATTTCTATGAAATAATAGGGAATACTGATATCAGAAATACATTTAAGATAACTATATATAAATAAATACATGAATGTACCTACCTCTACACATAAGTTTTTCTATTGGGAAAATTGAAAACACTAGTCAATTTATAGAAATAAAGAAGCTGGAAAAAAAGGGAAAGAAGCACAGTGAGAGATACTTTAAAAATATTTGTAATATTTTCTAGAGATATCCAAGCCACAATACTAAAGCAAGTGGAAGATTTTTATCTCAGTCAGAAATTGAAGCAATTAGTAAAAGTGTGAAATCCATAATCATTTGTTGGGCTGCTTTTAAAAGTGTTTATCATCACATTTAGTAAATTTCACTATCATAATTGACCATATTCTTCTCTCCACATGGCAGGAAGAAGCACACATGCTCCTTATTGATGCCACTAGAAGACACATGCACTGAACCCCAGGAGCAAAATTTAACTTTAATGCATATATAGGAAAATCACTTTACTCATAACTATGCACAAGTATAATTACTGAACAACGATGAAATGGCATGCAATTAAGTGGAATACCCAGGGATCAGCCAGGGCATAGTTACAGAATAGAGGAGACCAAAGGAATAGCTGTTTAGGGGATAGCAAAATCATCCAAGAACAATGTTCCCTTTCCCTCTCCTGTTGATTTCTCAGAGGAGGCTGGGAATATATCCCAGTGGATTTAGAAGAACTACTGTCCTCCCAAACAACCCTCTGTCTTCTCCTTCTGGTTACATCCAGATTCTCTCTAGTAGTAGACGTTTAAGGATAAGAAAAAAAAAAATCAACATAACAAAAATATAGGCTGGATCTGTTACAGCTCCCAAAAGTTTTATCTTGGTCATCACCATACAAGAGATTAGGTCTAAAATCACCAAGACCTTAGAAATTGACACAATGACATTATGTGTGATTACATAGCTGTGCTACAAGAATGGCAATCATATGTCCCAGTTTTCCCAAAACAGTCTCAGTTTGTGCCTATTGCCTCAGTGGAATTATTAATAGTATCCACTTTTATTTCCAAAGGTGTACCTATTTAGATGATAAATTAGACAGTCACCCTATCAATAAGGAGAGTATAAGGATAGCATGCTGGGAAAATATGCTATTTGAGTACATCATTGTATTCAAGGGAATAAAATTAAATTATAATTAATGAGTCTACATTTTCTCTGTGCACTGCTTGGTAGCAAATATGAATACCATAAAGAGACTTATTGGACGAAACATTTGATACAACCTTTTATAAATTATGTATATCTAATAAAATCCCACTCTTACTTTGGGACAGTAACAAACTTTTCTCCAGCAGCTTGAGAGGTGAGTGCCATTTTCTAAACATCTTAATCAAGATTTTAACCTGTATCAAATCAATTGGGATCACTGCACAATTCAGTTCCATCATTACGCCGATCTTTATATGCATTGACTTATTTTCCCTCCAGGGTCAAAGATACTCACAGTATGCTAACATATGACAAGGAAGGTGTATGACCTTCTTATCCCAGTGCTGTTTGGTATAGCGTGCCCTACACTTCTTTACTCCATGACACCTGAATGTACTTACTGGAATTCGTGGGCATTTTAATCAAATAACCATGGAAGAAGAAAATATTATAGCTCACCTCACTAATTGACTTTTTGTATAGACTATGCTTGATTTTTGTCTTAATATACTTTTTTAAACTTTTAACTTCTGCAGTGAAATTTTTGTGAAGACATTGTGTTATTCATGTAAGATTTCCCTTGAGAGCTGAGGCCGTATGGGTATAATTCTTAACATAAAGTAGAAGGGAAGCACACTTTGAATAAAAAGTTACTGAATAAACTTTCAGATCTATCCATTCTTTGTCTTGGAAACCATCACATCTGTTCTTCTCTACCAAAAACTGATCAGGATATTCAAGGTTGCAATTGAAGATTATAAAAGAGGATATCTGAAATACTTTCTACCTATAGCTTAAGAAATAGTAGTTGACTCCTACACAGCAGTCATGCATCAGGAGATCAATTCAACATGGTGATCTAAGAGGGGAAGAAAAGCATGTGATTTATTTAAGTAATATATTATTAAAATCTATGTTTATTTCACCAGAGAAATCAGTGGATTGGATGTAAATAGAAAGAGTGAACTAAGTTTCTGATGAAAATAAACCAAGAACAGAGTAAGACAAACAAAGGTGTAGCTAAAACTCCCATCATGGAGGGTTACATTTATTTCTAGATAAATACGCCATGCTCTTCGGATTTGACTCCAATACCTATTTACATAGATGGAAAAAGAGAACCAACCAAATGTCCCCCTTCGCCACTTCAAGGAGTAACTGCTGGGAAGAGGCAATTACAGTCAAATTGCTTACACCTTAAACCCCAGGTGCTCTAGACGGATGGACAACCCCTACAGTGTAAGTCTGTAGCTCTGAGACTCAGGGGAGTGGAGTAGGCAAAGTCATGACAGATGTGTTTTGTAAAAAAGAAAGCAGAAAGACCTTCAAAGTTAGAAGACTAAATAAGGGCCTGTGGGAGTGGGTGAGAGCCCTATTTCAACAACAAAAGTACATTAAAAAAAATGCATTTGTCAAGGTAAAATGAAAATACAAAAGAAGGAAAAGATGTGGGAGAGGAGGAGGAGGATATAAATCAAAAGGATGAGTCACTGTACGTACAGGTTTCCCAGCTGGACTGAGCATTATATATTCAGAAAATATTTTTTGAGAAACTGTAATGCACAAGGCTCTATGAGGAGCCAAAGATGAGTCAGATACATAAGGACCTTGCCCTCATGAGTGAGCTTTGAAAAGGAAAAGGATAGCTAGCCTGTAAATAGACAACATGGAAATACAAATACTTGGTTGGACAACTTAAGAATAGAAATTGTCTTCAAGCAAATATGCAGTGTTTGAGAATTCTGGCATCATACTTGCTGAGTTTGGATTCCTGATTCTACCACTAAGTAGTTATGTGACCATGGGCAGGTATTTAAAACTATAAAATGAAAATCATGAGAATAATCTTCACATGATTAGGGTGAGGATTAAATAGTGCATATAAAGTATCTAGTGCTCTGATTAGTATGAACATTCAAATAGAAAGTAGTTATATTATTTGTCCTGACTGTTCTTAGGGAACCCTGCTATCCCCTCAAGAGTGTTGATTTTATTATCTGGAAAGACAAAGCTAATAATACCAACACATCTTACAGGATCCCAGTGTCAGGGAGGAAAAACAATTTTTCCTCTACCCTTCTAGATTCTTGGCTGAGACCCCCACTGTGATAAAAGACAGATGGACAGGAGAAAAACAAACAGAAGTTTAATAACATGTATACTCCCTGTATACATTCAAGACACCAAGGAAAACTGACTAACTCCCCAAAAATGGTCCAAGATATCACCTTAGATACCATCTCCAGCTAAAGACAAAAGAAGATGTTGGGGGCTGGGGGAGCCAGTTATTAGAGGTTACCAGGAAAAGCACAGTTGACAAGGGTAAGGTTGTAATGCAGATTGACATCCATGCCTTCTCCACTGGTAAGAGTTTCTAGAGATTTGATCATCCTCCTCTTCCTGGTAGAGAGGGAGACAACCTTACAAATGAAGATTTTCCTTATAAATGTCCCTTACAAAAGAGTAATTTCTACTCAGTTCTCAGAGCTTTTCCTGTGCCTGCAGTTTCTTAAAAATAACCAACTCAACATAATCTGTATGCCAACGAGGCACATCTTGGCAAATTCTGCTCCCCTTCACTAGGAAGGTAATAAGTGACGTATTGCAAATAATTGTTATGTTTGCACATTTTAGATGAGTTACATTATCAATATGGAAAAAACATATGCACATCAGATGAATTTTTTACTGATAAAATTTTCCCAATATTAGTTTTTATTGGGTAAAGGTTTTTCTCTACCAAGATCAAACCCATCTTGGATTTTTATAATAGGTTTTAGTTGTTTGCAAGGTTTCTATGCAAATCTCTACTGAGGAAATCCCAAACCAGCTATGAGCTGGTGTACCTTGCCCTTTAATTGATTTCCAGATAGAGAGCACTGCCCAGGGAGTCATGGAACACACACTCCTGTAGAGCCATTCTCCTTTATCTAGATTACCCTTGATGTGTTATCAGGAAACCCTGCAGTGCTCTCTCTCTTCAGGGGATCATTTTTTCCTTTGGGTGGATATGCCAGGGTTTTACAGATAACACAGTTGGGGGTTTTCATGGCCGTATCTCTTATAATCACAAACAGAGAAGCAAAACCTCTCTTGCATCTAATTTAAGGCAGCCTCTTAAATTCTAGCAATATCCTATTCAACACAATATACGCTTTTAAATAAAGCACTTTTTTTTTTTTTCATTTTGTTTGTCAACACACTGTTTGATGCTTGGGATGATTTACTCAAGAGCAAACACTATCAGATACCTGCGATTTCTCTGTATTACCTCAGGGGGGCTTCAAAACCCACCACCTCAGATCTCAGCACTTCAAAGAGTTTCCCCTGAAGCTGTGCTTACAGCATAAGCTAACAAACAAGGTCCGGCTTGCCTTCACACACCTTTTGCCACATTAAAATCCTAGCTGCACCAAAATAACAGCTCTCTCTGCATCAGTTGGTGGTGGATTTGGGGGTGCCTGCCATGCATTTTAACTTTTTAAAATCACAAACCACAAGCCAAGTGAAAAATTATCTAAGTGGACTTTTGCCAGATCTTCTAGCCAATACTTTTCTCTCCATAGGATATAGCTCCACCTTATGGCAGGAAATTATTTAAAGTGGAGACAGGATATAGAAGGCAAGAAGATAGCATGCATTTAAATTTTTTTTTTCTCTAGAAGCATACTTTTCCTTTCACTCCAACTGCAACTGCAGTTATACATGCAGAAGAGGCAGCGAGACAGTCCTATTTGTCATCCTTGGGAGTCTGTAAACACCTGGCACTAAATCTACTTAATGACTGCTTTGAACACAGGAGTAGCTAAGGAGACGAAGGATGGGTTTATAAGGCTGCAAAAGAAAAAAAAATCACGTACTGTGATATTCTGGTTAGTAGGACTGTATTAATTTTCTCTGTTACCTTATCACCTTCTCTCTCCATTCACCTGTTTTTTTGTGTCTTACCCATCCTTTAGGTTTGCTTGGTGCCAGTGTCTACAAGCTAACTCCTAGAAACCAAGAACCACCTACTCCTGGCTTAAAAAGTGAGTCAAGTTTTATTTTAGACTTTTCAAAACTCTACCATAAATACTTGCTATTCCTAGATCCCATTCCTTTACAGTAAGGTGACAGCTGGCTAATATTTATTTTTCAAACTCTGTCATTGAGTATACTGGGTATGTTTAGAAATATGTTAAAATGTCATAGGAAACTTCTGAAGCTTTTTCACCTATATCTGAAATTTTGGAAAAGGGGATTAACTTTTATTGCCATCCTTTCCATGTGGCTGTAACTTTGTTAGGCAATAGAACATATTTTATCTAACTTAAAACCCACAGCTATCTTCCAAAATATTCACATTCCCAGTTTACTTGTAACATCAAGTGGTTTTCCAAAGGGTAGGCAGCTAATAAATCTTACTACAACACTACATCACATTTTTCTACAACACCAATTGGCTGAACCTTTGAAAAAAGAGTTATATGGCAGGTGAACATTTAGCATCTTTCAAATCCCACTAAAAAGATAGCTACTTTGCCTATAAGCTTTTCCAAAACAATAAAGTGAGAAGGAATCTTAAACAGAACCTCATATATCTTACACTAGCCCAGTAGTAAGCATTTATTGAATACCTGCTACAGGTAGGAAACTATACTAGGCATTATAAGATTATAAACAGAAAAAGGATATTGCTTCTCTCCTCAGTGGTACTGATAGGGACAGAGTAAAGCGACAAAGTAGGTGATTAAATAGTTAATCCCACTAGGGGATTGTAAGTAGAAAAAATATGGGAGACCCCTGTAAGTTAATGATTCCTCAAGAAAGCAGGTTTGCTTCACCACTAAACCAAGCAGGTCTGCTTAGCAACAAAACCATGCAACAGAAGCACGAGACATGCCCCAAAACAATAAAACAATGGTGGCATGAGACCCACATCCTGCCCAGTGAGCTCAGTATGTTAATGATCCCTGGGACATGCTCCCTGCACACATAAAAACAATAATTTATGGACCTAGCCTGACCATGTAGGGACCAAAAAACCCAACCTGGAGAAGCTGATGATGAAAGCATGATGTCTACTCAAGGATGAGGAAGAAAGTCTTTTCCCCCTCCCCACTTTTCCTTTGATTATAAAACTGTAGCCCACTAAGTTCTCGGGTCGTGGCACCTGCTCGCCCACCCGCTTGTAAGCCTCACAATCATCCTATTCTGATAAATCACTTCTTATCACTTTGCCTCTTGCTGAATTCTTTCTGCACTGAGACATGAAGGACCGGGGCTCCTCGGAGTCCCGTGGAAACAACACTTATCAGTTTCAGTACTAGTGAAGTAACTCATTCAACACACATTGATTAACAACAGAAATGTTCCTGGCAATGGGAGAGAAGCTGAGGCTACCTCTGCAGGAGAAGGCAGATGTGTAAACAGCTGCTATTAAACTCAATAATAACTATCACACTCACAGGAGAAAGGATTCAATACTTGCCAGGTGAAAGAAAGGGAAACAGGAGTTTTGAGAATGCTTCTTTGGGGAAGACGCACTGGAGATGGATCTTGAGGGTGAATCCCTCAGATGTTTTATTTCACATCACCCAGTAGCAAATGAAACATGTTTCATTTCAATATAATGTTAAATGGGATTATATATATAAAATATATATAATATACATATGTGTGTGTGTAATCTTATTTTTTCTGCGGTCACTACCTCAAAATAGCCAGATATATATTAGTATAGCACAAATTTTCATCTAATTTGGAGAAAGTACAATAGCTCCACTATGATTTCTCCAAATTCTCAGAGTGCTTACTACCATCTCCTGGTCAGCTGTGAATCTAAGCTCCTGCCTACACCCAAATAGTTCATTTTGGGGACTGTCTCACTATCTTGTGCTTGCTGCTCCTCTAAGATATAGAATCCAGTTTTTTCCCTTATTTCTATTGTATAAGTCACTCCCGTGAAGAATTTGTGAGTATATAATGTGCTTTGGGGAACAGAAGATAGGTTTGGGGAAATTAGAGGGAATTAGATAGACACATGATGATGATGGTGATACATAGATGATATAGCTAGACATCATCTCACAAAAATGCAAAAACTCTGTAAATTGAATACTAGATATTTTATAATTAAAATTTTTCTGGGCCATTTCCAAAACAACCTCTAGCTTCCTGCCAAACTGCTCAGACTTTCTTTTTCTTCTCACAACTTTCATCATCACCCACCAGAAATTCCAAATTTTTCTTTGCCTACTTGTGGGAAAATATAGCAATTACTCCAAACCCGCACGGTCCATCTTTACTAATTCATCCTTATCAAATATTTTCAGGAGAGCAAAAGAGCCTGTATTTTACACAACCCATCAGCCTTATAAGACAGACATAGTTTTAAATAATAATGTTTATTTTCCTCAACTACATTTACAGAGGTTTGTTAAGACAACAGGCCCAAAATGGAGTTCTTATGCTAAGCCCCCCACATCACCAAATTGAGACTAGTTAACTAGTTTCAGCTCGCCCAGAAAAGAAATCTTAAACCAGTCAATGAGGAATTGCCTGATTAACATTTGTTAGGCAATCTGCCTGATAAAACTTTGTCATGCCCTACAAGGAAAATAACCCTGCAATAACCAGTCTGCTTTTTTGCCCAGACAACTTCTTATCCCTACTCCCTTCCACCCTAAGTCTTTCATTTTGTACAGCTGCTTGGAGCTCCTTTCTGTCTGCTAGATTGGACGCTGCCCAATCATGAATCGCTGAATAAAGCCAAGATCTCTAAAGTTTGCTCAACTGAATTCTGTTTTTAACAGGTCACAACAGTGCGTAACATAGCAACCCCTTAGTAAGTGATATTAATAAACTGGTAGTATAACACAGTTATAAGAATTACCATGATATAGTTGAGACATACATAATCAAATGGACGTGAAAAAATTTATGTTATACATATGTCCTAGATAGACCTGCAATTTTAATTTTATTCACCAGAAGAACTAATTTGTCTGGCTTAATTTGTACTTTTAATATTTAACATGATATTGAATATAGAACTTTGAATTATACAGTTGAATATCTTAGGTCCAAGAATGAAATGTAAACTGAGAGTGACTACTTGCTAGACACAATACAATAATAGCCCTTCAAAATTATCAACCGGTTAAATATTTTCATCTTGACAAACTGATGCAATTACCAAAATAAATATCTATCCATTAACCATCTATCTCTAGATACTATAGAGGAGGACTAAAAATAATATGGACTTTATCTTATTTAAAAAAACAAAGTAAACATTAGAAGGACACACTATTTCTCCTCTCTTCTGTCTTTTGTTTAGACCTTTGTTGACATCTTTATTTTCACCCTGCTTATGTCTTAACTTGCATCGTATACAAATTTCATTCATGTTTTAGCATCCAAGTTCAAGGTCAACTCTATTTGTGAAGTCTTCCTTATTATTCCATATACATCATTCATCCCATCTCCTGAACAACTATAGTCCTGGTTTATGATGAAATTTGGTACTGAAGAAAATGGAATCCTGTATTACTAAAAATTGCCCCATATACTTTAATTTTTTGGTTGTTACCAGTATGTAAACTCCAAGAGAGTATTTAACTTCTTTTATACCTACCTCTATAATACAGTAAGTCCCCTACATACAAATTTTCAAGTTGCAAACTTTCAAAGATGTGAACATGCGTTCATATGTCCAATCACGTAAGTTAATTCATGTGTCTTGGAGTACATTGTCACATGCGTGCATCCTCTACAAGTGATTGTGCTTTCGTGTACTTTACTGTACAGTACTGTATAGTATCTTTACTGGAGATACTGGAAGAGGATGAGAGCTATTACCCGGACATCACTGGATCGTTTTTTCAAGAGGGTAGATAGAATTGAATCCAGCAAGGAACCAGAACCTGTGCCATCAACGTCAGGCGTGAGTGAAACAGGAGCTTACCCTCCATCTCCTATTGCTGACGATCCTTCAGCTCTACCATCTCCCACATCATCTCCCTCGTCCTGTCAGTAACTCTTCTCGCCAGTTCACTCGATGTCAGCCCCTGTATGCCAGCTGTTGTACTGTCCTACTATACTTTTCAAGGTACTGTACCGTAAGATTAAAAATGTTTACTTTTTGCGTTTGTTTTTTATGTATTATTTGTGTGAAAAGTAGTATAAACCTATTACAGTACAGTACCATAGCCAATTGTGTTAGTTGGGTACCTAGGCTAACTTTGTTGGACTTCTGAAAAAATCGGACTTAAGAACGTGCTCTCGGAATGGAACTTGTTTGTGTGTAGGGGACTTACTATACTGTTGGGCTGCACCCCACAGGCCTACAAGGCCTGCACTTGCCCAGCTTTAAGACTGAAGGAAGAGCCCTGAGTCAGCAACAGAGACATCAATGGTTGAATGGATGGGGGAGCATACGTGTCTGAAGCAAGGTCCTGGAGCAACACCCCACCGTGTGCGGTGCATGGCGGGCGTGACAGGGTGGCAGTCTTCACTCCCATGGCGGGAAAGGGAGATTGCCAGTTACAGAGGAATTGACATCAGGTGGGCTCATTAGTTACCAGGGAAACCAGCAGAGGGGCACGCCCCTCGCTGCCCCCTGGATAAGAACAATCACCAGCTGGGGTCTGGGGCAAGTACTTAGGAAGGTTAGTCATGTGCTTAAGATATGAGGGAAACAGGCACTGGTCGGCAGGGGATTTACAGAGAGCCAAAGAACAGCCATCTTGAGTGGCCTGACCATACAATCTACCCCTATGTGCCCTGTACGATGCTTACAATCTTGATCCGACCCTTTTCCTTGATATCCCTGGGGTCAGGTATGCAGAGGGCACAGAAACCAGATACCGCAAATACAATACAGACAGGCCACCCCTGGTTTTCACAAACTCAGAGCCCCTCCATGGGGAGGGGAAGGCCCCGGCGCTAAAAGAAACACTCTGGTGGCCTAGCCAGGAGTCAGCAGTCACAGTACAGGTCTGCCATCCCATGTTATGTTGGGTGCCAACAGGGGTGGACCCATTAGGTCTTTCCAAGCAAAAAATAGTCCCACTATCTGCACTTGTATGTCCAGAGCCAGCCTATCCCATTCCACGCAGCATTGCCCAGGGGTGCTCATGGGCGGTCAGTTATACAGTAACGTGTATGTCAGAAGATGGCCCTTCTGACATACTGGCATATGGGACCAGAAGATGGTGAGTCTTTTCCCGCATTGTCAGAGGTCCCCACATAGTCATATTAACTGGGTCGATTTTTCATGGAAGTCCAGAGGAGGACACCAATGGCAACTCGCTGTAGACCCAGCAGTTAGACTCATTTCACAGTGAGGCCACTGTTGCTGCTCAGTCCTCGGACAGATTTCCCTTTACTTGGGCGAGGCATGAAATGTAAGGCATCTAACAGGCATAACACAGGGGAGATCCCGACAATCAAGCAAAATATAAGCAGTAACCACATCTGAGATAACACCACACCCACCTGTGGTTTTTGCCCTAGTCTGCAATACAGTTCAGAAAACTCAACTTTTCGAAAATACAAGAACGTGTCTAAAATCACATGTACAATGGCCACCTAGTTTTACCTTGGATGTCTGAACCACAGCTACTACATTTTGACTTTCAAATCCATTCCCTTCCTCAGTGGCCAAAGCAGATGTACAATGCATGTCTGAAAGACCACAAAACAGGCTGCTTTGGTCAGTAAAATTTGTCAAACCATATATAAGCCAGAATGACTTCCCCATACCTCAATACATATAGATTTTTTCCATCATTTCCCCTTTTGATTGCAAATCTTTCAGTAGAAATCATTGATGATCAAAGCATCCATCCCTCAGTGCTGGAGTGCTTTCTCCCACTCCAGGTTCAGATCATGTCCCTCCATGTTAGGCCTCCTTTATATTTGCCTAGACATTCACGTTGGGGGAAAACTTATCAAATCTTGTGAACAGACTTAGAGGTATGTTAATGGGGAAACACCGTAGGCTATACATTTTCTCCTTAAAATTACCCTTAATCCACCAAACACAGCCAAATCAAGACTAATTTGTTTGCAAAACAAGTCTGGTCAATTGACCATAAAGGTTCCTCCAAACTGGCTGTGGTGGAAATCCTCAGGAGTCAGACTGAATTATCAAAAGGCCTCTCAAGGCCAGGAAAGCCATGCCAAAGGTCTGGCATCAGACTCACTGGATTTCTCTCTTCTAGAAGTCCCCAAAATATCGAGATTCCTGCTCATGCCAGGAGACAGTCTTTCCCATTCACCTGCTCAGAACCCAAGAGTCTCCAGTTTCTGGAGGGAACGGGCATATCTCACAGGGGTGTAATTTACCAAATTGCTGTAAGTCATGAGTAACTGGAGGGGAAAGCCTTCCCTATATTTGGAAAGCACAGATCAAAACTAGTAATATTCCAGACAAAAATCCATAAACATTATAACCATATGCACCAGTTCACTCAGGAAACAATCCTCTTGTTAACTTTTTATAAAGTCATCAGGTTTTCCCTTAGGATTCTTTCATTTCTTACCCAGTTCCCCAGTATAAGCTGAGATTTATCAGAGTACAACAGAGTACAACTGTCTATAAGTGACAGAAAGACTTAAAAAGTCACGGTTAAACATTTGATCACAATGTAACTGACAAAAGAAACAATTTCTGCTGTCACATGCAACATTTTAAGATAACTAGAGTTATGACTGATTATAATCCTAACCCTTAAAAACCTTAATGTCCGGCAAAAACTAAGAAGCAAGTAATTGTGCATTTCCTGATTGGAAACTTATGCGTTAGTGAACTTCCTCTTCTAAGAACGCAAGGGTAGGTAAACTTAGACCCACCTAGCAATTAATGTCCCAATATTTTAATCTATTTGAAATGACCCAGATAGTCAATGAATTCTCACCATTTAACCTAGTCTAGTTTCAAGTTACGAAAATCTGAAGAGACTATTTTAGATAGACATTCCCAAAACATTTTTTTTTTATAGAGTTTACCTAAAAGCTCTTTTTTTCCCCTTCACTCCTAGAGATCACACATGATTCAAGTTCCTAAGAGCCCAGGTAAGTCATTTACATCTCAAAGGCACGAGAAGAGAAATACCAGTTTCTTCTAGAGAGGAGCCAATTAAACCAATTACAAAAGGCTCACTTGGATGCAATAGCAGAGCCATTAGGGGCTATTGTTCTCCAGATCTCTCGGCAGCCCTTATTCCGCAAGAAGAGCCACCACAAGCCCCACATACTGGTGGACGGCCACCCTGGGACGTCCCCCGCAACTTTCAGGATCACCCCTGGAACTTCCGGGCCACAGGAGTTAGTGGACGGCCCTTGCAACATTCCATTCCCCGTCCTGTATTTCCCGACATCTCGGCGCTCACAGGAGCTTCCTCGGTCTCCTGGCTGCTCCTCCAATTAATGGGCTGCACCCCGCAGGCCTACAAGGCCTGTACTCGCCCAGCTTCAAGACCGAAGAAAGAGCCCGGGGTCAGCGACAGAGACACCAATGGTTTAACCGACGGGGGAGCTTACTTGTCTGGAGCAAGGTCCTGGAGCGACACCCCACCGTGTGCGGCCAACAGCGAGCAGGACGGAAGCGGACTGCGCTCCCGGGTGGGGAGGGAGATCGCTAGTTATAGGGGAACTGCCAGCAGGTGCGCTCATTGGTTACCAGGGAAACCGGCAGAGGGCACGCCCCTCACTGCCCCCTTGATAAGAACAATCCCCAGCTGGGGCCTGGGGCGAGTATGTAAAAAGGTCAGTCAGGTGGGTGGAGTATAGGTGAAGCAGGCACTGGGCAAGCAGGGGTTATACAGAGAGCAAGAGAACAGCCATCTTGAGCGGCCTGACCACACAAATACCTTGCTGTTTGGCCTTGTGATTGATATCTAAACAGTACTAAGTGCACAATTTTTATGTACTTGATACATGTAATAAGAAAATCTTATAGCACAACTTTTGAAAATACCAATTTAGAGGATAGAAGAGAGGCTTTTTCTCGATAATATCTCCTGCAGTATTTTGAGAAAGCGTATGTTAAAACCGAAAACTGTCATGCAATAAGTTCCTAATATCTGTTTCTTGATTTTGAATTTGTACTTAGAGTTCTGTCATGTTAGCCACATATTTCCATAATGATCTGCCTATATAACCTTAGGGGTTCATTTGCTGAACACCTGAGGAAGGTATTCTGTGTGTTCCCAGGACACAGCACTCCAGGGACCATCTTGCATGTTAGAGTCACTTTTCCAATTTCAAACCATGAAAGCAACATAAGTAAACGAAAAACAGGAGAACAAATCTGTAAAAATGATTAGAAAATGATAAGGAAAAATTCTTATAGTTGAATAAGTTAAACAGTCTATCTCCATATTATGCTACTTTCTTAATTTAAGGAAAGATTTATTCTGCAGTGTTTTAGTTAATTTTGTGCTTAATAGAGACAAAAAATTGGTATGCTTTAGTTTGTAGTTTAAACCTATGAAAATTCTTAGTCAATAATCTATTTAGGTAACAGATTAGTCAATAATCTATTAGGTACTGCAAACTATATGTAATGTGATGAATAATTACATTAATGGTGTAGGGGATCACAACTTGCTACCCCAAAATTTCTCTTTGGCCTGTGGATTAAAGTTAAAAACAATCAAAGCTCAAAAGATTCAGGTAGAAACTTTGACCTTCCCCCTAACTGCCAAAAAGAATTCAAATAGAGGACCTCTTCCCAGAATAGAGCTTTCACCAGATATATCTACAAAGAATATGGGCTAGGTGTTCTGGAGGAAACTCTAGGCAGGGCCTAAAGATCAGAGTCTACTTTGTGTCCCATTGTCTCTGCACAGACCAGCAAGCATTTATTTACCAAACAGTTGCTTTTCCATCTCCATGTGAACTGCCTTCCTCCCCTTTGAGGTCCCAAACAACCACCCCCAACATCCTCTTTTTTGTTTACTTGAAGATGGTATTTAAGGTGAGGGCTTCAACCATTTTGGTGAGTTACTCAGTTTTCCTGGGTCTCTCCCATGTATACATGTTATTAAACTTTTGTTTTATTTTCTCCTGTTAATCTGCCTTCTAACCAGCCAAAAGAACCTAGAAGGGTAGAGCAAAATTTCTTCCTCCCCTACAATGGAAAGAAATAAAGGCAGATCTTGAAATTCAGTTTAATTTTGTTTGCAATATATTTTGGTTCACGTGAAACCACAGAAATGCATCTCAGGGGGCTCCGAGGAGCTCCAGTTCTTCGTGTCTCAGCACAGAAAGAATTCAGCAAGAGGCAAAGTGATAGATAAGAAGTGATTTGTCAGAATAGGATGCGTGTGAGGCTTACAAGCGGGTGCATGAGAGAGTGTCACCCCAAGAACTTAGTGGGCTACAGTTTTATAATCAAAGGAAAAGTGGGGAGGGGGAGAAGACCACCTTCTTCCTCATTCTTGAGTAGACGTCAAGCTTCCATCAGCTCCTCCTCCACGTCGGGCGGGGGAGTTTTCTAGTCCCTACGTGGTTAAACTGGGACTGTCAAGGCACAATGGAAATGAGCAAAAAGGCAGTAACATATACTAAAATGTGGTAAATCATCTCAAGTTTCAGTATAATGTCACCTTTTCCTTATATTTTTGTTTTTAGTGTGCACAGAGGAGCATGTCCTAGGATTCATTAACTTACTGACCTCACTGGGCCGGATGTGGGTCTCATGCCACCATTGTTTTATTGTTTTAGGGCATGTCTCATGCTTCTGTTGCATGGTTTTGTTGCTAAGCAAGCCTGCTTGATTTAGTGGTTAAGCAAACCTGCTTTCTTTTTTTTTTTTTAATTAATTAATTAATTAATTTTATTTATTTATTTTTGGCTGCATTGGGTCTTTGTTGCTGTGCGGGGTCTTTCTCTAGTTGTGGTGAGCGGGGGTACTCTTCATTACGGTGCGTGGGCTTCTCGTTGTGGTGGCTTCTCTTGTTGCAGAGCACGGGCTCTAGGGGCGTGGGCTTCAGTGGTTGTGGCTCGCGGGCTCTAGAGCGCAGGCTCAGTAGTTGTGGTGCAAGGGCTTAGTTGCTCCACAGCATGTGGGATCTTCCCAGACCAGGTCTCGAACCCGTGTCCCCTGCATTGGCAGGCAGATTCTTAACCACTGTGCCACCAGGGAAGCACCAAACCTGCTTTCTTGAGTGATCCTTAACTAACAGGCATCTCCCATACTTTTTTCTTTACTTACAATCCCCTAGTGGGATTAACTATTTAATCACCTACTTTGTCCCTTTACTCTGTCCCTATCACATGTATGTCAGTTTCTCAACCTCAGCACTACTGATATTTTGGACTGAAAATTTCTTTGTTGTGGGGCTGTCTTGTATATCGTAGGATGTTTATCAGCAGCTCTGACCTGTACCCACTAGATGACAGTAGCAAACCCCTCAGTTGTCTACAGAAATGTCTCCAAACCTCGCCCAGTAGTCCCTGGAAGGGTGGGGAGCAAATCACCTATGCTTAAGAACCACTGATACATAATTATGTTTTGTAAATGAAAGATTCACAACATTTCACTTTAAATGACAAAATCATTCTGAAGAACCAGCACAACTTAATTGATGTTCATACTTTACCAATGTAACAAAACTTGACTGCTTCTAGGCTAGGCTTAGATGGTGATAGATAGATAGATAGATAGATAGATAGATAGATAGATAGATAGATGATAGATAGATAGATAGATAGATAGATAGATTTTGTTTCCCACAAACCTTGCAACAAAATGTAAGTATTTGCTGAAAGTTGCTTGAAGGACACTACTTAAAGTTTACTTGAAGGCTTTTAGGATTACAAATAATAGTAGGTGGCAAATTCCAAGATATATGTCTCTTACTTAGCATAGTTCTATTTAAGTTTTTTTGTTTAATTTTTGTGGTAGCATAGTTGATTTACAATGTTGTGTTAGTTTCAGGTGTACAGCAAAGTGAATCAGTTATACATATACATATATCCACTCTCTTTTAGATTCTTTTCCCATATAGGCCATTACAGAGTATTGAATAGAGTTCCCTGTGCTATACAGTAGGTCCTTATTAGTTATCTATTTTATACATAGTAGTGTGTATAAGGTTTTTGAGAAACCATGTTACTCTCATTACATATGGAAAGTTATTTTCTCCCAGCTTTAAGGTCCTAAGATATAACGTAAGTACAATTCCAAAGTGGTTACGGGTCTTAACTATGGAGAGGTCTAAAATGGTTAGCCAATGCAAGCTCAATAAAGTAAATTTATTTAAAATTTGTTCTTAAGAGAAGGTCCTGTTCTGCATCAAGTCATTTACTTCCATAAATTCCTCAATTACAGTTTCATCTGAAAGTATTCAATATGCAGTTTTCCACACCTTAGAAAGGATAACCTACCACTCTTGTAAAAAAGACCTAGTTGTTCACTTAATATGCTTTCAAATTTGATATCTTTCTACTTGAGCAATTGAAGGTTTGGGTTCTCATTGTAATTCTTTATGTGAGGAGCAAGGAAATTTTAGACTTAACTCTTGAAGTATTGATTATTACTGAACTCTTTTTAATCTCATTGAAGAAACTCTGCTAAAAATAGCAGGACTCTTCAGACTTTTGATTAACTTTACATCTGCCATTGAGTCTATGGATACATTTTTTTAAGCTCTGTGAGTCTAAGGTAAGTCTCCTGTTATTAATATGCTTGCAAAATCTATATCTGTGGTATCATTGCCAGAATCGAGCAAGACAGCAATTTAAATGTATAAGAGAAAAATGAGTCTTGGACTTTCTTCTTACTTTCAAGCTAGATATTTTTATATTCTTTGTAAAAGAATTGGATCATTACCCACTTGCAAGAGTGAAGAGGAAAATAATTACCCTTCTCTATAATAAGGTCATGATTTTATTGTCATGAATCATGACAGACCTTAGTTATCTATCAAGAAGAGGTGATTAATTATAATGACACAGGTACTTATTATTTTAGCAGGGCTAAATAATTCTCCAATATTTAAGTGGTTAATAGTAACTAACTTCATGCAGCAGAGTACTTAGTTCTGTTCTTGTCAATAATAATTTGAATTTTGTCAATGACATAAATATATTCAAAAGGCCACTATCTCGGGACTTCCCTGGCAGTCCAGTGGTTAAGATGTCGCACATCCACTGCAGGGGGCGCGGGTTCGGTCCCTGGTCGGGGATCTAAGATCCCACATGCCGAGCGTTGTGGTCAAAACTAAACTAAAATAAAATATTAAAAACAACAACAACAACAAAACCAAAAGGCCACTATCTTAATAACAATATGACCTGCGAGAATATTGTAGAGGGTTTTTTAATGACTGTTTTGGAAAATTAATATCATTTGCTCTGGTATTTTTCAGTAGTAGAATAAGTCTTACCATTTATTTATTTTGTTTACAAAACAGTAGTTTTGCTCTTCATCAGCAGCATAGAATACTATTAGTATTAGCAATAATAACGGTTAATATTTACTGAACAATTATTGTGTGCCAGACACCTTTCAATATACTATTTATTTTCAAGGCAATCTTTTGAGATAGATATTGTATTTTGAGACAGAGATTATCATCCCCACATATGAGCACACTTGGACAACAATTATTATCATAATTGGTAAGTGACAGAGCTACACTGCAAACCAGGATTAGAAAAAAAAATAGAAGAATAAATATAAATGCTACCTATCCATTCTCTTCTGCCTAGTCTATGCTATGTCTTTGAGTCAAATCAGGACACCAAAAGGCCTCATTTTAGTATTATTATTAATTATTTTTTAGGCAGAGAATATTTCAGGAACACAAGATTGGATTCATCATAATCCTTGTTCATCATGAATTTTTATCATTAGTCTAGGCATGGCTCACTTTTTTTAGTTAGTAAGTTGATTACTTTTTATAATATGGTAAACACCCAACACCAACCACTCACTAGGGCCTTGGTAAAAACCTACGTATAAATTTAAAAATAAAAAATAAATAGAACTGTAATGAGACCTTAACTTTTATTAATGGTTTCTCCACATTCATTTTTTAAATATTTTTAAATTGAGGTATACATTACTTAGAGAAAAATGCACAGATCTAATTATAAATTTTGATAAGTTGAGTTGGATAAGTTTGGAAACAGGCATATAAGGGTTAAATTTATACCCTCAAGGCACAGGATATTTTCAAAACAAAAAGTTCCTTTATGTTTTTTCCCAGTAAATGTCACCCCCCACCAAAGACACTACTGAACGGATTTCTATCACAACCACTTAGCTTTGGTTATACCTAAAACTTTATGAAACACATACTCTGTGTATAGCTTCTTTCACTCACATTAATGCTTTTAAGATTTGCTCATATTGTTTTGTGTATCAAGAGTTCCTTCTTTCACATTGCAGAGTAGTCTGCCATTATGTGAATATACCACATTCATATGAATATACCACATCATCCATTCTCTTGTAAATAGATTTTTGAGTTGTTTCTAATTTTTAGCTATTATTTATAAAGCTGAAATAAATATTCTTGTTTAAGACTTTCTGTGGGCAAATTTTTTTTCTTGAATAATTACCTAGGTGTGTAATTGCTAACTCATAGGATAATTTTTTTAATTGAGATATAAGTGACATATAGCATTGTGTAGTTTTAGATGTACAGCATAATGATTTGATATATGTATATATTGTGAAATAATTACCATAATAAGTTAGTTAACATCCATCACCACACATAGCTACAAAATAATTGTTTTCTTGTGATGAGAATTTTTAAGGTTTACTCTCCTTAGCAACTTTCACACATATAATAAGTACTGTTAACTGCAGTTACCATGCTGTACATTACACCCCTCAGACTCATTTATCTTATAACCGGAAGTTTGTCTTTTTGGTCATTTTCACCAATTTTGCCATCCCCCAGCCCCAGCTCACCAATATGTTCTCTGTATCTATATATGTTCGTTTTTGTTTGTCTTTGTTTTTTTTAAGATTCCGCATATAAGTGAGACCATACAGAATTTGTGGTATTTGTCTTTCTCTGTCTGACTTATTTCACTTAGCATAATACCCTCAAGGTCCATCCATGGTGTTGCAAATGGCAACATTTCCATCTTTTTTTTCTGGCTGAATAATATTCCATTGTGTAGATCACCACATTTTCTTTACCCATTCATCTATCAATGGACAAGTTGTTTCCTTGTCTTAGTTATTACAAATAATGTTGCAGTGATTATGGGAGTGCAGGTATCTTTTTGAAGTAGTAATTTTGTTTCCTTCAGATAAATACCCAGAAGTGGAATTGCTGGATCATATGGTAATTCTGTTTTCAATTTTTTAAAGGAACCTCTGTACTGTTTTCCACAGTGGCTGCACCAATTTGCATTCTCTCTGACAGTGCACAAGGGTTGCCTTTTTTCCACATTCTCACCAACACTTATTTCTTGTCTTTTTGAGAATAGCCATTCTAACAGATGTGAGGACATATATCATTGTGGTTTTGATTTGCATTTCCCTAAGGTGTTCACTTTTCATGTACCTGTTGGTCATTTGTATGTCTTCTTTGAAAAAAATAATTGTTGAGATCCTCTGCCCATTTTTTAATCAGATATTTTTTTCTATTGAGATATATGAGTTCTTTACATAACGTTTCCCATGTTAACCACTTTTAATTATACAGTCCAGTAGTCTTAAGTGTATTCACATTGTTGTGAGACAGATCTCCAGAACTTTTTCATCTTGAAGAACTGAAACTCTATACCCTTTATACAACAACACTCCTTTTACCCTTCCCTCCAGCCTCTGGTAACCACCATTCTACTTTCTGTTTCTATGAATTTGATTTCTTTAGATACCTCCTATAAGCAGAATCATACAGTATTTGTTTTTTTGTGACTGGCTTATTTTACTTAGCATAATGTCCTCAGGGCTTATCCATGTAGTAGCATATGACAGGATTCCCTTCCCTTTTAAGGCTGAATAATATTCTGTTGTATAGATGTATTAGGTTTTGTTAATCCATTCATCTGTCAATGGATATTTGGGTTGCTACCACCTCTTGGCTTATTGTGAATAGTGCTGCTACAAACATGGGTATGTGAATATCTCTTCAGGATCCTGATTTCAATCCTTCTGGATAAGTACCCAGAAGAAGAATTGCTGGATCATATGACAGATCTATTTTTAATTTTTTTGAAGAAATTTTATACTCTTTTCCATGGTGATTATCTCATTTTACAATCCCACCAACAGTGCACAACTGTTCCAATTTATCCACATCCTCACCAACACTTGTTATTTTGGTGTTTTTTGTGGTTTGTTTGTTTGTTTGTTTTGTAGTAGTAGTCAGCCTAATGGGTGTGAGGTGAGAAGTTTGTCAATCATATTGATCTCTAAAAAAAGAAACAGTTTTTTTTTCTTTTTCAATTTCACTGATTTCTGCTCTTATCTCTATTATTTTCTTCATCCTCCTTGGTTTGGAATCATTTTGCTCTTCTTTTTTAGGTTCTTGAGGTAGTAACTTACATTACTGATTTGAAACTTTTCATCTTCCTTAATATATATATTTAGTGCTGTAAATTTGCTGTTCAGCACTCCTTTACCTGTGTCCCAGAAATTTTGACATATTGTATTTTCATTTTCATTCAGTTCATTTTTTCCCCTTCAGACTTTCCATTTGACTCATGTATTGTTTAAAAGTGTGTTGTTTAGTTTCCAACTGTTTGGAGATTTTCTTGTTACCTTTTTATTACTGATTTCTACTTTGATTTCACTGCGTAAGAGAATATACTCTGTATGAATTCAATTCTTTTAAATTATTGAGGTTTGTTTTAGGGGGTATGGTCTATCTTGGTATAGACAGGACCACTTGAAAAGAATGTATAGTCTATGTTGTTTGGTGGAGTGCTGTATAACATAAATTACATGATTTTTCTTCTTCAATGTGTTGTGTGAATTACATTAATTGATTTCCATATGTTAAACCAACTTTGCATTTCTGGGATAAAACCCAGCTTAATGTCTTTACATATTATTGGATTCAATTTGATAATACTTGTTATGGACCTCGTGTCTATGCTCACAATGGATATTTGTCTGCAATTTTCTTTGTATATGGTGTCCTTATCTAGATTTGGCAACAAGGTTATGTTGGCCTCATGAAATAACTTGGGAAGTATCTCTACCTCACTGCTATATGAAACAGTTTGTAGAATACTGTAAATTATTTTATTAAATATTTGATAAAATTCCCACGGGTTGCTTTGGATCTAAAGTTTTTATTGTGGGAATTGCTTTAATTACAAATTCAATTTAATAAATGTGTATAGAACTTTTTAGATTTTCTATTTCTTGTAGTCAGAGCACATACTCTGTATGATTTTTTCCCATTTATCTTATTAAAACATAATTTACATTCAGTGAAATGTATAAATTTAATTATACAATTGTAGGCATTTTGACAAAAATGTATAGTTATGTAAGTACCACCAAAATGAAGATATAGAGCAGAGGTCATCCAACTATGACCTGTGGACCAAATCTGGCCCATGGACTGCTTATGTTTGGCCCTTCAATTTTCTAATCTGCGCAAGAAATGTTATGTTCAGCTGCTAAAGAATTTTTTGAGGATGCATTATCTTTCTGTAGAGAAATAGAGTTTTTGGAACCCAGAAGAAAGGAAACATGAAGTTCTGTGAGGTAATCTACTTGTCAAGGTCTTACAGAGGAAAGGGAAGGTTTGGGAATTACCTTCAGCTGTTTCCATTTCCCTGAGTCTTAGAGCTGGGTTTCTTAAACCAGAAGCCCAGCATATTTTTGTTTTAAAAAACAAAACAAGTGAAAATCTTGAACCTGTGCCCACAGCCAGCATGTACCCTTTTGAAAGCTACAGTATGTTTTGACTCACTGTTATAGAACGTCCTGAGACAGGAAACATTTAATCCAAAATGTAATGCCTTTTAGGAAAATGCCCCTTGGAAGCAAGAAGTCCAACTGGGTATCAGTGTGAATATTGTCATTGTCGTTGGCAAGATCTTCTGACCTAATTGGTGGAGGTGACATGGACACATGGTGCCTTTCCTCAGGAGTGCTGTTTAATAACACCCAAATACCTGAAACCTGATGTTGACAACGATGAGTATCTTCTTCTTTTCTGCCAGAATCCCCTGCTTTAGTGAGAAGGAAGGAGATACCTTAAAATGAATGGAGAATAGTGAAGTTAAATCTTAGTTAAAATGTTTTAATCATTAGACTGTGTGATAGAAATGAATGTGTTCACTCCAGAAAATATATAACGTTATCACAAAAGGCGTAAGGAAAAAGAAATGAATATGCTTGAGGGAAAATCTGCAAAGCCATAGAGGCTTTGTGTATGTGTGTGTGTGTTGGGGGGGTGATGGAAGGGGGTAGTGCTGGCAAAGGCACAATGCAAAAATATCACACTTACATTAAACTGAACCCAGAAGTTGAAATTCACATTCACTCTGAGTTGCCATTTTGCTGTCTTCGGGGTCCACACTGCAAGATCATGCTAAAGGATTACCAAGAGGCAGTGGAAGGAAGATTTGGAGTTCAAGAGACCTGAGATCTTCTTTGGGAACTTAGGTGTCCCTAGCTAAGTTACTTAATTCTTTTCTGATTCTAAGATCTGACTTCCTGAAAATGGGTATATAATGATAATTGTATCTCACATGGATTTTATGAAGTGTCCATAAAATGAAATATGGTCATGGTTATACAATGATAATGTAAATTTTTTAGCAATACAAATGTTAGTAACTCTTGTTCACATGTATGCAATACTGAACTTTAGAGAATTAGGCCGGTTAGATTCAGCACACAGTGAATTCCACAACAAAAGCAAATTGTTTTAATTTCCAGTTCACAGGTAATTTTTAAATAAACTATTTTAGTTTTTTAGTATTATTACGATTTTTCACAATAAAGAGTCTGCTTTACATAATTTATTGACCAAAGTTCTACCCTTAACCTACCATTCAACATAATCTTCTACCCCTTTCCCTCTAACTCCTAGAGTTGTATATATCTTACAGGATTACTTTAATTTGTCTCATAAGGATATTGTGGAAGACCTATATAATAAAAGGCTTTTAAAATTCTAATTTGAAGCTTAATGAATAAAGTTTGAAGATGATCAGATTCATGAATTTTCTTATGGGCTTCAAGGTACAAATTAATACTAACCTTGATCAATGGAACAATATTTCTTTCTCTCACACATATCCTTCCCCGATCTCCCTACATCCACCAAAGGCCTGACTTTCAAGTTTTTTCCTGTTGACTCTGGCAAAATGAACATGGAGTTCAGCGATTCATTACGTGAAGTTTCAGAAAAAGTCTTTTGATCTAACGTATCAAAGAAAAGAATCTGGCAACCCAAAATTCACCCAGCAGAAGGCAGCGTTATCTTTACAAACTACAGCTGTGCTTAGGTTGTTTGATAAGTTGTTTGGTTATCATTTTTACAAAATAGAGAACCTCACCAGTTCCTCTAGGGTTCTCAAGTGAGAGATACTCTCAGCCCATATCGCTTCTACACCGTGCAACTAATCTTTGACGACAAAGAATGACATTTTACCAATTGCAATAACACCTGGTAAGTGCCTCCTGTCGATAGTAGTACTGTGTTTTAATGAACAAATAAATGGCTTATCTACCCTTCTTGGCAAGAAACACCAGCTATTGAGGCGAAGCACCAGCTCTCCCTATGTTACTTGGGCTAATTGACTCTTTGGATGAAGCTAAATCACACTTATCCCCAGTGGGATGTATGCTTGCCAGTAATCAATAGCTCAACAAGATCCACATGGCAGGTAATTAAGTGGAAAGTAATTAATACCCATCAAAGGTTTTATTAACTGTTTGCCATTCCTTCACTCAAAAGTCCCACTGTACTGTAAATAAGAGGGAAAGAGGCAAGAAGAGAAGGCAGGGAAGAAACTAGCTTTGATTTCTAAGAAGTCAAAGAATTGCAGTTTTCTTCCTGGGTTAATTCCATTTTGAGGCTAGGAACTGCTCTCCAAGTTATCATTTTATTGGTTTGTTCTCTTTGTTCCATTTTTGCAAGGACTCAAGTAAAAACAGGATCTCAAATAAATGCACTATTGTAGAAAAACGGTTTTATTCTGATATTATGAAGAAAAGGGAAAAAAATAAGATGCCACAGTATTAGGGACCTTTGTGTTGAAGAAATTGAGAACTGATAGGCTAAATTTTGGGCAAGAACTTCTACTTAAAAGAAAAGAGGAAAAAAAAAAAAAAGAAAAGAGAAAACAGTTATCTTGGTGAATAGAATGCTATAAATATCATTAATTATTTTTGTTACTATCTTAGATTCTTTATATTTTTTATAAAATATTTAACTTTAATTTTTATTGAGAATAAATTCTGCCTCCCAAACCTCAGCTACATCAAGAAGGATTTTACATTTAAAAAGGATTATCCTTTTTAAAATCTGCCTTTTGTGCCAATACCTTTTGGAAGATACATTCAGAAGACTTTTCCTTATGCTGTTGCTTTTTGTTCGTCTTTTGATCTAAGAAAGGAATTGAGTCAGTTCCCAAAGAAGCCCTGACGGTAGGTAGGACTCTTGAATAAGGTAGGAAATTGGTATGGGAATGATGCATAAATTAATGACACAAAACAAATTAATCCACTGGGGGAGGCAGTACTTCATCTACTTGGAAATTTCTCACCTATTGACCTGGTAAGGTTCAGGGTTTTAAGGCTTGGATCATTATATTTTCAACCTCATTTATAGTTTAAAAAATGCAGTGGCATATGTTAATGATAGGGATCTGGAGAAGAGATTGTTCCCAACTTAGATCTTTATTACCAAACCTCTATAATATCATACAAGAATGTCTTTCTTATAATTATTGAGACCTCAAAACAGTTCTTTGGAAGTAATAAAGGCACACATGTTCAGGATGACAAAGGCTACTGAACATATGAATACTTGACAAAGTGTTACTTGCATATTTTACTCTATTAAAACAATTCTATGCTTATAGAATTTTTATAGTGCCAAACTAAAAAAAACATTATTTTCCTTTAAATAGAACACTATTTTATTCATGAAACTGAGTATTTTAATTGTTAGTCTAGGGTCATAACTGAAAAATAGGCATGTCTATCCTTGTAAAATTGCTCTAGAAAGAAAGCTAAACCTATAGATGTTTTGAGAACTATCTAATTTTTGTGTATTACCTTTATGCTCAGAAAACTATGCATTATTTAACTTAATTTAATGTTATTTATATTATTAGTCAAAGTTTTTACAGATATTCATACATATATTACATCTATATACTATATACAAGTGAATAATGTGATCCTATTAAAAATGCTTTAGGCAACAAATATAATTTTCCCCTTTTTGCTTAATTTCTCCGCTTAACTCCCAGAGTACTTATTATCACTTATTATCTTATTGTATGTACTTGTATATATCCAATTACATGCATAAATATACATATATACATGCATAAATTCACATAAACATACCAACAATGTTGAACTTTATCTGAGTCCTATGCTCCCGAGAAGCAATAGTGGTTAGGAAGTGGCTCTTTTACTTTCTGCATTTCCATAGAGGAAGGCTCTGAACAGGTCAGGTCAGATGTTGACTGGCCAAGATTCTCATGTTGTACTGGATCTGTACATGAATTTGCTTTTAGCAGCATGAAATTCCAGCAACTGGACAAATGACTAGGAAATGACTGAAAAATGACTAGGAAACCCATCACAGAGAAAGGAAATTCAGCTGAATGGGCAGGGTTTCAAGAACATGCAAGAGGTTGAACTCAGACAAGAGGATTGTTAAATGTCTTTAAGGAAAGGAAACATTAACTTACTTGCTGATTTCTATTAATATGGCAGAAAATATATTAGTAGAAAGTTAAGTCAACAGTGAGAAGGTAACATATTAAAAGGAAAAATAATTTAGATTCTGGATGACTGATTCATGAGTCATAATCATCACGACAACATCATTTCAGCTACTATTTTTCACATGCTTATTACCCTGCATCTAGAATTCATTCCTTTAATAAATCTTCAAAGGGTTGTTATTATTAACCCCACTTTTCAGCTAAAAATACTGAGGCTTGGAAAGATGAAGAAATTTTCCTGAGTTCACAGAGCTAGTAAGTGGCAGAGCCTGGATTCAAAGTCAGGCCTTTAATCATTAGTCAAAGCCTAAAAAGAAGCAAATTCTTACATATGGATTTCCACAATTAAATAATTTTAAGGATCGCAAGTAAATCCAATGCCCAATATTCCAACATCTGACTTCTGATAGGAAGAAGGGAAAAGATCCTGCTACCTTGGTTTAATTGTAAGCAATTACCAGTACAAAGAGAGTATTCCACTGAGCTACTGATACTGCATGCTACATAGTTTTAAAGAGGAACGTGGTTCCTAATACACCCAGCACGGGTGCCACTCTATAATTACACTGCTAGCAGCCCTGTAATGAGGACTTTCTTTTTCCCCTCCAATCAATATAAATGCCTATCAATGTAAAATAGCCACACAGCTTTCTACAGTCTGGAGAGTAAAAAGCAATCCCAGGCTGACATAGTATCTATAATCTAAGCATATTGCTTTTTTCAATATGCATTACTGGTGTTATTTAACATGCATTGAAGGTGGCCAGCATGCAGGAATAATTAGAACAATGGGCACCTCAAAGGGAACACATAGATGCCCCGCTGTACTGATAATGAAAGGTGCTATCAGAGGCAAATCACACCCAATTAAGACATAAAAAGGAGACATTATTAGTGCTTAATTCTGACTGTGTCAAGAATCTCTGTTTGCCTTCCTTTGTTGCTGACAACAGCATTGCCTTGACCTTACTGCAAAATTAATGGTAGGCATTTCATTGTGTTATATTCACTGTAACCTACTAGAAATTTGTGTGTGTGTGTGTATGTGTGTGTGTATGTTTTTACGTGCTTTGTGATTTGTGTTTTTATATGACATATCACTTAGCCTTAACTTTGTTCATAATTCTTTAAAAAATGCAAAGCCTCAGAGCCAAACCAGATAAAAAAATCTCTGTTCGCAACATTCAAAACTATTCAAGACCAGCTTAATTTAAATTTGCATGAGCTATGTAGACCCGTGAGCTGGGTCTCCATCTGGTTTCGGTTTTTTTTAATTTTATATACTTTACTGTACAGATCTAAAGACAATACTTTAAGAGATATTGTCTTGTGTTGTGTGTGATCATTGCACCTCTCCTCCAGAGGAATTGATGGTAATCCTTAAGCAGTGTGGCTAGACGGCTTTTGTCTGTTTTTTTTATTGAAGTATAGTTGATGTACAATATTATATAAGTTACAGGTGTATAATATAGTGATTCACAATCTTTAAAGTTTATACTCTATAGTTATTGTAAAATATTGACTATATTCCTTGTATTGTATAATATATCCTTGTAGCTTATTTTATATAGAATAGTTTGTACCTCTTAATCCCCTATCCCTATATTGCCCCTTCCCCCTTCCCTCTCCCCACTAGTAATCATTAATTTGTTCTCTATATCTGTGAGTCTGCTTCTTTTTTTTATATTCACTAGTTTGTTGTATTTTTTAGATTCTACATATAAGTGATATCATACAGTATTTATCTTCCTCTGACTTATTTCACTTAGCATAATACCCTCCAAGTCCATCCACATTGTTGCAAATGACAAAATTGCATTCTTTTTAATGGCTGAGTAGTATTCCATTATATATATATATATATATATATATATATATATATATATATACACACACACACACACACACACACACGCACACATACATATATACACATATATACCACAACTGCTTTATCCATTCATCTGTTGATGGACAGATTGCTTCCATATCTTGGCAATTGTAACTAATGCTGCTATGAACATTGGGGTGCATATACCTTTTCAAATTAGTGTTTTTGTTTCTTTTGGATATATATCCAGGAGTGGAATTTCTGGGTCATATGGTAGTTCTATTTTTAGTTTTTTTGAGAAACCTCCATACTGTTTTCCACAGTGACTGCACCAATTTACATTCCCACCAACAGTGTACAAGGATTCTCTTTTCTTCACATCCTCACCAACATTTATTATTTGTGTTTTTTGATGATAGCCGTTCTGACAGGTGTGAGGCGATATCTCCTTGTAGTTTTGATTTGCATTTCCCTGATGATTAGTGATGCTGAGCGTCTTTTCATGTGCCTGTTGGCCATCTGCATTTCCTGTTTGGAAAAACGTCTACTTAGTTCTTGTGCCCATTTTTTTAATTGGGTTGTTTGTTTGTTTTATGTTGAGTTGTATGAGCTGTTTATATATTTTGGATATCGACCCCTTATAGGTCATATAATTTGCAAATACTTTCTCCCATTCTGTGGGTGATCTCTTCATTTTGTTGATGGTTTCCTTTGTTGTGCAAAAGTTTTTAAGTTTAATTAAGTCCCATTTGTTTATTTTTGCTTTTATTTCCTTTGCTTTAGGAGACAGATCCAAAACATACTGCCAGGATTTGTCAAAGAGTGTTCTGCCTATGTTTTCCTCTAGGAGTTTTATGGTTTCTGGTCTTACATAGATGGCCTTTTTCTTGATCTTCCCTGGCAGCTGTCCTGAGGCCCTCTGTTCTGGTCCCACACCATCTCTTTGTGCCTGTATGTATGCTTCCTGCTGCAGGACTCTTACTCAGTCTTAGTTTTCACTTGAAAACTTCCTGAAAGGACAATCTTTAATTTTGAGCCTGTTTTTGTTAATGTTGGGAATGTCTGTGTAGTCATGCAAAACCTGTATTCTCTGTAGTGACTTGTGTTGTTTCTGTTTTACTTTGGTATATGAGAGGGTCATGATGATCTTTGGAGGCAACAAAACTCTTTCTGTTTGAAATCTAAAATAAAAACTGATCTTCCATCATAGTTGTGTCATGACAATTTCTGTGTAACACCATTCATGTTCTATAGGCCACAGGAGCTTGGTATTGGTAACGTGTATGAAAATATAAAGGATATATTCAATTCAATTCAGCAAATACATGTTGAGTATTTAGTACAAGCCAAACCTATGTAAGCTGGTTTCTCAGCAGCAAAACAATTCATAAACTGATCCACCAAAAACTCATACCCGCGATGACTCATGCTATAGAACAATTCTGAAGACGGTATTGATGAAACATGAGAGTCCACAGGATCCTCCCACACATGTTCTCAGAGAAGAGAGAGGCACGTTGCTCTTCTGATAACTTTACCTCTTCAAGCGTTACACTTTTCACAGTCAGCATAGAAGGACAAACAAAATATAATCAGGCCCTATTATCTCTACCGAGTTATCTTCACTGTTGAGTAACATGATATTTCACTGCTCTCTACATAAGTATTGTCAGCTGATGCTAAAAAGAGGAGGGTTATGTATGGCCAGTAAAGGGACTTACTAGGGCTGAGTCCTCTCTGAGGGCCGAATAAAGAGAAGAAATAGTGCCTTTTGTTTTGCCTCAGTGTTCTCTCAACCTCCTAAATAAAGTGTTCACTGATAGCATGAAAAAGGTATGAGTATAGATTGGAACAAAGGGACCATATCAAGGACTATCTCCATCTCTTGGGCCAGTGACATACACTGTGAGCTGGAATCTTACCAGTTCCTGGGTTCCTTTATCACCCAGCAGAAGAGTTTAGCGCCCATTCTAAATACTCATGAAAATAGGAATTCAATATGGTTGAATTCAGATGACAGATCAGTTTCTAAATTCACAGAGACAATGGGATTGTTACATTTTAATATCCCTTCCATTTTGAACATTGACTAAGGTATTCTTTTCTGGTCCTATACTATACATAATACTTTCCACAAGCAATTATACTCCAATAAAAAATTAGTCTTTTTTTTAAAATTGAAGTATAGTTGCTTTACATTGCTGTGTCAGTTTCTGCTGTACAGCAAAGTGAATCAGCCATACATATACATATATCCCCTCTTTTGGATTTCCTTACCATTTAGGTCACCGCAGAGCACTGAGTAGAGTTCCCTGTGCTATACAGTAGGTTCTCATTAGTTATCTATTTTATACAGAGTAGTGTATATATGTCAGTCCCAATCTCCCATTTCATCCCTCCTCCCTCCCCTTTTCCCCTTGGTAATCGTATGTTTGTTCTCTACATCTGTGAAAATTAGTCATTTTTTATGTGCAGTATTATGCACATGGATGTTAACTAATTACTTTTTAAAAGAAGTTTTGCGTCTAGCCTGGAACTTCTTCCTTCGTATTTCCCCAAATCAGGAATGGCAGTTACTTGGTATGTATGCTGATTATCTGCCTTCCCCAACCATGAAGACATGACTAATTAATGACTGCTTGCATTCCTGTTGGGTCTCAGAATCCTTCTCAACAGAGCTCCTCTCCAGCCCCACAATCAGTCAGAGTTGTCCTGGGAAATTGAAAAACATTTTGCTATCCCTGGCATAGATACTTACAGAAACAATATTTTGGGCTTCATCCCTTACATTCTTCTCTGCCTGGTGTACTTATTGGCTTGTGGCTATGTCTGTATGAAATCGTTTTTTTCTTGAATTATGCTTTTCTGACTTTGACCTGATGTCTTTTCTTACTATTTTATATTTTATTTTATTGTGACTTTAACCAGAGTATGTGTCAAATGTACCTCAGTATTAATAGCTGCCCATTGATTTTCCCTCACTCACTTCAGGAAATGTCTTTACTTCTGCCATTATGATACTGTGGGCATTCAGGCCTCCCCAAGATGCACCACTTTGGCATGTGGATTATTTTGAGCTAAAGGCAATGGAGACCCAGTGAACTCAAGAAAAACTGCTGCCCCTCCTTTAACTACCTAGAAAAAATTTAAACTGGGGATTTTTCTCAGAAAAAGACTTATTTCCAGAGATAATTTTTTTATCTAAGTGGCCCCATCTATATGGCAGGGCAAACATCTAATACATCTGTTCTTCTGCTTATTGTCCTGTGAATGACCCTCCTGTCCTTGGAAGCTCCAGGCCCCTATCCCATTCTTTAGCTCACGATGGCATATAGACCTCATTTTACCTTTGTCTTTGAACCTCTCATGTGTGTGGGTCTCTGACCCTCTCATGTATATGAGATTCCCGTACATATGAAATTAAATCTGATCTCCTGTGAATCTTTCTCATGTCAATTTAATTCTTAGATCAGCCAGAAGAACCTAGAAAGGTAAAAGAAAAGAATTAATCATTTCAATTTTCATTGTGACTAAAAGTATGGGCCCTGGAGCCAGACAGCCTGTCTTATGTGGCCTTCCTTTGGTTTCCTTACCTGAAAACCTCCTACAGCTGCTGTGAGGATTAAATGAGATAATGCATACAAAGCACTTAGAACAGTGCCTGCCACATAGTATGCATCTAATACATGTTAGCTGCTAGCTGTGCTTGTAATATTAGCCATTGTTGTTGACCCAGCCTAGGTGGATTTACTCTTTTTTATCTGCACATTCTCAATATGCAAGATCTGATCTCTTAATCAACTTTTACTCATGGAAACCAAGGTTCACAATTATATAAGTGGGGCACATTAATAACAACAATAGCAATGGCATAAATTTCACTGTCTCATTCACCTGCTTCCTTGGAGCCATATCTTTTTTTTTTTTTTTTAATAAATTTATTTATTTATTTATTTTTGGCTGCATTGGGTCTTTGTTGCTGCGCGCGGGTTTTCTCTAGTTGCGGCAAGCAGGGGCTACTGTTCGTTGCTGTGTGCAGGCTTCTCATTGCGGTGCCTTCTCTCGTTGCGGAGCACGGGCTCTAGGTGCGCGGGCTTCAGTAGTTGTGGCACACGGGCTTAGCTGCTCCGTGGCATGTGGGATCTTCCCGGACCAGGGCTCGAACCCGTGTCCCCTGCGTTGGCAGGCAGATTCTTAACCACTGCGCCACCAGGGAAGCCCGAGCCATATCTTTTTGAAAGTGCTGTCAAGTGATCCTCCGTCTCAGTGCCCTCATACTAATTTCTTCTCTTCTACATTCCCTTTTTCAAATCAATCCATGCACATCGACTTGCTGGAGAGTACACAACAATTTGCTAGCTAACATACACATGAATTAATTCAGATATTGTACACATGCCATAAAAACAATTTAGTGTCTACTGCCCTCAAGGCTATTAGCATCAAGAAGTAGAGAAATAGAAACTTCCCTATTTCTTCTTCCTTCTTCTTTAACCCCATCTCTGTGTCTACCAACCTCCAGGACTTTCTCCCAACATGCAAGGAGTTGGCCCACCATGCACATCTTTGTCTTTACACTTCCAATCATCCCCAGTGTCTGAAACACTTGAAAAATGCAAATTTATAACCCTGTAATACCCTAGCTGCGCAGTTCCTCGATATTAACAAAACTTATTTGCATTCCTCCTTTATACATCTAGGTGTGGCCATATCCCGCCTCCTGCATGTTTTGGATCTAATCCACCCTCAAGATCTCAAACCGAGAAATCCTCTTTCTTGAGCAGCTGTTATCCTTCCACTCCCCTCACTTTGTTTTATGACATACTAACTTGGGTTATAATTACTTATATTTATTACTTATCTTCTCTAATATATTGTAGGTTTTTTGAGAGAAAAAAATCATTTGTTTTCTATTTACCAGCAATGCCTTGTTCATAGGAAGTGGCATTTTAATGTATGTGGAATAAATCACTATGTGGGATAATTATATAAAGATGTATCCCTCCATGTTCCTTAAATGCTATCCTGGGGCTTATTTGCATGATCTGTCCCTAACAAAACATGCTGCACCTAGTTTTCATAAAATAAATCCATGCCATTTGATCACAGACTTGCACTTTACCAGTGGTGTGTTTTGTAGGAAAGCTGTTTAATCTCTTAGAGCCTCATTTCTCATTTATATAGAAGAGAGAGTCTTTCTGGTATTGTTATGAAGTGATAATAATGAAAAGCACCTAGTACAGACGTACAGCTGTCATCCCTCTTTGGTATATGATGTCCCTTCTCAAAAATTTGAATACACTGAATACATTTTAATACATAAAAGATTATTTATCCCCACATACTGGAAAAAGAGTAAACATTTTTTGATAATGCCTAGTTTTTGTGAGAATATAAGGAAACAGGTATATGCTTATAAATGCTGGCATAAGTATAAATTAGTGTAAGCTTTGGGAAAAGCCATTTGGCAGTGAGAGAAAGGAAGACAAGAAAAACAGAGTTCAGAAGGAGGGAGATGGAAAAGGAAAATCACAGCATATAAAGGAAGAGAGAGATCAAAAAAGGTTGGGGAGTGAGAGGAAATAGGAAAAAAGTGTTGAGGTAGATGAAGAGAGTGGAAAGAGAAAAAAGAGAGAAGAGCAAAATAGGCTTGATGCCCTAGATAAGTAAAATGCTTCCAGGTGGAGAAATAGGTAAGCCCAGGAGTACTGAGCACAGCACCGGTGCTCAGCAGTTGCTTCTCCCTTTCCACCCCTCTCATGTGCTTCTGCTCTGCTCTTTTCCCAGCAGCCACCATCTGGCCCTGATCCCAGAGAGGAGAGCACATACTGTCACTCTCTAACAAAGTCTTTCGTCCTGGGCTTTGCTCTCTCTGGCCACATCTAATATTCTTCATATTCTTTTGATGGTTACATGTGAAATGTAGGATCAATAGGAATTTGATCACAGACTACATGAACATCAGAAAGCAGAACAGAAATAATGTATACTATTTTCTCATTCATTCCACATGGCAACTCTCCGTGTATATGTGATATTGTGGTTTCTGATAAGAAATATATAGATTTGGTTTTCGTCCCCATTCCTGGCACAGAACTCCTTGGAATTTCCTAAGTGATGAGAGCGGGGGTGGGGGGGTCTCTTTTATTATGTTAATGAGGTGACTTTTGGATCCCACCTAAAGATTAGCCAACCGTGAGATTAGAGGGTTGGAACTTTCAGTACCACCCCAGACCTCCAGAGGCGGGAGAGGGCCTACAGGTTGAATGAATCTCCAGTAGCCAATTATTTACTCAATCATGTTTATGTAATGAAGCTCCTATAAAATCCTGGAAGGACGGGGTTCAGAGAGCTTCCAGGTTGTTGAACACATTGAGATGTGGGGAGAGTGTCGCACCTGGAGACGGCTTGGAACTGCTGCACCGTTTCCGCATACATCTCCTTATGCATTTCTTCCATCTGGATGTTACTGAATTATATCCTCTCATAATAAACCTGTAATCTATAAGTAAAATATTTCTCTGAGTTCTGTGAGCCACCTTAGCAAATTAATTGAACCCAAGGAGGAGGTCATGGGAACCTTGGATGTATAAGCAGTAGATCAGAAGTACAGTTAACAGCCTGGGCTTGTGACTGGTGTCTGAAGTGTGTGCGGTGGGGAGGAGGGACAATCTTGTGGGACTGATCCCTTAACCTGTGGAACCCTATGCTGTCCCTGGGTAGATAGTGTCAGAATTTGGTTGAACTTTTGGGGATTCTTGCTGGCGTCCAGCTGGTGCTTGTTTGTGGTGTGGGGAATCCCCTTCTCCCCTCACACTTGGAATGGGTACCAGAAACTACTTAATGGGTAAATATCGGATGGCCCCATTTCTGCCACTACCTCTATGGGTAGCTTTGGCTCATTGTGCCCCTATGTGTCTCAGTTTTCTTTCTTTCAGTGTAAGGAATCAGCAGTTTTAGTTTGAAGTCTGAGTTTCCCAGAACCTGGAGAGTTCTATGGCTCTCCAGTTAGAGACTGAAGTCAGTGATTCCCACAGAAAGTGAGGAAGCATCTGGCAGACAGGGCTCAACAAGGTGGCTCTGCTTTTTTACATTCCATGTACGACTTCTACTGGGGAAGAGTGTGCATTCTCTAAACCCTCATATACTGAGTGATCACAGGACTGTGTACTACTGGCCAGAGGACACACTCATAATCCTACCTGTCTCCTCTCACCGCCACATATTCATGGCAAATCTTTTACTTATGTCCAAAGTTTGCCCAGCTCTCTACAGCTTGTAGGTCCTAATGGGTTCATATTGACTAAAAAATTACAGGCCTCCTTGGCAGATGTACTTACCCCCATAAGGATGGACCTCCAGCCCTTACAAGTCCCATTCCCCGAATTTCTCTTTGCATCCTCACTAATTATGCACTTGAGTTTTTCTGCCCCAGGCTGATCCCCTCCTTCATATCAGCTACCTCTAAAGCCATCTGAGGTCAGCCATCAGCCCTGTTTGTGAGAATGTGGGACTCTCTCAGCGCTCCAGAAGTTAACCATTGAGGAACCAAAGTAGCATCACATCTCTACCACTCTGAGTGCCTGGAGTCACAAGGTATTTCATACAGAAGAGAAGTTACTACTCTGTCCTTTCCTGTGATGCGTTTTGTCCTCTGTGACTAAAACTACACTTCTTGTGCTTCCAAGGCCTTCCCTTTCTGGGATTAGTTCTTTCCTTCTATTTCTGCCTGCATCCCCTTCTCGCCTCAGGGCTTAGGCACATATCGTGTGAAGGTGATGGCATAGTACCAACTTCCGACCTAGAACCATGCTGGTTTTCTTACCCACCATGAAAGCAGTGCAAACCTTTTCCTCCCACCTCCCCAGTCCCTTTTATTGCCCCCAGGGGACTTATCACATGAAAATGGTTGCTTTGGCCAACCTAATTTACCAAGCTCTCAGGTATTTCCAGGCCCATGTGAATGAATCCCAGAAATGCCTGAATCCTAATTATATCCTAGCAATGAGCTTACGGATTCCCATTCCTTCAAGACCATGCTCTTTACAAGTTGGTGAAGGGTGAGTTTGATGGTGTTCTTTTCCCCATGATTGAATACATATACTTTAAAACCCATTAGAGTCTTTTACAGAAGCAGTAGACAAAATCAATATGAGTTGGTGAGGTAGGCAAGGGCTGGATGAGTCTGAGAGAGTTTAGATACATACACATAGATAGATACATACACATATCGATATGTGTGGGTGTGTGTGTATACATATATAGATAGATACATGTGTATGTATATAAGATTCCTTTTGTACATATATAAATAAACATCAGTGACATGTCCTATTCGAATATTTCTATTTACTGATCCACCAAAGGAGTGAATGTGGAGCACTAATATAAGAAAGTATAAGAAAGTAAGAGCTTACTATAACAGAAAAGTAAAAGTCAGAACCATGACCCCCCCAAAGAAAGAAAGAAAAACAAGCCAGTAAATCATGTCCCTAACTTCCCATTGGCTATAATAAAGGCTTTAGACCCACTATTGCTGTTTCCCTGAAGCAAATATACTGATGTATATCATACACTTTGTGCACATTAAACCATTTCCTGGGTTTATCGTCTCTCCTAGGATGATCTCATTTTTAACATTGTATGTGTTTTTAAAAACTGGATTATTTTGTTAATTTTATCAAATTATCTGTTAAATGAAATTTGCTGGATTTTATTGTGAAATATATAATAAACACAAATATATACATATTTATACACAATCTATGTGTGTGTGTGTGTGTGTGTACAAATCAAAAAATTTTTAATATTTTTAGAAGGATGAGATAGATAAAGAGTGTTAACTTAGCAGAGGCATATATAACAAAACCAAAATAGCTTTTGCTGAATCCTTATCATTATTATCAAGAATGTCTAGGTGCTTAGAATTGCGCTATGCAAAACAACTAAAATGATTTCACATCATCTGAAAATTAAAAAAAACATATTTTTAAGAATTAAGTGCATTTGAGAAAATGTGAGAATGAAGAAACAAAAAAACGAAAGAAATAAGGCACAATTCTAGAAACAGTGATGCTTACCAAATTCAGAAGTAAATTTATTATAATATTTTAAAGTATGCAAGTACAAGGAGAACTCATAGAACTCCAAGTCCAATCTAGTAATATTGGTCAAACAACAATTTTATGGTGTGGTCTAGAGGGCAGTCAGGTATGCACGCCTACATCAATGTTTCAGAAAATAAGAGTTAAGGCCCTTACTGAGTCATGAAATCAATAACATTAGAAACATTTTAAGTGGAATAGAACAAACAAAACAGAAAAGAATAGAAACATGAAATAGAAAAGATAATGTCTTTGTATTTTCCAAGGCAAGGGTGCTATTTCAAGAACCTTTGTTTCAGATATATATATACCTACAGGAAGACGGATATAAGATTTTGTTTTGTGTTGTTTTTTTACTGTGGTTACCTACCATATGTTTTGACAGCTCCTACCTTTTACAGTATGAGTGAAAAATAATTTGCATGACACCAATAAGGCGATGTTCTACTTTGAAAGTGTTGCAAATGGTGACCTTTCTGCTAGTACAAATGGCAAAGCACTTCACAAATAAAACCCTGTAGTCGAAATAATCAACATGAAGTGATGATGTAGGAAAAGAAAAGGAGGGGAGGCCAGAGCAGTGGGGAGTGGTTGGCAGTGATAAAGAGCCACTTCAATCTATCAAAGAAAAAAATGCAGCTATTAGATTAGCTACTGTCCACAACTAGTGGTTTCTTCTCCACTTCCACATCCCCTACACTGTTTTTCTTTTCAAACGTGTGAGCTCTCGAACAATACAGATTTTGACATTTCCCATAATATAGAATGGCTCAAAAATCATTACAATCAACAATCATTATAATCAACTGGGTGAAATGGCTGGAAGATGCTTAAATGCCTTTAGTGCCAGCTTCTCACTCACTGAAGCAGACCTCAGACCATCTCTCACCGCTGATTAGACCACGGCTTAATGCATTGTAGCTGGGACTCTGATTTACTAGGAAAAAGGGAGAAAGGGAAAAAAGGGAAAAGTTGAATGTTTTAATATGGACTGAAAGGCTTTCCTCCTTCTTTCTATATTCTGTAACTTCCCACCACCCATATTTTCCTTCTGATTATGCTGACAAGATATTTTTTGGATTCTACCTTAGGGCAAGGTTCTGTATGAATCCCGTGTGATTTCTCAATCTCGAGAGAACTAAGTTTGAGAAGGTTTTCCGCACATGCGTGTGATTTAAGCATTTATTATGAAAATGAGATGTATACTCATCTCAAAGATCTGGAGAGACCACATCTCATAATGGAGGGAATCTTAGGCTGTGAGTCAGTTCACCCAGGATTCTCACCCAATCATGAAATAGCTGTTTATATAAAATGGACACATTCCTGCGTCTCTCTGGGTTTAGTTTCTGTAACACATCTGCTCCTCATCTGTAAAACAAGTGAGGAACTTGGCTAAATGTTATTAGAGTTTCCTTTCATTCTAAAACTCCTGGAAATTTTCCCTAAAACTATGGGATAAATACAAAAATTCTCACCATGTGTTTGTTTAAGCACTGAGCCATGATAATACCAACTAAATAAAGTATACCTGTAGACTGCTAGTTAGTTGCAACCTCCTGTTAGTTACTAGTTGTTCAAAACTAGAACAATTCTAAGGAAACGATGTGACCCGAAAGAGGAAAAAAGTAAAAACTAAAACCCATTTAAGATACTACCAAGAAAAGGATCCATACAGATATGCCTTTATGGAGAAGTAATAATAGTAGAACACTCTATTCTGTTTATCCTCTGACTGGAGATAACCAACAATGCCTTAGTTGAACAGAGTCTACTCACCATAATTCTACTTGAAAGAATGATTGAGGAAGCTTGGGAAGAAAAAGTGATCCTCATGGAAGAAAAAAATTACTCAGGCTTGACCTATAACATCTCCATATAAGCCCAACAGGAGGGAGGGTGGGTGAACTGACTCACAGCCTAAGATCTGAGTTCTGGAAGAGCTCTTATTTTAACTTGTTTTCCAACTGAGGCTGTGGTGTGGGGTGAGGGACTAGGGAGGAGGAGGAAGCTGGCAATTAGTTTGTTGGCAGCTTTAGCCCACACACTCCCCGGTGAGTACATTAAAACTGCAATGCAAATGACATTAAGTGGTACAAAGTTGAATACTGTTTTACTTTAATAGAAATATATTTAACATCTATAACTTGTATATAAAAACCTATGAATTTTAAAGATATTGTTGTCTAGGATGTTGAGAGAAACTAGGTAATTGATTTGAAGAAAATAGGCAGTCAACAGCAATCCTTGTGGTGTGCAGATATAGCAAACATCTTAAAGGTGACCCATGAATGGCCAAAGTGCGGCCATTGACTTTCTAACTTGTCAACTTCCTTGACTTTCTTACTTCCTGTCTCTGCGCATATGTTTGGATTTCACGTATGCTTTCATTTCTGCTTCTTTTGAGGGCATTTGAGAAGACACATTTTAAAAGTTAAAGAATCAATTTAAAATGCAAACCGCAGCTTCCTAGTTGTTTAAAGGGGGATTACCCCGCTTAGAACAAGGAAAAGTAAGGCTATGCACAGTTCTTTAATACCAGGGATTTTGGCAGAAATGGTTTGCTGCAGGCACTGTTGAAACAGATTGGTTATAGCACCATGTCTAATAATACCAAGGAAAGCAAAGCTATGACAGGTGTCCAACTTGGCAGTCCTTCCCCCAGTAAGACCATTTAGTTTTTGGCAACCAAAAAATAAAGCTTCATCAGATATACATAAGAGATGATTCACAGCATCTAATCTCTAGACCTTACTTTCCTTCCTCCCATGGAGACAGGAAAGCCACAGCTCTTACCTGTAGAGACAGCATTGCAGGACGATGTTTTCAAAGCACTCTTCCTGGTCACTAACTCCTATAGATTGGAGAATTGTCCTGTGTCTTCAGTGGTAAGGAATAACAATGTTAATACAGATGTTCTACATCAGGTGGAGATCAAGCCTTTTGACCCTTAGGTGATTTTAGGTGGAAAAATGTAAATTCTTAAGTACATCACTGTTACAGAGATTTATCAGTTTGAGCTATGGAAATTACAACAGATACTAAAATGTCTTTTTTTTTTCACTGAAAAATGGTCAATCTTGAAAGGGACATTCTGTTGCTTCAGAGCTGTAGTACAGAGCACTGGTTTTGGGGTCATACTTAACCTCCAGCTAGTTAGCTGTTTGGCCCTAGGAATGATATTAAACTTCTCTAGGCTTCAGGTTGCCTCTGCAAAATAAAATAAAAAGAGACTAAAATTTAAAAGGTATGTGTAAATATTAAATGATATGATATATTAAGTGCTTAAAAAAGCAACCCACACATTTAAGATTAAAGGCATTATTTTTGCATTGATCTCATACATACAAGTTGCAAGGTCAATTTGGTACTGTAGCTAAAATCCGGAAATGTCAGATTTTCTCACCTAGCCATACTTTTATTAATGTCGTTCATTAAATTTCTACCTTATTTTTCTGCTTTGCTCTGTTTCATTCTGTATTATCTTCTCTTAAGACCCTGTAGTCGCTTGCATCATTTCCCTGCCCAGTGGAGGATGTTGGCAGCCCAGGTTTTTGTTGTATTTCACTTTCAGAGATGTGTCCTCAGACCCTTAAATGTGGCACTGCACCTCTTTTTTGTATTGTCACCTTTTAAAAAAGGTTGATTCATTTAGCTGTGCACCGGCATGCTGTTAGAAAGAGGCTCTCACAATCCACTTGGGAGAACAAATAAAATCTTCCAGCCTCTGCTGATGCATAATCAATAAGGACCTGGGTGTTTCAGATTTTACTTATCTTATAGCTACCTCTGCAGCATAAAGGGAGTTTAGAACACGCAAGGATTCTGGGGATATTCATAAACTTGGCTGAGGGATTTTGGTTTCTGACTTAATAGGCCCATGGTGAATATTTTTATTGTTTTTCATCTACTGGGGATAAATGATCAATTTCCCTCAAGACATCCAATGTTAGCACCTGATTTACTCCTCAATTAGCAGGTTCACATCCTTATCTCACTCCTGTTTCTAGCAGTGCTTCTGAGAGGATACAGAAACAGACGTTTCCTGATTTGACAGTTGGTGAAAGGTACTGCAAACTTTTCACTATATTATTTTGTCTTTATCATTTAACAAAATAGGTAACTCAAATACTAACTGTATGAGTTTCCTAGGGCTGCCATAACAAAGTACCACAGAGTAAATGGCTTAAAGAACAACAATGTATTGTAATCCTGGAGATGGAAGTCCAAGATCGCTGTGTTCACAGGGCCATGCTCCCTCAGAAGGCTCTAGGCAGGATTTGCTCCAGGCTTCTCTTCTAACTTCTGACGGTTCCCTATCTTGTGGCAGCATGACTCCAGTCTTCATTTGGCTTTCTCTCCATTTGAGGGTCTGTCCCTGTGTCCAAATTTCCCCTTTTAATAAGAATACCAGTCCTATTGGATTAAAGGCCACCTGTACACCAGTATGACCTCATGTTCACTAATTACATCTAAAAGGTTCTATTTCCAAATAAAGTCACAATTCAACCCATAACACAATTGAACACGTAAATTCATTTATGAATTAATTACTTTATTCTAAGACCTAGTCTATAATAAGAGCTTATTTTTTCAGATTGGTCTCTGGTAGATGAGTTTATAGCAGAGGACTCCCAGGGATTTCATTCAGGATGCCGAGTGATAGAAACACCTGGAAGAACACAGGGACGATATTTCTTGACCCTGAGCTGACTGTACAAGGAGAAATAGCATCTATCTTTTCAATGCTGTGGCTGAGGTTCACAGTGTACAACGTCCAAGCATTCCCAGCAAACGAGCAAAGCATGTAAGGTTTTCATATGCAACACTGATTCACAACACAATAGCACATCTGCACTGTATAAAAAGTCTAGATAGAGCACTTCATGAATTACACCTAAACTGAGGTGTAAAATTGTGAATATGTTAACTGTAACTCAGATAAATTAATCATCAATTCTTAAATCCTCTGATTCCTATTTCATAAAAGAGTGAACTTGACATAGATGTCCATCTCTTCATCCAGCCACTCTAAATTCTTTAAACTTACAGAGGAGGGCCCTCACCATTTACATCGGCATACGGAATTTAGTGAAAAGTGTGGGCGATGGATTTTTGGTATGCCTTTTACCCACAGTAGCAGAGCTTTATCTGGGAGACAGTCCCAGATAAAGCTCTGCTACTGTGGGTAAAAGGCACACCAAAAATCCACTCGGCTCTTTCAGAACTCATTCTTATTAAAGTACACTGGTACTTCCAAACAGAACTTGGAATTTGAAATGGCTTTTAAAAATGCAACATATTCATTCAGTATAAAATAAATGGTTTGTTAAAAGATTTTTTTAACAAAGTTTAAGAGGCTGAGTCATAGCAAGAAGTCTTAAATCCTATTGGCTTATTTTGATTGCATTTGCAAGTACCTCATGAAAATGTGCAAATCAGCCCATCTCAGCATTTCAGGCTTCCTGTTGATTGTGTGACAGAGTTGCCAGGCACATAACACATTTATTTTACAGCACTGCATGATGAACTCACAGTGTTTTACCTCCAGGACTGAAAGTCCTTAATTTGTTCTTTGAGGAACAGTCTGTTTTCATCAGGAGACACGCTTTGGTTGATCAAGCAATTCTACAGAGAGTGACATTAAAGAAAAAGAATCTGGGGATAAGGGTTAGCAAGGAAGTATCTGCCCAGCGCCTGTGAAAACATAACAGTTCTTATTTTCCAATTAAACACATTTATTCATTTTTAAATGAAGTTTCCAGAATATGCCTACATCCAGCACAATAGCAATCTCCAGGGCAAAGAAAAAAATGAAACAAAGCACAGGAAACATTGATCATTGAATCTGTACTGAATGCTCTGTTTAAGGGAAGTCATGTAAATGTCAAGAAATATATAACACATTTAAAATATGGTTTGGGTAAAACATTACTCTCTGCTGAAGTATCTATTATCATATTTCTAAATCCACTTTAAATATGTTGTGGGGTAAGAAAAATATATGTACAATAGATATTGTTTTTCTGGTTGGTATTAGAATTAGGGAATATCTTGATGTATTCATTTGATATATACATATATATTTATTATTTATCTCCTCCATGTCAGCCACTCACCCCCCAAATACCTCTTCAGACATTGAAGATTCAGGGCTGAAACGACAGACACTCTCCCTCCCCATGTGTAGCCTATGCTCTAGTCTGAGCTCATCTTAACAAGCCACTGGGGGCAAAGGTGAGGTTTGGGGGGCTGGGGTGAGGAAAAAACAAAAGAGCCTCATAGTGTGCTCAGGATAGGAGAGGAGCATTAATTTAGGGACGGGGCAAGCACAAAATCAACTAAAGGGTTTAGCGGAAAGAGAAGAAGAAGAATAAGGTAAAAAGCTGAAACCTGAGGTAGTGAAAATGCCTGAGAAACACTGAAAAAGCAGACCGGTTAATATCCAATTTTAAAATACCTGTTGAACAAGTATTTTGTCATTACCTGTGAATAACCAGAATAATCCACTACACACCTGGAGCTACCACCAGACATAGAGAACTGGCATTCAGAAGAAGCTAGAAACTGGAGCAGAGATGTCTAGTAAACATTGCACACAGGGTAGCTCAAGGGACTCGGGTGGGTCTGAGTGTGAGATGAAATCTGATCTTAAAGGGCACAGTGGGGCCCCAAATGGAAGCCATTATAGAAATCTCTCCCACTCTGTGTATGTGTGTGTGTGTGTGTGTACATACCTGTGTATAGTTATTTATCATATATAAATAATTACCTTTAAATGAGAATTTAAACTTGAATCCCAAATTCAGCAGCCAACCATTCCTGTTCGGTTTCTTAAGTTGTAAAATTGAGCATGCCTGGTGCTTCCTGACTTCGCAGAGCCTCAGTATTCACATCTGTGCAATAGAGGGTATCTCTTTCTGTTCCACAGGACATTTCTGAAAGCCAAATTCAACAATACACATTAAAACAATTTGTAGATTGCCGCCTGCTGAACAAGTAATGATAGTAATAACTTTTATTTGTACACCTCTGAACTCTTTTAAAGCTCTTTACCATATATTATCTTCTTTTCTGTTCACAACCACTCTGCAAGACAGACCTTACCGATCCTATTGAAAGGCAGCAAGACAAAGCTCCAAGAGGCTAATTGAGTATCTCAAAGTCACACAGCAAACGTGAGAGGTCACTTCATATTTCAAGAGCTGCACTTTTCCACAACATGCATTTTTTTAGCCATTTAATGAGATGTTAGATAATCTGCCTCAGCTTCACCTAACCCATTTTGCCTCTGACAGTGAACCAGCTCTGTACAAATGACCCACTGTCAGAGATCTTGAACTATACAATCTTTCTATTTAGTTAAAAACAAATATTCAGAGATATGGAGAAGGTAGACTAAAAAGTAGGAAAGTGGAGAAGATGTTGAAGTTTAAAACAGAGCTCTTATCATGCTGGGTAATTGCTTTCCATAGGGTTTTTTTTTTTAAGCAGAAATTATAGATCCATAATATGCTAATGAACATTCACACTCACAGCGTGCGCTGTAATGACTCTGGTGGAGAAGTATGCAGCTTCCATTCACTTCTGAACAGGCTGCCAGATGAAATCATACCTAGTTTCAAGCAATCATAGATTAAATGATATCGGTACCTTACTTTAAAATACGCACACACACCCACCACCACCATAAAATAATATCCTTAATTACAATAAAATATAAATCTAATCAGAAAGGAAAAGGAATCTTTAGAGCAAATTGTGAAATGACCCCCAAATTAAGCATCTTATAAGGTTAAACAAAGCAGAATAAGTTGGGGATCTGAGGGCAACCTCATTCTCATTCAAGTTTGCTGTCAATCACAATTCTTAAAATGCCAGAACCTGAGAGACATAACATCAATAAAAAAAATGTTGTAGTGATATTAAGCACAGGACAATCCTCTTAACACTTTCTCTAGACCAGTACAACTTCTCACCTCTCAATATGGATCAGTTGGAATGTGGGTGTGTTTTACGTATATGTGAATAGACTACCCAGTCTAGCCCCTGCCACCCGTTCCCTCACAATAACACAGTTGCCAGCATCTCAGATCTGAGCACACCGGACTTAAATAATTTACTAATTGTCTCGCCACATCATTTTGCCAACGGATAGGAAAAAACCCCGTCAGTAAGCAGTTGATTATTTTTATTATTTATTTTTTATTATTATTATTTATTTATTTTATTATTCCTCTGTCTGTGCTGTGTGACTGCAGTATGGTACAGCCATGAATTCATGAATTCATTCACCTCTTTCTTCCTCCGTTTTCTCTACTTAGGACTAAAATGGATTTGGCTATTTGTCCTAATTTGAGTCTATATTGCTAGTGCCCTTCCTGAAGATAAAGTTCATTCTGCTCTCTTTTCCCTCCTTCTGAAGAATTCCATGCAAGGCTGAGACAATACTTTCTCAGTCCCAGAAATATACATCTCATCTAGTTCCCCAATTTAAGGCAGTTTTATAATTATGTATGCATGGATGTACAAGTGAATGTACAGATATATGTCTCAGTTTGGGTTCCTCCAGAACCTTGAAATAAGGATTGAGCACAAATAGTTGGTTTGGAACATTATCCCAGGAAATACTAGTGAAGGAGGGCAGTCATAGGTTGTGTTAATTCTCCTTTCGCTTTGCAAGAGGGCAGACCTAGCTCCAACTATCAAAAAAGCTGCTGGGCAAAGACAAGCAGAGTGTGTTATGTAGAAGTCAGAACGCTATGCATTACATAGGAAGGCCCTGAGGAATATAACCGGGCACCAGCAGCATTTGCTTCAGGATAGATATAACCCCCAAATGGGGTAATAATATAGAACACACATGTCAGGGTGCTGTTAGGATAAAATCAACACATATGTATAGACCACTAGGGTCTGTGTGTGATAAGTATTCAATAGGCATGTTATGCCTATGATTATTATGATTATGATATTATTTTATCAATTTGTCATGTCTTCATTTTTATTCCGTTAGTTATATTTCATCTCTGTGCTTTTTTTATATATTTCTTGCCTATTTCAGAAGTTATTTTAATGACTTACCATTATAAATAAATTGTAAAAAATTTTAAATGTGACAAATAGAGAGATACAGTTGGAAATACAGACTGGAGCAATGAATGGGACTAAAAACACATATCACAGTGACCTACACGTTTGTCATGACAGATATATTACATATATAAGTATATAGATATTTCTTTATAAGCCGTTTAAAAGACAAAATCAGCAAGATTGCAAGCCAGAGCTAGTTTCTTATTAAATCTGAGCAAAGAGGCCAAGAAAGGATTGAGAATCTCTTCTGAAGTCAAGGGGCCTGGGTGTTTCAAGGTCCAAAGATAACATAAGGAAAATATTGGCCCCATATTCCATAAAAATTGTATTCTTTTACCAGAGACATAGAACACATCAACATTTGATATGTTTCCATTTATACAGAAATGCAGTGTGTGGGTAGTCATGTGAGATGTGTCCTGCTTCTGAAATTCCAAATAACTTTAGCCTGCCGAAGGTAGGTCTGTTCTAATAGACTCATACAGCCCATAGATGTTACCCATGGAAAAACTGCTCTCATCAGAACCACTAATTGAGATTAGTGGTTCTCAAACTTTCTTGGTTCATGACACTGTTAATGTTTCATAATACTTCTTTGGCACCGAGACCAGAATTAATACTGCACAGTTCCATGTGTTAAGTAGTTAGCTCCAAGCAATTGAAAAAGTATTTATGGTTCTAACAATGTAGCAATCATTAAAAAATACACATAAATTTAAATAAAAAATAATATTTTTATTTATCTCTTACCTAATACTTATAATGGAATCTGCTTTCTGTTGGACACTGCATGCTAACCCTATTTGCAAATTCCAGCTCTTGCATTCCTTCAACTAAGAATAATCTCTGGCTTCGGAGCCCGTGTTTCTTACCTGTGATGGCAAGTGAGAAGTCCCAGGGAATCAACGTCCCACAAGGGCATTCCCAACCACCCAGTGGTAAGAGTTGGTGTATAAATACTCCAGTTCCCTTAGCTATGAAGGGGCGTAACTCTGAGGTGTTTGTTCTAGTCTGTCTCCCTGAGTTCCCTTATGGCATTAAGCTTCAGTTACCTACAGTGGGAGTTTGCATGATAATGTACCCTTTTAATGGCTGCCTTCCCTTCTGTTTTTCTAGTGTTTCCTGGAATAACCTCCTAATTAATACCCTTCTATACTCAAACCCTTTCTCGGGGTCTTTTCCTGGAGGAAATCAAACTAACATGAATTAATGACTCATCAGCCTTACACCATGTGCTAACAATTCTTTCCTCATAAAGTTTCTCACTTCTTTCCTTTGCTTTTTATCACAGATGCTAACCTGAAGTGTTATGTATATGACAGGCACAGTTAATCATTATATTCTCACAGTGCCTAATCACACTAATATTCACTCAACTGAAATACATCAAGCACCCATGTTTTATATACTGTGCTCAGTGCTGGAAATACCAATATAAATAAATATAAATAGGACACACAATTCCTGCCTTCAAAAGTTTATAGTCTCCGGAGAAGAAAAACTTATGAACTGATGACTACTAATATTAAGTAAATGCTTGAAAACCCTTAATAAATAGTTCCTGAATACTTGAATAGACATCCTTCATGTCCCCATAATTTTCTTTTTTTTAACTGTTGTTGTCTTCTTCTTTATCTCTTCATACAGCATTGTCAGAAAAGAGCAAAAGCAGTGGGTATAGGTCATAAGTCACATGTTAGGAAAATCCCCCTTTTTTGTCTCTGCAGTCAATGTAGGGTCTGTTTGGTCCATTTGTTTAGAATAATGCATTGTGCGACCAAGATTATAAATCTCACTTTGGGCAGACATATGGAAAAGAAATCATGAAAGAATTAACACCAATCCATCACCACTGCTAAAGAAACAGCTTAAAAATCACTCATGGTGGGATAATAGCATCATGCTTATTAGTAAAGGAGATTGAGTCATGAAAAAATCATGTGGAAATCTTCCCCCTTTCCCAAATTATCTCCACTCATTAATAATAAAGGTCCCTTGGGGGCTTCCCTAGTGGCGCAGTGGTTGAGAATCTGCCTGCCAATGCAGGGGACACGGGTTCGAGCCCTGGTCTGGGAAGATCCCACATGCCGTAGAGCAACTAGGCCCGTGAGCCACAACCACTGAGCCTGCGCGTCCGGAGCCTGTGCTCCGCAACAAGAGAGGCCGCGATAGTGAGAGGCCCGCGCACCGCGATGAAGAGTGGCCCCCACTTGCTGCAACTAGAGAAAGCCCTCGCACAGAAACGAAGACCCAACACAGCCATAAATAAATAAATAAATTAAAATGTTTTTAAAAATAAATAATAATAATAATAATAATAAAGGTCCCTTGGGAAAGTCCTCTTCAGTGATCAGAGATCAATAAAGTGCTACCTAGGTCCATAAACATTAAGTTGAGCAGTCCTTTGCCAGATTACCCATGATTCCTCATATGGAATTAAGTTAAACAGCTAGCTAGATAGATAGACATAAAGACATATATTGAAGGATATAATGAATTCTTAATTCCTTGCTCCCCATCAACAACAAAGATAAAATAAAATGACTTTAAAATAATTAGGAGTTATTTTCAATTTAGCTATATTTTCACCAAAGGTCTAGATAGGTCTTGTTAGGGGAGTAGAAGGAAAATAAATATATTACATACAATATCATAAGGCAAGTTATATAGTGACCATGATCTCAACTAGTGGTCACAGTTTGAAGCCATCGAATATCAGGAGTTGGTAAAAGAGAGCAAAGAGGCTGCCACAAGGAGGACTTGAAAGGAAGGTCATACTTCCCTTGAACAATTTAATACTCTGTTGGTCTGATACAGCCTGCAATTTATGCCCTGGAATTAAGCGTTGAAGGAAGGGAGACTTGAAACTCAACTCAGAGGTTTCTCGAATGAATCATTGATAAGGAGATACTGTGTTTATGTGGTTATGGTTGCCATGTTGCCATGGCTGCCCTGTCTAAACAAGGGACAAGGTAAACAGGAAGCTTTTCATTGCCCTCCCATCTCCTTCAGCTTCAGACAGCAAGAAAATTGAGTTATCTACACCCATGAATGCTTTCACACAGACACATACACAACACACACACACAGAGGCAAGAACATTTTAAACCCCTATAGTACCTACGTCCCTGACAATTTTCAAAGGCTGTCACTGGTTAAATACGAGGAATTAACAAGTGGAGATGAAATTTGTATTACATCATATTCAATAACTATGCATCATTGCCAAGGACAAAAGGACAGGAGTCATTTTAGAAATATACACTTTAATTTTTTTCTTAATTATTTGTAATGACCTTTTAGAAATAGTAGTAAATTAACTGTCCCTTTCACCTCTTTGTTAGAATCTATATCCCAAACTCAGAAACACTACACATCTTACATTTTGTAGTATCTTCTGGTAGTACTTCTAAAAGGAAAGAGGTTTCGGGTTTTATGTGTTTGTGCAATTTGGGGGATTTTAAATGGGTACATTGAAGCAGGGAGAATAAATAATAGGTTTAGCAAAACCCCCCTATTTTGAACTAACTAAAAGGGAACGTTCTGAATTAATGACTATGTTGAAGTCAATGCTATCTTTTTCCCTCCTGAGTATGTTCAGTACCTCACACTAGGCTAATAAAATGTTGCCTAGAAGCAGTCATTAGAGAAACTATTTTACTAAATAAGAATGTAAATAAGAATAAGTCACAATTTGTAGTGTATCGATTGTTTTAAGGGAATATTCTGAAGTACAATTTACATAAACCAATTAAAGGCAACCCTAACAAACTGGTTTACATGATAAAATCAAGCCATGGGCTCTTATAACTAGAGAACTAATAGTCCAAGTGTTGTTAGACATTTACATAGCAAGCCTAATACAAATGTTTCATTTCAATAAACACTATACATCTACAATCTTGATATTACACCCATTTTACTTATATTGGACAAAGAAAAGGAGCATTGAGAATTCTCCATACACAGATATATACATACACCCATCCTTTGTTGATATTTAGCACAGAAGAAATAAAAACCTCCTGCATATTTTGCTCTTGTTATCTAGGGCCTATAAGAATACCATAAAGGGTGAAAAGTAGAACATCTAGAAAAAAAAAACTAACATACTGATCACAAATAAATGGCCCCTCTGGAAACAAAACAAAGATAAATAACAAAAATAGTCTTTTTATCTCCCAGGGAATAATAATTTAAAATACATTTTTAAGATGTAAAAATCATGATATCAAAGACCAAACCAAAAACCAAAAAAAACAAAACTGTTGCAATTGATAGTTATGGTCAAATGCTGATGAATCAATTCAAGGTAAAGTAGAAATGAGAAGACAATTAAGACAGCATCTTTAAAAACACGATTCTACTAATCATACCAGGAGACCAGACAGCAGGCAAATGCCAAGAAATACGGGTCTGATGTCTGCTCTTTCCCGGACATTTGTGTTCAAGAGTAATGTAATTTTTTAAATGTGAGAGATAACAGTGCCTAGTCAGAGAAAACAATACATTTTAGGCGTGTAAGGAAGACTTTTCCTTGACAGACAAGGATAGCAAACAGTTACTGGACTGATTCAGGATAACTTACCACCAATTCTATAAAAAAGATAATTTTTAAAATCATACAAAAATATATAGTTCTTTATTTTAGTTTCAGCCAATCTCTATTCATCAGTTATCAATAAGGAAAACACGTGAATTATTTTTGTCATTAACAAAACACTTAAATTTCCTCCACTGCTCCTTTTACTGTTTTAATTGGAATTTCAGAGGATCGTATGCAGCCTCCAAGCCAACATCAAAGATGCAAGAGGTGAAATGATTTGCTCATCCCATAAATATTCGGAAACCGGGCTTCAACTAGAATGAGCTATCTTGATTGTATCTCTAAGAGAACTTAGTGGAGTGAATGTTTCTTCTGTGCAGAGATAGAACAATAGCTGACAGAGACAATAGCAGCTCATGTTTCCTTTTTTTCCTCATCAATGTCACAGAATCATCAAGAGTTAAGTATCCTGGCACAAACCACATTACAATAATCAGCTGCCCAACAGGATGGGTCTTTTACTAAAATGGAGAGAGTCTGAAGAGAGTACATCTTGAGCCTTTCAGAGTAGTTAGTCCTTGGCTTCTCTGCTAGGATGGTAAAGGAGAGTCAGGCTTCATTAATGTCAACTCTGAGAAAATTGCTGGGGACATGGGGACTTCAATTGTAGAGAAGTGGAGTAAGTCTACCAATTCTCTTAAAACCAACATCTAACAAAGCTTTCTGAAAATATCACATATGGCATGTATCAACCTATGACATGTGGCCAATAACAACAGATATAAATTTAACTTGGGAAATTTGATATGAAAGGCATACTAACTCATTAATAATGTGCATTATTCAACTCTAGAGACAATACATGAGTAATTAGGCATGACACAGTCAGTGGACAGTTTCGACCACCAGTGCTGTCATGATCAGGGGTGCAATGCAGGAATTTACCGTGGGGGAGATGGAGGTGTACCTTTTGAGTTGTTGGGGATGTGTTTGGCAAAGGTCTTCCAAGAGACTTGAGAGTGAAAGGAGCCGCCTTGCCTACATGTCAAGATTACACAGGAATGATGAGGCTGGTAGCAGGGAAGAAATAGAGCTTTATTACTGTTGAGAGATATATTTTCATTGGAAGGGAAGTCAACGGTGGATAAATAATATTGTTTAAGGAGTAATAATGTTGTCATCTACTAGAACTGGCTATCATCCGTGGGCAATGCCCAGCACTGGGTAACATAGAGAGAATGATAGAAATGACAATTATAGTCCTTCCATCAAGAAACTTACATTAGACTCTATTATATTAGAGACATCCGCAAACTAAAAGAGGCTATAAGAATGCATAGCAGTATGCATAAGATATAGTTACCAAAAAATGTGCTGAAGATAATTATCATTATTGTTTAAAAAGGAAGTTTAGCATTAATAAGAGACAAGTCAAGAAAGGCTATAAGGAATTAAAATAAGAGCGGGCCAACTGAATTTCAAAGTGAAAAAGGAAAGACATGCATGCAAGGAGTGAGGTAAAAGTAGGTGTAGGTAGTAATGATCACACTCTTTCAGGAGGATATTGAGTAAATAGATTGGACTGAAGCATTGGATTCTAGACTGTGGACTTCTTGATTATCATGCTGAAAATGATATTATGTTGTAGAACAGTGGTATCCAATAGAACTTTCTGTGATGAGAGACATGCTTTATATTGCTGCCGTCTGATGTTGTAGGAGTATGTGGCTATGGAGCACTTGAAATGTGGCTAGTGTAACTGAGAAATGGAATCTTAATTTTATTTAATTTTAATTAATTAAAATTTAAATTTAAGTGGCCACATGAGGCTAGTGGTGTCAGTGTTAAACAGCACAGCTCTAGAGAGTAGGGAATCACTGCAGGTTTTAATGTAGGTTTTAAGCAGGGAATGACAAGATAAATATATTTTAGGCAGATTAATTTGGCAGCAGTGTTTAGGAAAGTCAGGGGAAGAATGAGTAGTTCTTCTGAGATTGCACTAAATTTATAAATCGATCTGGGAGAATTGACATCTTTAAAATATGTCTTCCAATCATGAACATGATGTATTCTTCCATTTATTTAGGTTTTTCAATTTCTAAATGTCTCTTAACAGGTTTTATAAACTTATGGGAACACAGTGCAACAGTGCATAATAACAGAAGTGTGGAAACGACCCAAATGTTCATCAAAATATAATGTGTGAGTAAAATATAAGGTAATAGTCTATTGCAATAAAAATTAAAGAGCTATAGCTATATGCCACATTATGAATAATATTAGATAAATGAAGAGACAAAATGATATATATAGTATTACTCCATTCAAAAAGGGCACAATAACAGGCAAAACAAAATATTATTATTTATATGCATAATAAAATCATAGAGAAAAACAAAGAAATGATCTACTATAAAAGTCAGAATAATGATTTCTTTGACATGGAAGGGATGCAGTTGCAACATAGGGAATTTCTAGGGTTATTATTAAACCGGTTATTTCTCAATCAAGGTGGTTTGTGTAATAGGGCAGTTGCACTGTATACATTTAGAGATAAGTAAAGACATAGTAGCCATACAGATGAAGTTATTATTTACAACAAAAACAAACGTTGCTCAAATGCTTTGCTCTTACTGTCCACAAAATTTCTAGTTTTCTTTAATTCTATTACTTACACTGACATCAAAGCTATAAATACCTTGTTTATGCATTAAAAATCAGAGTTTAAAAAATTTTGCTACATATTGATTATAATTTGTCCCACTTGACAGTCTTTCATTGTCCTATTTCACACTTGTATAATTTCATATTGATGATGAATCTACTCTTATTGACTGGTATTAAAACTTCCAATATCGATAAGGTTCTGAAATCTGGTGAGCTGGCTAAGGCAAAGATAATGATAATCACAGAATACTTGACTATTAATTTTTTAAAAAATTCACTTCTCCCCTTCAAAACAAAACAAAAAAAAGTAAGACTTCACAATAAGTATATATATTAAAAAATAAAAAGAATGTTGATTTGAGTCAGTGTCCAGAGTTCCCTGTATTTTATAAATTTCTAAAGGATATAATCCACGTGAAACTAACATTGGCATACGTCACCTGGATGGTTTAGGAAATAGTATAGCAAATGAAAAGAGAGATTAAGATTTTTAAGGGTTATAGAATTTGAATACAATAATCTCAGGGGCAGATAGAGGATTTAGAAGAGAAATCTTGCTTGCACTCGCTGAAATTTTCCTCTATTTGTTATTTAGTCACTCGCTGATTCCTTTAATAGCTTTTCAGTGGAAGAATTAAAAGAGAAGACTAGAGGATTGTTAGGGGAGTGACCAGAATGAGGGGGTGGGGTAGCTGCAGCCTCTTGGGAGAGAGGAGAGGATTCTGAAGAGGTGGGAAGAGAGTTATTAGACCCAACTATGGAAAGAAAATTAAAACATTCTGAATCCCGGAGGCCCGAGCAAAGGAAACCTTGGGGAGATTTTCTGGACCTGAAAAGGAATAGCGGCTGAGAAGCAAAGGCCGGGTGCAATTTCCTGACGTGGAGGAAAACTGCAATAAGAGCCCACAAAACAATTAATCCTGAATGCTGAGAAATAGGTACACCAGAGGACTTGTCTTTGCTTTATTCTAGATTCTGGATGTGAGTTCACGGTCAGCAAAAGCATCTTTCTCCCCAGCCAGTAACAGCTCACAGCTAACGTATTAACTCCTTTCTGTTTATATAGCTATAAATAGTTACACATATCTTTATATAGTTTCAAAAAAACCCAAAAAAACCTTACCTTTATTTCAAATGAAGTTTTCACAAGAATCCACATTGTCTCCTGATTAACTCCTCTGCCACCATTAAGAAAGAAAAGTTATACCTATAAAGACTTCATGGTGTAAAATTTAAGTGGTGTGAAAAGAAAGTGGTGTAGATCGGCCCTTTTTGAAAGCTTCTCTCTCTCTCTCTTCTTCTTTTTTTTTTTTTTTTTGCCTTCATTAATGGATTTAACATCATTAAATTGCAAAAGGCAGGACAGAAAGGTGATGTTTTGACAAAATGAGCTCGGTTGTTTGGAAGCAGCCCCTGAAGCAGTAGCTCTGAACTGGGGGCCTTGTGGATTTCTTCATAATGCAGATAAAACTTCATGATATATTTAAATCCTTTTCCGCAAACATTTCCCTGATTTGTTGCCAAGCTGTCACTGAATTTAGTAATCCAGACAGATTACCATAGAGGTTCTATTTTTAGGGTCCTTCTGTTAACTGCGGCAGTTGCAGCTGATCGGATTACAGCTACATCCTACCCATGTAAAATGCATTGATGCTTCAAGAGAAACCTGCGCTCCACTCCCGTAATTACAATGTCAGGATCATTGCTGGATATTTCTCTCTGAGTTTATTTTGTAGCTGCATTGTGGCCAATCCATTATCAACTCATGAGATGGTGTGTTTTCTTTTAGTTTTGTTCTGTGCCTTTCAATACTAGCTTACTATTGTGTGTATGTGTGTTTTGGGGGGGGAGGGTGGGTGATGGAAAATGCATGCTGTGGGTCACAGAGGACATGTGTAATTTCTCTGATTCTGAGGACAGGAAAATGTGTAACGCAGACATTACTCTCTCCTATAGATGACAATATCTCCATCTAGTGGTGAAAATGAGCTTAACCATCATATTATCTTCATTGTCAGAGGAGGAAAGAGGCAAATTTGCCTCAGAACGTAATTTGTATTTTACCTTTATCTAGAATATAAAATTTTTCTTAAGAAGAATAGATGTTCACTAAGCCAAATTGGACCCCTTCCTGAAGTCTTTGCAAGGGAAAAATAATTCCATTTACGTCAGGGAAAGTCTGGCCTCCAGAAACGACTCTCAATATCCAGGTATACAAAGTTGTCAATAATCTCTTTCATAATTTTTTACAAGGCTTTGTAAGGGAGACGGTTACAAAGTGTAATGAAATAACAAGTTGAATTAATGTCACATGGATTCTTGTATCTGGGCTAATAAGTAAGTTAGCCAACACATTTCTCATCTCCCCATAAAACTATCTTTTATTAATTTCATAGTATTTACACTCCAGTGAATTAGTATATATTATAAACATATAAACAAGTAAATTACATTATTTTCTTGGAGGCATAAATGCTAAAGAAGAATGTTAAGATTTTCCCATTCTGTAAGTTATTGCAACCTCAATTAAAAAGCTCTTGTAATATAAAGTCAATAATTTAAGGCTGTCTTTTACAAATGTTCTTGATTATGTTATTGTTATTTACTTTTGCAATCTCAGGATTGCTTTTAATTAATCTTCCAACTCCTATCAAGTTACACAGCTTTTAGTAACAAATTCATTTACTTAAGTATAGATAGCCCTCAGAGAACCAAGATGGGGAAGACGGCCGCTGAGCTTGCAGCAGAGCTCCACCAGGTGGCAGCACTCGTGTGGGCATGTTTCAAATCCTGGTCTTTGTACTCAAATTCCCCCTTTTTTCTTGTGCCACAGGAATTTGATCTCTCTAGAAGGACTGAGTAGGGTAACGCAATGCAAAACAGTCAGATCTTTCAAGTCAGAATGCCAACTGATTTGTGTAAAATTGAGGATATTCCTTTCCTGAGTCTGTAATGTCAGACTACACAGAGATCAGAGAGAGTTATGAAAATAAATACAAATACATGGGCATGTACACATGTCTATTTTCTAGTTCTATGTGCTGAGCAACCATAAAAACAATCACACTCCAGTAGCTATGCACATCTAGTGACCAGATCTTGGTTCCTAAAATCATTCTCCTTAAAAAGAAATGAGAAATGGAGAAATGAGTGATTCCAGAGCTCATTTAGGGAAGTGCAAGATGAGCCTAGAGCATATTTTTTAACCAGAAAATATGGAAGTTCTCAGATAATGATGAGGACACGTCAAAATGACAGAGTCCAGACTGAAGAGGCTCCCATGGTCCAACATCAGACAATATGTACATCAAAATAAATTATCATATTAATAGATTATAAGAAATCAAGGTTATGATTGTCAAAGATAAACTGAGGAACTCTTCCAGAGCAAAGGAAACTAAAGAGACAGGACAACTAAACACAACGTGTGATTCTGGATTGCACCTTGGACCAGATATTGGGTGTTGGGGGGAGGATGGCTATAAAAGACATTAGTGGGACAATCGCAAAATATAAAATAGGTCTGAAGATTAGATAGGAATATTGAATAATGTTAATTTCCTGATTTTGATACTTATGGTTTTGTGAGAAAATATTCTTGTTTTCAGGAAACATACGCTGAGATATTTAGTGGTAAAGCCTAAAAGTTGCTTTCAAATGAATCAGAAAAAAGTGTGTGTGTGTGTGTGTAAAGAGAAAGAGAGGACAGAAATGAGGTAAAATGTTACAGCTATATAGGGTCTGAGTAAAGTGTATATGAAAATTATTTGTACTATCCTTACAACTTTTCTGTAAGTCTGACATTTTTCAAAATAAAGCAATTTAGAAATTTAGTGTCTAGAAAAATAATATTAACACAGTTCCTGGCACATACAATCTTCATAAGTGTCAAGCTTAGAATTCATGATTTCCATAGAACACTGTGAATTAATCATGCAGTATGATGAAATAAAGTAATATGTCCCTGCCATTCAACATTTAATAATTCACAAGGTGAAAAATAAAGTATCCGTATGTTATGTTTAAGTTAGAGGAGACACTTTAAAATGATGCTTACAAACTGTTAGTTTAAAAAACTGAAATGAGGACAGTATTTTTCCTTCCTTCCTTCTTATAATCTCCCTGACATAATAGTAAATATACACAAGAAGAATAAATCACAGTGGTAAAAGAAAGAAAAGATATCATCAACCAGCCACATAAATGTTGCATTTCTGTAATATAGAAAACTGGTAAAATCCTATTGATGGATATATTAGAATAGAGAAAATGACTCACAACATGTGCAGGGGAAGCCTGAAAAAAGATAGGAACAATTTCTTTCTAATGAATCCCAAAGTGGCCAAGCTCAAGATTATCAAAAATGGGGAATGTAGGGGTGCAGAAGTTGTCAGAGGAATTAGTAAAAGGCTGAGTATAGAATGGCTGAGCCTCTGTACGGTCATGTTATAAACCCACAAACAATGGCACAAAAGGAGAAGGTAATCTTGTGGATACACCCTTCACTAGCTCCCTCTTGGGTGCAAATGAGTGAGAATGTCAACCATAGGGGAAAAGGCCAAGAGATTGCAGAGTTGTTGCCAGTTAACCTCTTGGCCAACCCTGAGGCCATATACCTCTAGGCTTTTTGTTATGAGCAGAAAATAAATTCTTAATTGTTTAAGCCATAATTCATCAAGCTTTCTTTTATCTGGAGCCAAAAACATTCCAAAATTTATCCAACATTTAAATGTGCCAATGCAATCATTAGAAAAACTCACAATAATAATATATGTAATAGACAAGCATTTGTAGGAGTAGGTGGGTCTGGGGAGATGGAGTAAGAAAGATATCTTCATGTTCCGCAGGAGAGATGTTAACAGATACTTTCTAAAGTTTATAAATTAAGAAATAGTTGTATAAAAAAAAAAAAGAAAGAAAAAAAAAATAGTTGTATAGGTTTGTAATACAAATTATTGAGTTAAAACATATTAAAATATAAATATTCAAATGGATTTACCCATAGAAAGTGGTGCATTCTCAAGCAATAGAAGAACAAATTAGGAGAAAAGACTTGACTCAAATGCCATCGTTTCAAATAAAAGCAAACAAAATTTTATATGTTAAGAATATGAGATGAGAGAAGATACCATATAAGGTGATATATCATTTTCTTGATTTAATAACATGTGAATATTTATTTGTATAAGTTAAAAAATACATAAGTACGTACAGTGATTATTTCCCATGTGTCTGTTGTGCAATTTTTTTCTCAAGAATGGACAAAAGAAAGCCAAAATATTTTTCTTTTCCCTCTGCTCAGTTGAGAAAGAATAAAATGTTCGCAGTGTAAGGAAAATAATTTACTCAGTCTTTGAGAATAGATTTTAAAGATCCCTGGAAAGAAGTAATTGAATGATTATCTGATTTCATATGCTGTCAATGGGTGCTTTTTTTTCTCCCTCACATTTCCATTTTCAGTACTCTCTTTTCATTACTTCTCATTGTGTCAGGTACATACCCTCCATTTGGTGCTGATGGTCTTAAACATCTGAAAATCTTCCTTTAGAGTGTGACCTGACTTTAGGCAATCTACAGTAAATCCAAGAGTCCATTGGCACAGCACCGAGGACAAGAAGTAAAGAGTATTTAAAAGCAAGATCATTTATCCAAGTAACAGGAATACTTTCTACCAGCCTTCCGTTTTCAGATTACTAAATTCTAAATGGAGTTATTCATTCTTATGTGACAGTTTATGATGTTAATAGCCAGCAAAGTGCTTCTGCGAGTAAACATTACTGTTTTCTCTTGTGTGTTTGTTTCCTCCCCAGTGATAAGCATTGGCAGCAATCAGTGCCCTCACTATGTTTCTATTTGTTACCAGCACTGATGATTCTGGCAAAAGGTTGCTGTACCTTATCCCTTCTCTTGCAGACCCATTCACTTCTTTATCAGGACTAAACTTCATTTTCAGGTTGAAAGTGTGGAGCTTTAGTTCCCCAGGGAACATCCAAGTGTTCAACAGGTCACTAGATGTGCAAGACTAGAGCTCTGGAGAATCAATCCCTAACACGTTAGATTTAAAGTTCATCAAAATACGGGTGAAGGATAAAAACATACATGTGGATGACATCATGTGACCATTAGTGAGCCAAGTATACCACCTTGGGTAATACCAATGCTGCAGACTGAATGTTTGTGTCCCCCTCCCCCCGCCAAATTCCTACGTCGAAACGTAATCCCCACGGTGATGATATTAAGAGGTGGGGCCTTTGGGATGTGAAGAGCAGAGCCTTCATGAATGTGATTTAGTGTTCTTATAAAAGAGGCCCCAGAGAGACCCTTTGCGCCTCCTGCCATGTGAGGTTACAGCAAAAAAGGGGACCTTATATGAACTAAGAAGAAGGTTCTCACCAGACACTAAATCTAGACTTCCCACTTCCAGAACTGTGAAAGATAAATTACTGTTGTGTATATAACCCTCCTAGTCTGTGGTGTTTTGTTATAGTGACCCAAGGGGCTAGGTCAACCAATAGCACTTAAAGAGTAGGCAGAGGAAGAGGAACCCATGGAAGAGGAGGGATGGACAGAGGACCAGAAGGGACCAGAAGATTGAAGTCATGGGAGAAGGGGAAAGCAGACAAGAGCATGTCAAATGCAGCAAAGGAGCTCAGGAAAATAAGGACTAAAAATGGTTATTGTATTTATTGACAAAGTCACTGCTGATGGGCCAGGGTCATTTCAGCAGAGTACTGAAGAATAAATGAGCAGGAAGCAGCAGTACCAGCCGCTGAGGTGAACTCTTGTCTGTAGTCTGGAAAAGAAGGATTTATGTGATTTTTAAAATTTCCACTCCATTAATCGAGTGCCATGTACAACTGACTTAGGGAAAATGGATAAGTTAGCTTTCTAACACTTCACTTCAAATAAAAATATCAAACGTAATATATACCATCACTACTGCTTCCCTAGTACACATATAGCTTTTTCCTACTGTTGATAATTCTTTTATATTCTTTGAAAAGTGATTTTCCATATTTTCCATGCCTGCAGCTTATGTCTCCTGGGCTAGACTGTAAATCCTGTGAAGAAATAGAACATGCTTTCTAGTTCTTTTACTTTTTTTTTTTTAACAGCTCTTTGTATATACAATCGGAAGGAAGTTTATAAAGTTGATCACTAGATGGCGGTAAAGATCAAAAGTTGAATGAAACCGGGGCAGAAAACTTCCAAGAGTAATAATTTTGAAATAAATTATGAACTTGCACATTTGAAATCAATTTAAAAGCCATATTGCCAAATACAATAGCTAATACATATCTGAAAAAGTATGCTGACATGCTCTCTGTGCTTAAAAAGAGGGTTATCTTGGGGAAAACAATAGAAATATTGAAGCCAAATGATTAAAAAACAGAACCTAGCAATGACATGCCTGTTTGTATGACAACTATGCCTTCTACAACTCCCCAGAGACAAACTTACAAGCTTTTTACATTATATGAGAATCATGTCTAAAATATTAAAGCACAATTCTGTGCCCTCTGTCAGAAAACATGCATTCCCCAACGAGTAGAGAAATTTCTTCATTTAGTATTTTAGCATTCTTCATTCCAGTATTTTCTTCATTTTTCAGGAAAAATTGGAAAATACAAAAAATATAAAATAATATTAGAATGAAGCATAATAATTCTCACTATATTTAATGGCACTTTTGAAAAAAATTTAAAATAATTTCACAGTTCCTAACTTTTGTGCCAGCGTTTTATTTTAGAAAAGGTATAGGGACTTCCCTGGTGGTCCAGTGCTTAAGACTCCTCACTTCCACTGCAGGGGGCACGGGTTCGATTCCTGGTTGGGGAAACAAGATCTTGCATGTCGCGTGGCGTGGCCACAAAAAAAAATAAATAAGAAAGGTATAGTATTTGTTGCTATCTTTAAGCATAATTATCATTTTGATTCTTTGCTTAATGTGAAGAGTTATGATAAAAACATTTTAGTTATATAGCCTTTGCACTCGAAACAGCACCATTTTTGTCCTTTGATGAGAGATCAAGGGAGCCTTGACAACTACATGGACTGATTCACCTCCAAGAAAGATCACACAAGTAGGATGGTTTAGTGAATTGCCCAGTGGATCAAAAAGGTCTCCTCTCAGCTCTGTTTTGATGTCATTTTTCACTAAACAGTCCCTGCAATGAGTCACCTATGACTTAATTAGAGTGGGTAGCTTATGCTTATGGTGACACCCGGTGCCAGGGACATATACTGGACCAGACACTATTTTTGTTTTTATTTTGTTTTAAGATAAAAGAGTCTTGACTCTTTTAAGTGAAGATAGGAAAGAATCAATAAAGGGAAAGATTTAAAATACAAATAAACAGGGCTTCCCTGGTGGTGCAGTGGTTGAGAGTCCGCCTGCCAATGCAGGGGACACGGGTTCAAGCCCTGGTCTGGGAAGATCCCACATGCTGTGGAGCGACTAAGCCCGTGAGCCACAATTACTGAGCCTGCGCGTCTGGAGCCTGTGCTCCGCAACAAGAGAGGCCGCGATGGTGAGAGGCCCACGCACCGCGATGAAGAGTGGACCCCACTTGCCGCAACTAGAGAAAGCCCTCGCACAGAAACGAAGACCCAACACAGCCATAAATAAATAAATAAATAAAAATTAAAAAAAAAAATACAAATAAACAAAAATCAGCCTCATGAAGTATAAATGCTTACCCACTGGATACATTTATATGTTTTCTATGCAATCCATCCAAACACAGAGAAGCAAGAGGAAACAATGGGTTAACTGTATCCATTTAAAAAAAAAAAAAACTTTAACAAATGATTTTACTGCAGGGTTCTTTTAAATAGGAAGCCGAATTTGTGATTTTATATAAAAGTGGGGGTTTTTTGGTTTGATTTTTTTATTTTTTTAGAAAAAGATACAAAACTCACTCCAAGCATAAATTAATATTTACTTGTACATTTTAAAAGAAAATCTTAGAAAAACTATCATACATGACTAGGTCATAAATTTCATGTGTCCTAGCTTACATGTAGAACAAATGTACAAACCTCTTATTTTGTCTTTGGTTAATCCGGTCTTTCTCCCATGCTCCCAAACAGTGGAAGAAAAAATTAATTTTGAGCCCTATCGTGTTTAAAATCCAATAATGACTGTGCTTCTAGGAACATATGGCTAGTATCTCACATCCTAAGTTAACCTCCAATGTCAAGTTCCCCCCAGGTAGGCAAGAGATATGAACCAGCAAACAGAAGGGCCAGGAGACACTGAGCCAGAGACCTCAATCCTTCCCTCGACAATGACACCCTTCCCCATGGTACACTCCAAAAATTCTTAGAGAGTAGCCAAGGGAAGAAGAAGTGGAGGAGGAACTAAGAAACTATGCTCTTTTTTCTAGACAGAGGAAGATCTAAAAATAGATTATTAAATCAGAACAAAATTCACACCAGATGGCACTAAAAGTTCATTTTTTTTCTTCCTTAAACTGAGTATGAAGGTTTTTGAAGAAGAAGAGATTATTTTTAGACAACATAAAGGAGTTACATTCAGGGTTGGCTTCACGGATACACAACCTGTGCAGTCACATAGGGCCCTGCTCAGAAGACCCTACATTTGGTTCAATGGTCTGCTCTCACTGTCTTGAAATTCTTTTTTTTTTTTTTAAAGATGAGTGTTTTATTTATTTATTTTTGGCTGTGTTGGGTCTTCGTTTCTGTGCAAGGGCTTTCTCTAGTTGTGGCAAGCGGGGGCCACTCTTCATCGCGGTGCGCGGGCCTCTCACCATCGCGGCCTCTCTTGTTGCGGAGCACAGGCTTCAGACGCGCAGGCTCAGTAGTTGTGGCTCACGGGCTTAGTTGCTCCGTGGCATGTGGGATCTTCCCAGACCAGGACTCAAACCCGTGTCCCCTGCATTGGCAGGCAGATTCTCAACCACTGTGCCACCAGGGAAGCCCTGTCTTGAAATTCTTAATAATTTTTGACAAGGACTCTTACAGTTTTCATTTTGCCATGTAGCCATGCTTGGTTATATTTTCTCTGCTCCTTCATATTATGATGCAACTTTAATTTTTTTTATCCCACTAGAGACAAACCAATAAGGATTTTTTCTTTCTTTTCGTTTTGAAAATTAATAGAAAACTTGGTTTTTCTAGGACTATATAGAGAAGTCTTACGTGTGCTTTTCTGATGTTTTTCTTCTATGGTAATACATTTAGAAAGACTAAAGTAGAGATCTGAATATGGAGAATTTAAAAGAAAAGGTATACATGCTAGATAAACCAGGATAAACATATTTAAAGTGTAAAAGTTGAGACATTTGAAATTAATAGTTGGCTTGCATGTTGACAACACAAAATTTCCAGTGGTCACTATCTTCATGAAAATGGAACAGCAATAATTGCTTCCAGTCAGAAGCAAGAGACTTGAAGTTTATTTCCATTAGACTAGCCAAAACGAAACAGACTTCTTTCCAGATGGGTTGTTTGGTAGATGACTCAGCTTGGGACTAAGCCTGAATTTCTACGGACTCCTGTGGTGGGCCCAAAAAAAAGAAGAAAAGAAAAACTCCACCCACACAGTGAAATTCTTGATGTACAGATATGTTCAAGCCGTTTTCCTTTCTTTTCCTTTCCTTTCTCTCATACTAAGCCTTTACCTTCTACTCCTGCTCCTTTTTCACAGGTACTTTTCCTACTTTTACCTTGGACCCATTTGTAGTTCCATATTCACAGAAAAAGAGGCAATAAATAAGCTTTCCATTGCTTGAAAGGCTGACACTATTGAACTTAATAATCTACAGTGAGGCAAGCATATAAAGAATATAATCATAACTTAGTTTACTACATGCAAGAAATCTCATTTCATTTCTCTTTGCAATAGCTAGCTAGAAATGATCTGATATTTCTGATATGATAGAGCATTTTATAATGCATTCTCATATTAAAGGAAGCTTTCTTTGGCAGAAATGCATGGTAAGCTCCTCATAGTAGCAGCAGCTACTGTGTATTAATATTTATTGAGTTCTTTATGTGGGCGCGATGCTGATTATCTCATTTAGTTTTTATCACAACCATCAATATTCTCATTTTACAGATGAGCAAACTGAGACACAGGGAAGGTAGGAAACTTAGCCAGGCCTCACAGTCAGTGAGTGGTAGGGCTAGATTTGAATCAAGCAGCCTGATTAATTCTGAATTATGATTGTGAAGACACTGACCTCCTGTGAATCAGTCTTCAGAGCCAAAAAAGCAAACAGTGATTATAATTGCAAGAGGATGCATTGTTTATACATCAAAGCTAAAGAAAGGATTTGGAAGGTGGGTCACTTTGGCTATTGAGTCAATATCCCAAGTTTCTACCACTGAAACTAAAGAACGGGTCATTTCCACATGACTGCATTTTAGGTTTCCAGACACTGAAAAGACGTTTCTTTTCATGTATTTCTGGCTCAGCCTGAAGCAGGTACACAAACCTCAGTACAAGGGTATCTTTTCAGGCCATTCAATTTTTAAAAGTCATTTCAGTTTGGAGCTAAGAATTAGCTTAATCCTACTTTAATCGCAACAAGATCTGTATCATCCATAGCAAAAGAAATGGATGAGAAATAAACACTAATCATACTGACTGTTTGGCCTATCATTACCAATTACCTTAGTATTTGAAAGCATTGATTTATTTTTCACTTTCTCTTAGGTGGTTTAATGGTAGCTGTCCCTCCAATTTCTTATGTACCTATTAAGTGTCAGTCACTTTAACTCCATTACGTCTAATCCATATAGCAATTCTGTGAGGCAGGTAGTAGCAGCAGCAGTATTAGTAGTAGCAGTACTTTTTTTTTTACCGATGAAAAACTATAGCTTAGAATAAGTAATTACTATCCTCAGGGTCACCTAATAAGTGGGAGAGATTTGATTAGAATTCGGATCCCTCTGGCTCCAAAGTCATTACCCTCTGTACCACTCTGCTGTCATATTATAATAAACCCTTAGCAAATATCCACAAATATCTTTTCTTGTCTCTCTTCTTTGCTAGTACTATTCCATGATTTTCCCAAAGGAAAAAAAAATCATTATTAATCTCAACCCTCATTTACTATGATCTTTTGAACTATGAGGTAGTATGCCAATAAATTGAACATGCCTTGTAAGCACCCCACAAAAATGTTTCCCAAAGTGGTTATCTATTTCTTGTATTAAAATAATCAGAACAGGAGAATCATGACTTTCTTTTTTAAAGCAATGACAACTTGTGAATCTGCATAGCCAATCCGTGGAGGATATTGCAAATGATGTTACATGGAATGCAATGACATGTAACACGTGGCATATTTTCTTTCCCCAAAATGGCTGTCACAATATCTCTATTCTTCCCCAAAATCATCTGGGACCTTGCCACTTCCCCTTTTAAGAGGTGAAGTGTAATTACTCTTCACTTGAATCTGAGCAGGCTTGTGACGGCTTGTAACCAAAATAATGTGGCAGGAGTAATGTGTGACTTCTGAGGCTAGGTTGTAGAAGATGTTGTAGCTTCTGCCTTGGTAGCTGGAACACTTTTGTTGGAGCCCTGAGCTGCCGTGTCAGTCGGCTTACTTTTCTAAGGATACCATGCTGTAAGGAAACTCAATCTAGTCTACTTGGAGAAGCCCTGAGATAAAGAGAGAGATGCCTGTCTAGCCCTCAGTTTTCCAGTTCCAGCTGACTACAACTGCAAGAGTTTCCTCTAGCCAGAACTGCCTAGCTAGGAAGAGAGAAGTTTGAAGGTAATTCCCTGCAGAGGTCTTGGTGAGAGCAGAGTGGTGGTCTCCTGATTAGGGTGTGGGAATATTAAGAAGGTTGCTGTACATTTTCCCTCCTGCTTTTCATCCCATCGTGGCTCCCAATTTTCTTGCCTATTTCTAAACCTGGACTCCCAGCCTGCTACCCATTCTCAGTCCCTTACTTCAACACACTCATCCTTTTATAAATTCCTCTTTCATAGGTTAGCCAATTAGTTTATCTTGCTTTCAGCCAAAGACCTAACTGATACCTATCATTCAAGCTCATTGGAGGCCTATTGCTTTATATTATCACATATACACATAATCATCCAGTTTTGTTTCTAAGCAAAAGAATTAGTTTAGGGAACCTATGTGGTTCCCAAACATGATGAGCCTAGACATGATGTCTGGATCTCTAGCAGCCATTTTGAGACCATGAGATAACCAACATAAGGAACATGCCAAATGATCACAGGATTTCCTGGTATCATTCAGTCTCTGACCCAATGCCAGCAGCAGTTATCTCCTGGATTTCTTGTGAAAAAAATTTCTATTTATTTAGCCATTATTAGTCATCTTCTTTGTTAATTACAGAGGACCACAAAATTAATTGATACATACATAGAAACTATCCCTGTACATTCCATATGAGGCATATAGGAACAAAAAAAAGAGAGAAAGAAAAAACTCAAAAAGAGTTCAAGGACTTAACCTAGACACTCTGGTGACAGGTGTTACTGAGGTGTGATACAGGAAATAAAGAGCAGAGGTGGGTCACTGAGATGAGTATTTTCTTTATTATTTAATGATAAGAAGAAAAACAAACAAATGAGGATAGATAAAACTAATAGAGAAGCAAGACTCAAGAAGCTTATGAGACATTTTAGCCATAGATGAAGTATGTAGAGCATATGTGTGCTGAGCTTAGATAGAAAGGGATGAAAGACCAATTATTAATACATGGGAGATGGATAATTTTGCAGTGTTAAATATTTTCTCTTTTTTACTGTTCCTAGATTTATACAGATTGTTGAAAATATTATTACTATTTTGTTTGAGAAAATTTTCATTGACAGTATGTAGTTTCTACTCCTCCACACAGAATTTACAAGTATTCTGCGTGTGTGTGTGTTTTAACAAAATCACTGTAAGTTTACAAAAACTCATGTATCAAGCAAGGAAGGGTGACTGAAAAGTTTTTTCTGCAAATGCAAAATACTAGCTACCTTCTTTGTGTGTTTGTTCATTTATTTGTATTTACAAATTTAAGTATGTATTATCTAATAGGGTCTGGGTTAGGCATTAGAGAAACAGAAGTGAATAAAACTGTCTCTACCCTTCTGAAACCTAGGGAAGACTAAGGGCAAATGAATAGGCAATTATAATGCAGTATTATGGGAGTAAAGGGGAGATTTTAGGTGTCAAAAGAAGACTTTTCAGAACTAATGTCTTATCACGTAGCTGAAACTATGTTAGAAAGGTAAATATAGGGAATGGGGAGTTTTCCTAGAGTTTAACCCTTTTAAGCACAATATTATCAGAGGTTTAACTTACACCACAGTTTATCTGTTTATCTACAGGGAAGAACTTTCTTATTAGCATTATGCTTAATTTCAATATCTTGTCATGGAACATGAGATGATAGTTTTTTTCCTTCTTCTTTTTCTCCTGGATTTGGACAATGAACACATTTACCTTTAATATATGATATTTACATCTCTTATTTTTCCTTTAAACCTGGCCATTAAAGGGAAATATGCCATCAAAAAAGAAAATAAAATTACCTTTCATGGCGTTGTTTATTAGAATCACAAAAAAAAAAATCACTGTACTTATTTATACGCAACAGAGGACATTTTGATTTTTACTCATTAATTAAAATAACATCTTTGTCAAAAGACCTGGTGTCTGAAGCAGGTTCTCATTCAGTCTCATTTCTTTCTTGGTCTTTCTTCCTATAGGTAGCTTTGGGGGTCAGCAGACCTGTGTTCAAATTTATGTTCATTCATTCACCTTGGGCAAGTCATGTGACCTTGGGAACTTCAGATTCCTCCTACGTAAAAAGCACATGACACTTTCTTCACAGGCTTGTTTGAAGACTAAATTTTTAAAAAAATTCTTAAACATCTAAGAATAGTTCATAAGAATGAGAAATTCTCAATAAATTTATTCATTCAATAATTCAACTGGATGAAGTACCACTAATCTTTCAAGTATTTTCCATTTTGTAGCTTTTCCCGATTTTGTTACTCTCTTATTTTACTAAAGTATTTCATATATGTCTGTATGTAACCATTATTACTTTATACTATCATCTTTTGCATGATTCTTTCTTTCTGGATATATTATAAGCTTCAAAAGTTGAGAACTGTTTTTTTAATAGACTTTATTTTTTAGGAGAGCTTTAGGTTTACAGCAAAATTTTGCTGAATTCCCATATACCATTTCTCTCCCTATATCTCACAGTTTTCCCTGTTGTTAACAGATTAGCGGGTACGTTTGTTAAAATTGATGAACCAATATTGACACCTTATTATTATCTAAAATCTATACTTAGGGTTCACTCTTTGTATGATAGAGCTCTATAGGTCTGACAAATGCATAATGCGTGTGTCCACCATTACAGTACTATACTCAATAGTTTAATTAACCTGAAAACGTCCTGTGCTTCACCTATTCATCTCGCCCTCCTTCTCCCTAACCTTTGACAACCACTCATCTTTTTACTATCTTCATAGTTTTGCCTTTTCCAGAACATCATATAGTTGGAATCATACAGCCAATTTTCAGATTGTCTTCTTTCATTCAGCAATATGTGCTTAAGATTAATACATGCCTTTTCCTCCATGTCTTGATAGCTCATTTCTTTTTATGGCTGAATAATATTCCACTGTGTATATGCTAGTTATCCATTAATCTTTTGAAAGACATCTTAGTTGCATCCAAATTTTGGAAAGTATGAATAAAGCTGCTATAAGCATTTGTGTGCAAGTTTTTGTGCAGACATAACTTTTCAACTCATTTGGGTAAGTACCTAGCAGTGTGATTGCTAAATTGTATAAGACTATCTTTAACTTGTAAGAAACTGCCAAACTGTCTTCCAAAATGGCTGTACTATTTTGCATTCTTATGAGCAATGAATTAGATTTTTCTGTTACTCCACTTGGAATGGATTTTGGCCATTCAAATAAATGTGTAGTGGTATTTCATTATTTTAATTTTCCATTCACTAATGACATATGATGTTGAGTGTCTTTTCATATGCTTTTTTACCATCTGTGTATCTTCTCTGGTGAAGTGCCTGTTGAGATCTTTTGCTCATTTTTAAATTAGGCTGTTTTCTTATGTTGAGTTTTAAGAGTTCTTCTGTGTGTTTTGGATACCAGTCTTTTATCAGATATTGTTTTTCAAAGATTTTCTCCCAGTCTGTGGCTTGTTTTCTCATTTTAACAGTATCTTTTACAGAGCAGAAGTTTTTAATTTTAATGAAGTCTAATCAATTTTTTCTTTCATGGATCATAAAGAGCTATATATTTTTATCTTCTAAAATTTTTTTTATATCTCTACTTACTACATACTCTCCTATTCAAGTGTGTATCCACTTACCTATTCTAGAGTCTAGAATTTAGTCAGGAGCCTCTCAAGTAGTTTTTGATAAAATAATTAGGCTAGCACCTTTGGAAAGTATCATCATACAGAGTCCTAGCTGGAAATGCCTGGCACACCAAGCTGGGAGTTTTGTGATAGTTTTAAATAAGGGACTATTTACAGAGGTGGGAGCAGGTTAAAGGAACCAGCATGGAATGTTGCAGCACCCAAGGGCCAGCACCAGCAGGAATTCCAGGATCCAAGTGACAAGAAAGCAAAGTGTTGGGAGCTTGGCCAACCAGAAGATGTTATAATTGTAGAAGAACACACGTTAACAAATCTGTGTAGAATCAGGGAGGAGAGCGGAAGAATATCTTCTCCTGATCTCCCATCTTCTACCAGCTCCCCCAAAGGGCTGAATTCAGCCAGAAGTCAGAAGGTAAGAGAGCCTGCAGGGTAAAGTGTTCAGAAGTCATCTTCCAGAGAGCAGAAAAGAGCAGATAATGGACAGGGATGGTTAAGACAGGCAAAGAAGAATAACTAGGTTAGGCAGTTTCTTTAAAATTAATTTGGAAGAGGAAGAGTGTGGATGCAATCTTAACTGGCAGAAATATTTGTACCGCCTTGACCTTGTTTAGAACAGTGATAACAAACATATCTGGATAAATCCATCCTGTCTCAATGAACCAGCCCCAGGTTCCCTCTGATTTCCCACTCAGGTACTTCTCCTTCTCAATCCAGCACACAAGGAAGGTGTCATGTATAATAACAATAGAACTAAAAAAATCAGTGCTGTAATAAGCAGCATATCTGTCAGCCTCAGTTTGGCTAATACGTTATGGGCCAAGTCATCATGGTTGTTCCCTAAGATGCATGGGACAGGTGTCCATGGAGGAAAGTGAAGGACAGTAATTAAGGAAAATAAAGCTACAGTCAGGTGAATGAAGGTGAGAATAGTCAGAAATTCAAATACCCAACTCAATTCTTTTGGGAATGGATAAATTAAATTACCACCTATGTGGTAAGAATACTCTCAGAGGAAAATAACTGATTTTTTTTTTTTTTTTTACGAACGTGCAAAAGCAATTCAATGGAAGAAAAACTACCTTTTCAGCAAATGGTATGAGAGCAACTGAATAGTCATAAGCAAAAAAAAAAAAAAAAGAATTTTGACCAAGGTATGATCTCACACTTTACACAAAAATTAATTCAAAATGGATCACAAACTGAAATGTAAAACGGAAAACTATAAAACTTTTAGGAAAAATAGGAGAAAATCTTCAGGACCAAAGGTTAGGTAAAGAGTCTGTAGATGAGACACCAAAAGCAAAATCAATGAAAGGAAAAATTGAAAAATTGAATCTCATTAAAACTTGAAATGTTTCCTCTGAGAAGTCTTTCTCTATTAAGAAGATAAGAATACAAGCTATAGACTGAGAAAATATTTGCAAACCACATATTTGACAAAGGACTAATATGTAGAATATATAAGGAATTCTCAAAAGTCAACAATAAAAAATAAACAATGCCAAAATACAAAATAGTGACAATATCAAATGCTAGTGAGGTTGTGGAGAAACTAGATTACTCATACATTTATGATGGGAAAGTAAAATGGTACAGCCACTCTGGAAAGCAGTTTGATAGTCTCTTAGAAAATATGCAACTACCATTTTTTAAAAAGTGAGGAATTTTTATTGCTGTTGCTATTTCATCTTTATACTGGTTCATGAAATATAGCAGAATATCCAATTGTTACAATGCTGATGCAATAAATCCATTATTATACAAAGATACTCTTTCAATAATCTGTACCCAGATGGTAAAATGTATGAAGTTCATTTTCTAACTCTGTGAATATTTTATTTTGTTTAATATGTAAAATCTATTTCATGAGAGGATTATAATTTAGAATTCAGGCTCCTGTCCCTTGATATCAAATTAAACAACTGCATTACACACAAAAGAAAATCAGAATAGAAGAACCAATGACACACCAATTGTCCTGTAAAATCATTTTATTTTCTGTGACATAAACATCTTTCTCAAGCAATGTTACTAGAACAACCTCTTTATGGGGTTTTATAATTTGGAGTAAATATATTTTTTAAAAACTTATCTCTATTATATAGAGTTGAATAAAAAATGATTTATAGGCTATACTTTTCAGGAAGGAGTTACTAGACTATATTCCTGTTGAAGAAACTTTCCTATTTAAATCTATGATATGGAATGGAAAGATATGGTTAATAAGTCTTCTGATCAAAAAGCTTGAGACCATCATAGGAATGTTTAGTCTCCTCCACAGAGAGACACCAGGATTTTTTCATAATCTCCCTTGGTTGCATCCTGTTGATAAAAAATAAAGTATACTTAATGCTACCTGAAACCATAATCAAGAGAGGTATTTTTAAATTGTAGAATAATTACTGTATTAGACTTAACAGTTGTAGAACATACATCACAGTACATCTATTTTCTAGGATCTTGGATAAGAATATCACTTATTTAATTAAATAATATAATGCATATAGAAGATAACTGATATTTTAATTATTATATGAAAAGCAATAGCTTTCAAAATTCAGATTGCAAACTTCTCTGAATTGATCATGTTATATATTAGAGCCATTATTTTCCAAGAATGAAATACCACAGAGAATTAAGTATAACACAATATAATTTCGTATCACCTCTGACTTGCTCAACCAGAGTGAAAGTTATAAGCCCATGATATTCTCACTTTTTCTTGGTAGATTTTAGTTATCCAATATAAATGCCAAATTGAGTTTAAACAGTCACTTATCTTTCATTAAGTTCAAAACCCCTTGACTTGTCTTTTTTTACTTCTTAACTTGAGCATGTATTTTATATATTTCACATATGACAAAATTAAGGAAAAAGTTAGAATAAAAAGTTTCAAATCCTCTGATCAATATTCGTTGATCATAAATCATTATATAAATCATTCTATCTTTCTACTAAAATATTTTGATTGCTAAATGTATGTATGGGAAACTGTTTCCATGACCACTGAAAAATTTGCAGAGTCTTTCATTATAGAACTCACTAGTAGATTTTACCAGTGAAAGTTCAGTTTACTTTAAATTATGTATCTTTTTAAAAAATTTTTATATTTTGGCTGTACCACATGGCATGCAGGATCTTAGTTGCCTGACCAGGGATCAAACCCACACCCCCTGCAGTAGAAGTGCAGAGTCTTAACCACTGGACCGCCAGGGAAGTCCCTGTATCTTAATATAAGAAATTAATCTTACATATGAAATTTAAGTCAGCCTTTCTCTTTGAAGAAGTTGTGAAAGTATTGTCATTTGTGGGGTTAGCATTATGAAAATCACAACATACCAGGATGGCTTGGCAGAGAGAGATGCCATACAACTTCTGATAGCATGCTTTGATGTCATTCATGTCGATTTCAGAACGGGAAACCATAATCCTGATCAGTGTCTTGTGACGAGCTCCAATACCCTGTCCAAAACAAATGATGCTAAGTGTCCCTCATGTTCGGAGCATATACTCTTAATAAGGCAGGATATGGGTTTGAATGGGAAGCTCTTTTGCTCACCTATATAGTTTCTATGGAGAAACCATCACCACATTAAAATACACACACACACTTTACACAAGTGGTAATAAAATGACACAAACCAAACTGTGATATCAGCAGCATATATAAGAGCTTTCATAACCTCCTAATTGGTCTTCTACCACCCAGTCTTTCCTCTGTCTAAACTATTCAATAATTACAAATGAAGTAAACTTTCTAAATTATAAATCTGATCTTCCCATTCATCTATTTAAAACCCTTCAATGGCCTTCTGCTGCTTTTAGGATGAAAACCAATCATTTTATCTGGGCTTACAACGCCCTGCCTAATTCTACAACTTCTTCCACCATGCACCATCACTCTAATTATGTTTACTATCCTGAAAGAGACATGATATCTCCTCCTCCTGGACCAGTCTTGCTTTATCCCTTCATCTCATCCACTTCTGCTCTCCTCTGGCTAATTCCTTTTCAAATATCAGGTCTTAGTTTAGCTGACAGCAAGGCTGCATTGATTTCCAAAGTCTGGGGCACAGGCCCCTCTTCTGCTCTTTTACAATACTAGGTATTCATTGTTACCCATCTAATTACCTCACTAGATAACAGCAGGCATGGGGTCAGGGACTGTACTGCCTACTATTGATACCTAGTAGCACAATGCCTATCACTTCATAGGGACTCTTTCCTATTAATTGAATAGTTGATCGCTCTCTGAAGACTTCCTTATTTTGGAGTGACAAAGGAAAAAAAAGACAATTTCATAACTTGTCACAATACAAGCATGGAGGTGACATCTATATAATAAGATGCATGCTAAACGATAAAGTTAAAGTGAAGTGGTTAAGGTATCTCAAATACATCTTAATAACACCTTCCACTTCAGTGATCTTAGAACAAAATTTAAAAACCTTAGAATGACATATAAAGCAATGGCATGGAAGAATAATAAAAAAGATAAATGAAGCTTAGAAAGGGGGAGATTGTGCAACTTACAACTTTAACAGAAGTAGGTTACTAAAATCATACATTAAAAGAGGAAGTATATCACCCTTCCTCTGCTGACTGAAGTTTTATTTAAATCATGAGTAATCTACAAATTGCATTCAAGTTCACCTTACTATCTTACCTATAAAAGAACACAACAAATCTAACAGAGAATTTTATTCTAATAAGGAAGTATATTACCTCTTGCATTGGATGGAAAAGTAATTCTTTTTAATGGAAAGATATTAAAATAAGTGTAATTTTCAAACAATATGAGGTTTTCTGTTCTTCTTTCCATACACCATAATTTTTTTTTCCCTAAGCAAATCACATATGTCGAAAGTTACCTTCATGGCCTGATGAAGCTTCTCAGCAAAGAAAATTGATTTGCTTGTGACACACTTCACTGCAAGAGAGGTATATTTTAGTTGACATATTTACCACCAAAAAAAGAAAGATGCATGTGACAGAAACAAGAATACAGAGTTTTGCAAGTAAGATTCTATTCTCCATCCCTGTTCCTTACACCTCCTACCAATATGGGATATTTGGCTTATAAGAAGCTATTCTCTAGATGGTGACTTTGAATATTCTGTCCTCTGACAGCATCACTTTTTTCCTATTATCTTAAATCTACCCAATAGCAACTTCAGTATTTCATGCTATCTTGAGTATACTCTTCATGGAAACAGGGAAGCTAGTAGGTGTTAAAGGTCATGCTGGCATGGAAGAAATAGTTTTTCATGTTGTAATAAGAAAAAAATTTTAAGTGGAACAGGACAGTCTTAAAATATAAGGCAGCTGCCAAATACTATAAAATACTAACAGATGTGTCAATTAGTATGATTCTCTACCTTGATACTCAAAGTGTGGTCTATGGACCAAAAGAATTGGCATCAACTAAGAGCTTGTTAGAAATGCAGAATCCAGGCCCCACCCCAGACCTACTGAATTAGAATCTGCATTTTAACAAGATTCCCAAGGGATTCATGCGCACATTAATGTTTGAGAAGCACTGCTTTAAAATGCAGGTTTCCAAACCTTGACTGGTCATCTGAACAAAATGGGAAACCTTTAAAATCCTTTTCTTCTGAAGACCTTTTCAGAAGCCACCAGAGACCTACTGAATCAAATCCTTTGGACTTGCCCAAGATTACTCAATTAGCAAGTGACAGACCAGAATGTGGATCTGCATTTATTTAATTCCAAATCCTACGCTCTTAATGACCATTTTGACTTTCCTTTGTGCCATGCCCAGCCTGGTGTATTGCATGGTAGTATAAGTAGGTGCTCAGTAAGTATTGTCAACCTGCCCATCTTTTTAAAAAAGGAAATAATATCTGTTATTACTAACAAGGCCATTGTATAACTTTAGCTAAATATTTATTGCCGTTATCTTACATGTTGCCTCTATTTGAAATATAAATTACATCTGCGTTTTTGTTTTGTTTTGTTATATTTTGTTTTGTAAATTATGGGACAGCATTGACAATGCAATTTCAAGTTAGAAAACTCTTCCTCCTCCAGGACTACATACCAATAACTGTGAGGCATTTCTCGATGTCACCTTTCAACTCCAGGTCCAGAACTTTGCTCATGTCATGCTTGCTGTACTTGGAGTACTTCTGAAACACTGAATATTAAATTTAAACTAAGAGATGTACAAAATATCCTATTCTTTAGCAAACTTGAGCAAAATCAGGGCAACTGAGTCAAAGTATTCCTTAGGAGGACTGAACTTCAAAAAACACATTTTAAAGCTAATTATTCAACTGAGCATATTTTGGATACATCATTTTCTCTGAGGAATGTAACTTACATGGTTATTTTGGTGCTTCTGTATATTTTGGGGAAATTTTTGCAAATATTGACATTTATTAGAAGTGGCATGTGATTGACAGCCATAACACTACATCAGAGATAAGTGTCATAACAAATGGATCTTTCCTTATATAAAGATCTGTGTAGTAGATTTCTCTTAATTTTAACATTAGAAATCGGAGTGCTGTTATACAAATAATAAACTTTAGGTAATCATCATGACCTTCCCTTTGCCTTGACTTCCAGAAGTCAAGAGCTAAATCTTGTGATCAAAGGCAAGAACTCTTTTTTTGGTTTTTGTTTCTGCCGCATCTAGATACTCTTTTCTTCAATTAGCCATGAGTTTTTTTTTGTTTTTCTTCATTGCAATTTCATTTGTTCTGTTGTATGTGTATATGTTGTCAGACGTATTCCAAATATTTTAGGGAAAGGAAATAGTAAAAATAACAAACTAATGTTCTACATGCCAAAGTCATAAAATGTGTTTCAAATACTATAAAATGGTGGTGGTACAAAGCTGGACAAATGCACAAATAGCAAGAAGGAGTCAGGAACACTGCATCCATTTGGTATCAGAGTGACAATGATTAAGATTTCTCTCTTTCCTTTCTCTTACTTGTCCTAAAAAAAACCCCTGCATCTTCTATAAACAATCCCAGGAAACATTTGTTTTCTTCTTACCTCTGCAAAGATGGGGATAGCTTCTGGTGGTAAGAATGGTGATAAATACATTAACATCTGTCCCTTTTCTTCTTTCTCCTGCTTCATATAAGGCCTGTCAAGAAACACAAAAACAAACACTTGACTATCTGCTGACTTGCTATCTGCACAAGAACGTTAGATCTCTTCAAAGATTTTGGAGGCAGTAGCTGCTTTGTGTCCAATACAATCAGAGTAGGCAATGCTAAGATTATAAGTTCCTTAAAGATGGGAACCCTATTTTGTCAAGTATTTTCCACAGTATCTCTCAAGGCGCCTTGCGAACCCTAGAGACTGAATATATGTTTGCAGAATAAATGTTTGTTAAATTAAATTGCTTTAAGATTGCACTCTGTATCAAGGCAACTCCAAGGGACTGTCTAATTTTTAATTTTATTTTTAATTGTTCAAAGTAGTTTTCAGCAAATGGTACTGGTAAGTCAATAATTCAACCATTACCTAGATCTTGAATTTTGATGTTAGAATTTCTGGATTCAAATTCTGACTGTGCCACTTAATAGCTCTGTAATCTTAGATAAATAGTTTCACCTTATTAAACTACAGATTTTCCTCTTTTGCAAATGAAAAAGATAATCCCTGCCTTATTGTCACAAACATGCTCTATTAACTTTGAAATGTTAATTACCATCCTCTTCCTGGGTCACACTAATCCATGTAGCTGCCATAAATATACATCTAAGAGCCTTGATAGCCTTAAAATGGAAAGCAAATTCAGAAATACCAGAAGCAAATAAGAGTAATTTCTTACTATGGGCAACTATTCAAATGCTAACTTTGGTTCTTTAGTATGATTGCACAATTTCTATTAAAATGGTCAAATTTCCAATGGTCATAAGAAGTTATTCTGGACTTTCCAAGCAAACATCTGACATATATGCATTCATTCAACAAAAGTTAATAAATGCTTATTATGTGCAGGATAATGTACTGGTACAGTGAGTGGAGGTGATCAAATAAGTTTCCATTCTTACTAACTCACTGTGATGAATTTGTAGAGAATACTATCCCATGAGGAAGGCATATGTAAATAATAGCTGTCTTTTTTTTTTTTTAACAAAAATTCCAGGCCCTAAAATGACACAGTTTTTCTAATGTTGCCAATGGATTGATGTATAAATAACAAGCAACCTTGCTGACACTATATATAACAATATGCTTGAAAGTATATAAATGTTATAATTTTAATGTCATTACAATATTACTTTTACAATATAAACTTACACCTCTAAACCAATGTTCACTGTTAAAAGAATATTAGATGTGCTTATTCTTTCCACTTTACTTTCTTATACCTGGTAAAATAAAAATTCTGTTTTCTCAACAAAACAATTCTTGGGAATAACAAATCAAATTCTCATTGTTCTCTCTCATTCCTCTCCAGCTTCATGAATAGTGCAATCTACTGAAAACATAAAGACCACATTTCCTCTCTTTGACCGCTTGAATGCAGGAAGGTAGGCATCTTTCAGGGAATGGACATTAGGTACCGTTGTCCTTTTGGAGGATCTCAGATCTGCTTTCACGTAGAGGCCCTCAAGTGGTACCTCACCTCAGGTAGGACCTATTTGAAGTAGGAAAGTGGATTCTAGGAGTATTTGTGAGTACTTGCTTACCCTGGCATCCGTATCAACCAAGTCGTCCTTTACGGCAAGCTCCTCACATCGGTCACCCTGAAAAATATCCCATTCTTTCGTTAAGTGGTTTTCTAGCATGTAATCACATGATTAACTTAATTCCCTTAAAATCAGATGAATAATATTCTTTGCGGGAAAAGGAATGAATTGCTCATTTCTAGAGAGACGAACTCTAAGATTTTACTTTTCATAAAAGAAGAGGCATTTCCTGAACTATTTGAGTTATACCTTAGCAAGGGAAAGCAAAGCCGTCTTATAATCTCCAGATGTGTCTGAGATGATGTCTTTAGCCAGATCTCTCTTCAGTTCTGAGAAATAAGAAAAGTATATTTTGTATTAAACTAGTGATAAGTAATGGTGATAATAATAATACCCGACATCTCTATATTGGCTCACAATTTGCAATGCCAAGTGTTCAATGACTTATGGGACACATTTCAAATATTATCATTTTTTAATAAAAATAGAGGAATCAGAGCAAGCAGAATTTTTGATCATCAAATTTATTTCCTATAAGGCAACTAAAACAATTTAGATAATACTGTGAAAAGCTATAGCCCTAAAGCTTTTGCTAACGAGAATAAATTGCATAGGTGTACATTATTAAATAACTAATTCTGAAATAAAATATACCAGAATTTAAGCAATGAGGTGAATAGAACAGTTATTTAAAAGAATAAACCAGAGGAACTTGCTTGAACACAGAGTATTTATTTACTTTAAAAATGATAAATATCTTATATGTAATATATTTTAGTTATGCATGTATATGTGTATGTATACCCGTCTACCTTAGATATAGATGTAAAACTTTTCTTTGTTAAACACCCATACTTAACTTGCAAAATAATGCCGTATTAGCAAAAAATTAACTGAATTTATAATTCACTAGAAGACAGAACAATTTAATAAGCTGTCATTGAACTATACGTTGGGAATAATTTATGGATATTTACCTTTGTAAACTATGTTTTATCAAAGAAAAAAACTAATAATAATGCCCCTCTTGATGGTTATCACTGATAAATGGATTTAAGATAAATATTGATAATGAGGTATGAATTGCAGAAAATGAGGTTAAAAGCTTCCTTATTCTGGTTCCTTTATTAGACTGCTGTGAAAATAATACACAAGGGCTATTGTATTCTCTATGTTTGGTATTAAAATCAAGCAGAAATATCCTCTGTGGTGCTACATGTTAAGCTGGGAAAACAAAAAAGCTGGGGGCTTAGGAAACTAGAAAAGGAAAATAGTAAAGACCCAGCACTGCCCAGGACCCACTTGCAGATACTCTTTATAGTGTTGAGCATACCACTGAAATGAGATGGTTCACTGAATAGATAACATGAGCCACTGCTGGTCTTTCATCCCCATGGATCTATCTGGACGTTGAGAGTAAGTGAGTCATTTATGCTCATAATGGTAAAGTTAGTTTCCATCAGAGAATTATAAGCACCAAGCTCTGTACTTTTTCAAGGACAAATGTTTGGGGTGTTTTGTTGTTGTTGCTGTTACCTTTTCAAAATGGAAGACAACAGGACATTTTTATGAAATAAACCTCAGAAAGATATGAAATGTTTTTAGGAAATTCTTTAAATTCAGTGCTTTGAATTGAGTTTTCCACTGCAATAATATGTGGCCATTTGTCCCAAAGGGACACTTTTTATTAAAGTGCAAACTTGATGAGGGCTGAGACAATTGTGTCCCTTATCTGCACCCCAGCAGCTCTAATGTGTCTGGTAACAGTATGTGCATGCGGTAGACATGTGATAAACAATGAAGAAATATGTTAATATGTAGTTTCCAAAGTCCCCATAATTAACATCCCCACTCAATTTTTTTTGAAGTATATCAGATTTCCTTTCCGACTAAGGCACTTGGGTTGTTGGACATTAAAACTTACCTTCTCTATAGACTCTGTTAATTTCTCTGATTTCTGTGTTAGTTCTTGATGCCAAAATTTCATTCAGAGTGTCTTCATCAGTTCCAAAGCACTGAATTGAAAAAGAAGAATAAAAGAAATGTAGAAAAATCTTCATTCAAGAATATCAACTAGTTTTTGTGTCCCAAAATTTGTTCGAATCTGACATTTAGTAAATTTCTCACAGTATTTAGTAAATATCCACAATATTTAATAATTACAATAAGGTCTATCTATTATAGTGCTCTAAAAACAAAATGGGTTTAAAGCCAATATTTTGGGCAAATACGTAAAAAGAGAGATCTATGATATATAATAACATCATGAAGATAGTGGAAATAACATAGTTGTTAACACCAACATTTATTGATTCATTTATTTATTCATTCACTTATTCATTTTATAACCACTGATTGACGGCCCTGTACTAGTTGTTGAGAATACAGTAAGAGGCGTAAGTGGATCAGACATTCTCTTGAGGAAAGGAGTTTTGCTTAAATTAGATGATTTACCTTCATGGCAGCATGGAGCTCATCAGCATCAAAGCGGGCTGGAGTTTTCAACAGAGCCAAAGCAACTTCCTCAAGGTGACCTGTGAGGGCTTTCTTCAGAGCTTCATCCAGGGGCTATAACAAGGAGATGTTATAACCTTCTAGTAAATAACATGCAGGATGATACAGTAATGTGGTGTTACCTGATCTTTAGATAGTCTTACTGAGTCCTAAACCCAACCATTTTTTAGAGCTCCTTCCCTTTACATAGAAAAGGGTTCCTGATATTTAATATCTTAATCTTTTAGATCTAGAGTGATTAGAATGAAATTTACTGAATTCATTGATACTTTCTTAAAGGACAGGGTACTCAATCCTTTATACAGGGAAGAAATCACAAAGCTCAAAAGATAGGGGTTGTGTATTAACAGAAACAGTAGTAAGAATACTTTAAAAGTAATGTATTAATAACTTTTCCAACCATTGGGATTTGCACTGTTCAAATAAGCACTATAATCAGACATCAAATAGTTTTCTAACTGTACCTCCTTAAACAAATTACCCATTTTTTGTATAAAAATATAAAGCTTACTTTTAAAATAGAAGTATATGTATAAACTTTACATTCAGACATTAAACAGTTCAGTTTAAGTTTTAGCAGAAGACACATTTCAATCAGAACATATTTCTTATTGCCAATAGTAATCTTGATGTCTGTTATGTTCAAGTTAAAGGCTTGTCTCCAGTACGGAACACCACATGACATGTGCAAAGAATCAAGGTGACAAAACGATATATAAAACCAGGAAATTTGCTAGAATTGATTACATTGCAACCAAGAGGATAAATACGGTAATCTTAGTTGTAATGGAAGAACAGTGGTTAGAGACTGACAGAACTAGGCAACTGTGCTTCAAAATCTATATTTAAACATAAATATGACTGAAATTAATTATCTCAATTAACCACTCCAACCTACCTTTCCTTTTTCCTGGAGATAGGCTGCTTTGATCTGCTGACGCTGGGCATTGTTTCTCTTAGTTAGAATTTCAATGATGGTTGCTTCATCCACACCTGGAAATAAAGGGCCCCTAGACTTCTAAAATCAATTTTCTTCATCATCAATAACCGACATAAAATGGTTCATTATCAAGATCCTTCAAAGGAAGTTCTTAACAAAACTAAGAAGTACAAATTTTACCAGACTGGGATATGGATGCGATACTGCATATCAAATAGAAGCACTTGGGATGACATTCCATTCACTTGAATGAGAAAGGAGGAAGAAATTGTTCCTGGCCCTCAGTGGTGCAGTGTTTGTTTCCTAGTTCAAACCCTAAGTGTGAGCAGAGGTGTTGACTTCAGCATTGAGCCTGTTAGAAATGGGCTTTGTGAGCATATCTGTTGTAGAAGCAGATATTCTACCGATTTGACCAAAATTTCCCAAGTGCTGAGAAAGGAAATATATCTTCGTTGACAAGGAAATCTTTTTATCTTCAAAACAAAAGACTCTTTAAATTGCACATGTCTGTTTTTTAGTAGCCATTCTGAAATGTCTAGGAGGGGACTGTTTTGGGGAGACAGAATTACCTTTAGCTGTGATTGCTTTATGCAAGGCCTCGACATCTGAGCATGGATCAAAGCTAGGACAGGGGCTCACTGATGACCCAGGACCACCTTTGGATCCTTTCACAGCTTTCTGTGGATGAGAGAGAAATAAATTACTGTCCATTCACTTACATTAGTTTCTATTTTAATATTTAACTAAGTTATTTTATTGTCACTTGACTTACAATGTATTCCTGCTCTTCATTGTCAATAAACCAGGCCTGCTTGAGGAATTCAGTTACCATTGCCATTTTTGAAGGATCTGAAAAGAAAACAGGTCGATGCGTTTACAAACCACAAACCCACCACACATACACACCACTCCACTCCCTTACATACACAAGACATAGAGCAGCCTTGCCTTTACTTTCCAGGATTACTCTTAGGATCATCCTAAAATGCTAGATTTGGGTTTTTTTAACAGAGAGTCTACTGCCCTTGAACAGAAACCCATAGCCTCAGAAACGTAGCTCTTTCTCAGCATATTCAGCCCTCACCTTAGGGATCAGATGACTTCTATAAGTAAGCATATAGGCTGAAGAGAGGAGCTGGAGTTTCACTTCACTGCTCTAAATTTACAGACCACCCACTGTATGCCAAGCACTGAGGGCGCAAAAACATTGAAACATCCCTTGGCTCAAAGAACTTGAAGCCAGTGTGTGCTCTCCCTAAGAAAATTCAAAAGCTAAGAACAATTCTTAGAGGAAGTTCTTGGTGACCTGAGCCTCTCTTGCGAATAGTTGAGATTAGCAGAAAAGTTAAAGAGAACAAAACAGAGAGAAACTTGTCATATTTGGGAAGTTGAAAGAAGTTTACTAGAGCAAGAAATGTTAACAGAAGCCCCAATTTAAAAGTTTAAATATATTTCCAAAGGTTTGGATAACATTAATGGATTTTTTTAAAAAGAAAGTTATATTTCAGAAAGGTCATCCTGTATCATAGAGAATGGCTAGGAGATGAGCAAGAGGGAAGATTAGAGACCATTTAGTAAGTTGTGGGAGAATCTATGCAGGATTAATGAGGACTTGAACAAAAGTAATGGGTAGAGAAAGAGCATAATACTGACATTTATAAGGTAAAATAATCTATGACTAATCTGCGGGAGTGGATTCAGACTCAAAACTCTATAGAAAGATATTCAGGTGATATTTCTCCCCGAAATAATTCAGTTTTCTTTTCCATTCCGTGGTATAAAATTATTTCAGTGTCTGGAGTAATCACTACATTCACATTTCTTCCTATTTGAGCTGTCTAAATACTAGTCCTACATGTGTTTTTTTACCCAACATAAAAAACCCAGAAAAGGATTATTTTATAGCAGGTGCCTTGCTCTAACAGGATTCATTAGAGTGAAATTGCACCATGCATGCCCTCTTTTGGAAAACTCTATCTTAAAGAAAATTGCCTGACTTGCTGTCGTGGTTCAGCAATATTTTTATTTAATAAAACTGTATATTTTTAAAACCTGAAGTATGTTAAAAATTAATGCATTCTCTGAGTTATCTACAAAAGAAGCCATCAATGATCCTTTTTGTCTAGGGATTTTTTTTTAGGAGCTCAAGCTCCAGGTCTACACTGATCTATCTCTCCATACCCTTATGTTTATTTCTCTGGAGACAGCTATCATGAGTACATCTGAAGGAGGTTGGAAGGATAATCTTGGCAGTTTTTTGTTTTTTTTTTAAAATTTTATAGCTACTTTATTTATTTATTTATTTATTTATTTATTTTTGGCTGCGTTGGGTCTTCGGTTCGTGCGAGGGCTTTCTCTAGTTGCGGCAAGCGGGGACCACTCTTCATCGCGGTGCGCGGGCCTTTCACTATCACGGCCCCTCCCGTTGCGGGGCACAGGCTCCAGACGCGCAGGCTCAGTAGTTGTGGCTCACGGGCCCAGTTGCTCCGCGGCATGTGGGATCTTCCCAGACCAGGGCTCGAACCCGTGTCCCCTGTATTGGCAGGCAGATTCTCAACCACTGCGCCACCAGGGAAGCCCATCTTGGCAGTTTTAAATTCTTGCTATGAAGCTAAATGACTCATGAGGAGTAAAACCCATAACCTGATTCCTTAATGGCATGTTCAGACAAAGTATTTCAGTCCACACCTGCTGAAAAATGGCTGTAGTTGCAAGTAATGAGATTAAATAATAAGTAACGAGAGAAATAATATCCAAAGCAGAAACTATCTCCACTTAATTATCATGGGGATTGCTCAAATTACTGTTGTGTCATCTGTGAGAAGAACCAATATATTGTGCACTCAATCTCTTCCCCACAAGCAACTGATAAATTTAAAGTTATTTCCTGAGGTAAAGTCATGGTGTACAATTTTGCGCAAGGTTTTAGTTCCTATTTTACTATAATCTGGTGCAATTGCTGTTGGCACATGGAGTGCCATTTTCCTCTTAATTGGCATATCCAAAACTTCTTGCAATCTCTGGCAAGGTTTCAGGTATTTAAAATGTCCATTTCTATCATCACATCCATGCCCTTTATGAAGTAGAATCCTCAAAATGAGTGATATGATCGGTCACTTAGCAAAGTACTTTTCCCTCAAGTATAGAAATATGTGTTCCAATATTTCCACTCTTTTCAATTAGAAAAGAAAAACTTCAGAAGAGATCAAAGAAGAGATTAAGGATCTTGTCAAAGGTAATTTAAAAAATGAGCCTCACAACTTCAAAATAAATTTTATGGAAACTTTACTTCACAATTTTTTCACTTAAAAATGCTTACATAATGCATCAATTTCTTAAAAAAAAACTTGAGAAAGCCTAGAAAATGATATTGCTCTATTAATTACTTAATACAAAATAACAAAAACAAAGGGGTTGAATAATTTGTTTGACACAATAGTATCCATAGAGGAGACAGCTTTGTGACATATCCTCTGTGTTCCTCGATTTTAGTCTGAAGCCATTTGGATGGCCTGAAGGTATGATCTGGAATATGGTCAAGCAACCTGAATAGAACCTACTCAGGAAAGCAATTAGAGGAAAATGGAATCTCAATTCAGCCAAATAAGATCCACTAGCTCTCAGCAAAGCTTAAAGACACAAGGATTGTGGCAGGATGTACAAACCCTCAAGGAAATAGTTTCGATCACGTACTGCTAGTTAAGTGCTCAAACGCAGCTGCATGTTTTAACAGAACCTTGAATAGTTGCAACACACCTTACAAATACCACAGCAAAAATATTTTGCTCAGATTGTATTGCTAAACCATTCTGTGTGTTCAATACCTAACCTCTGCATGAAAACCAGCATTTTGTACTTGATTAAACCCATTCAGTAATTTGAAGGTAAGATTTCTTACCTATAAATAAATCACAAACATGCAAACATGTTTTATAGATTGCCACATGCTATACAAATATTTGTCATATATTTTTACTATTCAGAGAATGATCTAGTCTATGAAGTAGAATTGCACAGTAAAAAAAAAAAAATTTAATAACCCTCTGAGTTCACAACAGGTTTTATTTTTTCCATCTTTCTTTTTAGTTGCAATGTTTAGAACATGTACTAGGTACTTAAGAGCTTATTTTATTAATTTTCCTTGGCTCAATATATATTTAATCTGGCTACCAATGAGCTCTGAAACCAAGTTTATCTCAGTCCTTAACATCATCTAATTTGAAGATGAAATTGACCATTTATACATAGGCTGACCTATATGGAAATTAATAATATTCCAGAGTTCTTCTAATTAATCATCTGTGAACATGCACTGCCTACCAATCTCATTCATCTATGAAAAAATGGGTAACTTTTTAGGGATTAACATTTTTTTTATGTGTCGTAAGAGAGCTCTCTTCCTCTCATTCAGCAAGAAATTAAAGAAGGTAAATATGCATAAGAAGATGTTAGACAGAGAAGGAGCCATGCTTACTAAATGTAAGAGAAAGGGATTCCAGAAATGGTACATTAGCAATTGTACCAACTGGACAGTTTGAGAAAACAAAGGCTTATTGTATGAAAGTTAATTTCCTGATTTTTTTAAACTGCACTATGGTTGAAGTATCTAGAGACATAGGGACATCATAGCTGCAGTGTTCTTTCAAATGATACAGAAAAAAATAACTATATAGAGAGGGTGGAAGGGGGAAAGGGAAGAATTAATGATAAAGCAAATGTGGTGAAAGGTTAACACTTGGGGAACCTGGGTAATAAGTATATGGTGATTCTGCGCAGTATTCTTGCAACTCTTCTGAAGGTTTGAAATTATTACAGAAGAACAGTTTTCAATAACTTTAAAAACCACAATTTCTATCTCTGTCAGCTTCATGAAAGGCTACTTCCAGAATTTCTGACAGAGGAAACTGAGTTTTGTGGTCTATCATGCCTTCCTCGAGACAAGTGAGAAAGATCAGAGTTCTGCAAAGACAGCAGCAGAAATTTGATCCTCGCAGAGGACAACATCATTATTCCCATTTTCTACCTGGGTAAACAAAGTGTAATTTCTTCTGGCAGTTTTCTAGATACTAGTGGCAAGCATCAAGGCATACATAAATCCATGCCTTCTGAGTCCAAAATATTGTATACGCTTTTAAACTAGTGACCAAAAAGACGATGACAAGATCAATGTTATTTTTAATAGCTTACACTTAAGAATCAAATTCATTCACAGTTAACCCATGGAGACTGTGGCAGGTTTCACCCCGGCCCGAGGGAGTTTATTTGTCAGTGCTTTGGCTTGTGCATAGTTTTTTCCCTCGAATATATGTTTCACAAGTCTTTCCCACACCTACTCGTTTGAGAAAACGCAATTAGTCTGTACAACGGCATGACTTACGAAGAGCCACTTAATGAAAGGTAGTCTCATGAATGTTTTGCTTCTAGACTTTTGAGTAGGGTGTTCCCTTTGCCTGGAATTCTGTTTCAAACTCCATGTCCAATTCCCTTTGCCTAAATGATGCTTCTTGGTGAGGACTCAGCCTACACATCATGACATCCTCCAAGAGGCCTTCCTTGGTCCAGCACTGAGGTGAGTGACCGACCTTCTGTGTGCTCCCAAAGCATCCTGCCTTTACTCCTACACTTGTCCCTATTGTTCTGCATTATCACTTTCTATTTACTTATCTATATTTATAGCAGCATTCCTTGGGGGCAGTGATAACCTACCATTCATTATGAACCTCTAATCCCTGGCAGAATGCTTTGTACTTAGTATGCTAATAAGCATTATTGAATGAACAAATATTGTATCAGTGCTAATTATTCAGGAAAAATATCTATACTAATTTAACAAATATTTTCTATCCACAACTATAGGATGTAAAAATAAGAACTGAGGAGTTCTGAGCCCTACTTTGACTCTCTTTAGCTGGCTGTTTGCCCTCAAGAAAACATTTAACTTCTCGGCAGTGGGGGAGAGGGTCTCCATTTATAAAAATAAGAGTGTTGAAATACACAGTAGCTAAGATTCATTATAGCTCTGAAGTGCCAGTCTTAAATTTCACCTCAAGCAGATGGAGGTGGAGAAAATTAGCATAATGAATGAAGGTATTATATAAATTGTATCTGTTCTGATCTTTCTGATAAAAATCTCTCCCATTTTAAGGAAAGAGGAAATCATTTACTGAAAAAACAGCTTTTGGTTTATCACTGAAAAATAATAGGTCCATGGTTTTAAATATGTCATCAATTAATGGGTCTAGAGAGGATTAAGAACCAGCTCAGCAAGCTAACATCAATAGAAAACAATCTTTGCAGATCTTTTGACTGAAAAAGTATTTATTAACCATGAAACTCTAGCTGGTTTCTTAATAATATTATTATTAACAGTTTTGTCAACATCCATCAAATGTCAGATATCTGCCAGATGTGGTTGAGCCTGGGGCTATAGGGTGGTTAACATAACTTCTGGAGAAGAGGCCATTTGGAAATTATGAAACCAGCATTTTACCACATTTGAATCGTTTTGCAATGTGCCTACCAAAATACATTCCTGCAAGCAGGGGAGAATATTACTTTTTCAAGGTCTATACATAATTTTAGACACAAACAAGGCAAGAAAAAGCACACCTTTTTTCATTAACTAGCACTAAAAATCATATGTTACGTCATTTAACTTAACATTCGGAATGAGCTAAGAAAAAATTCTTGAAGGAACATGTGTAATAAACAATAGCCAAATATATGGTTAGGATTCAAAATCTCTCACTTTTGCACATATATCCAACACCAGTAAAAACTCTACTTTAGATATGCTTTTTGCTTTCCTAAGGAGTTTTATGGCCATTAGCTCACAGCAATCAAGATGCTACTAAGTGGAATATTTTTAGAGGGCCGTACAGGCGTTCCCAAGAGATAACTTATCTGACACCACCCGGGAAATACTTCCTTTCCCCTTAGGTTTTCAAATCAGCACTTGAAAAGCCTGTCTATGACACAGAGACCACAGGAAAAAGAATGTGCCCACACCCTCTCTAAATGAAAGGACTAATAAGTGGATCCTCTTATTTATCTACACTGCATGAGTGAACATAACGTTAATTTCAAAATGTTGATTACAAAAGGCATAATTGTCACTATGAGGTCTGAATCTATTTTTTTTGTTTTGTTTTGTTTTACAAAAGAAAAAATAAATTATTTAAGTCCTGCTATTTTGAGATAGATCCCTGAAACCTATGTCTGGGGTCTTCTGGCCTGGCTCCCCACAAACACCCACCATCCATCATGATTTCCACGTAAAGCTTACACAGCTCTTGGAGACTCATAACTTGTAGGAAAAAACACATTCTTTCCTTCTTTTCCATGGTAACTCACCAACAGTACAATAAGCCAGTATTAAGCAAAGTTTCCTTGTTTTTAAAATTGTATTTCTTAACTAAGTAAAAATAAAACATTGCAATTTGTGATTCCTAAAATATAAATAGCCAGTGTAATTTTACAGAAAGATTTATCAAAGGTGTAAGTGCAGCTAGCCATAAATTACACAGAAGTAACATTAAACACTGTAATGGGAAAAGTTTTCAGAACAGCCAAAACTACCTAAAAGTAAAACCAAGACTTACCTTTTTTTTTCCGCCTCTGTCCAAAGACCTAAAGAGAGATTCTTCTCTGAATGGCTCACGCTGGAAGTGGAAACTTGGGCTTCTGATTTTATAGAATTTGAAAGGAGGCCACACCTAGCAACCAGAAGTTAGTAACGGGCTGCCTTTTGTTTGAAATACTGGGTTCAGTCTTGCTCAAAACAAAGTGAAGCAAGTCTTGCAAAATTACTCACTAAACCAACTCAGAGCTGACGGCACAAAGGAAAAAAAACGGAAGTACAGATATTTTTCCCTCTTTAGTTTGCACTGTTTTTTTTACAGGGGAGTAGAATGCAAGAGATTTTCAAGTATGCAGTACTATCCGCCTCAATCCTGATACCAATGATTGGCATACTTTTTTAGTCAAATGAATTGTGAAATGAAAAATCATAAACTTTAAAACAAAATAAAACCCCCTTTGGTTAAGTCCCAGCTTCATCACTAATTACTATGTGATCTTGGGGACATATTTAACTTCCCTGAATTTGTTTCAACTTTTGTGAAATAGGGATAATATTTTCTAGGCTGCCTACTTACTAGAATTCTTATGACAATAAGAAATAATAATTAAGAAATTAAGAAATAATAGGGACTTCCCTAGTGGTACAGTGGTTAAGAATCATCCTGCCAATGCAGGGACACGGGTTCGAGCCCTGGTCCGGGAAGATCCCACATGCCACGGAGCAACTAAGATCCTGTGCCACAACTACTGAGCCTGCACTCTAGAGCCCGCGAGCCACAACTACTGAAGCCCACACGCCCTAGAGCCCATGCTCCACAACAAGAGAAGCCACCGCAATGAGAAGCCCGTGCACCGCAACAAAGAGTAGCCCCACTCGCTGCAACTAGAGAAAGCCTGCACGCTAGTATTTTGTTGAGGATTTTTGCATCTATATTCATCAGTGATATTGGTCTGTAATTTTCTTTTTTGTAGTATCTTTGCCTGGTTTTGGTATCAGGGTGATGGTGGCCTCATAGAATGAGTTTGAGAGTTTTCCTTCCTCTGCAATTTCTTGGAAGAGTTTGAGAAGGATGGGTGTTAGCTCTTCTCTAATTGTTTGATAGAATTCACCTGTGAAGCCATCTGGTCCTGGACTTTTGTTTGTTGGAAGACTTTTAATCACAGTTTCAATTTCATTACTTGTGATTGGTCTGTTCATAATTTCTGTTTCTTCCTGGTTCAGTCTTGGAAGGTTATACCTTTCTAAGAATTTGTCCATTTCTTCCAGGTTGTCCATTTTATTGGCATAGAGTTGCTTGTAGTAGTCTCTTAGGATGCTTTGTATTTCTGCAGTGTCTGTTGTAACTTCTCCTTTTTCATTTCTAGTTTTATTGATTTGAGTCCTCTCCCTCTTTTTCTTGATGAGTCTGGCTAATGGTATATCAATTTTGTTTATCTTCTCAAAGAACCTGCTTTTAGTTTTACTGATATTTGCTATTGTTTCTATTTTATTTATTTCTGCTCTGATCTTTATGGTTTCTTTCCTTCTGCTAACTTTGGGTTTTGTTTGTTCTTCTTTCTCTAATTGCTTTAGGTGTAAGGTTAGATTGTTTACTTGAGATTTTTCTTGTTTCTTGAGGTAGGCTTGTATAGCTATAAACTTCCCTCTTAGAACTGCTTTTGCTGCGTCCCATAGGTTTTGGATCGTCGTGTTTTCATTGTCATTTGTCTGTAGGTGTTTTTTGATTTCCTCTTTGATTTCTTCAGTGATCTCTTGGTTATTTAGCAACGTATTGTTTAGCTTCCATGTGTTTGTGTTTTTTACGTTTTTTTCCCTGTAATTCATTTCTAATCTCATAGCATTGTGGTCAGAAAAGATGCTTGATATGATTTCAATTTTCTTAAATTTACTGAGGCTTGATTTGTGACCCAAGATGTGATCTATCCTGGAGAATGTTCCATGTGCACCTGAGAAGAAAGTGTAATCTGTTGTTTTTGGATGGAATGTCCTATAAATATCAATTAAATCTATCTGGTCTATTGTGCCATTTAAAGCTTCTGTTTCCTTATTTATTCTCATTTTGGGTGATCTGTCCATTGGTGTAAGTGAGGTGTTAAAGTCCCCCACTATTATTGTGTTACTGTCAATTTCCTCTTTTAGAGCTGTTAGCAGTTGCTTTATGTACTGAGGTGCTCCTATGTTGGGTGCATATATATTTATAATTGTTATATCTACTTCTTGGATTGATCCCTTGATCATTATGTAGTGTCCTTCCTTGTCTCTTGTAACATTCTTTATTTTAAAGTCTATTTTATCTGATATGAGTATAGCTACTCCAGCTTTCTTTTGATTTCCATTTGCATGGAATATCTTTTTCCATCCCCTCACTTTCAGTCTGAATGTGTCCCTAGGTCTGAAGTGGGTCTCTTGTAGACAGCATATATATGGGTCTTGTTTTTGTATCCATTCAGCCAGCCTGTGTCTTTTGGTTGGCACATTTAATCCATTCACATTTAAGGTAATTATCGATATGTATGTTCCTGTTACCATTTTCTTAATTGTTTTGGGTTTGTTTTTGTAGGTCCTTTTCTTCTCTTGTGTTTCCCACTTAGAGAAGTTGCTTTAGCATTTGTTGTAGAGCTGGTTTGGTGGTGCTGAATTCTCTTAGCTTTTGCTTGTCTGTAAAGCTTTTGATTTCTCCATCGAATCTGAATGGGATCCTTGTTGGGTAGAGTAATCTTGGTTGTAGGTTCTTCCCTTTCATCACTTTAAGTATATCATGCCACTCCCTTCTGGCTTGTAGAGTTTCTGCTGAGAAATCAGCTGTTAACCTTATGGGAGTTCCCTTGTATGTTATTTTTCATTTTTCCCTTGCTGCTTTCAATAATTTTTCTTTGTCTTTAATTTTTGCCAATTTGATTACTATGTGTCTCGGCATGTTTCCCCTTGGGTTTATCCTGTATGGGACTCTCTGTGCTTCCTGGGCTTGGGTGGCTATTTCCTTTCCCATGTTAGGGAAGTTTTTGACTACAGTCTCTTCAAATATTTTCTCAGGTCCTTTCTCTCTCTCTTCTCCTTCTGGGACCCCTATAATGCGAATGTTGCTGCGTTTAATGTTGTCCCAGAGGTCTCTTAGGCTGTCTTCATTTCTTTTCATTCTTTTTTCTTTATTCTGTTCCACAGCAGTGAATTCCATCATTCTGTCTTCCAGGTCACTTATCCGTTCTTCTGCCTCAGTTATTCTGCTATTGATTCCTTCTACTGTAGTTTTCATTTCAGTTATTGTATTGTTCATCTTTGTTTGTTTGTTCTTTAACTCTTCTAGGTCTTTGTTAAACATTTCTTGCATCTTCTCAATCTTTGCCTCCATTCTTTTTCCAAGGTCCTGGATCATCTTCACTATCATTATTCTGAATTCTTTTTCTGGAAGGCTGCCTATCTCCACTTCATTTAGTTGTTTTTCTGTCGTTTTATCTTGTTCCTTCATCTGGTACATAGACCTCTGCCTTTTCATCTTGTCTATCTTTCTGTGAATGTGGTTTTCATTCCACAGGCTGCAGGACTGTAGTTCTTCTTGCTTCTGCTGTCTGACCTCTGTTGGATGAGGCTATCTAAGAGGCTCATGCAAGTTTCCTGATGGGAGGGACTGGTGGTGGGTAGAGCTGGGTGTCGCTCTGGTGGGCAGAGCTCAGTAAAACTTTAATCCGCTTGACTGTTGATGGGTGGGGCTGGGTTCCCTTCCTGTTGGTTGTTTGGCCTGAGGCAACACAACACTGGAGCCTACCTGGGCTCTTTGGTGGGGCTAATGACAGACTCTGGGAGGATTCACGCCAAGGATTACTTCCCAAAACTTCTGCTGCCAGTGTCCTTGTCCCCAAGGTGAGCCACAGCCACACCCCTCCTCTGCAGGAGACCCTCCAACACTAGCAGGTAGGTCTGGTTCAGTCTCCCCTGGGGTCACTGCTCCTTCTCCTGGGTCCCAATGTGCACACTACTTTGTGTGTGCCCTCCAAGGGTGGAGTCTCTGTTTCCCCCAGTCCTGTCAAAGTCCTGCAATCAATTCCCACTAGGCTTCAGAGTCTGATTCTCTAGGAATTCCTCCTCCAGTTGCCAGACCCCCAGGTTGGGATGCCTGATGTGGGGCTCAGAACCTTCACTCCAGTGGGTGGACTTCTATGGTATAAGTGTTCTCCATCCTGTGAGTCACCCACCTGGCAATTATGGGATTTGATTTTACTGTGATTGCGCCCCTCTTACCATCTCATTGTGGCTCTCCTTTGTCTTTGGATGTGGGGTATCTTTTTTGGTGAGTTCCAGTGTCTTCCTGTCGATGATTGTCCAGAAGCTAGTTGTGATTCTGGAGTTCTCGCAAGAGGGAGTGAGAGCACCTCCTTCTACTCCGCCATCTTGGTTCCTCCTCCCCATGGACTTTTGAAGGAAAATAATTCCCTTAGTTTCTCGTAAGGGTCAAGCCAAAGTAAGACAATTTTTTTTTGTTTGTTTTGAAGGTCCAGACACATCTGGAGCAATATGTTTCAACTGTTAAATCAAAATCATTAGTGAATTAGGAAGTTTATTTACTATGTATTGACCAACAGTAAAAAAATAAAATAAAACAAAATAAAATAGAAAGGAGTAGAATAGAATGAAATGAACAATGAGGAAACTATCAGCATGTTTCACATATTATAAGGTAACTATTATTTTGTGAAACCTTGGCTTAGAGTGTTATGTGTGTGCATGTGTGTAGAGTGTATGGTGTAAAGATATAAATGTATTCCAACTGAATGTTGTATTTAAGGTCTCACAAAGACTGAAGGTGACTACTAAAGTGAATATACCCAAGCAAGGTAGCAAATATTGTGTGTACCTAATTATATAATGTAGAGAATGCAATTATATCATGAGTCATGTATACATATGAAAATCAAAGTATTGCTTGTATTATCAAAAAATTGAAAACTCAATTATCCATAATCAAGAAATGGATATGAAAGAGATATAATATGAATGAATTATATATATATATATATATATAGAGAGAGAGAGAGAGAGAGAGAGAGAGATGAAGGCATGAATACATCCTAAAAACCTAATGTTGTCCAAAAAGAGCAGTGGCAAAGGATAAGTATGATATCACTTAGGAAAAAATTTTAAACATCAAAACAAAAGTATATGTTGTAGAACTGTTTACATATGAAATAAAATTATAACAGCATGATTGAGAAGGATACTTACTAATCCAGATAAAGGTTAACCCTGAGGAGAAAGAAACGTAAGTGACATAGGGTATGCATTTTTCACCATACTTATATCTTTTTATTTATTTTTAAAAAAGCATTCTGAAGAAAGTAACATTTGTTAAACTCGAGTGTTAGATACAAAGGTGTTTTTATAGCCTTCTCTGTAACTTTCCATATGTTTAAAAATTTCAAAATTGTATGTGATAATGGAATCTGACATTGCGTCTGACATTTTTAGTCAAACTTATATTTATGAGATTCATCAGTATTATTGTGTACATTATTATTGTATGTATTATTGTCTTTTCACTATTCTCCTTGCTGTATGGCATTCCTTTGTAAAAATATATCACAATTTATTTATCCATTTTTCTCTAGTCAAATATTGGAATGTTTCTAATTTCTGGCTACTACAAACTGTGCTACTACAAACATTCTTATACATATCTTCTGGTACTTTTACTAGGTCATGGGGTTTGCATACATTCTACTTTAGTCAATACTGCCACACAGTTCTCCAAAGCTGTGGAAGTTACACTCCCAAACAGCAGTAAATGAAAAATCCAGTCTTTCCTTATCCTTGTCAATATTTGCTATTGCTTTTTTCTTTGTAACAATTCTGGTGTTATGAGTGGTATTACCTTGGAGTTTTAATTTGCTTTTCTTCAGTGACTAATGAGGTTGAACACCCTGTAACATATATGGTGAACATTGGATATGTTCTTTCTTAGACTCCAGTTCAAGTTTTTGGTCCATTTTTCTAATGGGTCATCTGCTTATTTCTCACTGATTTGTAGGAATTATTTATATATTCAAGTTCTTTACACAATGTTCACAGACAGGCAAAACTTATCTATTTTAGTTTTTTAAAAAATATTTTAAATTGAAATAAATTTACTTATACACACACACACACACACACACACACACACACCACCACATGCACAAAGTAATTGGTCTGACCTAAGAGGTGGTTGCAATTCTCAGTCCTGGGAGGAACACGAGAGCTTTGGGTCATCTAGACCATACAATGTGCTTGAATCTGCTCAGATGCCTCCATGTTAGCGTAGTCACCAAAGGGCATGACTTTCAGGGGCTGACTGCATAGGACATGAAAGAAGTCAGCACTAATTGCCATGGTCTCGTGGCCTTACTGCAGGTCCCCACTATTGACCTGGTCATCAGCAATTGAGATCATTGGAATGAAGAACAATGTGGTGCCCATTCTCATTTCACTAGATTTCCCAAAACCTTGCATTCTGGTGTGACCCAAGGATAAGAGAGAAAGTGCTAAACATGCACTGATATTAAATTTACTGCTAGTCTCAGGGTGTAAATTTTGAGGTAAAATTTAATCTAATTTATAACTTAAAGAAATATTATATTTCTCCTATCCTCATGTTGTAATTCCAATAGCTACCAAACAAAAAGAGCTAACATATTTGTACTAAGATATTATATCTCTGCCTCTCTACATTTTCTTTTCTGGGTGAGAAATCGTAGATAAAACAGAAACTCAAATTCAATGGTGGCTTAGTATCTATTACTGTGTGACTTAGGAAAATGAGTGAGTAATTTGGTGGGTCAATTCTTACACTCCTACCAGCAGGATCATGCTAGGATTAGTAACTTAATGTTTCACAAGTCTTTTTTAATCCTTGAATATGGTATCCCCATTCCTCTCAATATTAGCCTAACAAAAGAGAATAAGATGGTCACATTGGCTATTGTGACTAATTTTACCCCAATAAATTTTCAAGAAATCTGGGGGGAGAAAAATTAAGATTTGTGTTAAGGTCAAGAGGTCAAAGTCTGCCTTCTAGGTTCAAGGAGAGCAAAGGAGCTATTTAAATCCAAAGTTGTGGAATTTCGGGTTTCCTAATGCCAGCTTAATTACAAAACATTTTGTACACAAATTCTTCTATAACCTTTAGTAATTTGTGCTATCATAATGATTTTTCTTTTATTCAATATGTCAACCCACTTGCAGCAAAACTGTCTAATGGAAAAGAAAAATATATAAACTCATTGCATGACGATATTAGTTTGAGTAATAGATATTTATTCAAAAATCCAATTGGCAGGAACACTTATTCACTGCTGGTAGGAATACAAAATGGCACTGCCCTTTGGAAGATAGCCTGACAGTTTCTTACAAAATTAAACATAGTCTTAGGATACAATTCAGCGATCGCACTCCTAGATACTTACTCTAATGAGTTGAGAAAATTATTTTACCACAAAAATATGCACACGAATGATTGTAGCAGCTTTATTCATAATTGCCAAAAATTGATAGCAACCAAGATATCCTTTAAGAGCTGAGTGGATAAACTGACCATTATACAACCATACAATAGAATTTTACTCAACAATAAAAAGAAATGTGTTCTCAAACCAGGAAATGACATGGAGGAATCTAAAATGTGTATTGCTAAATTAAATAAGGCAGTATGAAAAGGCAGTATACCGTATGATTTCAACTATATGACATTCTGTAAAGGCAAACTCTAGAGAGTGCAAAAACATCAGTGGTTGCCAGGAGTTTGGGGGAAGGGTAAGAGAATGAGTAGGTGGAGTGCAGGGGATTTTTAGGGCAGGGAAATTTGTCTGTACTATCATAATGTTATATACAAGGTATTTTGCATTTGGCAAAATCCATAGAACTGTACAGCATGAAGAGTGAGCCCTAATGTAAACTCTGGCATTAGTTAATAATAATGTATCAATAGTGGTTCACCAGTTATAATAAATGTACCACACCAATGCAAGATATTAATAATAGAGGAAACTGAGGCCAGGGGAAGAGGGATTTTATGGGAACTCTCTATACTTTCTGCTCAATTTTTCAGTAAACCTTAAACTGCACTAAAAACTAAATTCTATTAATTAAAAAAAAAACTCAGTTGACTATATAACAATAGAGTCACATCCTTAAATTGAGTAATGATGTTATTTTTAACTTCTATTTGAACTCAATAGATTAAACAAGTAATTTAAAACAATTCTTCAAATGGGAACAATTAGAAAAACTGGATCCCCATTTCATACCATATGAAAAAATAATGTCCAGAGGGGTCTAAGATTTAAATGGAAGTAAATATATAAATAACATACATAATCTTTGGGTTGGCAAACTGTTATCTATGCATGGAAATCTAATATGATTAACAGAGAGAGATTTTTAATACACACACATAAAAATGCACATGTGGAAAAATATAAACAAAATCAGTAGGTTCTCACTAAAAGTTCAAATTTTGTTTTCATGTATTAACAAAAGACTGATATCTATATTATACCAGGAGCTCTTATAAGTTGTTGAGGAAAAAAGACAAGCAACCTGAAAAACAACAAAAATAAAGGGAAAATATGAATATTCAGAGAAGCAAATCCAAATGGCCAAACAGGAAAAGTTGTTCAAATGCACAGTAGTGAAGGAAATTCTGTTTAAAATAACGATGAATATCTATCTATCTATACATATCCATTAGACTGAAGATGGTTTAAAACTTTCTATAACATCTTAACTGGCGAGACTATTCGAAAAGGGGTACCCTCATACATTGCTGGTGCTTATTTGTTTGGAGAGCAATTTGCCAATAACTATCAAAATAAAATAAATACAGAAGAGGATATGTCAGAGTAGCAGGAAGCAAATGAAGAGAAAGTAATCTGGAAGAAACAACAGCAAGAGGAGAAGTTATCAGGAAGGAAGACGTGAGTAATATTGCCAAGGCTACAGAATGGTCATTTCGAAGGAGGATTAAAAATGGGCCTTAAATTTGGTAATTAAGAGAGATGATGGCCTTAAGGATAAGAGTTTCAGAAGCAGAGTAGAGAGAAAGTGGTCTGAAAAGAGCATAGAAGCTGAGAATATGAAGTATAGGCAACTCTTAGACCTCACACTTTCATAAAATGGTGGGAAAATGGGGAGGAACCACGTACTCATTGTGAGGTAGGAGTGGAAAATAATCTGAATGTATTTTTAAGTGGAATAGTAAATTATTAAATTAAAGAAATTAAAGAGAGTTGAAGATTAATTATTAAAGAAAGAGAGTTGAAGATTAAAAACAAAACCAAAACCAAAAACAGGGTAGCTATTGTAATAAGCTTCCACAAGATTTGGGAGGACAGAAGAACCGGAACAGCAAAAGAATTATTACCCTTAGGGATGAGGGGTCACCCTTCCACTGGGGATCTTTTCACATCGTCCTTTCTAGTTGAAGATTTCATGGGAGGAAAGAGAACACCTAGTCCTCGGGTGGGACAAATGTAGTAATTAGGAGGGGCAGAGATGGAAAATCAGTGGCAAGAAACCTCACCGATGTTCAAAGGGAAGAAAATATGAATACAAAAAAAAAAGAATGCAGCCATCTACAAGCCAAGGAAAGCAGCCCGGAACAGGTTCTTCCCTGATGGCCCTTAGAAGGACCCATCCCTGCCAACACCTTGGTCTCGGGCTTCTAGTCTCCAGAAATGTGAGAAATTAAATAGCTGTTGTTTAAACCACCCAGTCTATTTAGTACTTTGTCACAGCAGTCCTAGCAAACTATTGCAGATTTATTATTTATCTAAGGACACCCTTGCTTAGATGGCCCACTAACAGTCCCCATATAATTAATAGTTTTTCCTCGTAGAGAATTAAATGAATTAGCCAATTTTGAGTGTTGATTACTGTTTTGCTTTTTTATAGCTCCCACTAAATCTGTAGGCCCAGCTTCCAGAGATAATTTACACGTATATTATAATGGAGAGAAGATGTAATGTACGATGGATTTGTGTGCGAAATCTCTCTTTGTTCAAGAGGTATTCCATCTTTCCTCCTCTTTATTCCTCTCCATTGACCTGGTCTCGATGATGTAGCAGAACTGGGACTAGATGTTCCCGTGGTTGTAGGAGAGGCAGTGGCTGGGTCCCAATGCCTCCCCCCACGGGTTGCCCTGTCATCCCTGCAGAACTGTGGCTAAAGAGTACCAACAAATCCCTTGGTGTGCACCCCGCAGAAAGTGCAGGTCCTGCACTGCTTGCACTTGAAAAGGAAATTTATCTCACCAGTGGAGAGTAAAAAATTTTCTTTGCACTGTTTTGGATAAGGAAGTGGTGGACATTAGAATAGCCTTTGACTGTTGTCTCTTAGTGTCCTGAAGTATTGATTATTATGAAGAATTTAAAAGCCATTTTGTCTAGAGTATATGGTTATCTGATTTCGACAAGGTCCTAAAGCAATTTTACTTTCCTCTTTCACTTTGCTATTGCAAGACAGATGTTACCGTAGTTTAACAGTAGAGTTTTGCCACGACATACCACATTTTTTCAACATGCATAACAGTGGCAGGGGATTTAAGACCAATTTTAATAACTGAAGGATTCAAAATGTCTTTCAATGCCATAATTGTACAAAAATATTGGATGTGACTCCTGTGTAGCTAGCTGGTATACAAAAATCATTCTTTTAATTTTTATATTAAAAGATATTTTAATTTTATAAAAGATATTTTATAGTTTTTATACATCCCTACTATGAAAGGTTGTGAAATTGCCATAAAATAAGTATCAAAATATAAGATAAAAAAGAGAGGAAAAGCTGCACACTTTTTATAACCAAGATCATCTTTAAGCTCAAAGCCAAACATGCAAATTCTAACATTTTCCCTAAATCTGCTACATAACCAGGAGTCTTTTGGAGAGACTAAAAATAAGCAAAATGTGAAAAAGAAACAATTCTAAATTCCATGCATGATAGCCAGGTTCAGAAGAACCCCAAGAAATTTAAATTCAGCTAATGGGTTTATAGTGAGCAATCCAGAGAATTAAAGATCCTTAGGCAGCTCTTCTTTCCATTTGAAACTATATCCTGTTGCCTGGTTAAGGTTTTGCATTTTTAAGAGGCTGTGGCAGGTGCTTGCAATGTGCACATTTCACTTTAATTTCCATCTGGGTGAACAAGAAGTCAGATGCCTGGAGCTGAGGCATATTTACCGTGGACACAGGTAAATTTGCTCAAACTGCTCTAAGTGTAAAGAGAATAAAGGCTTAGTTGAGTAAAGAGAGAGCACAAAAACTCACTGGGATTAGAAATGATGGGTTAGACAAATATTCTTTGTAGCATTTGATATTTGCAATATGGAAATGAAATGCAGATCAGAAGAACTGACTCTTGGACTTCTTAAAACGCAGTGTCTCCTAAAGTTCCTTTAAACGAAAACATCTAAGTTACATTTCTATGTAGCTTGAGTGTACTAAGTTTACTATCACTATAAGGTATTTTAAAAAACTCTATAGATGGGGTTTTGTGAAAACTAGTACCACATTGAAGAGAGCTATTGTATCGCGAATGTCACTACCATACAAGAGATTTGCTGAGAAGAATTAATGAAGAATCCATTTTGTGAACAAACCTGTTTTGCAGAAGGAGTCAGAGAAGTTGAGAATGTCTAACTGTGGTTTGGTGAATCATGACTTTAAAATTTTCCACAGGGTGAGGAAGAGAGGGAGGGAGATTTGCCGGGAATTGCATGATCCTGCCGAAACTTAAGAAAGGAAAAGAAAATGCCATTCCTTTCCTTGAATTACCTGTATCTTTCTTTACTAGGCAGTTCGAGTTTAACGTGACACATGCTTCAAACTGAAACATAAACTCTTAAAAATAAAAACAGAAGAAGCTTTTTTCAAGTTACTCATTTCACTTTAAGGAAAAATGGTAGAAAAGCCACATTTTTTTCCATGGGAGGGCACTCGGAAGTGCTTAAATACTTGTGTCTTGAAGAAGCTGCAGTGCTTAACAAATTACAGTAAAGTTATTTCAGCTACTGAAACATACTATTCTTTATTTCTGCTGGTCTCATGAAGGCTCAGAAAAGACTTTAAGACTGATTTCTAGGTCAAGGCATTCTCTGCCTTTGAGCTTCTCTCTGTGGAAATTCTATTCATATTTTAAGACACAGCTCAAAAGCCAATCTTCTCTAGCATAACTTCAAATCTCTACAGAAAGGAGTGTTGCTTCTCAGAAAAGCAAACAGCACATTGGTTGGATCTTAAATACAGAATCATTTCACTTGAATGTTTAGTGTACCTATTTTTATGTTGTCGCTCTCCCCTACTAGATCAAGTTTCTGCAGGATGCATTCTTATTCGTTCTCAAATTGTCCACAGGGCTGTGCAAGTTGTAGGGGCACACACACTGAAAAGCAAACATTTATTCAATTATTTAGCAAAATAATTCAGCTCTACAGTCACTATGTGTGAGCTCTCCAACAAATGTTAGCAATCACATGTACTAGGTCCTCTTCCAAGCACTGGGGACTTGGTGAAAAACAAGAAAAAAATCTACCACCCTCACAGAACTTACATTTTAATGACACAAGTTGTATTATGTCAGAGAATCCACTCCAAAAAACAAAAAACAAAAAAACTTACACTTTTTGTCTCTATGGACTTTTTAAATAATCTACTCATTATAGTGCAGACTTTGAAATTGCACTTTTGCCTTATGAGGTAATTGCAGCCAACAGATCATAAATGGAAGATTGTCTGATAGTTTAGGTCATTCTCTTATAAGCATAGCCAATATCTTTGATTAAAAGAAAAAAAAAAAAGAACTAGAGTAAGTTGATAACATAAGGCAGTAAAAATTTAACCTCTGAAAGCATCTAAATTCAATTCTCTGCCCCTTGTGGACATACTGTGAAGAAATCCCATCTATCCCTCCGTAATATGGATCAGAAAGGGTTGTGAGAAAAGAGAACCTTGAAAAAGCCAGGATTGGCATTGTGTCCAAAAGTGAAAGTCAAATTCAGGAAGAATAGCTTATCCCACATTGGCCAATAGAAGCAGGAGCACACAGAGGAGGATCAGAAGACAAATCTACTCCAATAAAAATTAATTAAAAAAACAAACAAACAAACAAATCAACTAAAGCTAACTGTAGTAGCTCTCAACAGTAGAGGGGCAAAAGGCCAGACTGTTCAAAGTCTATGTAAAGGGCCAGAACAGGTCAGATGGTATTAAGGAATTACTAATAATCACTGAGTTTTTGCAGTGGGCTAGGTAATGGCAAGTAGGCTTTACTAGGGAGGAGGGTAGAGGACTAGATTCAAGACACAGAGAGAAGATTTTGGCAAGTTAAGCATTGTGGGAGTCTCAGCAACTCACCAGGGGAAGATGGCATTAGAAGTAAGGGAAGCTTTTCAACTAGCTTGTCATCATTTTACAAGTAAATTAACCTCTTCTTAATGTAAATAGTATCTGTGGTATTGTTGATTTGTGCTGTTAAATGTAAGTTCCCTGGATTAGTCAGGATTGCTAGTGCAGAAACTGAACTCCAACAAGCTCAGTCAGAAAGGGGGAAATAGACGAGAACAGTACTAGAGGTCTCTTTTGTAACTCAAGTACAGATCTAGCCCTCAGACTCTTAGACCTAGGAATTTGCATGTTGTTTGAAGTTTCTGTCTCTTTCTCTTACCTCTGCATTAATCAGACTAGTTTTTCTCCTAATGGTGGGAAACTAAACAGACAAAATTCTTGTCCTTCACACTTCTCATCACTTCTCTATCAGAGAAGCACTGCTTCTTCCCCTGTCAGGGAAAAAAAAAAATCCTGGAAGGGTTCCAATTGGCCTAGCTTGGCCGATACCTTACACCTTAAACCATGCACTGGGGACAGAGAGCTGATGTACTATGACTGGAGGACTTTACCAGAAATGGTTGGTTGGTTTTGCCCAAAAGAAGGTAGGGTTATTCTTAACATCAATAAGAATGTTTCTCAGAACAAGCAACAGATGTCCGCAACATAGGGAGGGAATCCACTGTCTTCCTTAGTATCTCCACTTTTATTGCCTGGAAAGGTTTAAAATCCTTAACTTTTAGCCTACAATGCATTGCCTTTATTTTCCCCTTGGTATAGCTGGAAAAAAGTCTTCTACAGTCTATACAGTGATTTATGGATAATAGGAAATTTTAAAAGTAAGGAGGGCTTCCCTGGTGGCGCAGTGGTTGAGAGTCTGCCTGCCAATGCAGGGGACACGGGTTCGAGCCCTGGTCTAGGGGGATCCCACATGCCGCAGAGCAACTAGGCCCGTGAGCCACAATTACTGAGCCTGCGCGTCTGGAGCCTGTGCTCCGCAACAAGAGAGGCGGCGATAGTGAGAGGCCCGCGCACCGCGATGAAGAGTGGCCCCCGCTTGCCGCAACTGGAGAAAGCCCTCGCGCAGAAACGAAGACCCAGCACAGCCAAAAATAAATAAATAAATAAATTTTTTAAAGTAAGGAAAATTTTTGTACATTGCTTCCATCATGAACAACAGGCAAAGAATAAATTCTCCCTTTGGTACTGACTTAATGTGAAAAAACAATCAAATCCTACTTTCCGTATAAGTAGCATCAAAGTTAATCGGTTTAATTATTTATGCATTTGATGTTTTTGCAAATGTGTTATAAATTTGTAACCACTTGCCATGAACAGATAAGGCCTATTTTCTTTTTACAATTGTCATAGAACCTCATTTCATTTATTCTTTATCGTAGTGAAATATTGTGAAGGTGGGGAAAATATAGTCCATATCAATGTACAACCACCAACATGATCTTTTTGTTGTTCTTTCATTTTTGCTACTCTGATCAGAAGCCTTTAGTTTATACAGTACATCACTATTTGCAAAGTCCCGTTATTAATTCTCTCATTTTATCATGGTTGACTGCCATGTACTTTCTTGGCTCAGCTCATTCCAATGTAACATAAAATAGCCTTTGGGCTAGAGATTGACTGACTTTGAATACGATGTGCATTGTCATTTAGGTATAGACAGAAATAAGATGAAGAGTAGAACTGAATTTTCATGACTTTTCATAAGATGTACATTCAACTGGATAGCCCTCAAAGGTAGCAAATTTGAGATAATGAGAGCTTATTAAAAGCATGTTTTTTGTTGGGAATTTCATGACTGGTTTGTAAGACCCCCAATCGCTGCCAGTTTACTGCTTAGCTTAGAGGTCCATTTGTAGTCAGGAGGACAAGAAGTATCCAATTAAGGTTTACAGTCTACCCCAAATTCTAGAAGATTCATTCTAAAGATAGAGACATAGAGTACTTAGGAATGTCCACCATTTTGCACTTAGGAAAAGCACAACTTTTCATGTGTAATGTGAGATTTAGGTTCAAATCAGTTCTTAGAATACACACTAAGTCAAGGGTGAATTTCCCAAAGGTACTAATTCAAATCATTTTGTAGTAATAACTCTAAATAATATATATGTCATTGATAGCTCCAGAAGAATGTTTGATTCAGGTTCTGGAGAATAGAAAGCAACTGCCCAAAGCCTTGGAAGATTAGTGTGCAACATAACATTTAAATTTCCTTTAAAAGAAAAAGTCTAAATCAAAACATTTATTTTACTAAAAAAGAAAGCAATATTTTTATAAAGATTGGCACCTTGCTTTTCTTTTTTTATATATATTATTGAGAACATTAACCAACATCTCTCATTTTTAATCTTCTTTTTCTCCTAATGGTTGATATTTTCATGTTGCTTTTTTGATGCCTGAAGGTAATGATCTACTTTCATATACATTCATAGATTATAATTGCACTATTATAAATGAAAATGATGATTTCAGGTAGAACTCTGTGGAAGAAAATAGATGTGTGTATGTGTGTATATATATATAATATATATTCTGATATATGTATTCCATCAATTCTGATAATACATATAAAAATATGTGAAGTGAAATAATACAATAATTTATATTTCTAATTGACCAGTTTAAGCAACTGCCATATTCATTAAGAGCCTGTTGTTGCCCTGGTTCTGTACCTGTCCTTCAAATGAAATCTTATTTCACAGGCTCAGGGAGAAACTCTTTCCCTCAATATCATTTCTCGAGAAAAATGCAGAACATGTTTTTTAAAGTAAAAATGTAAGATTTTCATCTCTTGCTTTAATCTCTAAAAATACCTAAAAATGGGAAGATGATGCAATGGTTAAATATTATTTTTGTTTGCTTTATTTTATTTTGTTTTTTACCTTCTCCTCTGCAGTCAAGAGCTAAGCCCTGAAGGCTTGCCCCTTCCTCTCCCATTCTATGTCCTCAGCTTCACATGTACCCTCAACCAAACAAGACCAATTTCTCTACCATTTCCCAAATAATCTCTGTTCCCACTTGTGCACATTTGCTCATCCTGTTCCCAGTAGAGACACTCCCTTTTTTTCCCCCATAAATCTTTGCATTCTTTAAAGTGCAGCTGCAACCTACAGTATGTACTCCTGAACTTTCCAATTCATTCCTTTGAGTAATCAAATTCTTGTTTATATTAGTACTTGATAGTTCCATAGTCTTAGAAACTTCTTTAGAGCACCCACTGAGTTTTTAATGCTTCTTTAATTTAAACCTTAAAAAGATCCTGTTAGAAATTGCTACCATCTCCATTTTTCTGTTGATTAAAATGAGGTGAAGTTCACAGAATTTCAGATATTTTTTTCTCCTAAAGGAAAAGTGAATTAAGTGACAATATTTGAACTCAGGTCAGTTTGTTTAGGACTACAAATGACATTCCTACCACATAGAGCAGAGCTCAAAATATAGTAGGTGTTTGGATTAATTGTTATTCACACATTCCCCTTCAGAATTAGAAGGAAAAAATTAGAGAAGTCTAATTATGACTTAAGAGGAACTGAACTCCTTTTCAATGAATTTGATGTGAATATATAGTTTCTTGTGTAGTTTTCTATGTAGTTATGTGTTTGATATCTATTTCCCCCAACAGACTATAAGTTCTTTGATTTATTTCTTATTAGTTCCATTCCCTAGCACAGTGCCTGAAACATAGTAGGCACTTAGTACTTGTTAAATGAATAATGAATGATGATATATCTCTATATTAGAATGAGATCATTTGTCTGAGGAATTCTTTAATAATAAGGAATCAAATAGAACAATCTGGTTTACTTTCCATGACTGGGAAGCCGATAATATTCTTTTAAGCTCAAAGGAAATCTACTAGCAGTACTTGGACAGAATAAAGGTGAGCCAATACTGGCTGTTACATAATACAACACAGGTCCTGTGACTGAGCAACAGATATGGAAAATTTATATCTCTGAAATCAATTCTAGTTTCAGTTTCTGCATTATAACATTCTTTTTTCTCCCTTTCTTCATTTTAAAATGAAATTCTTTACAGTTAATTAATGATATGATGACAGTAATGAAGAATGGCTTTCTTGTCAAATAACCCATTGTGGACACATTATTAAGTAACAAAATTTGGAGTGACCAGAATGGGATTTAGAAGGATATCATTGTAAGGAAAAAAATAATATTTGGGTATAATTTTTAAAAACAGGACTGGGAGGTAGAAGAGAGCGGAGAGGAACATTTTAAGGGTGAAACTAACTGAGAGAAGGAAGGATAAAAGAAGCACTGTTAATACATGCCTGACTTGGATAAGTTCCTGAGTAAATAAATCCTTTAGGTGGGACCAGTGCAGAGTTATTTGAAACTGAGTAAGGAGGCAATTCAATCCATCGTGGTAAACCTGAATTAAGACTCTTTGTTTCTTTAATGCTCTAGCTATTGCTGATATAAAGTACATCTCCAACCAATCAACAGGCTTTATCTACCCACGATTCTGAACTCTGAAACAAAAAGCTTTACAGGGCATTGTGCCTGGGTGAGCAGGTGGGAAGGTAATGATGCAATTGTTTATTTATGGTTAACTAGTTGATTCCTAGTGGTTTAAGACTGAAACTCAACAGATTCCACCCTGTAGGACACACTCAGGCACATATTTGAGATTCCTGAGACAAGCTTGAACTTTCCTCAAAAGAGCAAATGGAAACCAAGGAGCGTGGAGATGGGTGTTGCAGCCCCAGTAGAAACGCTTTACCTCCTATAGCAATGCTTTATCATTTAAGTTATAAAACTGAATTGGTTCTGTTCTGCTGTAACACAAATGTGTGTGTGTGTGTGTGTGTGTGTGTGTGTCTGCCTGTGTGTGTAACATTTACTCAATGTCAAGGTTCCTGAATAGCAGTAACTTAAATTTTCTCAATATTTTTGACCAGGTGATAATGGACAGCATTTCATTTGGAAAAGTTTAAACACACTAGGATAGTGGACTCTGCTATAGAATCTGACTCAAAGGGGACCACAGTCATCACGTTATATTCATCTTACTCTGATTCCTGCATAGAAGCTTCATTGGCACTTTGCTGAACAACATTGCGTAGATTTTCCCAAGAATAATAAGGCAAATATTGATTCAGAAAGGTACGTTTACTCATGGTCATTTGTCAATTTAAGGCCATTTTATTTAGAAAAATACATTAGGACTGTACTTACTAAGACCAAAAACATTAATAATTCACTATATTTATAAGACATCTCAGATAGCATGCTTCAGACCACTTTGTTGGTTTGAGTGGAATATTTAAAATACTTATAAATATGTATACTTTATATTATATATACATTATATACTTATATATATAATGTTTGCTTATTTTTGAGTATAGATGATAAAGTTGTCTTCCTGCCAATAATCATGTTACTGTTCGAACAAAGTATATGATTGATCATCTGGAACTTTATCTTCTGACTGCCTGATTCTTGACAAAACCACCGTGCTGTCAGGGACATTAAAAAGTGCCTAGTGTTTTCTTCTCAAATATGTAACTACAAAGTCTTTAAAATGAGAGAGATAGAAGTGAAATCCTATCTGCTACATTCATGAGGGGTGAAACTTTCTATTGGTTTTACACTTTAGGGCTTACAAAACTTTTGCCACATGTATTTATTCCATCCTCACAATTATATTGTGGGAAAGGTCGGGCAGGTGATATTATCATTGTACATATTTCAAAACTGAAATGCACTGAAGTTGAGATTTAGTTCAAGTGAGTAATTAGTAAATAGGAGAGTGAGGAATCTAGACCTTATACTTTCTTTGAGTGCAGACCATGGTGCCCCCTTTAACTTAGACATTTGGAGGCATAAAATTATCTAAAGTTCTAAATTACAGATTGACATAAATTATAGAAAGAAAGTTATTGCTTGACAGTAAAATCAAAACATAAGACCAGAATGTGAGGTTTATAGTGACTACAAACCTACACATACGCTTACCATTTAATACTGATAGAACCACAGGCATCCACTTTGTTTCCCATCTTTAGGAGGGTGTGGGAATCTCAAAAGGACACCCATGTTTCTAACTACTACATCATTATTTAATTTCCTGTACGATTCTTGAAAAACCAGCTCTTCGGGAGTTAGCACTCATGGTGTGTTCATACTGTTCAAAGTTTTCTTTCTTTTTGAAACTTTTGTTCTTCTCAGTAATTTTTCATGCTTGACACTTGAGACAAAGCTAGGTGATGAAATAATGAGATGGTTTGATTAATTCATTGTCTTTATAATGAAAGGAATGCAATGCAAAGGCATCATGCATGCCTAGTTTTTGTCCACTCAAAACCTTTTCTCTGGGTTGATTGCTCTTCAACTCTACTGTTTTTCATGGTTTTCTTTGACTTAGTCTCTGAAGTTCTTTTGTCCTTGAATTACCTCTTACCTTTCAGCTTTTATGTTGAAATCTTCTTTCATTATGTCTTTCCTTCTATTCCCTGAAATCATTGAAATACTTAGGTTCCAATTTTCTTAGAGTTCTTTAGAAAATAAATAAGTTGACTCTCCAGACAACTTTATTTGTATTTTTGATTTCAAATAACTTATAATCCCTATAAAATTGCCAAGAATAAGTTTCACTGATTACAGGAAATGTAATACAAAATACCATTATTCCATCTTCAAAACAAACCAACTAGAAAACTACCAAAGCATGAACTAAGTCAAATACATAGATATCATGGTTTACTTTGATCTCACGTGTTGAAGAATAATCCAATTAAATAAACTTCAGAATACTCTGCCACTCTGTATGTGTGATGTATTTAAATAATTGATGATACTATTGATTGGAATTCTTGTTTTATTCATCTTTCTAGAAATTTAGAAAATTTTATGATGTAAAGTATTCTGCTTCCATCAATGACATGAATGATATAATTTGGGAGAAGTATTAAAAATTCCAACTTAAAGACCTTGCTAATTGTTGAAGAGCAAAAGATAAATTATTTGATTTTCATCATTCTCAAACTACCCATCTTAGATTTATAAAAAATATTATCAAGATGATGACTTTCCCACCCCCGCCCCCCTAAAAACCTTACACTTTCTACAGATTCTGGGCTTAAAATATAGGAATGATTTTTAAGAAAAAAAGTTTAGGAAACTTTGCATTTCTTCTTAAGGAAATAAATTTGGGAAAGAAAAAAATCAACCAGTCTACCATGAGTTCGTCACTTTCAAATGAGAGGAGATTTGGAAACTTTTGATGGGTCATCAGTAGATATACTTCCCCTAACACTGTGGTCATTGGCTAATATTTCAGCACAATTTTGGGTAGAGGAGCAACACAATTAACAAATATTCCAGGAAATATTCTGTGTTATTTCACATGATACATAGTTGATGCTAGGATGACATTACTTCTCTGAGAATATGACAAGACATATGGGAAAACAGGGAGTATCAATCTCAAAGTACCTCTTGAAGGTATTTGGATTATGGACGGTTACCTCAGGTGTCAGGAATACAGAAAGCTGCTTTGGTGAGCAAGAGGCAGAATATATTCTACGTACAAATGCTGAGGCTTGCTACAACTGGTTCATCAGGGTGGGGCCATAAGAGTCAACCAAGGAAAAAACTACATCATGCACAAAATGCAAACATCAAGCCGGTTGTTGGCCAGAGTCCTGACAGAGCCCTTAGTAAGATTATTAAGAAATAAATATCTTGGCTCACCATGGAGTATACAATGTGAATCGCAAATGCTCATCAGGATAGCTAATTTTTATTGACACTTTGTGGGTCATTTATTACTGATAGAGTTCCAAGTATAAAGGCTATTCTATTTTTTACTATTTTCTTTATGGGATTGGAAAAACTCACACATCCAGTAACTAACTTTACCTGAAATCCAGTGTGATGAAACATTGAGTTATGAAGGTCTTTTAATTAAACTATTTTATTTAAGCTATAATTTAAAACATTAGAGAAAAACTAGAAATAGTAAGGAAAACAAAAAGAATCTTTCACAAAAATAAAAACCATAATCCAGTTTTACAGAATCAGTCATTACAAGGTAAATCTACAGGTTACAGAATAAAGCAGTGGCTTTAGGTGAAGCTTTAAAGCTAGAATTAATTAAACTACTTCCAATCATATCCATTTATTTTTCACTCTGTATTTCCTATATGTCTTATATGTAGAATCTGAACATTTTCCACAGAGAAATCCTCTTTTCCATCCAAAATCAGCTTTCATCTTTTTTCTGCCTTCCAATTTTGCTTCAGCCCATCTTTTAAAGGCAAAAGATAATATTTATTGCACACATACACACTGTAGAGCATTACGCAAAAACTTTGTACCATGTATTACCGGAGATAATTCTTGTAACAGTCTGTGAACCAGATACCATTATTATCCTTACCTTACAAGAGGCCTCACATTGGTTAGATAACTTGCCCACAGTCTGTATGTGAGAGAACTTGAACTTAAACTGGGGGCAATTATTCTCTAAAGACCAGGCTCTGAAAAGCTATGCCACAAGCAATCCAAGTGCAAGCCTCTTTCTTATAGAACTTTAATTTGAATTTGAATACAGTTTAGTGTTACATGAAATTCAAAAGTTATGAGAAAATGAACTAAGCCAGAGGAGTAAAACTTCGTTTCACACACACACACACATTTTTTTTTTTTTTTACCATTCTTAAAGAAGTTTTTTGAGGGAGTGACTTTATGTCATTTCTCTCATCTATAAAAGAGAGGTGGTGTCAATGTCATTTACTTTTTTGTATCCATGGATGTGATGTGAAAAAATGGTGATGTATAGCTAAGCATGGAGGTAAGAGTATACAGTGGAGAAAAGACAGCTTCTTCAGTAAGTGGTCCTGGGAAAACTGGACAGCTACATGTAAAAGAATGAAACTAGAACACTCCCTAACTCTATACACAAAAATAAACTAAAAATGGATTAAAGACCTAAATGCAAGGCCAGACACTATAAAACTCTTAGAGGAAAACATAGGCAGAACACTCTATGACATACATCAGAGCAAGATCCTTTTTGACCCACCTCCTAGAGAAATGGAAATAAAAACAAAAATAAACAAATGGGACCTAATGAAACTTAAAAGCTTTTGCACACCAAAGGAAACCATAAACAAGACAAAAAGACAACCCTCAGAATGGGAAAAAATATTTGCAAATGAAGCAACTGACAAAGGATTAATCTCCAAAATGTACAAGCAGCTCACGCAGCTCAATATTAAAAAAACAAACAACCCATCCAAAAATGGGCAGAAGACCTAAATAGACATTTCTCCAAAGAAGATATACAGATTGACAACAGACACATGAAAGAATGCTCAACATCATTAATCATTAGAGAAATGCAAATCAAAACTACAATGAGATATCATCTCACACCAGTTAGAATGGCCATCATCAAAAAATCTAGAAACAATAAATGCTGGAGAGGGTGTGGAGAAAAGGGAACCCTCTTGCACTGTTGGTGGGAACGCAAATGGATACAGCCACTATGGAGAACAGTATAGATGTTCCTTAAAAAACTAAAAATAGAACTACCATATGACCCAGCAATCCCACTACTGGGCATATACCCTGAGAAAACCGTAATTCAAAAAGAGTCATGTACCAAAATATTCATTGCAGCTCTATTTACAATAGCCAGGACATGGAAGCAACCTAAGTGTCCATCGACAGATGAATGGATAAAGAAGATGTGGCACATATATACAACGGAATATTACTCAGCCATAAAAAGGAACGAAACTGAGTTATTTGTAGTGAGGTGGATGGACCTAGAGACTGTCCTACAGAGTGAAGTAAGTCAGAAAGAGAAAAACAAATACCGTATGCTAACACATATATATGGAATCTGAAAAAAAAAAAAAAGGTCATGAAGAACCTAGGGGCAAGACGGGAATAAAGATGCAGACCTACTAGAGAATGGACTTGTGGATACGGAGAGGGGGAAGGGTAAGCTGGGACAAAGTGAGAGAATGGCATGGACATATATACACTACCAAACGGAAAATAGATAGCTAGTGGGAAGCAGCCGCATAGCACAGGGAGATCAGCTTGGTGCTTTGTGACCACCTAGAGGGGTAGGATAAGGAGGGTGGGAGGGAGACACAAAAGAGAGGGGATATGGAGATATGTGTATAAGTACAGCTGATTCACTTTGTTATACAGCAGAAACTAACAAACCATTGTAAAGCAATTACACTCCAATAAAGATGTTAAAAAAAGAAAAGAATGGTAAGATGATGAGAAACTTTGTAACATGAGAGCTAACAGCAGAGATTCTGGAATCTAATTATAGCAGAACAAATTTGATTTGCTACTGACTAAGCTATATAACTTTTAACAAGTTTCTTAATCTTTCTGTGCCTCAATTTCCCATCTGTAAAATATACATAACAATTAGTATTCCATATAGTTGCTAGTTGATTATATGAGGAAAATATGTGTAGAAATCTTAGCACAGTATCTGATACATAGACATTTCTCAGTAAAGATTTATTTTGTTCCTCACAACAAATAAACTAAAGACTAGACCATAAAAATAAGAACAAAGCTGGTCCCTAATTAGGGAAGATAATTTTCCAAGATAAAAGGGAGTTTTAAAATAAGACAGGTTTAGGTTTTCTTTTGGAAATAGTTGTTTTACCATTCTGCATTTTTTCGGGATAAAAGTGAAGTTATTTTGGAGAATGAATTCATTTTTTGTACTTTTTTGATGTTCTCTGAACTTCTATGTTTTTAAAGACACATGATCCAATTTTCCTAAGAGTTTATCCCTTAAGGAAAATAGATTAGAAGAGATCTTAAGAAGCTGAAAGAAAACAGGTGAATTATTGATGATTGCATTTCTCCTGATTGTGTTTATGAGCTTCCATTCAGAACAAGCAAAATGTTTATCATTTTATTATCAGAAGACTACATGTCATAAAACAGGAATGAGGGGAGTTTTATAAGCGATCTAATGAAAAGCTCTGAAGAAAAAGAAGCAGCATGTTAGAAAAAGTTGCCAATGATGCTGTAGGAGCAGAAATATTACTGATACTAGAAACCAGGGAGGAGAGAAAGACAAGGGCTTCTGAAGCTGTAATGTTTAACAGTGGAAACTCAAGGAGATACAAAGCCCTATGGCCGTGTGCTAAGCCTGTCACAGCATGTTTTTCTTTTGAGTCTGTGGCTGTCAAGGCACTTCCTTAGCTGGTTGCTATAGAAATAATTATAGTACAGGACGTTGAGAATTCAAAGCAGATGGATGTTAAAGTAGAAACGCTGTCATCTTTGTGTGTTTGCTCTAATATCCTTAGGATTAAAAAAGGAGATAAAATTAAAAGCAAAAAGCATCATTGCTTGAATTGAAAATTAAGAAATATGGGTTTCATAGTTTAATGAAGTATTTCATTTCAGCACAAAACAGTTAAGTGAGAGCTACTGGATGAAGCCCTCAGAGTAATCAACAAATGCTAGCAAAAAGGGGAACCAAGGGCTCCTGTCAAGTGGAAGAATATCTGATTTAATCAAAAAACTGAGGATAAGTATATCTTTGAAAGGATTATATCGTCCTGTAAATGGTCTCTTTTTTTTTTTTTTTTTAAACTTTGGGTTTATTTATTTTATTTATTTATGGCTGTGTTGGGTCTTCGTTTCTGTGCGAGGACTTTCTCTAGTTGCGGCAAGCGGGGGCCACTCTTCATCGCGGTGCGTGGGCCTCTCACTGTCGCGGCCTCTTTTGTTGTGGAGCACAAGTTCCAGACGCACAGGCTCAGTAGTTGTGGCTCACGGGCCTAGTTGCTCTGCGGCATGTGGGATCTTCCCAGACCAGGGCTCGAACCTGTGTCCCCTGCATTGGCAGGTAGATTCTCAACCACTGCGCCACCAGGGAAGCCCTAAATGGTCTCTTTTTTAAGTTTGTGGTTATATGCTGGGATGTGACTACCTTGAAAAAAAATACTCAAAAAATCAAAGCTATTTTTTTGCTATCACCATATTAACTTTGAATCTTTCTTTCTTTTTAAATTTTTTCTTGTGAGATTTATCATATATAAAGAAGATTTTATAAGCTATAAATGTGTGCATATGTGTATATTTGTGTGTGCTTGTATAAAGGTAGATAGATAGATAGATGATAGACAGATAGATAGATAGATAGGTATTATTTCTATCCTGTTCTATCTATCTTTTGGTCTTTCTCTTAACCAGTACCACAGTATCTTAATTTCTAAAATTGCATAACAAGTTTTGATATTGAATAGAGTGATCCCAGCATCTTCTTCAAGTCTCTCTGGGTGAAGACACTGATAATTTTCAGCATTTAGGAAACAGTCACATTTCCCATTTTGGCATGATAATTTATGGAAGGATACCATGATAGCAATTGTGGCTTTGTAGTCAATATGAAGTAATAGATGACAGAGTTACAAAAGGGCCTAAATTGTAAGACCATGTATCTGTTCTACAGTGGCTATTATTTCCTTTGACTCATCTGATGTTGAAAACATAATTCCAGCTTGAAAACAAAAACACAAAACCCTGAATTTAATCTACCTGAATACTCAGGTTAATCATTCCATATTAAATACTCCTATTTAAGTTTATCTCCAGGATTTCAAGTAATTCTGCCAATTAAGAATCTAAGATAAATGTATGGATGTAGTAATATTTGCATTCTTATAAGCAGTGATAAACAGGTCCATTTCTAGTTCAAAGAATGAAAGGGATTAAAATGCTAAATGGAAAATTCTAATTAAGATTTTGTTAAGCAAGAGAGCACTGTAACAAGTGCTGGCATATAAGATTGATCCTGTTTGCAAGGGTCTAAGAATCGAGTTGGAAAAATTGACTTTTCTTTCTTTTTTTCTTTTTGGTTGCACCGCGCTGCTGGCGGGATCTTAGTTCCCTGACTAGGGATTGAATCCACGCTCTCGGCAGTGAAAGCACAGAGTCCTAACCACTCGATCGCCAGGGAATTCCCAGGACTTTTCTGTACATATAAAAATTTCAACAACCAATCAAGGCTGAATATAGTAAATATTAAATGAACAGGATAGCTGTTTAGAGGAAGGGGAGACTACCAAGACGTGGAGGTCATTGAGAGAGGCTTTACTGAAGACTTAAAACAGGGTAGCACTCACAAAGAGAAGGTGCAAAAGGGTATTCCGGACATGAGGGGCATCATTAGCCAGTGTAAAGAGACTAGAATGTGCATCGTGGACTTGCTGACTAATTTCAAATTAGAAGTGAATTATATGCAAAATATGACAAATTAAATTGCAGAAATCTCTACAGTATATACTTGTGGCATTGTAGGGCCCTTCTGTGGGTGTGAGGACTGGCTCGGTTTTCAGACTGGTTGAGGAAGTGGTATTCCATGGGCACTGATGAAATCAGCCTTATGCCATCCAATTCTGCCGCAGACCGGCTGCAGAAATCTAGAAGTTCCTGGCGGTGAGGGGTAAGGAACTGAAAAGCACCAGTATGGGATCAGAAGGGCCAAGACAACTGATGGTTGCAAGGCAAGTTTATTCAAAGAGCATGAATGTATATATAGGTTTAGTACGGAACGAATATCAGACAATAAATCAGTAAACCTTGTATTTCCACATAATTCTGTCGCCACTATCTATGCGCCACTGTCTATGCGTCAGCATGCCTTATGGGCCATTCTTTGGAGATACAGACTTCCCCCTCAGGGCAGCACGTCCTTCTTCTGGGGAACAACCAGGGGCTCTTAGATCCAGAGCAGGCACCTGGAGTGAAACTGGCCGCAAGCCATTTTCCTTTTTTACGCTCAATACCGCAGCGTCAGGAGTGCATACCAAGAAAGAGACAAGCAGTTCTCCGGAAAGCAGAAAGCTGAGTAAGCTTACAGCTTGGGGGCCACCACACAATTCTAATAATTTTTCGTTATGTATATCAAGCCATGCTCTTGTCATCTGTCCATCTATTTTTCCTTTAGCAACATCTTGGCATATTAGCCATCACCATAGATCCCTAGTGGTTGAGTATTGCCACTTGACCTCTGCTATTCTGGAATCATATCATTCCCACTGACAGCAGGGAACCTGGTTCTCTAATAATATTGCCTATCATCAACCCTGGTGCAGTCACCACTGAGCTTGCCAGACATGCCAGTACCTCCATCACTAGCTTATTCTTCATAAGCTTAGTGATGAGAGCATTTTCTGGCCCTTCCAAAGAATGTAGCCTGCTGGTGGGTTCTCAACCGTTGTACAATAGGGCCATTCTAACAAGTTTACTTCCCTGAGCCTTTGGATCTCTTCCTCAAAGCTCTGCCAGGGGAATTCTGTCGTTTGCCCTTAATTTAATATGAGCCTTTTGTCCCCGCAAGCCTCCAGTAATCATCCCAACAGTATTTTAGGACCATTTCCAGGTGTTCTTGCCAGGGAGTTTTCAGTCATGGGAGAATGCTCCCTTATTGGACAGTTCTCCTTTACTGAGCTTATCTTTCACCATCCCTAACCCCTACCCAAGTCCCATGCTATTAAGATCTACTTCCTGGCATGCTCTCTCCCACCCCCACCCCTGATTTCTTTTGCTACAATTAATCGTGTCCTGAAGTTCCTTTGGTAAGTAATTCCTTTTTGCCTCTAGCAGGGAAGTACTTCCCTAGTTGGCCCATGCTGAGACTTGTTAAAGAACTAGAAGACAAGGAGAGGGAGTGGGGTCAGATCTTGAAGAGAACAATTACTATCCTCCAAAGCATCCATCTAAGTCGAGGTTTTGGTACAGTCTTCAGGCAAGAGAAGGCTGCTATTCTTCAGCAAAACAAAGTAGGCTATGCTTGCTGGCCCAGGGGTTCAGAGGAATCGGGGGTCCCATGTTCTGAACACATCTACCCATATGTCTCCATTCAATGTCTTAGAACCCCACTCCTTTCCTATCAGGGCTTTGATTTTAGCATAAAAAACTTGCCAAGGCTGTGGATTCAGTAATCATTATTACTCTACTATTTTTACAATAAAAAAGTGCTTATGTGTGATTGGCATCTGAAGTGGGGAGAAGTCTTGTGGGACTGAACACTTAACTTGTGGGATCTGATGCTATCTCCAGGTAAACAGTGTCAGAACTGAGATAAATTGTATCACATCCAGCTGGTGTCAGAGAGAATTTCTTGGTGTGGGAAAAAACCCACACATCTGGTGTTGGAAGTGTTGTGACTATGGTAGTAGTGTGGGAACAAAAGAGACACAGAGGAGGAAGAGTGAGTTTTTTCCATATAGTTCATCATCCAATCTTCAGTTCCATCTGCTTTCTAGCGACAGAAATAGTGGATCTCTTTAAATGCTTCTATGGAGGCTTTCTAACTTTCTTTCACACAGTACGCCAGATTGGTAATTGACAAATCTGAGCCTGTCAATTTTCTTGTTCAAAACAACAGTGGTACTTAGCAACAACCAACACAGTCCCTATAATTACTGATCCCTCCATATTTCTCAAATGCTTAGTATTGTGCAAGTCAGTGCATCTCTTCTCACCTGTATCCCATCCCAACTCACCACTGGTGAAAATTATAGCAATTATAATGCTAGAGTGAGCAGGAGGTTTTTAACACAGTTTATCTCTTACAATGGGATCTCTATTGCTATACAGCTGGCAAGTGATCTAATTCCAAAATCACATCCAAGAGTATGCTATCTGGGACCACTTCTGAAATTACTTATTTTCATTTGGGTTTTTGCATTGGTTTCCTAGGGCTACCATAACAAAGTCTCACAAAGTTTGTGGCATAAAACAACAGAAATTTGTTGTCTTACACTTCCAGAGTTTAGAAATCCAAAACCAAAGTGTTGGCAGGGTTGGTTCCTTCTAGGCACTCTGAGGGAGAATCTGTTCCATGCCTCTCTCTTGGCTTCTGGTGATTAATTAGAAATTTTGAGCATTCCTTGGTTTATAGATACATCACTCCAACCTCTACATCTGTCTTCACACGTGGTTCTCTCCTTTTATTTCTGTGGTCACATGACATTCTCCCTGTGTGTCTCTGTCTCTCTGTTCAAGTTTCCCTCTTCTTATAAGGACAACAGTCATATTGGATTTAGGACTAATACTGGACAGTATGACATCATCTTGACTTAAGTACACCTACAAAGACCCTATTTCCAAATAAGATCACATTTACACATTAGAATTTCAACATATCTTTGGGGGAGTCACAATTCAACTCATAACAGTCCCAAAGACAAAGACAAATCCTGTGATGGGAATTTGTGTGTAAGTGATTTATTAGGATATATTCCCAAGAAAATACAGTAGGAGGGTAAGGAAATGGGAATGGTAAGGGAAGAAGACCAGTCAAGGATACATTAATTAAGCCGCATTCAACTGAGGATAACTTTTGCTCACTCCAGTCATGGAGTTCTGGGGATAGTGTAGGTCACAACTCTGAATTGGTCCTCAGAGGCAAAGAAGTTAGATTATTCTCACCTCTGTACCCATTGGTTCAGAGCAATGGCTGGAGGAACATTCCCAGGCATATTTCATTCCTGCTTGTATGGGAAAAGTGATTGTGACAGACTGAAGATAGCTGTTATGGACTGAATTATGTCTCCCAAAACTCATATGTTGAAATCTTAACACCCAGTAGCTCAGAATGTGACTGTATTTGAAGATAGGGCCTTTAAGGAGGTAATTAAGGTAAAATGAGGTCATATTATATATGACTAATCCATTATGACCGATGTCCTTATAAGAAGAGATTAGTACACAGACAGCACACAGACAGAGGGACGACCATGTGAGGACACAGCAAGAAAGTGACCATCTACCAGGCAAGGAGAGAGGCCTCAGAAGAAGCCAAACCTGTCAACACCTTGATCTTGGACTTCCAGCCTCCAGAACTGTGAGAAAATAAATTTCTGTTGTTTAAGTCACCCAGCCTGTGGTATTTTGTTATGGCAGCCTCAGAAAACTAATACAGTAGCCATTGACAAACATATAGGTGCTGGTTTGTGAAAGTTGAGATCACACTGGGGGCACGTGTGCATGGAGTGGAAGAAGAATCTGAGGGGATGTGGGAAGAGCACTCATGGGGTCTGCTCTGACCTTAACCCTTGAAACTCCCAGTAAACCATTTCTGGAATGTGTGCTTCTTGCCTCCACGACTTCAATCTTTGCTCTATTAGACATTCTGGTTTCCAGAAAGGATGTAATAAGGGTTCTACTGAAACCTGAAACTCAAACCTTGTCAGTGTAGGCTCTGAAAAATTACCCAGGCTTGTTTTTATACAATGGAGACAGAAACAAGTATATATATGGACCTCAGGAGATTCCTTTAGATGCATCTTGATTTTTCTACACCTGGTGATAAAAATGAGCAGGTTAATGCAGCAACTGCAGTAGGATGAGCGCAAGGTACCAAGAGAGCATGGGCCATTCAAGGTTGAGGAAATGGGTCACTCCACAAAGTGATCAACCTAGACCAGGTGCAATTTTAACCAAGCATGGGAACATCTTGAACAGTTAATGGAGGAGTGAGAAGAGCCCTTAGTTGATTGGTTGGTATTGAAAACTCTGCTTAGTTCAGTATATCTAAATTCTATTTTCATATCTGCATACACAAGGGATTTACATCACAGTCCGAAAAAGTACAATTCATAGCCAAGTTTGAGGAATTATTGTATGTGGTTGGGGAAATATAGTAAACAATCACACAAATGGCAGAACCTCTTTGCTTCTATAAAGGACTAGTTCTAAGATTCATGTTGTCATCCATTAGGTTAAATCTGTTTTTATATGCTTTTATGTTTCCAAATCTAATCAGTATAATGTCTCGTTGAAATGGCATTCTACAATATAATGCAATATTAAAGTTGATCTTACTTTAGTCATTCCTAATCATAACTGTATTGTTTGCATAATTTTTATCTTTAGTTGGAGTTATAATTTTATGTATTCATTTTCTACAGAAATAATTTACTGTGGATCTGTAACTCAAAAATTAGTATTTCAAATATTTTTCTTATTACATATTTAAAGAAAATATCACAATAATGATAATTCAACTCTCAAACATTTAAGAATAAAATGTAGAGATGCAGTTCTTATTTTAGAAAAAGGAGCAACATGATAAATGTGATATTACGATTTTTTTCCCAATTAGGAATACTTTGTGTAATATATACATGTCAGGTTATTATAATTTTGATTCTGTCAAGCATAACAATGAATGTGAAATCACTTAGTAGAATTTTTAATAATGTAAATTAAAATTTTTGCATGTGACTCTAAGTGATATAAGAAAATTATAGGTTAACTGCAGGGATGAATCCATTTAGAGTCATTGTTTATAGTCATAGAGTGGAAAATATTCCAAAAACAATTCAACCTATGATAGAATAATCTTCAACATTTTTCTCAGAGCTAAAATAAACATCTAAATAAATCTTGCATTATGTTCTGTATGAATAATTATATTGATATTAGTTTCACAAATGTTATTTTCACACCCAGTGTTAATTAACTTTTAAATCTACTAATTAAAACAGCAGAATCTCATGTTGTAATACAAATAAAGAGACAATTTTCTTCCCAGGGAACCAAGTTAAGTCAGTATTCAAACTTAGAAACAGAATATAGACAAAAATATTAACCTTCCATCTCAGCCAACCTCTAATTAACACATGCATGAAAAAGTAGATTAAACAAAATTCTTAAAACTGAATAATTCCATGCTTACAGATCATCAGCTTATAATGAAAAACAAAACAAAAATTGCTTAATTCTTGCATAATTGGACAAGTTAGGAACCAATGGTGGAAACATTTTATGAAAACACAAAACAGTACACATTCTAATATTAATTAAACCTGCACTTACTCATGTCTCTACCATCCTCCTTGTTTCCTCTAACCTGCAGAACCTCTTCCTTATTCATCATCCCTTGCCCAGTGACTGAGAACAGTTACTTGGAGGATATCATACCTGCCTTCTCATCTCAACCAATATCAATCAAGCCAGGCAATATTTTAGGGACTGAAGATATAGGAGTGATCAGAAGTCCATACACCTGTCTTCATCAAGGTTATATTTTTACTCAAGTGATAGACATAAATAAATTAAAAATAAATAAATAATGATCTTAAATCCTGAATCTTACTGTGCAACCTTGAGTAAGTTATTTAACCAGTTATTTAACCTACTAAGCCTCAGACGTTTTTTAACCTATAAAATGGGGATGATAATATTGCTTATCAATGGCTGTATGTGTCTGTGTGTGTGTGTGTGTGTGTGTGTGTATGAACATATATACAAGAGAATATATATAAAAATATATATATATATTTATCTGCCTTAAGATAAAATTAGCCTTCTTAAAAAGAGAATTATAAATCCCAATCAGACTGAGCAAGGATCCTTGTGTAGACAGAAATCCAGCTCATGGAAGTAAGCATATACTTTAATCAGATCTTGTGCTATAAATTGCCTTTGTTGACATGATGGAATATAAAGAAAGATATAAATTATGGATGATCCAGTGAGCAAAGAAGCTTGTTATTTGACTGCTTGAGCTGAGGCATAGAGCCCATAAAAGTGAGAAAGTTAAACATCAAATACAAATAATATTTTACTATAAGGCTGCTTTCTTAACCAGAGGGGTGCTGACTTAATTTGTGATATGATTTCTGCAGAACAAAAGAGATCACCCTGCCTCCAAATAACTTCCAGTGCCCAATATTCTACCAGTAGAAAGCCAATAGAAGTGATTTTCTTAGTTCTCTTAATGGTTTTAGGTCAGTTTAGGTTTCAAGATACACACAGTTACTAAATAAAGTTGCTTTTTAGGTTACAGGATATGAAAGAGACAAGGAAGGGTCAAATGTCACTGGAGGTGGAGACGAACGGTACAGAAGATGTACTGCCTACACTGAACTTTTTAAATAGATGATCCTGTATTAGTATCTGGCAGTGATCTAATTTTTCAGTGGAATGTGTCATAACTTACCCAACATGAAGCAGACTACCGGCAAGTTCCAAGAACCTGCCAGGGAGGCAGTCAGAGGGTATAGCTGAATCTCTACATAATTTGAAGGAGTACAAAAGCAGGCAAGAGTCGATTTGAAGCTGGGAGTGGCAGGACCAGGAAATAGAAGATGGGACTTGAGCCATGCATGTTGCTTCACCCATGCAAATCAGAAGGTACTGCTGAGTCAAACTAGGTGTGAGCAGTCATATGGTACCCTGGGAAAATCCAGAAAAGCCAGGGAACAATTATGTTAAGTTAGGAAGAGAGAGTCACTAAAGCAGGCTGGAATGGGAAACAACCCATGTCAAACCAGGAGAAATATTGATGGTTGCACAGTAGCAAAGAAAATGCATGAATAGGCTCCACATGATCTTGTGTTAGACACCGCATTGCTCCATCCCACTCATATTCTTGTTTATTCTATACATAAAGGTCTTTAGCATACCTTCTGGAATTTTTGTAATTATGACATATTATTCATGCTGCCCTGATATCTCAGAGTTCACTGACCTAAGTAAGACCACAGGGAAAAGAATTAAGTAGTTCTTTCTTTGTATTCCTAAATCATGATGGCAACAGTCCCCTCACTTGATTGGTAGAACGTAATGACCATGAAAGTGTAATGTCATTTAAGGTGTCTCACACGCTTCTCAAGTCAGTTTTCAGCTACCATCAGGATACAGGGTCTGTGGCCATTGCTATGCTGGAAGGGTGACCGTGAGCTCACAAGAGCCAGCTGTGCACATTTCTCCCAAATCCATGTTTAGTGAATTTATGTTGATAGCTTTAAATTGGCTATGATGGAAAAGACTACAAACCAGGGCTTTTTAACCCTCCCTGGAGAGCTGGTTGTCAAATATTACCAGCACACCACCAGGTTTGCTCTGGTCTTTCTTTCCACCAGCTCTCATTTGTGGTTTAATTCCACTGCTCATGAAGCCATTTGGAAAAGCCCCATCATTGCCACTGCTTACCGTGAGTTCAATAGTAATGTCAATAGTATTGTTTCCAGATGCATCAAAGGCTTCCAATCTTGGGATTGCCAGAACATTCCTGGATTCCATGCAAAGATGGGAAGAAGAATCTCCTACCTCAACTCTTCATTTTTGTCACCTAGGCTCTAAAAACTCCTAGTATTCCCATGGTTTCTTGGTCTATTTTATTGACTTCTCTGTGGTGTCTCAAAATGAATCCAACAGGGGGAGGGGCAAGATGGCGGAAGAGTAAGACGCAGAGATCACCTTCCTTCCCACAGATACAGTAGAAACACATCTACACGTGGAGCTGCTCCTACAGAACACCTACTGAACGCTGGCAGAAGACCTCAGACCTCCCAAAAGGCAAGAAAATCCCCACGTACTAGGGTAGGGCAAAAGAAAAAAGAAATAACAGAGACAAAAGAATAGGGATGGGACCTGCGCCAGTGAGAGGGAGCCGTGAAGGAGGAAAGGTTTCCACACACTAGGAAGCCCCTTCATGGGCAGAGACTGCGGGTGGCAGAGGGGGGGAAGCTTCGGAGCCACGGAGGAGAGCGCAGCCACAGGGGTGCGGAGGGCAAAGCGGAGAGATTCCCACATGGAGGATCGGGACCGACCAGCACTCACCAGCCCAAGAGGCTTGTCTGCTCAGCCGCCGGGGTGGGCGGGGCTGGGAGCTGAGGCTCGGGCTTCGGTTGGATTGCAGGGAGAGGACTGGGGTTGGCAGCGTGAACACAGCCTGAAGGGGTTAGCGCACCACAGCTAGCCGGGAGGGAGTCCGGGAAAAAGCCTGCAGCTGCTGAAGAGGCAAGAGACTTTTTCTTGCTTCTTTGTTTCGCGGTGCGCAAGGAGAGGGGATTCAGAGCGCCGCCTTAACGAACTCCAGAGACAGGCGCGAGCCGCGGCTATCAGCGCAGATCCCACAGCAACAGGGGCGCAGAGGGAAAAACAGAGAGATTCCCGCACAAAGGCTTGGCGCCGAGCAGCACTCACCAGCCCGAGAGGCTTGTCTGCTCACCCGCCGGGGCGGGCGGGGGCTGGGAGCCGAGGCTCGGGCTTCAGTCGGATCGCAGGGAGAGGACTGGGGCTGGTGGCGTAACACAGCCTGAGGGGGGCTAGTGTGCCACAGCTAGCCGGGAGGGAGCCCAAGAAAAAGACTGCAGCCGCCGAAGAGGCAAGAGACTTTTTCTTGCCTCTTTGTTTCATGGTGCGCAAGGAGAGGGGATTCAGAGCGCCGCCTAGACGAACTCCAGAGACTGGCGCGAGCCGCGGCAATCAGCACGGACCCCAGAGACGGGCAGGAGACACTAGGGCTGCTGCTGCCGCCACCAAGAAGCCTGTGTGCGAGCACAGGTCACTCTCCACACCGCCCCTCCCGGGAGCCGGTGCAGCCCGCCACTGCCAGGGTCCCGTGATCCGGGGACAACTTCCCCGGGAGAGCACATGGCACGCCTCAGGCTGCTGCAACGTCACACTGGCCTCTGCCACCGCAGGCTCGCCCCGCATCCGTACCCCTCCCTCCCCCCAGCCTGAGTGAGCCAGAGCCCCCGAAGCAGCTGCTCCTTTAACCCCATTCTGTCTGGGCGGGGAACGGACGCCCTCAGGCGACCTACATGCAGAGGTGGGTCCAAATCCAAAGCTGAACCCCGGGAGCTGTACGAACAAAGAAGGGAAAGGGAAATCTCTCCCAGCAGCCTCAGAAGCAGCGGATTAAAGCTCCACAAACAACTTGATGTGCCTGCATCTGTTGAATACCTGAATAGACAATGAATCATCCTAAATTCAAGAGGTGAACTTTGGGAGCAGGATATATTAATTTTTCCCCTTTTCCTTTTTTTGTGAGTGGATATGTGTATGCTTCTTGGTGAGATTTTGTCTGTATAGCTTTGCTTTCACCATTAGTCCTAGGGTTAGGTCTGGCCGTTTTTTGTTTTTTTCTTACTTAAAAAAAATTTTTTTTTCCTAATAAATGTTTTCATAATAACTTTTTCCTCATTTTCTATTTTTAGAAATTAAAAAAAATTTTTAATAAGTTTTTTCATATTTTTTATTTTAAAAAAAATTTAAAAAAATTTTTTCTTAATAAATTTTTTTCTTAATATTTTTTTCTCATTTTTTATTATAAAAATTAATAAATCTATCTTTAAAAATTAAAAAAAATTTTTTCTGAATACATTTACTCTTAATAATTTTTTTTCTTATTTTTTATTATAATAGCTTTATTTTATTTTATTTTATCCTCTTTCTTTCTTTCTATTTTTTTCTCCCTTATACTCTGAGCTGTGTGGATGAAAGGCTCTTGGTGCTCTAGCCAGGCATCAGGGCTGTGCCTCTGAGGTGGGAGAGCCAACTTCAGGACACTGGTCCACCAGAGACCTCCCAGCTCCACGTAATACCAAACGGTGAAAATCTCTCAGAGATCTCCATCTCAACATCAAGACCCAGCTTCACTCAATGACCAGCAAGCTACAGTGCTGGACACCCTATGCCAAACAACTAGCAAGACAGGAACATAGCCCCATCCATTAGCAGAGAGGCTGCCTAAAATCATAATAAGGCCACAGACACCCCAAAACACACCACCAGACGTGGACGTGCCCACCAGAAAGACAAGATCCAACCTCATCCAACAGAACACAGGCACTAGTCCCCTCCACCAGGAAGCCTACACAACCCGCTGAACCAACCTTAGCCACTGGGGACAGATACCAAAAACAACGGGAACTACGAACCTGCAGCCTGTGAAAAGGAGACCCCAAACACAGTAAGATAAGCAAAATGAGAAGACAAAAAAACACACAGCAGGTGAAGGAGCAGGGTCAAAACACACCAGACCTAACAAATGAAGAGGAAATAGGCAATCTACCTGAAAAAGAATTCAGAATAATGATAGTAAAAATGATCCAAAACCTTGGAAATAGAATAGACAAAATGCAAGAAACATTTAACAAGGATGTAGAAGAACTAAAGAGGAACCAAGCAACGATGAAAATCACAATAAATGAAATTAAAAATACTCTAGATGGGATCAATAGCAGAATAACTGAGGCAGAAGAACGGATAAGTGACCTGGAAGATAAAATAGTGGAAATAACTACTGCAGAACAGAATAAAGAAAAAAGAATGAAAAGAACTGAGGACAGTCTCAGGGACCTCTGGGACAACATTAAACGCACCAACATTCGAATTATAGGGGTCCCAGAAGAAGAAGAGAAAAAGAAAGGGACTGAGAAAATATTTGAAGAGATTATAGTTGAAAACTTCCCTAATATGGGAAAGGAAATAGTTAATCAAGTCCTGGAAGCACAGAGAGTCCCATACAGGATACATCCAAGGAGAAACACGCCAAGACACATATTAATCAAACTATCAAAAATTAAATATAAAGAAAACATATTAAAAGCAGCAAGGGAAAAACAACAAATAACACACAAGGGAATCCCCATAAGGTTAACAGCTGACCTTTCAGCAGAAACTCTGCAAGCCAGAAGGGAGTGGCAGGATATACTTAAAGTGATGAAGGAGAAAAACCTACAACCAAGGTTACTCTACCCAGCAAGGATCTCATTCAGATTTGATGGAGAAATTAAAACCTTTACAGACAAGCAAAAGCTGAGAGAGTTCAGCACCACCAAACCAGCTTTACAACAAATGCTAAAGGAACTTCTCTAGGCAAGAAACACAAGAGAAGGAAAACACCTACAACAACAAACCCAAAACATTTAAGAAAATGGGAATAGGAACATACATATCAATAATTACCTTAAATGTAAATGGATTAAATGCTCCCGCCAAAAGACACAGACTGGCTGAATGGATACAAAAACAAGACCCATATACATGCTGTCTACAAGAGACCCACTTCAGACCTAGAGACACATACAGACTGAAAGTGAGGGGATGGAAAAAGATATTCCATGCAAATGGAAATCAAAAGAAAGCTGGAGTAGCAATTCTCATATCAGACAAAATAGACTTTAAAATAAAGACTATTACAAGAGACAAAGAAGGACACTATATAATGATCAAGGGATCGATCCAAGAAGAAGATATAACAATTGTAAATATTTATGCACCCAACATAGGAGCACCTTAATACATAAGGCAAATACTAACAGCCATAAAAGGGGAAATCGACAGTAACACAATCATAGTAGGGGACTTTAACACCCCACTTTCACCAATGGACAGATCATCCAAAATGAAAATAAATAAGGAAACACAAGCTTTAAATGATACATTAAACAAGATGGACTTATTGGATATTTATAGGACATTCCACCCAAAAACAACAGAATACACATTTTTCTCAAGTGCTCATGGAACATTCTCCAGGATAGATCATATATTGGGTCACAAATCAAGCCTTGGTAAATTTAAGAAAATTGAAATCGTATCAAGTATCTTTTCCGACCACAACGCTATGAGACTAGATATCAATTACAGGAAAAGATCTGTAAAAAATACAAACACATGGAGGCTACATAATACACTACTTAATAAAGAAGCGATCACTGAAGAAATCAAAGGGGAAATCAAAAAATACCTAGAAACAAATGACAATGGAGACACGACGACCCAAAACCTATGGGATGCAGCAAAAGCAGTTCTAAGAGGGAAGTTTATAGCAATACAAGCCTACCTCAAGAAACAGGAAACATCTCGAATAAACAACCTAACCTTGCACCTAAAGCAATTAGAGAAAGAAGAGCAAAAAAACCCCGAAGCTAGCAGAAGGAAAGAAATCATAAAGATCAGATCAGAAATAAATGAAAAAGAAATGAAGGAAACAATAGCAAAAATCAATGAAACTAAAAGCTGGTTCTTCGAGAAGATAAACAAAATTGATAAACCATTAGCCAGACTCATCAAGAGAAAAAGGGAGAAGACTCAAATCAATAGAATTAGAAATGAAAAAGGAGAAGTAACCACTGACACTGCAGAAATACAAAGGATCATGAGAGATTACTACAAGCAACTCTATGCCAATAAAATGGACAACTTGGAAGAAATGGACAGATTCTTAGAAATGCACAACCTACCGAGACTGAACCAGGAAGAAATAGAAAATATGAACAGACCAATCACAAGCACTGAAATTGAAACTGTGATTAAAAATCTTCCAACAAACAAAAGCCCAGGACCAGATGGCTTCACTGGCGAATTCTATCAAACATTTAGAGAAGAGCTAACACCTATCCTTCTCAAACTCTTCCAAAATATTGCAGAGGGAGGAACACTCCCCAACTCATTCTACGAGGCCACCATCACCCTGATACCAAAACCAGACAAAGATGTCACAAAGAAAGAAAACTACAGGCCAGTATCACTGATGAACATAGATGCAAAAATCCTCAACAAAATACTAGCTAACAGAATCCAACAGCACATTAAAAGGATTATACACCATGATCAAGTGGGGTTTATTCCAGGAATGCAAGGATTCTTCAATATACGCAAATCAATCAACGTGATACATCATATTAACAAATTGAAGGAGAAAAACCATATGATTCTCTCAATAGATGCAGAGAAAGCTTTCGACAAAATACAACACCCATTTATGATAAAAGCCCTGCAGAAAGTAGGCATAGAGGGAACTTTCCTCAACATAATAAAGGCCATATATGACAAACCCACAGCCAACATTGTCCTCAATGGTGAAAAACTGAAACCATTTCCACTAAGATCAGGAACAAGACAAGGTTGCCCACTCTCACCACTATTATTCAACATAGTTTTGGAAGTGTTAGCCACAGCAATCAGAGAAGACAAAGAAATAAAAAGAATCCAAATCGGAAAAGAAGAAGTAAAGCTGTCACTGTTTGCAGATGACATGATACTATACATAGAGAATCCTAAAACTGCCACTAGAAAACTACTAGAGCTAATCAATGAATTTGGTAAAGTAGCAGGATACAAAATTAATGCACAGAAATCTCTTGCATTCCTATATACTAATGATGAAAAATCTGAACGTGAAATTAAGAAAACACTCCCGTTTACCATTGCGACAAAAAGAATAAAATATCTAGGAATAAACCTACCTAAGGAGACAAAAGACCTGTATGCAGAAAATTATAGGACACTGATGAAAGAAATTAAAGATGATACAAATAGATGGAGAGATATACCGTGTTCTTGGATTGGAAGAATCAACATTGTGAAAATGACTATACTACCCAAAGCAATCTACAGATTCAATGCCATCCCTATCAAACTACCACAGGCATTTTTCACAGAACTAGAACAAAAAATTTCACAATTTGTATGGAAACACAAAAGACCCCGAATAGCCAAAGCAATCTTGAGAACGAAAAATGGAGCTGGAGGAATCAGGCTTCCTGACTTCAGACTATATTACAAAGCTACAGTAATCAAGACCGTTTGGTACTGGCACAAAAACAGAAATATAGATCAATGGAACAGGATAGAAAGCCCAGAGATAAACCCATGCACATATGGTCACCTTATCTTTGATAAAGGAGGCAAGCATATACAGTGGAGAAAAGACAGTCTCTTCAATAAGTGGTGCTGGGAAAATTGGACAGGTACATGTAAAAGTATGAAACTAGAACACTCCCTGACACCATACACAAAAATAAACTCAAAATGGATTAAAGACCTAAGTCTAAAGCCAGACACTATCAAACTCTTAGAAGAAAACATAGGCAGAACACTCTATGACATAAATCACAGCAAGATCCTTTTTGACCCAGCTCCTAGAGAAATGAAAATAAAAACACAAATAAACAAATGGGACCTAATGAAACTTAAAAACTTTTTCACAGCAAAGGAAACCATAAGCAAGACCAAAAGAAAACCCTCAGAATGGGAGAAAATATTTGCAAATGAAGCAACTGACAAAGGATTAATCTCCAAGATTTACAAGCAGCTCATGCAGCTCAATAACAAAAAAACAAACAACCCAATCCAAAAATGGGCAGAAGACCTAAACAGACATTTCTCCAAAGAAGATATACAGATGGCCAACAGACACATGAAAGAATGCTCAACATCCTTAATCATTAGAGAAATGCAAATCAAAACTACAATGAGGTATCATCTCACACCGGTCAGAATGGCCATCATCAAAAAATCTAGAAACAATAAATGCTGGAGAGGGTGTGGAGAAAAGGGAACACTCTTGCACTGTTGGTGGGAATGTAAATTGATACAGCCACTATGGAGAACAGTATGGAGGTTCCTTCAAAAACTAAAAATAGAACTACCATACGACCCAGCAATCCCACTCCTGGGCATATACCCTGAGAAAACCATAATTCAAAAAGAGTCATGTACCAAAATGTTCATTGCAGCTCTATTTACAATAGCCAGGACATGGAAGCAACCAAAGTGTCCATCGACAGATGAATGGATAAAGAAGATGTGGCACATATATACAATGGAATATTACTCAGCCATAAAAAGAAATGAAATGGAGGTATTTGTAATGAGGTGGATGGAGTTAGAGTCTGTCATACAGAGTGAAGTAAGTCAGAAAGAGAAAAACAAATACAGTATGCTAACACATATATATGGAATCCAAGAAGAAAAAAAAAAGGACATGAAGAACCTAGTGGCAAGATGGGAATAAAGACACAGACCTACTAAAGAATGGACTTGAGGATATGGGGAGGGGAAGGGGTGAGATGTGACAGAGTGACAGAGTGTCATGGACATACATACACTACCAAATGTAAAATAGATAGCTAGTGGGAAGCAGCCGCATAGCACAGGGAGATCAGCTCGGTGCTTTGTGACCACCTAGAGGGGTGGGATAGGGAGGGTGGGAGGGAGGGAGATGCAAGAGGGAAGAGATATGGGAACATATGTATATGTATAACTGATTCACTTTGTCTTAAAGCAGAAACTAACACACCATTGTAAAGCAATTATACTTCAATAAAGATGTTAAAAAAAAAAAACGAATCCAACAAACAGTGTAGGAGATAGATGGTATTCCAACCCTTCTCTGATTTGTTTTACCCCTTAAGGGCCTCATGCCAACTACCAAAATGTGGCTTTTCCTCCCCAAAGGCATATATATATATATATGAAACTATGGGAAAAGAGAGAGCAGTAATGTTGTCTGATGACAGGGGGGGCAGTTGGAGTCCAACTTAGCCAAAAAGTAAGCATGCCATTTAAAGTTATTTTTTAAAATCATGCACCAATTGTGCTATACATGTCTCTCTTGCTTCATTTCCCAGATTAACTCTTCATGCTTTTTCACTCTGCTCTTTGTTGTGGGAAATTAATACATAGGGGCTACCTCAATGGTTCCCTTTCCTCCTCACCTCCTGTTGAGTTTGGCCGAAGGAAGACACTAGCAGGAGATCTGAAGATTGGATGGTCTTTTCTATATAGCTGCTCTCCCTGGGTTCTCATAACTGTTCTCTCCTGTGTCCCTTGTTCTAGGGTTAGAAACAGCTCCCTGCTGTTGCTAGTGTCAGGATACAGCACCATCCCTCACTGTTTTCCTAAAACCTCACCCTGTACCTTTTTAAAAAAATCCTTTCTATTAAAATCTCATCAATTATCCAGTTTGAGTATGCCATTCCTTATTTTGCTGGGATCCTGGATGCTATGCCAATTAAACTGTCATAGCCCATGGAGTTTAGTGTTCTTCTCACTAAAAGTATTTCTATTTGGTATATTAATAAATCATATACTCATGTTGTTTCAACTATGGAAAAACAAGAAACCTAAGAATCATTCTGCCAGAAAGAGAAAAACAAATACAGTATGCTAACACATATATACAGAATCTAAGGAAAAAAAAAAAAAAGGCCATGAAGAACCTAGTGGCAAGACAGGAATAAAGACACAGACCTACTAGAGAATGGACTTGAGGATATGGGGAGGGGGTGGGGTGAGATGTGACAGGGTGAGAGAGTGTCATGGACATATATACACTACCAAATGTAAAATAGATAGCTAGTGGGAAGCAGCCGCATAGCACAGGGAGATCAGCTCGGTGCTTTGTGACCACCTAGAGGGGTGGGATGGGGAGGGTGGGAGGGAGGGAGATGCAAGAGGGAAGAGATATGGGAACATATTGTATATGTATAACTGATTCACTTTGTTATAAAGCAGAAGCTAACACACCATTGTAAGGCAATTATACTTCAATAAAGATGTTTAAAAAAAAAAAAGAATCATTCTGCCAAAAGTAGCAGTTTATTTGACCTTAATTATTGTACATCTACCTCACCTATAATTTTATGAAATCTTGTCAGAGTTTAGTAATTTTTTTCTGAATGCATAATTTCACTTGACATACACAATTATCAAAGAGAAAAATCAAGGATAATGGAGGAACATTGAGGACACTGTAATATATGTAAAAATATTTTTGATGCATATTGGTCTAAGAAGAATACAGCAATTTTATCAGGGTATTAAATATACAGTGATGAATTGAAACAAACAGGTTCCACTCCACGAACACTCTTTCTGGGTTCAGTTACATTACGGTGAATATCTGGTGACATAATTTTGGTTTAAAGTAGGGAGGTGTTATAAAATCTACTCTCATGTTAGCAGGATCTTGAGTTTCACATTATTTGGCTGAAGAGTTTCTGGAAAAATATTTCCCTACTCACTTATTCTCAGAAAACCAACAACTGGAATAATTCCAATCAAGAATTAACCAGGAAACATTTCAGACTCTAACCCTCTATGCTCCAGACCATCCTGAGTCAGTCATCCAGCTACAGTGCTACTCCGAGGCTAACGCAGTCTCGAGAGTGAGAAAGAGGGCATCCTTGCCCAGACTTACAACCAGAGACTAGGAGAAAGGTCATGTGACATGCCTGACTTGTCGTGAAAATGTGGGAAGGAAATACTGGGTTTCCCAATGACTGTATAGTTTGTACAACCTATGTATTCAACTGGATAAGGGTGATGTTAACATTTCCTCTCCTTATGATATAATTTCTACTATCTTACCTAATGACTAAAAATGTGATCTTGTAGCTCCATATTTAAATTTAGTTAAAAAAATAATGTGATTAAAATGGGGAATAAACCCAAATAAGAACAAAAAAGATAAATTAAAATATATACATATATATATATATATACTGTATATAAAATGGTAATATGTATACATGAAGGGAAAAAGACCTAAGTTATTACCTTACTCACTCCAACCGTCAAAGGGCTTAACATAATAATTTGGACATATTACAGCCTTGACACCTGTTTATTGAATTTAATGCAAATATTCGAAATAAAGTTAATATTGGATTGGCTATTTCTGAGAGAAGTTCCAAACTTAAGCATTTAGTTTTCTTTACACATAATGAAAAATTAATCTGCTTACAGAATCTTGGCAACTCCAAAAAATCCAATGACTCTCTCAAGGAACTGAAGATTACCTAAAATGGCTTGTTAGCAGAACCATGACACAAGTAATCGTTGTGCCTGATGCTCCCTTGCCCAGAATTCTTCCTGATGAAATACAAGCAACCTGCCTTGTGTGACTAAAGGTGTTAAGAGTGATGAAGAACATGGACAGGGTAATAATTGCTCAGTGCTATGAAACTAATCCAAAATGTACATGAATTGTAATATTTAATGCTCATTATAAAAAAGATCTCTAATGTCTTAACACACCTTTAAAACCACTAATTCAAGTATATTCTTTTACCTTCCTAAGAATTTCCACTCATGAGCTCTCAACTCAACAACAGCAATAATTCTAAAGAAAGTAAACAATCTACATTAATCAGGTATAAACTTTCCCAGGTTGTCATATATATTTAGCATGAACAGTTTTGATGAGAGTAGTTATGCTGCTGTTTCTTTAAAGTTGCCTTTAGGTTGACAGGTTAAAGTATTTTCTTGCTTCTCTTCAGCAAACAAGAAAACACGTGTCCTCAGACCTACTAGAGAATGGACTTGAGGATATGGGGAGGGGGAGGGGTAAGATGTGACATGGTGAGAGAGTGGCGTGGACATATGTACACTACCAAAGGTAAAATAGATAGCTAGTGGGAAGCAGCCGCATAGCACAGGGAGATCAGCTCGGTGCTTTGTGACCACCTAGAGGGGTGGGATAGGGAGGGTGGGAGGGAGGGAGATGCAAGAGGGAAGAGATATGGGGACATATGTATATGGATAACTGATTCACTTTGTCATAAAGCAGAAACTAACACACCATTGTAAAGCAATTATACTCCAATAAAGATGTTTAAAAAAAAAAAAAAGAAAACACGTGTCTTTTTTTGTTGTCTTTGGGTTTTTTTCACCGGGGGTGGTGGTAGGGGGGGTGGGAACAGTTCATATATAGATCAAACATCAGAGACGATTGAACCAAGAAGTGTTAGGGCAAAGCTGAGAATCAGTACAGAGCCAAGGTTGTAGCAATAGTTTCTGACAAAATCAAGGAGTGATTTGAAGACAGAAATGTTGGAATTTGTAGCAAAATTGGTGATCTGGATCAGCAAAGCAAGACAGAAGACATTTCCAATCCAATTGCATTATTTAGGATGGGATAGGCTATATCGTATTAACAAAATGACCCCTGAAACCTCACCAGCTTAATATATAAAAGTGTATGTCTTGTTTACCCAAGGTCAGCTATAGTTTGATTGTTCTCCAGAGCAGTGCCCTTCCCAGTAGTACCACAGATACCCAGGCTCTTTCTAGCTTCTAAGGCCACCATCAGAAATTCTCGGTTTCCAGGGTGGCTATGTTGGGGGAAAAGAGAGCTGAGGATTGTCTAGACTCTCACTGCTGAGACTTAAAAGTCACATGTGTTCTAAGGCACAGACCATAGAACTCATCAAATATTCCATGTGCTCTCTTACATCTTCCAGTCTCTATATAGTTAGTTCTGGACAATAAGACTACTTCCAGCCAATGGGCTATGAGCGGAAATGGCATGTCATCTCTGGAATGAGGCATTTAAGAGCCCGTGTGAGTTCTTCAAGCTTTCTCTCCCCATGCCATGTGACTGCAGTTCCAAATGGTAGAGCTACAAGATTTAAAAGGAAGAAAAAAAAAAAGAACCTGATCCCTAAGTCACTGTTTAGAAGGGAGCTGCCCTAGAGAGCTACTGGACCTACAGATGGCTTTGTGTGGGCAAGAGCAGAGTAAAGTTGTACGTGCTAAGCCTTAAGATTTGGAATTTGTTTCCACAACGTAACCCAGCCTATCTTTACTGATACCCCAGTGAAGGTGAATGCTTCATAACTCAGCCCTTCAGTGGAGAAAGTTACAATGAGCTCGGTTTCCTAGAATCTTACTACTGTTGAAAGATGAATATTACAACTCAAAGTTAACAGCATTGCATGAACAGGGATAAAGTTATGTGGCAAGAAATGTGTCTATCCAATTTAGAAGCAGTGATACATTTTAAATATAACAGCTAGTTCTCCCAAGAACAGATTTTATCTTACCCCTAACCATTTTTTTTTCACTTTCTTTTCAGAATCTAAAATAATCTAAGGGTTTTTAAACTGATGGCCAACAAATGTTTTCTTAACAGACCTGAGTGACCATTTCCTCACAGTAAAGGATAATAAACTTTCAGGCATCCAGTTCTTTTATTAAAATAGGTCTTCCCAATTGCCTTTTCTCACATATCAAAAATAATTTAAGTATTTTTTTAATTGAGCATGATATAGATTACAGCAACTGTAGACTCATAATCTCACTCCCTATATAAAAGATACTGTTAATATTTTTAATGTGTTGGCTTCAGATTATTTTTTTTATATTTGGAAGTAGAAAGGGCCTGACCCTCGCTAAAATTGGAAACAATTCATGTTAGATAGTCCTAGGAGAAACAAGGCTATAAAACTATTTTTACTAACTTTGCAGATTTTAGTTTAAATATAAGTTGTACATAGTTTGAAATTACTGAATGGGAAACAGACATCCTTGCCTCTTGGTTGGGCCAAACCTCATGACTGGAAAATGTACAGCCAGAGAAACCATGAAAGTACATTTTAAATTTTGCTTTGAGTTTTGAATCCTTTGGTTTCAGTCAAGGTATACGAAGTCAGGTTTATGACTAAGAAAGCCACTTCTTCCCTCTCATGCAATGAATCGGAGGCAACAGGCAGTTAGCTAGAGCTCAGCATATCAGAGAGAGAATTGCTAAGCAGTCAAATACTCTCTTTTAAAGACCATAGTAGGAAACAAAATGTCCAAGTACTACTTTAAATTTATAGAACTATTACAAACCTAGGAATTTTTTTTAACACTCAAAACAACATAAAAAAGAAGTCTTAAAGATATCTCTTATAGAAGAAATGGAAAATCAGTCATGTTATGAAGTGATTGATTAGTAATAAAAAAATTTCTCCCCTTGTTTATAGTATTTCTTTAATAATTGATTTTATATATATTATTCTTTTAAACATGTCACCCTTTGTTATGGTACAGGAAAAAAATTACAGGTGAATATTCAGAATCTCTTGTATCTCTCACATACCAGGAGAATGTTTTTTCTTTGTTTCCATAATCTGGGGCTTTGTTGGGCAGCCTGGAATAGGGGGTGAAGGAGGAGACAGTAAGAACAGTAAACTGAAACCCATTTGATTGATCTTCACTGCTCAGGGCTGGGAGTTATTCTTTTGTAAAGAAAGAGTGAAAGGGCAGGGACAGGAGAGACAAGAGGTTGGGTTAAAGGAAAATTTTTAAAGATTTTAGAAATAGAGGGAGAAGATTGGGAATAAGTTGCCATACTGTGATGAGTGGGTCTTTGGGTTGATTGAAAGATAAATGAAGAGGATTTTTATGTTGGGTTTTGTGTTATGAATGGAAATCTTCTCTTCCAGAGGATTCAGTAAAAATTAAAGAGTCTCTCTCCCAATTAGAGATGATTTTTCTCAATAAAATGCTGAAATGGGCCAAAGAGTGACCAGCTTCATAGGTTGTTCTGACTTTTAACAAGATATTTTAATTATCTAGAAAAAAAAATTTAACCAGACATCATTTTGCTATACAAAGCCAATAGGAAAACAACAAATAATGATTGATCAATGTGGTCAATCACTTAAAGGAAATTCTCAAAATAACAGACTGGGATCAGAACATAGATTTCAGCGAGGAATGCTTTCACTTAGAAGTATCAGAAAGCATGTCTAACAGGTGGGATGTTTTTCTTACATCACAAGAAATCTGAAAATAAGCCTCTGTTGGCATTTATTCAGCAGCTCAATGATGGCAGACCTAGCATCTCTGTTACTTTCTTTACTTTTCATGATTGAAATGTGTCTGCCACTTAACAGTGGCAGGTCCTTGAGATGAAAGAAAAACTGGTTTGATCCTTCTAGCTCATGGCAAAGAAAGAGGATGACATAGGAAGTAGAGTGGCCCCGAAAAGGAGGCTTGGGGAAGACAGCAGAAAGGCTTTTGTGTAGTTCAGTGTTACCTACTTCAAGTTTGATTTCTAGGGGTGTCCCACAGAGAGCAATATTTTTGTTTTTTAATGATTCTCCTGTGACTATCCTCACTATTCAGATATTTCCAATTAGTCTGGTTAATACCAGGTTGAAACCAGAGTCAGGAAATAAGGATGTATCTGGGCTCTGAGGCATAACTTACTCCTTCTATCCACCGTCTTCCTGAAGTAAAAATCGTTTCACAAAACAGTATCGATATAATCAATTTGGCATATATTTGTACCACTAAAAATCTCAGGTTCTTTAATTCTAAAAATGAGCTGCATTTTGGATAGTAACAGAGGGGAAAGTTGTATCATCAAGGACTCTATTGGCTATATGAAGTAGCTGGTATATTTTATAATCTTAAAATTTCTAACAACATAAAGAAAAAGAAGCTTTGTAGGGAAAGATTGAGTTTAATGTGGGTCATGGCTCAAAACTTTTATATTTCCACCTGGATGGAGATTTGAAAACTTGAGAGATTTCCATCAGAATAAAGTCAACATAACTTATGCCACCTACTTAAATGTGCCTTCAAGCATGTTTGAAATAATGCAATAGATTATAGCTTCCAGCATCCCTCATTTTGTGCAGCGCCACCTTTCTCTATGTGCTGTTTTGGTGGCTGGAGTGGCTCTAGTCAGCCCCTGGTCAATGAATATGAGCATCTCTGATCTGAGACATTACAACCCTGGGCCATAATGAGGAAGTATTCATTAGGAGTATTTTTATTTTCCTTACTGTGTGGGATTTATTACCGATCTCTCATTTACGGTTGGTCTGAGAGTAGACCTTGATCACTTCCAGGTACCTTCCCATGAACGTTTTTCACCTGAGTTTACTTGTCTCTTTTGAAGTTGAAGAGCTGGGAGTGCCCTGGATGGATAGATTTGGCATCAACAAAAAGCTGAGTTTTTTCAGGTGGCGCATTATAAGGAAAGAAAAGAATACAACTGTGGAAAAAGGTATTTTGTTACACAATATGCAAATATTTATATTACCTTGTAGAACAGGTTTGATAAAACACACCCCAAACCAAGAAGAATAACATACACGTAGCCTATCCTTCCTACTAATTCTAGCACCATAAAGAATGTGTTTCCATTTCTTTATCATTACAGAGAGTAAGAAAAAGGTTTTGGTGCTATACTGATAAAATTGAAAGATGACAAGAATTGCTATAATCTAAAAATGGTAAGAATAGGAATAAATCACATACAAAGAGGTGTTCTACTAATATATTAAGCCAACAAAATATAATGTTTTCCCAAAATGTATATATTCTTTTATTTATTATTGATAATGATGAGGATGAAAGTAATAATAATAGCTACTTTTTATTAAATGGCTTAATAAATATCTAATGACATGAATTTTATTTTTTAAAGCCACTTTATCTAGGTATGATCGTCACACAAAAAGCTGTAGATATTTAATGCATACAACTTGATGAGTTTGGGAATAAGTTTACACTTGTGAAAACATCACCACAATCTATGCCATAAACATATCCATCACTATCCAAAGTTTCCTCATATAAATTTCAATTTTACATTAGCCCATTTAATTCCCTCACCAACTTTAAGAGGTAGGCATTTCTTTTACTCTGAAAGGAGTGATCGTTTGCCTCAGGTCAAACTCATTGAATGTTGTAGAACTAGGAATGAAACTCAGGTTTTTAATACTTCAAAGCATAATTATTTAACACCTTTTTTTTTTTTTTGTCTCTCAAACTTTAGAATGTATCCAAAGAAAATAATTTAAAAAAGAACAAATATGCATATATGCCTGCATTTATATGTATATATATGCAGGCATATTTCAGCATTATTCATAATAGAAAAAATTTTGAAGTCATTAAAATTAATGAAGAGTGTATCAATAAGTAAAAATGCTTATAGTAGGATGATGAATTTTAAAAGCTCATTGTACAAAAGATAGGTGATCCACAGCAATAAACAATAACTCTACTTCTGTGCATAGAGATGTAGAGACGTATAAATAAAAGAAAAACATTTATGAGGGTGAAGTATATACAAGACATTTTAAGATATCACACAGGGCTTTCACTGTTTTATGTGTGGACAATGGATCAAAAATAGATAGAAAGGCTAATTGTCTTCTTCTTTTTAGATGGACTGATTTATTTTTATTTATTTATTTATTAAAATTTTATACAATTTTTAAAAGTTACTTTCCATTTACAGTTATTACAAAATATTGGCTACATTCTCTGTGTTGTACAATACATCCTGGAGCCTATCTTACACCCAGTAGTTTGTACTTCCTACTCCCCCACCCCTATACTGCCCCTCCTCCCTCCCCACTGATAACCACTAGTCTGTCTCTGTATCTGTGAGTCTGCTTCTTTTTTGTTATATTCACTAGTTTGTTGTATTTTTTTAGATTCTACATATAAGCAATATCATATAGTATTTATCTTTCTCTGACTTATTTCACTCAGCATAATGTCCTCCAAGTCCATCCATGTTGCTGCAAATGGCAAAATTTTCTTCTTTTTTATGGCTGAGTAGTATTCCATTGTGTGTGTGTGTGTGTGTGCACGTGTACCACAGCTTTTTTATCCATTCATCTGTTGATGGACACTTAGGTTGCTTCCGTGTCTTGGCAATTGTAAACAATGCTGCTATGAACATTGGGGTGCATATATCTTTTTGAATTAATGCTTTTGTTTTTTTTCAGCTATATATCCAGGAGTAGGATTGTTGGGTCATATGGTAGTTCCATTTTTAGTTTTTTGAGAAACCTCCATACTGTTTTTCACAGTGGCTGCACCAATTTACATTCCCACCAACACTGTATGACGGTGCCCTTTTCTCCACATCCTCACCAGTATTTGCTATTTATGTTCTTTTTGACAATAGCCATTCTGACAGGTGTGAGGTGACATCTCATTGTGGTTGTGATTTGCATTTCCCTGATGATTAGCAATGTTGAGTATCTTTTCATGTGCCTGTTGGCCATCTGCACTTCCTGTTCGGAAAAATGTCTATTCAGTTCTTCTGCCCGTTTTTTAATCAGGTTGTTTGTTTTTTTGATGTTGAATTATAAATTAGATTTAAAATTTCCAAATTAGTTTAAATATTTTCATTTCTATATATTATGAGACTAATAAAAATATTATGACATATCTTATAAATTATCGTATTGAAGATCTCTGATTGTAGATAACAATGAATTCTTTGCTTTGTATTACATTGTGAGAGAATATATTAAACCAAGTTGATGATGTAATCATTAATACTAAAAATAGAAATACAATATTTTCTCAGTACTAAGGTAGCTTTTCTCTTTCACATTTTAACTTTTTTGAAATTGGGATTCACCTTGTAATCTATGTAAATATTTAGTGCAGGTTATGAGACAATTTTTTATAACATATGAAATATTATATCAAATAAACCTTTGGTATATGTTAGACACTGTACTTGACTTAAAAATGGTATGAAGTGAGGCAAAGATCATCGGGTTTAGAGATGTAACAAATTTCTACAACTAGACACATTAGTAACTAAGACTAAAAAGCAAAACCTTGAACTAGCTAATAACTTTTTTCATAAACAGGAATTTTGGGGAGGCTATAATTATAGCACATTGGTATGAGTAAAAACTCAAGGCAGGAATCTTTGTCTGGTGCATGGATATAGCCCTCAAATCTAGTGTAGCAGCTGGCATGCAATTAGAGACTCAACGTGTAAATGTTGAGTGAATATTTGAGCTGCTCAGAATTTTACAAAGTTCTAAATATTTAAGTCAAATTAGATAACAACGGCAAGTACAAATATATATCTTTTGTACCAGGCCAAGTTCTAGGTGCCCTTCTCATATGAACTCACTTATACTTGTCAACCTTATAAAGTAGGTGCTGTTTTTATTCCCATTTGATAGGTGAGGAACCAGAGGCTTTAAGCAACCTGCCCAAGGTCACACAGCTAGTAAATGTTGGAACTGGGATTTGAACTCAAGCCAGATATCTCTGAGTTCTGTGCTCTTCAACAGTGCACTACGCTGCCTCTGTAGGATTTTAAGGATTATCTAATCTATATTCAAACCTCACCTGAGGTCTCAAGCATTATTGACACAATTTGTTAGATTAGATCTTTATTCTTTCAATTCCCAGTCTCATATTTCTGCCTACTACGTCAAAGGCGAGGCCGACAATCCAAGCACGGGGATTGGTGGTGGTGGTGGTCTTTGTGATGAAAGGTTAGGTGTTTTGCAGTTTTAAACAAATAATAAATTACTATAATAGTATTTAACTACTTTTTTGCTGCCCTGCGAGGCTTGAGGGATCTTAGTTCCCCAACCAGGATCAAACCCGTATCCCCTGCAGTGGAAGTGCGGAGTCTTAACCACTGGACTGCCAGGGAAGTCCTTGTTTGACATGATATGGCTCAGGTTAAGCAAAAGTTGTTGAACAAAAATCAAAATAGTATTGATTTGGAGGTTACATGGTAAAATTAGGACAAGATCCCACCTATAATAAACAAAATCAAAGGGTAGGAGTTGCCAATAATATTAATAGTATCTTTAAGATAAGTTCATTATCATATAATGAGTTTTTAGCAAACAATTATATCAATACACATACAAAAAACTTATGAATAATGACTCCATTTAAACAGAGCTTATGCTTCTGTTACATGTTTCTTATTAAAATGAATTTTGCATGCAATTTTCAAGAATTAAATGAAATTATTCAATAACTCACCTTCCTTTTTGATAGCAGAGTGTTAGCAAATAAGACCCAACTTAGCTTTTAAACAACATATCCTGCTGGTTATCTTGATTAATAAAAGGTTTAGGTTTAAGGCATCTTTCTTTATACCTCAAAATGCAATTATAAGGCACTATAATTGTGTCAGACATTGTAGTAAATGCAGAATCAGTATCATGAACAAAGCCACAGTGAGGATATGCGGACAGATTCTGTTTATTCCCCAGTCAGCTTCTCAATGATTCAACCTCTTAATCTCTGTGGGTTTCCTGATATTCTAGACAGGTGACAAGACCACTACCTAAGGTTCCCAGAACATTCTGCTATAGGCCAGGCCCAACCAGGTCAGAGAAGAACGGCAGGCTCTTCTTAACATAAAAATAACAGATTCTTTGAATGACATCAGAGCCTTTAGCACATGGTGAAATTGAGCAAGATTTTGTTCTCAAGTGCAGACCATGAAAATGAGGAAAAGGAAACTTACCTCTGAGAAGAGAATAATCCCATGTACTTGGCATGTAGCAGCGACTGGGCAAACAGCTGATTGGAGGAGGAGTTTAGGAGAAGAGAAAATTACATGGGAATTAGAGTCAAAAACTTGGGTTCAAATGTCAAATTAACCACCTTTTAGTAGTGTGAGCCTGAAGAAGTCTCCCATCTTCCCTAGGTAGTGATTCCTTCACCAGTAAAATTTGATTAATAAAACCAACTGTGAAGATAATTTTTGAGAATTAAATAAGAATATGTCTAAGTGTTTAATATAGGACCTGTATGTAGTAGATGATAAAAATTTTTAGATGAATCCTGAAAACATCATGTTAAATTTTTAAAAGTTGGTTTATATGTCATATGGGCCTTTCTTCTCCTGCTTTTTAATTTTTCCATTTTTCTCTGAATTTTTGCAGATGACAAAGGACGTGCACCAAATGCAACATAAACACAAATAATCAAACAAATGGGGTTTATGAGAAAAGAAGAGAAGATGAAGGATATACACGTTTTCTATCATAGCTATGCTATAGTACATAAGTGCTAATAATCTACCATTGACCTAATTTATTTTCTTGCATTATAACCCATTTTCTGTTAAAAAATTATAATATGCACTATCACATGTCTTATGTTACTCTTTCTTAGGTCTTAATTTATCTGATTGACCTACTGACGTATTTAGCAATCAAAATCTATAGTTTTTATTTTGAGAAAAGATACCACTGATGTACAGGTCCTCACAGAAAATGAATTTGCCTTTGCACCCTCATGCTGCAGTGGCAGGTGACAGCTCCCCCTACTGACCAACAGTGTAGAGGAAAATATGCACATCTGGTCATATGTGCATATGCTAAAAGCTACTAAGAACTTAATTTATGGGTCTATAGGTGGGAAGACATCTAGACAAATACACGCACACATATGCATGCAAACACACACACAAAAACGCTATCTGCATGCATGCACACACAAAAAAGTCCACGTTTTCACTCCTGTCCCACATGCACAGGCTTGACAAATGCTGAGCATATGGAGAACCAGTTGATAGAATTGAATGGCATCTTCTTTTTGTGCATAGCAGGAGTACAATCCAGGTGGACTAATGTAGGTATTTAATAATAGCTACGTAAATCTGCATCCCAGGCACCAAGACATTATTTATTTATTTCTTTAGAAGTTATTTATGTTTAATGCTTAAGAGTCTGAATGCACAATCTACAATTATAGAAGTACTGGTGAGCAATACAATGCATTAGAGCTATGTACAATGCACAGTTTAGTATCAAAACCTTTCTACACTGTAGAGTTTTACAAAACTATTAATGACATCAAACACTAAGCACTTAAGAGACCATTTTTTTTCTGCTACCGCATTAGGAACATCAATGGACAGTCCATTTCAACTTGCATCATCCATCCATTTCTAGTACGAAATTAATTTTCTGCTTATACAATAAAGTTTATCTACACAGTTCTCTTGATTTTGATCCATAGCAGCAAAGGCATAGTACATCAGCAGATCAGTACATCAGACAGTATTTTAATTTCATCCAGTTATGAGGTCCTCAGGAATCAATGATGCCTGCATTAAGTTTAAGTGTAACTATTTGTTTCATATTCTTTTACTAGTTTCTAACTGTGTCAGACTCTTTTTAACTTATTGAACTATTCAATTAATGTTCATTAGACGTCTACTCTGGGCCAGGCAGTATGCTAAGTGCTGGGTATGCAGCAATGAGCCAACCAAACAAAATCTCTTCCTTCATGGAGATTACATTCTAGTGGGGAGAAATGAATGTCCCCACTAATTCACACTCAGTCTCTGTCTTCAATGTATAAAATGTTTCATATAAGTAACAGTGAGTATTCATCATTCCCTTAATGAAGTTTGGAAATGTGAGTTTTGATTGTCTTTTGATTGCCTAGACACTGTAGTCGACCTGTTCTTTAATAAACTTCTGGCTCTATTTCTAGTTTCTTGCTGATGTTTCTAATGGGCCCAAAAATGCTAATAGACATCTTATGAAAATCAGATATCGTGAAATAAAAAATGTGAAATCAGTGGTGCTCACGATATGGAACTCAGTGGGAGATGTGCGTGCATAAAAGAACTTACTACTATTTCTTTAAGACCTTGATCTTTTTCCAGTGTCCCAAAATATAAGCCATCTCTATCACTAAATTTATCATTCTTCTCATTTACAGGGAGTTACAGAAACGCTAAATAACGCATGATTTGCAAAATCCCCATAAGCTTTGAAAGAGGAGGAAAGATCATCAAAACAAAAATGCCTGTGTACAGACCTGAGTGGGGTTCACATTTAAGGTTATCTTCTGTGAAAGCTACTCAGATTAGATTTTTGAAGCCAAAAGGTAACCTTTCAAGACTCATACGTTTATTAAGTCAAGAATTGGCCACAGAAGACAGTTGCGTAGCCTTTTAGCTCCAGGCTGGTGTTGCTTATCACTGGGCTGAAAAGTGACTTGCTACCCATTCCCAAGTGCAGGGGAAGCATGTGATCCAGAGTTCCCAGCTACTCTTCTTGTTCCTAATACCAGCACCATGAGAGGTGGGTGGCCTTGACATTACTGTCTCTCTCTACAGTAAGGGGTTTGTTGAGGTTTTATCCTATAGAATGTGCCTGAGTAGTAAGGAGCAGAGATTACATTTAGTTAATGCACTTTTAAGGATTCTTTCTCATGTCTCTATAGAATGACCATGAGAGGAAAATAAAGATACCAAAGAAATATTTGAAGCAGATCATGACCAAGTAGCACAGAAGAACAAACACTGCTAAAGTCCAGTGAAGGTAATGTTGGAATGTAAACTGTTCCCTAGAAATGTAATTCTATATAAAATACTAAAGAGACCCATAGAGATAATTCTAACTAGTATTGGAGAGCAAACAGCTCCTTTTTAATATTAAACATCTTTCCTGCTATTATCCACACATTTCTTCTCTTCTTCCTTCTGCTGTTTGTATTCTTGGTTGGTAGAAGGGGAATGGTTCAAAAATAGTTACAGCCATCTTCTTTAAGTAAGGTAAAATGCAATGGATAAATGCAAGTTCTTTCTCAGCCTTCAAGAGTCTTATCTTAGCGCTAAAGAATAATGTTTAATATGATTGGCCTGCAGTTACTCCACTTTTTTTTTGTTTGCAGAAAACTACTGCAATCATGTATTTAATCATGTATTTACATTTTTAAAAGTCTGAAATGGAGTTATAGATAATTTGTAGAATTCTATATCTTTTCAAGTGTCAACGTTGATATTTGGTCTCTTGGAAGAGGAAACAGAGCTTTCACAGCCCCAACTCACTTTGGAAAGTTCTTCACACTCTGAGACTTAGGACTCACCATGAGAAACACGAGGGGAAAATTAGAAGGTTGGACCTCGGGGAATTGGCTGACTAGTTCTTGGTTTTCTCACCTGAGTCAGTACAAGAAGTTTTTCTCCTTAACTGTAATCTTAATTTAAAATGTTTCTCATACAATTACAAAATTAACAGTGTACTTGACTAAAAAGCAAAGTTATTTTTCTCTTGAGTTGCTTTTCAAACTTCAGTTTTGGGGAGTGAAGACTGTATTAATTTGCTATTGTAGTTTTAACAAATAACCACAAATTTAGTGGCTTAAAAATACACAAATTTATTACCTTATTCTGTTGGTCACAGGTCCCAAACAGCTCTCACTGGGCTAAAATCAACGTGGGTAAGCTCTAGGGGAAAATTCATTTCCTGCTTTTTCTAGCTTCTAAAGCTGCCCGTATTCCTTGGTTTGTGCTTCTTCCTCCAACTTTTTTTTTCTTTTGTCACCAAGTGTAAGCCTTTTATTTTAAATTTAGTATATGACAGGGATTCATTTTCTCTCCAGAAATGTGATGCTAAATATTGACCATTTAAAACCTGATAAAATGCTGAGTGGAAAAGATTAATAATTCAAATGCATTAACATTGCAAATGTCTCTGAATGTTGCAGGCTGCCATCATAGCATGTATTTTATTTGACTCCATGGTACCATTATGATAGCTGCTGCTCTAAATTCTTCCTCCATCTTTGAAGCCAGCAACATAGTATCTCTCTGACACTGCTTCTGTTGTCACATCTGTCACATCTTTGTCTCTGACTCTCCTCTTCTGCCTCCTTCTTCCACTTTTAAAAACCCTTGTGATGGGACTTCCCTGGCGGTCCCGTGGTTGAGACTTCGCCTCCCAATACAGGGGTTGTGGGTTCAATCCCTGGTCGGGGAGCTAAGATCCCACATGGCTTGTGGCCAAACAACCAAAACATTAAAAAAACAGAGGCAATATTGTGACAAATTCAATAATGACTTTAAAAATGGTCCACACACAAAAAAAATATTAAAGGGACTTCCCTGGTGGCGCAGTGGTTAAGAATCCCCCTGCATTGGCACGGGGTTTGATCCCTGGTCCGGGAAGATCAAACCACGGGTTTGATCCCTGGTCCGGAAAGATCCCACATGCCACGGAGCAACTAAGCCCGTGCGCCACAACTACTGAGCCTGTGCTCTAGAGCCTGTATGCCACAACTACTGAGCCCACGAGCCACAACTACTGAAGCCCACACTCCTACAGCCCGTGCTCCGCAATAAGAGAAGCCACCACAACGAGAAGCCTGCGCACCACAAGGAAGAGTAGCCCCTGCTCGCCGCAACTAGAGAAAGCCCGCGCAGCAACGAAGACCCAACGCAGCCAAAAATAAATAAAATTAAAAATAAATAAATTTTTAAAAATGCTGTGAATTCAAAACACAATGATAAAGAAAAATTTATTTTAAAAAATCTTAAAAAATCAAACCCTTGTGATGGCATTAGACCCACCCAGATAGTCCAGGAAAATCTCCTTAATTTAAGCAGCTGATCAGCAACCTTAATTTTATCTGCAACTTTAGTCCCCCTTTGCCATGTAACCTAACATATTCACGGGTCTGGGGGATTAGGACATCCAATGGGAGGACATCTTTCAGACGCCACTATTCTGCCTACCACAGAGACGGTAGGTGAGAAGTACTTAATTTCATAATAAAAAGTCAGTTGATAAACCCATATAGTGAAACTTGAATTAAAACTTTCAACCTCACCTCCAGATTATGGGGTGATTTAATAGCTCATTTTGGTCACCTACTATCTGACCAAATACTACAGCTGAATGGATCATCTCTATGTTAATTCACTCAATTTATATTCTAGCATGCAGACATAATTTTAATAATATTCCCGAGAAATTCACTTAAAAATTTTTGAGACTATAACTGATTTTGAAGTATCTTTTTTTGGTCTCAAAAACAATCATATATAAAGATAACAATGTTTAAATAATGGAAAATCCATTGTTCTGCCCTTCTCCTTTTAGCTTCTTCCACGTATATAGGCTCTGATGAAGAAAAATGACAAATTTATGGAAAGAAAGAACATTTCCTTCAGCAAGCAAAGAAAATGGAAAAATAGGTGAGAGAAAAGGTAGGTTGAACAAGTGTACTTTACCATTCATAGTTTGGGCCTGATGGAGTTTCAGTCCGAAGCTTTTATCGTATCCTTGCTCTGTCATGGCTCAAAGTTTCATTTGCAGTTTTTGTGAACAATAACCCGTCATTTTTTCAATCACAATTTATGAAGCAAAGTGCTAGATTCTAGGATTGTAAAGAGGAACGAGACAGGGTGAAGGCATAAAGACATATAATTTCAGTGCAGTAAGGGAAGTATGTTAACAGAGATATTTGTGGATTATTAAGGGAGCACTAAGAAAGAGTATCTAACACATCCTGGAGAAGAAAAACAAAGACAGATTCAGGAATAACTTCCAAGCAGATAAATGCCTGAGCTGAGTACTAAAGCATACGGGGTAGAAGTGGAGCACACATTCCACGCTCAAGGAAAACCATAAAAAGAAATGTGAGGAAGCCCCTAGTGAACCAGGAACTCTAAGCGTCTCCTTGTCACCATGGTCAACTTCTTTCCACTCTTCAAGATACACTTCACAAACCATCCCCTCTGAGAAATCATCCCTAACCAGCCTTAGTAATCAAACTTCATTACCATAGCTCCCTATTTACTTCTTTATTGGTATTTATTACAGTCCTTAAGTATGTTAATGCATGTGTTTAGCATTTTGCTTCTTTTCTCCCTCACTAGAATGTATAATAAACTCTACCAGACACTCTCATCAGTGCATTTTTCTAAAGTTTTTCATTACTGAAATATCTGCAGTGATTTTTAATGATAATTTCTTGTAAGTTTCTTCCTTATTCTTCCTCTTTTTTCAGCTGCCCATGAATTGCAAGAAATCAGAGTGGAGCTGGGAAAAAGTCCAGAAAAATCTGAAACTTGCACATGACCATCCAAATGCAACAGTGTCCCCAGGGAAGATGATTTCCTGGGATTTGGATGTAGACACAGAACAAGAGAGTATAAACAAGCTTGGAAATGTAATCCTTTCTCACGGCTTTAGAATAACTAAAATAATTTTTAACAACATTAATTTGGTGGCCTTCAAGAAAATATCCTTCCGATATCTGAATTTGTAATGCAAGACAGTGTATAAAAAATTTGAAAACATCATGTTGCTTGACATCCAGAAGGAATACATTTGAAGGCATTTATTTCATGGATACCCAAATGTATATATGCCATTTTCTTTTAGAGGTCTACTTTTTTTTTTTTCTCTCAAAAGACTTTTAAAAAATCACAATATCATGTTGAGAGGTAGGTTCTGGCTTTTAGGTAAAGTGCATTATCTAGCTAAGTGATTAAATTCATACTGTACCACAGTTGAGAATCTTCAAAACTATATCTTTAAAAGCGAAGATCTATTCTTTCTGACTTTTGTAGGAAACAGCCAGATGTGTATCTTTTAATTTAGAGTTCTACCAAATCACTGGTTATCTACCAAATCACTGGTTATAACTAAGACACACACACACACACACACACACACACACACACACTCATGTCTTCCTAGGCTGGAAATAAGGATTTAGTTGTCTAAGACTATAGTTTTCATTTTCCTTTCTTTCCAGCATCTGGTAGCTTAGAGTCAGACACACAGCAGTTACATAAGGCAGACTCGATGAAGGCTCAGCCATAATGTCCCACTAGGCTCACAACCACAGCATCTAAATTATTTTTCAGGTAGAACAAAATGTTTCCTATACCTAAGTTCACATAAGAGATGTTTTCTTTTCACTTTTTTATTTAGAAAAAAATTGGTAAAATTTACATATAAGTAAGAAGCATATATCTCAAACAGACCTTCTTAGGATTAAAAGGAAAAGAAAAAAAACCCTCTTATCTTACTAAGATACTTTCGTTGAAAAACAGAACACTGTCTTAGGTCTAAGAAAGAAATAAAAATAAACACACAATTATGTTTATTCCCGGTTGCACTGGACAAAATCAGAATCATAGAGCCAGCCAAGACAGAGACAGTAATCTTCTTAATCAAGATTATTCTTTAAGACTACAGAAAAACTGAGAGGACATTTCATTTGCATTCTTCTCTGTTTTGTCCCCTCACTGACTGGTGTTAAAATTGATCTTCAATTACTAATGTAATTATTCATTTTCAGTGGTGAAATGTAATCATTAGTTGTCTCACAAATTGCCATTAGTTCCCTCGCTATATTTAAATTTTTAAATTCATTTCAATGTAATGAATATTTATTTTATTCTTACTATCACAAACATTTCAGATTTACTTCCTTGTTTGCAATATTCCCATCTGTAAGCAACATCCTAGTTGTGACCTTAACTGTTAAGAATGTTTCCTATCCTGGAACTGTACATACTTATCTCTGATACAAGAGAGAACATGAAAAGAACTTTAAAAGAGGTAGAAGTTTTATGAAAGTAATCACATTATAACTGAATAGTGTTTCCAAAAATATATATAGTATCCCGCAAACGCATCTTCAAATAAATTAAATATTTCTCTGCTTTTTTAAACTTTATAGCACCTGATAAATCACCGTGGATTCCATAGAAAATATTTCAAGATGACTTGAAAATTAATGAGTTAGTAAGCTAGGTTCAAAGCTCAAGAAACCCATGAAAATGTTATGAGGAACACTTAACTTTTGACTGCAAGCCTTGGAAGAGAATTAATTTTATGACAAAAATTAAACTAAAATAGTATGCAATTATAAACATGAGTTTTAATTTAACTTATTTTTATCACCTCAAACTCATACTCTCATTCCACACTTCTTTAAAGCACTGATGTTTCATACCATCATAGCAAATTAAACAAGAGGATAGTTGGCTGAGATCATTTGAACTTAATGGTAACAAAATATCAACTGTAAATATAAATTTTGACTTTCTGTGAAACATATTTACAAATAGCCTTTAAAAGTCTGGTATTGAGTTTTATAAGTTATTCTTAGAGCTGTTTTTCTCCCCTCAAATAAGCACTCAGTTACTTGAAAAGACTTAACTGCAACAGCAACAAACCCCTCAATTTATACAGTTTTAAACCATTTCCCACAAATTTCTGGAACATTAAAAAAATATTTTCAAAACACATATCTCGGGGCTTCCCTGGTGGCGCAGTGGTTGAGAATCTGCCTGCTAATGCAGGGGACACGGGTTCGAGCCCTGGTCTGGGAAGATCCCACATGCCACGGAGCAGCTGGGCCCGTGAGCCACAATTGCTGAGCCTGCGCGTCTGGAGCCTGTGCCCCGCGACGGGAGGGGCCGCGATAGAGAAAGGCCCGCGCACCGCGATGAAGAGCGGTCCCCGCACCGCGATGAAGAGTGGCCCCCGCTTGCCGCAACTGGAGAAAGCCCTCACACGAACCGAAGACCCAACACAGCCAAAAATAAATAAATAAATAAATAAATAAATAAGAAAATCCTTAAAAAAAAAAAAAAAAAAAACACATATCTCAAAATTTAAAGTATATGTTATTTCATACAGGATTCTTTGCTTTTTATAAGTACATTTTATTGCTGCTTTTTAGCACATGATGACATAATACTCTTTGCTAATATATTCTATTTATTTGAAAGGATGCTCAGTAACGTGGTAAAAGGTAACATGGTGATATTTTAATATAGACTGTAGTTTATGTCTGTAGAGCAGTTGATTAGAACATTGGGTTAATCATAGGTTTGATTTCTATGTGGGCTGCATGGTATAAGGCCCTCATTGACCTTTTTTTTTTTTACTTTTTTACTCTTTATTTTATTTATTTAATTTTTTAACATCTTTTTTTTTGGAATTTAATTTTATTTATTTTTTTATACAGCAGATTCTTATTAATCATCAATTTTATACACATCAATGTATGCATGTCAATCCCAATCACCCAATTCATCCCACCACCACCCCCCCGCCCTGTCGCTTTCCCCCCTTGCTGTCCATATGTTTGTTCTCTACATCTGTGTCTCAGTTTCTACCCTGCAAACCGGTTCATCTGTACCATTTTTCTAGGTTCCACAGATATGCATTAATATACAATATTTGTTTTTCTCTTTCTGACTTACTTCACTCTGTATGACAGTGTCTAGGTCCATCCATGTCCCTACAAATGACCCAATTTCGTTCCTTTTTATGGCTGAGTAATATTCCATTGTATATATGTACCACATCTTCTTTATCCATTCGTCTGTCAATGGGCATTTAGGTTGATTCCATGACCTGGCTATTGTAAATAGTGCTGCAATGAACATTGGGGTGCGTATGTCTTTTTGAATTATGGTTTTCTCTGGGTATACGCCCAGTAGTGGGATTGCTGGGTCATATGATAGTTCTATTTTTAGTTTTTTAAGGAACCTCCATACTGTTCTCCATAGTGGCTCTATCAATCTACATTCCCACCAACAGTGCAAGAGGGTTCCCTTTTCTCCACACCCTCTCCAGCATTTGTTGCTTGTAGATTTTCTGATGATGCCCATTCTAACTGGTGTGAGGTGATACCTCATTGTAGTTTTGATTTGCATTTCTCTAATAATTAGTGATGTTGAGCAGCTTTTCATGTTCTTCTTGGTCATATGTATATCTTCTTTGGAGAAATGTCTATTTAGGTCTTCCGCCCATTTTTGGATTGGGTTGTTTGTTTCTTTAATATTGAGCTGCATGAGCTGTTTATATATTTTGAAGATTAATCCTCTGTCCGTTGATTCATTTGCAAATATTTTCTTCCATTTTGAGGGTTGTCTTTTCATCTTGTTTATGGTTTCCTTTGCTGTGCAAAAGCTTTGAAGTTTCATTAGGTCCCATTTGTTTATTTTTCTTTTTATTTCCATTACTCTAGGAGGTGGATCAAAAAATATCTTGCTATGATTTATGTCAAAGAGTGTTCTTCTTATGTTTTCCTCTAAGAGTTTTATAGTGTCCAGTCTTACATTTAGGTCTCTAATCCATTTTGAGTTTATTTTTGTGTATGGTGTTAGGCAGTGTTCTAATTTCATTCTTTTACATGTAGATGTCCAGTTTTCCCAGCACCACTTATTGAAGAGACTATCTTTTCTCCATTGTATTTCCTTGCCTCCTTTGTCATAGATTAGTTGACCAGAGGTGCGTGGGTTTATCTCTGGGCTTTCTATCTTGTTCCATTGATCTATGTTTCTGTTTTTGTGCCAGTACCATATTGTCTTGATTACTGTAGCTTTGTAGTATAGTCTGAAGTCAGGGAGTCTGATTCCTCCAGCTCTGTTTTTTTCCCTCAAGACTGCCTTGGCTATTCAGGGTCTTTTGTGTCTCCATACAAATTTTAAGATTTTTTGTTCTAGTTCCGTAAAAAATGCCATTGGTAATTTGATAGGCATTGCATTGAATCTGTAGATTGCTTTGGGTAGTACAGTCATTTTTCACAATGTTGATTCTTCCAATCCAAGAACATGGTTTATCTCTCCATCTGTTTTTGCTTAAAAGAGTCATGGAAATAAAAATTGTGTTACAACAGTGCAGAACTATATCGAAACAAAACACAGCAGTTCCCTCAAGTTACACAGGGTGAGTTACAAAAAAGACTTGGTGTTTCTGTAACACAGAGAGATGCAAAAACCAGGGTGTTGCACTAAACACACACAGTCCCAACTCACTTGTTTGAATTTTTGGGGAAAGAATAAAAATGCATCAGTAAAGTCACAGAATCATAGAATTTTGGAGCCATAATGAACTTCAAATGACATCTGATCCATTGGCCCTCCTGATTCTTGAATCCTTCTCATAACTTCCCAGCCTATTGCCCATTTAAACTTTGTCCACGTGTCTCTTATGGTGGAAGAGAATAGTTGAATAGTGCTAAAGAGAAAGTTTAAAGTCTCTGTCAAAAAATGATCATATCTATTTTTATCAGGTCGTTATATACTGTGATATCCTAGCTGCATAGCAAAGAATCCACTACCTGCTCACGTACACAAAAAGTGATCCTTAAATGTTTGAGCACAAGAAAACAGATCATTGCATATGGGCGACGAACACCTGGTACCATAAAGCATTTTGGAAGGATATACCAGAGGATCTCAAAAGGTACTTTGAGGTCTTATGAATTTATGAGACATATTCTTGGATTTTATTTTTTATATCAACCGTTAGTTAATAAAATCACTGCTTTCAATGTGGAGTCATAGCTTTTAACCAATCCTATCTTATTGGAGATTTGGATAAAGAATACAATCTCATGAAACACCTGAAAGCAAAGCAAGGAGAAGAAAAATAGTTTGAGACCTCAGTTATATTCATCTGCCTTTTAATATGTATTGCCAAATTTCCTACAAAATATCTTACTATATCTACTTTGATTCTATGTGAATATTAATTTTCTCAATGTTGTGATTTTATTTTTTAAAATCTGGCAATTTAAACTCATGCCTAATAAAAGAATCACCCTATCTTAATATGTCTAAAGACATGAAAGCATTGTATTATTTCCTAAGGAATAATGGGACCCCCAATTTTTAAAGCCATTTTACTTAACACAATATGTTACTGTTATTCAGACTGCATTAATTCCAGTGTCAAAATGTATTGTTATAATTCTCAATGTCTTTATGACTTTCTAAACTGTGTAGTTGATCAATTTATGACAAATCTTTTCAGAAATCTTATGATGAACAAAACTCATGTGAATCCTCAAGACCTAAAGAAAGTAACACTGGATTGCTCTGAAATGGCAAACTCCTCAAATTATTTATTACAAATAACTTGCCATCGCAGACAGGTGAGATTAATAATTAGTGACATTCGTGCACTTTCAAAACCCATACTGTTATATATGTTTACACACCGGTCCATATGGGCTATTATGGAAAATAATTTTTTCCTACATTTGCAAATTATTTAAAGAATAAAATTACCTTTAAGTAAAGTTTTATCCATTCACACATATGTATTGAATGTTTTACTATGACCAGATGCTATTTTCATTAATTGGCCTTATTGTGGTATAATTTCACTGAAATGAACTCTTCACTAAAATGAACTCCATAAGTGTATACTCAATGAGTTTTAACAAATGTATATACCTGTGTAACCAATACCATGATCAGGATATAAACATTTCATCACTCTAAAATGTTCCTTATCCCCACTTCCTCAAATCGGCAGCCTTTGATCTTTCTACCATACATCAGTCTTGCCTATTCTAGAATTTTATATAAGTGGAATTGTTCAGTACGTACTGTTTTATATCCGGTTTTTTCATTTTTACTCAGCATAATGTTTTTGAGAAGCACCCATATTTTCGTATTTCAGTAGTGCATTCCTTACTGTTGCTGAGTACTCCTACTGTATGGATGGGCCAGAATTTGTTTCCCTATTTACCTGTCGTTAGACTGTTTTGCCTGTTTCCAGTTTTAGGTTATTATGAACAAAGTGTTATGAATATTTATGAATATATCTTTATATGGACATATATTTTTATTTCTCTTGGGTAAATACATACAAGTAGAATTGCTAACTTGTGTTTAACTTCCAAATGCTGTTTTAAGCTCCAAAAATGCAGTCGTGGTGAAAAAAAAAAGTCAAGATTTAATTCTCTCATCAAACTTATGTGCAGACTTAATTGGATTTACATAAAAATCATACAGCTTTTATATTTTAAAATTGAATTGAAATACAAGGTACATTAATTTTCTATTGCTTTATAACAAGTTACCACAAACTCAGTTGATTAAAACAACATAATATCTCAGTTTCTGTGACTCATGAGTCTAGATACAACTTAGCTTGGTCATCTGCTCAGGATCCCACAAAGTTGTAATCAAGATGTTGGTCAGGCTGTGTTTCTTTCTGGAGCTTGGAGTCCTCTTCTAAGTTCATGTGACTGTTGACAGAAATTAGTTCCTTGTGGTGTTAGGACTGAAGTCCCCATTTTCTTGCTGGCTGTTAGCCAGGAACTGAGCTCAACTATTAGAGGCTGCTTGCAGTTCCTTGCCATGTGGCCCTCTCTCAGACCTCTCATAATAAAAATAAATCCAAATATATTAGTAATGAAAATACTTGTATATAGACTAAAATGGTTATGGTCATTCCCACTGCATTTGAGAGAACAGCAAAACTTGTGTGACTTTATATTACTGGTGGCATTGTTAAATGCGACACACTTTGGTAGAAGGAAATTTGGAACATTGACAAAGCAATTTGACAACCACTCTGATAGTTTTTTAATAGAAAAATCAGAGAAAGCCATGATTGCAATGCATTATTTAAAATTCTAGAAAGGTGGGGAGGGAGGAAGTGAGGGAAGGAGGGAGGGAGGGAGAAGAGAAAAGAAGAAAGAAAGAAAGGCAAACAATTTAATGCTCAGAAATATAGGGGGATGTTAACGTAAATTATGATATGGTCATTTGCTAGAATACTTTGCAAGCATTTGATACCTAAGAGACTATGTAACACTATGGCAAAAATTACAATCAAATAACAGAACTGTTTTATGAACACTATGATTACAATATATACAATATATGCATAGGAAAAAAATTTAAAACTATGTAAATGATTGTTTGGAGCCATGTAAATATGGGTGACTTCATAGTATTCCTTCCAAACTGTCTACAATGTAATTTAAATTTAAATTTAAAGAAAGGGTTTCTTATTTCATAAATTGCCTCAGTGTAGTATACCTCAGAATCTTTCTGAAGATACATATCATAAATTAGATGGTCTCTGTGTTTTTAGATTTGCTCAGGTATACATTTCACAAGTGGCCATCTAAAAATATCACAACTACATTTTAGGCTAACTTATAAACCTTTGCTCCCACACTGCATTTTCTTTTGTTCCTATCATGGAGAGGCTAAAGTATACAAAAGTCAGATCTGTCATTTCCACCAAATCTTCTGGAATAAACTCTTAATATTGCTTCATCTATTGTTATGATCTTGGGCAGAATACTTCGCTTTCTCCCTCTCTCTCTCTCTCTCTCTCTCTCTCTCTCTCTGTGTTTAATTAAATATGGGTAGAGGCTTGGCTATATGACCTCTGATCTCTTGGCTCTAATTAACTATAATTGCATCTCACTTGTCCCTTTCATTTTAGAATAGAGGCAAACAGAATGACAGCCAGTATAAATGCTGAATTATTCTATTTCAACCCTAATTTATAAGGTTGGCAGAATCCTAGCAAGGATAACAGAGCTGAAAGAAACTTTAGACACGGTATAGCCCACCCTTCTCTCAAGGAAACTAAGCTCTAGTGCTCAAATTTTACTTAGAAAGTTAATAATAAAACTGAGAGTAAAATTAAGATTCTGGACCCTCTGTCCAGGAAATAAAATAATATCTACAAGGTGATTAGCAGAGTGTCTGGCTCATAGCCATGGTAATAATGTGTTTTTTTCCTGCTATACTATGCACAGTAGATATTCTGCTATGTATTCAGACAGGAAATAGTGATTAAATGTTTTCAAATAGCTTTCTAAAGAAAAACATTAGAATTTCAAGGATGGGAACAGTATCACTATTTATTTGCAAATAATTTCATGTTTTCCAGTTAATTCAAAAAGCATTTATTAAGTTTCTACCATGTATAACCCCCCTGCTCTGCACTCTAAGCTGATAGAGATGAATGAAAATATGGACTCTGTCTTCAGAAAGGCAATAACAATGGAAAACATTTTTTGCACATTTGCCGCATAAGAAGGTGCCCTGTCAAAGGGTTTGTGTACATACATATCATTCAGTTCTCGAAGCATTGCTCTGAGTTATGTCTTATTAGCATTGCTTTTTTTTCCAAGTGAGAAAATAGAGATTTGGGGCGGTTGTGCAGCCTCACAGCTAGTTAGTGGAAAAGTCGGGATTCAAAGGAGTCTAGGCGTAGAAATGCTAAATATTAATATTAATATTTAGTATATAAAATAATGCCTTTCTGAATCTAATTTGCCATTAGTTATCATTTTAAGGTAAAGACCTGGCAGGAACCTTTTCTTTCCTCATCTTCAACCTGTCCACATGTCATAAAAGTATTTGAGACAACTGCGTATGAGAATTATACTGAGAAAGAATATTTCTAATAGGTAGAAGGAAATAAAGAACATTGAATACAAAAGCAACAGGAAATAAAAAGATAGGGAGGAGAAAAAGCAAGAAAATAAATGAAAGTTTGGGGAAAGAATCAGATTTGGGGGTTTAGTTTTTTGTAATTTGGGGCACTGCAAACTAATGCCCAGTAGGTGGTGCTAGAGTATATATATTCTAACATCCAGAAAGGCTGGCTGGGTCCCTTGCCTCCCACATACAAAACGAAAACAAAACAGAAAAGCACACAACCAATCAAACATTGAGAATTGAGACTTGACTATTTGTTAGTGATGCCAACTTTAAATAAAATTATATTTTCAGTCATATAATGAAACAGGAGACTATTTGAAATGTGGTGCTGGCACGAAGAAGTGCTGGCACACCAACACACATGGCCATCCTTTATTCAGCACTTTTCCTGTGAGGTTTCCTTATGGTTTTCACAGATGTCTTCCGTGGCCCCTTCATAAGTACCAAGTCACTGGAACTTTAGAGATTCCCAGTTCCACACAGCAAATGTGATGTAAAAGGACATTTACAGATGCTTACTTCCCTGACCTATTTCTCACACTGAAATAGTGAGTGAGAAGAGTAAAATGTCAATATAATACAATTTTAGTTAAGAACACACTGACAGGTAAAAAAACAATCACAAAACTCCAACTTTTAAATTTCTCAATCAATTAACACATCCCCAAGAAACTAAAGCTAACAATCATTCATTCCTGGCCCAGGTCAGCCTCCTACAAATACATGTTCATTGAAGTGTCATCTGTCTGTGAGCCCTTATGCTCCAAGATAGCTTTCTACTATGTTGAGGAATGATTACTCCTCATTTTCAGTGCAACAATATCTTTAATTTAATTATAAATGAACATTTGACAAGCCTTTTATAAAAAGGAAACATATCTCCATCGGTCTCTTACCAAAAGCAACATTCATCTATTATTCCTGGCAAAGTCTTTCCACCTCAGTCTCATCTGCCCATGGGCAGTCAAGAGATGATTCCATTTCTTTAATGTCCTGAAGGGTACAGCTAGTGTAAAGGGTTTAGATAAATTGCAAGAGAATATAATGCATTCGCATATGTAGAATGACATAACTTTTAAATAAATGAGTGGTGACATTTGTAATTTAAGTTTCCTTCCTCATTCTGGTTTCAGATCTCAGGAATAAAAAAATGGTGAGTGTAATCAGATTATAAAGGCTAGGCCACTGATGGAGGTTTAGGGCACTCCTTCAAACCCTCACAAATTGAACGGCATGTTAGTGATGGGCCTTGCCTTCTTTTATCAGGTATTTCAGGTTATGAGGGGAGGGTACTCCCGCAAAAGTTGTGAGACAGTATAATTGACTGAGATAGTAACTTGCGCTTTTTCCTTGATGCACTTTTTCCTACTCCCATCCACTCAAAGAAGGTAGTCAGTCCTTTCATGCTTTCTTGGCATATAGGAGGTTTTGCTGTAGGAATCAAAGGATAATTGTCTTCCTAGTACTTGAAAGGATTATGCCCAGGAAGGGAAAGAGAGACAGGTCTCTCCTGGAAAAGAGGAGGAAGAAGAGGATGTGCCCTCCAGAAGCTGAGGATGCAAAGGGAGATCTGGAAGTTCTCAGCTGGAATCTGCAGCTGGCTTCCTCCCAGTATCCCAGGAAGTGAGAAGAGTTTTTGGTTAGGTGGGAATGGGATGGCTGCATGGTATGCTTGAGAGGCTGGAGTCTGGGCTCAGGTTCATAGCCTCTGCAAAATTTGCTGGGCTTCCAGATGGGACAGAAACACAAGGCTCTCAGATTTCAGTAGCCTGTATGCGCTAAGACAAGGCATCTAGAGGTAACCAAATGGGCACGAGACCAAAGGACTTCCCCCAAATGCTTTGTTTTTCAACAGATGGATGTGAGTGAGAGAGCACCTACGTAGGTTCAAATTGAATTATTCTGGGAGTGGAGCTCAGAGAAAGGTCCAAGTTTATTTTAAAAATACATGCTCTTTCTGAGATTTTGGACTAAGGCATTTACAATTTAGTTCAAGTTTAGTTTCTCATTCTGAGAATTTTTTTTTCCCTAGGAAATATCATTTTAACTAACTGTCCATCTCAGCCAAGGAAAATAGTGTTGGTTTCAAAGGAAATAAAAAATGTGAGGAGAGAGGAGGAAATTATTTGAGAACGACTTTTTTGTTTTTTAATGTTTCTGCCTGGGTAAATACATTAACTGGAGGATCAAATGACAAAATAAAAACTCAAGTAAATATCATTATTATGTAAGAAATCAATTCTTGTGATAGGGGGATCAGAAGGGTGGAAATCTGTAGATTTTAATAGCCTGTTACCTGCATGTGTACACTACAACAGAAGAATCGTGTTTGGGCTTTCATAATGTGAATCAAGAGACACCCTCATGGCTGAGTTATCTAATGAAATAGAGAAGTTATCGCTGGCAACATTAGGGTAACAAGGAGGTGACAGACATGAAACTAGACAAGAGTTCATTCCGTTCTCTTTAAACCTGCCTTTTTCCAGTTCCTCAAACAAACAAGGTGTGTGCTAGCTTGTGGTTAGAATTCTCAGGGATAATTTTTCTTCTTTTATCCTACCTCAACTAGAGCTAAGACCAAAGAAGGCAAATACTTTCACCATTTCCATGTAATGGAAAGCAGCTTTTTCCCTTGAGATTTTGCCCTTTGAAGAATCCCAGCTTATGCCAGGGGTCCTACCTCCTCCTCAGCTCTGGTCCCAAGCTTCGTTTCCTGTCCCAAGGGCACACCTAGTACTCACTCACCGCCTCTTCATGGCTTTCTTTTCATTTCAGGTCTCTGCTTTCCCACCAAGCTTTAAAAAAGTGATAAATTGTATTGAAATTTTTCAATGTGCTTTACCAAAAAAGATTTTTCTGAATATCAAATCAGCTATCTTGACCCCGTTTTCTATTAAGTACATTTGAGTCAATTTTTTGCCCACATCACTACACCAAAACTAATGTTAAAAGATAATTTTCAGAAAAAGGTAAAAATCATGATTTTAATATAGATGAAAAATGAACGTGTGTTAAAGAAATTCTTTTATTCTTATGAATAGAACCAGGCCCATGCTATAACCAGTTCACAGGAAAACTCAAAATAGTACAAATTCATATGGACTGAAGGAATATTGAAATGAATTGAAAATGGAGACAAAACTGTGGTTTTTCCAAGCCAATCCAGTCACTACCAAACTGGATAGAAAATGTTCATTAAATACTATCAGACAAGTCAGAATTTACTATCAGTTACCCACATTTACAAAGAGTTGCAAAATAGCTCAAAGGCAATGAACTGGGCTGCAATCTGATAACCCAGAAGGGTTGTCATACAAAGCATAGTTTCTATTGAAACACAAAATTTTTATCTACACTAATCTTGTCAAGGTCATTAATGACCTCTACGCTTAAAAATTTAACGTCATTTCTCAGTAATTATTTTGCTCTAGCTCTTAACAGCTTTTGACATAACTAATGACTCCTTCCTTTTTGAAAAAAATGTTTTTGCTGTCCCCTTTGTCTGTTCCTCTGGATTATTTTCATAAACTCTTCTCCATCTGTACTCCTTGCCTAGGTGATTTCATCCAGTTCTGGGGGTTTAAATACCAACTATATACTTAAAATTCCTAATATTATATCTTCAATCTTAACTTCTTCTGGGAAGTCCGGACACACTTTTTAAAAATTCACATTTACTGTCACGTTGCCATCTTAAAACTGTGTTATACAAAATTCTACTTCAATTTCTTTCAATCTATCTTTTTTTAACACACACACACACACACACACACACACACACACACACACTGATCCTCATGCAGTTCTAGTTACTCAAGCCAAGTGCATAGAGTCATCCTGGATATCTTCCATTTGTCTCTCCAGGTTCATTCTCCACCCTTCCACACCCTGATTCATGACACTGAAAGCTGACCTGTAGGAGCTAAATCAAGGTTCTCCCTTGTCCTTTGTTTTGCAATTGGTTTTAGTCAATGGGAACCTTTGCTCCTGTGGAGGGAGGGAAGGAAGTGAGGTCAAAGTACTGATTCCTTCATCTATATCCTCATGGGGCAGTTTTGAGCTGGGTGTTTTCCTTAAGGCAAGTCTGTTAAAATTCCACTTAACACAGGTTTTTATATTCATTCTTCAGGGCACTGCACTATTCCTTGTGTTCTTCTATACCCTGTTCACATCTTTCTAAATAATTCCTTTATTAAACACATCGCTAGTTATCTTAATTAAATGTGCCATATCTTTTCTGATAGAACATTGATACAAGCCCTCTGTTTCACATCCAGCAAATTCTCTTCATCTATTTTCAAAATGTATCAAGTTTGACCATGTCTCACTTAGCGTTCCCTGTCCAAGCACCGTCATCTATCTTCTGTGTTACTGTAATAGCCGCTTCACTGAAAGCCCAGAAGAGGGTGCTATAGAAAATGTGTAACTTTTCTATGTAAGAAAAGTTATAAGAAAATGTATAATTTTGAAACATAAAATTTATTTTTTCTACACTAATCTTGTCAAGATCATTAATGACCTCCACAGTGAAAAATTTAATGTCATTTCTTAGCAACCATCTTGCAGGTGTGTAGTAGTTCTTTACACTTGCCCTTCTACAGTCTATTCTCATACACAAACAGAGCAATCTTCTAGAACAAATATCATATCCCTTATGATCAAGACCCCCTCCACGTGTTTTCTGTATCTCCTGGATCCTCATTCTACTCCAGCCATTTAGGCGTTCTTGCTACTTTTTAAATATGCTTAGCATACTTGTGTCTCAGGGTCTCTTAACTTGTCCGAAATGTGCTTTGCTTAGATATCCATTTAGTACTTATTCACTACAACTCTCTGCATAAAGGTCACCTTATCAAAGGGAACTTTCTACACTATCATATGAAAGGGCATCCTCACCCCTCTCCGCCTGCAGTCTCTATCCTTACTCTACTTCACATTAATTCATAGTACTTACCACCACTTGACATAATTTATATTTTGCTCATAGGTTTATTTGCTCTGTCCTTTTTGGAATCTAAGTTCCATGAGAGCAAGATCTTTGTTTTCCGGTGATGTTTATTTTATGCTGTGTCTAGAAAAGTGCCTGGATTATAGTCACACCCACTTAAACATATGTGGAGTGAAATGAAAGAATGAATAAGTGAATTATCAACTGATACAAAAATTACGTTTTGAAATCCTGAGTGACAAGTGGTCATTCCAAATCCTATTTGAGCCTCAACTATTTTTCAACAGGAAGCAAAGGAGCTCCCTAAATATAATCTCAGACATGATCAAATATTTGAAAGCTGTTGATTGGCCTCAGTATGACTGTAAAGCTGAAACACAAACAAAATCAGAGTTGTGCAACGGGTTGTAAGGAAGCCAATAATGAAGAAACCAGCTTGCTGGATAAACAGGTGGGCACAAAAGAAACTTCAGAACATAATAGTGGGTTCAAGCTCTATTTTCTTTGAGTAAAAGAACATAATTATGCTACTTACAATTAACGTTTGATTTTTAATTAATAAAAATGCCTTGAATAAAATAATGACTGTCAAACGAAGTTCTAAACTCTCCATTAGAAGGAAATATTAATGTATCAAATTTATATGGTACAGGCAATAGAAGATAAGTGTCCTTCATCATCCTTTCACACAACTGATTTGCTTTATTTTTACAGTTTTGCATTTGTAACCCCCCATACTTTTTGTTGTATCAGTATCTCTTAAAACTGGGCTCTAATGAAGCAATCTCAGTTTCATTCTACACATCTTTGCTAACATTTCAACACCTCTCTTAAGTTCAGTTCTACTACCATTAAATTATTTTTTTCCATGACAGTAGTAGAGTGTAACTTGGCAGTTTTCTGAAGATTTCCAGCAACAAAATCATCTGGAAGAGTCAAGTTCAAACGTCTATACATACCTTATTTGATAAGCAAAGAAAAATAAGACCTACTTAAACTTGCTTAAATCAAATGGAAATAGGGGAAGCTTATTGGCTTGAGTAATTGAAAAGGACAAATGATAATGGTTTCAGATATGGCTTGTTCCAGAAATTCAAATAATAGCTCTAGTACCTACTATGTCTCCACCTCTAGATTCTCTTTTCCTTCATGTTGAGTTGTTTCCCAGGTTCCTCATGACAAGATGTTTTTCATTTTGAGTATCTCCTTCTAGCAGCTCCTGAAAAAGTCCCAAGATTAACTCTGACTGGACACTTTATGAGATTCAATAACTTTTTCTCAGTCCTAACAATAATGTTTGAAACTAAAGTGAAAAATAATATACATGTATAATATGGACAAAACAATAAAATTCTTAGACCTAAGTATAGCAAGAATAGTTTAAGACATAAAAATTAAAATTTGAAATGCAAATGAAGGACATAAAACAACCAGAATAAGAACTGTCATAGAAATGTTGGTACTTCTAAAATTAATACATAAATTTTGCACAACTCAAATTATAATCTCAATGAGCTTTTCTATGGAACTATATAAAATAATTCTGGAATGTGTAATGCAAAAATAAATCTCTAAAAGTAGCCAAGAAATTTATGAATACTGAATAAGAACAATTAAGGCAAAGTGAGAGAATTTCAGTTACTAAGACAACTATAAAGTCACTGTAATCAAAAGCATATAATATTGGCACATAAATATATAAATATATTAGTCAGATATGGTCGAGTGTCCACAGAAGGATAAGTATATATGTGGTTTTTATCTAACTTAGTGAGAAAGAGTGGCTAATTTAATAAATGCTGCTGATATGATTGATAATCCAGAAGGAAACAGAACTGAATGCCTACCATTTTTTGTTTATTGTTTTTTAAAAAAATTTATTTATTTATTTATTTATTTCTGGCTGTGTTGGGTCTTCGTTTCTGCGCGAGGGCTTTTTCTAGTTGCGGCAAGCGGGGGCCACTCTTCATCGCAGTGCGCGGGCCTCTCACTATCGCGGCCTCTCTTGTTGCGGAGCACGGGCTCCAGACGCGCAGGCTCAGTAGTTGTGGCTCACGGGCCCAGTTGCTCCGCGGCATGTGGGATCTTCCCAGACCAGGGCTCGAACCCGTGTCCCCTGCATTGGCAGGCGGATTCTCAACCACTGCGCCACCAGGGAAGCCCCTTTTTTTTTTTTTAAAGAAAAATATTGGAAGGAATGGTAGGAGGCTATTTGTATAAATTTGGGGTGGAGAAGGCTTTCCTAAGTATGATAGGAATTTCAAAAACCATAAAGAAAAAACTAGATATATTTGGCTATTTAAAATCACTTATGTTTTCATGGCAAAAGTTACCATAAACAAAATGAAGAGGAAATTGAAAGCTAGGTCTGTAAATTAAGTATGGAAAAGGTTCTATTTTTCTTAGAAACTAGTTACTGAAGGATCATTGCATATAAAATCCATGTGGAATTCATAAGATCACCTAACTGTACATACAACAGAAAGAAATTTCAAACTTTCTCAAATTATTGACAGAATTTCACAGTCAAAACTTAAGTTTTATTGCCCAGAAATACCTTTCTAATCAAGGGAGACTTCTAGAAAAATATGAAAAATTACTCCAAGTCTTTATTTTAAAATAAGTAAATAATAGGCAGGATGGCATTAGTTGGATAATAGAGTGAAACAGAGCAAAACAAACACAAGGACAATGGAAAACAATACGATCTCAAAATGTTCTCTTCTGGATTTTCTTTTCTTGTCAGAGAGACAAAATTTGGAAGGGTCAACAGACTTACATTTCTGACCAAAAAGGAATTCTAGGAATGTGAGTTGATAGAACGTCCTGTTTTTTTAGTACCGACTCTTTCAGCGAAAAGTAGAATTCTGAAAAATATAAAAGGCATATGCTACAAAATAAACAGATATAAATAACCACTTCTAGATTACCCTGAAATTATAAACTAAACATAGCCATTATAATAACTGAGATACATTTTAAAGGCAGAAATTGTTTTGATTAACAGGGGAAATCCTGTAAAATCTCTTCCCAAAGAAATTGGAAAAAAGTCTTGGCAAAAACTGCTTTCTCAGGAGGCCCTGGTAACCGTGAGCTATGATCATTTGTGTTTGGGGGAGGGGGGCGGTGGCAGGGGGTTGGATGATCATTCACTTTTGAAGGACTTCAGTGGATGAATGCACTCAATCTGTCCTAGATTCATTTCATTAAGAGAGAATGAACTAGCTAACATTGCCAAAATCAAGTTCACGTAAGGTAACAGGCCAGGGATTTATCTGACCATCTGTCTCTTTAATAAGGGTATGTTTGCCATCACTGTGGCTAAAACAAAAATACAGAAAATAAGACAGAAAATATCAACTGTTCAAAAGGATGTGGAACAACCAGAGAACTTTTTCAGCTTGCTGGTGGGAGTATAGATTGGTACAAGCATGCTGAAAAATTAGTTGGAATTTCTCAATTAAACAAACAAATGCTTTATGACTCAGCAATTCCAGTCCTATATTTATACGGGCCAACAAAAAAGTTTACATGTATTCACCAAAAACTGCACAGGAATGTTCATAGCAGCACTCTTCAAGCGATCCATAATAGAAATTACCCAAGTGGCTTCTATCAATAAAATACATTCATAAATTGTGGTATAGTCACCTAATGGAACAATCTATAGCAATGAACAATGAGAATGAATGAAATACAACTACACACAACTTGATTAATCTTTCAAATAGAACATGGATGAATCTTGCAAGTACAATGTGGTACAAAAGAAGTCAAGCACAAAAGGGCACATTTGTTTCATTCCCTTAATGTACAAGTCAAAAACAGACAAACCGAACTATGGCATTGGAAGTCAGGATAAGGGTTATCCTTGAGGCACAGAGATTGGAGGCTAAGGAGAAATGAAAGGCTGGGGGGCTGTGGAATGCTGGTGGTGTTCAGTTTGTAAAAATTCACCAAGCTTTAAACTTACATTTTGCGCACTTTTCTGTATGGATATCTTAATAAAAATTTCCTCATCAAACTTGCATTTGTTGTATAGAGCAAGAAGCAGTGGGGAGGAGAAGTGAGTAACTTAACTTTCTTTAAATGGGGGAAATTGTGTTTAAAAATCTTAACTAAAAAGCAAACAGCAGCTTACCATATATAGAGTAATTGCGTTTGAATCTATCTTGCCCAATAGTCTGGGGAAAACACCACCTTTGATTCTTATTTCAAAACCCAAAGCTATTATTGCTCCTGCTCCAAAGAACAGTTTTCACATACTTGGCTTCATTTCCCAATTTTCTGAAATATGTAGAGTAAGAATATTGTTAACCAAAGAGATACCATCTTGTAAATCACTTCACTGCCCACAGCAATCTTAACTTTGGAAAGCCTTTTCACACAATACTACTCCCTGGCCCACAGAGGCCCAATGAGGTGCATTGTCAATAAATACTTGAATGGGAGTGATTCCTCTGAATACATGTTGAAGGCCTTTATGTTCCAGACACTAAGCTAAGCAAGCACTGCTAAGATAGTAGGTGAAGTTCTGCCCTCCAGCTGTGTTAAACTCTCTTCCCAAGGTGCTGAATTTCTAAACTGCTCTGTTCTCACCTACTGTGAGATGGTAAAACCTGTTGGCAATTCTAAATAGAGATGAAAGTCAAAATGCCAGGCAGAATAGTGAGAGGCATGGTGAAACCCAGTGAGGACCACTGAGTATGGAATGCTAGGAAATAGCATAAAATAGGCCAAGCTGGCACAAAGGAATCAAAGAATGAAGACTCCTTAGAAGAGTGACCAGCTGTGAAAGAGGTAAGTTGGCAGAACCATACGAAGCTCCTTGATCAGCAAAGGGTATTCACCCTGTCAGGGACTCTTCACAAGAAGAGAAAGTTGCAAAGAAATTTTCAAACACACATCCCCATTGAATGCATGAAGAGGGAACGAGAAGGCTTGAATTTTTATGACCAGTCTTAGAAAGAACAATTAAAATATGTATATTTAACTATATCATTGTATATATATATATACACACCTATATGCTATCTATGCACATACACACGCACACACACACTTACCATCATTCACCTCTATCTTAAAGAGCTTCTGAAGTTAGAGATCATATTTTAGTCATCTTTTATTATGCCTGGCATCTAAAGAGCCTGGCTTAAAGTAGGAACCTAAAAACACACACATTAAAAACTAAATAAAGTTAGTTTATTTAGTTATGTAGGTGTGTAGAGCTTCTTAATTGATCAATGAATGATCCCAGACTTTTGAGGTTTTATACTAACAGTGTGTGTCTCTTTCTTTATTCTCAGTTGCCAGCTTTTATTTTAATTTAATTAATGCAAAACTTCTATAACCTGGTGTTTTAATTCACAGTTCATGCATCTAGTCTGAAGATTCATCCCCCTCTCTAGACCAAACCCATGAATTTTGTGATAGGTACTTGCTACCCTGAAAACTTTCTTCACCCTTATGTGAATTCACAGAAGTAGAGGAAATTTATAATCTCAAATAAATGCAATACTATATTTAGAGCATAAGCTAAAATAGAAAAAAAATCATATTTTTGTTGGCATTCTATTTGCATGTCACATCTTACACTTTCCGTGTGTATATATACACAAAATAATTAATAGTTACATGCAATATTTCACATTAGCTTTTTTAAATATATCATCTCTCCATGCCAATAAATAAACTTCCACAATAATTCAGTAGCTAGAAATATTAACTGTTTGCATGCATGTTTCACACATTATTTAGTTTTAAATTTTAGTTTGGAATCAGAAATGAACAGGTCCAGTAGGCAGAAAATCCGTAAAGACAGTTGAACTTAATTCCACCATCAATCAACTAAATAGTAAGGGACATTTTGTAGACTTCTTCATCCCACAACAGCAGAATGCACATTCTTCTCAAGCTTATATGGAATATTCACAAAGATAGACCACATTCTGGGTCATATTAGAGGAAAATTTAGAACACTGAATGCATATATTAGAAAAGAAAAAAGTATCTAAAATCAATAAACTAAGTTTCCACCTTAGAAAACTAGAAAAATAGGAGCAAAGTAAATCCAAAGTAAGCCAAAGAAAAGAAATGTAAATTAGAGGAGAAATTAATGGAATTGAATACAAGAAATTACTAGAGAGAAAATAAATGACACCAAAAGCTGGTTCTTTGAAAAGATCAATAAAATTGATAAACCTCTAGCTAAGCTAACTAAAAAGAGAAAGAAAGAGAGAGAAAGAAAGCACAAAATACAAAGCCTATGGTAATCTGGGGGCTGGGAAGGTAGCAGATCAGGGAATTGCTCTTGTCCACAGGGAGCAAAGAGAGCAGGGAACTGGTGCAGGATGAGGTGCTAGGAAGAATCTAGTCTTAGGCTTAAGCAGTAGGGCACAGGACATAATTTTGTGTGTATGTTTATGTCATTCCTTCCAATATTCCCAAACCTCAAGTAAGCTTTCTTTAGAATTACTCCTAACTCTCAGTTACGCCATTGAAAAATAAGTAAACTCCAACACCCATCCTTGGGTGTAAACATTTCAGGGAGAAAGCAGTGACCCCTTCTCTCCATCAGAGTGTGCAGGAGAAGTGACAGATGCCATTAGACAACAAATGTGTCTGGTGAAGTTAGTGAATAGTCAGCTGCCTATCTTTATGCGTGTGTGTTGGCAAGATGAAGATGTCGGAGCTGGAGAAACACTGACTTTCTGGAGCACATTTGAGATGTTACCTTTGGAAAGTTTCCTAAGTGCTAGGACACACTTTGACAGTGGTCCTGTGGGGATGGGGGGAGGCTAATAATATCCAGCTGGGATCTGATGTCATAAAAATGTGAGTTAAAAAAAAAAAAAAGAACTAAGGGTGTATTTGATGAGATCTGGACCTTATAGCTTAAACAGGTGGGAGAGCACTGAACAGATTTTTAGACTGAGGCAACAGGTAGAAATTAAAATAGGAGCAGAGATGCCAGAAATACTATCCATACTAGAAAATCTCGGGTACTTCCTTTTGCTCCTCCATTAGATTCATTCATTTAATCATTAATTCATTCCCGCATTCACTGAACAACTATTTATCGATTGTCTGCTATGTGCCTGAAACAGTGCTGGACGCTGGAGGTACAATGGAAGCCAAGCAGACTTGGCCCTGCATTTGTGGAGCTTGCAGGGAGTTGGGAAGATCAGCATGAAGGTAATGAATGAAGTCAGGTATTGAGGCAGGGATGGAGGATTGATCAGGAGTGCATCAAATGACTATAGCCCAGTGCAGTACCCTTAGAAATAAATGTCAATATAAAGTCTGGAAAAGATAAAACTATATTTAGTAAATGCATTTTAAGACATCAGAAAGACTTTAATTAAGATCCATTCAAATGAGCATTTTGGAACTTGGTCATCACACTTGGCTGGAAAATTCATTCATGCAACATGCTTCCATCCACAGGGGTAGAGATAAAGGCAACAGTATTGCCTGTATGTGTGTAGTTTATGGTTGATGGGGCTTGATAGTGATGTTGAATTAAGGTAAACTATTCTCTGTAAATAACTTGAAGGATAGAAAAGACCTATAAATTTTTATAATTTTTATTTATTTTGGCTCTCCTACTGCTAAAAATGTGTATCATAGAGAATCAGTTGCCTGCATCCTGCTTCTTATTCTTATCTGAAGGGGAAGCCAACGGTGCATTCCTCACAGGGCATTTGTTTTTTATAGCCTGTTAAGCTGTAAAACACCTCCCTTTAGCTATTTCTGATTTAAGGTGTACATAGTACGGTGACTTTTTTGTTGTTTAAAGTATGAATCTTGGATTTTGTGGGGACATCCTGTGTGAATGTGAAACATCAAATCATGTATCCACACACTTGGAAGCCTGGAAGGATCTGTAGATTTTACAGCCTAGTTAATAATTATTTAGAGAGTAAAATCCCCAAAGACCCCTTCTACCTCTCAAAAATGGTTTTGATTTCTTACCCTGTCATGTGGGTTGATATCACATCTGAATTATAGGTTTAACTGGGAAGGAATTAGAGAATTTCAATGTGGGAATATATAAATGTCTTTATAAATTTTGGTGCAAGTTTTCTTCTTTGAAAAACACTTGGGACCAGACACATTCTGTGCTCACTTGCATCATGCAGTGGATAGTTTCTAGTCTGACCTTCATCTTCATGGTGTCACCAAAAGCCCCAAGGGGCTGTAGCTACAAGGAGGGCACAGCGTGGTAAGCATCCATATGTACCTTTGTATAACAGGCTATCTAACATCTATTACGGTATCTTTTTACTTCATGTATAATGGCTTTAAGGACCTCACTCGTCTTGGATTACCACTGATGCATATATCCATATATTATCAATTGCTGTATCGTCATAATGAATTCTGTGTGTAGTCTCCAGATGATTATTTAGAGTGTTTATGTTAATATAAGTTATTTCAATGTAAAATGTTGGTACAGTGTTGCTTCTAATTATATTTCATAAAATAAATTATTTCCAGATAAGTAAATACATATAATTAAAAATAGCTTTTCTATTTTGCTTTTAAATGTTCTTTTCCCTGTCTCATTCTTATCCATGTTTCTAAAATTACATAAACTGCAAACTTATGAATTACACAAAAAGCCCAACAGTACACTAATTATGCCTTAGGAGCAGAGTTAAAGTGAAAATTAGCATTTTACAATACAATGTGTTAAAATAAATGTATAGAATCTTATTTGCTTACTGTTTTAAAAAACAAAACAAGAGTTTTAGAAAAACACAGTTCCTTAAAGAAAATACCAGATAAACAGATAACAAGATTCCTATAGTGTTCCTGTCATCCCCATTATTTGTGCACATACAGAAGATTTGATAGTTTTTTACAGAAAAAAATGTAAGGATAGTTTCAGTTTGACACACTGTCACGTGGATAATGCAAATAATTTCAAAAGCTTTTACAAAAAAGGACAGGCAATCCAATTTGTTTATTCCCAAGGATAATGCTGAATTTATTTGTACTTGGAAAGAAAGACGAAGTCCTGACTTTAATCCTCAATGTCTGCCAGTTGTTTAACTTCTTGGCTTCCATTACAACATCCTGGTCAAGATGGTCATCATCCAGATGGTCTTAGGTCATTAGCCCTAAGTGCTCTCTCCATTTGAATTAGACTCCAGACATGCTCTCAACTCCCGCCTGGATTTCAAACCCTTTATAATGCAACTCCCCTTAAAGCTTCAATCTGAAATTCTTAGTTTTTCACTGTCCATTTTATGTCGCTTATATGCCTTAGCTCGTTAACAAGTCCAATTAAAGAAGCACATACTTAGTGCTGGGTACGATACTGAAAAAATTTTTTAATTGTTGTCTTTTTTTTTCTCATAACATGTTATTATGGGCTGAATTGTATCTCCCCCACCCTAAACTCATATGTTGAAATCCCAAACCCCAGTACCTCAGAATGTAACTGTATTTGGAGATAAGGTCTTTAAAGAGGTATTGGGTTGGCCAAAAAGTTCATTTGGGTTTTCTAGTAACATCTTATGGAAAAACCCAAACGAACTTTTTGGCCACCCCAATAGTTAAGCTAAAATGAGGCTGTTAGGATGAGGCTTTAATCGAATATAACTGTTGTCCTTACAACAAAAAGGAGAGACACAGGGATGGGTGGCCATTGAGAAAAGGCCATGTGAGGACAGCCCATCTACAAACCCAGGAAAGAGCCTTCAGGAGGAACCAACCCTGCTGACACCTTGATCTTAGACTTCCAGCCTCCAGAACTGTGAGAAAACAAATTTCTGTTGTTAAAGCCACTCAGGCTGTGGTATTTTGTTATGGCAGCCCTTGCAAACTAATACACATGTATATCTAGTAGGTATCAAAAGGAATTGGTAACATTGTAAAAAACACCAATTTGCTCTGAAGTTAAATTCATAATCCAGAAAACATAAGAGCAGATATAAAAATGGATTTTGAAGAAACCCCCCCCCCCTTCAAGTCCCTTTCCCTGCCTCTCTAAATCTAACTGAGTCCACCTATTATCACCATGAACGTTCTCTGCTGTTCTGGGTGACTCTAGCTCCCTTCTCTGGACCTCCTGAATACCTAGTTCCTAGTCCAGTGGAAAGAAATATATTTAAAATCAGAACCTTGTTCTTATTCTGAACCCAATATTTAAAACAAATATCAGTACACCTGTCTATTGTAGCTGGCGTTAAGGGAAGGAAGATAGAACTCCTTTGCCTGCTCACTCCATCCAGCAGTCCTCGTTCCCTTCTTCCATATTCACAGTGACACAGTGACACAGTGACACCTGGGACACCATCACGTGAGACATGGGTTTAAAACCCCATACACTCAAAAATCAGCTCCTACATTAGGATGGCATACAATGAACTGAACAGCACAGCATAGGGATATGAATTTTAAATTTCTTGCTAAATGAATTTGAAGCCCATAATTTTTCTGAATTAAACAAGAAACCCTCCACCCAGTCTGCGAATCTATGAACAGGAGCTACCTGTGGAGCGGGGTTCTACTTGAAGTTGGTATGGTTTTGGCTTCATGACTAACCCATACGTGGGTGTCAGGTCAAGCTCGGCTCCTGGGCACTTCTCCAGCTTGAGCTGCTGCAGAACTGTGGTGATGAAAATGAATATCTCATTTCGTGCAACATCTTCTCCGAGACACTTCCGGATTCCCATTCCAAAAGTCAACACTTTCTCAACAAACTTCTATTCCGTTCCATGTTTTCATTTAGAAATCTCTCAGGTGTGAATAAATTGGGATTATCCCAAATAGTTCTGTACAAAATAGACAAAAATAAAAACTTTTAAAGGAATCATTTTATCACTTTTACCTTTGTTGCCAACTTTTCCATAACAATTTTGTTTTGCATAAAGTGTTTTGTTCAAGTTCAGAACATCCTTTATAAATTATATATATATGTATATAGTTATGGAGCTATGTAATTATATAATTATTACAGATATATATGTCATTCTTTCCTTTAATATGTTGACAGGTTTAGTTATCATAAAAACTTAATACAATTATTTTTCACTAAAATGACTTCTGGTTCATTAAATAGTGAATAAAATACATGAAATGTATTTAATTTTTTTATTATCTTAAATGAAAAATTCCACAAAATTCTCATTAGAATATTCCAAAATTGTGGTATAAATAAAAGGTAATAAATATTCAGTCTCCTTTGCTTTAAGTAAAATAAACAGGAATGATGACACTGAGACACACCTCTCACTCAGGTGCTCTCTCACTATGTTTAGGAAATAGCCCTCACACATCATCACAAGGAGGAGCCAGGTCTCCTGAAAGCAGCCCTGATTGGGGGGGTTGCCCACAGTTCCCAAACTGTTGTGCATTTGGTTCTCTCTTCTTCCTCCACCTTTTTTTTGTTACAGGCACCACATCTGGCTCGTCTACGACAACTAATGTTTGTGAGCTGTCTACATCTTAAGCCATACATCAGGGACTCACTTGACTTCATAAAGAACTGGGTCTCTTTGCCTATAGATGTCACCCTCTGTCTAGGAGAAAAATTTGTTTTCTCTCTGCACCAGAGGTCACGGACCTGGGGACTTACAAGTCATACTCAGTCCTCCAAGAAACTTCGTTTTGCTCTCATAATCTTTTAAAAATAGTTAATTGTTGCTAACATTTAAAAATCAGAAGATTCCACATGAAAATCTACATTTTCACTTTCTTTTTTTTTATAACTGAAAGAGCTGATAACAGTGGGACAATGCCTTGCTCGCCAACAGTTTACTGGGTTGAATTAGATGCAGCAGATGACCTCTTGCCACTGCTTCAACAAAGTACAATTCTTTCATTTTTGGTATTTTCCACTGCTCAGTGGGTGCTTGAGTTTGTGACCTTTTAGATTCAACATGAATAATTTTCCCATAATATCAAGTCTTGAATTACATACTCATTTACTTAAACAAGTGCCTCCATGCAAATAGTATTTCTTTACTAGCACCTGTGTTAACTCAGTTTGTTTGATCATTACTCAATATTCAATATAATCACAAGTTCTTAGGATACTAGAACACTTGGGATACTTGGGGTTGTACCAACTGAAAATAAATGCCATTCAATTTACACTGACTGTATTTCTTCTTATAATGGGTTTAAAAATGCTTAGGTTTATCCAATATGATCACTGGGTGGAGAATGGATCTATCAATCTCTCTGACAATAAGTGTCCCAGTGGGACGGTCTATGCAGTGTATTCTACCATTTTGCTAGTTACAGAAATTGTGAAGGTGCTGTTAGGTACACAGGACAATCACCTTCCTCCCTAAGAGCCTGGAGCCTAAGCCATCAGTCAGATGACATGTTGGGTGAAGACGGAGAAGCTGTACAGAGTACTGTACATACAACCGGCTGAGCGTATAAGAATGCCATCTTGGGAATTCCCTGGCGGTCCAGTGGTTAGGACTTGGAGCTTTCACTGCCGAGGCCCAGGTTTGATCCCTGGTTGGGAACTAAGATCCCGCAAGCTGCGCGGTAGCCAAAGCGGGGGAAAAGAAAAGATTGCAATCTTTACCAGTTTACTGGCGACATCAAGCCCTCACCACATGGAGCATATAATTTCCATTAAACAAGATTTACGTATTAAACAGGATTTACACTGGATATGAGTCCTGCTTCTCTTACCTGCTGAACATGTGATCTTAAGTAATTTGTTCAATCTGGCTGAAAGTTTCTTCATCAGTAAAATTGGGGTCATGCTAGCACCACTATATAGGATTACTGTTGAGGTCAGAGGAGATACATCTGAGCTTTTTGTGCCCAGCACGCAGTGGGAGTCTATAAAGATTAACTGTTCTCATCATTATTCTCACCAGTGCCATCACCACTCATCACCCTCACTTTTCACTGCCTGAGGTACCTTAGGCTCAGACTGCCCTTCTGTAGTTGATATGGGCAAGCCTCTAGTTGCATTTTATTCACAAATATTTACTGAGTGCCTACTATGTGCCAGGCACTGATCTAGGTACTGGGGTTGAGGAAAAAGCAAACAAACAAAAAGGGAGAGAAGAAAAAAATCCCTGCTTGGTGGCTTACACTCCAGCGGGGGGTTTCAGGCTGCTTTTCAAATATCGGCTGGTCATACACATGCAGAGGGTGAGCCCACGAAGTCCTTGGCTCACACCTCCCCCAGTGAGCCCACTTTTGAAATTCGATTTACCTTGAATGAATCTGTATTAAGATTTCCTCCTTCCTATTATCTGTGAGGAAAGAAAACTGAATTTCTTTCCAACTTCTTTCAAGAGAAACAGAGGGAATGAAGTTTGGTTAAGAAGAATGTAAATTTTCCCCAGATTAATAAATAGCAAACAAACAACCAAGCAAATGTTATCTCAGGAAATAATTTTGGTGGCTTACTCATCATGATTTACTTGATACATGTTAATAAAGGTGCATTTTTTCCTGGGAATGAAATAACCATTCAGAGTAGTATCTGATGTAGTACCGTAGGAAAGAGAAAGGCAGCATTACAATGCATCCTGTAAATTCAAATAACCCATCCCTAAGCTGCCTCTCATGATGCATGGACTATTTTTTGTTAATGTTATTTTTTACTGCAATAATGATGTGACATCTTTATAAATCTCCCTTTGTTCATTAATTGATATATCTTCTACCTATTGTCAAATCACTAATTTATTCTTTTTCTTGTATTTGTTAAACATATTGAGCACCTAATATATTGAAGGCATTGTTATGAGCTAAAATCTCTAGAAAATTATCTCAATATTTCTATGACAGAGTTGGTCATAAGTAGACACATCCGATTACAACCAGAAACTATTAAGGACATTATAAAGCATTTTCTTTGTACCCCATGTGTTTTTGGCTTCTATTAGTAGATTAGAAAAACAAAACATAACATCATTTAGTACTTGATGGGAGGAACTAGGAATTGGAATGGAATTGGAACTAGGAAATCTGAACTCTAGATACTGTTCTCAGTGAGATGTTGGGCAAATCTCATATCTACTCTATGGTTTCATTTCCTAGCTGTGAAATGATATTGGTTGTATTGGATGGTCCCTAAGTTGCCTCTAGAACAAGTATTCTATTTTTCTAGTCCCATACTCAGACTTCATTATGTATACTGTACATCTCTCCCCTTTATACCTCTGTAATTATGCACGGTTTAGATGAAGTCACGTTATGTTTCCATATGGCACTCCCTAACTTCTGAGATGGCCCTCACACTCACTTCTCCCCAGAGAAGCAGTGACATTTCAATGTGATGAGTTTGAGAGCAGTCACTGGACACGTTTGTCTTAGCCACTTCTAGGTTCTCTCTTCTGATTAGCCAACCTACAGAGAAGGTAATACATCTCAGCTATAGTTATTAATGGGCTGAGCTGAGGAGCAGGTGTCGTACTGCCAGAGGAGACTCTGCTGTTGTCCAACTTTGCCAGAGTCCGAGTGGAGAAGTATGTCTAATTCAGGTAAAAAGTATGCGTAAGCCTCCTTGGTCTAGCTCTAAGCCAAACTGTGCAAACTAGCTTTGATCATTAAAAAAGTTAATATTTGAAACTCTCTCTGACCTACTTTCATCTTGCAGCTGGTACTGAACTTTGGCAAATAATATGGGTATTATTCGTCGGGTGCCCTCAAAACCCAACAAAGGAGAAGGTCAAAAAAGGGATGGAGCCATTTGTCGGAAGGATTACCGGCTCCTAGGTATAGCCACGTGGCTTTCTCAGTACCTTCCTGCCCACACCCCCTCTGTGGATTCAGCTGCTCAAATTCTACTCTGCATAAAAACCACATGATCCCACTCTATGGAAACCTAGCATGTAAAATTTGATTTCACTAATATTAAACTATGAATGACTATATATTCTAAAGAAGGACTCAATATATAAATTCATTCATTGTAGGGTCTCTCTCTCTCTAAATATATACTTCTGAAACTTCATATATAAAAATGCCTTTCCACGTAACTTTTAAAGAGCATACATGTGATAAATATTTATTAGAGTACTGTTTGGTCTTTCATGTATGTGTGTACATACGTTATATATAATAGCAAAACTTTTGCCCCTTTTACCTAAGATTCTTCCATTTATCTTTCAAAAATTCATTTCATTTTAACCCATTTTCTGCTCTTTAACCCCTTGTCCTTTTAAAAGGAAAATGGTAAACATCCAAGTGGAGAACAGATTAATCCCAAACAACATATTAATATATAAGATGCCTTTTATGTTTGTGCCAAAATTCTTGGTTTATATCACACTACTCTCATTGGCCGATGCCTCTGATCTTTTTAGTTGATATATTAGTTTATTTCTTCACTTCTAATAATATAATGAATACCTATTTCCTAAAATACATTTCTCCCTATTAGTGAGGCTCTCAGATGTGTTTTCAGGATCCCAAAGATTATGATCACTTTCATTTCATCCCAAATCATGCCTGTAAACTTGGCAGGTCTCTCTGTTCCTGATTTCTTAGTAAAGCTTGTAGGTCGTACTCTTTTATGAAGCACTCAAAGTCACCCTACGGAAGCCTTTGGGACAGAAGAGCTGCATATTTAAATGTAGGATGCTTTTTATAAACTTAAGTTAAAGATGAAGTCTACTTCAACCAGAAAGGGGATCTGAAGGAAAGGGATCACAGTCAATAGATAGCATCACGTGTGAATATGGAGAGCAAACGAGAGAGGCAAAATACAGGGTACTGAGTGGCTCACTGTCTGGGCTTGACACTGCTCAGCTAGTGGTCTGGCCCTTGGAGATACCTGGGCTGAGGCACTGCATTCTGCTCTGCCGATTACCACATGGCGTGAGAGACATTCCCCCTCCTTCACTATATAAAGATGGGAAGAGAAAAAGCACGGATAATTTAATTTTTTATTTTAATTGTGTGGAATGGAAACAGTTCAAACTACCTGAACTTTGGTTGTTCACAAACATATTTAATAAAGCCTATCTACTTAGTCTGTACTTGCATGCATTTGGGATCTGGAGAGTCTGGCATAAGGTTCAGTAAACTTTCAAATATCTATAAATGTAGACTCTGTTTAATCTGTTTGTGGCAACTAGCTTCCTCGGTCTACTGTTCCGCAAAATTCTTAGCTACTGAAAATGAAGCCATATCACATTAGCAGGCGGCTAACGCTACTCGTAAGGGGAAGTTAAGTGAGTTTGTACAACACTTAATAGCCAAACATATATTATGGTTGGATTATCAATTGTTCCAAATTTCCATATCCTTCTCTCCCCTTAATTTTTAAATATAAGATGAAAGTTAATGGCATCATAGTTTAGTTATAAAAAATATTCACAAAATTTGCCTTGCTCTATGTTAAAATTTCATTAAAGGTTTCAAAAGAAAATAAAAGGATTTAAAATAATATTAAAATAACATTAACATACTATAGATTTTAAAGCACTTAAAGTATTCAGTCTAATGCCTGAGGTTCCTCACTCCTCCCCACACCACCTGTGGGATAGTTGTTGTCCCAGAGGAGCAGCATATCCTTACCAAAGAAGAATAGTAAAAGGAAGAAAGGAGGCACATCTGAATATTTCATTTATGAAAGCTTCTGTGTAGGGTAAAATTTTTCCTGTCTTCAAACCTGGTTGATTTAATCCCAATGTTTCCATCTGGGTAAAAAAAGGTTTTTTAAAAAATTTAATTTAAAAATGAAAATATATTCTTATAAGAATTATACTTTTCATCTGAAAGCGTGTTACCAATTTCTTCTTGAATTTTGGCTTGAATTTCTGGATAGCGTATCAAATAAAGAAAGCTCCAATATAGACATGTTGATATTGTTTCAAACTCTGAAAGAAAAAAGAGAGAAAAAGTGTCTTGGAAAAAAGTATTAGCAAAATTGGATCCTCAATTTACTTTGTATTTGAATACTAAGAATCCAGGGAAAATAATCAAAATATGACTACCAATTAATAATACAATTATTATACATTAAGGTTTATTTCAAAGTATAGGCTTAACCTCTTACCCATTAGAGCAGCCACTACCAATAAGCAGAAAACAGCAAATGTTGATGGAAGGTGGAAAAATTGGAACTCTAATGCATTGCTGGTAGAAATGTAAAATGGTACAGTCACTATGGAAAACAATATAAAGGGTCCTCAAAATACTTAAAAAAGAATTACCAAGTGATCCATTAATTCAAAAGAGCTGAAAGCATGGATTTAAAAAGATATATGTACCACCATGTTCACGGTAGCATTATTCACAACAGCCAAGAGGCGGAAACAACCCACATGTACATCGATGGATGAATGGATAAACAAAATGTGGTATATGCGTGCAATGGAATATTATGCAGCCTTAAAAAGAAGGAGATCCTGTCACTTCCTACAATATGGATGAACCTCAAGGACATTATGCTATATGAAACAAACCAGTCACAAAAGGGAAAATACTGTCTGATTTCATTCATATAAGGTATCTGAAGTAGTCAAAATCGTAAAAACATAAATTAGAAAGGTAGTTGCCTAGGGCTGGGAGTACAGAGGTGGGCAAATTGGGGTTTAATGGGCATAGAGTTATAGTTTTGCAAGATGAAAAAGTTCTAAAGATCTGTTATACAACAATGTGAATATACACAACACTACTGAATTGTACATGTGAAAATGTTTAATGTAGTAAATTTAATGTTATGTGTTTGCAACCACAAGAAAAAATAAAATAAAAAAGTTTTAAATATATAGGTATTATCTATAAGGCAAATGAAAACACTGGAAATATTTCACTATAAAATAAACCATTGTTATAATAATAATGGCTATGATCTATGTATAATAATAATTAATATCATAAATCATACGTAGCTATTGAATGCTTTTTCCGTTCTATGCTCATTTTATTGAAGAGAAAACTGTGCCTCAAGGACATTATGGACCTTGCTCAAGGTGACAACTCAGAAGAGACAGAGTCAGGACTTAAATGTGGACTTACCTGGCTTCAAGGCCATAAGTTTGTATAAGTGCATAATGGAAGGTTGAGTACATTCAATTTTTTTAAATACTGATTTTTAGTGTACTTGCTTTGTTTTAAAATTCATCCTTTAAACAAGGTATCTTCACTTTTGATATTATCTATACATTGGTAAGATGTTTTTCATTATTGAAAATAAAAGCCAGAAACTCTATGTAAAACTTCATCTTTTCCTCAAGGATGACTTTACACTACATCAAAGAATGTGATCAGTTATTGAAAACCTAACACTCAGAAATACCACATTAAACAGCTTTTTTAGGCTGTTTTAATTATAAATTCAACTCAATGATGACCTAATGCCAAAATTAATAACGCTATTTGTGTTTTCTACTAAATCTTATAATCTAGTAGCAAAAATTAGTGTTTAAATCAATATATCTTATTCCTAGGTTTTCACGATGATGAAAATGTCAACAATGATGACTACTCCAAATATTGATCACTTGATTGCATGGTTATTTGAAATGGGGGCTGTAATTAGTCTTGCTTTAGAGATGAGAAACATGCAGCACAGAGATGGTTAAATATTTTACCAGGACCACACAAGAGACAAAGCTAGTACCCTAATTCAAGTCTGTGGTTCCACAGCATTGGGACTTAAGGATTTGTTTGTTCTCTAAACAACTTGCATCACAACATGTGCAAGAAATGCACCCAAATGTAGCTTCAGAGCAAAGTAAAATCTTTCCCAATCATCTCTTCTCAAGACTTGGTTTTACATTTTTTGAATAGGGCAATCTCTTACAGTGAGCCAGTAGATTCAACAGTTCTCATGCCACAAAATTTCTAACATGACTTCACAGTGCAAGGAATTATCCTAAAAGTGAGTTGTCCAAATGCTGTTGCCAACAATGGTGTTTGTAGTAATGTGCAGTACGGTGTGAGAATATGGACTTCTATTCAGAATATATTGACTCTATTCACTATCAAAAGAGAAACAAAACAAGCCATGAATGCTGCACGAAAGACACTGATTTTGCACATTGTAGAGCCATGGACAATATATCCAAGACCTAGGACTTTTACTAGGTGACCCAGAAATTCTGCTTCTTAACATAAGACTATAATGAAAAAGGAGGCAAAACTGATGCACAAAGATGGTAATTAGCATTGGCGAGATGTTCAATATCTGCATTACTGAGACAGCAGACTGGTAAAATGTAGGGGGTACTGGCCATGGAGTATTATGCAACCATTAGAAGCAGTAAATTAGAAATACACCTGACAGGGGCTTCCCTGGTGGCGCAGTGGTTGAGAATCTGCCTGCCAATGCAGGGCACACGGGTTCGAGCCCTGGTCTGGGAAGATCCCACATGCCGCGGAGCGACTGGGCCCGTGAGCCACAACTACTGAGCCTGCGCGTCTGGAGCCTGTGCTCCGCAACAAGAGAGGCCGCGACAGTGAGAGGCACGCGCACCGTGATGCAGGGTGGCCCCCACTTGCGGCAACTGGAGAAAGCCCTCGCGCAGAAACGAAGACCCAACACAGCCAAAAATAAATAAATAAATTAATTAATTAATTAAAAAAAAAAAAAAGAAATACACCTGACAACCGTGATTGAACCTTAAAAGTATAGGGCTTCATGAAAAAAGTTAGAAATAAGTTGAGATGTAAATAACAATGGTAATTTACATATATTAAAATTCATGATAATATTAGAATACATGCTAATACATGAAAATATAAAGCCCATTTTATAAGAATACATGAAACAAAAAAACAGCACTTAAACAGATTAAGAGTAAATGTCAGTGGGTTGGGAAAGGGACTGGGAGTGGGATGTAGGGATCAAAGTCGTAAATTGTCAATATCAAAAGAGGGAAAGACTCTACAATGTAAACAGTAGAAAACAGAAAATTGTAGTTAATCTTGATTCACCTTAAATATTGATAAATACTTTCACATACCAGCTCCAAAGAGGTCATTCACAGTGCTTATGATTTCATCATCATTTAAGGTGGCTGTTTTGGTAGCAGCATATTTGTTGTGGCATGTATTAATCAGAGCATCAGTGATATCTTGGATATAGTCCTGAGGATATAAACCTTAACATGATTGGTCATCCCTACCTACATTCTACAGCATATATGACTCTCATGCAAGAAAAGCCATATTACCATGTACTTGAAATGAACCCAATTAACTTAGGAATATAAAGAATATAGGTAGGGCTTCCCTGGTGGCGCAGTGGTTGAGAATCTGCCTGCCAATGCAGGGCACACGGGTTCGAGCCCTGGTCTGGGAAGATCCCACATGCCGCGGAGCAACTAGGCCCGTGAGCCACAATTACTGAGCCTGCGCGTCTGGAGCCTGTGCTCCGCAACAGGAGAGGCCGCGATAGTGAGGCCCACACACTGTGATGAAGAATGGCCCCCACTTGCCGCAACTAGAGAAAGCCCTCGAACAGAAACGAAGACCCAACACAGCCATAAATATATAAATAAATAAATAAAATGTAAAAAAAAAAAAAAAGAATATAGGTAGATCATTTTAAACCTTGCAACCAGTTTTGCTTGTTAATGCTCAATCTTAAGGCAATGCTCAATCTTAAAAGAATGTAGAATAGAAAACCAAGGTACCAAACTCAAATTTCTTCTTGAAAGTTTTTTTTCAATCAATAAAGAGTATACCTATGTCTGGAAGCACACTTCGAAAAATCAAAGGTTAACTTATTACAGAGAAATTGCTAAGCAATAAATACAGTAAGAAGTTTTCAAACCTACTGTAAGGATTTTACTATGATCACCATGAAGAGGAAGTGGGGCTAGGGTAGGTTAGGGAGTAGGAAGAGAAATTTATGAATTTCACAAACTCTTTTACTTACTGTATCTGATCTAGAATTCCCTGCTGGTACCCTGAAACACATTGTTTTCTGCCTCTTCCTTCTAATCAGAGGGGACTTAAGTCCTCACATCTCTTCATTTGCTCAATTACTCACATTTTCATGTTTTTATTTTTTCCTGATGCCCTCCTCTCAGCAAATTGGTCCCCAAGAACTAGGATTCTTTCTAGTACATACATACTTCAAGAGAGAAATTTACTCTTTTGTGGACCATCAAATTGGGCCAAAAACATCTCAATGGCCTCATAAGAAGGTTCGCTTCTGTCACATGGATAACATTTCTACATGTGTTATGACCTCAAAGTTCATTTCTTCATAGGAAAGAAACTCAAGTAGGATATGAGGGTAAATTGGAAGGTTCCTATAGAATATTCTTTATAATTATTCAAAACACTTTCTGAAAAAAATATGCTGATAATTTTAAGACCCGATAGTTTCAGATGAAAAATTAGAGAAACAAAATTATTGGGTCATTTCTTCAGGAAGCTCACCTACATGTTAGTCATCATTTATCAGCCAATTACAGATTCATAATTCAAGTATGTGCCTTATCAGCACAGTAGGGAAATTTCTGAGGTCTCACAAAATTCAAAGCTCTTCTTATGGTCCCTACGTGAGAACTAAGTAATACTGCCCTATAATCACTCTGATTGGACCTCACATTTACCAATAGTTTGGGTAAGGTTCATTATGGAAAAATTACAGTGAAAGAACCAAGGTAGTACGTGAAGTTGTCTGAGTTCTTAATGCATCTCACCCTCTTTTTTTTTTTTCCACTTCTCACCAAATCCCCAGTCCTGGCATGAATTTAAACCCTTACCTTATCATATGTTGTAAGATGATCTTGTACATGTAGAGCAATAAACTGATCCAGGGCCTGATAAAACTCCCAGGGAGAATTTATAATTCGCAATGGAAGGTAGCAGAAACACAGTATGAAATTGGCAGGATTAGCAGCGCTGGAGGCCTTGAGTAAGTCATCATTCTCTTTAACTATTCTAAGAAATTCCTCAACACTGTGGTCACATCTCTTGCCAAAACAAAGGGCACAGACAATGTTGGCCACCGCACACGTAATAGCACCTCTGGGGTCAAAGCTGCCATTCTTGAAAGTCAACTCTGCAAAGACTTTTACCAGCTCAGAAACTTCCTCAGTGACATGTTTCTCCAGTAAGCAAGAGCAGGTGGAGGATTTTGCTTCTGCTTTAGAAAATGTTGTAAAGCATTGGAAGCAGTTTTCTTATGAAGCTTCCAGCTCTCTCCATAATTGACTGAAAACGTAAGACTCTTTCCTTCTGCCAGGAAAGAAAATGTATGCGTGTGAGGTCGGCCTGCAAAATGCTCTCCATCTTTGAGTAGTACTTGTTTCACCATTTCCATCCCGTTCACCACCAGGACAGGCACCATGCCAAGTCTGATGAGAAAGACATTTCCGTATTTTTTCCTCATCTCCACGAATGTAAGGTAAGGATGGTCTCCAAGCTGAAGAAGATTTCCTATGACGGGGAAGGACCATGGGCCAGGAGGAGACACCCGCTTTCTCCCTTTGCTCCTTAGCGCTCTTACAAAAACAAAAAACATCCCCCAAATTATGAAAGAAGTGCTCACCTCTCCAGGGGTGATTGCCGTGCCGAATATCATTTTCAGGAATAAAACACCTAAAATAGAAATATGTAACCCTTATTTTTGCCATTCTAAGCATAGACTAAGAGTAGTCTTTCTCCATGTAAACATTTAGAAGAAAAGTACAGACCCTTTTTATTTAGTTAACAGCTATTATTAAACAATGCACCAAGAGGGTAAAATTAAATTCTTGTAAAATGCACTGTACCTTTATCTCAATTCTATTATTTTCATGATTCTAACCACCAGACCAAATCCTTTCATGTCAGTTGTTGACACCATAGACAGAAGAAGAGGACAACTCAACGTAGAAAGCAGCCTGGGGGGTGGGAAAGGGATTGAGGCTATGGAAGCTGAGTTCATACTCATTAGCTGGGGGATCTTCATCCTGTCACTTAATCTAAGTGCATGCCAGCTGTCTCATCTAAGTGTCCTACCTAACAGAATTAGTCATATATTCTTTCAGCAAATATTTATTGAACACCCCAATGTTAGGCACTAAAAATACAAAATTTCATAGACTAATCAGGAAACTAGATAAACAAAAATAAGATTACAAAGTGAAAAGTGTATAGAGAACTGTGAATAGAGTGGTCTGTCATTGTTTGAGGATGAAATGAAATCATTATTAAAAAGTACTTGGTGAATTACAAGCCATTTAGTGGCTATCTAGTTGGCTGACTGCCTAGTCTGTTCTTGAACTTCTCGGCCTGCTTGTAAAAGTGACTTTCTGCAGCAGTTCTACTGTTTTGAAACCTGCCCACATAGTCATGGATGATTGATCCAAGGATAAGCCCTTGACCCAAGATGAACCTTCCTTAGGAATATGGAATTAGGGCTGTGAAAGTCCATCTTCTCATTGGGCAGCTAGATCTATAAGATATAAATCTGAAAATATGATTTGGGGACCTTTCACCTACAGGAGGACCTAAGAAACTGTGAAAGCACGTCTGAAAACTAAATGAAGTAGAAAGGAAAAGAAACAGACAGAGAGAGACCTCATGACCTTGCATTCACTGTTTCTAGTACCTTCATGAGATCTTGTCCTCGGATTGAATTCTTTCCTGCTTAAACTAGCTAAAATTGGTTTCTGTTACTTGAAACCAAGAGAGTCCTACCCACCCCTGCAAAATAAAGTTTAATACACATGAAGAATATTTTTGTTAGCTATTACATTTTATAGTAACTACAGAGAGAATACAAAACTTTCTCTCCCTTGAAAGAATACAACTAAATTTCACACTTCTCAAATTACTTCCTGAGACAAGTTAACATTGGTGGGTAGTATACTCATTTGCCAGTGTAAATATCCAGTTCTTTTTGAGTTTTTGAGTAGGCCAACACTTGATTTCATATATATATATACAAATACATACTGGGAAGCATTCTTGCAAGCAGCAATGAATTTGTTTTCCAGTTCAGAAGAAAATGATAGGGTGGTAAAAAGCATTACACTTATGTTCTACTTTTAAAAAGCACCAAGGATCAAAGAAATGTGTATCTTATTGCCCCCACTCTGAATATGCAAGAAAACCCTTGTCACCTATTTTAGTTGATTGTTTCACCTTTCCAAGTTCACAGATAAAATGTGGCTAATTACACCAACTTGGTTGGCACTGTTTTCTAAGGAATTAACTTTGGAGTTAAAAGTGAAAGATCAACTTGTTTTTATAGGGGGAAAATTGTGCATTTAAACTAAAAAGAAAAACTGAGTCCCTAATCAATGCAACAGCTACAATTTGCAAAACTTCCCTTTTCTCTCAGTTCAGGAAGAAAACAGTGAGAATGTCATTGCACTGCGGCTTTGCAGCATACTGATTTTGCGAAACCTCTCTTGCTTCTATGACCATTTATTGCTCTCTTACCAGGTGCCAGATCCAGAACTAAGCACTAAATCCACACTTTCAAAGCTCATACCTCTATGAGGTAATGTATCATCCTGTTATGGGAAGGCTTCGCGAGATAAAGTCATTTTCCTCATTTATTTCCCATGGTTTTTGAGCTTAATAATGAATCACCAATTACTTCTAGCACTTGCCTTTTCATAAAATTCCATTTCTCTTGGGCATTCACCAAACTTCCAATTTGACAAATGCACATTGACAATTATCAGAGGCATTTCCAAAGCAGACAACTAAATAGATGAGAAGTGAGTGGGTGTGGCTAGAAGTAGGTGTGGTTTGACTCCCACAAAGATGACTGGGTTTCCCTGCCTACCTCTTTCCCTATTTAGTTGTGGGAACTCTATTAAATTATAGTGTCTTTTGGCCTCAGTTTTCTCATCTGTAAAATGGTCCCTCAAGACTAGTAGACTTTGAAGGCCAGCTCCAACCTTCAGTAATCAAAGTTAGAAGGAAAAAGTGGGCAGAAGCCTGAGTGTGATGTCCAGGGTTAATTGCCTGGCTATATTGTGTTGCCAGAGTTTCCAGAGCAGTTAGCAGTTCCACAAATGTAAGTAACTGTGTGATCCCCTGGATTCTTTTTCAACTTGGGCCCTTCTAGTCTGTAATTAAATTCTCTTTGGCAGTTTACCAGACCCAGGCGCATTGCCAACTTTCCCAGCAACTTTCTTGGAAAGCTCTGAAGGCAAATTCTGTTCCTGTTGTTTTGGAGTGAACTAGGGCTGAAACAGGGCATACAGCTCCCTAAGGTGGGCTGCTGCGTCGTCAGAAATTCAAGGTGAACCCTTAAGAGAAGAACCAGGTGAAAAAAGCACAAGTAGGTTGAAGGCTTTTGTTTTGGTTCTCAAACCTAGACACACACATCAGACCTCCCTTGGAAGCTGTGAAACCATTGCAATACCCACGTCCCAAACGGACCAGCTATCCAAATCTCTAGGGGTGGATGCATGTTAAAAAGCTCCTCAATATGACTAAGGGTCATTCCAAGTTGAGGACCTTTTTGGGGAGAAAACAACCTGCTATGAGATCAACAAATCCATTCAGCCAAATTACAATGAAGCTTGGAAGGCTCACCCGTGCCCAGAAATCTTGCAGTCAGTGCGAGGAATCTGGCGGAGGGATCTAACGGCAGAGAAGGTTTTCTAGAAAGTTGCGTGCATCCTAGGAAACAGGAACAGTGTGGTCACAGCAGCAGCAGGCCTGGGGAAAGGCTGGGAGAGAACATTCTGGGAATAGAGAATGAGGGGTGGAATTTGCACCTGTGTGGGGAGGAGTTTGGAGCTGGATTAGGGTATTTGAGAGCTAGAAAGAGGAATGGAGAGGCCTCTGCAGCCAGAATTGGGCCCTGGAAGCTGGGAAATTCCAGCGTGAGTGGAGCGAGAGGGACCACATCTGGAGCTAGGCGTGCGAAGAAGACTGTAGGATGGAAATTGATCTTGGAAAAAAGCAGGGCGGGAAAGGGAGGATGCAAAGATTAATCCTTTTAAAGTTGCTGGTGACAAGCAGAATTAGGGTCGAAAGATATGTAGCGAGGAAGCAAAGAGCAAGAAGGAAAAAGCCGATGGTGCAGAGAGATATTGCTTTGCTGTGAATTTCAGGAAACCAGGGACATGCGCACGGCCCTCTGAGCAGCCAAGCACAGCGGTGGGAAGATGGACGAAATAAAAAATCCAGGAAACTCAGGTTACCTTTGTCAGGGGGCTTTGGTAGCTTCTCGGGAGTCCTCATCAACTGGACAGATTTGTATTTCCACAACTAGAGCAGTTAACTTCTGAGTATGATATTCATAGCTTTGATTTGAGACAATATTCTTACCTGCGTCAAGGCACTTTTGTTTGACCTGTGTAAACACCAATTTTTCTACCTCTACAGCGTGTGAAGTCTAGTTTTCTACCTGTTATTAGGGAAATGACGGGTGGTTTGGTGACATCATCCTTTCAAGGTGTCTAAGTTATTACATAATAAACTTTTCTTTAAAGCTTTGGAGTTTTTGGCTCCATAATTATTCTAGGTTTCAAGTCAGCTTTTAATGAGACTGTCCAAGAAGGATTACTGGTAGCTGGTACTTGGGAAGGAAAGGAAGCCCCCAAACAGAGTGTTAAACCTCATATATTTCCTCAGGAGTAACCTTCAGGCCGTGAACTACTGTGTCATATTCACAAAACATCGTGGATTTCTCAATATCAAAACTCTTGAAATCATATGGCAAAAAAAATCTGACTCCAAACCATAGGGAATTTCTGACCCAGGGGCAGAATTTTCCTAACCAGCATTTAGACATACCATACTTAGCTACCGAAAAAAAAAAAATTTTTTTATTACTAATGTTTTTCTTTAAGTATTATCTTCTTAATACAACTAACTCCACATTGGATTAATGTATAGACATTACATAGCCATATCAAGTTCCTCGTGCATGTACCCGTGTTATAGACAATTGATGATAATTGCTTGGCAATGTGTTATTTAAAAGCTTTGTTAGGAGAAGATAATGAGAATTGCCTTGCATTCCCATTGGTTAAGAGGAAAATCCATTCCAAAATATTAATTGTGACAGCTAATGTTTATCGTGTGCTTACAAGGAATAAGCATTTGAAAGTACTTTACATATTATTTCAGTTATTTCTTATATCCAACTTCTAAAAGAACTGCTATTTTTTGCCTGTTGATCCCTGATAAATTTTGAGGCACCGAGAAATTAGAAAAATTGCTCAGGCTAACAGAGTGTAAGTGGTGTAAAAAAAGGTTTGAACCCAAGTAATATAACTCTAGTACTGTGCCCATAGCCTCTGATTATAACACCTTCTACTGGAGAATTCTTCAGCTTAAACTTGAAGCTTCTACTGTAACAAGAGCAATCCTTACTGATGTGATTTCATAATACAGGAAATGTATTATGTTGTAAGATGTGGGTTCCACCCAGGTATTAAATGGCTGGGGATGGTATATTAGTTTCCAAGGGATGTTGTAACAAATCATCACAAACTTGGTGGGTTACAAAGGATTAATAGCTAGACGATACAAAGAACTCCTACAACTCAGCAACAGAAATATATTAGCTCACAATCTGGAGGCCAGAAGTCTGAAGTCAAGGTGTTAGGAGGACCCTTCTCTTTCTAAAAGCTGGAGGGGAATTTTACTTTGTCTCTTCCAGCTTCTGGTGGCTCCAGGTGTTCCTGGACTGTAGATGTGTCACTCAATCTCTGTCTCAGTCTTCACATGGCCTCTCCTCTTCTCCCAGTCTCTCCTCTGTGTGACTTTTATTAAGGTGCTGTCATTGGATTTAGGGCTCAATCAAGAGCCCTCTTGGAGAGATGTGCCTAGCGTATTAGTCATTCAGATGTCCTCTAAAATGTATTCCAAGTTGGCTGTCTAAGTCTGGGATCAGGAGCTCAGGAGTCCATGAATCATTTCATTGGCCTGCCATCCTGTTGGTGAAATAGATAATACTTGGTCTGTGGCATATTCTGCACTGTGCTAAATCTTTACACAGTCTCAATTTTTATAAAGCACAAGCATTTTCTTTCAAGTACCGTTTAATGGTTTTCATTCTGATAAATTTCGCACGTGGAACCTCAACAGACCCTAAATACCAAAAACAATCTTGAAAAATAAGAACAAGGTTGGAGGTCTCAAACTTTCTGATTTCAAAACTTACTATAAAGTTACAGTAATCAAAAGAGTGTGGTACTGGCATAAAGATAGACACATAGATCAATGGAATAGAATAGAGAGCCCAGAAATAAATCCTCACATATATGGTCAAATGTTTTTCTACAAGAGTGCCAAGACCATTAATGGGGAAAGGACAGTCTTTTTAGCAAATGGTGTGAAAACCAGATATCCAAATGCAAAAGAATAAAGTTGGACCCTTACTTTATACCATATACAAAATTAACTCAAAATAATAAATATATGACAGTAAAAATTAGTTTTACAGATAAAACTATAAAACTTTCAGAAGAAAACTTGGGAAAAAGGTTCATGACATTGGATTTTGCAATAATTTTCTGGATGTGTTACCAAAAGCTTAGGAAAAAACAACAAAATATATCATTTGTACTTCATCAAAATTAAAAACTTTTGTGCATCAAAAGACACTATCAACATAGTAAATAGTGAAAAGGCAACCTATAGAATGATAGAAAGTATTTGCAAATCATATAGCTGACAAAGGATTAATAGCTAGGCGATACAAAGAACTCCTACAACTCAGCAATAACAATCCAAGAGAAAAACATGGACAAAGGACTTGAATAGACATTTCTTCAAAGAAGATATACAATGGTCAAAAAACACATGAAAATGCTCAACAACACTAATCATCAGGGGAATGAAAATCAAATCCACCATGAGATATCACTTTCCACCCATTAGGATGACTATTATATTTTTAGAAACAAAATGAAATGAAACAAAAATTTCAAGAAGTAATAGGCGTGATCAAGGTTATGGAGAAATTGGAAATTTTGTGCATTCCTGGTGGGAACATAAAATGGTGCTAGCAGTTGTGGAAAAGAGTATGGTGGTTCCCCCCCAAATTAACATTTAATTATCACATGATTGGAAAATATTCTATCTTTGATCAAGTTTTAATTAGGCTTCTTGGAGCCCTCTTTTTGACTAGGCCTTATCCTGGACCCTGTAGTCCAGTTGTAGCAAGAACCCTGCTAAGTCAGTTTAGAGGGAATCTCTCACCCTTGATATCTATTCAAGTTCTTCTTCCCCATATGTGATAACTGATCCCGCTGGTCATCCAGCCTTCAGCAACAATACTGTTAGATCAGTTTTGCATGAATGCCCCTACTCTTGATGTTTCCTCTTAGTTATTTTCCATCCACTGGTCCCCTCAATCTGCTCATTGGCTATAAATCCCTAGCTTTCCTTGCTGTATTCAGAGTTAAGCCCAATCTCTCCCCCCTATAGTAATGGTCTTGACAACTATCACAATAGTCCTGAATAAAGTCTCCCTTACTGGCTTAACAAGTGTCAGAATAATTTTTTCATTATCATGATCCAGAAATTCACATCTGGGTATATACCAAAAATAACCAGTGGGAACTCAAATAGATATTTGTACACTCATGTTCATAGCAACATTATTCACTATAACCTAAAGTTGGAAGTGCTCAATTGTCCACTGATGGATAAATGGACAAACCAAATATGGTATATACATACAATGAAACATTATTCAACCTTACAAAGAAAAAAATTCTCACACATGTTACAACATGGATGAACCTTGAAGACATTACACAAAGTGAAAGAAAACGGTCACAAAAGGATAAATATCATATGATTCCACTTATACAAGGTGCCAAGAGTAATCAAATTCATAGAGTCAAAAAGTCAGATTGGTGATTGCTAGGGGCTGGGAGAAGGAGGGAGTGGAGGAGGCATTGCTTAATGGGTACACAGTTCCAGTTGGGGAAGATGAAAATGTTCTGGAAAGGACTGGTGGTGATAGTTGCATAACAATGTAAATGTACTTAATACCACTGAACTGTATGTTTACAAATGGTTAAAATTTTATGTTATATATATATTTTTACCACAATTTAAAAAAAGAAAATGACAAATTCTTAAGTGAACAAACTATAATTCTCAATATATTGAGCTTCTTTTTCAGTTCATAGTATTATAATACAATTCCAAATTTTGTGTTCCTCATTCAGCTGATGTCATTGTATAACTTAAAGAACATGTGGTCAAACTTTTCTTCCAAGCATCTCCTCCTGTTGCGTTTTAAATTTTAATTAATTAATTTTAATTTAATCAATTTAATTAATGTTTAATCCTTTATTCATGTATCATTACTAAACTTTTCAGAGCTGAGTAAGCTGGGACTCTTTTTTTTTAACCTTTATTTTATTTACCTTTATTTTAAAATTGTAGTGTTTGAATATTTGAAATTTTCTTAAATAAATATAAAAGCCACTCCTTCTTTATAAAAATAATTGTAAAGAGTACTTGACCCCCAGGAATAATGACTATGATTGCAATAATAGGTTTGACTTTGACTTGAGAGTACAGAGAATCCATTCAGAGGGCTGGAAACACACTCAAGAAGATAACCAGTTCATCAGTTCTAAGGACTCAGCCATTCCAGGAAGATGGCCCTTTATTATTTTATTCACTTTTCTATGACCCTTATTAGAAAGAGTCTATTCTATTTCTTAATAATACTATTTCAGAATCAAATCATACTTATGCTCTTTATAAAATTCATTCCCTCTTATTCTTCCTACTTAGGAAACAATAGTCTGTTCCTATAATGCAAGTCTCTGTAAAAGAAATGTGCTCATATCAGTTAGGAAAACAGTGCTATTTTAAAGAGGAAGTCAGATTACTTAATTTGTGATTTCCCCAGCATATTAATGTTTTAAACTATGCAGGGGAAGCTATCTCTCAGTTAAAGGGAATCATTATCAATATATGAAGACCTAACGGGTGGGGGGGTGGGTGGGGCTTAAATCCTGAAAAAGCCATCCTCAGTGGCTGCTTTTGTGGCTATGATTTCCACATATTTGGCTATCTGATGAAACTAAGAGTGCAGATGAAGAATCTCCAAAAACAGTTGCTCTGTAATTTAAAAACCAAAACGTGATTGATTGAGAAGTCTATATCCTAAGCAACCTAAATGTCCATCAACAGAGGAATGGATAAAGAAGATGTGGTACATATATACAATGGAATATTATTCAGCCATAGGAACAAAATTGTGCCATTTGCAGAGACGTGGATAGATGTAAAGACTGTCACACAGAGTGAAGTAAGTCAGAAAGAGAAAAACAAATAACGTATAACATGGCTTACATGTGGAATCTAGAAAAATGATACAGATGAACTTATTTGCAAAGCAGAAATAGAGACACAGGCATAGGGAACAAACTTGGTATTACCAAGGAGGGAAATGGGGGTGGGATGAATTGGGAAATTAGGATTGACATATATACACTACTATGTATAAAACAGATAACTAATGAGAACCTACTGTATAGCACAGGGAACTCTATTCAGTGCTCTGGGATGACTTAAATGGGAAGGAAATACAAAAAAGAGTGGATATATGTATACATATAGGTGATTCACTTTGCTGTACAGCACAAACTAACACAACATTGTAAAGCAACTATACTCCAATAAAAACTTAAAAAAAAGAAGTCTATATCCTAGATCATTTTTTAAAAATTTTGATGAAACTGCTTTCTTTTAAAAATCAAGACCCTCGCACCAGAGGACAGACAGCAGAAGAAAGAAGAACTACAATACTGCACCCTGTGGAATGAAAACCACAATCACAGAAAGATAGACAAAATGAAAAGGCAGAGGACTATGTCCCAGATGAAGGAAAAGATAAAACCAAGAAAAACAACTAAATGAAGGGGAGATAGGCAATCTCCCAGAAAAGGAACTCAGAATAATGAGAGTGAAGATGATCAAGGACCTTGGGGAAAAAAAGGAGGCAAGGATCGAGAAGATGCAGGAAACGTTTAACAAAGACCTAGACGAATTAAAGAACAAACAAACAGAGATGAACAATACAATAACTGAAATGAAAAATACACTAGAAGGAATCAACAGCAGAATAAATGAGGCAGAAGAACAGGTAAGTGACCTGGAAGACAGAATGGTGGAAATCACTGCCAAGGAACAGAATAAAGAAAAAAGAATGAAAGGAAATGAAGACAGCATAAGAGCCCTCTGGGACAACATTAAATGCACCAACGTTTGCATTATAGGGGTGCCAGAAGGAGAAGAGAGAAAGAAAGGACCAAAGAAAATATTTGAAGAGAATATAGTCGAAAACTTCTCTAACATGGGAAAGGCAATAGCCACCTAAGTCCAGGAAGCACAGAGCATCCCAAGCATGATAAACCCAAGGAGAAACACACCGAGACACACAGTAATCAAATTGACAAAAATTAAAGACAAAGAAAAATTACTAAAAGCAACAAGGGAAAAACGACAAATAACATGCAAGTGAACTCCCATAAGGTTAACAGCTGATTTCTCAGCAGAAGCTCTGCAAGCCAGAAGGGAGTGGCATGATATACTTAAAGTGATGAAAGGGAAGAACCTACAACCAAGGATACTCTACCCAGCAAGGATCTCATTCACATTTGACAGAGAAATCAAAAGCTTTACAGACAAGCAAAAGCTAAGAGAATTCAGCACCACCAAATCAGCTCTAAAACAAATGCTAAAGGAACTTCTTTAAGTGGGAAACACAAGAGAAGAAAAGGACCTACAAAAACAAACCCAAAACAATTAAGAAAATGATAATAGGAACGTACATATTGATAATTACCTTAAAGGTGAATGGGTTAAATGCTCCAACCAAAAGACACAGACTGGCTGAATGGATACAAAAATAAGACCCATATATACGCTGTCTACAATGACCCACTTCAGACCTAGGTACACATACAGACTGAAAGTGAGGGGATGGAAAAAGATATTCCATGTAAATGGAAATCAAAAGAAAGCTGGAGTAGCAATACTGATATCAGATAAAATAGACTTTAAAATAAAAATGTTACAAGGGACAAGGGAGGACACTACATAATGTTCAAGGAATCAATCCAAGAAGAAGATATAACAATTACAAATATATATGCGCCCAACATAGGAGCATCTCAATATGTAAGGCAAATGCTAACAGCTATAAAAGGGGAAGTCAACAGTAACACAATAATAATGGGGGGACTTTACCACCTCACTTACACAGATCATCCACACAGAAAATTAATAAGGAAAAAAATTAATAAGGAAAATTAATAAGGAAACACAAGCTTTAAATGACACAATAGACCAGATAGATTTAATTGATATTTATAGGACATTCCATCTGAAAACAGCAGATTACACTTTCTTCTGAAGTGCACATGGAACATTCCCCAGGGCAGATCATATCTTGGGTCACAAACCAAGCCTCAGTAAATTTAAGAAAATTGAAATCACATCAAGCACCTTTTCTGACCACAATGCTATGAGACTAGATATCAATTACAGGAAAAAAACTGTAATAAATACAAACACTATTTAGTATGCTATTTAGTAGCATATGGAGGTTAACCAATATGCTACTAAATAACCAAGAGATCACTGAAGAAATCAAAGAGGAAATCAAAAAATACCTAGAGACAAATGACAATGAAAGCACGATGCCCCAAAACCTATGGGATGCAGCAAAAGCAGTTCTAAGAGGGAAGTTTATAGCAATACAATCCTACCTCAGGAAACAAGAAACATCTCAAATAAACAACCTAACCTCACATCTAAATCAGTTAGAGAAAGAAGAACAAAAAGAACCCCAAAGTTAGCAGAAGGAAAGAAATCATAAAGATCAGATCAGAAAGAAATGAAAAAGGACTGAAGGAAACAATAGCAAAGATCAATAAAACTAAAAGCTGGTTCTCTGAGAAGATAAACAAAATTGATAAACCATTAGCCAGACTCATCAAGAAAAAGAGGGAGAGGACTCAAATCAATAAAACTAGAAATGAAAAAGGAGAAGTAACCACTGACACTGCAGAAATACAAAGTATCCTAAGAGACTACTACAAGCAACTCTATGCCAATAAAATGGACAATCTGGGCGAAACGGACAAATTCTTAGAAAAGCACAACCTTCCGAGAGTGAACCAGGAAGAATTAGAAAATATAAACAGACCAATCACAAGCACTGAAATTGGAACTGTGTTTAAAAATATTCCAGCAAACAAAAGCCCAGGACCAGATGGCTTCACAGGCAAATTCTATCAAACATTTAGAGAAGAGTTAACACCAACCTTTCACAAACTCTTCCAAAATATAGCAGAGGGAGGAACACTCCCAAACTCATTCTATGAGGACACCATCACGCTGATAGAAAAACCAAAGATGTCACAAAAAAAGAAAACTACAGGTCAATATGACTGATGAACATAGATGCAAAAATCTTCAACAAAATACTAGCAAACAGAATCCAACAGCACATTAAAAGGATCATACAGTATGATCAAGTGGGGTTTATCCCAGGACTGCAAGGATTCTTCAATATATGCAAATCAATCAATGTGATACACCATATTAACAAACTGAAGGAGAAAAACCATATGATCAACTCAATAGATGCAGAAAAAGCTTTTGACAAAATTCAACATCCATTTGTCATAAAAACTCTTCAGAAAGTAGGCACAGAGGGAAGCTACCTCAACATAATAAAGGCCATATATGACAAACCCATAGCTGACATTGTTCTCAATGGTGAAAAACTGAAAGCATTTCCTCTAAGATCAGGAACAAGACAAGGTTGCCCACTCTAACCACTATTATACAACATAGTTCTGGAAGTTTTAGCCACAGCAATCAGAGAAGAAAAAGAAATAAAAGGAATCCAAATTGGAAAAGAAAAAGTAAAAGTGTCACTGTTTGCAGATGACATGATACTATACATAGAGAATCCTAAACATGTTACCAGAAAACTACTAGAGCTAATCAATGAATTTGGTAAAATAGCAGAATACAAAGTTAATGCACAGAAATCTCTTGCATTCCTATACACTAATGATGAAAAATCTGAAAGAGAAATTAAGGAAACACTCCCATTTACCATTGCAAGAAAAAGAAAAAAATACCTAGGAATAAGCCTACCTAAGGAGACAAAAAACCTGTATGTAGAAAACTATAAGACACTGATGAAAGAAATTAAAGATGATGCAAACAGATGGAGAAATATACCATGTTCTTGGATTGGAGGAATCAACATTGTGAAAATGACTATACTACCCAAAGCAATCTATAGATTCAGTGCAATCCCTGTCAAACTACCAATGGAATTTTTCACAGAACTAGAGTAAAAAATTTCAAAATTTGTACGGAAACACAAAAGATCCCAAATAGACAAAACAATCTTGAGAAAGAAAAATGGAGCTGGAGGAATCAGGCTCCCTGACTTCAGACTATACTACAAAGCTACAGTAATCAAGACAATATGGTACTGGCACAAAAGCAGAAATATAGATCAATGGAACAGGATGGAAAACCCAGAGATAAACCCACACACATATGGTCAACTTATCTTTGATAAAGTAGGCAGGAATATACAATGGAGAAAAGACAGCCTCTTCAATAAGTGGTGCTGGGAAAACTGGATAGCTACATGTAAAAGAATGAAATTAGAACACTCCCTAACACCATACACAAAAATCAATTCAAAATGGATTAAAGACCTAAATGTAAGCCCAGACACTATCAAACTCTTAGAGGAAAACATAGGCAGAACACTCTATGACATAAATCACAGCAAGATCCTTTTTGACCCACCTCCTAGAGTAACGGAAATAAAAACAAAAATAAACAAATGGGACCTAAGGAAACTTAAAAGGTTTTGCATAGCAAGGGAAACTACAAACAAGACGAAAAGACAACCCTCAGAATGGGAGAAAATATTTGCAAATGAATCAACAGACAAAGGATTAATCTCCAAAATATACAAGCAGCTCATGTAGCTCAATATCAAAAAAACAAACAACCCAATCAAAAAATGGGCAGAACACCTAAGTAGACGTTACTCCATGAAGATACACAGACTGCCAACAAACACATGAAAGGATGCTCAACATCACTAATCATTAGAGAAATGTAAATCAAAACTACAATGAGGTATCGCCTCACACTGGTTAGAATGGGCATCATCAGAAAATCTACAAACCATAAACGCTGGAGAGGGTGTGGAGAATAGAGAACCCTCTTGCACTGTTGGTGGGAATGTAAATTGATACAGCCACTATGGAGAAGAGTATGGAGGTTCCTTAAGAAACTAAAAATAGAATTACCATAGGACCCAGCAATCCTACTATTTGGCATATACCCAGAGAAAACCATAATTCAAAAAGACACATGCACCCCGATGTTCATTGCAGCACTATTTACAATAACTAGGTCATGGAAGCAACCTAAATGTCCATCGACAGATGAATGGATAAAGAAGAAGTGGTATATATATACAACGGAATATTACTCAGCCATAAAAGGGAACAAAATTAGGTCATTTGTAGAGACATGGATGGTCCTAGAGACTGTCATACAGAGTGAAGTAAGTCAGAAAGAGAAAAACAAATACAGCATGCTCACACATATATGGGGAATCTAGAAAAATGGTACAGATGAACTGGTTTGCAAGGCAGAAATAGAGACACAGATGTAGAGAACAAATGTATGTACACCAAGTGGGGAAAGCAGGGGGTGGGGGGTGGAATGAATTAGGAGATTGGGGTTGACATATATACACTAATATGTATAAAATAGATAATTAATAAGAACTTGCTGTATAGCACAGGGAACTCCACTTTGCTGCACAGTAGAAACTAACACAATATTGTAAAACAGTTATACCCCAATTTAAAAAACAAAAAAACATTGATTTATTTATTTGCCTGTTTAGCTTCTAAAAGATATTTAGCAACAAAAAAAAAAAAAAAAAAAAAATCAAGACCCTCTTCAATCCACCTGCCTGAGGAGAAATCCTGAGCTGAGACTAAAGGCTACAAGGGGTGGAATTGCCAAAGGATATTTAACAGTGTTGAAATTTTATTAGCATTTTAATTATTTTTGTTTGTGCTCTGGTTACAAATAAGAATTTTGAGTGATCCACTTTAAACCCTGTTTTTCCAATAACCCCTGTTGGGGTACCTAAAAGCTTTTGCACAGCAAAGGAAACCATAAACAAGACAAAAAGACAATCCTCAGAATGGGAGAAAATATTTGCAAATGAAGCAATCACAAAGGATTAATCTCCAAAATATACAAGTAGCTCATGCAGCTCAATATCAGAAAAACAAACAACCCAATCCAAAAATAGGCAGAAGACTTAAATAGACATTTCTCCAAAGAAGATACACAGACTGCCAACAAACACATGAAAGGACGCTCAACATCACTAATCATTAGAGAAATGCAAATCAAAACTACAATGAGGTATCACCTCACACCAGTCAGAATGGCCATCATCAGAAAATCTACAAACAATAAATGCTGCAGAGGGTGTGGAGAAAAGGGAACCCTCTTGCACTGTTGGTGGGAATGTAAATTGATACAGCCACTATGGAGAAGAGTATGGAGGTTCCTCAAAAAACTAAAAATAGAACTACCGTACGACCCAGCAATCCCGCTACTGGGCATATACACTGAGAAAACCATAATTCAAAAAGAGTCATGTACCACAATGTTCATTGCAGCTCTATTGACAATAGCCAGGACATGGAAGCAACCTAAGTGTCCATCGACAGATGAATGGATAAAGAAGATGTGGCACATATATACAATGGAATATTAGTCAGCCATTAAAAGAAACAAAATTGAGTTATTTGTAGTGAGGTGGATGGACCTAGAGAATGTCATACAGAGTGAAGTAAGTCAGAAAGAGAAAAACAAATACCGTATGCTAACACATATATATGGAATCTAAAAAAAAAAAATGGTTCTGAAGAATCTAGGGGCAGGACAGGAATAAAGACGCAGACATAAAGAATGGACTTGAGGACACAGGGAGGGGGAAGGGTAAGCTGGGATGAAGTGAGAGAGTGGCATGGACATATATACACTACCAAATGTAAAATATATAGCTAGTGGGAAGCAGCTGCATAGCACAGGGAGATCAGCTCGGTGCTTTGTGAACACCTAGAGGGGTGGGATAGGGAGGGTGTGAGGGAGACGCAAGAGGCAGGGGATATGGGGATATATGTATATGCATAGCTGATTCACTTTGTTATACAGCAGAAACTAACACACCATTGTAAAGCAATTATACTCCAATAAAGATGTTAAAAAAAAAAAGAAATCCTGGTATTTCTGGAACAGGTATATTGTGTTGTAGCAAAAACATCTAACACCTATCATTTTTTGAGGATTATTTGGAGTTTTGCACAAATTGTCTCATTTAATCCTTAATAAGAGCTTTTTGAATTTGGTATAATTACGCCCATTTAACTGTGGTTCAGTGGTATTTTTTTCAAGGATAGTACAAAGAACTCCCATATAGTCTTCAAACAGTCTCCTGAAATAGTAACACTTATTACACTATCTATCATTCTCTTTTTCTCTTCAATAACTACAGTAGGGATAAAACCAGGAAATTAATATTAATACACTAATATTATCATATTCAAATTGCCTGATAATGTTCTTTATAGCAGAAGAAAATATATTGTCTGTAGTTGCCATGTTGTTATAAGCTCCTTCAACATAGAGTCATTCCACAGTTTTCCTTTCTCTTTCACGACTTTAACACTTTAGAAGAGTGCGGTCTAGTCTTTGTTAGAATGTTGTTAAATGTAAGTCTGTCTGATGTTTCCTTATGACTATGTTCAAATTATGCATTTTTGCCTGAAAGGTCCAATGGCCATTTGTAGTGCAATTAAAGTTACACAGCTAATTAAATTTGAGGTCAGGATTTGAATTCGAGTGAGAATCCAAAAAAAAACCAAAAGCTACATTCTCAACCTCCATTCATAATATCATGAATAGTTACAGAATTTCTCATACAATCTCTTTAACAAAGGATAATGACCTCTATAAATATCACAAAGATTTACTCTTGCATCTGCCATATTATAAAATGTGAAGGCAGGAAAATCAAATGGTATCATGGTAGAGAACCTATTACAGGAAGTACATGTTTATTACCTACTACTTGGGGAATGCTATTCAAAAATTTGGATTAATATAAAACTTTACTGTAGTCTGTATGTCTTGGATTATCAGTTTTATGGTTCCTTTCTTTACTTGCTTATTTGGCTTCTGTCTTCTTTTCTTATCCTAAAAAATTGTTACATGATAGAAAATGTTAGTGTAATTCTATAGTACTTCAATATACACTAGTCATTTTCTAAAAAACATAATATAAACATTATAAATAAACTGCACCACATTCCAGAAATTCAACTCCTAAAAGCTTTGTACACAGGTAATGATTTCTATATAATATCCTGCTCTTTTAATTATTTCAATATCCAACAAGTTAGAAAAGTCGATAAAAAAATAGTAGCATGAGTCAAGATTAATAAATAAACTTCTATATTTCCAAAATGCTATACATCTTGGGCTAATTTTTCTAATGTCATTACTATATTGTAAATTTAAGCAATACTCAATACTCAATTATCACTAACATTTTGGTCATAAGTATCTTTAAAAGCAAACAAGTTCTACAAATAAAAATTTAAATTTCCTGGCTACCCTTTATTTTAAAATTTCAGTTTGTAGACTCTTTCAAAATCACGATTAACTTGATTTCTACTAGTAAAAGTAAAAAGTCCCTGAAAACAAACATAGTTTCTCAATATAAATTGGTATTACATCTAAAAAAACAAATAATTAAATGGTTTACTTCTATTAACTTAATAGTACTATGTTTCAGATATCACCATACACTCTCAGAACCAAAGTCCTAGAAAATCCATGGCCCATTGAGAAGAAGTAATGACTGATACACAAGGACAAGTGTCTATTTTATTTAATCCAGTGTTTTCAAGGATGTGGGTTTAGCTTATTTGTAGGTCATGATCAGTGTTCTTAAAAAAACAAAATAAAACAATGGAGAATTTCTCAATATGTCATATGGTAAATGTAAATATTAATATGTGAAACTTTTGTTTTAGTATGTGTATGTGTGTGCATCTTTCATAGTGTGTGGAAAGGAAAAATAGTTTATTTACTGTGACACAACCAAAGAAAGCTTGGAAGCCACTGGTTTAATCAGAATTCAAATCAACTCATTTTTCACTGTTATTCCTATAGGTAACAAATGTGATGTATTTCATTCTTTATTTTCTTTTCTCTTGCCTGTACTAGATATTTCTAGGGCCTTTTTCACAGCCCCTACCTACCCTCCCCCAGCAATTCACACAGATAAACACTTCACCTAGAAATGTTCCTCCCCTTCCACTCCAGCTTTCTCATAAAAATTAAAGCAGTTTCAGCCAGCACACCAGGTAGATACATATTGTAGATGTTAAGAGTTCTCTTCTTCCCGTTGGTAATAATCTTTAGTCTCTTCTTAACTGATGAAATTTGCCTCAACAAAATGTCAATTTTTCTAATTTGCTCACCCTTATATACTGAGTTCCTACCCCATGGTATGGGCTCTGTAAGTATTTATTAAATAAATAACTGAATGAGTTATTTACTAAATAAATAACTGAATGAGTTATTTATTAAATAAATAACTGAACGAGTTATTTATTAAATAAATAACTGAACGAGTTATTTATTTAACTCATACAGACCTATGTGTGAGAGTGATCCTATCTACCAGAACCCAGTGGCCTTTCTAAAACACCCCTCCCTACCAGACTGTTTAATCTGATTCTCACAGGACTAAAGCATCCTCCCCGAGATTGCACAATTTAAGGGGTAAGGGAGATAGAGGACTCTCTTCTTTTTTTTTTTTGTCTTTATCCTTATTATTTTTCTTAACATCTTTATTGGAGTATAATTGCTTTACAATGGTGTGTTAGTTTCTGCTGTATAACAAAGTGAATCAGCTATACATATATATACATCCTCATATCTCCTCCCTCTTGCGTCTCCCTCCCACCCTCCCTATCCCACCCCTCTAGGTGGACCCAAAGCACAGAGCTGATCTCCCTGTGCTATGCGGCTGCTTCCCACTAGCTATCTATTTTACATTTGGTAGTATATATAAATCCATGCCACTCTCGCACTTCGTCCCAACTTACCCTTCCCCCACCCCGCGTCCTCGAGTCCATTCTCTACGTCTGCGGAGGACTCTCTTCTTGATTGAGATTATAATAGGGCTGGCTGCAGATTAAATCCAGCCAGTTTGGGAGTCTGGGATTAGCAGATGCAAACTATTATATATAGAATGGATAAATGACAAGGTTCTACTGTATAGCACAAGGAACTATATTCAATATCCTGTGATAAACCATAATGGAAAAGAATATGAAAAAGAATATGTGTAACTGATCACTTTGCTGTACAGCAGAAATTAACATAACATTGTAAATCAACTATACTTCAATAAAATAAATTAAAAAATAAATCCAGTCAGCAAAAATGGTTTATTTGGCCCACACTTTTTAATCAATGTCCTATATTTAGATGCTAGAAATTCTCACATAAAAACTCAGCCTGTCTTGAAAGATCATAAGATCTGACGACGCCAGGTCTACAGTCGGCTGGAGCTGGGGTAGCTGATTCATTTTGATGAGTCATGTGTATACATCTTTTCTTCAGGTTTGCCTCCCTTAACAAGACTGTGAGTTGCCCAGAATCCTGCTATCATGTTTTTTTTAGTCAGGGCTCAATATGTAGCATGAAGGCATAAATTAGGAGTGGGTCACAGTGCTTAAGGTCAGTTTGGAAGATGGCTTATATAACTATAAGGTTCAGTTCTCTCCTCTCCTCCTCATAGCATCTAGAGTTCGTCCCACAGAAATCTTATCTTAAGCTCATGGTTCAGCTCTCCTTTCTGCCATAAAGCTAAATCTGCAAGCCTGGCCTGCTTCTTGGATTCTAATCAGAAATCACTAACTGTCCCTCTCAGACTGTGTCACAAGCTTACGCTGTTATCCAGCCAAAAGATACTTTCCAACCGATGGCCCTGCTTTGTTTTAACGCTACCATCATCCTCGCATGCACATAACCTTGAAGCCTCAGCAATTTTAACTTCCTTTTTCCTCCCTCGCCAGTCACATTCAGCGAGTTATCAAATCTAGTTTACTCAGTCTTCAAAATATTGAATCTCTTTTTTTTCTCTTCTCTTTCCTCTGTTCAAGGTCAAGTTTCATCATCTTGATAAACACTTAATTGCTCTCCTTACCTCAAGCCTTTTGCCTTTCAATGTAGATTTATTTATAATATCAATGAATATTTAGCCAGTGTCCACTGCTGTCTGAGGAGTTAGGGATACAGCAGTAAACAAAAGTGACAGAGTTGCGGCTTTCATGGATTTGTAATCAGTGAGGGATACAGCAAACAAACAAACACGTATATAATCATATAATGTCAAATAGTAATACATTACAGGAAAAAATAGCTCATATGAGGATAGGGAATAATGGATTAGAGAGATACAACTTTAAAAAAATAATTGTAATTCTTTTAATGTTTAAATTCATATGCAATTAAAGAACACTTATTGCATATAGTTTCCCATATTAAACTTCCTGAAACATGTCACATTATGCCACTTCTCTATGCAAATACATTTAACAGTTATTTATCTATAAAACAAGTGGGATATAGTCCAAAGTGGTTAGCTCAGAATTACTTAATCAGGCCCCAAGTATTCTTTCTTGCCTTTAGTGGATAAACACAAAACTTGGTTAACTTCCTGGCTTTATGCTTTGCTACTTGATTGGCTTATTACCATCCTAAGCCTCTCTGAAGCACCCCTACCCTTCAGGTCCCAGTGCAAAAGAGCCCCTCTCCCTTCTCCCTGCTCTAGGTCACCCAGTATGACAGCAATCCACCACGTCGTAATGAGCTGTCTCCTTGTGTTTATATTTTATATTCCCAGGTGGATGGCGTACTTTTGAAAGATGACTGTATTATATTACTTTACACTCTTCTTAGTACTTTACAAAGTGGTTGGCAAACAAACACGTTTGTTAAGTAAGTGTCGACCAACAAACTACATGAGTTGACCACAGTCAGCATCTGCAGCTCCAAGTGGGCACAGCCTCACATCATCTGCCCTTGGTGACATGAAGCCTATACCTGAGACAGAACCATCACTTGAAGTTTCCATTTGAATATGCCTTTTATTTTCCCCTTAAAAGCAGTATATCACTGTAATCCAAACAGATCTTACATCATTTTGTGTCTAGAATGAAAGGCCTTGCTTTATCAGGGTGTTAGCTCTCTACACTGGCCACAAGGGGGAGCAGCAGTTCTTTTCCAGGGACCAGAATGACTCCACACTTTTCATTCTTCTACAGTAGCAACCCCAATATTCTGCTTTTGCCCATATTTGGTCCCATACATTTTTCTCTTTTTGCTTTTTCTCCTGAAGGTATTTCTCCCAACCGAAAGGAAACTTCTTCTTCACCTTAAGAAATTTTATTTTAGTTGGCTTGATTCCATTTCTCTAGCAATTAAGAGTTTAATCCCCATTTGGATTCTTAATTCCTTACTTTCATAGAACTTCTCAGCACTTCTGGAAAATAGTTACTGTTGGAAACAACAATTCAAGGGCAAATGAGAAATTATCTTTCAATCAATATCTGACATGGATGACAGGTAGCATGTATTTTTGTACCTCAGCTTACCTAAAGTATCGAGTGCAAATAGGTGTTTAATATTGACAAACAGGAAAAGCTCTTAAAGCGTCTTAAAACTGGATGTTCCCATACTCGACACATACACAATTCTAGAGTTAGCAGGAATATTAGAACTAAACTGGATCCAAATCTCATTACAAATAAGGACTTTAAATCATAGAAAAATCAAATGTTGAGCTGAACTAGTTCAAGGGCTCATTCCATGAAGCTCCGTTGTCTCTCTTTTGATCATAACGTAAAACCTGGTCTATAGTTTAAACATAGAGATGAAATAGTTCTTTTACAAATCTGACAATATCATGCTAAGGATCATTACAAAAATGTTGCTTTGGGTTCTGAATACTACAAAACACCTTACATCCACACATAGTCTAAGTGTTACCTTGCAGTTGTTAAAGTTACTCAAGTAGATCTGTTGGTACTGGTTTGAGGTTCCAGTTGAGTGAGGAAACCAAGATAAATAATAATAATAACAATAATAATATTATGTAGTGTGATTTCTATTTTTATAAAGAAAACTATATATGTAAATGCATGGATAAAGTTCTGTAAGTGTATACAGTCAAAATTGTTAACCTTGATACTTACTCTAGGGAGAGAGAAGGGAGCAGGTAAATGCCTTTCAGGGAGGCTTTCATTTTACACTGCATTTATTTCCATAATATTAGAGTTTTTGCAACAAGCATGCATAACTCCTGAGTTTATGAGCATTTAAAAGGCAAAAATTAAAAATATAAAAGGAAACACTGCATTAACATTATTATGAGAAGAAAATTGTACTTTTATGAAAGGCCATTGAATTTGATTAAAAAACAAAGACATCCTTTATCTTCCCACTGAAAACGTAGTCAGTGATTAACCAGCATAATAATAAGAGCTCAAAATTCAGTCCTAATGGCGGCTCCATACTGAGTTACGACTAACAAAGAATGGACTTGTTTTGCAGGACTGATTAAAAAATTCTTAGGAGCTACTTCCTAGTACATCAACTACATTAAATCTCCTATTCACCACAGTGAATGTCTTGAAGGGGTAAAGACATCTAGGCTTTATTAGTGCTCAAAGTTCAGGGTCAGAATTTTTTCACCCTCCACTAATACTTGACCAGTGAGAATGGCCAAGCCCTGGAAAGCTACTTCCAGGCAGCCCTCTATAGACGTCTTACTAGTGTCTCCTTATGTCCACTAATCCCCTGTTCGCTTTGTTTACTAAAATACGATTATGTTAATGAGTTTCTTTTATTTAAATTTAGCTCCATAGTTTCTCCTTTCCTAAAATTAGAACATAACAACATAAATTTTGAACCTCTAATATGTCTCTTGTCCTCTATATGATTTTGGAATCTTTTATTAAAAGGAAACGTGTATCCATGCCCCTCCCCGAGTCCTCACATTGCCATAATGGGAATGGTTCTCAGTCTCAACTTTCTGACTTAGAAGAGTATTAGAACAAATACTTCTAGCTCCTCTCTCTATCTGGCCATTTCTCTTTTGGATGAAGAAGTAGCTTATCAGAGTGGTGACTTCAGTTAGAATGTGGCCTTCATCTGTGCCATGTTTCTCTACTGGCTGAGATAATTGGTGTTGAAGGCCTTGTCCATGAATGACCCTACCTCTTGTCTATTGTTCTTTTCCTCTTGTTGTGTTCTGTTCTCAAGTGGCACATACTTTCCTCCTACAGCTCTTTTGTGTCCGTTTGGTACCTTCCTGTAGGGCATGTCCACCATTCTCTAGATTGAGGAGATCAAATCCCAGTTAGAGGAAGCCCTACAATGCACTCAAGTTCAATATTTTCAGAATCTGATTCAGGACTTTGATCCCCACTTATCTCCTTGGGTTAGTTCCAAATTGTTTATAAACATAGGGGAAGATTTGTATGCAACTCGTACTCTTCCCTGAGCTCCAGAACTGTATATCCACCTGTCTAATGTGTATCTTCTCTTGGGCATCTCAGAGTGACCTCAAAATTGACACACCCAAACTTAACTCATAATCTTCTCGCTTGTGTAAAAATTAATTAACAAAATGCTGGTTCTCTTCTGAGCATCCCCTAGCTCAGCAAATGCCATTACCTTCTCTCTAGTTGTACAAGCCAGAAGCCAGAAGTCTTGCCTGATTTCTCTTCTCCATTTCACATATTTCACATATCCAATTCATCACATTTCCCTCCATCTCCATCACCTCCTCCCTATTCTTAAACAACCTCATCTCTCACCTGAACTACCACCATTGCCTCATAATTTGTCTACCCACATGTCCTCTGGGCTCTGTTCATTGAACTCACCATGTTACAGCCTGAGGCATTTCTTCCACGCCGTTGATGGCATTCTATTTCCCTTCCAATAAAGACAAAACTCCTGGCAAAACCTGTAACAGGGGTCAGCAAACTTTTTCCTCTAAGGGACTATATAATAAATATTTTAGATTTTCCTGGCCATACAGTCTCTGTTGCAACTTTTCAACACTGTTATTATAATGAAAAATAGCCACAAACAATAAACAAATAGGGGGCTGTGGTCCAATAAAACTTCACATATAATCAAGCAACAGGCTGGGTTTGACACACAGGCTCTAATTTGCCAGTCCTTGTCCTAAAATATTCTGCATATTGCACCCCTAATTACCTCTCTACTCTCTCATACAGAATATCCTACTGTTATTGCCATTCCAGTGCTTATTTCATGCTTTTATACTTAACATATTCTTTCCCACCACAAGGCTTTCACCGATGTCCTTCTTTCTGCCTGGGTTATTCTTCCATCATCTCTTCACCTGGTTAGCTCTTACTCATTCTTCAGATCTTGGCCCAAAGAAGCCACCTGTGGCCTCCCCATCTTTGTAGAGTCTCTCAGAGCCTCCTAGATCCTTCCTCCAGAGCACTTGTCATGAGCAATTCTTATTTCTGCAATTATCTGAGTAACGTTTGTTATCTCAATGTCAGATAACTTCCACTCCCTACCACCAACTGTGAGATCCAGAAAGGCAGGGATAGTATTTTCCTCTTGTTTATCATTGCATCCCCAGGCCCTGGTGTCCAGCACATAGTTAGCGCTCAGTAAATTCTTGCTGGTGGACTAAATAAGTGAATGGAGGCATGGATGAATTATTTCCACTCTCACCACCACTAGCCTCCAACATCCCACAGTGACCTGTGTCTATTTTCTCAAGGCCTCTCTTCATAAGTTGTCTCTAGCAATGTCTCTCTCTCTCCCTCTTTCCATATCAATCTCCCTTTTTTCTGCACACTTGGAAGAATTTCTATTGCTGTTAATTTACCTCTCTGTCCTTTACATATATCTGTCTTTTCTGGTGAGTGTTCTTCTAGCTTTCCTTTGGCCCCCAAATGCTCATGCCACAGATTTGTCAAATTTCTCCAGCCAAAAACCTCCCAGAACACATTTGTAGTATAACACAGTTGCTTTTATTCACTTGTTATAATGAGGAAGAACATGCCCTTTGAGAAACCTTGGGGGCATCTCAGTGAAAGGGTGTAAGAAACGACTTAGAAGATTTGGACATACGTTTGGTGATTTTAGGAAGAGTTCAAGGAAGCAGGCCTTTTGCTCTGGATTGATTGCTGCTATCAAGAATTAAAGATAATTCTTTGGGCATCTTAAAAATTATTTTCTAGGCAGTAGAGAGGAATGGTGTACAGCTAAAACTGTAACTGTTCAAAAGGCAATAGTTACTCATAGTAGCCAGATTAGGGTAACATCTGGTATTTTTTATCACTTGGGTAATGTCCTTGTTTTTGTCTAAGACATAATTACAGGAGGTTCTTGTTTTTGCCTTGATCCAGCAAAATCACAGTGTGGCCTTGTCTGGTTTTGGCATTCTCTGAAATTATTTCTATTCAATAAGAGAATACCATGGTTTAGCTGTGAGTGGCAGGCCAGCTCCTAGCAGCACAAGGCCTTCTTGTAGTGCCAGGGAGTTCCTGGCTTTCAGAAGCTGCTGATCTTTCTCGGAGTGAGTCCTCTGATGGAGGAGTGGGTATACATGAAGGGTGTCCACACATACCAAGGCTCTCTATGCCTCATTCTGTGCCTGGTCGTCTGTGCAGGCAGGCTGACCTTGGCTAGCATGGAGTAGAATTTCAAGACTGAATACTTCTGTTTATCATTTTTCATTGTGTCCTAGTTGAAGAGTCACATTAAGTTATGAAGTTAGACAAATAAAATTCCTCACTTAATGAAAAATGCATGGAATCCTTTGGCCTGTGCTATTATAATCACAGATAAGAATTTGAAAGTACAACAGCTCTCAATTATCTCTCTCCAATACACCATTTAAAAAAAATCTCTTGAGTACTTTTGCAAAGATTGTCCATATGATACCAACTGAGAAGACAAACAACTGAATTTTGGAAAAGAGCCAACCCACTAGCATTAATTATTGACTGCAGCCATTGGCCCTGGGTATGACATGTGAAAAGGATTTATGAAAAGAAGCCAAGTGTAAGGTGCAGCCTGAGGACTGTGATAAGGAAGGATCTGCATCCTGTATACAGAGTTTGAGGTTTCATATTAATATTAGATGGTTCAGTGAAACAACAGTTGCATAAGCTTGTATTGGCTGATAGGAGTAGAAAACCTGATTCACCCAAATCCCTCTGAGATCAGTGAAGCACAAATTATGAAAGTTTCTGGAAGTCTCTGTTCAGTACGTATTTCTGGGAGAAGAGTTTTGATCGTATCTGAGGTTATGCAAAGGCAGTTATCGAGGTTGAACAGAAGCAAAACACCAAGTCATTGGTTGGACATACAACTTCTTGGCTGGGGGAGGTGGTGTTGAATTTGAAATAACTTTGTAAATTTCAAGAACCACACACATATGATAAATTCATATTAGTATCATATTAATTATCATGCAATTATATTAAATAATCTACAGATATGTAAATATTGGCATGTGTGTGATTACCTGTAAAAGAGAACATTGAAAATGTGGGTCCTGATAGACTGCTTATGATCTATCAGCTAATTTCCTGATAGACCATAAGCAGTCATGTTCTTCAGGGGGGTTAGGCTAGAATAGAATAGAATAATAATATAATACAACATAATGCAATACAACACAGTACAAATCTGCAACACTCTTTTTTTCTTTTAAGCTATTGAACTCAAGGTCTTCACTTTTCAAGTCTTGTATAAATTTTCAAAATGGAAACTCAGTATTACGGTATTAGATTAATTTACACTTTAGTATTCAAGTTACTTTGTAAGAGACATTTGATGTTTAAGGAAACTTTTTAAGAATAAGCTTTTGTCAACACTATTTCTTTGAGGTAGAAAGTTGTATTTTGCCAAGAAAAACCAGAACTCAAATGTTGGCTTTATTCACATGACCTATAAAGCTGCCAAGCTGTGTTCTTCTGTCTTTAGAATTACACTTCTTTCAAGAAAATTTAAGTTAATGACTATGTTGTAACATCCTTTTCTGTCTACTAAAACCTTAATTAGCAAAGCAATTCGCCATAATTAAACACTACAGTATGTTCTATCTTTAGAAGAACTGATAAACCTAAAAATCATGCTCTAATATTTTTTAACCATTTTAAATTTCAAGTCAGGTATTTCATTGGCTTGTTAGATTTGAATGCATAATTTATCTTTATTCTAATACACTTGTGTTCTGTTTTGTGTTTTTAGTTTGGAAACCTTTACGCCATTTAAGAAACCAAAGCATTATTGAGCTCAACAACGAATGACGTTTACACTGAATATTTTGTGGCAGGCACACCTGAGAACATAGGATTCCTGATTTCCAGGCATGGGCAATTTCTACTGCTTTTCTGGCATTCCCCTCTCACTCACTGGCAGCCCTGGTTGCTCTGGCCTCCCTCTCCTTGTTAACGTGAATTAGATAATGTGACATCCCAATCATGAATTTAGAAGCATTAATATTTTTAAAGTATAGTTGCCAAAATAAACTCCCCAAACAAGGAATGACTATTTATCAAAAATGATGATGATTCCTCCTCAGATATATAATTTTTTAAACCATATATATTTCTTTTATTTCTTACAGGGTATTAATTCCATATTTCAGAAGAAAAGAAAATAAGGGTTGATTAACTGCAAATTTCAAGTGCAAAACTTGCAATTTTGCCCATATTCTTGACTACAACTCTATCATGAAATGAAAATAATAATTTCCAAAGAAAAAGAAACAAGTGTTTAAAAGTAATAACCACAATGACAAATTTTGTAGAACCACATATATACATGCAGCACTAAGAGATATCTTTAGATCCCTTTTTTAGATGATTCCATCTATAATGGGACAAAAATACATAATAGCTACCAGAATACATGCTTCATTGTTTAAGACTTATTAAATCATTACAAGCAGATCTATTAATAAGGTATTGGAATCAAATGAGGACATGAATCACTACATCTTTAAATTTAAAATAAGATTAGGTTCTTATCCAAAGAATTAAATATATATATAGTATTTCATATACAGGAGATATATATATTATATATGTATATATATTTGCATAGAAATATACTATATATGTGTGTGCACATATATATACACACACATATATGTACATATCCTACATGGAAATATATAGTTATCATAGAATATAAAACAGAGAGAATATCAAAAATTGTTACTAGAGACTAAGGAAGGACATTTTATCATGACAGAAAGGGTTAAAAAGAGTTAAGAACTGGAAGGAAATCAACCAATAATTTTTGAATGCTAAGAATGCAGAAAGATTTTTTCTTCTTAAGTGTTTCTTGTGTTTCCCTACTTTTTAGAATCAGCTGGGTATTACTTTTAAATCATTAAAAATTCTTCCAGAAAAAGAAACGAATAATTATTTGAGAGGATTAGCAATTTAAAATAGTAAATGTAACTCCTATATGATCTGAAAATTGCAACCTTTGTAATTTCAAGGTTAGTAGTCAGTTTAGCATTAAAATGGCATTAGTCAGTTCAGCATCTTAGTAACATAAATAATAATTTCGTAGAGACTGTAGTGAAACATTTCTATCAAATTAAAAAAATATATCAAATCATGTCTCAAATGACACAGGAACAAATCACTGGAGTACTGTATCATTTCCATAATTTGATGTAACAATAACAAATAGTAACATGTTAATAAAATTTACCTAACCTATGTAAACAATGCACACACCCATATTTATAATAACTAGACAAAATAACATAACTTCTTGACATAAACAATTACAGATATCTTAAGAATAATTAAAATTTGGGGGAGCTATCTTCTGAAAGACTAAAACCCCAAAGTATTTTCCACTTTAAAATTTTTGGTAGGTAACAGAGCTTCACTACTGGGTCTAAATCTAATAGCAAATTTTCAAGCCAAGAGTTAACAGGTTCCATCTCCACTCAAGAACAGCTAGAAAAGGTACATGCATTCTGGAAAAAAAAAAAAAAAGATTATAAATCAATGTGTAGATGTGAATATCATGTCATTACCCATGCTAAGCTTCTCATTCTTGCCTGAGTCTTACGTCAGAGAAGAAGACTTTCTTCTGGGTCATTTATTTCCATCAATCTTCTTTCTCAACCCCATAGGAAATCAAGGCTTAAATTTCATTGACTTTTTTTTTTTTTTTTTGTGAAACTATCTGTGATTTTTTTTTTAAACATCTTTATTGAAGTATAATTGCCTTACAATGGTGTGTTAGCTTCTGCTTTATAACAAAGTGAATCAGTTATACATATACAATATGTTCCCATTTCTCTTCCCTCTTGCATCTCCCTCCCTCCCACCCTCCCCATCCCACCCCTCTAGGTGGTCACAAAGCACCAAGCTGATCTCCCTGTGCTATGCGGCTGCTTCCCACTAGTTATCTATTTTACATTTGGTAGTGTATATATGTCCATGACACTCTCTTACCCTGTCACATCTCACCCCACCCCCTCCCCATATCCTCAAGTCCATTCTCTAGCAGGTCTGTGTCTTTATTCCCATCTTGCCACTAGGTTCTTCATGGCCTTTTTTTTTTTTTCCCTTAGATTCCGTATATATGTGTTAGCATACTGTATTTGTTTTTCTCTTTCTGACTTACTTCACTCTGTATGACAGACTCTAACTCCATCCACCTCATTACAAATACCTCCATTTCATTTCTTTTTATGGCTGAGTAATATTCCATTGTATATACGTGCCACATCTTCTTTATCCATTCATCTGTCGATGGACATTTAGGTTGCTTCCATGTCCTGGCTATTGTAAATAGAGCTGCAATGAACATTTTGGTACATGACTCTTTTTGACCTATGGTTTTCTCAGGGTATATGCCCAGTAGTGGGATTGCTGGGTCGTATGGTAGTTCTATTTGTAGTTTTTTAAGGAACCTCCATACTGTTCTCCATAGTGGCTGTATCAATTTACATTCCCACCAACAGTGCAAGAGTGTTCCCTTTCCTCCACACCCTCTCCAGCATTTATTGTTTCTAGATTTTTTGATGATGGCCATTCTGACGGGTGTGAGATGATATCTCATTGTAGTTTTGATTTGCATTTCTCTAATGATTAATGATGTTGAGCATTCTTTCATGTGTCTGTAGGCCATCTGTATATCTTCTTTGGAGAAATGTCTATTTAGATCTTCTGCCCATTTTTGGATTGGGTTGTTCGTTTTTTTGTTATTGAGCTGCATGAGCTGCTTGTAAATCTTGGAGATTAATCCTTTGTCAGTTGCTTCATTTGCAAATATTTTCTCCCATTCTGAGGGTTGTCTTTTGGTCTTGTTTATGGTTTCCTTTGCTGTGCAAAAGCTTTTCAGTTTCATTAGGTCCCATTTGTTTATTTGTGTTCTTATTTCCATTTCTCTGGGAGCTGGGTCAAAAAGAATCTTGCTGTGATGTATGTCATAGAGTGTTCTGCCTATGTTTTCCTCTAAGAGTTTGATAGTGTCTGCCCTTACACTTAGGTCTTTAATCCATTTTGAGTTTATTTTTGTGCATGGTGTCAGGGAGTATTCTAATTTCATACTTTTACATGTTCCTGTCCAATTTTCCCAGCACCACTTATTGAAGAGGCTGTCTTTTCTCCACTGTATATAATTGCCTCCTTTATCAAAGATAAGTTGACCATATGTGTGTGGGTTTATCTCTGGGCTTTCTATCCTGTTCCATTGATCTATATTTCTGTTTTTGTGCCAGTACCAAACTGTCTTGATTACTGAAGCTTTGTAATATAGTCTGAAGTCAGGGAGCCTGATTCCCCCAGCTCCATTTTTCGTTCTCAAGATTGCTTTGGCTATTCGGGGTCTTTTGTGTTTCCATACAAATTGTGAAATTTTTTGTTCTAGTTCTGTGAAAAATGCCAGTGGTAGTTTGATAGGGATGGCATTGAATCTGTAGATTGCTTTGGGTAGTAGAGTCATTTTCACAATGTTGATTCTTCCAATCCAGGAACATGGTATATCTCTCCATCTATTTGTATCATCTTTAATTTCTTTCATCAGTGTCTTATAATTTTCTGCATACAGGTCTTTTGTCTCCTTAGGTAGGTTTATTCCTAGATATTTTATTCTTTTTGTTGCAATGGTAAATGGGAGTGTTTTCTTAATTTCACTTTCAGATTTTTCATCATAAGTGTATAGAAATGCAAGAGATTTCTGTGCATTAATTTTGTATCCTGCTACTTTACCAAATTCATTGATTAGCTCTAGGAGTTTTCTGGTAGCCTCTTTAGGATTCTCTATGTATAGTATCATGTCATCTGCAAATAGTGACAGCTTTACTTCTTCTTTTCCGATTTGGATTCCTTTTATTTCTTTGTCTTCTCTGATTGCTGTGGCTAACACTTCCAAAACTATGTTGAATAATAGTGGTGAGAGTGGGCAACCTTGTCTTGTTCCTGATCTTAGTGGAAATGGTTTCAGTTTTTCACCATTGAGGACAATGTTGGCTGTGGGTTTGTCATATATGGCCTTTATTATGTTGAGGAAAGTTCCCTCTATGCCTACTTTCTGCAGGGCTTTTATCATAAATGGGTGTTGAATTTTGTCGAAAGCTTTCCCTGCATCTATTGAGATGATCATATGGTTTTTCTCCTTCAATTTGTTAATATGGTGTATCACATTGATTGATTTGCGTATATTGAAGAATCCTTGCATTCCTGGGATAAACCCCACTTGATCATGGTGTATGATCCTTTTAATGTGCTGTTGGATTCTGTTTGCTAGTATTTTGTTGAGGATTTTTGCATCTATGTTCATCAGTGATATTGGCCTGTAGTTTTCTTTCTTTGTGACATCTTTGTCTGGTTTTGGTATCAGGGTGATGGTGGCCTCGTAGAATGAGTTTGGGAGTGTTCCTCCCTCTGCAATATTTTGGAAGAGTTTGAGAAGGATAGGTGTTAGCTCTTCTCTAAATGTTTGATAGAATTCACCTGTGAAGCCATCTGGTCCTGGGCTTTTGTTTGTTGGAAGGTTTTTAATCACAGTTTCAATTTCAGTGCTTGTGATTGGTCTGTTCATATTTTCTATTTCTTCCTGGTTCAGTCTCGGCAGTTTGTGCATTTCTAAGAATCTGTCCATTTCTTCCAGGTTGTCCATTTTATTGGCATAGAGTTGCTTGTAGTAATCTCTCATGATCTTTTGTATTTCTGCAGTGTCAGTGGTTACTTCTCCTTTTTCATTTCTAATTCTATTGATCTGAGTCTTCTCCCTTTTTCTCTTGATGAGTCTGGCTAATGGTTTATCAATTTTGTTTATCTTCTCAAAGAACCAGCTTTTAGTTTCATTGATTTTTGCTATTGTTTCCTTCATTTCTTTTTCATTTATTTCTGACCTGATCTTTATAATTTCTTTCCTTCTGCTGGCTTTGGGGTTTTTTTGTTCTTCTTTCTCTAATTGCTTTAGGTGCAAGGTTAGGTTGTTTATTCGAGATGTTTCCTGTTTCTTGAGGTAGGCTTGTATTGCTATAAACTTCCCTCTTAGCACTGCTTTTGCTGCGTCCCATAGGTTTTGGGTCGTCGTATCTCCATTGTCATTTGTTTCTAGGTATTTTTTGATTTCCCCTTTGATTTCTTCAGTAATCACTTCGTTATTAAGTAATGTATTGTGTAGCCTCCATGTGTTTGTATTTTTTTACAGATCTTTTCCTGTAATTGATATCTAGTCTCATAGCGTTGTGGTCGGAAAAGATACTTGATACGATTTCAATTTTCTTAAATTTACCAAGGCTTGATTTGTGACCCAAGATATGATCTATCCTGGAGAATGTTCCATGAGCACTTGAGAAAAATGTGTATTCTGTTGTTTTTGGGTGGAATGTCCTATAAATATCAATTAAGTCCATATTGTTTAATGTATCATTTAAAGCTTGTGTTTCCTTATTTATTTTCATTTTGGATGATCTGTCCATTGGTGAAAGTGGGGTGTTAAAGTCCCCTACTATGATTGTGTTGCTGTCGATTTCCCCTTTTATGGCTGTTAGTATTTGCCTTATGTATTGAGGTGCTCCTATGTTGGGTGCATAAATATTTACAATTGTTATACCTTCCTCTTGGATCGATCCCTTGATCATTATATAGTGTCCTTCTTTGTCTCTTGTAATAGTCTTTATTTTAAAGTCTATTTTGTCTGATATGAGAATTGCTACTCCAGCTTTCTTTTGATTTCCATTTGCATGGAATATCTTTTTCCATCCCCTCACTTTCAGTCTGTATGTGTCTTTAGGTCTGAAGTGGGTCTCTTGTAGACAGCATATATATGGGTCTTGTTTTTGTATCCATTCAGCCAGTCTGTGTCTTTTGGTGGGAGCATTTAATCCATTTACATTCAAGGTAATTATCGATATGTATGTTCCTATTCCCATTTTCTTAAATGTATTGCGTTTGTTATTGTAGGTGTTTTCCTTCTCTTGTGTTTCTTGCCTAGAGAAGTTCCTTTAGCATTTGTTGTAAAGCTGGTTTGGTGGTGCTGAACTCTCTCAGCTTTTGCTTGTCTGTAAAGGTTTTAATTTCTCCATCAAATCTGAATGAGATCCTTGCTGGGTAGAGTAATCTTGGTTGTAGGTTTTTCTCCTTCATTACTTTAAGTATATCCTGCCACTCCCTTCTGGCTTGCAGAGTTTCTGCTGAGAGATCAGATGTTAACCTTATGGGGATTCCCTTGTGTGTTATTTGTTTTTTTTCCCTTGCTGCCTTTAATATGTTTTCCTTATATTTAATTTTTGACAGTTTGATTAATATGTGTCTTGGCGTGTTTCTCCTTGGGTTTATCCTGTATGGGACTCTCTGTGCTTCCAGGACTTGATTAACTATTTCCTTTCCCATATTAGGGAAGTTTTCAACTATAATCTCTTCAAATATTTTCTCAGTCCCTTTCTTTTTCTCTTCTTCTTCTGGGACCCCTATAATTCGAATGTTGGTGCGTTTAATGTTGTCCCAGAGGTCCCTGAGACTGTCCTCAGTTCTTTTCATTCTTTTTTCTTTATCCTGCTCTGTAGTAGTTATTTCCACCATTTTATCTTCCAGGTCACTTATCCTTTCTTCTGCCTCAGTTATTCTACTATTGATCCCATCTAGAGTATTTTTAATTTCATTTATTGTGATTTTCATCATTGCTTGGTTCCTCTTTAGTTCTTCTACATCCTTGTTAAATGTTTCTTGCATTTTGTCTATTCTATTTCCAAGATTTTGGATCATCCTTACTATCATTATTCTGAATTCTTTTTCAGGTAGACTAGCTATTTCCTCTTCATTTGTTAAGTCCGGTGTGTTTTGACCCTGCTCCTTCATCTGCTGTGTGTTTTTCTGTCGTCTCATTTTGCTTATCTTACTGTGTTTGGGGTCTCCTTTTCACAGGCTGCAGGTTCGTAGTTCCCGTTGTTTTTGGTATCTGTCCCCAGTGGCTAAGGTTGGTTCAGTGGGTTGTGTAGGCTTCCTGGTGGAGGGAACTAGTGCCTGAGTTCTGGTGGATGAGGCTGGATCTTGTCTTTCTGGTGTGCACGTCTACGTCTGGTGGTGTATTTTGGGGTGTCTGTGGCCTTATTATGATTTTAGGCAGCCTCTCTGCTAATGGATGGGGTTGTGTTCCTGTCTAGCTAGTTGTTTGGCATAGGGTGTCCAGCACTGTAGGTTGCTGGTCGTTGAGTGAAGCTGGGTCTTGATATTGAGATGGAGATCTCTGGGAGATTTTTGCCGTTTGGTATTACATGGAGCTGGGAGGTCTCTTGTGGACCAGTGTTCTGAAGTTGGCTCTCCCACCTCAGAGGTACGGCCCTGATGCCTGGCTGGAGCACCAAGAGCCTTTCGTCCACACGGCTTATCTCTGATTTTTTATCAATATTCTTCCTGTACCCTCGGGTTTCTTATTTTCTTATCAGAATTGCATTCTGCCCTCAAAGCCAGCAGCAACAACAGTTCTGGAAGCTAGAAGTCCAAGATCAAGGTTCCAGCTGCTTCAGTTTCAGGTAGGGCTTTCTTTTTGACTTGCTGATAGCTGCCTTCTTGCTGAATCATATATATGTATATTGATACGAGGGGAGTAGAAAAGAAAGCAGCCCCTATATTGGGCCCTACTCAGCTTCTTGTTCCATAAAGTTAAGGAAGAAATTGAGGAAAAAAACAGTTGTTTGGAAAAATCCAGGCATCGTTTCTTTGTATGTTACAACGAGTGCAAAGTTTGCAGTGACGTGTGAAGGCTCCTCACACCCTCAGTCGGCCTCATAACCATAGTCAGCCTGGGACTGTGTCCTGGAACCCTGGGCCGGAGAAAGCACCACTTTCATTCCTGCTTCTTGGGGTGCTGACGACCACTTAGTGATAGAGAACAAGCAGTCATAGACACAAGGCCAGCAAGTCTGCGAAAACAGTGAGATGCTCTCCTGGAATTGTCCAGACGGCTCAGCTCCACTTGGACACAGTCTGCGAAGAAACTAGAGGTAGAATACCTGGACGGGAGGTTTGGAGCTCCAGCTCGGGACCCAGCACTTCCAGCCATCTCATTGACTTTTAAATAAACGTAGGTCTTCATAGATGGGCAAGAAGCCCAGCTAACAATTTTAAATCATTTTCTTAAAATTCCCCAAATTTCCATTTGCCCAGACTCATTAAATAGAAAGTGACAAATACTTGTCTTCAACAAACTCCATTTCAAAGCAGGATTTTGGGGGAAACCAACAAACAAACAACTACAGGTGGAAACAATGCTTGGGTGGGCAAAAAAAAAAAAAAAAAAAAGAGATATCTGAATTTAGATGGAACATTTCCAGGAACAAGAATACAGGCATGCTTTTTCATCCTCTTCTTGATCTTCAGTCTGATATAGAGATCCAGATGGGACTTCTATTTCCCAGTTAAGTTGACTCTAGCAATGGGCTTCTGTCCTCTGAATAAGGGTATAGGCTCCTAGTGTCTGTATATTGAGGTGATCCTTTCATTTCACTGGGAGTAACTTCATGGGATGGAACAGAATACATTTTAACTCCTTGACTGTATCTGATTTGGGAACCAGTGAGTTGAGGTACCAGGATTTGCATTGCAGAAGAAAGGCAAAACGGCTTGAAGACAATTTTACCCTCATTGGGGACTTTTTTGGGCTCCCTGAAAACTCCTCCTGAAATAGCTGATGCTGACTCACTGGCTTTGGGGACACACTTATTGTAGCCAAAATTTTTATGGCACTTGATTGTGAGATCCTAGGTTAGCTACATTGCTTGTTGACACATGAACGTTTTCACTTTGACTTACCTAAATTCAAATTTTAAACTTTCAGAAAGAGCACAGATGGCTTTAAGATTTAGCATTTTATATTTATAAGGAAAAAATATACTCTATTCTAATTTATTCTCCTACCACAAGAAAATCTAAGTTTTGTGCTAAGCAATTCCATTTATATCTACATGAAATGTCCCTGTCATTTCCTTCAGTCTCCACCCCAGCTGTTCTCATCACTACCCACACTCAAAAAATCTCTCTTATATACATTTTTAGTCATATTTTCTGCTCTAGAAAGGAATGTGCAGTAATTCAAATAACGCCTCAGCCTAGCATCATAGCGTAATTGGCAGAAGAGAGGGGGGAGGGGGGTAAGGAAGAAAGAAAGAGAGAGAAAGAAGAAGGAGGAGGAGGGAGAGGGGAGGAGAAGAAGAAGGAAAGAAAGAAAGGAGGAAAGAAGGAAAGAAACAGAGAGGGAGGGAGGAAAGGAGGGAAGGAAAAAGAAAGGGAATTTGCATCGAATTGCCATTCGAGAAATTGCTTTTCTGATTGTGACAAATTATTTTCAAAGGGACTTATATACACAGTAATTATCATTAAGATTCAAACAATGTAATAAGAACAGAGTGAACATTTCTCCAAAATTTAGCTAACAACAAATGTTTGTAAAGAATCTAAAACAAAGATATTTATCGCAGCATAATTTATTAATACAAATTATTTAACATCCAAAAATGAGGGAATGATTTATGACATATTAGTATATCTATGCAGTACAGAGATATATTAATATCTTATGTGGAAAATGACATTGTGATTGTGGATTATTTAATGACAAGTAAAGATGCTAACAGTATATTAGATTATTACGCATAAAAGTGGGTTTAAAAAATTGCCTGTAGGGCTTCCCTGGTGGCGCAGCGGTTGAGAATCTGCCTGCTAATGCAGGGCACACGGGTTCGAGCCCTGGTCTGGGAAGATCCCACATGCCGCGGAGCAACTGGGCCCGTGAGCCACAACTACTGAGCCTGCGCGTCTGGAGCCTGTGCTCCGCAGCGGGAGAGACCGCGATAGTGAGAGGCCCGCGCACCGCGATGAAGAGTGGCCCCCGCTTGCCACAGCTGGAGAAAGCCCTGGCACAGAAACGAAGACCCAACACAGCCATAAATAAAATAAATAAATAAAAAATTAAAAAAAAAAATTGCCTGTAGAATATGACCCCAGTTTCGGCAAATATAAAGATGTGTGTGTGGACATAGAAAACAAACCTATGGTTACCAAAGGGGAGGAGGGATAAATTATGAATATGGGATCAACAGATACACACTACTATATATAAAATAGATAAACAACAAGGATTACCTGTGTATAGCACAGGTAACTATAGTCAATATCTTGAGAAGAATAGAAAAAAATATATATATGTATAACCAAATCACTCTGCTGTACACATGAAACTAACACAGTATTGTAAATCAACTAAACGTCAATTTTAAAAAATGTGTGTGTGTGTGTGTGTGTGTGTAATAAGAGCAAAAGATACACCAATTCTTTTTAAATTGTAGGATTACAAGACATTTTTATTGTTTTACTGTTTTACTCAATAAATATGTACTGCTTTTTAATATGGAAAGTAAGCCAGTTCAAGTTACTTTTATACATGTTGTGCAGTAGACTAAGTTGACGATCAGTTTCGTGTTGTGCTGGTTATTAACCTACTGTATATCATCTCCAAACCCATTCTTCTATGCTCTGCTCTGTCATGCTGAGGTTTCAACTTTGCAAATAATCTTTCTGCTTTCTAGCAGGTTTCCTGTTAGACTCTACCAATGGGGGCACTACTGGGAGACTGAGAGGCAAACACACGGAGAAGGGATATGCTCTTCCTATTTGCTTCTTTCTGTGGGTGTCATCCCAGCAATGGCCTGTCACAGCACAATTTGTTTCACTCGCGAGCTTATTTCAGCACTCCCAGAACAGGCCTCACCACACCCCCTTGGTAGTGCTAGCATAAAACGGGCCGTGTCCTCTCCCAACTACTAACCGCCCTTACTGAATCACTTCTAAAACTAACACGTTTGAGTGGAAGCAAAACAAGAGAAGGCGCCCCTTCCCCATATCAACACCGAGCTCACACATTTGGCTGTGCCCCGTGCAGTGCAGGCGGTGGGCACCCCCGACGGCGGGGCGGGCGGCAGAGGTATGGGGTGGATGGCAGCACTCTCGAGATTCACAGATGTGGCAGGCCCACCTGATTGACAGGGCAGTAAGTTGTCCTGTAGAGCTGTTCTCTTTAAAAACAGTTACGATACAGTAGAGTTCAAGTCCAGGAGTTGAAATGCACAGTAATTAAGGACAAAGGTTGGTGGCCTTGCCCAGGGCCTGCTGGGACAGACCCCGTTTGAGCTCTGCCTGGATTCTGTCACCTGGGCAGCAGCCAGCTGGGGAGTCACAGGCCGGGGCTAGGAGTTCCACAACTGAGTGCATGGGCTTTTTTTGTTGGCCAGGAAGGGAAAAAGCTCATGATGCCCCAGAGGGAATCACTAGTGTCCTATGCAATAGAACTGAAATCAGGGAGCAGTAAGAACGTTCACATTGCTCTGGCTACATTGACTGTGAACTATTCTCTTTTCATAAAGACCATAACATTGAAGGGAAAGCTCAAGGCTTGTCAGTAATTAGCAAGTCTTGGAAGTTGTACAAGACCTGGCAGCTACTTTCAGACTTCTTGGGACACTTATCAGTGATGATTCAAATGCAGTACAATTAGCCAAGTCTTTAGGCATTGATTCTCAAATTAAAAAGTATGCCTCAGTATTAGAACCAGCTAAAATAAGCGAATGCTGTAGACTTACCCTAAATTTGCTGTAACAGTGGGGTAAGAGGCTGCGATTTTAAATTGACTAGTGTTTTTTTTCTTACATTTTACATGACTGATTACAGATGATGAAAAGAATGCTGTGGATTAAGTAAAATTTCAGATCCTGTAAAGTGCGGGGGAAGGGAAAACAAAGGAGAAATAAAAGTTTTGCACTGATGAACTGTGAAATTTTCCTGTATAATGTGGGTAGGTTTTTAAGAGTTTAGAAATAAATTAAGAATGAGCTGTGACCACCACCACCACCACCAAGAAACAGGGGTGATTGAAAAAAAAAAGCAAGAGAAGGCTCTGCTGCAAGTCCAGTGGTCCTGCCTCACCACTTGTAGACTCACAGTGGCAGATCCTAAGATCCTAAGAGTCTGGGTAAACAGGGGTGCTGCAAGGAGACTCTGGAAAGCCCCAAGAGGAGGACCACCGTGAAGACCTCTAGGGTTCGGGAGCAAATCTATGCTCTCTCCGATACATTCTTTTCTTCTTTTGAGAAACGGTTCTTGGAGTGCTTTTGACCCTTATAGAGACTGAACACCTGACCATGGGACTGTCGACTGAAAAAAAAAAAATAATGCACAAGCTAAAAGTTGAGAGTTATGTTTTATTTGGTGGACAAGACTGAGGACTTCAGTCAGGGACGCAGCCTCTCAGATTGCTCTGAGGGATGGCTCGGAAGAGGTCAGGGAGGGGCCGGGATATAGAGGAGTTTTTGCAACAAAGACCAGGTAGTGAGAACTTCAAAAGATTACTGTTAATTAATTAGAAAAATAGACATCTCAAGTTAATGAATTTAGCGCTTTTCTATGTATGGGAAGATGCAAAAGGCTGGGCTCACTGAAATCATTCCTTTGATATGCACCTCAGCTATCTGCGGCCGGTATCCTGTGTTTTCCCATCCTGAGTCTCCTTAGGGTGCACCATCGGGGGTGGCTGCAGCGGCTGAGGGCTTGATGGCTGCAATGTCCTTTGTTCACTGATATGGCAGGTGACATTTTTTCACTCACAGGACACGAAAATGACCATCCAACCTGAACTGCCCCTTATTAACTAGATATTACATGGTCCACCAAGCCAGGAGTTTGGGCAAGTAATTAATCATCGAGCGGACACTTGATGCACATGAGAAGGTGGCTTGAGGCCTTCACTTGTATTTTGATGTACTTCTTTGATACCTACTCCTGCTTTGGTGTCTCTTCTGCTTTGATCCAAGAGATTTTCTTATGACGGAGGAAAACAGCTTGAGCTGTTTCCAGATGGTTAGATCCTGAGGAAGGTGGCTCTAACACAATTTAGACTCTAATGGACACCAGAAGTTTCATTAAACTGGAAGTTAAAACTATTGCCTGGTCACTTCGGGCTCCTTATGGCACTGAACTAACACTCAAAAAAGGAGGTAGCTGCACAGGCTGGGGAAGTTGGTGTCGATTATCAAAGGGACTCGAGTAGCTTCTAAACAGGGAGGGAAGTAGGGAGCACACTGACAGGATTCTCTGAGCACCTATTAATACTTTCATGTCTAATAATAGAAGTTAATGGAAAACTACAGCGACCATAAAAAGGCAGGTTCCTGAGGATTCAGATCCTTCAGAAATAAAAACTGAGATAAGCCCACTCGTAAAGAAACACAGTCGTTCAAACGGAACATGAAAAAAGAAAGTTACAAATATTAACCATCAACTCATGATTAGTTTTATAAATAAGGACTATAGAAGGTACGCACGCTTTCTTCCTCGCTTGTTATGTGTATTCATATTTGTATTATTATATACTCATTCATTTATTTTTATCTTTTCTCTTTCTCTTATTATTTTATGTAAGATTTATTGGGTGGTGGTTCTACTACAATTTAGACTGCAGATTAGTCTCCAGGTGAGACTGTTACAGAATTTGAGGAGTAATTAACATCACTCAGCGATGGATACCATGACTCTTTCCAGAGATGAACACCCCTGTTGGGATTTTGTGTCTCCCTTTTTCCAGAAAGAGGGGAGAGCAAAGGACTATCTTTCTAGGCAAAGGCATAGTTTTTGCTTTTTGGAAGTTCAAAAATGGGTATAATACAGAGTAGTCAACGAGTGAACTATGCCAGTTCATTAAGCTATTTCTTTTCACCTCCAGACTCTTCACTCAGTACTCAGCTGAGACTGCAATCTGCATTTCCCCTTGGCCAGATGATTGTGTCTTTCTAGACGACCAGTAAGAGGCACTAGAGGGAAAGTGGAAGGCAGAATGAAGGAGGAAAGACAAGCTCATGCTATTTCCTTACTCTTCTTCAACATCTCCCTACCAATAGCCTTTTTCCCTGGCAGCAGCAGAAACAGTCCCTTAAGAGCACAAGCCGAACTCTCACCCCAGCTGGCTAGATCTCAGCTCTGTAGACCGTCCTCCCAGGGCTTGGATAACCCACCCCAACACTTTCCTGTTTTCTCCCAGCCCTACAGGTGTAACTGCTTCCTGCAGTTAATTTCTCTGTTTACTCAATGTTCCTCTTTTTACCTTTTTTAGTCACTCTCCATTTTCAAGTCTCTTTGTTAAAATAAATAGTGTGGTTTCTGATTTCCTGACTGGACTCTGTTAATGCAAATAATCATCAGGTACTGTGTCTCAGATCCATTGTTTTACCTAGTCTTCACAACAACCCTGTCCAGAATATACTAAAATCCAGGGTACTGGGGCTAAGGAGACTGAAGTTAAACTTTGTTTCTCTTTCCATGGTCACAAAGGAAATGACTGTCAAAACCTGGATTTGAATCCAGAACAGGCTAACCCAAATGTCCACCAACTGATGAATGGATACATAAAATTTGGTATAACCTACAATGGAATATTATTGAGTAATAAAAAAGGAATGGAGTATTTATGCATGCTACAACATGAATGAACCTTGAAATCATTATGTGAAAGAAGCCAGACCAAAAAGGCAACATACTGTATGATCTTGCTAGCGTGAAACGTCCACAATCGGAAAATCTGTAGACATAGGAAATAGAATAGTGTTTGCCAGGGCCTGGGGGGAGAAGGAATTAGGAGCGACTGCTAATGAGTATGGGGTTTCTTTTTGGAAGGATGAAAATCTTCTCATGTTAGATAGTGGTGATGAATATACCAAAACCCACTGAATCATACACTTGAAACAGATGGATGGATTTTATGGTATGTAAACTTTATCTCAAGAAAACTATTCCAAAAATTGTATTTAAAACCAAATAATGAAACATGGGGATGAATAGCTTCATTAGTTTTACTCCAGGAAAATAATTATTTTATCTTTTTGTTAATCAGCCTGAAATGATTTCAGAGAATAGCATTTTGTGTGTAAACCACTATTTTGCATGTGTGCTTGTATGTGTTTTTTCCACGAAAGGCTTTCACGCAGAGAGGGCTTTAATCTTTCATGGTGTTGCCATGTTGATCTCTGAGATTTTGCACAGTATTTTTGATCCTGGACTAAAAAAAGAGAGTAGGAGGGCATTTCACAAAAGAGGAAGTATGAATGGCTAATAATATAAAAAAGATGCTCTAGTTCACTGAGAGAATGTAAATGAATTTAACAGTAAGCTATCAAGTCACACCCTCAGACCGCCAAACACTGGAGTGGTAACAAGTGAGGAAGAGAACTCTCATACATTACTGGTGGAAGTATAAATAGTGATGGCCGTTTAGGAAAGCATTCTGGCACTATATATTAAAATTAATAATCCACATATCCTTTTATTCAGCAATCCCACTCCTTGTATTCTAGCCCATAGAAATAAAAGTACTAGTGCATAAGGAATAGTAACAAAGATATATTTTACAGCTTCAGAAACAACTGAGGACTAATTTAATACGTTGTGATAATTTCATACAATATTATTTAGCCATTAAAAGGAATGAATTAGATCTATATATATTTCCCTAGAAATATGTTCATGATATACAGCTAAGGGACAAAAACAAAACTCAGAGAAATATATGCACCATTCCATTTATGTAAAACAAAATGGCAAAATGTGTTTTATATGTGCCCTATGTTTTTGCATATATGCATGTATGATTCCATATACATGGGAAAAGGTATAGAAAGGTATAGAAATCATCTACACCAGGTAGGTAATTTTTGACTATATAGTTAGTGAATAGGAGATGAGGTGGGGAGGGGAGAATGGAGTAGAGGGAGAGGAGATGTCAGTTCATAAAAACAACTGACCCAGCATGTATTATATTGTCCCATTTATGCCATTTTATATACAGAATAAATATCTGTGATTGCATGAAGATGAATAAATGAATTTAACCAAAATGCCGCAAATGGATACATGAGGGCAGCAGGATTTCAGAGGATATTTTCATTTTTCCCTATAATTTATGGTATTCTTTAAAGTTTTACAAAGGTTATGCACTATTTACATAATCAGAAAAAGTGATAGGACTGTTTTCAATGGGGAAAATATAACATAAGCAATATTTTGTTATTGTTATTTTTAAAGACATTTAAGCTGGAATACCTTTGTTAATTTGTAGGTTCAGAAATTAAAATACTTTGGAAAATAGCTGGGATTGAATATTACCTTTGTTAGACTGGAAATAAAAGTTTTCGGCTAATTAATAGTATAAATCCCACATGAGGAAGAGATGTGTGTAACTCACAGACAGTGGTTTTCAAAATCTCTAACCCTGGTTCTCCCGCTCAAGTCAAGGGTGTGGCATCATGAAAAAGGAACCACCGAGATCCAGTATGCGGTTCTTGCTCTAGCATTCATGTCTTATGTGGTCTCAGGGCCTTCTCATTTCTGGGCCTGGAGTTTCTGATCTGTTAAGTGGCCTGGACTAGATTAGATGTTCTCCAATCTGATGGTCAACAGACTCCCACAGCGTGAGGTCCATATGAAGCATGATGAATCAGAATCTCTGGAGCTGGAGGTTAGAAGTCTATATTTTTAAAAATCCCTCAAGTCTGGAAGATTTGAGAACCGCATGGAACACCATGTCACATCCAGCCACGACTGTTTTACATCTCTGCTGCATTTTTTTGCTGTTACTGCCACACCCTCTTAGTGTGGAAAGCAAGTCATCTCCAATGATCTGTTGCTGCTTCGGTGACTGATGCTCATGACTGACTTGATGCTCCTGATATGTACTAGTTGCAGTGGTTTCTCAAGGTCTGGGGGAGGGAGGAGAGATGGCTTTTCCTTCCGTGTTATGTGCAGCTAAGGTTGTTGAGATTGAGCAGGTACCACCTGGACACAAGTGAATCCTTTACTTGCTGTTGTTTCCTTATCTTTGTGGTGAAAACTATGTCTGTCCTTCAGAAGTGATGAATTGGATTTTCTGGGTATGTGCTGTATTAGTTGATCTAACTATTAATGAGATTTTTAATGTACAAATAAAATGTAGAAAACAAAAGGAGTGAGAAGTTACATTTGTTACATATATTACATTCTGGAACATTATAAGTCAAATTAAACCACTTCTATTAAAAGTCTAAAGGATCTAGAACGTTGTGTGTTTCAAAAAGGAAAAACATGTCCTCTTCTTACTGCTCCATATATTCTAAATACCAAATAAGACAAAAGTGCATTATGTATTTCAAATAGGGTGCTTTCTACTCTTCGATTTAGTGGAGAATGTTCACATATCTTCTTTTGTTACTTTCTAATTCTCATAGAGTTGAAAATTTAATGTGATCAGTTAAATACTCATTGGAACCCAGTGATGAACCCATTAGAAAATTTATCTTTTCATATATTTTATACTTCTATGACACATTTCAATGTGTGAAAAATGAGAGGTATATTGTATGCTAAAAAATTGCTATTCGTGGAGCAACTAGGCCCGTGAGCCACAACTACTGAGCCTGCGCGTCTGGAGCCTGTGCTCCGCAACAAGAGAGGCCACGATAGTGAGAGGCCCGTGCACCGCAATGAAGAGTGGCCCCCGCTTGCCGCAACTAGAGGAAGTCCTAGCACAGAAACGAAGACCCAACATAGCAATCAATCAATCAATCAATCAATCAATAAATCTTTAAAAAAAAAAAAAGCAAGTTGGAACATTGCTAAAAAAAAAAAAATTGCTATTATTTTAAAATTATATTCTTAAAACAGTGTGATATATGTGAGGTCTTAGTTCTTTCATTTTTTACTTATTAAATATCTTTAAGAACCTATTATGCTCCAAGCATTTTGCTAAGTGCTGAAAATTCAAGGATGAACAAAACATAGTTACCATTTCCCTAGATGCTGGACTTGGTTGGTACACTGTCATATAAACAAAGAACTGTGATAAAATGTAATGGAATGGCCACACATAAAGGCATACAAAAACTTTCACCTCATTTATAACTTCCCATTTTTCCCATTCCCCCTCAATATAATAAAGTACAATGATATATTTAAATGCTTTGTAATGTTTGTACACTTCTAGCCACCAAATAAAATGTATTTTAATATCACTGTTGATATTGTTTCCTATTTTAAGGAAAGGTAGCTTATAAAAATGGTATGAGTTGAATGTACTGCCTGCTAATTTTGAAATATTAGTGATTTTAAATGAAGAATAACATGTATAGAATCATATGTACATATTATATTTAATAATATGATCAAGGAATCATATATTATATTTAATAATATATTTAATAATATAATTATAAATGTCAAATTACATTTTTTTCTATTGGAAAGGCTTTTTAAAAAATGCTCTCTGTGGAATTTTCTCCTCTTTCCTCACTCTTCTTTTATTTCCTTCTCTCCTCAGTGTCAGTCATAGTGTTAAAGCAAATGAGGTGTTAAAAGAAATTTTTAAAAAAATAGAAATAATAACAACAATAACAAAAAAGGGAAAGAAAAGAAAGTCAGAAACACAACATTGAGAAAATGCATATTTAACCAAGTCTGGGAGATCAAGCCAGACAGCACTTGGTAAATACTCTTTGAAGACAGTAATGCTCAAAGGTTGTGTTTGCTGTTGTGCTTGAAGTTTGCTTTTCGTGGGATCAAAGACACCAGATGACCAGTAATCTCACTTGCCCTTTCTTTTTCTACTCTCTGTGGGCTCTGTACACACCTCCTTTCCCCTGCAACCTTGCTTGCCCCTGGCCATCTCCCAGCTCACTTGTTCTTCTAAAGATGTCTGGGATGGTTAGGATTCAGCAGGTCACACCTTAGCCTGTCAGGACCTGGCGCCTCCTATGCCTAGCATTAGTTCATCACTTTATTTCCCCTCCAAAGGGCCCAGTGACAAGTCTGCCTTGTTAGACATAAATCTCAGTGAGCCCAAGGCAGCCAGCAGTCTCCCGTTTGGTTACCTGTCATATCTCCTTATGTTTTGGCAGTTTGAGACACCCGTAGTTCTCAACCTCAGCCAGGGCCATGCCAAGGAGGGCGAATATAGGATAGACAACCCCACTCAAGGGCCTTTAGATTTAATCTGTACAAGGTCACCATTCACAAACTGCATAGGGTTAGACACAAATCCATGGTAAATTTTTTTAAAGCTTTAGTTTAGTTTAATTCAACTCCCCAATCATTTATTAAAGCTATGCAAGCTGAGGGAAACTGCACATGACACTTAAGTTTTAAAAGTTTAACTTATCACTCATTACCAGTTTTGATCTTTACAACAACCTTGCGAGATAGATGGGTAAATATTCTTCCATTGCATTGCATTCCATTCACTTATTCATCTATTCATTCACTTAACAAACTTTTTTTTTTTTTTTTTAAATTTAAAGAATCTACTCTATTTGGTACTGCTCTTAGATTAGAGCTAAAATAAAAAGACTGATGAAATGTTGTCCTTACTTTCCAGAGACTACCTGTCTTTCAGGAGAGGCACAGAATTAGGCAGATACTACACAGAGTAAATGCAATGACAGAGGTAAGCAAAGGAGAGTATATCCAATGAGGTGAGATAAGAGGGTATATACAAGGGCTGGATGCTCCAAGGAGGTGATGCCTGAGGTGAAGCATGAAGAGAAGTAAGAGTTTGCCAGGAAAATAAAAAACCCTGACATATTTTGCCCTTATTTTGTAATTTCATAAAACCCTTAGAGGTTCTTATTCATATTACTGCCTCTCTTCAGATGTTTCAATCCAGGTTTAATGTAGTTACGGGAACTAGGCAACGTCACTTAGCAAATAATTGGCAGAAATGAGACAAAGCAAACTCATTCTGTCTGATTCGCATTTAGTGCTCTTTTCATGAAGCAATGTTATTTCCTTAGGAGGAGTTAATTCCATTTTGAAGAAAATATTGATAGTGGAGAAGAAGTGAATTATAAGATGAGATCACTTTAATTATAAGCCAGAGAGCAAAAATAAGTTTAAGAATTTAGTCGGAAGTACTCCAATTTTCCAACTTCTCTGTACAAAATAAGTGGACAAAAATTTCCATTTATATTTTAAATTAGGTTTATGTGGTAAATATTTTGTAATTTTTGTGAAGCACAGACTACCATTCGAACTTTGCTAAATAAGAACAGAGTTCAATTTACAGTTTAATTCCATATTGAAGAAGTTGGTGTTTTTGTTTTTTCTTTTCAAGAATCATCAGAGAACTTAAAAGCATACTCTTACCCAGCCAGAGAGAATGCTTAAAATCATTTTCCTGAATAATTAGAGAAAGTGAAATCAGGTAAAAGAATATAAATGCATTCCTCTTGTAGACTTTTCTGGAAAAACAGCAGGAGGAACATTACAAAAGATCACTAAGAAAAATTACACAATGGAAAACCACTAGACAAGAAATGCCAGCTCTGCCAAGATTTGCTGTGTGGTTCTGAGTACATCACTTTACCAAGGTGAGCCTTTCTGCTTTCTTTGGTGTAATGAAGACAATGGTCCTATTGTGTTCCAATTTACAAGGTTCCAGTGCATAAATTAAATGATATATGGGGAATAATTTGAAACATAAAACACTATGCATAAAGTACTGAAAAGAAGAATGTATTTATTATTACAAATTAAATATTTTGTGCATATTAATAAAGAAAAAGGTTTGTATTAGCAGATCTTCAAGGGAAAGAGTTAATATAGACATCTTAGGAAAACCATGAGTCCTCTCCTGAGTAGACTGTAACAACTCTTGTTATGTTGCCTACAATTCATTTTAAACATCTCAGCATAGATAGTGTAATAAAGTGGGTATAATTTAACTATAATCTACATGCTAGAATGGATTATTAATGTTGAAAGTATTCTAGTTAGGATAATTAGATAGCATTTGAAAGACTCTAATCAGTGTTGTGTGTCTTCCAATAACAATGACTTCTAATAATGACATCCCCAACTGCAATAGAACAGAAGAGATACTTGAGATACTTTTCCCCCATTGTAAAGGTGATTTGAGAACTTGGTGAGCCAGCACGCACTATCCTTCAAAGCGTGCCCTAGTCCTAGGACTCCTGTTCTTTCCCAGGGCCCAAAAGCAAACTATAGGACTCACCTAATTTTAACCAGATGACTAGCTGATCCTCAAAACTACTGTCACATGGGCGTCCAAAGAACCTTTCATGAAAGGTCAATGACTGAAGGACAGAGAGCTAAAATTTCACCTAGTTTAAAGAACAGGTTGTTTGAATGTTTTTGTACCTTCTTGGTAATAAATCTGTTCATGCCACCTGTGCCTGTGATTTGATTTTGTTGTAATGTACCACTTGGCATGTTGCAAACTTGTTAAGGAGATTATTACTTGGAGAGCCACAATGTGAGTTCCTATTTTAAAGACTTCAAAGAATTTTTGAAGAATTAATGTGATCCCATCTTTTAAAATCAGAGACTCATGGAGCCTACTTTATCTCCCTTTTTACGGTTTGCAGAAAACTCTAAGTTAGGTTTGATATTTGATTGTATGTCCTCTGGGATGATCCAAACAGCCTTCATTTTTGTTTTCTTCCTTTACGTGGTTTTGATTTTTTAAATTTTAGGCAAATTGCTCTATATTTTATTATTCTAATGGATATTTATTTCATTTTTTTGTTACTTAAGTCCTATATGTAAAAAGGATTAGAACTACAAACATACTTACAAATAAATTTATCATATAATATGAATTTATGATATTATAAATCCATAATTTATAACTATGGACTGCTGTAAGAAAATCTTGCAACAGTAAAAAAGATTACCTTTTCTCTACAAGCTTATTTTCACAGTAAAAACTTAGAGAAATTAGTGAACATTAGAAGCATCAGTATAAAAGTAAAATTTTTAATGAGTTGTAAATTATGGAAAAATAGAATGCTGTGCACATTTTAATAAGGAATTTTATTAATGCACATCTATAATAAATGGCTTTCTCAAACAATAAAATTAGAATAAAAGTTCTCATTATACATCTTTTAAAATGTCTTTAATACTATGTTGTAATACTTAGTATTTATAAATTTTCTAAACTTTGAAAAAACTTGCTAAGCAAGTTTTTAAATCAATAAATTATTTTTTAATTTATAAAATATTTTCCTATCCCAACCACTTCCACCCTTCTCAGCCCCAAGCTAATGATAAATGCAGAATCAAGTGCAAGAAGTGCAAGAAAAGACTTAATATCACTTTGAAACTTAGGCTATTCTCCTTTAGGTGCTGAAATTCTTTTTTTGTAGAAATTCAGGAACTTGCATCCAAATGGGTTAAAGCCACTAACTGGTTAGCACTAACTTCCAATACCTGTGAAGTAGTTAGTGCCCAATTTGTTCCTTTAACATTTATTTCCTTTGCACCCAAAATCTTTGAGGTTTGAAATTAGGATTAATTTCTTAATCTTCATGTTGTAGTACTTATCATCTCTCTCATTAGTCTAATTTGAGTTAATTAGAATCTGTAGTTACTTCTCAATCTGTGTTATAGTAGAACAATTGAAAAGAGAGGCACAGACACAATTATGTTTTTTTTATTGTCTGGAGGAGACAGAAAGCCAGTGGGGCTTCCCTTATTAGGTTAATATCTACCTGACTTCAAAATGTTCCAATGATACAAATAGCAATGGGAGCCATTGCACTTTGCAAATTCCATCCCTCTTTCCCTTGCCCTACCCCTTACAATCCAATTAATTTAAAGGTGATGGAAGAAGAGAAATGTTCTACATGTCAAAATGACAATGTCCATTACATGATTTACAGAATGAGTAGTATGTGTGATAGTCTGGGGTGAATTCATGTTTTTACTTTTAAAATAAATTCCCTTTTTGTCATGTTTTATTAAATCCCCCTTCAAATCAGTATGGATGAAGCATGTGCCTAAATAATCTCTTTTGATGACAACAGTGGTTTGATAAAAATGAGATTGAAATAAATATAAAACGTTGTCAATCTATTACCTCCAATTCCTTGATAATCTGGCAGTTGTGGTGTGGTTTGATACCCCAAAATGAAACTTTGCTTTTGAGTATAGGTTATGAAGCCAACTTTTATTGTAAAGGTAAGACACTCCATTCTTCAAAATCTATGTGGTTTAGGCCTGGTCTGAACTTCAATGAACAAATGTGCTATTTATAAAAACATCAAAAGAAAGGCATACTATTTGATATAATTAAATATACATGCCAGTTACTGTAATCAAGTGAACTCTAAGGCTCCAATCCAATGACTGGAAATTAGTAACTGTTAAGAATATAATCAATATGAATGAGTCATTAATGTTTAACAAATAGAGGGGTTTTCTTAAAAAACACATAGGGACAAACAATATTCATTGTAAATGTAGAAAGATCTTAAATTTCACTCCTTAAGAAAATTCTAGTTGAAAATCACCAGGAGCCATTAGAACATGAATAAATGTAAAACAAATGAAAAACAGATTTTAAGGTACCAAGATCAGGTGGTAGGAAACAAAATAAATGTCAGCTACTTAAGAAATCTACATTGAATAAGAAACTACTAATACTCTTCCAAAAGGGATATTAAGGAATTATCTTAAAGATATTCTCCTCAGAGCCCTCTAGATTCATAAAAGCACTAGCTAAGTTGTTTTTTCCTTATGTTTAAATAAAATATATAGAGTGAAAACAGTGTTTATTATTAACTAAAAATAGATTTTAATTGACTCTAATGCAAAGTTGTTTCTCCAAGGTAGCTGTTATTTTCAGGAATATTTTCAAGGGAGAACTTTTTTCCATAGGCTCACTTAGATAAGTTGTGAGAACAAAAATTCTAATAAATAAATTAGATTTGGGGAACAGTACATAGCCACTACTTTTTTTCACTCTTTTAAAACATATAAATTAAATAACAAAACATGATTAAATATTTTTATTAGAAACTAAAATTTTGATTGAATTTTAGAAGCCCAAAATATGATTGAATTATTTCCTTTTATTATAATCTGTTTTTAGCCTATAAATGTTACATTAACTTTTAGTTGCAATGTGTATGTCTATGGGGCTGCCTCACAAATTATGAGTTGTAATTTTATTTGCAAAGGGAAAATGTGGTAATTCTGTGTTCTATTCCAATCCAAAGAGGAAATTCAATTCCATTTTCTCAGTTGTAAAATGAGGACAATACCTGCTTCACTTATCTCCTAGTATTACTATGAGAATACTGATAAAATATGTGTGAAAGCTGGGAGAATAATAAAACCTTTGGCAAATGAAAGGTGATACCAGAATTTTTACTGCGTATCACGTAGAAATATCAATGCACTCTATCTGGATGATTGGAGCAGAAAATAATGTTCTGAGAGTGCTTTTTATAATATTGCAATATTACATCTTGATGCAAACATGCAGAGTTGGCTAGCCCACATGCTGTTTTCGTGCCAACTAGGAAAAAAGAACCGCCTCCTCCAGGCAAATGAACGCCCTTGCCAGGACGATGACTTGGTGAGTAGGGTACAGGTTGGGTTTACTTAGGAACCCTTGTGTTGTAAACAACGTTTATAACTGTACACTGTGACTCAGCAAACATGCTTTAATTTAAAAACTCAGATTTTCACTAAAATATCAATCTAATATGGGCTGTGAACATTTACTAACAACTGAAACAGTGTCACAACCAAGGGGAAAGTTATGTCATATGTGGTTAAATTAGCTGTGGCTATACAGAATGAATACGCTCTAAAATACATGTAGTAACAATGGCCACAGATTTCCTAAAGTGCAAAATTTAAGTTTTAACTTCTATTTACAGTGTAGATCAGGGCTGTTCCACTGAAAATATATGCAAGCTATATCTGTCATTTAAAATTGTCTAGTAGCCACATTAAAAAATATTAAAACAAGTATATTTAAAAATTTTCAGTATTATATTTTGTATAACCCAATATATCCAAAATATTATTAATCCAACATGTAAAAAATAGAGAATTCATTACTTTATTTTTGTTTTTCTCCTTTATTTTTCATACTAAGTCTTTATGAATCATCAGATGTGCTTTGGAATTTTTTAAGGGATGGCACCAGAAAATGCAACCATTTTTTAAAAATGATGTTCAGATATAGAAGTAAATTATTAATCAAATTCCAAAAAGTAATATTTTAACAAAATACGTAGGTTTATATAAAAGATTTTGCAGAGTAATAAACGTCTACTTGGTTGAAATATTAATTTCCTATACTTGCTTATTAACTTACTCTGTGGATTGTCATCTTTTTTCATAAAATGACTTGTATATCTGTAATAGTCACATTCATAATTTTCTGTCTAAAAGTTAACTCAAATGTTGCGTCAATTAAAAAAAAAGCATCTCCTCCTATGCATCTTCTAACTTAATTGAACTTTGTACTGTTTACTTCCAAGGAAGGAAGGGGAAAACTCAATTTGTTTCTTACCCTTTCAGTACAGAAGAAGAATTTGGAGACTATGTTTGATGCTTTATATTACTATTTTTTTTAAGTTGCAACTTGGAAAATGAAATTATGAACAAAATTCTCAATATTCACACTCAACTACTCACATTCCTAGTCCCTGGGACAATGCAAGAATTGCAAAGAGCTACCAAGCATTTAAAAAATTAATGTTTATTGCAAAGTTTTATTGCACGATTTTTTCCTACTTTTACATCCTTCTTATATGTTCTGGAGAATGTCCACTTTTCAGAGATAAGTTTTATTATTTTGACGGGGAAAAGGTCCTTAAGGATGTGTTCTATTCTAATTATTTTGTACCACCTTAGTCACCATCAACTAATGAGATGAAACTCTTGAATATATGTTCTCTATAGGAAAGCAAATTTGAATGTAATAATCTTCCCCTCTCCAAGTATATGGATAAATATTCAGATTTTGTATGTGTTTTTGCTTAACTGAGCTTGGAAGTTTTCATTAATTCCATTGTAAAAATATATGTTAAATCTGCACACCTAATAAACGTTTTAGAAATTAAATATTTCCATTTTTTATAATTCTATTTATTGAAAATATCTATACCTCAGTTTTCTAAAAGTATCCTGAAGTAACTTCCTTGTGTTTGACACTTTGATAAGATGAAAAAGACCGAAATTTTATAATAGACGATTGCATAAAATCATTTTCCTCAAAAGTGGTTATGGTGTTTTAAAATTACATACTGAAAAAAAAATCACACAGCAAGACTTCATTGTTCTATATGAATTTACTACTCAAAACCAGTCAGTGAGAAAGTGTCCAAAATACTGGGAGCAATTAACCATTAAAATTTTAAGTCTTCCTTTACTGAATCTTTCCATTTTGCAAAATCTATTCAGTTGTATAAACAGCTTTGTATCTGGACTTGACTTGTGATGAACTTGAATGACTTTTATGGGTACAAGACACAAACTGGTTCTACGTTCACAAATTGTTCTCCCTTCCGTTGAAAATTACACAGAGGGCTCATGTAATTTCCCTGAGAGAAAGCAAATGTCGTGTTATGTTCCTGTTCATGATGTCCTCTGAATAGAGAAGCATTGTAATATTTATTTCAGCAATGTAATTCATGTCACTATAAATATGCTGCACTGTCTAGTAACTCCATGGAGAGGCAATGAACTACAGTGATAAAGCAGTGTTCTATGCAGAGAATAATGTGCAAATAAGAAAAGCATGCAGCCTTATCTCTAAAGGAAAACAGCTTTTACAAGACAAATCCCACTGCAGATAGTTTGTTAATACACCTGACAATTTTTATACTAACATTTTATTGTCTGTAATGCTGCTTATAATAAGTAATACAGCAGTTAGGGTATAGAAAAACATACTGTTTCACATATTTTATTTTAACATCAGTAGTTAAATGGACTTTTTGAGTTCCGGCATATAAAAGGAAACTCCATCTTGATATTCTTTGCAAATCTGAGTTAACTAAATCTTTTTCATATTTTGGTGTGCCTACTGGAAAATGTTTTTCATCAATGTATAATACCATATTTAGCCATATAAATGTGAATATTTATTCATATGCATCACAAAGAACATGTCTACTTCTGTTTAGGTGTAAAAAATATTCTAGTTAAAGCATAATAATTCTTCATGATCTTTACTTAAAAAATACACCCAACCTTGTTCTTTTCTGAACATAAATCTGTTATGAGTTGTCACTTTGTATGTAAGGAAAGATCTACGTACTTCTACCAGCAGGATGACTGCTGGTCAGCTTTACCCCTTTACATTTATGTATCATTTTGGATTTTTGAGCCCCAGGATATAGTATGAGCAAGGGCAAAGATGGAGAGCTGGAGAATGTACTTGGAATTTTAAGGAACATTCTTTATTTTTCCCCTAAACTACTCTGGGTTCTTTGCTTGCAAATGCTAGGCTTGTCTCTTTGTTGATGAAATCGAGAGACTGAAAATATTGGGAACTGGGTCCAAATGTGTGCTTCTTCCTCCCTCCTTTCCTGCCTCGGTGCCCAGTAAAGCACACCACTCCTGCAGTGTCATGTAAAGACCATAACATGTTCTGCCATCCCGCATTTCATTGTTAACACATGCTTCCCCCCTAAGTAAAGAGAAACAGATTAGATTGGGAGATATGTGGATTGCAGTGGTCCTCAAAGCCTGTCCCATGCCAGAAGCATAACAAGTACCTGGGGACTTGGTAGGAAATACAGATTCTTGGGTCTCACCCCAACCTACTAAGTTAGAAACTCCAACTTGTGTTTTAACAAATCCTCCAGGTGATTCTGAGTTTTGAGAACCTCTGGCATAGTGAAAGGCAATACACAATTGTCCAAAGTCACATAGCCAGAGGTAGAACCAAGAGCCAAGAAAGCATGTGCCCTGACTCCCAGCTCAAATCCACTTGCCCAAGACTCTGTGTATGTATGATTATCAGGTTCCTCTTGCACTTGTCTTTAAGGATGATTTGGATAATTTTTGAAACAGAACTTTTCCAGGACTTTAATTGAAGGAATTAAAGACAGTGTGGATTTTTTATATTTTAATACCACAAAAACTAAATGAGAATATAATGAGTAATGTATACTTTTATTAAATATTTCTTGACTTTGGTGATCCTATTGGAGATAATGGCTCTCTGATCAGACTTAACCATTTCTGTTTCTAGGAATATTCTCCTACAATTGGGAAACTGAATATTTCAAAGTGCTCAACAAAATCTTTGTGAAGTCGGCTTCAGTGCTTCTGTTTGTGAAGTGAATCTTTTGTAGGACAACACTGATGTATTAAACCACATTGATGTATTCAGATACCTTTCTTACTTTTCTTCATCTTGGTATCAGAAAATGCATCTAAAGTACACCAGTAAAATGGTATTCAGTTCTCTTGGCACTTTGAGACATTCTAATGCTTTAGTACTGTCTCATTTTATTAGTCTATAAACTTGTAAACACATAAATGAACTATGGGCACCATCATAATTGCTTTATTGTTTGTAGCTAAGATTTACTCTGCATCCCTCTAATCATAAAACAGATTCTTTCTCAATTTACTTCTGGTAATATCTATGTATTTTCATTTTATATATTGAAAAATGTTAACCTGGTGGTCTATCTTACCCTTCAAAATACTTAGGGATCTAACAAACTCCATTATTTGGGGGAAGAATGAATCATCTTTCCTCTCAAAGTTAATATCTCACAAATGATCATAGTTTGGTATAAGCATGAAGTTTTCAAAGGGGGCTGCTACAGGAACTTTTTCATTACAATACAGCTTTAAAGACACTGTGTAATCTATTTCTAAAAAGTCACAAGTTGTGGAAAGAAGACAAACTATCTGTAGTGATTATGCTTAACAGGTTTGGTTTCCCTATACCTCAGGTATTCCCACCCACCTCCTCGAGGGAGACTTTATGTTAAATACAATGAAATTATCATCACTCAGGGGCTTGCCCTGCCAAATATAATCCAGGTAAAACGCATTTGTACGATGCAGCCAAGTATATAACTTAGTGCGCTTATGATGGGATTCCTTTCGGTCTGTTAATTGATAGGCACAGCCAGAGGGATTATGTAAATAATCAAGGGAATGAAATGCAATGCAGAGGGTGTAACTCTATCCCAGGCTGCAAAGCAAGAGGCAGCATGCACCTGACAGCGCGCTGGACTCAAGCGAGGTATCTAAAAATGGAAGCAGTTACTTTTTATAGTCCTGTTCCTCAAGGGGACCTACTCCACATAGTTATGTTAAGCAATCTCCCCACACTTCTGATGCTACCTGGGAGGTTCTAAATTGTTCCAAAGTTTGCTGCTCACAGCTCTCTTGGAGCAAACTTTAGGCTTCTGAATTCAGTGTGCACTGTCTTCATAATAATTTTTTTAAAAAATCTGTTATGTGCCTAGTATACAAAAGGAATGGTTTCTTGCATCACTATCCCCCTTCCCCAGGATCATGATAAATGTTCATTCATGTAATTAATAATTATTCATTGAATACACCAACTTTAAGCCATGTGCTGTACTAGTGTCTGGGGACACAGTGCTACCAAAACACAGCTGTGTAATATCCAAGTGGATCTCACAGATTCATAGACACCCTAGTGTCTGGTAAGTTCTATGGTTAAAAGGCATTGGGTGCTTTAAGAGCCCAAATAGGGTTGGGGAAAGTTTCCCAGAATAAAGTCCTAGTATTACTAAGACCTGAAGTAGTAATTAATCAAGCAAAGAAAGAGAGCCGGAAGAGAGGAAATTATCATGGAAACATAACTTAGAGCACAATTTTATAATTATATGGCAACAAATCGCTAAGGTCATTAGGTCTAATAGCTGCCTTCAAAACAAACCAGTGTCTTAAAAGTCAAGAACATTTACCTAACCATTATTTCTCTAGTATTTTGCCAACTCCCTGAGTGGACCTTTTCCTGCATTTTCTTGCCCTTATAAATAACCCCACAGCATAGTGTCTGGAATATTGTAGGTGCTCAGTTAATATCTGATGAAGTATTATTTAAAATAATCTCCCCTTGTATCATATAGTCTAGTATGAATATAGGAAAACAATCAAATCTTTTTTCTAGAAAATTTCTGCACATATCTTTAGCTTCCTCTTAAGGGTAAAAAGCTTTCCTTAGAAAACTCAGTCACACAGGTAATATCCTACCACTAAGCATTCAACCCCAGGGTGCTGGGGTGTGGAGGAGGGAGTCTTTTAAACAGTAGCCTTTATCTTAACTATGAACGTTAGCATCAAACTAATTTAACCACAGTCATCATATAATGACAAAGCACTTCGGACATGCCTTTCCCAGCGTTATACAGGAGAAAGTGTTTCACCATTAAGCAACTATTCCTTGTTATCATATATCACCACATTGATGGAATCGGTCCTCCTCTTTACCTGCCTCAAAATGCAGTGTCATTAATGTGATGCCTAATTGCAAAAATATATATCTACAGATTTACTGCTTACATATCAAATATGTAAAAATCAAGAGGCTGTCTGGGACTTCCCTGGTGGCACAGTGGTTAAGAATCTGCCTGCCAATGCAAGGACATGGGTTCGATCCCTGGTCCGGGAAGATCCCACATGCCGCGGAGCAACTAAGCCCGTGCGCCACATCTACTGAGCCTGTGCTCTAGAGCCCGCGAGCCACAACTACTAAGCCTGCGTGCCACAACTACTGAAGCCCGCGCGCCTAGAGCCCGTGCTCTGCAACAAGAGAAGCCACCGCAATGCGAAGCCCGTGCACCGCAACAAAGAGTAGCCCCCGCTCACTGCAACTAGAGAAAGCCCGCGCGCAGCAACGAAGACCCAACGCAGCCAAAAAAAAAAAAAAAAAAAAAGAGGCTGTCTGCATCTTGACTTTTAAACCAAGATTGCTTCAGGGAAAGTTGGAAGTTGCTTAATACCAACTGCTTTCAGCAATACAAGCTGATGATTAAGGATTTAATCTACAACCTGGTAGGAGGATGGGGATCTATTGGTCTATTCACATTATATTTAACGGAGAAAACTTTAGTCAGTAATTCCTTAAACACTTGCATACAAAATTATTTTTAAGTAGGGAAAACTCATGTTAATGTTTCATTTGCTCTCTTTAGATATGTCACTTGAGTCAGATTGTTACCATCCATGGCAAATCAGTACCTTAATGAGCACCTTGGGAGTATAAAGTGCACATCGAATTGTGCATGATGAAGACTGAAAGGCAGGCCCATCTAGTCCAAAGCATTGCTTCCCAGCTGGAGACAGAGAGGACTTGAGAGCCCAAGAGCCTGCACCTGTTCAGGGTCCCACTGCTGATTTTTGGAGGGCTGGAATGGGGACCCTGGACTCCCACATCAAATCAGGGCTCTCTTCCCTTGATCCAGCATCTCAATTTTTTGTTTAAGATTTTCCCAGTTGGGGCGATTACTAGATTGTGAACTGTATCTCAATTCTATGTTAGGATTTTCCAAATTGGAGTGATTAATACATTGTGAACTTCTGAAGAAAAATTAAAAAGTCATTTGCAAGGAATATCTTTACATTTTGATTACCTATTACAGTCATTGACCTCTGCGGAGTATAGTTTATTAACCTGTTTTTTGTTTCCTACTGCCAGTAATTAGCTAAAATTTCACAAATGCATGTGAATTTGATATATAGTTTGTGTTCCCTAGTAGGTACATATACTCAAATTAACCCTTTTCTGGAAAGGTTTTGAGGATAATTCTTAAAGTAATCATTGACTAGCTTTTACAGATTGTTTGGTTAGTTGGTAATTCCTGTGATATATTAACCCAGGTTGTCTATTCTGTCATTTCCTGACCTATAGAAGGTATCTAAATTAGGGACGAATTATTTTTTCTCTCAAAGCCTTTTTCTCTTAATAGAATGACTTGGTTCAGAAGAGGCTCAGGCAATATAATTTATGGTACACAGTCTCCTAAAATATAGAGCAAAAAATAGGCCAATGGATCTTCTAACATCATACAGGAGCCTGGGAAAAAGATACCTAGCAGTAGATCCTCTACTACATCACTATGAAGTACACAGGCGCAAAGAATTGAAAAGGACTTGTGATTCTGAACTTGGGACTTGTGATTCTGAACTTGGGACTATTCCTAAGATACCTAGCAGTAGATCCTCTACTACATCACTATGAAGTACACAGGCGCAAAGAATTGAAAAGGACTTGTGATTCTGAACTTGGGACTATTCCTAAGAAATCACAATTATACTGAGAATCCTCCTTATTAAGCACTCTCACCTTAAGACTGATGGACCCAAAGCCTCATTATCCAACCACGCCATGACAGCCAGATTTGGAAAGATATCTGAGAAGAGCACCCTGCTGATGATAACAGAGCCCTGGCATTCCTCCTTAAAAGTTGTTCTTTGACTTAGTCATGCTGCTTCTTTTTCAAGAATCTACTATTATATGCCTAACGCCATGACAGTTATTTCTCAGAGATGATTTCTTTCAGTAACATTCATTTTTTTCCCAGAAAATACTTATTGAGCTAATGTATGATGTGATAGGATATTTTTTGTATATCATATTTAATATAGTATATAATATATTTTATATCATATAGGGATAACTGAAAAAATTTCTTGAAATAATACTGACCTTTACTACATGCAGTACACTCTAATATATTATATCCTACTGAATTTTATTTTTAAAAATGTAACAGAGAAGTACAAATCTGACTCCATGTTGGATCTATTCTTTTAGCTCTAACCTTTGTGTTCTGTTGCCTGTGCTTAGTTATAATGGCTTTGCACCTTTGTAAAAGAATGTTTGCCTGAAATAAACATGATAGCCCATCCTCAAGGCTCTGCCTCCCAGGCTTGACCTTTAGAGGTATAACACTTTTCATTCACACAGAGATTAAAAAAATTGCAGAACAGAGAATAGCGTTCGTCTTGTTAAGAGTTTACAGGAACATCATGACTAGACCTACGTGGACAGATGCAAGAGCACAGGATTATCACAATCCCTTGGGGGTCTGGCCAGCGCCAAGAAGTCTGCAACAGCCAGCCACACCCCCTCCCCTTTTAGTGTAAAAGAGGCATGAATTCTAACTCAGGTAAGATGGTTCTTTGGGACACTCGTCCATCATTTTCTCAGTCTGCTGGCTTTCTGAATAAAGTCTCCATTCCTTGTCCCAACACCTTGTTTCCTGACTTAGTGGCCTGTTGTGCGGCGAGCAGTACAAGCTTGGACTCGGTAATAAAAATGCTTATCTTAACCTACTAAATTGATATCATTTACATTTTAGTTGGACAATTAATTTGGCTTATTATTTGATTTGTCATTTGAAAAATACTGTTTCAAGCCATATTAAAATTTGAAAGCCACTTAAAAATGATTTTTAAGCCTTGAAAATGATTGGGGGATTTTGAAGCTGTTTAAGAGTTTTTAGCAAAGAAATGGAGTGATCCTTTGGTATCTTATTTTATTTTGTGCTCAATTAACATTTTAATTAAGGGTAACAAACAATAATTAAACAGATGACATTTAAATTAATTTTCTCACTGTAAATAGTCTGATGGAAATTATTGTAAAATCTGATCTAAATATTTCTCATCACAAAAACAGTGACCTCAAACTACCTATGATCAGAAACATCCCCCCACTTTTTTCCAGCTTTATTAAAATATAATTAACATATAACACTGTGTAAGTTTACGGTGTATGACATATTCATTTGATACATGAATATATTGCAAATGATCACTATTATAGTGTTAGCCAACACCTCCATCAAGTCATATAATTACCATTTCTTTTTTGTGTTGAGAGCATTTAAGATCTACTCTTATCAACTTTCAAGTATACAATATAATATTATTAACTATAGTCACTATGCTGTACATTAGGTCCCCAGAACTTATTCACCTTGTAACTGGAAGTTTGTACTCTTTGACCAACATCTCCCCTCACCTCCCCGCCGGCCCCTGGTAACTACCATTCTAGTCTCTATTTCTCCTTTTGGTATTTTAAAAGAAAATTCTGCCTGTGCCATGGAGCATGACTTGGAAGGGATGGAGACATCCCAGGTGTCAACCATCTGTACAAGAGCCTGCAACTTCACTGAGTAGCAGAGGGGCATCTGCCTCTCCTTGTCATGACTTGGCCCAGATGTCCTGGGAACAATTGGAAGGCTAGGGTTTTAAGATGGTGATTTCCACGTGAGCAGCAGTCAGACCAAGAAAATAAGGAACTGAAGCAAGGGGATTATGAAATCAGTCCAGTCTTTTGGAGCTGGAGTTTAGAAACTTCAGGCTATAGAATCTAGTTGCATGATAGCCATGTGTACTTTGTTATCCAAATTACTTAGTATTTTAGTCACTCATGTATTCATTCATTTAAGATGTATAAAACAATTACTATCTGTCAAGACTGTGTTAAGTGTCAGGGATTTAAAAAAATAAGGCTAGTTCCCGGTCTTAAAAGAGATCCACACATCTTTCCCTGGAGGAAAACAAATCTTATGTTTTCTGTACTTATTTCTCTTTTGCTCTTTCTATGTACTTAATAAAAGTCTGAAAATCTAGCCTGGCTTTGTTGTAGTGAGAGGAACCTATAGTATCAGGAAAAACCAGCGCCACTGGAAGGGGGAAACTTGAGAGAACAAATCTGGAGCCACTTGGTTCAAAATGGACCTCTCTATGGAGACTTTGCTTCCAGTAAAAAAATCTTTTTGAGGTTCTGGATTTTGTTTGAGAGAGTTGGCATTCCCTTAATCCTACATTATAATCTTAGTATAAGCCTTTTCAAGCATGTTAACTATTAGGAAAATCAGTTGTTTATCACAAAGAACTGAAAGATGAATGAATGACACTCTCCATTATTCATCAACACGTCTCTCTAAATGTGTTTAAGCTATCAGCGAGTAATGCTGGCAACAGCTGAAACAGGCTTACAGAATACTAAGGGACATAAGATAAAGATCTGAGCAGTAACATAGAACAGAGGTAGGGTTATTCAAAGCACACTTTCCCCCAAACTCCAGCACACACAATAACTCCCTCTGTGAGTAGCAGTCTTCCGTGAAAGATCAAAGAACTAACACTTGAGACTATATCAAGAAATCTAGTCGTTAAAGAGCCAAAAATGTAGATCAGAATCTTCTTTCAGATGAACTCAGGATATGAAGCAGAAGAAAATGGGCAAAGTATCTTTCTAGTGAAGTGAGGAAGGAAAATGTAAAAGAAAAGAAGCAGTAATCTATAGTTCAAAGTAGACCCCTAAAATATGGGACAATCAAATATTGTATGTATTTTGGGTCCCTGTAGACTGTCTCATCCCCACCAAGTTGCTGATTATTTGTCCCACATTCCTGAAGATGATAAAAACACTATAGAAAATTTAAAGTGCTAACTGAAAAACAAGGAAGTTCTGAAAACTGTTCAATAATCCTGGTAATTATCACTGCAGGGAGACTGGATTCAATGGCAAACCATTCTTGGTCTCCCGTTTGGCCCAAATAATTGGGACTCAGTACTTTTACAGGTAGTTTATGATATCTAGTGAATAGTTCTTTACTACTTCTTTAACTTGCAAAATAAAATGGTAAAATGAAATGCTCACTATGGCACTTTCCAGCCTTAAGACCTTATATGTTCAAACCTTTTGAAAGGATACACCCACTTGATTATATATATATATATAATAAAAGGAAAGATTTTGTCGGTAGAGAACACATCCTAACTGTGACACTCCTGATAGATGGCACCACAAAATGGGTCTCACAGACTTCTGAATCTATCTATCTTGATGGATAATTTAATATGCTAAATAAAAGCCCCAACTGGGAATGTGACTTATACAACATCTGTTGACAAAGACCACTTCTTTAACCTGAGAAAAATGCAGTTTTCCCTGGATTTAATCTACGTGTAAGGTTTGACCTTTAATTTCTTGCACAGTGAGTCAGCATTATTTGGTGCTGCTAAGGAGTGTAAACTAATTTCCACACTTGCTGTTATGCAACCCATAGCTTTATCTTTTCCCTTTGCATTCTCATAACCTTGAATCTCATCACAATCCCCAAAGCACTTGTATATGGTCTTTTGTAAAAATGCATACACCCTGTGTGTACACCTGAGGTCTTGTTTATATTTGGTTACTGTGGTGGTAACCATAGAGCACTTTTGGGGTAGGTGTCGCTGTCTGCATAAAAACTCAAATTCAACCTTAACTTATATACCCCAGAACCTAGTAAACACAGTGAATTCCATGGTGCTACATTATTTTATATGTAAACAGTGCCTCCTAGAATTCTATGACTTTTGTGGCCTTAGTGGAGATAATCACCTCTTTCATAAAGACTTCAGGGAGCCAGTGGGGGGCTTGCTCTGAGAGAGAGGACACATTGTAAAAAATTTCTGAATGTGCTTGATAATAATAGTTCAAGCCTTGCTAAAATGGTTGTCTTCTGTTCTCTAACAATTATTTTGTGGATATGCATGAGAGGAAAACATGAAAGAAATCAGAATGTTATTTAAAGCATATTATTTCACGAACATATAATACCCTAGTTTATCTAAAATGTGTGAGTCTTAAAACAGCAGTTCCTCTATCAGCAGGTCGAAATATAGAGTATTGCATAGTAGCCAGGGGATCCAAGTCCAGAAGGAAATAGTTTTAATATACTGAATTATTCAAGCCTATAATCTCTTGGATTGTTATATAACATTTCACTCCACTATTTGGAAATGTTTCCAAACCACAGAATGTCTTCAGCATTGCAAATAAGTTACTATGTCAACATCTGCCACCCTGTTGAGCCGTATTATAAGATGAGTTCCCTTAGTACCAATTATCTTTTGAGGGACTAGATTCACTTGGTTGGAAACATCATGCTTTCAAAAACCTTTTAACACAGAAAACTGCAATCTCATTGCATGCATGCTTTCAGTCAATCAGCATGTGTTTATTCGGACATTTCCTAGGAGGTACAGGACTGGGTATAGTAGAGAGAGTAAAGACAATTAAGAAACAGTTCCTGTCCTCCAGCTGCTCAAAGTCTAGGACAGAAAACAGATAGATAATCACAACCATAAAACAATATGATTAAGATAAGTGCAAGGTGCTCTAGTAATAGAAGGGTTAGCAACTGACTGGTGGAGCCTAGAAAGACTTGAAGAAGTAAAATTGAAGCTGGAAATTGAAGGTAATATTTAAGCCATTCAGAGAAGAGGAATTAAGACTTTCATGGTAGAGGGTGCAACGTTATAAATTATAGAAACTTAAAAGATTAAAATATATTAAGAATATTAAGGCAATGACAATTTATATAGCATGGATGGTTTACAACTTGAAATATGTTAGGGAATGTATGGAAGATGACAGGGAAGGTAGGATGAGTCTTTAGTCTGGTGTACCTATGTACCAGGCAAGAAGGCTGGACTTCATCTCGTGAGAAACTGGAAGCCTTTGAAGGTTTTTTGAGCAGGGAACTAGAGACATGATTATAACTTTATTTGAAAAAGATAATTCCGGCTTCCCTGGTGGCGCAGTGGTTGAGAATCTGCCTGCTAATGCAGGGGACACGGGTTCGAGCCCTGGTCTGGGAAGATCCCACATGCCACGGAGCAGCTGGGCCCGTGAGCCACAACTACTGAGCCTGCGCGTCTGGAGCCTGTGCCCCGCAACGGGAGGGGCCGCAATAGTGAAAGGCCCGCGCACCGCGATGAAGAGCGGTCCCCGCACCGCGATGAAGAGTGGCCCCCACTTGCCGCAACTAGAGAAAGCCCTCGCACGAACCGAAGACCCAACACAGCCAAAAATAAATAAATAAATAAATAAAGTAGCTAAAAAAAAAAAAAAAAAAAGAAAAAGATAATTCTGGTGGCCATATTTAATGAACATCTATTAGTTTTCAGTCAGTCCTACCACCCTTAGTTTGGAATACTGCCCCTTCCTTGCTCCTTGTGATTTTGGAAGTAGTAAGCAAGGGTAGTAAGCAAGGGTTTCCACCTCTCCACCACGGGGTTGGGCACATGGCACAAGCTGGCTAATCAAACTGGCCCAGGAGTGAACCCTGACCCATGATAGCTTAATAGAAATCTTTGGGGGTGGGGTGGGTGGATGACATACATGCTAGTGGTCATCATGCTTTTTCCTCTGGAATTTCTACCTAAAAGACTTAATCATGTGAGCCTGTGGCTCCTTGGCTATCTTTGTCACTACGTGGACAGAACCTGACCAAGGAGGCCAATGGTGAAAAAAGCAGAGCTGAGGGATGGAAAGAGAGACAGAATTCTGATGGCATCATTTGAACACCTGTATCTAGCTATGCTTGAAACCAACTCTCTTCTTCAGTTTTATTATTTAATAAATTATATTTTGTTGTTTATTTCATAAACATAATTTGAATTTGGTTTCTGTATTTGTAGTTGAAAATGTTCTCACTAATGTACAGGATAAAAGTCAGATGAAAGTGGAAGAAGAGAGATGTACTTATAGGAATTAAAGTAATCTACATGAGTGATGGTAAGGGCCTGAACTAAGACAATGGCGCTAAAGAAGAGAGGCTATATCCAAATGTATGAATCCCGAATGGACACGCTTCAGTGACTTATTAGACGCGTGAGGAAGGGGAGAGGGAGAACGAAGACTGACAGATGTTATCTATGAAGCACTCTCCACCATAATTTCTAAGCAAGTGAAAGGTCCCATTCTTAACTAAAATGAATGATTGAAGAAGCAGGATGTGCTTTAGTTTTCCTTGGGGTTCAGTCCAAGGAAATTTATATAGTTTATTGCACCCTGGTGAATAGCCAATGTGAAGAAACAGAGGCTGTGTGTGCATCTCCTCCTCAGTACTCTGGGAGTCAGGTTCCAAGCTTAGTGTATTGTAATTAGCTAACATAGCACTTGATGTTCCTTCATCTAAAAGCTGGGCGCTGTCAGCTGTGACCTGCCAGCTAAGCTGAGTGCTATGAAAGGATGAGGATGACTCACTGTGCTCTGCTTCTATGCCTGCCACTGCTTTGAATGAGATAGAAACTTAAACCCTCATCTTTGAAGCCAGTCTTTGCGGGTAACTCTTGAGCAGAGCCGTAATTCAATCTCTAGTTCCCAGAGGTATAAGTGATGTTGTTTCAGAGAGATGATGCCACTTCTGTGCCAAAATGCAGCTGGAAGAGGATCTTGTGTGATTTGTCCAATATGATGGAATGAAAAAAATAACAAGAAAAAAACAGACTAAGTAGGCGCTTAAAATAAATGTTACTTTAAAAAAGAAATCAAGTTATACAGTATCTAGTCTAAATATGTAACCTATAAAGAGCACATTCAAATTTTTATGTAAAGCACCAAGACTTCAATATAAAGAGAATGCGCAGGAGGCCCACTCATGAAGAGACATGCACAATACACAGACTCAAGAAAACTTATTTAGCCTCATGGGCAATCAAATAAATGCTTACTGAAACTAAACCAAAGTACCTTTGCATTACTAATAACTTGGAGGCAGGAAATTAAAATGTTAAAATGAAATCATGATTTTGGAATTGAGTATGGCAATATTTAACTTATGGTATTTAAAACCATAAAATATCATTCCTCTTACTCAATATTCCTACTCTTGGGATTATATCCTTAGGATATTATTCAGCAGAAGAAAAAGATATGTACATAAAATGTCCATTATAACATTCTCTGTAGTATCAATATATTGGAAAAAGTTTAACTGACCAATAATAGGGAATGGATAAGCAAAAATGCTGCAAAAAGGTATATAGGCACAATGTTATAAAACAATGTGGAAATATTGAAAATAAGTTAACTTCTGAAACAAAGAAGCAGTATGTAAAATTGAATATACACTATGTGAATGAAAAATGTGTATTTGGACAAAGACTAAGTTGACTCAAAGAAAACAGAAACAAAGTAATGCATGTACTGAAACTTAATTTACGACTGAGATTAAAAGACGGACAAAAAAGGAGCTACTCAATAAATAATGCTGTATGACACACAGACAAAATCAATTCCAGCTAGTTAAAAAACTTTAATGTGAAAGGTAAAATTTTCAACCTTTTAGAAGATAATCTAGGAGAATTTTTTTCTGGCTTCAGAACAAGGAATAACTCCTTAAATCATACATTAAAAGCACTTACCATAAAAGAAAAGTGATACAATTGACTTCATGAAAATAAGAAACTTCTGTTCATCCAAAGACACCCTCAAAAGCGTAAAAATACAAGCCACAAATTGAGAGTAGATATATGTAACACATATAACCCACAAAGCCCTAGTATACAGACTACCGGAAGATTTAAAAATTGGGTGAAAGTCATGAATATATATGCTTCACAAATGAAGAAGTATGACTAGCCATTAAACAAACTCATTAATAATCAAGCAATTTTACATTACAATCACACTGAGATATGCTTCATTCCAGCGTTGCTATATACAGCTGCACGGATCACCCACTGCTCTACTCCAGGGAGCACCATCCTTATGAACTCAAATATGAGTGTCATCCCCTTGAAGCTGTGGAATGCACTGGCTCTGTTTCACAACCACTAAACTGGCAAAAAATCAAAAGTCTGCCATATCAGCAAGGATGTGAAACAATGAGAATCTCAGTTACTCCTTACTGACGTGTAAATTGGTTCAACCCCTTTGGAGAACAGCTTGTCATTATCTAGGACAATTGATGGCAGGTTTAGAGTAGGAAGAGGAAAGAGTGTTGACTAGTGACAAACAGAGAAATGAGCAGATATTAAAAATAAAAATGTGAAATGGCTCTAATCAGGATACACTTTTTTCCAGATGTCTTTAGAAGCCTGGCAACAAAAGTGAGGAAAGCAGACCAAGACAGGATAAAAAACTGTCAAGACAGATGGGGCTAAAGGTCAGGAGGGCACAGATAGGGTGAAGTTGAAATAATTATCCAGGCTATCCTTGTTAGTATATAGGCAAAGGCATAGGCCAACATACTATGACCTGTAGACCAAATCCAGCTTGACTACCTATTTTTGTAAATAAAGTTTTATTGAAACACAGTCACATCCTTTCATTTCTGTGTAATCTATAAGCTGCTTTTGCTCTACAACAGTGAAGGTGAATAGTTGTGCAGAAGCCTATGGCCTGTTAAGCCTAAAATATTTACTATCTCACCCTTACGGAAACATTTTGCTGACCCCTGGACCAAAACATTAGGAAAGTAAAAAAAAAAAAAAAAAATTAGAGTGCTTGGTAAAATTTTAAAAATACATTTTAATGAAACAATGAAAAGATTCTTGATCTCTATCATGGAAGAGAATTACAGAATTCATGTACGTAAAGTTAAAGCTAAAATGCAAGATAACACAGTCCAGAGTGTGTTCATGCCAGTGGTTGCCAACCTGATATCAAGTTGTGATTAAGTATAGCAGACTTTTTGATCTCTAGTAATCATAGTGGAAAATCTGGAACAGAAGGCCAAATACTCCCTATGAATTGACAAAATTCTACATCATGTGGATGTAGATATAACTGACTCAATTAAAAAGACCAAAATATAAATGGTGAGAGATTGAGTTTTGCTACTGGAGTGTTTGGGTATTCAATTGCTTTTGATGACTCCTGTAGTTATGACAATAGTTTACAACAGGGGTATCCAGTCACAGATGTATTTGTCAGGGCAAGACTAAACAATTATAAACAATTCAGTCCTCTGGTCAGGACTGAATTCCCACCTCATCTAGCTTCCTGCTGGTAGAAAAGGAAAGAGGAGATAGAAGAGGTATACTCGATGCCTGGAGTCCTAGACCAAACACTGGCACACATAACTTCTGGAACTGTGCCATGCACTCACATGTCAGCCTCAAACCTATTATTATGGAAGATGAGAGTAATGGATTTTGGAAGAGAAGTAGCAGCCTCTCTCTCTCTCTGTCAAGGAGTAGTAGCTTTCTATCTAGTAGAAGAATGCCAGCCCAATCGATGCAGAGATGTAAATAATATGATTCCAAGTGTGGAGATGATAAGGTAACCTATTCATAGTATTTGCTTGAAAAAGAAGTCCATAAAAATTCTTCAGGGTTTTCTACTTTTAAACTGCATTATGAGAGATCTGCAGAGATCTTTTCTCTCTTTCGCTTGGGGATGAGAGGGGGAAATGTAATATTTTTCCAGTCACTGAAACTTCTATATATTCAGTTATTCAGAACATGAAAATAAAGTTGGCAGAATGACAATGTGGTCACAGAACAAATTAACCTCAACCTAAGATAACAAAAACTGGCAATGCAAAGCTGCCACAAATTAAGAATACTGGTCCAGTGACATGGTCATGGTCTCCTTGCCTCTGAAGGCAAATAAACAAAGTTTCATGGGAAGTATCCTCCTATATTAACCAAAGAGGAACACCAAGTCTCTTGTTTTATTAACTGGGTTAACCACAGTCTCATGAATGGAAACTATGGTGCTGATGACTTTCTGAAAACTCTTTGGACCAGGTGTGCTGGTTGGGGACTCTGGTTCTTAACTATAATATGAATATTTTATCTGTGGCAACTCAAGTTGAACCATTGCTCAGGTAATCTGGGAGCAATAAAACATTAGCTGTTCAGAGGATGAATACTGGGTGGGCTACACCCAAATCAAAGTACTTCTCTAACATCAATATCAATAATTTACAAAACTTTAAAATGATTATGAAATATTTTATTATGTGCAAGGCACTTCCCTCTGAACCACATCTGATACAAAGCTGAGTGAGATGGGCCATTTCCTCAATTTATAAGCTGCTGGAAGAATGAGCAAGCGTATGTATGGGAGCTAAATTAAGAGATATATCAAGGTATTAACACATTTCTATAGGAGGTGGCAAGTCAAAGAAGGTAGGGACTAAATTGATTTGGAATGGTGAGTTGGGAAGGACTAGGAAGACAGTAGGACTCTGAGGATATTATTGACCTCACGAAACCTTGGTTTTTTCATCCATACAATGGGGAAAATAGTACTTTCAATCTAGATTTATAAAGCACTTAGAATAGAATTAGGTTCATAATCACTTCAGTTGTCATTGTTGCTGTTTTTGTTTTGGCTAATGTAATTTTCTGAAAGTTTGATTTTGAATAATGAACAGAATTCCAACAGTTTAAAATGCTGGAGTGTAGAATTCTAGGCAGATGAAATGGAATCATCAGCTACTGGATACTTCACTGGTATGAATCCAGACTGCAACAGGATTTAGTATGGATTTACTAAGCAAAATGCCTTTCTAAGCCAGCTGCCTAAAAGAGACTTTGATACACCAAGGTTTCTGTGTCCTTGAGTCTACATTTACAAAGAAAGATTTAATTTACTCAGTTTTATGAATTTCCTATTTTACACTTTTGAGGGAGAATGCCACTAGTCTCTTTCTATATGTTGACTGGGGTAAAAGAACTTGTTCATGCACATATCAGTGATAGCCCAGATATGGAGGTACATAAAAAAATATCTATAAGGTCAGTCCTCACTCAAATGGTAGTTGAAATAAAAAAGTTACATAATGTTAATTCTGATACCGTGTAATGGTACACTGGGGTCAAGTGGTAAGGAATGAATAACTTGCAATTCTATGGAACACAGTGGAATCTCTGTATGCTGGTACTTCTTAAAATCCAAAGAAAGAAACAATTTTTGGCATTAGCTGTGTGCTTCTTGAAATTTTGCAATTTGGGGACTGAATTGGAAACCTAACTTCATACTTGGGGAAAAAAAATCTCTTAGAAAATCAAATAGTTAATCCACAGTAAACTTCCCAGTGTTCTTCTAGGACTTTGAACTTTTGAAGTCCATTTTTTTTGGAGAAACAGTTTGCATCGCCCACAGATAATGTTAGGAGATTATAATTGCTTAGGGAGTTCATGACTCTCTTATTTAAAAAATTAGTCTTCATACAGGAACATGAGGGAGAGAAGTGTGCCGTTGCTTTTTTGCCTAGGAAAGTTGTATCCTGCAAGAAACAACCCCCAATGGTTTAGAGGGAAGCTTTGAAATCTGGGTTCAGGACAAATCATGACACTATTGCCTGAGGGAAACCATTTCCTATGTTCACACACCATTTGTTTTTAAAATGTTTAAACTCCACGTTCTAAATTGCTGTTCAGTGCTTTAAAGTCATAGTAGTCTGACTTCAGAGAGAAAAGAATTCCCGATTCTCAGGTTGTTGTACAAACCCTTTCCAAAACTAATCAGAGCAACTTAGGAAAGATTTTGGATTAATACCGACTCTTGTTTTATTCTTTGAATGAGGGGGAGCTTGAGGCAAATCATTCTTTATCCTTCAGAAACAACAAGAAAAATATACAAATTTATCCTTTTAGAATATTGAAGTGTTATCCAATACATGCTAATCATTATTTATGTTGTCACAATATCTAAGAAATGAAACTGAAACAATAGGACATGGGAGCAAAATATTTTAAATGGCATGAAACTCGTATTTCCCCAGGGCAGCCATTCCTGGGTCAGTTTGAAAGTAATACAAACAGTTCCTCAGGCTTTTAGTATCCATGGTATTGCAAGGTCTACAGCCTCATCAAAGAATCATCCATTAACTGGTATAGTCCTTGGGTTGTCACATGTGGTCAGTAATAAGTTTCTATCTGCTTCCTCTGTATATTTTTAAAATAATTTATTGAGGTGAGATTTTTACAACATGAAATTAACCATTTTAAAGGGAACAGTTCAGTGACATTTAGTCCATTCACATGTGCTGCAGCCACCACGCTTATCTAGGTCCACAACGTTTCCATCACTCCAAAGTAAAACTCCTTCCCCATTAATCAGTTTCTCCCCAGGCCCTGGCAACCACCAGCTCACATTCTGTCTCATCTGTTTCCCGTTTCGTGATCTGTTCCTCTTAGTGAGGGTTCTTACCAGGCTTTTGCTGTCCATAAAGTCATCTGAGAGCACCCAGCTGCAGCCATTTACAGCTAAAGAAAAGCTGATCTTAGAGCCAAGGACACAATCTCTCTCTTGGTGGTCACTAAGCTGCCAATAACAACCCTCTGCTGCCTGAATGCTCTCCTGTCTCCATGGCTACCCTACCTCCTGGGCATTGCATGGGCTCTACGTCTCTGCTGCCATGACTGACATAGTGGAGTCTTCAAAAATACCAGTGATGATGTATTTTCTGGGTTCATTCATGTACCAAAGCCACTGTGGGGAGAATCTTTCTCTCTCTCTTAACTCTTGCATTTCTCTCTATCATGTAACAGATAAATTAAACACCCCTGGAATTTCTTTGTGTCTGTGGGAGAATGACTTGTCATCAATTAACAGTTTTTTATTAATTAATTTCAGCCTACTCTCTCCTTACATTATGATGAAAACCCATGTTTGGGAGAAGGGGTGCTGAGTTAGGAGCAAATCTCAATAGCAAATGGCAAGTTGTGATCAGATTCAACCCTCATCTCTGACAATCAAAGCATTACTATAGACCTCAGTTTGTTTCTCTGGTGCTATCCTCACTTAGAGTTATTCCCAGGAAGATCTTAGCCCTTCCTTTAAAAATGCTCCTGATGGGTCAATATGATCAGTATTCTGGACACATTCAAAATATCTCAACACTGGTAGATTTTAGCTTGAGTTTAGGTTCAATCTGGAACTCTAAGTACAAGTATTAAACTTAGTATTGGAGAGATAACAAACTAATATGATCTTGTATGATTTTGTAATTTTAATATAAATTGACTAAAATTTTCTATAAAAGGGAAAAACTGAAAAAAAAAAAAAAGCTCCAAATCAGGAAAGAGGTTTCTATACACATTCACCTTTATGCTTGTAACTAATAATAAACAATATATACCATATATAAGAGGGTATGAATATTTTCTTATATTGATTGCCATTTATTAAAAAAAGTTTCTCAAAAATATGTGCAAACAAAAAATGAGCAAGTGTAAAAATCTAGTAGTCTTATGAACGAACTAGTTTTTTTTTAAATGACTGTGCTCTTTTTGGAAAAATAATTTCCATTTCACTCATTATAGCAGGCTAGATCATGGGGAAATTCTCCTTCTAAAACACAACTGAAAATGCAAGATAAAAATATAATAAGTAACTGTCGAATGCATACTTGGCTCAATAAGAAAGTAAAAGAAAAAAATTCCAGAAGCCAAAAGAACAGAGGAAACTTAAAATTGAGAGGTAAACAAACTGTTCCTGCTCTTGAGAATGTGCTGCCTTGATAGCCAAAGGGTTTAATAGCCAAGTAAGGAGAGCAGTCAAGGTTGCAGGAAGAGGAGGTAGGAACTAAGACCCCACATGGCTGAATGGCTTACATTCACTAAAGAATGTAATAGAAAAATATGCCCTTTGAATTACTGGATGGGGAGGCAACAGCATGGTCAACAGCTCCTTAGTCTAGGCTGTGGGTGTAAAAAAAATTTCTTCCTTCTTTGAGATTTCATAAACAAAGGCGTTTACTCTTTGTCTGTGTTACATCACTTAGACTTGAAACTGCAGTCCCTCCCAAATGCTAATGAAAGGAATATCAGAAAGATAATAATAAAATGTTTCTTCTTCCCCTTACAATACAGAGGAGCAGATGCAATGTCATGTCTTAAATTTAGTTCTGATAAAGTGGTAAATTGAGATCATTTACAAAAACATCTCAATATGATTCTCTTTCCCAGTATGGAGGTTTGTATAAAAATAAATAATCCTGCTCTATTTCATAACACATTCTTGGAAGTGTTATTTATACAAATAAGCCTTTTAAGACATTCAGATTTTGGCGGTTGTTGCTGTGTTTTGTGAAATATAACCTCAACAAACTTCTACGTGTTTGCCCAAGAAATACTATTTGAATTGACAGATTATTTGAGGTTTTGTTGTTAGTCCAGAAGAACTTTATACTTTCCTTTTTTACCATTTGTTTATAAAGACACAATATATCTGTGATTCTGTTGAATTCTTCAGTTAAATGAAGGTTTGAGAATATTCATCTTATTTAAATCAACACAAGATAATACTAAAAAAAAATGCACAATAATTTTAAAAAGAATCAAAACTCTAGAAAGAAAAAACAGTCATTGAAATTAAAAACTCAACTGATGCTCTAAACAACAGATTAAAAATAGCTGAATAGAGAGTAAAATAGAGTATAGATTTGAGGAAATTATCTAGGATGCAGCACAGAGAAATCAAGATATGGGGATTATGAAACAGATTTTCAAGAACACAGAGGTTAGAATGAGAAGGTCCAATATATGTCTAATAGAAATAAAGGTCATAGCAAATATACATATTTTTAAGAAGATAAGATCATCATAAATCTTCAATTATTTGAAAACAAATTTTTAAATCCAATGCCTAATACATAATGTCTAGCACAGTCAGAAGAAGAAAAGACAGCATGAACAAAAGCCAGAAGGATCAACAGACAAAATGCATTTCTCAATGCAGGGACTTCGGATATTGAAATTATCAGACACAGACTTTTAAAGATCTATATTTAAAAGACAAGACTAATAATTTCAGAAGAGATCCAAAAACTAAAAAAAGAATAACAAAAAAATAATACTTGAACTAAAAATGGCCATTATCAAATGCCACCTAGGTGAATTATTCAATAGCAACTGGACACAGTTGAAGGAAGAATTAGTAAACTAGTTAGGATAGAAGAAAATTTCCATAATGAAACCTAGACAGACAAAATACTAACGAAAAATAGAGAAGAGTGAGTAAATGACTAAATAATAGAGACATGATCTAATAAAACATAGCTGGAGTCCCTGAAGGAGAAGAAAGAAGATTCAATGCAATCCCAATTAAAATCCCAGAAGGCATTTTTGTGGAAATTGTCAAACTGATTCTAAAATTCACATGGAAATAGAAAGGATCTAGAATAAACCGAAAAACTTTGAAAAACACAACATTGGAGGACGAACATTACCTTATTTCAAGATTCATTATAAAGTAACAGCTATTATAACAGCATGGTATTGATACAAAGACAGACAAAGAGATTAATGGAATAATATAGAGTCCAGAAATAAACCTCCACATACATGAACAATTGACTTTCCACAGAGGCACAAAGGCAAGTTGGTAGAAAAAGAATAGTCTTTTCAACAAATGGTGTTGGAACAATTGGATAGGTTGACACATAGCTGTTGAAAGTGGGTTTTTTTTTAATTTTCATTTTAATTATTACATTATCTGCAAGCATGTCCCATTTTATCAAAATAGTTTTGTATCCTTTTTCTCTTTTATTGCTCAGTCTTTCAAAGTATGCTCCATCTTATATTTTTCAAAAAGTCAAGTTTTGGCTTTGTTGAATTTCTCTGTTTTGTCTTTTTAAAAAAACTTAATTCATGCCTTTTCTACTTTTATTAGTTCCCTCTTTCTACTTTCTTTAGATATATACTGTTATGGATTTCCTACCTCCTTAAAATGAGCAGTTATTTCATTCATTTGAAGAATTTTTTCAATATAAGTTTCAGGAATAAAAATTTCCCTTGAAGTACTGTTTTTGCTGAGCCTAACAGATGTTAATATATGATAATTTTATTATCATACATTTTTAGATGTATTTATATTTTCACTCACAATGCAAGTAATTAAGTGCAAATCCAATTTAGCTTTAGTTCTAGTATGCAAAGATTTTTTAATATTAGAAAAATCCATAAATGTAACTGACAACATACAGAATTAAAAAGAAAAAAAACATGAAAATCTAAGGTAATAGAAAAAAATTATTTTATGAAATTCAACACATTCATAATAAAACAAAACCTCTAAGTAAAGTAGGAATAAAAAGAACCTTCTTTAAACTAATAAAGAGTTTCTAAATATAAACAAACAAACCAACCCACTATCAAAAACCAATCTAAATGGGAAAACATTTGAAATGCTACCTTTAAAATCAGGATACAGAGGAGGATGTCCACTAACATCACTTAAATTCTACAATGTGTTGGATGGCTTAGCCAGTGTAATACAAATTTGAAAATCAAGTACTCAAGAATAAATCTAACAAAATCAGTACAAATCTCAACAGGGAATTTTTCAACTTTATTAGGAAATATTAAGGATTTGCTAAATACACTGGGGAACTATACCATTTCATCGATAGAAATGTTTATACAATGAAGATGTCAATTCTTTCCAAATTCCAATCAATATCTCAACACATGGCTTTTCATGAAACATAAAGTAAAAAAGATTCTAAAATATATATGGAAGAGTATAAAGCCAAGAATAGCAGGTACTCTTCTAAAGAAAAAGAGCAGAGAGAATCATCTTTTTCTACTAAATTTAGTGCTTATTGCAAAGCTAGACATACTAATTAAGACAATGTGGTATTGGTAGTTGGATGGGCAAAATGACTAGAGAAATAAAACAAAGAACCCCCCCAAAACACACGCATTTGTATGAAATGTTATTCTATGACAAGATAGCATGTCAAGTTATTGGAGAAAAGCAAGATGTTCAATAAAAGGAACTTGAAAAAATGCTTATCCACATAGAGAAGATTAATCAGTACTGCTACTCAATGCTGTACTGGTAAACCAACTCTAAAAAAACAAAACAAAACAAAAAAGGCCCTGATTTGCACTGGTTTGTAGCACTTGACAGTTTCCGTAATGCAAATACTCCACCCGTGATTGAGTTCGAGTAACCAGTGTAAAGTCACCTGCCTCTCGAATTCCTGAAAGATTAACAGCCATGTTTCCTGAGCTAGTATGAGGCAGCTGCAACACCCCACTAACTTTACTTCACACCATACACAAAAATCATTCCCAAATAAGCTTCAAAGGGAAAAATACAATTTAAAGTTCTTAGTAGGAAAAGATGACAGTATATCTTTGGTCTGTGTTATTTGATTAGTTTTCTTTTAAAAAGCACAAAAAACAACATTGACTGTAAAAATAAAAGATTGATAAATTTAATTGTATTAAAATTAAGAATACTTTGATCATTAAAAAGATACTGTATGTAAATTAAAATTTAGAGATTCAAAACTGAGAAAAGACATTAGTAATATGATTAAGGATTAGAATCAAGTATATATTTTTAAACATTACAAAATAATTTTAAAATACACAGACAATACAAGAAAACTGTGCAAAGCATGTGAATAGGCTTTTACAAAAACAAAACTAACCAATAAACATATGATGAGGTATTCAAGATACTTAGTGACAAAAGAAGAACAAATCAAGATTGCAGTGCAATACCACCTTGTATCTCTTTGATTATTAAAAATTAAAAAGCCTGATACTCAAATGCTGAAGAATATGGATCCACAGGGTCATTTTTCCATTGGAGATAGAAGTGCAAATTGATACAATCACTGTGACATTATATCCCAAAGTTTAACATTCCTCTTCCTTAAGAAATATCAAATTTGATTCTAGATATACAGCCAATAGAAATGTATACAAAAATGTTCATAGAAGCACTATTCATAATAGCAAAGCCCCCCAAAACCCATTATCAAAGACTGGATGAATAAACTATTATCAGAAAAGTATAGTACCCAGCGGTCAAAATAAAGAAACTACGTGACAAGCAACAATATGAACGAATCCTAGCTATAACATTTAAGGGAGTTCCCTGATGGTCTGGTGGTTAAGATTCGGTGCTTTCACCGCTGTGGCCTGGGTTCAATCCTACAAGCAGCATGGCCAAAAAACAAAACAAAACAAAAAACATTTAAATAAGAAAAAAATAAAGTTAGAACTGACTAAAATGTATACACATACACACACACAAACACATGCATACCATTTTCTGGAATACATAGAGATACAGTGGAAGTCAATCAGGAGAATAATAAACACAGGTTTCATAATTTTCTCATCCGGGTAGGAGAGAGGGGACAGAGCAATGGAATGAAGGACTGCAAGTATACATGTAGGTTATCTTCAAAGTACTTTGTTTTGTGTAGTGGTTTGCTAGCGCTTATTATGTTATTATACATAACTAATTATACAATTAAACAAAACAAAAAGATGTATCTGAAATTCTACAGGAATAATATCAGGGTCACAGCAAAAACAAAAGGCATACCTGGCTGGAGTTCTGTAAATGATATAATGAAGGAATTTTTTACAGAAGGGTAGACAATCCACAAGGGGTACTGAAGAACCTAGAGCTTGCACAGGTGAGAAGCAGTGACCACTCCTGAAAGCCTGAAGAGACAGGAGGTGGAAATGGTATTTTCAGAGCCCAGTGAATAAAGCCAACACTCTATAGTGAGGGACATTCAACAAGGTCCATAGTCATAGGAGGAAGAGTCAGCCCTGCCAGAACCCTGCCAGAATGCCAGCCAGCCATGAGAGAAGCAAGGGAGCATGTATCCTGGCCTTTCTCTCCTGCTACACTCCATTCTCCTGTCAGCACCTCCCTCCCTTTCCTATTGGCTGAACAAAACCAGAAACCAGAGGGCAAGAGAGCCGTACCATGAGGCAAAGAGATGAAATGGATCTGAAGTGGAAAACAGAATATCCAGTAATATTAACATGCAGACACAAACATTTAAATAAACATCCACCAGCAATGACATGTATATGGGGAGAGATGTAAACAAGTTTAAAGTGTTCTAAGTATTTAGATTAGCCAAGGAAAAGAGTAAAGGTACAAATTAATTTTAGACTTTGATCTATTATTAAAATAATAAACCCAATATAAAATTCCCAAAATAATAGGGAGAATAAATAATTTTTAAATTAATGTAAATGAATGTACACTAAATGAAAAATTAACATAGTTTAGTTTAATTTTAAAACTAATATCTTAATTAATTTTAAAGCAATTTTTTAAAAAGGTAAGAAAAGAAAAATAGAGCAAGTAAAACAAAAGTATTTAGTAAGATGATAGAATTTTTAAACATAAATTTATCAATACATTATATTACATGTCAATAAAATAAGTGATCAAATTAAAATAGAAAATCTGTAAAACTGCACAAATGAATAAAACCCAACAATGGGTCGTTTAAAGAGATGTGCAATACATATAGACACAGAGATTGTAAGTAAGAAGATGGAAGAATATATATTATGCAAATTCCAACCTAAAGAAAAGCTACTGTGGGTATAATTTATCAGACAAAGGAAACTTAAAGGCAAAATGCATAAAGATGAGCAGGGACATCTTACAGTGATAAAAAGTTCAATTCACAAGGAAGATAAAGCAATGCTAAATTTGTAAGCACACAAAAATATAGCCTTACTAATGTAAGCTGCAAAGACTTGGGGGCTGTTTATCGCCAACCAATAGAAAAATTAAGAAATGCACACCAAAATAAACCATGAGTCAAGGAAGATATCACAATGGAAATTAGAAAGTATTTTTAATTGCCTGAAAATGAAAATACTATTTCCAAACTTGTAAACGCTGCTAAAGACATGCTTAGAGGGAAGTTTAGAGCTTTAAATGAGGGAAGTGCATTAAAATTTATAGGTTGACTAATAAAAATAGAAAGCATTTCTTCCAAACAAAAAAAGAGGTGGAAATGGAGGAATAGAGAAATTGAAATCAATACAAGAGAAGAGAGGTAAGAAGAAAAGGAGTATGCAGTTACCTCTACAATAGTTCTCTCTTCTTAATACTACAATTACTGATTTTGAACTATGAGCCTGGCTGCCCAGAAAAAGTGTACAGTCTTTATTTTTCCTTACAGCTAAGTGTGGATATGTGACTAAACTCTGATCACTGAGCTCTAAGCTTCAAGGGAAACCTCCTCAAAATGCAGTGGACCCTAGTCCTTTGTCATTTTTCCTCCCCTTTCTCCATTCTGAATCCTGGGATATGAATGCAATGGTTGGAATTCTGGCAGCCTTCTCTTACCAGGAAGCCAAGAGTCATAGTTCAGGGATACTGGGGCAGTAAGCTGAAAGGAACCTCTGTATCTTTCAACTCTGCCACTATGCCTGCCCTGGACGAGCAATTTACGATGTCTGTTTATGTGAAAGAGAAATCCATTTCCATTTTGAGTATTTATTTTGGATTTTCCCTGATGGGCAACCAAACCTAATCCTAACTGATAAAAGGACAAACAGAAAGCACAAAGTACATCAGTCATCACAATAAATAGAAATAGATAGAAATGGAATAAACATACGTGTTAAAAGCAAAGACTCTGAGATTGGATTAAAAAATATGACAGCTATGTGTTCTTTAAAACCCAGACCTAAAATGCCAGGACACTGGAAAGTTGAAAGTAATAATTATTTCAATAAATAAAATTAATAGTTTTACAGGAAAAAGGCAAGGAATCACAGATGCCTGAATTTTCGTCGGTGTTGTTTTGTTATAAGCAGAAAGAGAAAATTCAAGAAAAAGGTTTGATTTTGAAAAATGATAATGAGTTCAATCAGGGGTCTTAAAATATGAGCTAAGAGACTAGGTAGTTAACCTAATTGAGTGAAAATAGGCTGAACTAAATACTAGAGATGGGCTGGGTCTATGTCGCAGTGCAGTGGTCCTCAAACTTGACTTTGACTCAGAATCACCTGATGGGTTCCTTAAAGCACAGATTGCTGGGCCCTAGCTCCAAAGATTCTGATTCAGTTGTTCTGAGATGGAGCCTGAGAATTAGCATTTCTAAAATTTCCAGGTGACGTGGATGTCACTCCAACTTTGAGCACCATGAGGAAGTAGAGCCAGAGCTGCTTCAGCGGTTCTGACAGCTGACCACACGTTAGAATTACCTGAGGAATTTCAAATGCATACCAATAGCTGGGCTCAAACCACTGTTACTGAATCGGAATCTCTTTTGTTTTGTTTTGTTTTGAATTCCCTAGGTGAATTCCAATGGGCAGGCAGGCTAAAACACTCTTCTGGTCTTCTGATGGTCAAGTTAAAATCTGGTTTTTATGTAAATGTTTCTATTTTTTTAAAATTATACTGCATGGTCCACGTAAACTAATATGCAGGCTCTCAATTTTCAAACCCAGCTACCTGACTAGGTGTGACATGTAGCTCAGGTACCCAACAAGCAGCTGGAATGTAAGCCAGAGCCTGGAAGATAAGTTTGGATTGTAGTTATAGATCTGGGTACATATGTGTGTGGGAACGAATCCAAGCAAGCAAATGCAAACCAAGTTTGATATTGTCTAGCTAAAATGATCATTTTTAAAAATTAAAGGCTTTCACAAACATCATTTTCTATTGCATCTTACTTTTGCAATTGAATGAATATCCATTTATACTACAACGGAAACTGGAAGGATTTCAAGCTGTCAGCACCTGAGAAGTTTTTATTCCAGGTACAGATGGGAGGGAGGCTTCCCTTTATTTGAACGTGAATATTTAGATTTTAACAATAAACTAGAAAAACATGCAGAGGGCATGACCAATGACAGCAGATACTATTTGGCAACCCTGAACTCCTGCTTACATTGATTATTGTATTGGGTGCCCATGACTGACGTAACAAATTACCATAAACTTGGTGGTTTAACACAGCACACATTCATTCGCTTACAATTCTAGAGGTCATAGGGCTGAAATCAGTTTCACTGGTCAATATCAAAGGGGTGGGCAGAGCCAGCTCCCTCCAGAGGCTCAGGGGGAGAATCCATTTCCTTGTATTTTCCAGCTTCTAGAGCTGCATTCCTTGCATTCCTTGGCTCCTAGCCCCTTGGTTGTCAAAGCTAGCTGCTTCAGTGGTCAAACTGCCTTCTGTTTCTGTGGTCAAATCTCCTTTGCCTCCCTCTTACAAGGATACTTGTGACTACATTTAAGGCCCACCCTGATAATCCAAAATAATCAACCATCTCAAGATCCTTAACTAAATCATATCTGCAAACTTTCTTTTGCTATATAAGGTAACATTCACGGCTTCCAGAGATATCTTTAGGAGTCATTATTCAGCCTGGGAAATTTCTATAAAATATAACCAAAGAAATCACATGATTGTTTTTATCATGCATAAATTCAAAATGCCAGAAATGACACTGAAGTCAAAATTCAGCTATTTAGCTTTCCAAATGCTGAGGCCGAGGTCAAAGGCAAATTGCAGATTTCGGCCAAATACTAAGAGTGAAGCACAATTTCTTAGCATGCCTACAGAAGGCACACGGGTTTATAACCTGCTTTTTTTTTACTAATTTACAAAATATCACAAAAGTTCCTCAAGTATTTGTTTACTTTTTTCACTAACCTATGATTTATCTAACCATCTGGTATTTTTTTAATTTCATAAATGATATTCTTTTAAAGATACTTGTTCATAATTTACACATATTTATTTGTTTCCTTAAAAGAAATTTCTAGAATTAGAATAACCAGATCAAGGGTTAAATGTTTTTAATATTTTAATACAATTTGCCAAGTGTTACTAAGCTCTGAGAAACGCTATAGGAAAAGGGTCATTTCTCTGCACCCTTACATGTGCCGGGATTGGGATAAAAAAAGTGCCCCTTGACTCTTAAAAATGCTAACTTGTTGCTGCGTATTTTGCACTTATAATTTATATTTATTGGAGGATATTTGGGTGGAGAGTACTCCCTGAGAAACTTTCTTTACCTACAACCACGATTTAACTCACTTGCCAGATTAACTTGCACCTCTGAATTTCCTTTGTAAAAATATTCTGACTGTATGATTTGCTTACAGGTTCAAAATCAGGGAAAAAAGAATGTGTGGCATTAGAAGTTAAGACACTAGTCATCTGGGGTGAGGAAGAAGGGGATAGTGACAGAGAGGATGTACAAAGTGGGCTATGGGGTTCTAATATTGTTCAATTCTTTGACCCCGGTGGTGGTTATTTTGTTTTGTTCCTTTCATGACTGTTTGTTGAGATGTTATAAAAAAAAAGTTATGATTTTTGCAGTTTTCTATACATGGTGTATTTGACTTAAAAAAAATTTTTAATAAAAAATAAATTAGGGGCTGCCCTGGTGGCGCAGCGGTTAGGAGTCCGCCTGCCAGTGCAGGGGGCGCAAGTTTGAGCCCTGGTCCGGGAAGATCCCACATGCCAGGGAGCAACTAAGCCTGTGCACCACAACTACTGAGCCTGCGCTCTAGAGCCCACGAGCCACAACTACTGAGGCTGCATGCCACAACTACTGAAGCCTGTGCGCCTAGAGCCTGTGCTCTGCAACAAGAGAAGCCACCGCTGTGAGAAGCCCGCGCACTGCAATGAAGAGTAGCCCCCGCTCTCCACAACTAGAGAAAGCCCATACGCAGCTATGAAGACGCAACGCAGCCAAAAAAAAATGAATAAATACAATAAATAAATTAAAAAAAAAACACAGCTACATAACATAAAGAGAAGATTCAAAAAAGTTTAAAAAAAAACTAATTAAAAAAATAAATGCATAAAACATAGCTGCATAACAACATTTTAAAAAATTAATTAATTAATTAATTAAAAGAGAAAAAAATTAGTACTGACACTCATGTCTACATATACTCAGTTTTGGGCACAATCTTGTCTGCTTAGCAATAGTCAAATCTCTTTGCTCCAAAATCTTATCATTCACATGAACCTAGTAGTTCAACCGCATGATTAAATTAAATGTTATTTAAGTTGTTGATTTATTAGGAGGAAAGGGAAAGTGATTTCTATGAAAACAAAACTGAGTGTTATGCAAACACTCAATCTTGTCAAATTATTAAACACACTGGCACAATAATAATAATCTGTGCATAAGACAATTGTAAAAAAAATTAAAAATGCATAAAAATCTCAAAGTACTCTACATTCAGATTGCTCACAGATGTCTTTAATGTCTTTAAAATTCTTTCTGCACTCTGAGGAAACAAAAACAATGTGAACATTATTTATGCAAGGTTATTTCAAACTCTAGCAGCAGACCCAGTTCTAAGAAATGGTTTTGGCCCATGAAGTTTAGCAAAACCTATCTAAAGTGAAATAATTGTCTTATAGAGGATTTAATCTACTATTTCTTTTAGTGACCCTACTGATTAGTTAGTGTCCTCATTGTATCAGGTAAGAGGGACATCTGCCATCCTAGTAACACAGGACAAAGAGAAACCAATGATAGGATATGTGAGGAGCAGGGGAAATCAGAGGCAAAAGAATATCGCCAATTGGAAAAGATTGTCAGATGAACAGAAATTAGCCCACAAACACATATGTTCACATACTCGAACTCTCTTTCCACCTCCATTTTTTTTTTAATATTTATTTATTTATTTATTTATTTATTTATTTATGGCTGTGTTGGGTCTTCGTTTCTGTGCGAGGGCTTTCTCTAGTTGTGGCAAGCGGGGGCCACTCTTCAACGCGGTGCGCGGGCCTCTCACTATCGTGGCCTCTCTTGAGGCGGAGCACAGGCTCCAGATGCGCAGGCTCAGTAATTGTGGCTCACGGGCCTAGTTGCTCCGTGGCATGTGGGATCCTCCCAGACCAGGGCTCGAACCCGTGTCCCCTGCATTGGCAGGCGGATTCTCAACCACTGCGCCACCAGGGAAGCCCTCCACCTCCATTTTTAATAGCAACTTGCCAACTGAGCACATATTCTCTTATCACATACAAGATCCACTTTTTCCAAATTATTAAAACCCAAATAGGCACATAAGCCCATGTGGTGTCTGTTGAAATTGCAGTGATCAAAAGCAAAGGGATATATCCATTGCTGGGTTAACCGCCTGGCAGACTCACCCAGTCATGCTGAAGGTGACAATGAAGTGTCGGGGATGGCAGATGTCACTGAGCAAAAGAAGTTCAACAAATTGATCCTGGATTTTGAAATCAGAAAATGTGAAAATCAGCTATGTTTTATTTTACCATACAATTAAGTTTGTTAAATATAAATGGTCTTTATTTCAATTACTCATGTGGGTGGGAGAAGGTTAGGCTCCATTAGCTTTTCAGTGACTAAGGCTTGAATGGAGTTTTAGAGAGATTCCCTATAAAATGAGACAGCAGTTTCAGCAATGGTTGAAGACCTGGTCTATATATTTCTTGGTATAATGACAGCTTTCACAAAGGACTGGAAGAAGTCAGATTCAAAATAAAAATAAATTATGCTCCTCTCCCCATCCCCCCACTGCCGTGTGTGTGTGTGTGTGTGTGTGTGTGTATGTGTGTGTGTGTGTGTGTGTGTGTGTGTGTGTAACTTAGCTTGTCCCTAAGAAAGAAAGGAAGATTAAACATCCTTCATCTATTGATCCCAAATTCAAGTTCCAGCCCCTCCTCTGCTGCATAATCCTGGCAAAATATACAAATATATATTGTATATAAAAATATACACGCTTGGGTCCAGTCTTGAAGTGGGGCTTCTTGGGCCCTGTGTTCTCACCAAAGCCACTTTGTAAGGGAGGAAAGTGATCTCCTAGGCCTTTTACCCATGCAACCACTCCTAAGAATATACTATTCTACAAGACAAATTCTAAGGGCAGGATGATACTTACTTCAGAAATAGAGATCTCAGGCCCTGTGGTTTCTGGACAGAAGAGATCTGCCCTTCAAGTAAGATTAAGGTTGGAGAGTTCCTGATACTCTAATCGTAATGCTTTACTCACAGAAGATACTTGGTAAATATTTGTTAAAATTTAATGTGCAGGTGTGGTAACCTGTTTCCAAAGCTGTTCCTTTTACCTACATTCAGTAATATCTGGCATAAAGGCACCTGTTCTTATGTAATGATTCAATAGAATATGATTAAGGATGAGCATAAAATATTGAGATGACACACCAAGTGTGTTATGAAGCTTTGAGCTTTCACTGCCTGGACAAGTGTTTGACTCCACAAACACCTGCAAAGCTGAGAGAAGAAGAAAGTAGCAAGACACAGCTGTCTGGGCCTGGCCAGAGCAACACTCTGCAAGTTATGTAACAGCTATTGAGTAATAGTGCATTTAATTCGAAACACATTCTTAAGAGAGAAAACAATTAGATTTTCCAAAAAGAATGAAATTGAGAGTGAGAGAAAGAGAGGGAGAGAGAGACAAAAATGATGAAATAGCACAGAAGTTTCTGTCTGGTCTTCAAGAGTGAAGCACAGGGAAGGCAAGGACCTTGGGGATGGTTCTCTTAGAATCTAGGGGCCTGCCTATCAGTCAAATCTGGCCTGCCTCCTGTTTTTGTAAATAGAATTGTATTGCAAAACACCCTACACCCCTTAATGTATTGACTGCCTGTAGTTTGTTTCATGCAGGGTTGAGTAAATTACAACAGAAACTATCTGGCCTAGAAAGTGGAAAATATTATCTCTTTACAGAAAAAGTTTGCTGACCCCCATCTTAGGTGAATAAAAGGCTAAGCTTGAGTGCCTGTGAGGAGTGACTACTCACTTAGAGAACCAAAACAGCCGATTCTCAAGCCCATCTGGGAATTCTCTTATGGAGAGGAGGGCAAGGAGAATAAATTGGAATAAGAGCCAGGGTTTTAGTGTCCGACTGCCCTGAAATGAAATTCAGGCCAGTGAAATTCTTGTACCTATTAGATTTGTGTTCATAAGCAAGCTACTTACTCTACGTCAGTAAAATGGGAAACCCGGTGAGGAAGGAAAGAGAAAGTAAGGCTTCTGCACCTGATTTGGAGTAACTACTCAATAAGCCTTAGCTTCCCTACCTAAATCTCGTATTTGGGGGAGCTGGCATTTTTCACTGGAAAAAATAATTGCTGTTCTTAATTCTTAGTAACCAGTTAAGAGCATCCAAAGTTTTCCATCCTGTTCTGACTGTAGCTTTTGCTAGAGTTTCAATAAAATAAACGATTGTACTTAAAATGGGAGTAGTACAGTTAAAAATTGTCCTTTTAGAATGTTCCCAATTTGAAACATTAATTTCATTTTAAGAACTTGTATTACTTGGGAGTCCTGTTTAAATTCACTCTTGGTACAATTGCCTGCATCAGTGATTGATAAATACCAGCCAACTTCCAAAACCAGAGGTTACTTTCATTTTAAACGAGTTTTAGCAGACGGTATTGCCATATTGCTATTGTGGTGACTGTGTGACAGCACAGTCCGAGTTCTCTAAAAAAATCCTGCTAACTTTTCTGTTCCCATATATAAAAGATAATTTAGATAAAGGTAATTTAAATAAAGATAATGATAATTTAAATAAAGATAATTTAGAGCTCCTGAAATCCTAGTAGTTCTACTTACCAAGCACTGAAAATACATTTGATTGGTATGATTTTGTATAAGCTGACTTGGGGTAGGGTCTCTATAGAGGGCCTTTCTTCCACAAACAGCACCCTGCTTTTCTGGGACATGGACTGATTCTCTGACTGCACTGTCCGAAAGACACCTGGCCAGGGTCCTCGACTCACCAGCCTCTGCGGAGAACAAGTGCCCTTTGAGATTATTTTTCAATCCTTGAATTCTCTGATTCCAAGTCTGTCAGAGAACAGAAAGTTTCACAGCAGCATAAAAAGCATGAAAAGCCAAAAAAATAATAACTGGCCTTAGTGGCCAGAGCAGCTGTGCTTCGTACCCTTATCACAGGTTTCGGCTTTGTAAATTAATTCGTCTGCAAATAGTGCCCTCTCTCCAGATGCAGCTTCAATGCTGTAGCACTGGTTTCTGAAGGATTTAAGTTTAAAGTCAAGGGCTTCCTGCCCTAGGTGTTACAAATAAGTAGTGTCGTTTTCTTTTTGCTCCCAGTTTGTTCATCCAATCATATCCCAGTATGCAAATAAACCTTAGCCCATGCAGATAAAAAGGAACAAATAAAGCCAAGTGCTCTATCAGAACCAAATCGCTGAGCCTGTCACCTGTGTTCCAGGAGCTGAACCAGAAATGTCGTCCTCAGCCATGCCAGATGTACCTGTCCCACTCACCAATTTGAAGTTTCAATATACTAAGGTTAGTACAACTTCTATTTGCTGCTTTGCCTCAATTTTATAAAAACTACGTTTATTTAAAGCACAAAAGGTCAATTTAAGTAAACTTGTGTAAAGAGCCCTTTGCAAATATAAAAATAAAAGGCTTGCAAAATGCCGGTCTGGGTGTAGTGTCTTGATCAAATAATGAATTCTAAATCGTATCAGGCAACTTTTCATAAATTTATTTCTTGAAATATTTCTGAGTGAAAGGAATTCTCTTCGTTGTAAAAGGTTCTTGTGCCAGGATTCAGGGGACTTTACTAAGCAGTTCTATTAACTTTCAGCAGAGCCTAGCATGTGTGATAAGAGAGGCAGATACTTACTAGAGAAACTTACTGGAGACAGACAAACAAATGGGAATTTTTTTTAAAAAGGAAAAAAAAGAGAGAGAGAGAGAGAAACAGAGCATAGTGAAGTAACATGATTTTTATATATGTCAAATGAGTGTCAAAATCGAAAGACCTCAGTCTGATAATTGGATGAAGAAAACTCCAGTTACAAAAAAATTCATGGGACTTGTGTTATTTAGCATATTTGGGGAAAGAAAGCATTCTTATTTATTTCTTCAGCCAAATTCGCTACCATTGGAGCCAGTATGTAATTGTTAGCTGATAAATATTTACAGAAACAAGAGAAGGAGCCAGACCCAGATTTAAAAATCCACAGCTAGGGAGAAGGAGGAAATGGATCCTATTTGAGTCGATCAAGACTATCTCTGAACTTTGCCTGTTTCACACTGTTACATTCCTGCTTTCTAGCCAGAGCCTAGAACTCCCAGAAAAACAAATAAAACAAACAAAACCGATCTAACCAAAATCATTTAAAAAGTGAGCTTTGTGGTGTGATGCAGAAAGGAAGGTAAGAAAGGAACTATTCCCACTCAGGGAGAGAGCCATTTTCCTGTCTAAATTAACCAATGAAAAACCAAGAGCATTATACGTTAATGATAAAGTCCTGCTATTATTAAATTGTTTCCTTACTTGCGACCATGGATGCTTTTGAAATCCTAAAGTCTGTTACATTTTCATTTTCATAAGCACAACAAATGAGGAAGTTGTTCAGCTGACTGCCTATTTTCCATAGGAAAGTGTCTGTAGAGATCAGATTGTGCCTTTAACATGGTTGACCAACAGCTACAAAGTGTGTTATTATTTTCACAAGGTTTTATTAAAAGGGAAAATATTTTTTGTCGGTTTGATTTTATTCCAAATGGGAATATGAAAAATGCGATGAGACTATACCCTCCAAAAATTTTGCACTTGGCAAAGTTATGCCCAAAAGATAACAAGACTCCAGTTTTGCCAACTTTCTTACTCTGTCATTCACAAGAAATTTCAATCCAAAGTAAGTACATTTAAAAATGCATTCATTTCATAAAGATCAAAACCATTGGCAATGATTGAATTATACCCTTACTATCATAGGAGTCTTTTTTTTTTTTTTTTCTATACTACCTGGGAAGATATTTTGGTAGTCTGCATGTCACTTTTTTTGAAAATTTGGTTTGCAGAAGTTTGCAGTCTTCCTTATATGTGAGTCTCCAGGGACATCTAGTATGAAATATTCTTTCTACTGAATTAAGCTTCATTTAGTAGTTATTAATTAAACATGTGAGAAACAGTAGTAGACAAATGAGATGGTCCTTAAAATCTAACATACAAACACAGATCTAGTGATTCTTTAACACATAGAGATGATTTTAAGATTAAAGTCTCCTGTTCACTTAAAAGTCATTACACAAGAACACCCTCTAGGGAAACTAACTGACCTTCATGTTCAAAAGGAGGCAAGATTCCAAGAGCAGGAATTTACTCTTGCATATAAGAACTTTTCTGGGTAAAAATGCCCAGTGCAAGTCAGTGAATTTTGATTGCTCACACATCTTCTCTACAAATCTGTTCTGCTCAGATACCATTTTATTGTCTGATTTATTGGTTACAGCATTTTCACACTTGGGAGGACACCAGTTATGTATGTAATTAAATCTAAATGGGTGAGCTTTTTCAAATGCCTTTGCATTTTCTTTTTACTGTGCCTCACTGAAGAATTGTATTGGATTTGCACTTGCAAGAGGAGTTGGAAAATGATGGTTATTAACTAAGTTTCCTGGTTGCAAACCAAATAAGCAAGGATTTTATAGTGTCTGAGAAATTACCTTCTATAGCTAGCCCCTAAACTCTATTATTTTTCTCCCACTGTTTCAGTGTCCGTCTTTATTATCGCTAGAATATATTGGTCGTTGGGGCAAGGCGGAGGGAAGAGACAAGCAAAATTGAGTAACCAAAAACTATTGCAACTCTGGTAGAAGAACTACACGCCCTTTCAAGCTTGAGACTGCCTCTCATCCAAACAAAAGACATCGTTGTCTCTTATGACTTATTTTCTAGTACAGTCGGTTTAATTTTTTAAGGTGCATAAAACAGAGATCAGAGTTTAAGAAATACTTTCTAAAATGATACCAAAGCTTTTAGACCTTAAAACCTCAATAACATCATTATAAATGCACATAAACTCAGATTTCATCTCTATTCTCATTTTCCCCCTTTCCAATTCTAAACAAACCTTACATCTGCCAACTCATCTGTTTTGCTGAGCTTTTCAATGATGAGGTTCTTCGGAAATTACGTGATCTTTGGGCAAACTACATTACCTCTCTCTGCCTTGGTTTCCTTACGTGGAAAATAGGAATTCCTAAGGTGGAAGAAAGCATTAAATGAGTTTAATGAATTTAAAGCACTTGAAATAGTGCTTGGCACATGGGAAGTGATCGATTAACATTAGCTATCCTAGTCCTATTTATATTTCTGAATTCCTTCCAATTTTCCAGAGCCTTCTTTTACTCAGCCTTTCCTAGACCTGTTTCCCGCAAGTGTCCCTCTCATCTCATTCTCTTTTCCAAGGCTTTCTGTCACTCTTTCTTGCACAGTCATGCCCCACCTGACAGGACCGCATTGGAGCGAAGTTCCAGGGGTTGGTCTGGGATTTCAGGGATCAAGAACTTTCTCTTACAGGATTTGGTAAATTTGTTTTCCAGTCTCCCTTCACAATACTGTTTTCTACCTTAAAAGACAAATAGAAAATTCAAGAAGAAAGCTTTCTCAGACAGGATTCAAACCCCAAAATATTTAACTTGACTCTTAAATGTAACTCATTGAATAACGATTTATTCATGCTAGAAAAGATCTTCATCAGCTAATGACATTTCACCGCACACCCCCCAACACACAGGAAATATCATAGTTAAGTTTCATTGTGTTTACTCTGTGCCAATGACTGTTTAAGTCCTTTACAATGATTTTATTTACTCCTTACAATGACCCTACGAGGACGTTACTATTCCTGTTTTGTAGATGAGGACACTGAAGAACAGAGTGGCTAAGTAACTTGGCTTAAGTTACACAGCTAGTAAACGACAAAGCTAGACTTGGAATGCTGGCAGTCTCAGCCCTCACACCAACAACTGACTTGTCTAAGACCAATATCACTACTTTGGGACATGGCGTTGCTGACATTCTATTTTATCTTTATTCTGTCTTTCATTTGTCTATTCCTGATTACTGGAGGGGACATGCCCATGAGCCTTTCCAGCTGTTACTCCGCTGTTCCCAGGCCAACAGGAGGAAGTTTGCCACCAACTTAGAAAAAGAGGAGAACAATAAGAAAGGTTGGAAATAAACAGACTCTCTGCTTTGATTGAAAAGGCGGCCTTTGGGCTGGGAGAGACCATGATGCAGAGGACTTTGACATAGGTGTGCAATTTCTACATGAACTGCATTTCTTCAACCCATAGGAAATAATACATTTTGGTTAGAGGAGGAGATATTTTCCTAGATTTCTGGTATTATTGTTTAACCCATGTGGGTTAAAGATATATTTTTGATAAAGAAGAGTTATGAATCATTGAATACTATGTGCTAGGCACAATTTAAAGTGGTTTTTTTTCCCCCTACCATTATCTCCTTTTAAATTCTTACAACAGACAAATTCAGGCCACATGCAGTTCCAAATACTCCACTCTCTTCACTCATTTCTCCCTTTTTCCCTTCCTCTCTCCCATTTTACCTCCCTTTATTTAACAAATCATTGAATGACTGTTCTGTGCTAGGTCTTATGATATAAGAAAGCTAGTATGATTCTTGCCTTATGGAGCTTATATTCCTGCAGGGTGTGGGGTGGGAAGGAAGGAAGCAAGTAAGTAAATACTTTAATCACAAATTGTGGTAAATGCTAAAAAGAAGAAAACAAAGCCGAGACAATATGAGGGGAAGAGGTTACTTTGGATGAGGTATCAGGGAAGGCCTCTTTAAGAAGGGGACAGTTAAGGGGAACCTGAGGGATGCAGAGCATAAGGTGGCCACGGAAAGTGGGGAAACAAAGATCCAGAGGTAATAACACGTGCAGGGACGTCTGCGGACAAGAGTTGGGTATATTCAAAGAACTATCAAAAGGCAAACATAGCCGGAATAAAGTGAGGAAGAGAGAGCATGAATGAGATAAGACTTGAGATGGAGGCTCCAGCCAGAATGCCTGATGGATTTCATTTGAGGGAAACCACTGAGGGGTGCTTAAAACAGGACAGGACTTATGTTGAAGACAAAGACGATTGTGCCATGGCACTGCTTTCGTTTGGGAAATCTTTTTAAGTCTCCTCTGACTGAAGCAATATTTTGTTTGCTTTTGGCTTGGAAGCAGTTGAACAAATAGCTGGATGGCTGCAAGGTGCAGTGGCTTAACAAGATAAACCCGGCTTCAATTTCTAGCTCTTCTACTTATTTAATGATATGACCTTGGCCAAGCTTCTAATCTCCCTGAGTTTCAGTTCCCTTGTCTGTAAATTGGGAATAATAATGACTACCTTGGAAAGTGGCTGTGAGAATTAAGTGAGGTAATTTGTGGAAAGTGCCCAGCACTTATTAGCTCCTTGGTCCAGGCTCTCTTTAACCCTCTCCTTCCCAAGATGACTCCTAGAATTCTAAAAATTTTCAGTTGCCAATGTACTTGGAAAAAATACTTGCACTGCTTGTCAAAGTTCAAAACTACTTTCATCTGCTGGTTTCATTTGAAGTTCATAATTAACCACCAGGAAGGAGCTGGGAAGATGTTACTTGTGACCCATTTTAGAGCTGAGGGATCTGAGCTCAGCTTAAGTGACTTGCCCAAGGTCACACAGCTTTTAAGAAGCAAACACAGAATGAACTGGATTCTGAATATCTTATTTCAGATCTGATTCTTTTCCACATGATTTCATATTTTTCCTAAATACTAAAAATAGTATTTGAATCTCACTGGATCGTCTCTAACAAGTGTTTTTGCACCTGTTATTTAATTTGTATTGTGCATTCCTTACTCCAATAGAGAGAATGGAAATTTGGATGATAAGAGAAGAGAGATGATTTGGACACTAGATCCCTAAACACGTGGACTAATAGAAAGAAGATACTCTAGAGCAGTATATCTCAAATTTGATTGTGTAAGTGCCTCACTTAGAGACCACGTTGAAATGCAGATTCTGATGCTGTAGGTATGAGGTGAGGTATGGAATTCTGCATCTCTAACAGACTTACAGGTTTTGCTGATGCTACTCAAAGCATGGTCCATTGACCAGCAGCAACTGTCTAAAAGTTTTGGGTCAGCCTTATAACTTACCTACAGTGATCACCATCTAATTACTTAGGGGCTTGACTTCCTATTTCTCCCAGAAACTCACTCACACCCAGCCAGGTCAGAAGCACTTACTTTCTCTTTTAGTGCCTGAGTCCAGCAGGAACTATGTCATGGCCACAAACCAGTGATGAAACCAACTATTGATTTTGATCCTGGGAGATAAACATTCTCTAAGAATGCAATATTTTAGCTCATCTCTGAAGACAGTGTCTTGGCAAATTGTTTTGTTCTCTGGCACCTGCCTGGCTTCAAGAAAACCTAATCAACAAAATCCTAAAGTAAACAGCACATACCCTAAAAGAGGGTGTTATTCCCATTTCATGAGGACTCTCAGGACTACAAGTGTTCACATGATTTCTTTAAACTGGACTTCACCTAATGGATTTGTCATTAACTACTTGTCAGACCAAGGGGGCGGGGTGAGAAAAACTCTTGAAGAGTATGAGAAACAACTCATTTGAAGAGCAACCCAAAGCTAGATTAGTGCCTCTGAAATGGCATGGGTAATCTATGGGATGATATAATCCAGATCAGCAAAAAAGAACCCTCATGGGAATACGGGCATTGATAAAATGGCCATAAACCTGTCTCAGAGTAGCAATTAGATGGCTTGCGGAGGGGCGGGGGTGGTGGTGGTGGTGGTGGTTTGTATTTTCATAATGCTATTATAATAGTGGTCAAACGCATTACACATTTACCAGATTTAAGTGGCAACGTAGAGCCATGTTCCAGAGAACAGGAGCAATAATTGCTTCATAATTAAACATTTAATGAAGAGCCACTGCTAATCTACAAATCAGAAAAGTAAATATTTGTGCAAACTGGATTTCATCACACTGATTTATTTGGAGTATACACACGTGCATATGTATGTGTGCGTGTGTGTCTGTCAAAAGTTCCCACAAACACTGGCGTTGCTTGCAAGGTATGTAAAGTGTTGTTAATATTGGATTTCTGATGTTATAATATCTCTACCTGATGCCTTTATTGTAATGTTGGAATTGTTAATGTATATTTCTTGGCTGGGGGTCTGCACAAACAGCACAGTTCTTAAAATTTTGCCTGAACCGCTACCTGCCTCACCCAGATCCCATTAACTATTTCCACTGCTCTCCCAATACTTTTTCAGAAGTCAAAGGAATGCAAATATCAAACAACTGAATTATGCTCTCCATTTGGCACTTTCTTTAGAAGGAAGAAAGCTTATATGCGAGCAATTATCTTATTGGGTCTTGATAATTGTTAAATATTAAATACATACAGAACTTTCTAGTGCTTCTGCATCTTACCTCTTTGATATAGGGTATATATGATGTATGGAAATTATCGACAAGTGTTTTTGTCATTTATGGGACAAAATGAAGTTGTGGCTCACAACAGAAATGCTTTAGCATCTTTTCTTTTCCCCTAATTGATTTGAAAAGGCTGAAAGGTTTTTCAAAGAACAAGAAAGAATAGAGTATACATTCATGTTACTGAACTCAGACTATAATATAAAACAGAAATGAAAGGAAAATTTTATTTCTCCTACTTTTCTTTTGGTCACCCCCTCATTTTGTTTTCATTCTTTTGACTGCAGTTAAGTATTTTCTTGCCATCTGTTATTTCCTCCTTAATTTCCTTTTAGACTTTTTTACTTTGAGTCTCAACATTTTGCTTTGCAGCCTCAGGTTTGGGTTGAAAGCAGTTGCCAGAGATCTAGCTTTGATTCTTTTAAATGTTTAACACCTGACTTTTGTTCAGTCTCTCTTATTATTGAACCCCCATCTTGTTCTTTCTCCCTGCCCCCACTCCCCACCCTCAGGGTCTTTGGTGCTTTTTAGGTTCCTAATGCTGAGAAAAGTTTACACATTTACAGCATCCGTCACTTCCTATACGTTTACAACAGTACCCATCACTTCACATGCCCGAGACCCAGGCTCTCAGGTTTGGAATTTCACACAGGTGACATAAAATGGAGAATCTCATCAAACTTCCTCACTCTTGGCATGACTTAAAAGAAATTCTTTGTACGTTGAAAATGTGAAATCTGTTAAAATCTCTCTGCCACCAAGAAAGCACTGGCTTCTCTTACGGCATCTGGAGCCGCTGGCCAGGTTGCAGTTCTACAGAGATAATGTGAATTTAGGGCTCCCCGAGTGACTGTTGGAAGGAGCCAACAGGTTCCAAAAATCTCATATCAGCAGATAAGGCTAATAGGTTTTATTTGCCTATTAGTCAAACCTAACTTGATCTAAGCCAGACATATTTTGAAGAAAGTGCTTATTTATTTAGAATTGTAGCTTTATACTAAACACACTAAGATATAATAACTTTTCCTCAGGAAAGCCTTTTTTTCCTTTCAAAATTATGATTTATTGTTGGACACTAAACTACATTCAGGAAACAGCCGCTTTTTTTTTTTTTATCAAAGGTTATGTAATGCATCTCTTACAATCTGACATATCTAAAATTGAAAGAGTAAAAATCAATTTTTAAGTTGCTTCAACATTTCCATTGATTGTTTCCCCAAATAAGAAGCACTTGAAGTTTAAGAGTATGAATAGGCATCTATAATTTCCCATCAATATTGTGGACTTTAAGTTGAGTCTACTGCACATATATATTATCCTGAGTCCAAAATTCATAATTAGAATATAGTTAACATAATGGTTAAATAGGATCCAATTTTTTTTTTTTTACTTTTATAGCATGATCCTTTTCCCCCTAAACTTGCTAAAGGCAATCAGCAAATGGAAAATGAGGTTGTAACCATGATAGATCATTTCAACAGGCCTAAAACAGGTTTCATAATCATTATAATAAACATTCATTAACCTACACATCTCCATATAACCGTTTTATATAACTATAGGAAGGATGGTTATTCAAAAACATTCAGTCACACAGTTAGCTGGAAGGCAAATATAAACCCAATAAAATTAAAACAGAAAAAAAGATGATTAAGATAGTCCCTATCAATAACTTCTCCACAGCTCAGGGGAAAAAAAAGATGGTACAACGCTTGACTCTTTCATCTCATTATCTGTGCTGAGTTTTGTTTTTACGCTGCAAGGCCGCTGTTTGGGGGAGAATGTGTATCATTCATAATTTGCAGACTATACTGCTATGTCATTCTCCTCTAAAGCCTTAAGACGTCATGCCTGGAATGTTAAAGTGGTCTCCAGGCAAATCCCCTGGACTGTTTGTGCTCCTCAAATCCATTTTGGGTACATTAAAATCAATATTCCTAAAACATCCATTTGATCCTGTCCCTCCCTTATGACATCCAGAATAGAGTCACTCAGGTATCAAGATCCACCACACACTGGCTTCATTTTCACTGTTGGAACTTATCTAAGACTTGTTTGCACTGGAACCCTCTGCCTGGGGCTGATCTCTCTACTGTGTTCCAAATACCCCAAGAGGGTTCCCTCCTTCTGCCCCTTGTTTTCCTTTTTTTCTACCAACCCTATCTTCCAGATTGCATTCTTCCAGCCCATGCTCCTCTCTTCCATGAGTTTCACTCTGCAATTTACTGACTAAAGCACTGCTTTGGTCATCGTACTCTACAATCTTTAATTCTTTACTGGCTGACCTTGATATAAATATACTCTCCTCTTAGATCATAAACCACTTGGAAGCAGGGGCCATAGCTCACTCATCTTCCATGTTTCCATATGACCTTACAGAGTATTTCTCAGGTATCTACACATTATTTGACAAACACTTTTCTGATAAAAGAAAAGTGACCATTTGGGATTGTGTGAGTGTAAGCACAAATTCACACAAAAATTAAGTTCACTGTGTTTTCCTTTATTAAAGGTTAAAACTGAATAATGCAGACTAGCTGCTGGTAATTTGGGATCATCTACAACTGATCTCTTCAGTTGCCTGGAGGCTGACAGATAAATTTGTGTTCTTGCTCTAATGCTCATTTACAAAATATTCACTGACTTTAATCTGAAAGGGGAGTTTTATGTACAGTTTAAATGCAAGAGCCTGATAATGAAAGTAGATGGCACATACATATTGTAATGGTTCTTTCACCAAAAGAGACTGTATGAAGGGATTAAAGTAAGTTATAATATATTGAGAGCGTATTATTGAAAAGTTGAAACCACAAATTATCAGGGTGAGAAGACTTAGGTGGGAGCTGGAAAGCTTCACCACAGGCCTATCAAAATATTATTATATTTTGATATATATTATATTTTGATATATATTATATTATATTACATTCTGTCTCTTCTTTTTATGAGAGTTTTGGTGAAATTATACTGTGGAAGGGTGGAATGCTGGGCATATCTCTGACAGGGTGAGACTTTGTGCTCTCTTAGTTTAGAGATATAAAGTTGGAGGAGGGGATACTATCTTTAGGGCAGAGAAGAGGCAGAATTAGACATCTGTGAGTGAATCTGAATCAAGTTGTGCAAGGCTGGCTCAAGAATCTAGAGCAAGTACCATGATGTCTTTAGTTTTCTGTTTATAATTTGATGAGCTGATATGTAGATAGCGAGCTTTAATTCAAAACAGAACATAATAAGTAATTTAACAGTAGGATATGAAAATGCTATGTTAGGAAAGAGAAAAAAAGAGGTTAAATCCAATTGGACAGACTAGTGAAATCTTCATGAGGAAATGACATTTTAAAAGAGTCTGAAGTATGAGGAGAAGAAAATATTGAAACTCCAGTCTGAGGAACAGCATGAATCAAGGTATGGAGGAGAAAAAAATCCATGGTATTTGAAACAGTAGAATGAGGCTGAAATAAAGGGCAAATTGAGGAAAGAGTGGGATAAAAGGTTAGAAAAGGACACTGGGGCCAAACCATAAGATACCTCAAATGCCATGCTCAGTAGTTTGAGAATGGAGAACCACCTAAGTGTTCTGAGGAGGGGACAAAATTTCAACTGGCCTGGCTTAGGAAGATTATGTTAACGGTAAAAATTAAATTTCAATTAGGCAGAGGTGGGGGGCAGGGGGAACAGGGAAAAGCTTTTTTATGATAGTATAAAACATAGTGATACAAAAGGATGAGTAGGGATTTTGTGTGCCATTAACAGAAGAGGGAAAGTGTGTGTGCATGTAAGAGAGAGAATGCAAGAGCAAGTTTTAGAACCTTAGTTTGAGGTGAGAGCAGCATAAAGCTAGAGATGACAGTGAGCTGAACTTGGGACACTTAGATCGAGGTGCTTCCCAGCGATCCCACGTGGGGAAAAATAAGAGGTAAAGGCTAAAGACGCATGAAAGAGAATACTCTTTAAGAGTAATTACAAAAAAAAAAAAAAAGAGTAATTACAGGATTCCATAAAATGTGTTTTTGATAGCTAGAATGCTGATTCACTCCAAGAGACGTTGAGCAAGTCAGTAGTTTTAATCTGAATTTATCTTCCTTCAAGTTGAACTAAGATGCCAATTTTTTTTTTTTTTTTTGGAGGCTAAGAGGAGTTTTATGCTCTTCGTCTATATTCCATTACCCTATCAGAGAAACAAGGATTTTCTTGATACCTCTATCTTTCTCAAACCTCCATGTATGCGTCTTTGGACATCCAGTCTCTTTATCTGAACTGCTTTGCACCCCTCCCCCTTTATTTTTTCACGCCCACATCTTTTTCCTGTCAGTTCCAGGCTAGCACCACAATTCTTTTGAACGCCTCCAAATACATAGGTTATATTGGCAGGAACAGGCAAAGAAGGAGACTTATCCTTCCCCTTGTTTTTTAGCAAATCAAAATATCAGAGTGTACTCACGTGCAGAATATTATAGATCTTACCCATATGTAGCTACTGGATTCTAGGTCCTTTGATTCAATTTTAAGTTATTTATTTAAGAGTTCTTTACTGAGGTTAAGGTCACTTGAGGACTGGGATTGTGTCGCACACCTTGGACACTTCAGCTGGGAATTTTTTATTCTGAGGATAAACCAGAAAAACAGACAAACATAACTTTATTCATCACATAAGTAGTACTTCTTAATTTGGCCTCATCAAATGTTTTTATTCTATGAAAAGATGAATATCAAAACTCTGTTAATTTCCATAATGAAATGCAAACTCAGGGCTGCAAAAGTTGAAACTCAGACTTTTTAAATGATGACATACTAACACTTCTTAATATTCTTATTTTTTTATTGTGTACAAAAAACAAAATTCCATTATTTTCTAGATCCTTCTGTTTCTTTAGATGCAGGTCTCTTTCTCATAGATAGCACTAAGAAATCTAGTACCTGATTTCAAATGAGGACAAATAATTTATTAGATAATCTTTTTAAAAGGAGAATGAAACCCTTATGCCTTTAAAAAGTCGATGAAAAAATGTCACTAGCCAATTTTTTTCTAAGCAATCTTCTTTTAAAATCCTCTCTCAGGCTACTTTCAAGACAGTAAAATAAAGGATCAGAAAATAGTCACTTATGATACCAAATCACCAGTAGCCCAAAATGAACATGTTCAGAATCTGAAGTAGAAAATAGACAGTGATTCATAAAGATCAAGCCCACTCAAGCCTTTGCTCTTACCTCAAATTTATGGCTATTTCAGATAACAGCATCTTTTTCTAGATTGCCTTCTCCAGTCTGTATTTTCTATTCTTTAAATGACCTCATACCTTAGTGAAATTTTAAAGTATTACCTTATTTTAGTGTGTGTATGTGTGCATGCGTGTGTGTGTATCTGTGAATGTATGTGTAAAATGTCTTAAACAGCTAAAATATTCTTGGAGGGGGCAGGTAGGTGAGGGAGGTGAGGTTGTAACATTGGCTTCACCTATGCATTCTGTAGTGCTTTAGTTTAAGTTTATAAAGAGCTTCCGAAATTTGCTGCATATTTAAATGCTTTTTTAAAAAATAGATCTTTATTGGAGTATAACTGCTTCATAATACCATGTTAGTTTCTATTGCACAAAAAAGCGAATCAGCCATATGCATACACATGTCCCCATATCCCCTCCCTCTTGAGCTTCCCTCTCATCCTCCCTATGCCACCCCTTTAGGTCATCGCAAAGCACTGAGCTGATCTCCCTGTGCTATGCTGCTGCTTCTCACCAGCCAACTATTTTACATTCGGTAGAGTATATATGTCGATGCTACTCTCACTTCACCCCAGCTTCACCCTCCCACCCCATGTCCTCAAGTCCATTCTCTATGCCTACCTCTTTATTCCTGCCCTGCAACTAAGTTCATCAGTACCATTTTTTTTTGTTTTTTTTTTAGATTCCATGTATATGTGTTAGCACATGGTATTTGTTTTTTTCTTTTTGACTAACTTCACTCTGCATGAGAGACTCTAGGTCCATCCACCTCACTACAAATAACTCAATTTTGTTTCTTGTTATGGCTGAGTAATATTCCATTGTATATATGTGCCACATCTTCTTTATCCATTCATCTGTTGATGGACATTTAGGTTGGTTCCATGTCCTGGCTATTGTAAATAGAGCTGCAATGAACATTGTGGTGCATGACTCTTTTTAAATTATGGTTTTGTCAGGGTATATGCCCAGTAGTGGGATTGCTGGGTCATATGGTAATTCTATTTTTAGTTTTTTAAGGAACCTCCATACTCATCTCCATAATGGTTGTATCAATTTACATTCCCACCAACAGTGTAGGAGGGTTCCCTTTTCACCACACCTTTTTCAGCATTTATTGTTTCTAGCTTTTTTGATAATGGCCATTCTGACTGGCATGAGGTGACACCTCCTTGTAGTTTTGATTTGCATGTCTCTAATAATTAGTGATGTTGAGCATTTTATCATGTGCCTCTTGGCCATCTGTATCTTCCTTGGTCAAATGTCTGTTTAGGTCTTCCACCCATTTTTGGATTGGGTTGTTTGTCTTTTTGATATTGAGCTCCATGAGCTGTTTGTGTATTTTGGAGGTTAATCGTTTGTCTGTTGATTCATTTGCAAATATTTTCTCCCATTCTGAGGGCTGTCTTTTTGTCTTGTTTATGGTTTCCTTTGCTGTGCAAAGGCTTTTAAGTTTAAGTCCCATTTATTTATTTTTTTATTTCTGTCACTCTAGGAGGTGGGTCAAAAAAGATCTTGCTGTGGTTTATGTCAAAGAGTGTTTTTCCTATGTTTTCCTCTAAAAGTTTTATAGTGTCTGTTTTACATTTGAGTCTTTAATCCATTTGGAGTTTATTTTTGTGTATGGTGTTAGGGAGTGTTCTAATTTCATTCTTTTACATGTAGCTGTCCAGTTTTCCCAGCACCACTTATTGAAGAGGCTGTCTTTTCTACACTGTATGTTCTTGCCTCCTTTGTCGTAAATTAGGTGCCCATATGTGCGTGGGTTTATCTCTGGGCATTCTATCCTGTACTATTGATCTATATTTCTGTTTTTGTGCCAGTACCATACTGTCCTGATTACTGTAGCTTTGTGGTATAGTTTGAAGTCAGGGAGCGTGATTCCTCCAACTCTGTTTTTCTTTCTCAAGATTGCTTTGGCTATTCGGGGTCTTTTGTGTTTCCATACGAACTGTAAGATTTTTTGTTCTAATTCTGTGGAGAATGCCATTGGTAGTTTGATAGGGATTGCATTGAATCTGTAGATTGCTTTGGGTAGTATAGACATTTTCACGATGTTGATTCTTCCAATCCAAGAACATGGTATATTTCTCCATCTGTTAATGTCATCTTTGATTTCTTTCATCAGTGTTTTATAGTTTTCTGAGTACAAGTCTTTTGCCTCCTTAGGCAGGTTTATTCCTAGGTATTTTATTCTTTTTGTTGCAATGGTAAATGGGAGTGTTTACTTAATTTCTATTTCTGAGTTTTCGTTGTTGGTGTATAGGAAAGCCAGAGATTTCTGTGCATTAATTTTGTATCCTACAACCTTACCAAATTCATTCATTAGTTCTAGTAGTTTTCTGGTGGCATCTTTAGGATTTTCTATGTATAGAAAATCATGTCACCTGCAAACAGTGACAATTTTACTTTTTCTTTTCCAATTTGTATTCCTTTTATTTCTTTTTCTTCTCTGATTGCCATGGCTAGGACTTCCAAAACCTTGTTGAATAAGAGTGGTGAGAGTGGACATACTTGTCTTATTCCTGATCTTAGTGGAAATGCTTTTAGTTTTTCACCATTGAGTATGATGCTTGCTGTGGGTTTGTCATATATGGCCTTTATTATGTTGAGGTAGTTTCCCTCTATGCCCACTATCTGGAGAGTTTTTATCACAAATGGGTGTTGAATTTTGTCAAAAGCTTTTTCTGCATCTATTGAGATGATCATATGATTTTTATTCTGCAGTTTGTTAATATGGTGTATCACACTGATTGATTTGCATATATTGACAAATCCATGCATCCCTGGGATAAATGCCACTTGATCATGGTGTATGATCCTTTTACTGTGTTGTTGGATTCTGTTTGCTAGTATTTTGTTGAGGATTTTTGCATCTATGTTCATCAGTGATATTGGCCTGTAGTTTTCTTTCTTTGTGACATCTTTGTCTGGTTTTGGTATCAGGGTGATGGTGGCTTCGTAGAATGAATTTGGGAGTGTTTCTCCCTCTGCAATTTTTTGGAAGAGTTTGAGAAGGATCAGTGTTAGCTTTTCTCTAAGTGTTTGATAGAATTCGCCTGTGAAGCCATCTGTTCCTGGACTTTTGTTTGTTGGAAGATTTTTAATTATGGTTTCAATTTCATTACTTGTGATAGGTTGTTTATATTTTCTAATTCTTCCTGGTTCTGTCTTGGAAAATTGTACCTTTCCAAGAATTTGTCCATTTCTTTGTGGTTCTCCATTTCATTGGCATATAATTGTATGTAGTAGTCTCTTATAATCCTTTGTATTTCTGCAGTGCCAGTTGTGATTTCTCCTTTTTCATTTCTAATTTTAGTGATTTGCGTCCTCTCCCTTTTTTTCTTGATGAGTCTGGCTAAGGGTTTATCAATTTTGTTTATCTTCTCAAAGAACCAGCTTTTAGTTTTATTGATCTTTGCTATTGTTTTCTTTGTTTCTATTTCATTTATTTCTGCTCTGATCTTTATGATTTCTTTCCTTCTACTGACTTTGGGTTCTCTTTGTTCTTCTTTCTCTAGTGATTAAGTGTAGCATTAGATTGTTTATTTGAGATTTTTCTTGCTTCTTGAGGTGAGATTGAATTGCTGTAAACTTCCCTCTTAGAACTGCCTTTGCTTCATCCCATAGGTTTTGGGTCTTCGTGTTTTTGTTGTCATTTGTTTCTATGTATTTCTTTGTTTCTTCTTTGATTTCTTCAGAGATCTCTTGATTATTTAGTAGCACACTGTTTAGCCTCCATGTATTTTTGTTTCTTACAGTTTTTTTCCCTGTAATTGATTTCCAATCTCATAGCATTGTGGTCAGAATAGATGCTTGATACAATTTCAATTTTCTTACATTTTCCGAGGCTTGATTTGTGACCCAAGATGTGATGTATCCTGGAGAATGTTTGTGTGCACTTGAGAAGAAAGTGTATTCTGTCACTTTTCGGTGGAATGTTCTATAAATATCAGTTAGATCTATCTGGTCTTGTGTCATTTAAAGCTTGTTTCCTTATTTATTTTCTGTTTGGATGATCTGTCCATTGGTGTAATTGAGGTGTTAAAGTCCCCTACTGTTATTGTGTTACTGTTGATTTCTCCTTTCATGGTTGTTAGCATTTTCTTTATGTATTGAATTTCTCCTATGTTGGGTGCATAAACATTTATAATTGTTATATCTTCTTCTTGGATTGATCCTTTGATCATTATGTAGTGTCCCTCCTTACCTCTTGTAACAGTCTTTATTTTAAAGTCTATTTTATCTGATACGAGTATTGCTACTCCAGCTTTCTTTTGATTTCCATTTGCATGGAATATCTTTTTCCATCCCCTCACTTTCAGTCTGTATGTGTCCCTAGGTCTGAAGTGGGTCTCTTGTAGACAGCATATAGATGGGTCTTGTTTTTGTATCCATTCAGCAATCCTGTGTCTTTTGGTTGGAGCACTTAATCCATTTACAGTCAAGGTTATTATTGATATGTATGTTCCTATTACCATTTTCTTACTTGTTTTGGGTTTATTTTTGTGGGTCTTGTTCTTCTCTTGTGTTTACTGCTTAGAGAAGTTTCTTTAGCATTTGTTGTAAAGCTGGTTTGGTGGTGCTGAATTCTCTTAGCTTTTGCTTGTCTGAAAAGCTTTTAATTTCTCCATCGAATCTGAATGACATCCTTGCTGGGTAATCTTGGTTGTAGGTTTTTCGCTTTCATCACTTTAAGTATATCCTGCCACTCCCTTCTGGCCTGCAGAGTTTCCACTGAAAAATCAGCTGATAACCTTATGGGGATTCCTTTGTATGTTATTTTTTGTTTTTCCCTTGCTGCTTTTAATATTGTTTCTTTGAATTTAATTTTTGTTAGTTGATTAATATGTGTCTTGGTGTGTTTTTCCTAGGGTTTATCCTGTATGGGACTCTCTGTGCTTCCTGGACTTGGGTGACTATCTCCTTTCCCATGTTAGGGAAGTTTTCCACTATAATATCTTTAAATATTTTCTCAGACCCTTTCTTTTTCTCTTCTTCTTCTGGGACCCCTATAATTCAAATGTTGGTGCATTTAATGTTGTCCCAGAGGTCTCTGAGATTGTCTCCAATCTTTTCATTCTTTTTTCTTTATTCTGCTCCTTGGCAGTTATTTCCACCATTTTGTCTTTCTGCTCACTTATTCATTCTTCTGCCTCAGTTATTCTGTTATTGATTCCTTCTAGTGTATTTTTCATTTCAGGTATTGTGTTGTTCATCTCTGTTTGTTTGTTCTTTAGTTCTTCTAGATCTTTGTTAAACATTTCTCATATTTTCTCAATCCATGCTTCCATTCTATTTCTGAGATTCTGGATCATCTTTACTATCATTACTCTGAATTCTTTTTCCTGTAGATTGCCTCTTTCCTCTTTATTTATTTGGTCTTGTAGGTTTTCACATTGCTCCTTCATCTGTGACATTATTTTGCCGTCTCATCTTTTTTTTTTTTATGAGTGGGATTGTGTTCCTGTTTTACTGGTTGTTTGGCCTGAGGCTTCCAACACTGTAGTTTGTAGGCTATTGAGTAGAGCTGGGTCTTGGTGCTGAGATGAGGACCTCTGTGAGACTTCACTCTGATGAATATATTCCCTGGGGTCTAAGGTTCTCTGTTAGTCCAGTGGTTTGGACTCAGAGCTCCCACTGCAGGAGCTTCCACCCGACCCTGGGCTCCGTGAACCAAGATCCCTCAAGCCGCATGGGGTGGCAAAAAAAAAAAAACCAAAAAAACAATAACAAAGTAAAAAATAAAATTAGACTAGGAAACTAACAGATATGTTAGAAAGAATGTAAAGATAAAAATATAGATGAATCAACAACTGGAAGGTACATCAGTACCACAATAGTAAAAAAGAGGAGGAGGGAAAAGAAAAAAAAAAGGGGGGGAAGGCCTTGGCTGTGGAGGGTGGGGCCTAAGCAAGGGTGAGGTTTGGATGGTGGGCAGGGCCAATGCTCAGGACCCACAGGGCTGGAAAAGGCCCTGGGGGCATGGGAGGGTGGGGCTTAGGCTCAAGAAACAGAAGGGGCACAGGCGTGCCCTCCCCGCCCCGGTCTCAGAGGCCAGGGGACCTCACCTGGGAGTCCAGCAGGCTTCCTGGGCTCGAGTGGGCGGGGCAAATGCCCTCCTCTCCTCTACTGCTCCTCTGGTCTGGGGTCCGGGAGGGCACCTCCCGCCTGCCTCTCCTGATCTCCCTGAGCCTATGCCCCCAAGGACACACACGGCCTGGAGGGGGCTTTGGAGGGCAGGGGATCAGCTTAGGAGCTCAGCAGGCTCCCCGGCCCGAGTGGGCCAGGCAATCACCCTCCGCTCCTCTCCCGCTCTTCCCGGAGAGTCCCTCCCTCCTGCCTCTCCTGATCTCCCCCGTCTAAGGGGCACCGATCCTGTCTGGCCTCCACTTCTCCTCCCCTCTCAGTCCCCCTACATCCTACCGGTTCCCTCTGGGGTTCCTTCCATCTCCTTGGGCGTCAGAGTCCCCCACCAGCAGCTGGCAGTCACCCTAGTTGTGGGGAAATGCTAACTCCATGTCTTCCCACACCACCATCTTGACTCTGCCCTTAAATACCTTTTTATTTACCTTTTCTCCTCCTCTGCAGATCTTCATAAACAATGAATGGCATAGTTCAGTGAGTGGCAAGAAATTTCCGGTCTTTAATCCTGCAACTGAGGAGAAACTGTGTGAGGTAGAAGAAGGAGATAAGGTAAGTTTTATAACACTGGTTCCATTTTATGCCACCATTCTGAGCTCCCAACCTCCTTCCATGTTCAAATAGACATGTCATGAAACATGAAAACATGGTTTCCAGGGCATCTGGGGAAATGTTCTTGGTACATAATGGGTGCTCACTAGTCATGCAATGATGATGAGCCTGTGCTTGTGCTTCTGGGTGTGGTGATTCTTTGCATATTATTTTCCTTGCTTTTCAATTGAAATAGTGTCTGTATTTATTGCACAAATAGACTGCATATGAAGTGAGTGGTCATACATTTAAAAAGCAGAGGCATCCTTTATTCATACAAAATTTTTTAAGTTGCAAAAGGAAACTAAAAAATCTTAATATAGGACTTTTGTGATGATACATTGCCTAGTTATTTCATTAAAAATCATTGAATTTATATTGATCAGTACCTTAAAAATTGAATTTTAAAGTGATGTAAATTGAATCACAAATTAAGTGTTGTTGCCTGCTATCTAATAATACTAACAACAAAAGTTAACTTTTATAATGATAATTTTTAATACAAATTAAAAAAAAATTTAATACACAAAGCAACCCTACCTACTGCTGTTAGCCACTTTTACAAATGATGATGAAACAGCAGAATGAAAAGTTGAGTAATTTACTCAAGAAGATATTGCTAATAAATAATGAAATCAGCGTTCAGCTGCTGTGCTTCTGTCCCCGGAGCCTGTGTCTGGCAGGGCTACTGCCTTAACCTTGTGATCATTATAAAAGAGAGGGTAATATTAAATAGGCCAGGGAGTGAAGAGAGTATAAAAGCCTTCAGAATTTTTATCTGAACACATACCTTAAAAAGCATATGGTCTAATTTGAAATGATTTTTCTGGTCTTTAGCTGTCCAGATGTTATCAAGCTTTTAATTTCTGTCATGTAAGATATAAAGAGGTAAAATATTTTGCTGCATGAAAAGACTACTTATTGGAAGATGAAGTCAGCAAAATCCAAGGATAATACTACTTTCGACACTATGTTCAGTTCATGGTAGCAATCATGTGTTCCTGTTCTGTCTCCATTCTTTTGCTATCTTCTTCCCAATCAACTAATCTCAAGGTATTACACCTTGCAAACCTATTTGAAAATAGTGATAGACCTGAGGGGCTCTTTGGGATTTAGGAAAGGCCCTGGATTCAGGTTGCAGTGTTATCAGAAGAAATAAGACCCATGCCTCGAGGGGCAAGGATGCAGAGTTTAGACAGAGAGGTCAACAGCTTGAGAAGTAGAAGCAACATAGAATGGAGACGCATGTCACCTGCTTTCAGATTTCACTTTCTATATACCAGAGTTCACCCGTGCATAAATTCTTCAAGGGCTTCTCATTGCCTCTGGGGGGGAAAAAAAAAACCTTTGTTTCTGGCTTCCAGTTTTCCTCATCAATGTAAGAGTTCCAAGCTTACGGTGCCCGGTACCATGCCCCAAACATTGCACGTTGATCGCTGCCTCTGGGCCACAGCCACAGTGCAGTCCTTGGGACCTAGTTCAAGTCACCATCTGTGGTAAGGGCACAGAAGTTCCACATTTGCATTGACCATTTACCCTCTTTGAGCTCCTGTTCCTTTTTGTGCAGAACAGGGAGATAGGAAAAACTTGGGGGAGCTTAAATAAGAAAATACGTAGTGTTTTAACAGTTCCAGGCATATAATGTAGCCTCAATCATTATAGGTATTACACTTCTTTAAAGTCTTCTCTAGCCTTCACAGGTAGAATTGCTCTCTTCTATGTCATTACAGAACATCACTTATACTTATATTCTAACCCTTGTGTTTTACTGCTTATTGGTTAATTTGTCTGAGACAATATGCTTCTTGTAGAGATTGACATTACATCTCACCTTTATGCCCATGGTATCTAACACCCTATAGATAATGGATAAATGAAATCATTTTCTCCTTCATCAAGCTTTGTTTCCATACACCTCATACACCTTACCTTAGGAATCTAGTACTAAAATGACTACTGACTAAAAGCAGTGATTCTTGAAATTTTGGTGCTTTAGAACTTCTTGGAAGCCTTGTTAAACACAGATCCCTGGACCCCACCCACGCTGAGTTTGTTTCAATAATTCTAGAGTGAGACCTGAGAATTTGCGTTTCTGACAAATTCTTACCTGATGCCGATGCTGCCGTTTGGGGTGAGGGTAGGGGAACACACTTTGAGAACCACTGAACTAATGTATTAAACCGTAAGTTGTATCTCCTCTCAGGTGTTAGTATTTAATAGGAAGCATGGGTTTTGACAGGTAAGAAAGTTGATGATTGGAAACTGTGCTATGATAATCACTCTGCATCTCTACAAAATGGCACAAGACCAAACGTAGGCAGAAAAATACTGATGATCCCTAGCAATGGGCTCTAGGAAACCCAGAACCCTGGGTCCTATTAGCCATTCCCAGAAATAAGAGAAAAATTGATTCTTCACATTCAATAAAGAAGAACAGTTTTTATCAGAGACTTCTAGAGGTCTACCCAGCATTACGTGACCTCAAATGTCCTTCTAGTTGCTTGAGTGGCTCTGACAATGCTGAAGAGGTGGGAAAAGCAATAAAGGACAAGATGAGGGCAGAGTTGAGCCCTTGACAGCTGCCTACGCTTTCTCTCCAGAGGTATAAATGCCACTCAGGAGGGAGACTGCAGAACTGTGTGCAGTTTGCATTAACGAAAGAAAAAAACAATTCTTGATGCTTTAGCTCTTGGGCCTTGGACATCTCGCTTTGCCACTAGCTTCTGAGATTAGTTTCCTCAGTAAAACAAATCTGTGCCTGGAATTCCAGGTGAAATCTTGTCAGGCAATCTGAAGACTTTTCTTGGTATCATTGGTGAGATTTACACTCTTCCTAAAGTGTAGTGAGGGAAAGCTGATGATCACACCTGAAGCTTTAGAAATATTTGATATCTATTTGCTCTCTGCTTATTGACAATTATTCCTGCTCTTAGTAGGGCAGAACTGTCTGTGCAAATGTGGTTTAAAGACATTCATTAAAGTCCAGCAAAGCTTCAAATCAGGTCACCATGCTAATGGAGTTGGCTGGATACTTGATCTCTCAAGTTAGATTGTTTATGGTATAAACTGTCCATAGTAAGCAACTGTTTGCTTAAGATCCAGTGCTCTTGTCGTCATATTCTTTTTTGAAATGATCTACCAGCATTTGTTTTAAAATAATTATTGCTGTTCTCACAATTCTGCTGACAAATGTATAGTAACTTCCAACGTTGCTTAGTGAAAGGTACAAATCTAGTAAATTACATGGTCACAGTAAACCTAATATTCTGGAACTGACTCTTTAGATAATGAGCCAAGAGGTTTTAAGGATTTAATTGATGAGTAGAATGGAGCTAACAATGGGCTACATACCGCCTTTCAATGGTACTATAAAGAAAGGAGGAAGGGCAAGAACAAAGGCAGGTTACAAAGAAAAGCACAGATGGGGGTGGGAACTGTTTTCTTTTCACTTCAGTGGCTCTTTTGGGCTATATTGACTAATCCTGAAAACTGCTTTTAATACTAAAGCATGACCTAACAAATAATTGGTGGGGATAAAAGTATGTGTCCATTAAAGTAAGTGCCTATGACAGGTGTAAAACTGGTCTGATAACTACTTTCTCCAAATCTGAACAAATTTAATATGGAAATGCACGGTCTGGGAGGGATGGAAGAGTTCAGTCCTTCCTTAATTTCATCTCTTCAACTTGTGGTCCCTTACTTCAAAAAAGGAACATTTTAAACACTATAAGGTAAAAGTATTACTGATGGTAGAAAATCTGAGTTAATGGTATCATATTGTTTTCTAGTTAGTTAAAAAATTATGTCCTTGGAAATGCTAGTCCTGGATTAAAAATCCAAGAAATAGTCGTCTTGGAATAAAAAAAATAATAATAATAATTTACAAAAACCCCTTATGCCTAATAGTTTTGGTTAATGTAAAAGCTTTGTTATATAATGGAATCAATTAAGATATGAATTATTTTGTAAATATCAATATAAGAAAATTATTTATATAAGGAGCACCCTTATATGAAATCAATGTAACATAATGAGTTTATAAGATGCATAATAAACTTATTAAATATTTATAACCTGCCTATTGTAGACCCAAATAGTAAGAAGTATTATAGCTTATAATAGAGATAGCAGTGAGTATTCATTGCAAATGAGATCATTATCAGGATAGCCTTGAAGAGCTATACAACTGGATTTTGGAGTCAGATTTGGGACTAAATTTTGGTTCTACTATCTGCTAGATTTCATGTCCTATAAAACGAGGTCTGTGATGCTTAACTACAGCAGTAACTGTGGGGTTATAAAGGGTTTAGCATAGCGCCAGGAACTTAGTAAGCTCTTAACTAGTAGCTATTATCAAGCTGGATTAGTCTGGCAAGGGTTTAGGTAGGTTGTGATATTTGAGCTGGGTCTTAAAGAATATGTAGGATTTTGAAAGGAAAGGGGTGTGCTGGTAGAACATTCTAGGGGAGGAGAATTATAGGAGCAAAGGTGAGAAGTAGTTGGGCCAGACAGAGTAGAAAAAATGTGAGCACAAGTTTGAGTAGGTGAAGTGGGGCCCCAAAATGCTAGGCTTTGAAAATCAGAAAGAGAAGTCTGACCTAAGGACCGTGGGCAAAGGGAGCATGTGCAAATATTGGAAAGGGAAAGTGATAAAGTCAAATTATTTGAGGAAGATTAGCCTGGTAGCAATAGGCAAGACAGTTTGGGGAGAGAAGAAAATGGACTTAGGAAGGCTAGCAACAATACGAGATAACGACAGCCTAAAATAATACAGGGCAGTGAAAACTGAAAGCAAGGATTAAAACACACTACAACTGCTGATAGTTATTTTAAGGTTGTTTTGACTGCTCTGATTCCAATAGCACTTACTACCATTTAATGAACACTTAACATAATGGCTGTCACAGAAAATGTATTTCAAGTGTCACCTTATTTAATCTTCAACACAACTCCATGAGGCCAGTTATCCCTATTTTAAAGATAAGAAAACCAAAGGTGAGAGAAGTCATATCACAATATAGTTCACTTCAGAATATTTCTCATGGTTTATAATAATGATGTGATTATTTGGTTGTATGTTTCTCCCACACAACTGGAATTTTCAAAAGGCCAGTCTCTTTACTTCACTACTTTATTGTTAGCAGCCTGATGATAAGAAAGCTACAGAATAGAGTGTTTAGCAAATCTTTAGATAGATGGATGAACGAATAGATGGATGCTTCAAAGCTTACATAGCTAATAGGTGAGGAACCAGAATTCAGATCAGGGTTGTTTTGTTCCAGACCTATATGTTAACTACCGTTATTCTATTTCTGTGCCAGCAAGATAAAATATATGAGAAAAGGAGGAGTATGATCCAAAGGATATAACCACAAACACATCTTTATTTATAGCAGCATTCTCCAGGAACATACTTTCCATATGGCAGAGTTACTTGTCTTGAAGCCAATTATTCCATATCCCTTTGAGAGGCCAGGATGCCTATGATAAACCATATTTGGCTAAGGCTGATGATGGAACACTAAGCAGAAGGGTCCAAATGAAAGCTGTGTCACACAGACCTTTGCAAACACAGAGCAGCATGTATTTTATAAGCTGTGGTATCCACAGATCATGCTGGCAATTTCAGATTCTTGTGGTTTGCTTTTTAATTTTTTTCAACAGTGCTCTTCCAATATAATTTGGAAAAGGTGAGAACCTATGGCATAAAACAATGTCCAAATGTAAGCAATCAATGTGATTAACTGAATGCCCAAAATATGACTGAATATATATTTCTCAGGAAGGGAGAGTAAGAATACATGTATTTTATTGTATATAATCACTATTCTCTCAAAAGTTAGACAGTAAGATACACAAGTGACTAATAAGAACCTGCTGTATAAAAAAATAAATTAAATTAAATTAAAAAATTTTTTTAAAAAGGAAAAGATACACAAGTGTATGATGGTTACAGTGAAAGAATGTTTGCTTGTAGTCTGTATTGTGATAATATTAGCTCTTAATCAGACCAAATTATACTCCTAAAATATCCCTCTTGCCCAAGATCATCTTAGTGTGGTGATAAATAATGTAAAAATAATTTACTTTTCTTGTATTTTAATATGCAGACTTGTAAGTTTGGAACGTCTTTTTTTTTTTTTTTTTTTTGGTGGCGCTATGTGGGATCTTTGTTCTCCGACCAGGGATCAAACCCGTGTCCCTGCAGTGGAAGTGTGAAGTCCTAACCACTGGAACACCAGGGAATTCCCAGTTTGGGACTTCTTGACTGAATATAATCAAAGGCAGGGAATATTAATCTGAGATCCATGCCTCCCAAAGGGGAAGGTATCATCGTTGAATGGGTTCAGCTTAATTTGAGCCACTTAAAAAAATTAGGACAATTTTCCCTTCAGATTCTTTAAGGAAACTATGGCTCCTGCACAAAAGACAACCCACTGGCCTAAGAGGTACCATGATTTGTGGAGCTTATATAGCTCCATGTAGTGACCAGACTGATAAGCAAAAGAAGATTGGGAAAATCTATGCCTTTAAAGTGTTTGCAACTGATTTGATGGAGGAAGGAAAAAAGACAAATAGAGTAGTAATGGAAGAGGTAGTGATTTTTGTAGTAGATGTATTCTATAGGCGCTCAAATGGGATCTGAACAAAGATCTATGGGAATGAGTGGCCAGGCAAAGTATTTAACTGAGGCAGACTAGGAAAGAACAGGAGGAATAAACCAGTTCAGAAAAAAGAGTGTGAGTGAGGACACATGAGTGAAGGCAAGAAGACTGAGTATGAAATTACTCAATTATTTGACTTTTGCTTGAATTAATGTAATTTTAAGCAGTGCCTTAATAATAAAAAACTGACTTCTTTACCTAGTTAGGAATTGAAAGGAACTCTTTGTACCCAGTTGGGAAATGAGAGGTTGTAATATACCGCCCTTTCTCTATACCAGACCCGCTGCCTCTGTGCCTTTTTCCCTCTGAACAAGAGGAATGAGCACATGTTTATAATGTTTACTCTTCAACAGCAAAACATAGTTCTTATTCACCCTTCAGTAGGTTCTTCATGAGAGTACACAGCCCATAAAGTCACCAGAGATCCAAGAAGATATTCACTATTTTAGATCTTGAGCTTTCCCTGGAACTTTTGACAAACCAATCACCAAAGCAGTAAAATGTAGTGGTGAAGAGCAAAGACTGTACAGTCAGCTGGGCTCCTTTTAAAACACAGTTCAGCCACTTTCAGCTATTGACCTTGGGCAAATCTTCTCTTTCTCTTTGCTTCAGTTTCTTCATCTGTAAAATGGGGAATGTATCTGTCTCATAAAATTATTGAGAATTAAATGAGTTAATAGGTGTAAAGCAATTAGAACATTACCTGATATATGGTAAGCACGCCAATGATAGGAACTATTAAAATATAATATTTCTCTTCTAGGAAATCAAGCATGTGCTATGTGTGTGGTACTCATCATTCCAAAGAGTAGGCAGCAGGTATAATTCCAATATATGGTAGTTGAGTTTGTACAGTATGCTGGAATTGAGCTCATGAAGACACAGCTTATGAGGAGTTTTAGTGTATTTTATAGGGTTATTGCCACTGGATTTGCTAATACATTTAGCCCACGAATTGAATTCTTTGACTTGCAGGAGGATGTCGACAAAGCAGTAAAGGCCGCAAGACAGTCTTTTCAGATTGGCTCTCCATGGCGTACTATGGATGCTTCAGAGAGAGGACGGCTAATAAACAAGTTGGCTGATTTAATCGAAAGAGATCGTCTGCTCCTGGCAGTGAGTATTAACCAAACTGTGCAGAACTCAAAATCTCTAGAAAGCATTCATTGTTTGGATTGGTGAGTTGTTTTGATTTTAGTGTTCACTACATACTCTCTACAAATAAAACAAAAAGACTTCTACCAGGTCTTGTATATGAATGGTACCATTGAGCTTATTCTCAGATAGTAAGTAATCTGCACTCTGGTTTTAGATTATGTTAATGTCTACTCCCAGAATAGAGTCTACAGTCTAAACACTGGGTTTTTTTGCTTTATTTATTTATTTAGTTAGTTAGTTAGTTGCACTGGGTCTTAGTTGTGGCAGGCGGGCTCCTTAGTTGCGGCATGCGTGTGGGATCTAGTTCCCTGACCAGGGATCAAACGCAGGCCCCCTGCAATGGGAGCGTGGAGTCTTAACCACTGCGCCACCAGGGCAGACCCTGAGTTAAATCAAATTAAACAAGTTTCTTTCCTTTACTGTAGAATTTCTGAGCCTTTATAAAATAAGGTCACATGCAGCATGAAGATCCTAGAATAATATATCGGTTTTCTTGAACTTACTTGACCACTGAACTCCTTGAGTGAAAAAATCTCATGGAGTTTGTTAAAGGTGCCCAGGATATTTCTTTAAAATAAACCTTATTTCTCCATAATCTAGCCCACCAAGACAGTTAATAAATGGCCACTTTTTCCTTTTCTGAAATGTACATGTTCACAATGGTCTTGAATAAATTATGTTCTTTTTATAAGTGAAAGAGCGAATAATAAAGAAAAATCCATTCATGTGTTTATAAAAATGTTATTTTTATGTATACTGCTTTTTAAAACACATTTCAGCAGTTATATGAATCAGCACATAAAATGGGTGGGGGAGGTGTTTCCTTGTTTTTTCCTCGAGAAGCCAATTTAACACAAAGCAACAGCAACATCAGATTTCAGAGTAAGTTTTTACTACCTTTAGAATCTTAACTGGCGGCAACAAAAAGGCTTATGTTTTTTAAAATCAACATTAGCAATTATAGTTAATCAAAGGGCCATTTATTATCCATTCAAAGATTCAGCATAATTCAAAGTATGTAAAAATATGGAATTAGAAGTTATACGCAATACAACAACAGTAACCAAAACATCCTGCAGGAAGAAAGCAGAATTTGTTAAAACTTGCCTTTCCTAATTTATCCGATCTGTGAATTACAGAATGTTGACTGCCTCTGTCAGCATAAGATCGTAAGGGGGGAAAAAAGAGTAAGCATACAAAAATCATGTTTGATTAAGTTTTGAGGTAGCATACAATATAATGCAGAGAGAGAAGACTGTACAACAGATAAGGAACTGATTTAAGAGTTTATCATCTGTACACTCCTGCCCCAGCAGAACATTACGCCCCAAAGTCTTTACAGTTCTGCTTAAGAAAAGGAGGAAAAGAAGAGATAGGTCATCCTAAAACCATTAGGGCACTAGACTAGAAAATGTTGAACTTTACAGCCTGACCATTCAAACAATAATTTTGATATTAGTGGCAAAACTCAGAGTTTCACAATTTAAAATTTTGTTGAAGAAAACTCATGGATTAAAAAAAAATCCAGGGGTTACTTAAGTTTGTGTGAATATCCAGATGGGATGTAAAAATTAAAAATGATTATTGAGGCATTATTAATGGTCACTGACAGTAAATTGTCACCCACAGTTGTATCATACAATAAGTGAAATCTTGTTGGAACTCTGATCTAAGGAGACTAAGTGCCACTCTCACAAGCTGTGTGTATATCAAATTGTGACCAGTTCCTAGAAAGTTGGTTCACTGGGGGACGTTCAGAATGAGATAGAAGGGCACTAGGGTTTAGAAACCAGAATCTCACTACCTTTTCTACCCCGATCTTGCTATGTCCTTAAGCAAGTATGATCTTAAGCAAGTCCTTTTAACTCTTTTTTTAGTCTCCTTTTTAAAAAGAGGTTACAAAAGATTGCTTACAGGATTTCTTCTAGTATTTTCAAAATTCTCTAGCACACGATTACTCAAAATATTGACTATTTTTTTAATCTAAAATTTCTGTGGAAGTTTAGATTTGGGGTGTGATCTCTTTTTCAGACAATGGAGTCAATGAATGGTGGAAAACTATTTTCCAATGCATATCTGATGGATTTAGGAGGCTGTATAAAAACATTACGCTACTGTGCAGGCTGGGCTGACAAGATCCAGGGCCGCACGATACCCATTGGTAAGTAGCTTTGGGAAACCACCATGGGTGACGGTAGGGGTGAGGAGATTATTGTAGAGATGAAAAATTCCAAACTCTCCCTTTTAAAGATGTCAACCAAGTAGGGCAGAATTATTTTCTTCTTGACTTTGAGACAATGCAGTTCTGAACCTGGACGTTCTGCTAAAATTCATCATATGCGTTTTAAAATTGTTTCAACATAATTATGCAGAAGATAACACTATAGATACTTTAGAAAATATTAAAGTAAGAACATTCGTATGCCCACAATTACTGATTTAAGCAGTTGTCTCTCTAAGGACTCAAACTTTTCAGAGCTGGCCTCTGAAATTATTTATTTGGGTTTTATTCCAATGGTGACATTTATACCCTTTCTATAATGTAATTATTTAAGTCTCTTTGTATGTTCCAGTATGAGTCAGCTATGGTCATCTGTGCCTGGTCTAACTCAGTATAGTTAGAGCAGACTAATTAAACAAACTAATTCACATTGATTTGTTTCAAATAGTTTCGAAAAAAGAAGGGTCTGTGTTTATAGCTTAAGAATTTATGTGAGTGAATGTGTATGCATTTTAGTATTTTAATAGAGTATGCACATAATGGGATAGGAATATGAAAAGGCATCGAGTTGGAAAACATTACAAGTAGAATTTAATTCATATAAACGTATTGACTATGGAAATACAACACCCTCCAGGACTGGCCCTGAAGTGCATTTCCAGTCTAACTGGAGCAGCCCGCTGGTCAGAAGTGAGAGCCAGGAAGTGGAAAGGGGAGAGTGAGACCATGATGGGACCAAGAACTGTGGCTATTTCAGAAACTTTTACTTTACCCTTTGATAAAATGGGAGAAACCATTTAAAGTACAAATAGATCTTGATAAGTAGCCTTCTTGCTATGATAGCCAGGAAGCTTTTGTGGGAACTAGAACGAACACAAAGCACAGTGCAACCTCAGGATGACCACATCAAACTTTGAGGCATATGAATCAATCAAATCCAGATGGAAATGTCCTTTACATCTGGCATTTTTTTTTCATAGAATAAGAGAGCTTGCTTTTATTGTTTGGTAGGCAAAAAGAAGAGGACTTTTTAGAACAAGCCAGTAGGAAAGGCTTGTCACTCACAGGGAGATATTTTTTAATTCTACTATATTTTAATTTTACTATTTTTTAAATTATATTATGCACTTAAAAAATTACTGGTAGAACTCAGAGCTGTCAGAAACAGAACTGTAACAGTTTCTTTCTTAGTTACACACCTTGTATTTCCTTTACCATGAAAGAAAGGAAACTGAGAACAAGTATGATTTAGAAAGTAGCCCTCCTATAGGATCAGAGATAGAATAAATATTGTTCAGATCTTTTCCAATTGTGCATCTTTGCTTTGACCTAACTCAGTTTTATGGTTCCTCTCATTTCAAATTACTATTTGAGGGCTCAGTTTTTCATTTTGTAAATAGGCAGAGATATGTTCTCTCTTTCTTTTTTGTAAATTATTGTCTATACCTTCCTCTCACATCAGCCCCAAACCACCATTCTGTGAATATCAAGCACATTTGTCTATAAATGATTGTGTGTTTTATTTTTCAGATGGAAACTTTTTTACTTATACAAGAAATGAGCCTATTGGTGTGTGTGGCCAAATCATTCCTGTAAGTTGTTCTTATATAATTTTCAGTCAAAAAAAAGTGAGTTCTAATCCTATTTCATTTGTTAATGAAGATTTCTTGGGCACAAATGAATGCTTAGCTATTTGCTAAATGTGGAGCAAATATAGTAATTGTTGAACTTGGGTCTCTCTGTGGCTGTACCCTTTGGATACGAACCAGTAGTCCGGAAACCTATCTATATTCTGGCATATCCCTTGAGTGTGTTTCCATATACAGCATCACCAAACCTTAACCTTTTACTCTATGGTTTGTTTTTAAAAAGATGTATTGTGCACTCTGTTTAAGACCCATGCTTTACATGTACATAGCAAAGTGGTCATCGTGCAAGACGCCAAGCATTTCAGTGAAGTGTAGTATGGCCGACCACTCTCCAACACTTTCTATCAATATATCCTCATTGGGACTTCTCAACATAGGGAAGAGGAGCAACCAGAGTGTTCAAATTGAATGAAATTTCTTAACTAAATGGAAGAAACTATGCCAGAGGCATTTGGAGCACAGTATGGAATATATCCTACCTTTGATACTCCACATTCCTCTTTGAGAAAGTACCATTTTAAGCAGAATCATGAAGATTTCCTTTTATGTCCAACAAATAGGAGACTATCAATGATTTCACTTTGACTGACATATTCAGAAAGGCCAAAAAGGCCAAACAAAAAGATGATAAAATGTCCTGATGTTCTTAGATGAGGAAGTGGCAATGACTTATCTTCTGCTCCAATGAGATTGAAATGTACACATATTAACATTTTGAATGAAATTGCTCATTAGTTCAAAAATCCCAATAAAACCCATAAAAACTACATAATCCTGAATACTAAGAATTGTTAATATTTACTGTATGCCTGTGATGAACAATTCACTGCATTAAACATTTGGCCCACTTTCTCTATGAATCCTCAGGACAACCTTCTGAAGTAGAGAGGACTGTTTTCAGCACTTATAGATGATGAAATCATACACAAAGTGCATATAACTTGTCTGAATTCACATGACTGCTCAGCGATTGAGCTGAGATGTGAACCAAGCTGTCAGCCTCCAGACCCTAGACTTCTTTGTCTTTAGCAAGATATTTGTCTTGGAATTAAATACTACTAAATATTATTATTGGGTAAATGGTTACATTTAAAGCCCTATAGGGAGGGAGGAATAATTACACTTTTTAAACCCTTACAGGTAACTTACAGTATATTTAATAGTAAGGCTTGATTTCTAAACCATGCAGTGATTTTTTTTCCTGGTAGAAAAAGAACTCAAAATAACAGCACTTGATAAAATTTTATGACTTTCTCCTGCTCTCTTCCTGTATCTAGTTTATTTGGAGGTTTTTTTTTTTTTTTTTTAGCATTTATGAGTTGCTTTGAGCAATGAACTTAATTAGAATATACCAGATGATTAAACAAAACTACTACAATTCTTGTTTAACATCTACAGGGAGTGTATAATGTGGAAGTTAGATTAGCAAATGTGGCTTTCAGCAATACAAAGAATCTATTGTTATATATTGCTTTCTAGTGGAATTTCCCATTGGTCATGCTCATTTGGAAGATAGGGCCTGCCCTCAGCTGCGGAAACACAGTGGTTGTGAAACCAGCAGAGCAAACCCCTCTGACTGCTCTTCACATGGCATCTTTAATAAAAGAGGTACGTTTCCTAAATCAAAATGTGTTTAATCTTTGGATGCTGAAGGAGATGGATGGGCTATGGAGTGAATGTGGCAGTTAAAAAAAAAACCCTTTATTTTTTCGACCTGCATATTTAGCTGTTTTGGAACACAGTTGTTTCCTCCTTGAGTTTCAAATATAAGACTGCTACAGTCACATCACGATACTGAGAGGTGCAATCTTGTTTGTTACTGTCATTCCCATTTCTTTTCGTTTAGAATCAGAAGAAAGTTGTATTTCAAATATCTTAAAAAAAAAAAAAAAGTATGTGCAAGAACTCAGGAGTCCTGATTTACAGTAGGAAGACTTCTTTTGTTGCTACTGTAAACTACATTATCTGCCAATGGCTCCTGTCCAGTGGGGATGCATTAAGCATAGCTGCTGGCAGGGACTTTTGGCAGTCAACCCAAATGAACCTCTGCCCAAAGCAGGACAGGAAGCCAGACCAAAAGCTTCATGTCCAACTGCCACCTTATGATCACTTCTTTTATTTCTTTTGCCCAACACCCATGAATGCAAGTTCATGTTGAAATTGCTATGATTTTCTTTCAAATGTTGAACTGTAAGTTGCTATATAACTGCAACTAACAGCCTGGAAATTCTACAAATTTGTTTAAACTAGTCTATCTGAAGGTTGGAGGCTTCTGAGCTAATATGCTTGCTTGTGGTATTGGGCTACATTATTTCTAAACTCATTCACCCATGAGGGAATACCTTTATATTCTCTTTTCTATTACGGTTTTCTCTGCATTTACCTTCCTGCTCAAAAACTGACAAAAGAGCACATAAAATTTATTTTCATCAACTATCTAGATTATTTTAATATATTTTTTCTTGCAGACAAGTTATTGTCCTTTATATCATACCAATATTTTAAAAATAAGCTTTAGTCCCTAGAAATTTAAAATTCAGGAAATCTGAATCCATATCTTAAAAATATTCTTCACTTCAAATTAAAAGTAGGCAAAAGAGATGTCAAAATGAGACATTTTGATGCAAAAAACATGAAATTTCACTGTGTTGTTTCAGTTGCCACACTGCTCTATACTTGATAATTCTTTAATTGGATTGGAATCAATCTGTGAAGCTTGATATGAATGGGATGACCATTTTTAACCTAATATTTTTCTGATTAAATAATGCTGATAGGAATTTGCAACCTAGTTGGTATGCCCTGATCAATCAACAGGTAGAAACTAAAAATGTTAAGATCCCTTTAGCTTCTTATTTTTGCTGAATGGATAATAAACACATTGTTTTCCTTCTTTGTGAGTAATTTACCAACCACTTTTACACACACTATCTTTTTGAGTTACTATTATAAAATTTGAGACAGCCATCATTGGAGCAATGATCCATGAAAGTCAAAGATGGACTTACTCTGAGGAGAAATAGTCCCTCAATAATGCAACCCTTGAGGTTATTTTAAGTAGGCTAAACAATGAAATAAGAATAATAATAATAAAACCACCTACATGAATCTTTCTTTGTAGAGAAACTCATAAGATTAGCATAAAGAGGCAGCTTTGATCCCATACTCTCCTCTTTTTTCTGTAGAATTAAATGATCAGTTCTGTTCTAACTATTTTACTTGTTATCTTTTAGGCAGGGTTTCCTCCTGGAGTAGTGAATATTGTCCCTGGTTATGGGCCTACTGCAGGGGCGGCCATTTCTTCTCACATGGATGTAGACAAAGTGGCCTTCACAGGATCTACACAGGTAACATCATTTACTCAGGCCAGTAGTGAAGCAGTCGGAAGCGTGTTTTATGTTACTGTTTTTAAGCTGACATTTCCCTAAAACAAAAGTTCTTTTAATGATTTGTTCCTTATTCTAGCCTTCACACATGTTTATAGAACATAAGCAGATGTCGTTGAGATGAAACGAAATACCTATTACAAAAGCAGAAGGACTGGAGTAAACTGTTTTTAGTATGTTATTACTTTCTCTGACGAGAAATATGGCTGATTAGACGTTGTCGTATGATTAGTAAGGTTTATGATAAAAAATATAAATTAGGCCACAGTGATTTGTATGAATGAATTGTAATTTTATCCTGCTGATTAGGGAAGTCAAAGAGCAGAGCCTCACCCTTAGCTCCTTATTTGGGGCTCTCTCTTCCCTGAACATTCTGAAAAGGAGTCAGCAGCTCAGCTTCCCGGATCCAACCTAACTTTTCTGCCTCAGTAGCTCCAGCTTGGCTATCCAGAAGATTAAAGAACAGGACCCCAGCCGTGGGCACTTCAGAGGAGAGGGATGGGGGAGAGGAGGGACGCTAAATGCTCTCTAAATGCTCTGGGTGTTGAAAATGGTTACTTTTTTAACTTTCTGGAGAGAGAAACAGGAAGAACATTCCAGATAGCATGGAAAGGCTAATTTGATTATTTTATACTCCTAATTAGCCACTCCAATATAAAGAAAAGTTTACATAGAGAACTAAAATGATAGAAAATCAAATTTTATTTTTCTTGATCTTTTTTAAACTAGATAAATCAATATGTAATTTTTTCTTGTTTTTTATAGACATAGAATAGAAAAAGTTTACATTCTACAAACTCCTAATTGAGCTAGGGGAAAACCAATTCTTCAATCAGGAGTCTGTGGACAAAACAATTGGTAATGGTCAAGACATAGCAATAAACTAAAAAATGATGAAGTCACAGGTTGAAATCACAGCAGAGGAGGTAAAGCAGGAAGGTACAAATTGCTCAGCCTAGCATTGTAGACCTTGCCCAACAGGGACACCACGTACAGCTTCTGCTCTAGATCCCACACACTTGTCTAGTTTGTCTGAGCCAGAAGTTACTGTTCCATGATGCCATCTCTGCATCACTGCCTGTTTGTCTTGGCTCATCCCTGAACCCCTACAGCACTTTAGGGGTACTTTACCTGCCCCCTCCCCCAAAAAACTTTGATATGAGAAGACTAGGAAACATCTAGGTTCAAATTCTAAGTCTACCCCGCCTAGCAGTATGTCTTCCAAAAGTTAAGTATCCTTACTAAACTTGATTTTCTTCATATGTAAAATGGGAATAATAATATCTACTTTATTGAGTTGTACCGAATAAAACTGAATAAGCTAATGAGTAGTAAAACATTTAGCATCCTACAGAGTAGTCACTAAATGGCATGATTATTGTGTGTTCTAGAGTCATTTCCATTCTCTTGTTCCTTCCCTCACTCTTTAATTTCTCACACTAGTTCATAAGGTGTGAGGGAAGAGGTCCCTTCTCCACATAATATTTCTTCATCGTTGCCCCATCACTTCCTGATTACTCCATGCATCTTTTCATTCCCGCAGGCTTTTGCTCATGCGTGGCCACAACTACTATAACGTAGCTCTCATCACATGCCCTCTATGGCTTTCTCTGCAGTCCCAGGAGCATCCTGAATTTAAAAACTTTCCATCTGTGCCCCCATTGTCCTTGATATATAATTATGATAGCACGTGCTCCTTGCTTTGTTATGTATCTCTCTCCCTTTTGCTGACTATCCTCAAAGACTATCTTATTCATTCTCATCTCCGGAAACCAGTACAGTAACTACTTCTGATTGAGTATTAAAGAGTTAAGTGTGACTAAGATGATTTTAGAAGCCACACAGAAAAATCAGTCTTTCTGGGTCCTCTTTTAGCTTCAAGTTCGTTGCTTTGCAGATAGTAGTGAACCTGCCAAATGCCATGAAAGAGGCAAACCATGGATTTTATGTTTTTGTGGTCCATTGTAGCAGTCATGCTCATTATAAAAATGTTTCTGGCAAGGTAAGAATTTTAATGTCCCATTAGATTCACTTAAAACAGAATCCAACCCACGTTGTGCAGGATGTGCTAAGTTAGAACATTTTTATGAGCATTTGCTACTTCTGCCCCACAAGGGCAACGCCATAATATCATGGAGCATACTTTTTACCATAGTCTAAATAGTGCTTATCCTCTCTTCATTGTAGACCTTTTTGAGAAAAAAATGACATTTTACTTTTTTCCAAGTGAGGGAACAGAATCATGGGGCAAAAACTGATGTTTCCTTATTTTGACTTTAGCTAGACCTTTGGGAAAACTCAAACAAACCTTTTATTTGCCATCTGAAATTGCACAAAGTAAAAGTGTAACCTTTCTTTCTCACTCATACTTCTAACCATTCTTCATGCTAGTTCTTTTGACATTTGTAGCTTTTAGAAAAATGCCTCTGATCTTACTCCCTTCCCCAAGACAAAAATTATTTGCTTTAATAAAGTTTCTCCAGCAAATCTTTCTAAGCTAAAAACAAAAATAAAAAACAAAAAAAAACCCCAAAACCCTCAGAAAATAAAAGAAAGATGCAGAGAAAGAATTTGGAGAATTCAAAGGGAGAAAGGCAAAGATTATTATCTAGAAAATACAAAATTCTTAATCCCCTCAACTGAAAACTCAATTTGGGGCTTCCCTGGTGGCGCAGTGGTTGAGAATCTGCCTGCCAATGCAGGGGACACGGGTTCAAGCCCTGGTCTGGGAAGATCCCACATGTCGCGGAGCAACTAGGCCCATGAGCCACAACTACTGAGCCCGTGCATCTGGAGCCTGTGCTCCGCAACAAGAGAGGCTGCGATAGTGAGAGGCCCGTGCACCGTGATGAAGAGTGGCCCCCGCTTGCTGCAACTAGAGAAAGCCCTTGCACAGAAACGAAGACCCAACACAGTCAAAAATAAATAAATAAATAAATAATTTTTTTTTTTAAATTGCCAACTTTAAAAAAAAAAAAAAGAAAACTCAATTTTTGAAAGTGGTCATAAGAAATATGTTGTGGAACCAAAACGGGATATAAGAGAAATTTCAAACAGGGTTTCTCCATTGCCAGTCTACTTTTAGTTTATTTTTATTAACCTACATTTAAGGGTTTGATTTAGTGCATGAAGATTTTAAATAAGATGAAAACATTAGCAGATTAATTAATGCTCTACTCTGTAATGCACAGTAGGAGTCAGTTCAACAGTCAAAATTTAAACACACATTCAGCAAGCGTCTACTTAACTTTTATTCAGTTTGAGATAGAAACATTTTCTTAAAATCTGATGTGTTGAGGAAGAAAAGAAATCCATAGAATAAAAGAAGCAAGATAAAATGAATCATCTTGTAAAAAGAAAAGCAAAGATCCTTTTAGTGTACTAAGACTTCAATAAAAAGTAATAAGGAAGAAATAGTTATATTAAATAAAGAAAGAAAGAAAGAAGAAATAATTATAAAACAGGCCAGATTTTAGAAATGAGAAAAATATAAAGAACTGCAGAAACTAATCTTCATAGGAAGTGATCCATAAAGAAAAAAAATGAAAACTTTTTCTCTGAAGAGAGGCCACTAGCATTAATAATAAAAAAAAAAAAACAGTAGGATTCCAGCTAACTGAAGTAGCAGCACAGAACACAGACCCAATTTCTTTCTCCTAACTCCACTGTTCAAAGGTGTGGAGGACAGTGTGAGAAAGAGGGAAAGTGAGAGCGAGAGACATGGGGGAGAGGGGATATCAGTTAATCAATAGTTAATTGAGCCCACTCTGACAGATAGTGCTGAGAAAAGGTATGCAATGATAGGACATTGTTACTGCTACCAGGGAGGCAACATCTGTTTGGGAAATTGATATTTATACAAATAATACAATCCAAGAGAAACTCTGAAACGAGTCCTCATGAGGGCACTTGTTGGAGATCAGAGAAAGAAAGGGTCATGTTCACCTTGAGTCATCATAGACGGCTTCAAAGAGGAGCTAAGATACGAGCTGGACCCTAAGGAAGGGTAGGATTGGAGGCAGCCCAAGTCGGGGTAAGACCTTTGGGTCTCATTACAAGTGAGAAGCAGAGAGAGATTCGAGGCTGGTAAATATGCCACCTTGTCTGGATAGAGTTTTCTGGATTTCAACAGAGGGATGAAAAGTCAAAATAGATAAATTATGGTTGGATCATGATATGTCAGACTGATCAGAAGAAAGATGAAGTTCTGATTAAAATGAAAAATAACCTGTCTAGCCATGTACATCAAGATCATGTACATCAAGATCAGCTATCACGTTCAATATATCTGTTTTCATGACCCATCATATGTTTATGCTTGGATGGAGGAGTCTTTGGTATCTGAAAGTGCCAAATCTGGAAAAATGCCATTTCTTCCTAATGAGACGTAACTGTGGCACAAACATCGTATAAATTTAAATTGCTAAAGAAACCTGCCTTCATGAGAGCAGATTAAGCCTCCTCCTTTGTAATGCTCCATTTCAGGTTGGCAAAATGATCAAAGAAGCTGCTGGGAAAAGCAATCTGAAGAGGGTGACCCTGGAACTCGGAGGAAAAAGTCCCTGCATTGTGTTTGCTGATGCCGACCGTGAGTAAAAGCCACTCTGCTCGCTTCTCACCCTTCTCCGTTTTGGTGTCTGGTAATGCCACACAGTGAAGGGTTTGCTTCTAACGTCAAAGTGTAAGGCATTAACCAGAGTCCAAAATTACTCTTAAAAATCTCTTAAATTGTCCTAAAGTTATAACGCCTAGATAAGTCCAACACAGACACAATTTCTTGGTTTGGAATAGATTGCTATTTTCTCAGCTGAACTCTAGAGAAACTATTTTGCATTTAGGGGCCGTAATGTATATTCTTAATTCCATACCTTTAAACATTAGCATCACCTTAAGCGTGGTGAGATACCCTCAGACATGTTGGACTGAGACCACCTGGAGAGGCAGCAAGTTGCACATTTGTTGTCTCCCTTCTCTCTGGGTCACACGCTTATTGAATAAAATGACCAGAGGAAAAGGATGCCTACTATTTAAGTAATTTCTCTCATTTTTTTTCTAGCAGGTGTAGTTGAATTTATATATATTAAATCTCTAATTATGATGTGACTGCATTATACAATATCCTAGGTTCATCCTGATTATATTATCAAGTAGAATCCCACAATTATTTCCAGCAGAAAAAGAAGGTCAGGGCTTCCCTGGTGGCGCAGTGGTTGAGAGTCTGCCTGCTGGTGCAGGGGACACGGGTTCGAGCCCTGGTCTGGGAAGATCCCACATGCCACGGAGCAGCTGGGCCCGTGAGCCACAATTGCTGAGCCTGCGCGTCTGGAGCCTGTGCCCCGCGACGGGAGGGGCCGCGATAGAGAGAGGCCCGCGCACCGCGATGAAGAGCGGTCCCCGCACCGCGATGAAGAGTGGCCCCCGCTTGCCGCAACTGGAGAAAGCCCTCGCACGAACCGAAGACCCAACACAGCCAAAAAAATAAATAAATAAATAAATAAATAAGAAAATCCTTTAAAAAAAAAAAAAAAAAAAAAGAAAAAGAAGGTCAAACATTCATCTGTCTCTTTAAGAGCTGCATTATTGGTCTGAGGCAATTAACACAGATGACTTATGCTGTTATTGTGATCTTACCTGAAGCTTTTTAGAGCACACTATCTTATACATTCTACAGACATGACAAGATTTCTGATTTTACCAAATCTTCCTGTAAACTGCTTTCACTACAGCTAAGCGGATGTGATTAGTTCACAAAATAAAGATAACAATATCCAATTGCTACAATGTTAAATTAAATCTTCTGCATTTAGAAAATTAAAATGCAAAGAAAACTTTCTTCTGGTTGTTTAGGATCTACTAATGAAGCAAACTATTTCCTCTTTTTAAGACCCACGCAACCATCTCAAATAAACAGATAAGAAGAATTTACAGGCATATATGAAATAACATGGCACACTTTACATAAATTTGGAAAAATTTTTTCATAGAATAGGGTTGTAAGGTGGGTGGGCAATTCTGAATATTAGTTGTTTGGGGGTTTTGGGGGGTTTTATGGGTTTTTTTGTTTTCAGAAATATCACTTTTTCTATTGATTTGGGTATCTAAGAATGTTTTTAAATTCTTATTTAATGTAATGGATATTTTATATTTTCTTTGTCATTAGTTAAAACCTGAGGCCTGAAAGAAATATTCACAGTCATCTAATTATAAATGGAGATATTTATAAAAATCACTTGCAGTGAGATTTGATCTTAGGATAGTTTCCACATTCTTGGAATTGCGCATTATTAAAGTTGTATTAATAACCACTATTATTTCAGAGTCTACTATTTTTACTATCATTTTAGTAGCAAATAAAGGATCAGAAAGGTTAATGTGTCACCTGGCTGATGAGGTAGAATATACTGAATCTATGACTATATGACTCCTGATTTTTTTATACCACCATATCACCTCTGAGAAAGATGTATAAAAATATATAATCTTTAGAAAACATCTCTTCTTTAACATGAATGTCTTCTTTGCAGTGGACAGTGCTGTTGCATTTGCACACCACGGGGTATTCTACCACCAGGGCCAATGTTGTATAGCTGCATCCCGGCTCTTTGTAGAAGAATCCATCTATGATGAGTTTGTTCGAAAGAGTGTTGAGCAGGCTAGAAAGTATGTTCTTGGAAATCCTCTAACCCCAGGCGTCAGTCAAGGCCCTCAGGTGAGTGTAAAATAGATGGAACAGCGTTCACCAGGCACAAGAATAAAGTATCTTCTCTAGACCTGGTTTTACTTGAATACGATTACTTCCCATTCACATATCTTCCCAGGTGACAATACCGTATCAGTTTGGTGATTAAAAAAATAATGAATCTAACTCCCAATGGTAAAGAAAGTATCCTGGTTTTGTGTTGCCCGGTTATCACATCCAGAAACAGTTGAAGAGATACGTTGGAAATTAAAGATGTGAGGAAACGTAACGAATGCTGTAAATTTGTTTTCCTCAATCTGTACACCTCTGAATCCCTATTTACAGTTCCTATCCACTTGGAAGTTCTTATACAATCCTATCATTTATCCTTTCCTCAGCATCAATCCTTTTTCTCGGCTTCCATCCCCCGATACAGGCAGCTGGCACACCTCTATAAATTCTCTCCAAAGTCTTTAGTTACTCTGACCTTCTAAAGATAGCCTGAGTGTCCTAAAAAGTCCCGAGTTCCTGGCTTTGTGGCAAACTTCCCATTTTAGTTGTTAAAGCTCAACTATCCCCTAGGGTTCCCATTTTCTTCTGTCTGCTTAGAACCATTGTCAACGAGAGTGTCTCTCTTATCCAAAGCTCACCCTTCCCTCTTCGTTACACAGTTCTCTGTTCATTGTCTGCTTTCAAGCTCCTGGACCTTTGGTTCCAAATTTACTCCTGCCCTTTGAGGTCTTGATCCAGAGCAGAGTTTCTACCTGATCTCATAGAGCTTACAGTCTAGAAAGTTAAAAGGCTGTCTTGGATTTTCCTGCTCAGGCCAAGATACCCAAGTAGGAAAATTTTAGGACTTAGGCAATACCAAATATTGAAATCTAAAAGCCCTAAAATAACTTAACTGGTAAATGAAGTAAAACGTTTTGTTAAGTCTAATCTTGTCATATTTTGTATTTATCTTTGTGTTTAGTAACTACATAGAAGTAGTTGCTAATTTTGATCATATTGGGTAACTTTCCAAATGGATGCCAAGACATGTATTAAATTCAATTTTGACTTGGTCTCCCATTCTAAAAAAGGATGGGATTCTAAGGTTTTAGCTGTAATTGTTTCTTTCTCTAAATATCAATCTGTCTATTTATCTATCTATGTAAAAGTAAACACGTTTCCCATTTGCGATACACATCTATCAAACAGACATAAGATAGATGATAGATAGATAGATAGCTTGATAGATAGATAGATAAAAAGAAATATATATGTGAAGAGGAAAGAAAAGAAGAAGAGAGAGGAAGGGAAGAGAAGATACTTAATATTAAACATTGTTGGGCAATATTTTCCCCCATCAGGGGATCTGCACAATTCAACCGGAGGCTCAAAAATTGAGCTAGAACACTTCATTTTAAGAAAATTTCCATTCATAGGGTTCTTAAGTAAATAATCCAGTAATCTAACTACTTAACATAATAATTTAAACTTTATAAGTGAAAACATTTTTGTCACAGGTTGCACTGAATAAGTAGAAAAAGTAGATACGTTGGGACTTTGAGTAAAAGACCGAAAAGCCCCTGAAGCTTCTTTACCCTTTGAAATACTCATTTGTTGTTATAAGAAAGAGCTTATGGAAAGAGACACTCATTTACTAAGCTTTAATATATATTCTAATTTATAATATAAAATTATATATATATGTGGATATCATAACTTCTTTTTCAAATGAAAATACTGATTATTTCCAACTTTTTAAGGAAATGTATATTTTGGTCTTTGAAATCAGATTGGAAAAGGACTTTACCAAGGAAGAATTTGTTATATGTGTAAACAGTATTTAATCTAATTGGATATGGAGCTGGATTGTGTGCAGTGAGAACTTTGAAAACTTTTCCTGGGATTTAGAAGATAGGGGAGATTGCAGAGTCAAAGAGGACGATAAAGAACAACAGTTTTCAAGTAGTCAGAAGAGTCAAGGCAAATTGACAAGAGGCTCACACCTTAACTCCAGGATCTCCAATGTTTTTCCTTCAAAACCTAACCCTAGCCACATCTGAGACAAGGCAGTCTTCACCAGTGGTTTGGAGTCCAAGAATCACCCAATCCTTCAACCCCCCCAAATAGGGACTGAGGCAACAGGCAGTCCCAATTCCAGTGCATGGAGGAGAGGTATGGACTCCTGATGTTCCCAGCTAGAACTCTGTAGTCATTCTTTTCCTTGTAAAAATAAACCATTTAAGTTCTGTAGTTCTTGTAATATATTTAGATGTGGTCCATTTAACAAAGCAGGTTGGCAACAATCAGGACGGGTCAGAAATTAGAACCAGACCTACTCATTGCCCCAGGGGGACCTAAACTGGGTGGGATAACCAGGCTGTGGTCAGCATGGACCCTGCCACAAGGGGATGGTCAGGATGAAGAGAAGCAGAGGTCGAGGAATCTTCCTAAAGTCACAAAGCATCTGCTTTCCAACTGCCATGTCTAATTAACCCAGTATCAAAGTTTTCTTTTTCTTCTTTCACCTTTTAATTTCATTTAGGATTACAGTTTCCAGGTAAGTGTGGTTGATGATTAACAGACATTTCTTCCTGTAAATAAATGACAGGTGTGTGAAAAGGTTTACACATGTTTGCAGTGCCAATACACTTCTCTTACATGGCTGTGAAACAAACACTAAATACAAATATTTATCTTCAAGGTTTCTTTCCAGAAAAGTCTTGAGATAAAATATACCCAACAATAAATCTGAGCCTCTGTCGGCTGTTTTGGTTGAATATTTAACTTAATGACAATAGCCTAGCATTTTGAAACCTTTATTTACAGGCGGGGCAAAGTATTATCTTTACGAGTTGCTATTTTTTTTCCTTTTCATGTGATATTTTTCAAATAGATTGATAAGGAACAATATGAAAAAATACTTGACCTCATTGAAAGTGGGAAGAAGGAAGGGGCCAAACTGGAGTGTGGCGGAGGTCCATGGGGGAATAAAGGCTACTTTATCCAGCCCACGGTTTTCTCTAATGTTACTGATGAGATGCGCATTGCCAAAGAGGAGGTAAATGGTTTCATTCTGTTCTTTTCCCTTTGTTGCCATATTTTGTCTGCGTGGATGTACACAAAGTATTCCTGTAACATTCTCAGCTCTTTGAACACCTTTTCCAATAAATGTTACTTTTCATTTCTAATACTGATAAAGGATTAATTTATTTTTGATTAAGACTAAAAATAGTCAGGAATTCATTGGGCAGGCAAAGAACTTCCAGTCGACTGCAGATCAGGATGCTTAACAATTTCTAGGTGCTTCCTTCACAGATTTAAAGTAATAGAAAATACAATTCCACGTTCATTGTTGCTTTTTCTCCTTTGGAAATAATATATTTGAAAATAATTGGAAAAGAATAAAGCGATATGCCATTTTTTAAAATTAAACTCCTTATTTTGAGATAATTGTAGATTCAGTTGCCATTGTGAGAATATAGAAAGATCCCATGTACTCTTTATCCAGTTTCCATCATTGGTAACATCTTACAAAACTATAATATAATATCACAGCAAGTATGTTAATATTGATACAGTCAAGACACAGAACATTTCATCACCACGTGAATCTCTCATGTTTCCCTTTAATAGCCAAATCTATTATCCTTCCTACACCATCCCATCCTCAACCCTTGGCTTTCTCTTAACCACTAATCTCTTCTTTATTTCTGTAATTTTGTCATTTCAAGAATGTTACATAAGTGGATTCATACTTCATGCAGTCTTTTGGGATTAGCTTTTTTTCACTCAGCGTAATTCTCTATAGATTCATCTAGGTTGTTGCATGTAAGCATAGTTTGTTCCTGTTTATTAATGAGTAGTATTTCATAGCATGGGTGCACCATAGTTTGTTTAACCATTCACCCTTTGAAGAACTTTGGGTTGTTTCCAGTTTGGGGCTACTTTTAATAATGCTGTTATAAACATCAGTATACAGGTTTTTTGTGTGAACGTAAGTCTTCATTTCTCTGGGATAAGTGCCCAGGAGTATAATGCTAGGTCATATGGTAGATGCAACTTTTTAAGAAATTGCCAAACTGTTTTCCAGAGTGGCTGAACGATTTCACATTCCCCTTAGCAATGTATGAATGATCCTAATTTCTTTGCATCCTTGCTAACATTTGTTGTGACTATTTTTTATTTTAGCCATTCTGATAGGTGTGATAGCTCACTGAGGTTTAAATTTGCATTTCCTTAGTGGCTAGTGATATTGAACATCTTTAATGAGCTTATTTGCCATCTGATAACTTCCTTGATGAAATGTCTCTTCATTTCTTTTGCTCATGTTCTAATTGGATTGTGTGCTTTTTACTGTTGAGTTTTGAGAGCCCCATATACATTCTTGATACTGATCTTTTTTTGGATGTGTGGTTCGCAAATATTTTCTCCCAGGCTGTAGCTTGTCTTTTCATCTTCTTTACCAGGGTCTTTCTCAGAACAGAAGTTTTTAATTTTAAGGAAGACCAATTTATCCATTTTTCTTTTTATGGATAGTATTTTTGGTGTCAACTCTATGAACTACTCTTTGTTTACTCCTAAATCCAAAAAAACTTTTTTCTGTGTAATTTTTTAAGTCTTTCTGAAAGCTTTATAGTCTATGTTTTACATTTAAGTCTACGATCCATTTTAGGTTAATTTTTATACAAGGTGTGAGATTTAAGTCAAGGTTGTTTGTTCGTTTGTTTTTGCCTATATGTTCATTTGCTTCAGCATCATTTGTTGAAAAGGTGTTTTTCTTCCATTCCATTACTTTTGCGACTGTGAAAGTTCAGCTGTGCATATTTGTGTGTGTATCAATTTCTGCGTTCTCTACTCTTCAATTGATCTATGTGTCTATTTCTCTACCTATACTCTCTTTTTTAATTTATTTACTTTTATTGAAGTATAGTTGATTTACAATGTTGTGTTAGCTTCAGGTGTACAGCAAAGTGATTCATATATATATGAATATATATATATATATTCTTTTTCAGATTCTTTTCCCTTATAGGTTATTACAAAATATTGAGTATACTCTTTTGATTTTGGTAGCTGTATGATAAGTCTTGAAATCGGAAAGACTGAGTCTTCTCACTTTATTCTTCTTTTTCCAAATTGTTTTATCTAAGCTAATTCCTTTGCTCTTCCATATAAATTTTAGAATAACCTTGTCCATATATACTAAAAAATCTTGCTGGAATTTTGAGAGGAGTTGTGTTAAAATTGTGTATATATCATTTTGGGGAGAATTAATGTTTTTATTGTGTTAAATCTTCCAGTTATTGAATATAGTAGATCTCTCCATTTATTTATATCTTCCTTTATTTCTTTCATTAGCATTTTGTAATTTCTGGTAAAAAGTCCTATATGTGTTTTACTGGATTTATACCTAAGTATTTTTTGAGTGATTGTAAATGGTATTTCTGATTTCAGTATGCACATGTTCACTGCTAGTATATAAAAGTATATTTGATTTTTGTATATTTTCTTGCATCCTGTGACATCACTGAACTCAGGTACTCTAGAAGATTTTTGGATATTCCTTGGGAATTTATATGTAGACAATCATGTCATCTACAAATAGGGACAATTTTATTCCTTCGTTTCTAATCTATATGCCTTTTATTTCCTTTTCTTGCCTTTTTCACTTGCTAGAAATCCAGCACTATGTTGAATAAGAGTAGTAAAAGTGGGCATCTTGCTTTGCTCTCTATCTTAGGGGAAAAGCATTCAGTATCATATCATTGAGTATGATGTTAACTGTAAGATTTTTCATAACTGCCTTTGATCAGGTTCAGAATGCCTTTCTATTTTTAATCTGCTGAGGGGGAAAGGAGGTGGGATTTTTGTCAAATGCTTTTTCTGCATCAATTGAGATGATTATGTGATATCCTTCATTTTCCTTCATTCTATTAATATGATGTATTATATTGATTGATTTTTGAATATTGAACCAGCTTCGCATCTCTAGAATGAACCTCACTTGGTGATGGTGTACAATTCTTTGTAGGTATTGCTGAACACTATTTGCTAATATTTTTTAGGAATATTTGCTGTAGTTGATATTGATCTGTGGTTTAAGGGATATTGGTCTGCAGTTTTGACTGTTTTTATTGATAATAAAAAAACATTTAGTGATTGCTCACTGTGTGCCAAGTACCTTATAGTCAATATAAAACATAAGTATATTTACATGAAATATAATAAATATAAATATTTTACTTATATATTAGATAGATTTATATTTATAACTATAATAGAAAATAAATATTTAGTTGTAACCTATTACTTTGATTTATTTCATTCATTTCTTGTGGTATAGATATTTGGACCAGTGCAGCAAATCATGAAGTTTAAATCTTTAGATGATGTAATCAAGAGAGCAAACAATACTTTCTATGGCTTATCAGCAGGAATTTTTACCAAAGACATTGATAAAGCCATCACAGTCTCCTCTGCTCTGCAGGCCGGGACAGTGTGGTAAGTCAAACCTATGTAATATCACTTTTTCAATGTTAACCACGTTAACAGGCTACTTTGAATTTTTTCTGACTTTGATTTTTTGTTTGGAATCACATGGCCTGCTGCTCGAAAATAAAACAAACAAACAAAAATCCTGCTGTATTGGAAGAACTTTAGAAGAGCATAGAAGATAGATAGATATAGCATATATATATATATATATATATATATATATATATATATATACACACACACACACATATCTATATCTATCTATCTATATATATATATATATACACACACACATATATATATTTAACTCTATCCAGACTTTTGAAATTACTTGCCCAAAATATTCTATTGATGTTTGGCTAATACAATAAGTATTATTATTATAAATAATTTCTAGGCACTTGGCACTATGCTACACACAAGGGAGATAAAAGTTCTGTTTAATCAAGATAATCAGATAGTAAGACAGTATTTATTCAGTGCCCTTATGTATACAAGCATTTAGTTCTTACATCAGCTTTTTACTCTGGGATTATTAGAGATGTCTGAAGGTCTTAAATTGTAAGAACATATTGCCTTTTGAGGAGCATGTCTGTTTTATTTTTGACCCGGTTTATATCTCTGATGTTTACACTTTAACTTAGAGTATATAAGTGCCAAGGCTATGTCTCTCAAACTGTCACATCCCCTGCCCAGCCCCCATCTCTGGACCGCCTTGTTAGTAATTTTTGTTCCATCAGACCTCACTTTGTCCCCTCAGTCCCAGCAACAGCCCAAGATTATTTTCTTCCCGATAATGTCACAACCAAATCCACTGGACGTTGAAAAGTATTTATCCTTGAGAGACAGCCAAGAAATCCTTGCCCCTCTTGATAGCTCTAGGATCTTTTTTCTTAAGCAAACGGACGTTCATGATTTAGTCAGTATGCACTCCACGCTAAGCACCACGTGGCAGTCTTCACATTCATTATCTCATGTTACCTTACTACAACTGTTAATTGGTATGGCAAATTTATTGACAGAAAAACAGAAGCTTAGTGAGGCCGCATAATTGATCGAGATCATGCAATAAATGACAGCTGAGATTCAGACCTATTTCAGACTCTAAAGCAGTGATTCTCAACCCCGGCTGTACAGTAGAGTTGTCTGGGGAGCTTTAAAAATATCTACACTGATTTGGGTGGAGGCAGGTGTACATCAAACCCACCAATTATATCAGTTTCTGTGACTGAGTCTGGATGTAGGTCTTTTAATTTTTTAAAATTCTAATTATTCATGTTTTTATAATTATATGTTCATAAAAGCATTTTGAAACATTTTTTAAAATATGGCAAGGGATAAGCAAATTAATAATGAAATCGAACTCCTGTCAAGGCCTCTGTTTAAGCAATTTTTGAATTAATTAATGAAAAAAGTGAACTAAGTAATATGAGACATATTACAATTATAAAAGAAAATTAATTCTAGCCTGTTAAGTACACAACCCACAAGAGAACTACAAAGCTTACTGAGTATAGGCAGTAAAGAACACCCATCCAACAAATTCGTCTCTCACAGACCATATCCTTCCTCTTATGGTACATTGGGTATTCTAAGTCAAGCTATAACTTCTCAGGGACATGATGTACTGCCAAAATGGCTATCCACACATGGAGTTGGACCATTTTTAAAAAATTCCTAGGCAGTATATATACATATACTTATACTCCTGCATTCTAATTTATGGTGCTACTTTTGTTCAAAAATGACTATGTAATATTAAAATTAATGGAGTTGTTAAAGAACTCTCTGAATTTCAAAAATTCCAAATCTAGGAGTTATTTCATAGGTTAAGTATGACCTATAACGTACTTATTTTCTTTTCAGGGTTAACTGCTATAGTGTGGTATCTGCCCAGTGCCCCTTTGGTGGATTCAAGATGTCTGGAAATGGTCGAGAACTGTAAGAATAACTTTCATTAAGATAAACACTTATCTTGATAAAAATGGTTCTCACTCTCAAGGAATTAATCCTTAGTTACTGCTCAGATTAAAACCTGCCTCTGTTCTTTCCTGGAGATTAATACTGTCAAACAGCTTTTTAAATGCTGGATTTACCCCCAAAAGTGCAAAAAGGTGATGGCAGAGGGAAATACAATTTATTAAACTCTTACAATTCACAAGGGATCATACTAAGCACTTTACATTGGTTACTGAAATATTGCCTACTTTTAGAATTGTTTGCTGTATACATGAATGTAATATATTTGGGAAACATTTCCAGAAAGGAGGTGGAAACTACAAATTGGTGATTGTAAGAAGTGTGCAAATATAAAAACAGTTTAGCTATTTGAATATGCCTCTTACATAAGTAAATTAGGTGTCTTTATATCAAAAAACTTTTCAGTGTAGGAGTAATGATTCTCATTTGTTGTAATATTTTTGATGTAGACTCTAAAATAACCTGAATGAGTTATTTTTGGTACTAAAATCTAAACTGAGAGAAAAATTTAACTAAGGAAAACATGTTTTATAGTTATGACTAGGTTGAGGACATATCTATTATACAAATGCATTTATGAGCCTTCAGTTGCTTTTCAAACCAGGAAATACTGACTTTTTAAAAACGTGCACATACATATTTACACACAGAAAGTAGTGGCAATGTGTTTGGTCAATTTTGTTCAAGTACTTTTAACCATTTTATTTCTTAAAATTTTCTCATATCAATAAATTTAAAAAATCATCAGGAAAAGACACATTATATTCAAACCTTATGGAATCAAACATAGTAAAGCTGCTCATTTTGTGAACAGCAAGTAAAAGTGAGTCTCAGCTTCTAAAGGTCATGAGTGCCTTAAAGAGCCAGGTACTTGTCATCTAAATAAATCAGCAAAATCACAATGAAACAACTACCACTGGGGAGTCAGTGAAAAGAGGGCATGTTAAAATGATCCATCCTCCTTCTCAATATACTTTCATTAAGTAGTTACTATGTATATGAGGTCCTAGGAGCCCCAGAAACGTGGTACCACATCCCACCTTCCATATAATCGTGGTGGCAGGAGGAACATGTAAAAATATATAGAGAGCAAAATAACCAACACACCCTATGAAATAAATAGTAACAGACTGGGAGTCCGTGCCTCGTGAAGGTAGAGAGGCAGTTAAAATGCAGAGTGCAGCATCGGAGGACGGAAAATCTGGGCACCACCAGACTATAACATTCATGTCACCTCGCTAACTCTCACTGTTTCCATCTGTCAGACAAGCTCAGCATTTGTGGTGGGGATAGGAGTGGGAGAAGAAAGTAAAAGGTCTATGAGCTCCTTTCCATGCTTGAGGTTCTGTGGTTCTAACCCCGGTGAAAATGCAATGGGTAAAAACTTAAAGACCGTTGATAGAACAAGAGAAGACCTAACAGAAAAGGTAGGACTTGATCTAGGGCATGTAACAAGTGTAGGATGTTAGGAAGCAGAGAAGAGGGCATTCTTGAAGGAATGTTCCATGTGGCATGTTGAGGGGTTAGTGAATTTGCCTGACAGGTGGGGATTTATGGGGGTGAGAAGTGTGATTTCAGAGTTAAATAGGATACAGATTAAGAAGTCTTGAATTCAAGAAAATCGGCTTACATATATTAGTGGAGCAGGGAAAGCGATGGATAGCTTTAGAATGTTGCTGGAGAGGTGGAGTGGGCAAAAGATCAATTTGTCAAAGGTGCACACGGCATAGTAAACATAACTGGAGACTAACCAGCCGCCTGTGAACTCTGACTCCACCACTTGCTAGCCACACAGCCTAGTTCAAGTTGCCTAACTTCTGAGCATCTGTTTTCTCCTATTTAAAAGGGAAATGTTAACATTCCTCTTAAGATGGTTGTGAGAATTAGGAAACATACTACGCCTTCATTCCCTAGCACCGTATCTGTCACAAAGCGGGGACTCAACAAATGGTTTCATCCTTCCCTAGCTCCTTGTCTTTATAATATCCATTATTGGGGAGTCCCTTGGCAGCACTAATTACTTTGTACAAAGAGCTGTAACAAAAGTTAGATTATTTTGAAGATCAGATTACTGCTGGCCCAGCTATCTAATACACTTCCCTAGGAATGTCAAAGATCAAATAATCAGAAGGGATGAAATAATTAAAGTAGATGAAACATATCAATTTTGTTAAATACAATTTAGTCAAGCTTTATGTTCGAGACATATGGAAAGCAAATAAGAGGGGGATGAAAACAAGAATCAACCATCAGTAATTTCTTAAAAATCTGGACTGTGGGTATAGATAATTTGCTTCTTTGAAATACAAAGGAAAAAGTTATACTGTAATTTTTACTTCAAAACTTCCAGCTGAGGATGCTAGTGTTAATGTCTATCTGAAACCAAATTTGGCAAATTTAATAAATAAGTCATTTGCTGCAAGATGTTTAAAGAGAATGACTGAAGCAATAGCCTCAAATGACTCCCAAGAGTTCAATTACAGTTTATCTTCAAAGATAGAAAGGTAGAATTGATCGGTTAGGAGAAGTTCTCAAAGAGCTAAAAATAGTAGTATGCACAGCCCAGTGTGGTGGTGGTGCTGAGCGCCCGAACCAGGATTTGCACCTCAGGTCACGGTGCTGGCCCTGCAATGAGTTAAATGGTAGAAATCCCTCTCTCCGTGTCATTGCACTAATTTTTACTTAGACTAACATAGGTCACTTGAGACTTTACTAGTATGCCGTTTCAAACTTAATTGGCTCTCAACACCTCACAAGATATTTCTTTCTTCCTGTCCCCTTCAGAAATGGGGAGAAATAAAGTGGTGTAAACTGGTGGGCTAACGTGAGTAGTTTTTGCTTGATTATATTTGCCAAACCAGTTCGGCAAACATTTCCTGTGCCTACTTAATTAGTGCCAGGCTCATTTCTGGATACAGAGTGAAAACCAGGCATAACTTGTTACTAGCATCTTATTACTCCAGTGTGGACCCTGGATGAGAAGCATGGGTATCACGTAAAAGTATGTTGGAAACGCAGAGTCTCAGGCCTATCCCCAGACCTGCTGAAATAGAATCAGCATTTGCATCAGGTCCCAGGTGACTGGTACATTGACAATTTTAGAAGCACAGAACCAGTAACTCATAGGCTAGTGATATAAAGAGAAATATAAGGATGTTTTTGTGTTATATCATAGACATAGGAATTTGTGTACATCGGAACACTAAGAAGCAGGGCTTATTTCAGCTTGAGTAAGACAATTATCACACTTTGTACTCTCCTGAGAGTTTCAAGTGTCCGTGTAACCCAAAATACAATGGAAAGCCTATTGGCAAAAATCATGGGTTAATATACCTAACTTTGTGAGATAAAATACTTACTAAAATATTATCCTTTAATGGGTTTCAGACAACTGAGGCTAAACCCTTTAATTACTTTGAAGAACATGCTTATTGAAGCTTTTAGAAGGTATTTTCAGAAGCTTAATGGCCCAAGAAAATAATCAGTGTAAGAGGATTAGGTTACCCGGGAGAAAAAGATGTCTTCTACATACCTGTCTACCTCACCAAAGGAGAGGGGTAGAAAAAGATCAAGATCTTTTTCCTCTGTAAGCCTACATGTGCATGAGTGTTATGATTTTAAGAGTACTCTTATGTACATGTAATTTAATCCTTTCATCAAAACCATACAGAGAATAATTTAGCCTAATCTTTTTAGTTATCTCTTTAATGAAGGGTAAATCACAGTCAGTTTCCAAAACTGGTAGGAGGTCTCAATAAACCTGATAACAAGATACCAGGATTTTAACTGATCGACTCAAGTTAATTCCTGATCATTTGGGTTGGATTTAAGAGTTGTATAAGCAAACGACAGGGGTTGCATAAATAGAAAAATCCAACAACCACAAAAAGCCCAAAAGCCCTGAATTTTAGGCCAATGAACCCTCTCCCCCTCTTAAAACAAAACAAAACAACCCCACCCCCAAATAAAAAGTTGTAACAGTTAAGGTCAGATTTTTGTTTTTTTGGTTTTGGGGGGTTTTGGTTTTTGTTTTTGCCAAGAATCAAGAACAAAAGATATTATTAAAACTACAGCTAGAAAATATTTTGTTTTAAGCCATATTAGGGCCAGTTAGAGTGAAAATAGAAGCCTGGTCATTTTTAGCCCCTTCCTCATTTCTGGACCAACTGGACATGGTAAATACACTAAACTGAGCTATACTTGAATTTATGGTTGTTCTGTACTACTCAAGTGATTATAAATTACTACTTTTCCTCTGGTAATATAGCCATCTTATTTATTTGAACCTAAGCTAGATATGATAAAATTCTTGTTGGGCCGATGTGTGTGTGTGTGTGTGTGTGTGTGTGTGTGTGTGTTGAGCCCTTTCATAGTCAAGCAGAAAAAATGTCAAAAATGAACAATTTCTTTGAAAGTCTACTGAGGGTACATGATCATTTAAAAATGCAAAAAACTTATTTTAAAAATTTTCCCACAAGGGAATTTATATAAGACCAGATATCTTATGGTTGGCTAGCTACTATTTGAAATGCTTCTGTACACAGAAAATATTTTCCATTGTCCCTAGCCAGATAAGCAGGAACAAACTTCGACTATCATTGACCATAGTATATTTGTACTGCTCTGCTAAATTCTGTTCATTTTTCCCCCTCTCTCTAGTGGAGAATATGGTCTCCATGAATACACAGAGGTCAAGACGGTCACAATCAAAATTTCTCAGAAGAACTCATAAACTACAAGAGTGCAGAGACGACTCCTCAATGGCTAAGCACCTCCTTCAGTGGCTAATATATCAGAGTGGGTTTTAAATGCAAAATTGTTCTCTCTTTCATTTTTTAAACATGAGCTAATCATATTAGCATTAATACTACACATAGAAAACTTGATATGTAGCTTATTCTGAAGGAATCATCTGCCTTCTGATACGTGACACCCAAGTCCTACCCGTAATGAAAATGATGGATTTGGATGCAAGATCTCTCTAGCTCTGTAACAGTCATGTGCTTTTCTTTGTAGCTACTTGTCTAGGATAAACATTTTATGAACGAGGACCAGTTATCATTTAGCTTCTTTCCCTTGACCACCCCTTGAAGTACTTACCATACCTGTTAACTGCAGACTAGATGTGCTCTGTTCCCCGTAGTTGTGAAGCCCTTGGAGTTTGTTGAAATGTTTCCTAGAATGTCATGTCTGCTTGTCAAATGAAGTAATGCCTGAAATACTTAGATGTAATCTAAACAAAAAGCTTAATAAAAACAACCTTGCATGATTCTTGTTCAGTGTGAATTTTTTAAGTAGAGTCTTGGTTATGGTGATTTACTCTCCCTGTCACTCAAAAGCAGTGTTAAATTGAGCATAAAGATATATTTAAAAATAAAAGTCTAATCTACTTATTCTCAAATAGGTAAAGAAACAAATTTTATTTTCTGGAGGAATTCTTGCAATCAATAGCAAACATTTGAGATAGATGGCTTCAGTCCTTCAGCAAGCATTTATTGAGTTCCTACAAAGTTCTGGGCACTATGGTAGGTGTTGTAGAAAATAGATGAATAGTGGATGGTCCATTATCCAAAATGCTTTAATACGTGGAGAACAAAGACACTGTATTAAAAAAAATGATGGCGCATATGATGGAAATGAGAATTCAAAGAACCATAAGATGATAGTAATATGCCAAAGGGTAGTGATACCAGTAACCGACGGACTTGGGAATGGCCTCATGAAGGAAATTTGACTGGATATGAACCTTAATGATGAGCAGATTTGCAGTGAATAAAGAGGAAAGAAGTCCTACAAAATATTCCCTCTGGACATGTTCCATCAAAAAAAATTCTATATAATATTTTCCCCTGTTGGAGTTGCAGATTGCACACTGGCATAGTCTAAGTTCTGAGAAGTCCCACAAACTGTTTAGTTTTGTTTAATAGTTTTTTTTCCCAAAATTTGTTTAACCAGAGGCCTTGCCTTCCCCTCACCCTCATTTAATACCAGTTAACATTAAGAAACCCACATTGGAAGATGCTGTTCTTTGCAACGAGGTAGCGCTGAGTGTTCTGAGCAGAGATCTGGGGATCAAAGGGAAGCAGCTGGGAAAATGTCATCTGTAAAACTAACTGGACCATATTTACATATTTGTGCCCTAGACAAAGAGCCTCTTCTTGTTGCGCTCCCATGGGGGAAGTGACTTAAGCCCAAGTATAATGTTTTTTATATATTACTATACATATTCTAAAACTGTTAGTTCAGCAGCTGAAAATTTAAGCCTAGTAATCTTTAGGATAACATTTTTTTTCAGATTCAGATTTTATATAAATGATTAAGTTTGTCATTTTACATTAACAGATTCGTTAGTGACACTGTTACTAGGACATTCTAATAGCTGTCATAGTCAAGTGCAACAATGTGTGAACGAATGAAATTTATTAGCTTCTTAGACCTGAAATAATTTCACCCCCAATTGCAAGAGCTTCTCTAACTTGTATGGGCCTATAAAATTTGCCATCTGGACTATCTTATGCAATTTGGGACATAATGACCATTTTGAAAACAGGAAGAATTAAAGTCTAGGGAGAACTGAAAGATGTTAGGACACTGAGAAGGGAAAAAAGCCAAATACAGAGGAAGGTTGTGTTTTCCAAAAACCAGACAGTGTCTACATTATGAAAAGATGTGTTTAAAACCATGCATAAATAAATAGGTAGACAAGTTAATATTGTAATGGCAACCCACCAGAACATTTTAAAATGTAGAACAAAGAGGGATGAACACAGAACAAGACAAAAGCCAGAAGCAAGTTTAAATATTTGAAAATTAAATCTCCCTGGTATAAATAAGACATTACAGGATTAAACAACAAAAAAAAATCTGTTTAATATTGGCTCATCCTGACCCTCTAGACATTATCTGTGTTCCTTCTCCTCTGCTTTCTAAAGCCATACTGGCAATAATTCGTAAAACCTTGAAAAGTTAAAGGGTATCTTATTAGCCCATGACTACAGGAAGTACAATAAGGAATTTTATCATAAAGAATTCAGTTCTGCAGTTGTAAATGTGATCTCATTGTCCTCAAACCACCTGGCAGAAGTATTTTCCTCTCTAGGAACACCAAAGTTGGAGGTAACTGTTTAGGCAGAGGCAATAATATCAGAGGTCAAATATGGATTCTCAAAGGTCTAGCATCTTTTTTTTTTCTTCAGTTTTTAGGATACATGTTTCTGGGTTTATTTTGAAATAACCAATGAGAAATAGGGAGAAAATATTTTTCTTAAATTCTTGTGGCCAACTAAAAATAGAGTTAACTCAAAGTAGGAAATTTTAGTCATTTCTTCACATAATTCAGGGGGGAATAATGGACCCCAAAGATACCTTTCCCTGGGCAATGCATGTAATTTTTTGAGTATCTAATTTCACTTGGACTTTTAGAAGTGTGCAAGTACCATCAACGAAACTCTTATCTTTTGGTGACTTTTGGAGGGTATATCAAACAACTAGGTTACATTTTCACATGAAGCATAAGTTCCCAATTAGACTTTCATTTGCAGATTCACCTTGGGTTCTTTTTTAATGCTCTCTGGAAATGGATTTGAGGCTTCCCTTTTTTATATTGAGAGAATATATAGGAAGGAGAATTAGAAAAGATAGCTAAATTCCCTGGATACCAAAATTCAGTGACTACCAGGAGGGCATGCAAGCTCACTCTTGTAATATGCTGGGACTGTGGTAGCCTGGAAGATATCATCCTGAGTCAAGATACAAATGAGAGGGAAATAGCTCAGTTATCCCTTTGACATTCTGTAGGGGAGAAGAGATGGCATCTCTCTCCAAAGGCAAGGCCACAAAATTACCAGGAGTGATTGAGATTGCTCTAGACCATGTCTTTAAATCAGTCTTTAGATTCTGGGTGGTGGTTTTATTCCAGGGGAGAAGAGTCACATCCATTAACATCTATAAACACTTAGGATAATTCCAAAATCCCTAGAAAGTCAACTTTATTGCCTAGTAGAATATCTATGGCAAAAGTATTGCAATGTTTTTTTGCACATTTACTTTAGTGTCATGTGTCAACTAGTTTCACGAGCATTTAGTTTAGTTTTGTTTTGTTTAGTTTAGTTGTGTTTTAATGGACATCTCTGAGTTTTATAGAAAAGTTCATAGGAGGCTGACATGGCACTATCCTGAAATGATTTCACTAGAGTTTCAGGATTTTAGATTTTTTAATTTTTTGTCAAGTCACTTAAAGATTCATCAGGCCTTGAAAAATATATTTTACAAATCTGATTAGGCTGCCAACTATTTTTTTTAACTTTTTATTTTAAAATAATTTCAAACTTTTGGAGGAGCTGGTATAGCAACACAAAGAACTCTCATATATCTTTTATTCACTAATTAAAAAAAATTTTTTTTTACAGTAGGTCCTTATTGGTTATCTATTTTAAATATAGCCATGTGTACGTGTCAATCCCAAACTCTCAGTGTATCCCTCCCCCCAACCCTTCCCCCCTGGTAACCATAAGTTTGTTCTCTAAGTCTGTGAGTCTGTTTCTGTTTTGTAAATAAGTTCATTTGTATTTTTTTTTTTTTTTTAGATTCCACATATAAGTGATATTATATGATATTTGTCTTTCTCTGTCTGACTTACTTCACTCAGTATGATAATCTCCAGGTCCATCCACATTGCTAAAAATGGCATTATTTCATTCTTTTTAATGGCTGAGTAATAATTTTTAATAATTTTAATAATTTTTAATATTTTCCCACATTGACTTTTTTATTCTAATTCTCTATATAGATTCATTTTTTTCTTGAGACAAACTTTTAAGAATAACTCTTAGCCATCATGTCCCTTTACCACAAAATATTTCAGTATCTTTTTCTAGAAATGTAATTCTTTCACAAAGCCACAATATAATTATCTAATTCAGGAAATTTAACATTGACAAGATACTAGTATCTAATATACAGTCCACATATAATTTTCTCTAACTGTCCCACTAATGTCCTTTATGGCGTTTTCCCCCCATGATCCAAAATTTAATTCAGAATCATGCATTGCACTTACTTACCATAGCTTCCTTTTGTTTTGCTATTCCTTGACAATGGCTTTATACCTCATACACACACCTAATATTCAGTCAGGTTGTGTTGTTGGCCTGGAGAGAATCCTAAAGGACACACAAAACTCAAAGTTAATGAGTTAACAAGAATCAGAGAAAAGCAGGTTGAATAGTGTTAAAGAATAAATACTTCAAGATTTGATTATTAATTACCATCCTCCATGATAAACTGACAAGGATATTTATAAACTGGAAAGTATACCTTCTTTCTTGGACAATTTTGAAGAAAAGCTATATGTTCCCTTGAGGATATCAGTGACTGTCCCTTGCCTGTACTATTGCAATATTGCCCTTTTTCATTTTATTTCCTAGCTTACTTATTTGAATATTTTTTCTTAATAACAGATTGACTACATTCTGATGACATCTGGGGAGGTACTTCAATTTGAACTAGTTACAAATCCCTAACCACATAGAAGCATATTAAATGACTTTCCTTTCAAAGTACAAAGGGGATATAAAGATCTTGACCTTCGGAGTCAAAAAGATTCTAAATTCTGGTTCCATTGCTCACTAGTGGTATTATCCTAGGTCAGTTGCTAAACCTTTCTCATTTAGCAATCATTCAAGAGATAGTGGTGGCTATTGATATTTGGGAAGAAATATAATGTTCTACATAATCACATGGCCCTTGGACCCCAGCAATCTGGTTTCAAATCCCTGTTCTGCACTCACTGGCCTTAAGATTTGGGACAAGATACCCAACCTCTCTAAACTGCAGTTTCTTTATCTGTAAGAAGGATCAGTAACGGTACTTACCTAATTGCTTTATTCTATTAAATGAAATAATGTTTGTAAAATGTAAATGAAATAATGTTTGCAGGGTTCCTAGGATGTAACAAGTGCTGAACACGTTACTAATCTACTGATAGCTTAGATTAATAATAACGATGTCAACAAAAATAATAGTGTCTTTAGACAGCAAAGAAAGTATCTTTCTCTTGATCTTGACTTTGTATTTTCCCTACACTCTTTTTCTCAGTCTTCCAGTGACCTAGCTGCTAAATTAATCTCAGTTAGGACCCCATAATTGTGATTTGCCAATCCCTTCCATCATTTAAAAAAAAAAAAAATCATTCCCGGGACTTCCCAGGTGGCGCAGTGGTTAAGATTCTGTGCTCCCAATGCAGGGGGCCTGAGTTTGATCCTTGGTCAAGGAACTAGATCCCACATACATGCCACAGCTAAGAGTTCGCATGCCACAACCAAGGAACCGGTAAGCTGCAACTAAGGAGTCCGCCTGCTGCAACTAAGACCCAGCACATCCAAATTAAAAAAAAAAAATCATTCCCTTCATATAAAGGTTAAAATTTACCATCAAAGTCAGAAGAGGATGGAGAAGAATGTGAACAAAAACTTGGCTCTAAAGCTGAGGTTGGAAATTTGAATATATTTAATTTCAAAGTGGAGTTAGTTCTAATTAAATGAACTCAACTGCCTTTCATCCCTGAGTTGCCAGTCATCATGATTAATCTTTAAGCTAATAGTCAGGGACAGTGGGACTAAGCAAAGACAAACAGAAGAGACTGGTTTCAGACTGACACACAGGAGCCCACAATGACACTGGTTACCCAGTGATTGATTCAGAGACTCAGCCCCTATGAATTCAATGAGAAGGATTAGTGGACTTAAAAGCACATGACTTAGCATTTGTGTTCAATGTTCAGTCATCGCAAATTCATGTAACCACAGAATGTCAGAGCTAGAAAAGAACCTAGTGTTCTTCTAGCCCAATAACTTCATTTCACAGAGGCATGGAAAAATCGAGACACTTGAAAGGTCGCTAAATTACCATTGGCAGAGTCTGGCTAATGCCCTCTGTATTCTAACTCCTAGTTCTGTGCTACTGCCTGGGTCCCATGTGGCACTGCAGATGTTTAATTGATACTTGATTAAATATGCAGCATCCATCATTTTATTTTATTTTTTATATTTTATTCCTTGTGTCTAAAAACTGAAGCTATATAACACCCGTTGTTACATTTTGTTTGCATGTATTTTATTTATTGGAATTTATTCCTTTTATCTATAAAAGGAAAAACTCTAAATGATAGCTTTTTAATAAGTCTTCAAATAATGCAAGTTAGTTTCAATCATTTACACAGCAAAGTGCCTTGATTTAGTTACAAAAACAAAAATTTGGCACATTTATTGATTTAACAGTTATTGGACATCTATTGTGTACAAAATAACTAAGGACTGCAAAAGAAATAATGGGTATTAAGTACTTGTTCTGTGACAAAACAATTCTAGTGACTCAAGAGGTTATTTGCTTCATATAAAAGTGAAAGATCCTACTCAATGCTTACATCTGATAGAGGAAATGAGAAATATACACAAAATCATGGAAATAAAAGAATGTACAAAATATACTAAGATTGATAGCAAAAAATCTGCAGTTGTTTAGAGGGAGGAAAATGGTCTCTCCCTGGAGTGACTTTTGTGGAATAGACAGCATCTGACCCAGCCTGAAAGACAGGAGGACCTGAACAAGTGCAGATGAAGCAGGAAAGTGAAGTCCTGCTTGGTTGGGAGATAAAGCTAGACAGGCAGTTTGGGGCAAGATCATGGAAACCTTGAATTCCAACTTAGGTCATAAAAATGTAACAAAGAGAAACCTTAAAATGAATGGTAAATTCATTGAGATTTTTTCAATTAAACTTTTAATTTTTAAATAATTGTAGATTCACATGTAGTTGTAAGAAATAGTAGAAAGAGATCACATGTACTTTTCCCCAATGGCAACATCTTGCACAATTCTAATACAATATCACAACCAGAACACTGATGCCATTACAGCCAAGATAAGGAACATTTTCGTCATCTTGTGGATCCCTTATGTTGTTTTTTATTGTCACACCCATGTCTCTCCCACCTTCACCACTCCCTTAACCCCTAGCAATCTGTCTTCCATTGCTATAATTTGTCATTTCAAGAATCATACAGTATGCAATCTTTGGGGACTGGCTTTTTTTTTCAGCCAGCATAACTCTCTGGAGATTCATCCAAGTTATTGTGTGTATTGAATGATAATCGTGTAAAGTATATGATTGAATTTTACCGCTTCTAATGGGAATTATCTTGGCAAGTTTTAAGATACATGTCTCTACAAAGAGAGAGAGTGGCATGGACATATATACACTACCAAACGTAAAATAGCTAGTGGGAAGCAACCGCATAGCACAGGGAGATCAGCTCTGTGCTTTGTGACCACCTAGAGGGGTGGGATAGGGAGGGTGGGAGGGAGGGAGATGCAACAGGGAAGAGATATGTGAACACATGTATATGTATAACTGATTCACTTTGTTATAAAGCAGAAACTAACACACCACTGTAAAGCAATTATACTCCAATAAAGATGTTAAAAAAAAAAAAAAGAAATTATACAGAAAGTTAATTATCTTTTTTTAGAGAAAGAGATAAAGAGAGCTTATGTTCCAAGTAGTGAACTAAGGATGTAAAATCTATTAATTTATTTAATTCCCATAAAATAGTCTTTGATAAACATGATCAGCAAACGAGGGTTTAATGTATTTAGTAATGTATCTCAGGTCACAGAGCTAGCAGGATGCTCAGATTTAAACCAAGGCAGTGAGTTCTTAGGTCTTAGGGATGTCTCTCCATTAGTATAATCATCAATACTGGGGAAAGGCCAGGCAAGGGTCCTTGACTTGTGCTCTGAGAAACACATTTCATCTCAGTACAGCTGACCAAAAACTATGTTTCTTACATTAAATAAAATTAACTATAATGTTTTGTCAAAAAAAAAAAAAAGATACATGTCTCAAAAGGGGGGGTTATTTTTTTTTTCTGTAATAACTTCTGAGAACAGTTGAAGTGTCTTATTGTGTCCCATCCAAGTGTGAATATAGAATGACAATGAAAAGGCAGGAGAACAGGAGGAGGATCTGTTGGCAGAAACATAGAATATTCCATTTTTCTACTTCTAGAGATGTAGTTGAATCTCCTCTGAAGTTCTGAGTTAGATTTGAAAAAGCAGAAGGGACAAATCTTCCCATACCCATGTTAGAAACGAAACAAAGCCTTGAAGAATACAGAGCAGGACCCCATATGGGAGCATGTGACTTCGGTTCTTAGGCAAGCACAACGGATCAGGAGATTGTCAATCTCCTGTGTCTTCTTCACACATCTCCACTCATGATTCATCCCCAAAAAGGCTACGGTAGAAAACATGGGGCTTCTCCCTCAGGACTTTTGACGTGCTGGTCCTCACATTGCCCAAAAGACTGGTCCACTCCAGCTGCTCCCCCACCCAGAAGAAGGCGGGTTGTCTCCACTTGAGACTGTCTCTTTCTCCCTACAGCTGCTGAATTAGGCTAAGACAACCACAGCACTCAGCAGCTCTCCAGACCCACCCTGCAGAGTGAAAGGAGCAGCTGCCACAGAACACCGCAGGACACCATGGAACATCACAGAACACCACAGAAGACCACACCACAGGACACTACAGAAAACCACAGAACACCACAGATCACACGACACCACAGAACAACACAGAACACCACAGACATCACAGAATATCACAGAACACCACAGAAGACCACACCACAGGACACTACAGAAAACCACAGAACACCACAGATCACACGACACCACAGAACAACACAGAACACCACAGAACACCAAGACACCACAGAACATCACAGAATACCACAGATCACACAACACCACAGAACACCACAGACGTCACAGAATATCACAGAATACCACAGCATACCACAGGACCACTGAACACCACAGAACACCACAGAATACCACTGAACAACACAAAACACCAGGAACACCACAGAATACCACGGAACACCACAGAACACTGAGACACCACAGAATATCACAGAACACCACAGAACACCAGGAACACCACAGAATACCATGGAATACCACAGAACATGACTGGACATCACAGAACACCACAGAACACCAAGACACCACAGAACATCACAGAATACCACAGATCACACGACACCACAGAACACCACAGACATCACAGAATATCACAGAATACCACAGCATACCACAGGACCACTGAACACCACAGAACACCACAGAAGACCACTGAACAACACAGAACACCAGGAACACCACCGAATACCATGGAATACCACAGAACATGACTGGACATCACAGAAAACCATGGAACATCAGAGAACACCACGGAACATCATGGAACACCACAGAACACCAAGACACCACAGAACATCACAAGACACCTGAGAATACCACAGACACCACAGAACACCAAGACACTACAGGATACCACAGAACACTGAGACACCACAGAATATCACAGAATGCCACAGAGCACCAGACACGACAAAACACCACTGGATACCACAGAACACGACAGGACACCATGGAACACCAAGGAACATCACGGAACATCACAGAATACAGCACCCCTCACAGAACACTTTGTTCACACCAGGGACTGTTCTAAGTGCCCTCAAAAAATTATCTCATTTCCTCCTCTCAACAGTCATATGAGACCAGTACTACTTTCCTCATTTTGTAGTTGAGAAAACTGAAACTCAGAAAATTTAACTAACTTGAAAAAAGTAGACACCTAGTAAGTAGTAGCATGAAGATTCAAAGCCAGGCAGTCTAACTACTTAATCCCCCTCATTCTGAACCAATATACCATAATAACTAGGCATTAGGCCCAGTCAAGCAATCACAAATTACGGAATATTATTAGCACATTAGGGAAGCTGTCATCTCTCTCATTCATTGGCGCTACCAGCCAAAAATTTACCCCAATATTTCTTTGCCCAGTGATGGTCAGTCAAAGCAATGGTCTGGCATTCAAGGTCTTCTTAGGCCAAGTGAAGTGATTATGGTACGTCTATAACATTTCAAGACTTTTAAGCTACTCTCAGATGATTTTTAAAGATAAAAGAATTTTATTAGGACTCATCTACTCCAACAACAAAGGATGTGTCAGTTTTAAGGCAAATCAAGTCTCAAGGAAAAAGGACGGAAGAAGAAATCTTTAGATTTAAGGTTTTTAATAGTTAAATTATGGCTAAAGGAAAATATCAATGGAAGATTTTTGAGAAATAAGAAATGAAAGTCCAGGGAGATTGTAGGCACAGACACTGAAGAGGGAGGAATAACTGTATTATATTATAATGATAACTTGGGTGATTGTTTAAGACTTAAGTCAGTGGTCACCTCAATCCAGAAGTCTTCCCTCCCACACACTTTTCTCAACCACTTTTCTAGTTAGTTGGCTCTCCTATCTGCCCTATAGTTAATCAGTCAGTGAATCGCTCACCTAGAATGCATTGTTCTCAACTGTAACCCTCTGTTTACTTGCTTGCTTCACACCCTGGACTGAGAAATGATAGCCTGAGATTTGACCTTGTGCTTTTATTTTACATTCCTCCATCCAGTACGGTGCTTAGCACCCTGGTCTTTTGCAAGCTCTGGTTATACTTCAAAAAATGGTTTTTACATGTAAAACATATATGTTGGATTTACCACAACTGGACTTTGCCATTTGCTCTATCCTGTCCTAAATCTGGGGATAATGGAAAGATATGAACACCGGTGATCAGAGGATGGAGGCCAAAAGAGAACCAGAGCCACTGCTCATTGCACAGGCTGCAGGTGGAGAAGAATCACCAAAGCAGATCAGAAAGGCACCCTCCCTACCACAGGCAGGCATGCTAATCCTTGTAAGAAATACCACAGAAATTCTGCACAAGAAAGCTGACTTCAGCATCACGCAGACTTGCTTCAAAGAGCCAGCTCTTAAACCTGATGTGAGTAATTGTGCTACTTTGAGTAAAATAACCACTCTAGGTTTCACTTTCTTCATCTCATGAGTGAAATGGGGACATAAGAGTGAAAATTTCAGAGGGTTGTGAGAATGAATCCATGTAAGTAACGAACAGCCCATAGTCCGTGATTCATAAAAGTTGGCCATGAGATCATTAGTGGTACAACCCTTCATGACAGCTAACATTTTTGTTTCATTGTATATGACACATTATTGTATTTGATTCTTGTAACCTCTCCTGAGGTGAGCTGGGAAGGAACTGTCATCCCACTGGATATATAAGAAATCTTAACTTTTAAGAGATTTACTGACTTGCTCAAGTTCAGACAGGTAAGGGGTGATGGTGCAAAGATTATGCTGAAATCTTCTGATTTTATTACTCCAGGCTCCTAGACAGCACTCTCACATCCTTAATCGTTCTTGATCTCACTGTACTTTTCAAGTCAGAGGTGCCAGTGAAGCAGCAATGGCAAAGAACAGTAGTTCACTGCTGGGGAAAGGGTGGAAAGGAGGAAGGAAGGTGGTGCTTATGCACAGAGGCCAGGGGACATTGCTCCTTCATATTGGCCAGGAATGTCAAAGGAGAGCTGCATGGAGTTAGTTCTGCATGGGGAAGGGGTGCAGGTAAGGGATACAGGGCTCGATGCCACTGGAATGACAACCCCATACTATCACCCCCAAAGGGATGCTTGTTTCCCCTTCAAAAGGCTGACCTCCTAATTCTTCTTTGTTCTCTTAGTGTTTCTAACACTAAGCAGAGCAGAGAGCAGGGTAGGTGGGGACAGTGTAAGAACGGAAGGAGCAGGTTGGAGAGCGCCATCTTTCCATCCCACAGAGTGCTCTCTCAGGGCCTGAGAATCTGATCACAAATCCCTTCATACCTAAAAGGTGGACAGAAGCTTCAAAAGAAATTCTGAATGGTGATGGAGGCGGGACACTATGGAAATTTCTAGATCTTTCAACCAAAAAAAAATAATAATTGGAAGCAAAGTGGTCACTATTAAAGAGCCAAACAGTCTCCTCCAAATAAGATTTATAGCATCCAGCATTCTGAAAGGTAAAATCTCCAAAACTTGCAAATTCCAGGCCAGTTAATATAATTGAAACTGAGAGGTCTGTCATAGTCTCTCTCGGGCAGAAAGGGCTGGGGTAGAAGAAAATGTTTAGCTACAACCTGCTGTTGGATAATTGCATGTTCTGAACAACATCAAACATAAGGTAGTCTAGACTTTATTAACATTAAGTGCTATTAGGTTGTCAAGAATCCTGTGACCTCAAACTGCAAGAATAGGCAGAAAATGACTATGCAGAGGATATTAAAGGATTGTAGGATATTCTCTCCATTGTTGTGGTATCATTTTATTTTCTCCAATCATTTTGAGTTGCATTCTGGAGGAGGAAAACTGGGTAGGATTTCATAAGGTAGACGGTGCAATTTAAAGAGAGTGGTTTTGCTGGGCTTATAAAAGTCCCATCTGATGTTCTCCTGGTTTATAAGGTGTTTTAGAAGCATAGAAATGTAGGCAGCTATGACATGATTATACCTAGTGGGTAAAAGGGAAGCAATGAAATTACATTTCTGTAAGTCATCCACATTTCAATTAACTTTCCAGGGTTTTTTAGGTTGTAACAGATTGTTTGCCATAGATTAGAGGAAGAAGTCAGAATAAAATGACTGCAGGGACTTCCCTGGTGGTGCAGTGGTTAAGAATCCACCTACCAATGCAGGGGACATGGGTTTGATCCCTGGTCTGGGAGGATCCCACATGCCGCAGAGCAACTAAGCCCGTGCGCCACAACTACCGAGCCCGCGTGATGCAACTACTGAAGCCCGCGTGCCTAGAGCCCATGCTCCGCAACAAGAGAAGCCACCACAATGAGAAGCCCGCGCACTGCAGCGAAGAGTTACCCCTGCTCGCTGCAACTAGAGAAAGCCCGTGCACAGCAACGAAGACCCAGTGCAGGCAAGAAGAAAAAAAAAAACTGCAAAGTCAAGCTCCTCCCTCTAGAAACAAAGTCCTTCTATACCTCCATAGATGGGGTTATAAGTGAAAAGGATCTAGCCCCCACCTATCATTATGTAGCTGAAGATATTGAGGCTCAGAGAGGTTAAGTGGGATGGCTGCTATCACACAGCTAGTTGGTGGCAGCATCACGACTAAAATCCAGGATTGCTAATTTGTGCACTGGTACATTTCCCAGTATCATTCTACGTGTCATGTTTCTAAACATAAAATATTTGCATCTTCAGGTTGGAACTGACTTGAAAGTTTCTGGTCACGTGTTATTGGTCATTGTTTCATTTTTCCAGCTTAGCATGTGTTTGAGGAACCAGCTTTTCTCCACTCTCACTCCATATGGTTTGGGAAAGTGGGAACCCATGCACTTCCTCTAACTTTAGGGATGGGCATTAATCCAAGTCTGGTCAGAGTTTTTATCTTCCTGGGCTTGGGGATTGGTGTCCAGTTATGCACATGGTCCCAGCTAAGCGAGTCAGAACACTACCTGAGACAATTGCTGGAAATACAGAGACTGATTACTAAGATACCTGGCATACAGAAAAAATGAGACTTAAGGGATCTAAATGGTACACGGCATTTTTTTTTCTATCTCCCACTGTCCTCTTAAAATATATTTAGTAGGAGAATTTCTCCTAATCCTACATGAGAACTTCAATAGACTGATGAATTTCTCTCACTCTCGGAGAATAAAAAGTTCTTTATATTTTTAAGAAGTAATTCAGCATTTAGAATGTCAAGGCCTGCTTGTTAGTCAAAGGCCTACCTTTTCTCAAAGTCATCATTACTTCTCCTCCCCTAACCAGAGCTTGTGGTTGATGAAAACTTACAGACTGGAAAGGAGTGAGGACATGGTCTTTTTTTCTTATTTCTTTTTTTTCCCAGTTTATACCTTTATCTCCTTCTTCCCCAACTTGCTAAGCAGCTTTCTTACCCTTTAGGGTCAAATCTGAGATGGAGGTAGGGAGGGATGAAGGGGAGGAAGCAGCATAGCGGCAGGAAAGGTTTTACGTGCCTGGTACTGTGGTGTCCTGGCTTTGTGCTCTCTGCTTCTGACTTTCTCCAGTGGGCATTTTCATGGGTTCTTGGAAAACTCCAGTGCTGGAGTTCTCATATCATCCATGCCCTCATCCAGGTTAACCACAGCCATAAAACATCTGCAAGTCAAGCTTCTTTTTGACAGAATCTGATAGTTACCCTGACAACCCTCTCCTATGAATAGCCCCAACATGTTCTGTGATGGGCTAAACTGTGCCCCCCAACTCTGTATTCATAGGTGGAAGTCCTAACCCCCAGTACCTCAGAATGTGACTGTATTTGAAGAAAGGGACTTTAAAGAGGCAGTTAAAGTTAAGATGAGGCCACTAGGGTGAGCCAGTATCTCCTTATAGTGAGAGATTAGGACACGGACACACAGAGGAAAGACCTTGTGAGGACACAGCAAGAAGGTGGCCATCTGCAAGCCAAGGAGAAAGGCCTCGGAAGAAACCAAACCTGCCAACACCTTGATCATGGATTTCAGCCTCCAGAACTCTGAGAAAATGAATTTCCATTGTTTAAGCTTCCCAGTCTATAGCATTTTGTTAGGGCAGCCCTAGCAAACTAACACACAGTCCAAGGGAGACACTTCTGCATCACTCTTGCTGTCAAACTTTGGAAGTGCAAGCTGAACATAGCAGCAATTCTCCTTCATTTTACTTCTAGAGAAGCTAGTCAACTTTCCTCTCATCCTCTAGATTCCTCAGGAGAGAGTCAGATAGTGGTGAACTGAAGGGGAAACTGATTGTAGATGGCACATAGCAAGCTCTCGGAGTATATTTTTAAAGCTCCCCACTCATACCTTCTCACAGTTTTCTCCAAAGAAATCTTTCTCCTAATTCCTCCTTAATATTACATAAGCCAACCCTTTTGTTAAAGGTGATTTATTTTTAGCATTGTCTATTTCATCTTTGGTTAACTCTGCAAGTTCCGTATATGGTTTAGCACTTCCTTTGTAAGGCAATAGATATTGAACCTCAGTGATTCAGCTGAAACTTTTATTTAACTAGATATAAAATCACACCCTCTATGGCAGGAACCTAGATAGTAATGAAGTCAACTCACAAAGAAAAGTAAAACCAGTAGATGGACAGAGTCCTGACATTATCATTTGCACTCTTGAATTTAGCCATACCTGAATAGATACTACCTTTGGACATTTCAGTTAAGTGACCTAACTACAGAGCTCATTCTCTGAAGCATTCTCATTGCTTGCTTCCTCATTTCCAAAGTTTCAACTGAAATAAAACAAATAAAATAAATGATTAGGGTCTTATCTTCAAGTATTTTCTTATCAGTTGGTTCAGTCCCATCATCCTAATCATGCTATCATAAAACTGCCCGTAGGGTCACGGTAGCTGTGGAGCTGGGTATGGTGGTGTGAGCCTAGAGTTTTCATTACTCAGAGGGCTGGGTGGAAATACTCCTTAGAGCTCTGGAGTCCCTTTGGGCGTGGAGGTTTGACTAAGGAGGGATGAATGGAGATTGAAGCAGTCTCAAGTGAGGCAAATTGACCAGATCCAAGTCACGAGCTTTTACCATGGCAGACTCCAAGATGATTAAGTCTTTCAAATCCTTGAGCTTCACAATAATCTAATCAGTCTTCATTTCCTGTCAATATTTTCACTGCAATATCTTTTATATCTAAACTTAGTTCTCTGTTCCTATAGTCTGTTACGCCAAGTGAGGCTCTCAATAAAACTCTCACTTGGGATTCATTAAATTTAGATAAAAGTACATTTACTTATACACACAATTTTGCATACAATTTCATGGGGTTTATTTACCTTCTGAAATCCATCTGTAGGTCTTATAATGTAAGAACCTCTCTTTTGGCGCTTTGCCTGAACTGGCTTTCATAATATTGACTGACATCCTGCATAAGGCAGGATGAGTTTTTGTATTATTTTATATTTTCAAATCTCAGATGTTTTCAAACATTTTTAAAGTGCTTATTATGTGCCAGGAACTATGCAAAACACTGTAATTTTGCATGAATTACCTCATTTATTCTTACAACAACCTTCTGAAGTACATACTATTTTTATTCCCACTTCACGGATGAGAAAAAAGGTTTAGTGGTGTTATGTAAAGTCACAGGCTGTGACGGACGCTGGACTCAAACTCATGTCAATCTCTGCATGACTTTATTCTGACTTTCTTTTTGCACTTCCTTTTCTTTTCCCATGGCTTTGTCTCATGAGCATTTCCCTCACTGCCCTGAGTTAGTCAGGATAGGCCATAATGTGCTGCGATAAGAGATAAACCTCCAAATCGCAAAGGCTTTGCACAGTGAAGACTCTCATAAATTCTAATGTGGGTACTGCAGCCTTCCTGCATCTTTCAGCTCTGCCATCTGGAACATAGGACCTTCAAGGTAGCCACTTTAAGGGAAGAGGTAGATGGAAAAGGCACACTAGCTTTCAACTGCCTCAGCCCAGAAGTGATGCATTACACATATAATCTGGTTTATAGAACTTTAAGAAATTGTATTAGCATTATAATCCTTGCCACCATCACAGGAAAATGCATTATACTGCAAAGCCACCTCAAAGGAGTACATTTTCCTAAATATTAAATAAGCTCAGCCATTTTTCTGTGTATTTCCCAATCCTCCCCTCACTATAGCAATGCATACCCCATAACAGAGAGTTATTATCAAAAGGTCTAGAAGAGGAAAACTTTGGATGATTCTAATTTAGAGTTCATCAGGTATTCATTTCGTCTTCTTGTGGATACCTGGTTTCCATGTATGGAACCTGCACTTAAGCCCAGAGACATCTGTGGGCTTCCACCACCTCACTGCCAAACAAAACATCTAAATCTGTGAACAACCACTCCAACCTCCAGCATCCATATGTCAGAAAAACAAGATTCTCTAAATCCTCTAAATCAGTTTAGGAAAAAGTGAAGAATCTATAGCTATCTAACAAGACATTAATTGAAACAAGGCACTGTGAAAAGCCCAAGGGTAAAAGAAGTACAGAAGCTATCAAATGGCCCCATCCTTCAGTAAGAAAATACAGGATGTTGGGAAACTGTCTTTCTAGAACATAAGTGGAAGAGGAAGACAAGCTGCTACTCAGAAAATCATTTGCCTATATTAATCATGTTAATCAGGGCAATTCTATTGGGATATATCCCCCCTCCCAGTTTTTGTTTTTGTTTTTTGCCTTCTCAACCATAATAAATGACAGCTATATTTATTGAGCTATAGGAATGGCACTAGGCTGTGTGTGTGTATGTGTGTGTGTGTGTGTGTGTGTGTGTAGGTGTATATGTAGATGTGTATTCTATACAATTTCTCATCATCCTGATGATGTTACAAGGGAATTAAGAATCTTCATTATATAATGAAAAAAACTGAAGCACAAAGAGGATAAGTTATTTCTTCCAGGTCCTAAGCCCAGGAGCTTGTGAAGCTGGCATTCAAACTCTGACTGGGATGAGTTCAAAGGGAGTTGCCCTCACCAGATTAAAAAAGGCTACACAAGACCTTCTCCAGAGCTTCTTAAAGTGTTCCAAATAGACATGTCTGACCCTGAACCATCTAGAACAGCCAGCCTGTGGTAGGAGTGAGCAAAGAGAATGGGGGGGGTGCAGGCAGGTGGGGAGGCTCAAAGAACCAGAGAGTAGGATAGCAGTTTCCAGGGCCAGGGGTGAGAAAATGGGAAGATGGGTCAAAGGGTACAAACTTCCAGTTATAAGATGAATAAGTTCTGGAGATCTAATGTACAGCATGGGGACTATAGTTAATAATACTATACTGTATACTTGAAATTTGCTAACAGAGTAGATCTTAAATGTTCTCACCACCCCCCACCCCAAAAAAGATAACTATGTGAGGTAATGGATGTGTTAATTAATTTGAATGTGGTCTTTTCACAATGTGTACATATATCAAATCATCACATTGTACACCTTAAATATATACAATTTTTATTTGTCAGTTATACCTCAATAAAACTGAAAAATAAATAATGAGGGGACAGGAGGCTTGAGGCTTTTCTCTTCTGTCATCAGAGCCCCGAGTAAGTAACCAGCCAGATTACTAAGAATAAAACAGCGCTCTCCCTCTGTCCTTACATGATTTCACTCCACCAATTAATTCCGTCATTTCTTCATTCATGGGTTTGTTTACTCATTCATTTGTTAATTTAACTTTTTTTTTCTCTTATTGTTTGCCCTATTTCTGAATGCTCTTCTGTTTACCAGCACCTTAGTCAAACCTCCACACCCAGAGGGACTCCTGAGCTCGAAAGAATCTTCCGGCCCAGCCCTCTGAGTCATGAGGACCCCAGACCACACCCAGGGCCCCAGTTACTGGGACCACTGCTTGTTTTACGGCAAGACAGTGGCACAAAACCAACTGGAAATGAAACACTTGAAGAGAATCTCCTCATCAAGAAAGTGGTTTTAATTCGACTGGAACTTTGCAGAGAACGTTAAGAGTAAAAGCTGAAGGCTCTAAACCCAGGCAGCCCTGAGTTCAAATCCTCATCCCATCCGTTCTTACTGCGAGCCCTTGATCAAGTTAAGGTTAAAGTTGTCACTTGGAATGTGGGGATAAAGATGGTACCTAGCCCATTGTTTGAGAAAGTTAAACAGGATCATGGGAAACACTTAGAACACATGGCAAGACATATGCTGGTCAAGGTTCCAGATGGGGGGGACACAGCAAAAAACACTGAGAAATTCCATGCTCTTACTCAGCATATGCTCTAATGAGGGAGGGAGATAATAAAGAAATAAACAAATAAATATAAAATATTCTGGCTGGTTATAAGTGCTAAGAAGAAACATAAGGCAGGATAAATGTCTAGGAGTGACTGTGGAGCAACTGGGTCACCCTTGAGGGGATGCAGGGTGAGGGACAGAGTGATGCTGACACACCTGTTCCCAGTGAGTGCCGCTCTGAACAGGTCCCCCCACGTGGACCCCAAAACTGACAGACCCGTCGTGGAGAAGAGGAGAGAAATTCATCATCTCTATCATAAAGTCATAGTTTGTATCAATTCTTCCTCGCTCTCTTTTTTCCTGTACGAAGAAGATTTACCAAAATCTCTGAATATATCTGACTGAGCAATTTTGTTTAATGAATTGCTGACCAAACTCATTCTTTCATATAAATCTGTTAGCCTGCAGAACCCAGAACACTTTCATGAGGGAAGGGGCTTGAAGTCTTGCAGGCTTTATAGTCATACACCTTATTCCATTCTTAGAAGTCAGAAGTGGGAACAAACCTGAGCTGGGAGGATTGGAGGACCAGCCTTTTAAGCCACTGGAGGAGGTAACAGGTAACATTCCCAGGTTTGTCATTGTGGGTCATGAAATCCAACTTGGACGGCTGCCCTAAAGTGATCTGCTCTTTCTGGGAAGGCAAGAAACCTTTAGAACATCGTGTCCAGAGTAAAAAGGGTATTTGGCAGCAGTTCCCAAGGGTTTCTCATGCCCCTCCCATCCTTCTTGTTGTCTTCTTGTGAGGTTTCCTATACAAAGAAAATGCTTCTTAATCTCCCCCATCACCTCCATCTTCTGTCTGGGGCACCTGTCAGGGGTGTTAGCCTTCAAGGACCCTTTAGTGAGTCAGGGGTGTTCAGCCTTCAAGGACCTTTTAGTGAGTCCCTTCAAGGCCCCAGGAACTGCTAACACTTCCCCACACTGTCTGCCTGGCTCTTATTTCCCCACGGCCTTAATGAGGCCATCCTGTGCCCATACAGTTGCTTACTGCATGCGCCTGGCTCCTCACCCCCTTTCCCATTGCTGTGGTCCCCACACCAAAAACCTGCTTAATTTTGGTCCAGTTGAAGGTGACAGCTCACCCTGTGTGCAACCAGTCTTGCTCTTTTAGTATAATGCCTCTTACAGCTCAATTTTGATGTGCTGGCTTCTAAGGGATTCTCATTCTTTGGCTCAATAGGATAGAGGCTTGTTTTAAAGTGACAACCCCCTTTTTAGTGCCTTGGTTCTGGTTTCTGCAAACTGCCTCACAGGCCCTCTTGATGGAGCAGGGCAGGGGCTGTTTGTGAGGCAAGGCAAGGCAAGAACGGGCCAGCTCCAGAGCTTTGGAGAGGCCCTCCTGCCCCCTCTAGCTCCAACCAGAGCATCTCCTTCTGCATCTGTTCACATAGTGTGTAACAGGTTTTTAGTTGAAAAAGGATTAGGAAAAAGGTTGAATACTACTGGACTGGATCGATCCCCTGCCCCCGCTTTAAACAGGCCGGACAGTTCAGGGTGGTGTGACTCAGCACTCTACAGGACCCCTTGCATCCCAACCCCACATCTCAGATTGGAGCCATGACTTAGGCTTCACCCCATCTTCCTTCATTTAACATATAATTATCAAGAAAATATTCTGTGCAGGTGAATCTGAGAAGGACTGGACGTCTTCTCCAAGCAAAACAGAGTAATATAGATAGGCCCTCTTTTGTGTTAATGTCTTAATATTGGTTTCTAGGGACTGGATTCTAGGGCCCCAAAGTCTCTTAAAAAAAGTTTCTCTCAGGAAGCTCTGTCGTTGTCATGCCTGCCTGGGCAGCCAGGGTCCCTGAGGGATGCTCCATGTGTTAGACTCTGAAAAACCCTCAGGGTCACCAAGAGCAAATTGGTGGCATCATTAAGAAAGTGTAACACTAAGCAGGTGTTTCTCACATGCACTGCCACGGAACAGAATAAAGAAAAAAGAATGAAAAGAAATGAAGACAGCCTAAGAGACCTCTGGGACAACATTAAATGCACCAACATTTGCATTAGAGGGGTCCCAGAAGCAGAAGAGAGAGAGAAAGGACCCGAGAAAATATTTGAAGAGATTATAGTTGAAAACTTCCCTAACATGGGAAAGAAAATAGCCACCCAAGTCCAGGAAGCACAGAGAGTCCCAGACAGGATAAACCCAAGGAAAAACATGCCGAGACACATAGTAATCAAATTGACAAAAATTAAAGACAAAGAAAAATTATTAAAAGCAACAAAGGAAAAACAACAAATAACATACATGGGAACTCCCTTAAGGTTAACAGCTGATTTCCCAGCAGAAATTCTACAAACCAGAAGGGAGTGGCACAATATATTTAAAGAGATGAAAGGGAAGAAGCTACAACCAAAATTACTCTACCCAGCAGGATCTCATTCAGATTTGATGAGAAATCAAAAGCTTTACAGACAAGCAAAACCTAAGAGAATTCAGCACCACCAAACCAGCTCTACAACAAATGCTAAAGGAACTTCTCTAAGTGGAAACACAAGAGGAGAAAAGGAACTACAAAAACAGACCCAAAACAATTAAGAAAATGGTCATAGGAACATACATATCAATAATTACCTTACATGTGAATGGATGCTCCAACCAAAAGACACAAGCTCGCTGAATGGATACAAAAACAAGACCCATATATATGCTGTCTACAAGAGACCCACTTCAGACCTAGGGACACATACAGACTTAAAGTGAGGGGATGGAAAAAAGATATTCCATGCAAATGGAAATCCAAAGAAAGCTGGAGCAGCAATACTCATATCAGATAAAATAGACTTTAAAATAAAGAATGTTACAAGAGACAAGGAAGGACACTACATAATGATCAAGGGATCAATCCAAGAAGAAGATATAACAATTATAAATAGATATGCATCCAACATAGCAGCACCTCAATACATAAGGCAAATACTAAGAGCTATAAAAGAGGAAATCGACAGTAGCACAATAATAGTGGGGGACTTTAACTCCTCACTTACACCAATGGACAGATAATCCAGACAGAAAATTAATAAGGAAACACAAGCTTTAAATGACACAATAGACCAGATAGATTTAATTGATATTTATAGGACATTCCATCCGAAAACAGCAGATTACACTGTCTTCTCAAATGCGCATGGAACATTCTCCAGGATAGACAACATCTTGGGTCACAAATCAAGCCTCAGTAAATTTAAGAAAATTGAAATTGTATCAAGCATCCTTTCTGACGACAATGCTATGAGATTAGAAATCAATTACAGGGAAAAAAATGTAGAAAACACAAACACATGGAGTCTAAATGAGACGTTACTAAATAACCAAGAGATCACTGAAAAAATCAAAGAGGATATCAAAAAATACCTAGACACAAATGACAACGAAAACACAATGATCCAAAATCTATGGGATGCAGCAAAAGCAGTTCTAAGAGACAAGTTTATAGCCAAACAATCCTACCTTGAGAAACAAGAAAAATCTCAAATAAACAATCTAACCTTACACCTAAAAGAAATAGAGAAAGAAGGACAAACAAAACCCAAAGTTAGTAGAAGGAAAGAAATCATAAAGATCAGAGCAGAAATAAATGAAACAGAAACAAAGAAAACAATAGCAAAGATCAATAAAACAAAAAGATGGTTCTTTGAGAAGATAAACAAATTGATAAACCTTTAACCAGACTCATCAAGAAAAAGAGGGAGAGGACTCAAATCAATAAAATTAGAAATGAAAAAGGAGAAGTTACAATGGACACTGCAAAAATACAAAGCATCCTAAGAGACTACTACGAGTAACTCTATGCCAATAAAATGGACAACCTGGAAGAAATGGACAAATTCTTAGAAAGGTATAACCTTCCAAGACTGAACCAGGAAGATATAGAAAATATGAACAGACCAATCACAAGCACTGAAATTGAAACTGTGATTAAAAATCTTCCAACAAACAAAAGCCCAGGACCAGATGGCTTCACAGGGGAATTCTATCGAACATTTAGAGAAGAGCTAACACCTATCCTTCTCAAACTCTTCCAAAATATAACAGAGGGAGGAACACTCCCAAACTCATTCTACGAGGCCCCATGACTGTGATACCAAAACCAAAGATGTCACAAAGAAAGAAAACTACAGGCCAATATCACTGATGAACATAGATGCAAAAATCCTCAACAAAATACTAGCAAACAGAATCCAACAACACATTAAAAGGATCATACATTATGATCAAGTGGCATTTATCCCAGGGATGCAAGGATTCATCAATATACGCAAATCCATCAATGTGATACACCATATTAACAAACTGAAGAAGAAAAACCATATGATCATTTCAATAGATGCAGAAAAAGCTTTTGACAAAATTCAACACCCATTTATGATAAAAACTCTCCAGAAAGTGGGCATAGAGGGAAACTACCTAAACATAATAAAGGCCATATACGATAAACTCACAGCAAACATCATTCTCAATGGTGAAAAACTGAAAGCATTTACTCTCAGATCAGGAACAAGACAAGGATGTCCACTCTCACCACTATTATTCAACATAGTTTTGGAAGTCCTAGCCACAGCAATCAGAAAAGAAAAAGAAACAAAAAGAATACACAATGGAAAAGAAGAAGTAAAACTGTCACTGTTTGCAGATGACATGATACTATACATAGACAATCCTAAAGATGCCACTAGAAAACTACTAGAGCTAATCAGTGAATTTGGTAAATTTGCAGGATACAAAATTAATGCATGGAAATCTCTTGCATTCCTATACATTAACAACAAAAGATCAGAAAGAGAAATTAAGGAAACAACCCCATTCATCACTGCAACAAAAAGAATAAAATACCTAGGAATAAACCTACCAAAGGGGGTAAAAGACCTGTACTCAGAAAACTATAAGACACTGATGAAAGAAATCAAAGGTGACACAAACAGATGGAGAGATATACCATATTCTTGGATTGGAAGAATCAATATTGTGAAAATGACTATACCACCCAAAGCAATCTACAGATTCAATGCAATCCCTGTCAAATTACCAATGGCATTTTTTACGGAACTAGAACAAAAAATCTTAAAATTTATATTGAGATACAAAATACCGCAAATAGCCAAAGCAATCTTGAGGGAAAAAAACAGAGCTGGAGGAATCAGACTCCCTGACTTCAGACTATATTACAAAGCTACAGTAATCAAGACAATATGGTACTGGCACAAAAACAGAAATATTGATCAATGGAATAGGATAGAAAGACCAGAGATAAACCCACGCATCTATGGTCAACTAATCTATGACAAAGGAGGCAAGGATATACAATGGAGAAAAGACAGTCTCTTCAATAAGTGGTGCTGGGAAAACTGGATAGCTACATGTAAAAGAATGAAATTAGAACAGTCCCTAACACCATACACAAAAATAAACTCAAAATGGATTAAAGACCTAAATGTAAGACTGGACACTATAAAACTGCTAGAGGAAAACATAGGAAGAACACTCTGACAAAAATCACAGCAGGATCTTTTTTGACCCACCTGCTACAGTAATGAAAATAGAAACAAAAATAAACAAATGGGACCTAATGAAACTTAAAAGCTTTTGCACAGCAAAGGAAACTATAAACATTACGAAAAGACAACCCTCAGAATGGGAGAAAATATTTGCAAATGAATCAATGGACAAAGGATTAATCTCCAAAATATACGAGCAGCCCATGCAGCTCAATATCAAAAAAACAAACAACCTAATCCTAAAATGGGCCGAAGACCTAAATAGACATTTCTCCAAAGAAGACATAGAGATGGACAAGAGGCACATGAAAAGCTGCTCAGCATCACTAATTATTAGAGAAATGCAAATCAAAACTACAATGAGGTATCACGTCACACTGGTTAGAATGGGCATCATCAGAAAATCTACAAACAGTAAATGCTGGGGAGGGTGTGGAGAAAAGGGAAGCCTCTTGCACTGTTGGTGGGAATGTAGATTGATACAGCCACTATGGAGAACAGTATGGAGGTTCCTTAAAAAACTAAAAATAGAATTACCATATGATCCAGCAATCCCACTACTGGGCATATACCCAGAAAAAACCATAACTTAAAAAGACACATGCACCCCAATGTTCATTGCAGCACTATTTACAATAACCAGGTCATGGAAGCAACCTAAATGCCCATCAACAGATGAATGGTAAAGAAGATGTGGTACATATATATGATGGAATATTACTCAGCCATAAAAAGGAACGAAATTGGGTCATTTGTAGAGATGTGGATGGACCTAGAGACTGTCATACAGAGTGAAGTAAGTCAGAAAGAGAAAAACAAATACAGTATGATAATGCATGTATGGGGAATCTAGAAAAATGGTACAGATGAACCAGTTTGCAAGGCAGAAATAGAGACACAGATGTAGAGAACAAATGTATGGACACCAAGGGGGGAAAGAAGTGGTGGGGGTGGTGGTGGTGTGATGAATTGGGCGATTGGGATTGACATGTATACACTGATGTGTATAAAATAGAAAACTAGTAAGAACCTGCTGTATAAAAAAAATAAAATTTAATTTAAAGAAATAGTAATTGACCCAAATCTGCACAATAGTGAGTGGTAGTGCTGGAATTTGAATCCTGGCCTATCATCTTAATCAATGCACCGAGATGAACAGAATTTTTTAAGTCTTACTAGGCTCACTCATTTTCTTTACACACCCATAGACTAAATTTAAAACTACTGACATAAGAGAATGAATATTTATAAGCTTACATGAAGTGTAATCTTTTTGCAGATAATCTATCTTATCCATCCTGGAACTAATTAATCTAGTTTATTTTGGATGATTCAGTTGGGAGTCATGCCCATATATCTAGGGAAAATAATTTTTAATTCTGAAGAATAGAATGTTTCATATCTTGGTTTATCTTTTTGGCAGTCCAACCTTTAACTGTGTGGAGAACAAAAAAAGTCCCTAAAGATAATAAAATACTATTGACTGAGATGAAATACATCCAGTTATTTTTACTGGAATGACTTAACAACAGGCAAAAAAGCAAACCTGGGGCTTCCCTGGTGGCGCAGTGGTTGAGAATCTGCCTGCTAATGCAGGGGACACGGGTTCGAGCCCTGGTCTGGGAAGATCCCACATGCCACGGAGCAGCTGGGCCCGTGAGCCACAATTGCTGAGCCTGCGCGTCTGGAGCCTGTGCCCCGCAACGGGAGGGGCCGCGATGGAGAAAGGCCCGCGCACCGCGATGAAGAGTGGCCCCCGCTTGCCGCAACTGGAGAAAGCCCTCGCACGAACCGAAGACCCAATACAGACAAAAATAAATAAATTAATTAATTAAAAAGAAAATCCTTAAAAAAAAAAAAAAAAAAGGCAAAGCAGCTTTTTTTAAAAAAAAAAAAAGCAAACCTGGAAGTCTCCTCTTCTTTAAATAAACACCTGCAAGAGATCTTCATTCAGGGTTACTAGAAAGTTTTCACTTACATTGTCAATTCTATCATTCAAACAATGCAAGTAAATTTACATTAGTTATATTTTCTAGGTATTTCTCAGAAAATTCTAAGTGGAATAGTTCCTTTATAGGAAGGGTTTTTAAATAGTCCATTTGCTAGGCTTAGATAGCTAGGAGACAATAGTGATCATTTTATATTCATTCTTTTACTCCAGTAGACGTTCAGGATCTGCTCCTTGTTACTCAATTTTTTTCTTTTTATCTACAGTCACTATCCCAAATCTTAGTAAGTAGATGTTCCTAGGAACATTAACATAGGAATCAGAATTGTCACTGAAGCTGTATTAAATCAGTGGATTTAAATGAGACTGTTGTCTGTGAAATCAGGACCTGGGGGGAAAAAGCCACCAGTAACATTCTGACTCGGGGTGGCCAACCCACTAATTCATAATTAGCCTGCTACATGTGAGGGGTCAGAGAGGCCAAGGACTGTATGTCAGACCTCTGACAGCCGAGTCCACACCAGTGGGCACAGCGATAACAGATGCATGTCAGGTAGTGTCTTGGGGCTCTCAACGACTTGATTTAAAAGAAAAATCATCAGTAGGTAGGACATTGTTTATGTGCCTGGCTCAATTTTGCTTTTGTGCCATTTCAGTGGAGAGATAAAGAACCATATCTGCTAGCTAATGTAATAAAACTCCCCCAAGAAGCAGGGAGTTTGGCCAACTTAAAATGCAAGGCAAGTTATTTTCATGCACTTTTAAATTACATTAGCAGCACATGTTGGGAAACATTGTACTGATAACAAATTTATGATCTCTACCTTCAATTTCTACATAAAGCAAATATAAAATGAAGAACCCATCTGAATGGAAGAGAACTATGTATATTTCACAGATTTCTACAACTGTTTTCCCGAATTCTGAGAGGACTTCATTCACCACAAATATGTTTACCCATGTTAAAATAATAAGCTATTTAAAGAATAAGCCCAGTGCCCCTGTATAAATAGGAAATGGTTAAATTTTTCCTGAAACACTTTATAGCTGAGCAAACTTCCTGTTCCACTCTAATTGTGCTGACCTTTAGTCGTCTTTTTAGGTCTATACTTAAATGCCACTTAAATTTTTTTTCCCCTAACCTCCTAATTGTAATTAAGTTCCCATGTTACACTCTATTTTAAAGCTGCCTATTTTATTCATAATATTTATAGCAATTTGTAATTGTATGCGTGTGCATTTATTTGTTTAATGACTCTCTTCCCATTTAATGCCTCATGCACCTCTGTACCTCAAGTCCCCAGCACCAGAGTGGAGACTCGGTGCATATTCAAAGAATGAATAATGAATAAATGAGAAGCAGACATAAGAGTGACAGTGTGTTCCCTAAGAGAAGCAAAGAGCAGCCCCTGCTCCTGGTAGGCCTTGGCTGTGTTTTGTTTCTCTTCCAAAAATGTCTGTGATATTCCTTCTTGTGTATTTATAATAGGATTCTTTTTTCTTGAGCCAGCTGGAATGAGCCTCTATTCCTTGCAGCAGGAGTATCCTAAGTCACAGCCAGAGAATGGGGCACATTGACATAACAGTCAAAGCGAATATGATAATAACAAGGTAACATTCTAGAAGGGAACATCAGAGGGAAGAAGTAGTGCCCTTGGTATTGTTTATCTTTGCTTTATCCCATCTGAAACTGAAACCCTCAACCAAATTTACTTCCTAAATTTAACCCTTTAATAAACTAGCCTCTAACTCCACCTGGTGGAGATATAGAAACCTGTGGAAAAAAACCAATCCAAAGGAGGATAAAAAGGTCCCACATCTATCTGAGTTCTCAGAAAGAAAAGACATATACTCAAAAAGCCAAATAGATGACCTCCTGGGATGTGTTTTAGCCACTCAAAGTCGCTGAGAACAAATAGGTTGTAACGATCATTTGCTTATTGCCCTTGGCTCCCATTTCTGCCCCTCCACGTTCTGCTATGTATTTTAAGAGTCCAGGAACCTGCGTATCCCATTTTCCCAGTTACTTGCCAGCAAGCTTCTGGTTAGTTTCTACCAATGGGAAGTACTGACAGAAGTTTGAAAGGCAGGAATGGGGAAAGGGGATTTGCTTCCTGTTCTAGATTCTGTTGGCATTTTCCAGCAGCAAGAGAGCCAGCACTCCATCCTCATCTTTCAGCACTTCCGGCACCTGCAGCAAAGAGTCTCCTCACATGCTGCACAGCAGCCTCTCAGCAGTCCCAGCACCTGTCTTAGGTGGTGCTTCATTTGTGGTTTCAACAGTGGCTCAGGCAGGCCCCTTCTCCATGATCTTGGGTCTGGTGAAACCACTGCCTTCATTTACTTCTTCAGAGGGGTTGCTGCGGCTCCCAGCAGCTACTTAGCATAGAGTTACCTGAGTATAACCAGTTCAAAGAGGCTAAATTAATGTTTTCCTATGTCCACCACCCAGATGTATCCAGAATCCAATTTTTGGTCCTTAATACTATTATGGATTGAAGAGGAACAAGGTCCCTTGGAGAGTAGGTCTTTCCAAGCCATTAGAGAGGGAAGACAAAAGTCTATATAAGTCTGCTTTTGCCAAAAAAAAAATCTCATAATGACAGGACAGTGAATTAGTATTATTGTTCATTTTAAAATGTACATTATTCCTAGAATTTCAAAAACACAAAATTTCATAAAATTCATGGACTGAAGTTCTCATAACCAAACAAGGGAGATTCATTATTAGAAAGGGCTCATCCCAAGTAAGTGGCTCAGTTTTGCGTCACTTTGGACTGCTTGGGTTCTGCAACTCTACTGAGAATCAACTTATCAAGAATGTAAACCCTAGACCTTGACAAGTCTGAGTATTCTTTTACTTTGGTGTTTGGACAGAATATTTCCCACTTTAAGGAGGTATAAAAATCAGCATCTGGTAAAATTACTGTGATCTTGGGACAGTAAAACAGAAGATTAAAAACAAGAATATAAATATAAAATGAAATCATTAATAATGTAGTTATATGTTTTCATCATTATCTTTACAACTATTTTAATTTTACTGTAATATTTGTAATTGGTATGATATTTTATGTGTGGGTTTTCCACTCTTCAAATTGTTTAAAGCCTTTAAGAGAATTTCATATTTCATGTTTTGATTTCAACTAAATATTTAGAAGAGTAAAATTAAATATATTCATAATCATTTAAATATTTGAGATATTTTTAACTGAACTCTGTAAGTATTGATGGATTAGCCTTGTAAGTAGTATAAAATATTTAGAGAGATTGTGAGTGTTCAGTGTTTAAGTGAATGTTTATAACAAAATGGTTTTAAATTTAATGAATTAAGCATTAAACAAAATAAAAGGAAAAGGCTGCATTTTCCATTGAGGAGCTAAAGGACCTATTAACACCTTTGACTCTCTCTGTAAAACGTCACGCACTGATAGGAGGATGTATTATTCATTTGGGTTGGGGGAAGGATTTGTCAACACATTAGTTTCCCCCAGCACCAACACCATAGATACTTAATTATGAAAGACCAGGAGCCTAGTAGGCTCGTGACTTCAGCTGTATTTGGCTTTTAATCTAGCCATGCCTTTCAAATTTTATATTTTTACATTTTACCTATCGTTGTTATATATGTGAAGCAGATGGGGCATTGCCATCATGATTATCTAGTGCCATCCTGACTGAAAATCTCTCTTATTGGACTTTTTAAATTGAACTGGAAATATATACTTTTAAAATATCCATCTCTCCTACTTAATCACAAACTCCTTTAGGCATCGTTCTTCTTTTTATATACAGACTCTGGCACATAGTAAAGTGTTCAATAAATATTTTTGAATAAATTATTGAGAGGGTAACATTTTGTGAATACTGGAAATGCTGGAAAGGGAAGACAGAAACTATTGCTCATGTATTATTGATGGGAAAGTAAATTGATGCAACTCTTTGGAACTGAAGTTAGCAATGTCTTATGAACATGTTCATAAGCTTTGACTGCCCTTATAGGAATCTGGCCTCAAGTAATAATGAAAAAGAAGCAAAATAACAACAACAAAATTGGAAACAACCTGCATGTCCACTTATGTGGAATTGGTTAAATAAATTATAGTTTATTCATTAGGTACAAAATTAACCCTCTATTAAAAATATTTTAAAATATGATATAGTAATTTGAAAAGAAGATTTATGGCATCAGCTTATTTTAAAGGCAGCATTTGGAACGATTATGACAACATGATAAAACACATGGATTAAAAACTGGAGGAAAATAACACCAAAATTGTAGCAGTGTTAATTCCATCCCCTTTCCATTTCTCAAATTATGTAAAATATGTTTCTGTAAATTGCCCTTAAATTTACATCAGAATTTATTGCATTTTTTTAAAATGTTATTTCCTCTAACTATATATTCAATTACAGGAATCAAACAGAATATACATTTTGAAAAATGTGATGTTTAATCTGGAAACAAACTCTACTTTCAGTTTTTAGCCCACAGCAAGCATGAATTTCAAGGATCCTATTACTTTTGATATATCATATTTTTACAAGTTTTGTACATATGGTTAAATGTAAGTCGATGTTACAACAGCCTTTGGGAAAACAAAAAAGGGAAAAGAAATACTGAGTAGAAATCACAGTGAAATAAGGCTCAGAGAGACTTGAAAACATTATGAAGAATCCCAGCCAGTGACAACCACCAACCAACACGAGCGTGAGGCCATCTTGGACCTTCCAGCCTAGCCCAGCTACCACTTTCAAATCCTGACTACATTTGCAGTCACGCAGCAGTTTCCCTCTGGAGGAGAGTCCTTGCAGTACTTCACAATGTTAAACGTTCTTTTATGACCTTGACGGTAGAGATCATTTGACACAGCCTTAACAGTACTGGCAACTGAGATTCTTAACACAAACTCAACAGTCCAAGCAATTTCATGCTCCAAGGCCACCTCTCCTTGGGATGGGGGGCAGTGGAGATCACATCTTTTCCAGGGACCTAATTTTAGCCATCATCCTGTTAGTCTAAATAGACAGGAGTAACTGAATGTTTCTGGGCACAAATACACCTAGAGAGGTTGTTAAAAGTATAGATTTTAGGGCTCCACTCAGCAGAGATTAAGATTGAAAAAATTAAAAGGTAGAGGTCAGAAATTTGTATATTTAATGAGCATTTTAATGACCATTCCCATCCCTGCCAGTGGATCCGATGAAGATGATGAGGCCCGTTTATCGTGAGTGGGCCTCATCCAATCAGTGGAAGGTCTGAGTACAAGAAAAGGGCTGACCCTCCTGCAAGTAATGGAAACTACACCTACCTGACTGCCTTGAGCCTGGACATCAGTTTTTCCTGCCTTCAGACTAGAACTGAAACATTGGCTCTTCCCGGGTCTCAAGCCTGCCAGCTATTAGACAAGAACTACACCATTGGCCCTCCTAGATCTCCAGCTTGCCGGCTAGAGATTTTGGGGACTGGTCAGCCTCCATAATCACGTAAGCCAATTCCTTACAATAAGTGAATAAATACATATGTGTATATAGATATAGATACACACACACACACACACACACACACACACACACACACACACAGCTTATTAGTTCTGTTCTGTTTCTCCGGAGAACACAGATTAATACATCAGGACTCTTGGATACCAGACACCCAAAAGTGACAAACGTCCACTACAATAAAACTTTTCACCATTTTGAACATATTCTTACCCATCTCAATTACACACCTCATTGAAGAGCTATGAATAGATTAGGATTTACCATTTAAGTATCTTTAAAGAACTCCATTTTTATCTCAATTGTAATGTTACTTGTTCCCTTTCAATTTTCTAATTTGTAATTTTTAATAAAATAAGATTAAAATACCATAGCTTTTACTTGTTTCATCCTCATGGTACCTGTATTGTCTGGGTCAAGTTAAAATGCTGGGTTGCAGGCAGCACGACAAACGGATGGCTTGCAATGCTCATTTTTCAAACTTATGAAATTCCACTATGAACATACTAAAGTCAAGGACTCCTGATGCCCCATGTCCTCTTTCATGAGGGAGTTAGTTAATTCCTCCTTCTCCGGCTGCAAGCTGAGGCTGATAGAAACTGTTATGGAGGGGAGGGGGCAGGGGCATGGAGGGAAACTCTTTTCTCTCTCTCCCTAACTCTGCTCTTTTACCTGTAAGGCCTTCATTGCACAAATAAAAACATTATAACAAAGAAATGGGCATCATAAAGATCATTAGGATCAAAGCCAAAGTTGAATATTCTCACAATCACATGTTAATTGGAGAAGTCCAGGCCATGAGGACGGCAGGTGTGAGCAGTTAACATACCTGAAGCAAGATTTGCTCATTAGAGGAAACCTCTCTAATCACAGAGCCTGTCATTTCAATAGCACAATATAATGGAATATAGCATTTGTCAGAAAGCACTAATATATTAAAGCAATTATTGCAATGAGAATGGTTCATTTCAATAAAGATTAAAAAATAAGAACCAAATCACTGCTGATCAAATTACTTACTTCCCAGCACAGGCTACAGGAACTTAATATAGCTCAGTACAGCACAATTTCTCTCTCAAGCAAGTGGGAATCCGGACTCTTCTTCATTTCCAACACTGCATTTACAAAGGGGATCTACTTACCACTGCCGTGATGAAGTTCGGAAATGCAAATGCTAAACTTTCACTTCAGGATGGTATAAAAGACATACTCTTTCCCTCTCACGCCAAACCCCTAGAAGTAAAAAAACATATTTTAAAGGATATTCAGCCATGCTGAAAAACAAAAAGAAGAAATATAATAGATAGGAAATTGTGACAAATCCTGGAAATACAAAAGACCAACAGGTTGGATTTATGAGGAAACTGATAACATAAGAGATGTGTGGGAAAGTTCTAGCAGAAATGGTGGGAATAGAACCCAGAGTATTCTGCACTGGTGTTTCAGTGCGGAAATTTCCCATATGTCTCAGAAATTTTATGTTTTTCAGAATCTCAAAAAAAAAAAAAATCAGTTGAGCAATCAAGGAAAAGAGAAAAACTAATTCTTCTGTGAGGCTAACAATCAACATGGAGGCATTACTGGTTCCAAGGAGTTCACTGATATCTCCTTGAAAGCAAGACATTTGTGACCTGAAGGTTAAGACAAGCGTGTCTGGGAACCTCGAGGAGAGAGGCAGGAATGATCTGATCAGTTGTCATGTTGTAAAATGGGTGTGCATGGCCCCGTCTGCTGCTAACAGCGACTTATTCTTGCAAATAATATAAACGTCAATGATTTTATCCTCATAGTATACATGCTTTAAACTAATTCTCTAAATGGTATGCTGAGAACTAACACATTTGGAAAGCAAAGTAAGTCCTTAAATTAGCAACTTCAACTGCTGATTCTATGCAATACTGTGACCCTTGCTAGCAGATTCTAATGTTATGTTACTCAATATTTTCTAGCATTTTCCAGAGTCTGAATATTTGCTGTAGGCCACAGTTTCTTGTAAATACCTTAAAAGAGAAAATACAAGGAGTAGAAGATGTGAATATTATTGAGAATATACCCTTAGGAAATCAGAAACTGATCTAAAATCTGAATGAGCAAAAGCAACAAAAAACTCAAAATTGTTTAAAAAGGAAATAAGCTTACAGAAAGCAATATGTATTCTAACACCCAGCTTGAAGATGGTTTTGGACAAGTGAACAAATGTCAATGCAGAATGAAAGCAATTTTTGTCATGAAACAAAGATCAAGACTATTGGATAATGCTTTGAGTCTTAAAATTCAAGAATCTTAACTTTTAAACATTAAATGTATATGGTATAATCCTTACATTTGAAAATAATTTTTATTTGACATTTGTTTTGTTTTTATGTTCTCTTACTTCAGTGTACTCTATTCAGTGTATTCTATTATAAAATAAAATTCTATTATAAAATTGACATTATAAAATGTCAATATCAGGTAGAGATCATTCTAATATACTATTAAAATATATAATTTTGTTCCAATATATTGTTTCATAATAATAAAGAAAACCTCTGAACTTTTAGTAAAACCCTGTGAGAAAAAAACAATTTTTGTTCATTATTATGGTCACTCACTACTAATTAAAAATATGCAAATAAAGAATTTTTTAGAAGTACATAATCACGTCATTTCAAGAATTCCTGAGAATTCTGATTCTTCATTCCCAAATCACAAGGATATTAATTTGTAAACACTATAATAATCTAAACCCAGATATGGTGAAAGCCAGGAGGCAGATAGGACACAGGAGAAGAGGTGGACAGGTCACTCATGGCCCCACCCTCCCCATGCAGCAGTGCCTGAGGAGAAGACAGGCCGCCACCAGGTGGCAGCAGTGAGTACAAGCACTTTGCTCTGAGATGGGACCTGGCCAAAGAGAACTTGAGAGGACCCACACTCAGAAGCCTTTTAGACTTAGTTGCCTTGTAAACTATTAAGATATCGAAACTGTCAACTACCTTAATTTACTTATTCTGATTATCTTTTCACTTGATTTTGATTGTTTAGTAAGAAAATATAACTATGGTGGTCTCTTTTGTTTTCAAAGTAGGAAGCGTGCCTTAACTAGAACAGTGTGTGGCACATAACTGGCACTCAATAAACAGACGTTAAAAAAATTAATGAGTGACATTAATTAATGAGAGGAACAGAGAATGCTTTTATTTAGGATTGGCCATTTTTCCATAAGTCAAAATTATGCAAAACCAATCAAATTTCCTGTAAAGAAAATGTTGTAATTGAAGATTAGATTCTCTGCCATAACCCTAATATAAAATAACTACACACAATTTTTATCTTTTGAACTTCAACCAATTGGAGAGTAAAGAATCGGCTTTAATAGGAAAATTTAAGTTTCTTCAGGGATATTATAAGGATTATCTTAACAGAAGTTAATAGGAGATTGGTTCAAGATGGCGGAGTAGAAGGAAGTGCACTCACTCCCTCTTGCAAGAGCACCAGAATCACAACTAACTGCTGAACAATCATCGACAGGAAGACACTGGAACTCACGAAAAAAGATACCCCACATCCAAAGACAAAGGAGAAGCCACAATGAGATGGTAGGAGGGGCACAATCACGATAAAATCAAATCCCATAACCTAACCGCTGGGTGGGTGACTCAAAAACTGGAGAACACTTATACCACAGAAGTCCACCCATTGGAGTGAAAGTTCTGAGCCCCACGTCAGACATCCCTACCTGGGGGTCTGACAATGAGAGGCGGAATTCCCAGAGAATCAGACTTTGAAGGCTAGCAGGATTTGATTGCAGGACTTCAACAGGACTGGGGGAAACAGAGACTCTACTCTTGGAGGGCACACACAAAGTAGTGTGCACATCAGGACCCAGGGGAAAGGAGCAGTGACCCCACAGGAGACTGAATCAGACCTACCTGCTAGTGTTGGAGGGTCTCCTGCAGAGGCGGGGGTGGCTCTGTCTCACCACGGGGACAAGGACACTGGCAGTGGAAGTTCTGGGAAGTACTCCTTGCTATGAGCTCTACCAGAGTCCCTCATTAGCCCCACCAAAGAGCCTGTAGCCTCCAGTACTGGGTCGCCTCAGGCCAAACAACCAACTGGGAGGGAACTCAGCCCCACCCATCAGCAGACAAGCGGATTAAAGTTTTACTGAGCTCTGCCTAACAGAGCAACACTCAGCTCTACCCACCACCAATCCCTCCCATCAGGAAGCTTGAAAAACACTCTTAGACAGCCTTATCCACCAGAGGGCAGACAGCAGAAGCAAGAAAAACTACAATCTTGCAGTCTGTGGAATGAAAACCACGTTCACAGAAAGAAAGACAAAATGAAAAGGCAGAGGGCTATGTACCAGATGAAGGAACAAGACAAAACCCCAGAAAAACAACTAAATAAAGTGGAGATAGGCAACCTCCAGAAAAAGAATTCAGAATACTGATAGTGAAAATGATCCAGGACCTCAAAAAAGAATGGAGGCAAAGATTGAGAAGATGCAAGAAATGTTTAACAAAGACCTAGAAGAATTAAAGAACAAACAAACAGAGATGAGCAATACAATAACTGAAATGAAAAATACACTAGAAGGAATCAATAGCAGAATAACTGAGGCAGAAGAACGGATAAGTGACCTGGAAGACAGAATGGTGGAATTCACTGCTGCAGAAGAGAATAAAGAAAAAAGAATGAAAAGAAATGAAGACAGCCTAAGAGACTTCTGGGACAACATTAAATGCAGCAACATTCACATTATAGGGTCCCAGAAGGAGAAGAGAGAGAGAAAGGACCTGAGAAAATATTTGAAGAGATTATAGTCGAAAACTTCCCTAACACTGGAAAGGAAATAGCCACCCAAGTCCAGGAAGCCCAGAGAGTCCCATACAGAAGAAGGAGAAACATGCCAAGACACACAGTAATCAAATTGGAAAATATTAAAGACTAAGAAAAATTACTGAAAGCAGCAAGGGAAAAACAACAAATAACATACAAGGGAACTCCCATAAGGTTAACAGCTGATTTCTCAGCAGAAACTCTGCAAGCCAGAAGGGAGTGGCATGAAATATTTAAAGTGATGAAAGGGAAGAACCTACAACCAAGGATACTCTAACCAGTAAGGATCTCATTCAGATTTGAAGAGAAATCAAAAGCTTTACAGACAAGCAAAAGCTAAGAGAATTCAGCACCACCAAACCAGCTCTACAACAAATGCTAAAGGAACTTCTCTAAGTAGGAAACACAAGAGAAGAAAAGGACCTACAAAAACAACCCAAAACAATTAAGAAAATGGTAACAGAAACATACATATCAATAATTACCTTAAATGTGAATGGATTAAATGCTCCAACCAAAAGACACAGGCTCGCTGAATGGATACAAAAACAAGACCCATATATATGCTGTCTACAAGAGACCCACTTCAGGTCTAGGGACACATACAGACTGAAAGTGAGGGGATGGAAAAAGATATTCCATGCAAATGGAAATCAAAAGAAAGTTGGAGTAGCAATACTCATATCAGATAAAATAGACTTTAAAATAAAGAATGTTACAAGAGACTAGGAAGGACACTACATAATGATCAAGGGATCAATCCAAGAAGAAAATATAACAATTATAAATATATATGTACCCAACATAGGAGCACCTCAATACATAAGGCAACGGCTAACAGCTCTAAAAGAGGAAATCGACAGTAAAACAATAATAGTGGGGGACTTTAACACCTCACTTACACCAATGGACAGATCATCCAAACAGAAAATTAATAAGGAAACACAAGCTTTAAATGACACAATAGACCAGATAGATTTAATTGATATTTATAGGACATTCCATCCAAAAACAGCAGATTACACTTTCTTCTCTAGTGCACACAGAACATACTCCAGGATAGATCACATCTTGGGTCACAAATCAAGCCTCAGTAAATTTAAGAAAATGGAAATCATATCAAGCATATTTTCTGACCACAATGCTATGAGATTAGAAATCAATTACAGGGAAAAAAACATAAACAACACAAACACATGGAGGCTAAATGAGATGTTACTAAATAACCAAGGGATCACTGAAGAAAGCAAAGAGGAAATCAAAAAATACCTAGAGACAAATGACAATGAAAACACAACGATCCAAAACCTATGCGATGCAGCAAAAGCAGTTCTAAGAGGGAAGTTTATAGCAATACAATCCTACCTCAAGAAACAACAAACATCTCAAATAAACCATCTAACCTTACACCTAAAAGAACTAGAGAAAGAAGAACAAACAAAACCCAAACTTAGTAGACAGAAAGAAATCATAAAGATCAAAGCAGAAATAAATGAAATAGAAACAAAGAAAACAATAGCAAAGATCAATAAAACTAAAAGCTGCTTCTTTGAGAAGATAAACAAAATTGATAAACCATTAGCCAGACTCATCAAGAAAAAGAGGGAGAGGACTCAAATCAATAAAACTAGAAATGAAAAAGAAGTTACAACAGACACTGCAGAAATACAAAGCATCCTAAGAGACTACTACAAGCAACTCTCTGCCAATAAAATGGACAACCTGGAAGAAATGGACAAATTCTTAGAAAGGTATAACCTTCCAAGACTGAACCAGGAAGAAACAGAAAATATGAACAGACCAGTAACAAGTAATGAAATTGAAACTGTGATCAAAATCTTCCAACAAACAAAAGTCCAGGACCAGGGCTTCCCTGGTGGCACAGTGGTTGAGAATCTGCCTGCCAATGCAGGGGACGTGGGTTCAAGCCCTGGTCTGGGAAGATCTCACATGCCGTGGAGCAGCTGGGCCCGTGAGCCACAATTACTGAGCCTGCGCGTCTGGATCGTGTGCTCCACAACAAGAGAGGCCGCGATAGTGAGAGGCCCGTGCACCGCGATGAAGAGTGGTCCCCACTTGCCACAACTAGAGAAAGCCCTCACACAGAAACGAAGACCCAACACAGTCATAAATAAATTAAAAAAAAAGAAAGAAACAGCTTTACTGAGGTATAATAGACATACTATAACTTGCATTTAAAAAAAAAAAAAAAAAGTCCAGGACCAGATGGCTTCACAGGTAAATTCTATCAAACATTTAGAGAAGAGCTAACACCCATCCTTCTCAAACTCTTCCAAAAAATTGCAGAGGAAGAAACACTCCCAAACTCATTCTATGAGGCCACCATCACCCTGATACCAAAACCAAAGATACTACAAAAAAGAAAATTACAGACCAATATCACTCATGAATATAGATGCAAAAATCCTCAACAAAATACTAGCAAACAGAATCCAACAACACATTAAAAGGATCATACACCATGATCAAGTGGCATTTATCCCAGGGATGCAAGGATTCTTCAATATATGCAAATCCATCAATGTGATACACCATATTAACAAACTGCAGAATAAAAACCATATGATCATTTCAATAGATGCAGAAAAAGCTTTTGACAAAATTCAACACCCATTTATGATAAAAACTCTCCAGAAAGTGGGCATCGAGGGAACCTACCTCAACGTAATAAAGGCCATATATGACAAACCCACAGCAAACATCATTCTCAATGGTGAAAAACTGAAAGCATTTCCTCTCAGATCAGGAAAAAGACAAGGATGTCCACTCTCGCCACTATTATTCAACATAGTTTTGGAAGTCCTAGCCATGGCAATCAGAGAAGAAAAAGAAATAAAAGAAATACAAATTGGCAAAGAAGAAGTAAAACTGTCATTGTTTGCAGATGACATGATACTATACATAGAGTATCCTAAGGATGTCACCAGAAAACTACTTGAGCTAATCAATGAATTTGGTAAAGTTGCAGGATATAAAATTAATGCACAGAAATCTCTTGCATTCCCATACACTAATGATGAAAAATCTGAAAGGGAAATTACGGAAACACTTCCATTTACCATTGCAACAAAAAGAATAAAATACCTAGGAATAAACCTACCTAGGGAGACAAAAGACCTGTATGCAGAAAACTATAAGACACTGATGAAAGAAATTATAGATGAGACAAACAGATGGAGAGATATCCCATGTTCTTGGATCGGAAGAATCAGTATTGTGAAAATGACTATAATACCCAAAGCAATCTACAGATTCAATGCAATCCCTATCAAATTACCAATGGCACTTTTTACAAAACTAGAACAAAAAATCTTAAAATTTGTATGGAGAAACAAAAGACCCCGAATAGCCAAAGCAGTCTTGAGGGGAAAAAAGTGGAGCTGGAGGAATCAGACTCCCTGACTTCAGACTATACTACAAAGCTACAGCAATCTAGACAATATGGTACTGGCACAAAAACAGAAACATAGATCAATGGAACAAGATAGAAAGCCCAGAGATAAACCCATGCACCTATGGTCAACTATCTATGACAAAGGAGGCAAGGATATACAATGGAGAAAAGACAGTCTCTTCAATAAGTGGTGCTGGGAAAACAGGATAGCTACTTGTAAAAGAATGATATTAGAACACTCCCTAACCCCATACACAAAAATAAACTCAAAATGGATTAGAGACCTAAATGTAAGACCAGACACTATAACACTCTTAGAGGAAAACATAGGAAGAACACTCTTTGACATAAATCACAGCAAGATATTTTTTGATCCACCTCCTAGAGTAATGGAAATAAAAAGAAAAATAACAAATGGGGCCTAATGAAACTTAAAAGCTTTTACACAGCAAAGGAAACCATAAACAAGACGAAAAGACAACCTTCAAAATGGGAGAAAATATTTGCAAACGAATCAATGGACAGAGGATTAATCTCCAAAATATATAAACAGCTCATGCAGTTCAATATTAAAGAAACAAACAACCCAATCCAAAAATGGGCAGAAGACCTAAATAGACATTTCTCCAAAGAAGACATACAGATGGCCAAGAAGCACATGAAACGCTGCTCAACATCACTAATTATTAGAGAAATGCAAATCAAAACTACAATGAGGTAGCACCTCATACCAGTTAGAATGGGCATCATCAGAAAATCTACAAACAACAAATGCTGGAGAGGGTGTGGAGAAAAGGGAACCCTCTTGCACTGTTGGTGGGAATGTAAATTGATACAGCCACTATGGAGAACAGTATGGAGGTTCCTTAAAAAACTAAAAATAGAATTACCATATGACCCAGCAATCCCACTACTGGGCATATACCCAGAGAAAACCATAATTCAAAAAGACGCATGCACCCCAATGTTCATTGCAGCACTATTTACAATAGCCAGGACATGGAAGCAACCTAAATGCCCGTCGAAAGACGAATGGATAAAGAAGTTGTGGTACATATATGCAATGGAATATTACTCAGCCATGAAAAGGAACGAAATTGGGTCATTTATAGAGACGTGGATGGATCTAGAGACTGTCATACAGAGTGAAGTAAGTCAGAAAGAGAAAAACAAATATCGTATATTAACGCATATACGTGGAACCTAGAAAAATGGTACATATGAACCGGTTTGCAGGGCAGAAATTGAGACACAGATGCAGAGAACAAATGTATGGACACCAAGGGGAGAAAGTGGTGGAGGGGGTGGTGGTGTGATGAATTGGGAGATTGGGATTGACATGTATACACTAATATGTATAAAATGGATAACTAATAATAACCTGCTGTGTAAAAAATAAATAAAATAAAATTCAAAAAAAAATTGGTCTGTTATTGCCAGGCTAATTTCCTTTAGGGGATGGCAGGGGTCTATCAGGCAGATGACTTAACCAGTGCTGATCAGGAGATTCCTAGTTGACTAGTTTAAGATTCCATTTCTGGAAGACCCAAAACTATAATTAAGTCTCGGTTGGGGAAGTGGGTCTTAGCATCAGTGACTCCATTTTGGGTCTATTGTCCTGTTTTTTAACATATGAAGTAAAAGATGCAACCTCAAAAAAAAAAAAAAAAAGAAGTTAATAGGAGACACAGAGGTATTCTTTAAATACAAGAAAAACAGATCAAAGTAAATAGTCTTGTTTTCTCATTGTAAATTTACCTGCTCATCTGCACATAAAATTGGATATGGACTATACTGCATATACTGCACATAAAAATGGAATCCAGTTATTCAAAACCTGTGTATTTTTGTGTGCTACTCATCAGAATATTTACCAGGATTAGAAGTGTATATCAAAGTCAAGGCCATTGCTAGTCACCAACTAATTCTTAAACTTTCTTTATGTAAAGATAATGCAGAGTAAAATATTAACAATTTATCTAGATATTTAAAAAAAAAAAAAGCTTAAAAAGCTGTCTTGAAAACTGTGAGCTCTGTCACAGTTTGAATCCTAGGAATGTCACTTCAATAAGATGCACTCATATCAAGTATCTGCTATAATCATTCCTAGCACACATGGAGTTCCACGTGTCAGACCCTGCATGGAGCACTTCACAGACTTTAACTCAAGAACCACTTGCTAAGCCTCATGGGGGAAGTACTATTATTCTCCAGGCTTTACTGGGGAGGATACGGTAGAAGCAACCAAGAAATGAAACAAACAAACAAAACACATCTCCGTTCAGGGCTTGGTGTGTGGGCTGATGTATTAGAAGAGAGGTTCATGGAGACTTCAAGGGAAACAGAGGAAGTAAAGCTGGAAACCTATGAAAAGACTAGGTTCTAAGCCAGAGAGTCGTCTTTGGATACCTCAGCCCATTAGGACTAACCATTGGTTTTCCTTTACCAAAATGAAAACATATTTCTTGTCTCAGAGAATCTTGGGGGTTTTTTTCTATTTTAAATTTAAATTTGAATTGTAAGCTATAGGACCCCAGTGGTTCCAAACTCTATTCTTTTTGCTTCTTTACCTCTGCCTTGAGTATATATCATGGTAAAAAAAATAAATTGAATATATAAAATAAAAGCAATAAAATATAAAATAAAATTAAAATTAGACTGATACGCTTTATGCTGAGTTTCAGGGGAGTTTGTTGTCTGTTTTTACAGTTAGTGAAAGAGTTCTTAACAAAATCAAGCCAGTGTTTGATGTTGTTCGTGTAAAACTTAAAAAAAAAGTTTGAGCTCCCCCTTGTGGTAGTACGTCAGAGCCGAACTCAAATCCCAGGTTCTTGGTGCAGGAAAAGCACAGATAATGTCTTCATGAGCCAGGAGAGAAACTGCATTTTTTTCAAAGAAGAAAAAGACCAGGAAAACCCTGATAAATGGTTTGAGAATGTACAAAAGAGGACTGTTTATTTGAAGGACTTCTAATATCAGAAATATCAGAGTGCACCCTGCTGGCCGTTGGACAGCATCCTGCCAACAGATGGAGTGTGTGTGTTTGTCTGTGTATTAATTTACACTAATTACTAATGTTTAAAATAGTATGTGCATAAAAGTCCAGGTTTCCAGCTTCTCTTTAAAAATCAGAAGATCTGGGAGCCTGGGGTCCGCAATAGTTAGCTACAACTGAGTAGTTCACGTTCCCTAACTATAGAACAGGTCTCTTCATTTCACCATGGTCCCACTAGATAACTTCACTTACTGTGTTGCTCTCTGGGCCGCTGTTGGCCTCTGGGTTTGCAATCCCTGTTAAAGCAGGAAGCGTAGAGCAAAAATGCTCCAACGTCATTGAAAGAGTATAAACCACGGAATAAAAGACTCTTTTGCTTCCCAGCTTTGTCATATCCTGGATGAATCACCTTGGGAAAAAGCAGTCTGTATCTTTTAGCCTCTACGTTTTCATCGTTTCTTATACTCTTTCAATCATTCTGGGCTTTTATTTTTACTAAATAGAGTGGTCTGTAGAGCAGGTATGGGTTACACTCTACAACACTATTTTTTCAGTGATGTTTATTTCTCTAAAACAGGCAAATTATTGTCAAGCCCCCACCTATCTAATTCATGGTAATTTAAACACTTTTTATAGCCCTCCTCACTCCGCAAGGGATCTTAAGTAATCAAAAAATTTCAAAAAAAAAAAAAAAAAAAAAAAAAATTTCAAAGAAGCACCTCTGTTTGTCCCTTTTTCATCAGTTATGTCTCAATTCCAATGTCACCTCCTCAGACAAGCTTCCCTGATCACCTTGCTAAAGCAGCCCTCCCAGCCACTCTATCACATTTACCTTATTTTACATTTTTCTTAGCCATTACCAGCAGCGGAAGCTGTTGTTGAAGCCATGGGTAATTAGAGTCAAATCCATTTCACTTACCTTCACTAACGAAGGTCATTTGAAGACTTGCACGTCCTCTAAGCGGCACATAACCTAACGATAAGACATTTGCTCGCATTTTCCAGAAACTGGGAGTCAGCTGTGTCTAGTTAGAGCTGAGCTGGTTAAGACCGGATAGGACCACCCACACTTCAACTGGGCATGCGCCTTTCACCTTTTGACCTCAGAAGGTGGGAAAACTTCCGCCTGGGAGGGGCAGAGCCCTGTAGCCTAGTTACACCTGCGCAGAACGTGGATTCCCCGCGCCTTTTTCCATTCACGTTTCCCGGTGCTTCCCGGCTCAGACCGCCCTGCTTCTTTATTCTTCATTTTATAAATATACCTGAGCTCCTTGCCTTCTGGGAGGTGGATTTGAGACTTGTTCACCCATCTCCTCACTTGGCTGCCTGGCGAATAAACCCTCTCTTTGCTGCAAACCTTGGGGTCTCAGCATTTTGGCTTGCTGCACATCAGGCAAAACGAACCTGGTTCGGTAACTTTGTTATTGTTGTTTTAATTTACTCGTTCACTTACTTGGTTCATTCGTTTGTTTTTGTAATGGTTCCTTGTGTGTTTCCTCCATAAGGAAAGAGATCTGCTGTGTTCAGTGCTGTGTTCCTCAACCTAGTACAGTGCTTGATACTAACTGCTCACAAATGCATCTGTGTCTTAGGGCTTAGTGTTTCCCAAACGATGCTGAAGACTGGTTGGTTCTACATAGTCTCACGTGTTGTCTCCAGGGAGATAAGAAGAGGAACAACGAGTGAGAAAGTTGGAAGTCCAGCTGATGTTCTCAAGGAAGGCAAAGAGCTGCTGTCACTCACAGTCAAGGAGGTAAGGATTCACCTTGCTGGGCTGTGCACCAGCAGGTGGGGATAACATCTCAGCAGTCTGACCCTGAACCTGACTCCAAGATCCCTCCTGAAAGGGCTTATTGGATTCATAAGGAATACTCGGTATTGCTTGTGATTCACTGAGTTGTAACATTTCTTTTTCATAATATTTTGGATCCAGTTCTAAACTTTAAAATGAATTTAAGAGTTAAATAACTTGGAAAATCGGGAAGAGAGCTAGTGCCTTCATCCCTAGGGCCAAATCTCTTTTATTACTCTTTTACAGTCTATCACAGATCAGCAGGCATAGCAACAACAGTAAGAAGCCAGTCAAAAGCCATGTGACCAATGTGTTTAAGAAAAATTAACCACAGGTGCTTGTCACAAAGTGATCATTTTTTTTTTTTACTTATAGGCTCAGGAAATGGTATGACTTAGCATTCAACCTTGTCATTGGCTCAAGAATATTATCCCTTTGGCCCAGAAAAAGGAAACTCCGTGATCCCCACTTATACTCCACTGGTTATAAAGCACTAGAAAAGACAACACAAAAATGACAGTGTACGTTTGTCAACTCTTCCTTCCAGCCTTCTCCCTGCCCCACCCCACACCCAGACAACCTAGACAAGATACCATGAGCATGCTGCCTTCTCTTTGACCTGGCATATCGTTGCTTTTAAGAAACTTTGATTTTTAAAAGTTTGTTATTCCTGCTTAGCTGAAAAACTTCCCTAGACTTTACCAGCCTTAGGTCCAAAGGAGGTATTTATTAACATTAAGATCCCAAGTGTTGTTGCACCCACGTTTGGGGAGATAAACATTAATACTCTGTAAAGGGACACCTGTTTGGCAGTTGGTCTGTAGTCCATGGACTGATCCATGAGGCTCGTTCACTGTGAAGCTTGCTGTGCACTCTTCTTTTGCTCCCCCAGTTCTTCAAGCCAATGCCTGAGACGTGCCTGTCATGGATGTCCGCCTTGAGGACACCAGGATCCTTTCAAGTGGGCCATCTGCCCGTGCTCCCAAGCTGCCAGTTGATGGTGGTGCTACAGCGGTGTCACGCCCCATGCACAGACAGCAGAATGTCTCTCTTCCCTTCCATGTGTTAGGTGTGCTCCCCGACCACCAACAGAGCGTCTCCTGTACCCCACTGTCCCGGAATCCTCCCTCCACCAACTGGCCGCATCTGATTCTGTCTGCAGACTCTGTCTCCGCTGGACTCTAATCTATTCCCATTCCTTTCCCCAGCTTCTTCAAAGGCGGCATCCCTCTCCCCACCACCTGCACAGTGCAAATCAACTGCTACAATCAAATAAGTGGAAGGCACCAGCTCTATCAGCTTATCAGAAATGTCCTAGTAGCTCTGAAACCCAGCTCTGTGTACAGTTGAAACCTTCACTAAAATTTATTCCATAAACTCAGTTTTTAGAGCAGCACTGTCCAATAGGAACAGAACACAACTGCAAGTGCAAGCTACCTGTCATTTAAAATTTAGTAGCCACATTAAAGAAAAGAAAAAGAAACAAGTAATTTTAGTTACTTAATTTATTTAACCAAATACATGCAAAATAATCTCTCCAATAATCAAAATGAAAAATTATTAATGAAATATTTTACGTTAGCTTTTTCATACAGAGTCTTCAAAATCAGCATGCATTTTATATTTACAGCACAACTCAATTTCACGCTGCAAGTCCTCAATAGTCACATGTGGCTAGTGGCTACCATATTGGGCCACTCGTTTAGAGCACAGGAAAGGATTCTGGAAATCATGCTGTGTGATTTCCTTATCTTGCAAGTGAGACTTTAAAAGGTGACACGATTAACAAGTCACACAGCTAACTAGTAGCAGAGACAGTGCTAGAACACTGAGGTCCTGATGTTCAATCAAATGCATTTTTATTCATTTAATGCTGCTTATCTTAAATTTAAGCCACTCTGCTGCTAAAACATACCCATCTAAAAAATAACCAAGAATGTGCTGAAGTAATCTGAACAGCTGTTTTTATTGGTCTATAAGAGATTTGGTTTTCTCCAATTGAGTAAAATCTTCCTTGCAATTGGTTTTTTGATAATTCCCTGAATTAGATCAATTAAAATCATTCTAATTTTTAAACTGAAACATGACTAAATTTTTCAAATAAAAATTTTGGCAAAAAAGGAGAATGAGGGGTAACATATATCCAGCCCTTAACTGGGTGCTAAGCTATGTGCTATGTGCTAAACGGTGCTCAGCGATTTTCAGCATCATCTCATGTAATCCGTGCAGCAATTCGCATGGAGACAATTATCTATTTTAAAGATGAGGTAATTGAAGCCTAGTGAGAATAAGTAATTAGCCTGGGTCAAAAAGCTAATTAATGACAACCAAAAAATCATATGGCCAGTGAGTAACCCTCTCAGTCAGTCAGGAACAAAACTTAAACCTTGGCACTGGCTCCCAAGCCTGTGCTCTTTTATACCACCACTCAGCCCCCGTGATTATTTAGCTGCCTGTGGACTTGAGATACATGGAACATTTTCTGTGATGCAGATCCAAAGGCTGAGTGTTTCCACTGGGTCTTATCTACTGTTTCACTAGGGACAAACATTTCCCATGGAATCAACTCATTCCATGTTCCACTGAGATCAGTTGTAATTCCAGCTCTTGGCCTATTTTGCGGTAGGCTACTTTTCACCTGCTGTTGGGTTATTCCATCGTATTCCACTACAAATGTATTTATTAATTCTGAGGTCAATGACCTAAGCACCTTACCCTTCAGACATGTTCATCTATCGTCTTTTTCAGGGTTATCCTCACATCATGCATCACAGTATAACATTCACATAAAATGTCTCTTAATTAATGTCATTCAGTTTGACCTGCCTTAACACATAGAATCATTTCTAAAAATTTATAAATGAATCCATTTCTCCCATTTACTTCCATTATCAAGTCATATGGGAAAATATTTGATCCCAAAAGAAAAAAAGCACTTTAGGATTTTAATATTCACTTCAGTCATACTCTCTGCTCCTGTTGACTCACGGTCTTGTCCTTATGTATTTAGCCCATTTATATTATTCCTGCAAAATACTAGCCATGCCTATAGGGTCTTACCCTCTAATTTATAAGCACATCAGCATTACAGATTGCTAATTCCATGCCTGGATTACTTGACAGAGCAAGTAAGCAGGTATTAGAGAAAAAACAAAGCAGGATTTTTTTTTTTCCAGAAAGAAGCATCTTCTAAATGACTTTCAGGAGTCAGAAAGCAGGACTTCAGCATGTATGAAAGTTTAGTGTTTTAAGAGTAATATTGTTTTTACTTAAAATTAGATACTGGGGATCACCATGATATCTTCAGTGTTCCATTTGTAAAAATGATAAGGCCCTGACAAATTCTCATTTCAATGGTGTTCTCAATTTCTTCCCAGAGTTTAGATGTATGGTCAAGCAGAAAAATAATTAAACCACAGCTACAAATATTTGGAATGCCATAAGAACAAGGGTGACAACCATGGCTGTTATCGAGCACTAACTATGTGCCAGGTTTGGTGCTATGATCTCTGCAGGATCTATCTCTTTTAATCCCAAGTAGAAAGTTTATGGAGTAGGACTCTTATTATCCCCGTTTTTTAGAGATGAGAAGCACAAGGTTTTGAGAGGTTGAACCATTTCCATAAAGTCACATGGCAAATGTTAATTTTTGCCTGTTTTAAATGAGCATGAACATTACCATATTTGGGAATGTTTGACTGATAAACAAAGAATCAAGGCATAACTGCTGAATAAAAGAACAAATGATTAACGAAATGAATAACACTTTGGTGCCTCCTAACCTACAGTATTGAGGAGAAGCAAAAGATACCTTGGCGTGCCTCCATCTGGACACATTCTCGCTGTTATCGCGGGCCAGCGCTGAGCCCTGAGCCCAGCTGGGCCAATCAGATACACAGGAATGAAACCAGTGCTAAGGGAGAAGAAGCCGGCTATGATTACACAGCATCTAGATGCAGAAGATTCAAAGATTTTCCAAAGATCTCAGCGGTTGTATTAGCCAATTTTCTGTTTTAGTTGCAAATATTGTATTCCTGTTTTCAGTAAAAAAAAAAAAAAAAACACTACAGCACAGAGAGTAAAGCTGGGGAGTTCTTTCTTTTGATCCAGGGCTCTGTTGAACACAGCCTCAAGCTCCTCCCCAGGACCTGAGCTGAACGTAATTCACAGATGCTCCAAATTCTGACCCACAGTGTTTCCACTACTGCAATGGGCAGATCACCTAATTTGCGCCTGCCTCCTTTTCTTTCTGTATAAAAGGAGCACAGTTATACACTATGGCAACGGAGATCATAAAGTTAGAAATTTGCTTTCCCTTTGAAGATCAAGGCATACAAAATAGTTATTAATAATTATCTGGCAAACTGGTGAATGTGTTTTCCTGTCTGAAGCACTAAATGATCTCTTAATTACTCTTTACAGTTCATCCTCATCACGCACTTAAGTATAATGTGTTGGCTGGTGAGGAATATTTTTGCTTACAAATGAAGGCTAACACAGAAGAGGGACTGTAATGATGGGGTCTTATACTGTCCAGACCTTTTAAATTCACTTTTATCCACAGGTAAGAGCCTGTTCTTAATAATGGCTTTGGTGTTGAGGAAGTAATCAATGAACCTAATCAGTTATTCTCTGGTGGTTGATGGAGAGTTACAATTTTAGAGTTTTACAAGGAGCATGGGTATTCTAATCCACTTTTAAGATGGTATTTGCCCCTTAAAACTCTTGCTGAAGTCTTCAGATGGTCAGCTGGGGATTTCAGAACCTATATCACCTTCTGAATTTAACCTGGATACATTTAGATGTCATGATACACTTGACATGATCAATTACTAATTTGCTATGTTATGGAATATTCTATGACATCATTTGATTTAGGGAGTTTCTGTTAGTTTACATATGATGGACAATGAGTGATCCAGAAAGAATCTGACTGGTATCCCACCAGCAATGAGTAAGATGCCAAGGTTATGCATCCAGGCTTTTCTTTTGAACAGTGATGGTAACCTGAGAAATATGAACCTCATCAACAGCAGCAACACAGAAATTAAACTTCCAGTAAAATACCAAGGACTCTGATATTCGTTGAATTGATAAATAATTTTGAGTCTGTTGCTTTTAATAACAAATAAAAACATAAATACAATAACTTTGACCAAAGTTTTAGTAAATCAAATAAAATAGGAAAAAAACATTAATTTCCCAGGTGGCAATTTGTATTAGTTATCATATGTGGATGATCCTTAATTTGATTCAGCATGTGAAACTTGACTTGCAAAAACAAGATTAAAAAAAATGAGATGGTTCCTAAAAAGTTTTTATATAGCCATAAGCAAAACAGTATCAAGAGAAAATTTAGTGACATTTAAGGCTAATTACTCTGAATCAGGAAAGTAATAGAAAGTAATATAATTGTATCAGCAAATTGACCAAAACTGTCTTCAAATGTATATGTGTTGAGTTAAAAGTCTATACAAACTAATGCTTTTGCATAAATATGTGTTCTGAAAGGACCCAAATTTAAAGTTAATATTTAATCTTTAATCAACCTAAATGTACAACAGTAGAATAAACTAATTATGCTGTATTAATATAAAAAAATATTTTGTAGCCATTAAAAAATGTCCTGAAGTAATCTTTATGACGTGGGAAAAAGTTAAATAAGAAATGTTAAATAAGAAGGATAAAGACTAAATATATCTTATGATCCAAAATATTTTATTGAGTCTGTATGTGTGTGTGAATCTGAGAAAAAAATACACCAAAATGTTAACAGAAGTTATTCTGGGTGGTGGAATTATAGGTTCTTTTGCTTTTTTAATTCTATTAAAAATTTCTAAATTTGCTGTAATGAACATGTACCACTGTTATAAATTTTTAAATGACCAAGGATTTGTATGAAAACTTCTTGGTGTGTATGAAAAAGATGTGTGTTATATAATACCTAAGTTCCCAGAAGAGGTCAAGTATTTCATTTATACATTGTTCCACTGTTCATAATTACTAAGTCACCAAGACCCATTCTGGTAAAGGCAGCTGGACCATCCAAGGCAATCCATTACAAGAGAACTCTGAGAAAAAGAAACCTCATATAGGGCCTTGAGAAATCTTGTCACCATCATATAATGCTGTTTCCTTCTTGCAGGAAGTAGATGTGAACAAAGGCTATGACTACAGTTTATTTTTAAAAATATTCTTAGGTCTCAATGTGTCTTCTGAAAAATCAAGTGTGTATCTGAGTTGAGAGCTGAGAACATCTGCCCATCCCATTCTTAAGTCTCTTATTTTTGAAGCCTGCTTACTTACTCTTTTAATATATATTTCTTTACAAATGAATTGTGGAAACACTTTTTTACTTTTGTGAACCAAACAAGGCAAAAGAAAGTTGTAACTGGATATTATCCAGGTCCATATTTTTGACTCAAGGGAGGCAGTAAAGTCATCAGACTCCCATCTTACCCACATTGCATTGTTTTCCCTCTGCTAAAACACTCCCTTGTTTTTTTCCACAGGAACTTGGTTTTCCATTGTAGGCTAAACTCCTTTGTTTGCATCCCATCTACTAAGCATATGATGCCAACTCTGAGGTCTAGGGTTATTTGTCCATCAAGATGTCCTAACTTTGGAAGAGAGCTGAAAAAGGTAGAATAATAACTGGATTTTGTTAGACATTGCACTTAATAGAGAATAAGAGAAAGCAAATCTTTTATCTGAATACTGATAGTGTACTATAATATCTGTGTCATTGTGAAGAAAGGGACAGTCTTGCCCTCAGTGGGAAGGTATCATTAATTTTGTTCAATCCTAAAACAGCTTTGCAAGTTCTAGTATCTAGTATTCTGGAAGATGATAGCAACTAAGGATATAGCAGGTAGGGCAGAAAGTGGTAGAGAAAATCTAGAGAGCAGGTGATACTTAAGATATATAATGTTTGATAAATGTTTGACACAATAATGTTTGATAAATATTTAGTAAACAGATTAAGAGGTACTGGCCTCATTGTAGTTCCTGGTGGTCATGCACTCAGTGTGGTCCCAGTGTTTATTACAAACTCACTCCCCCACAATTTGCACATACGCTTCTGGGAAGGGTCTAGTAAAGCACTGAAATAGTCCAAGTTCCAATCAAGTTGACTGAATTAAAGTCCAGTCCAGAGAAGACGCTGGAGTATTAGGCAGGGAAACTGACACAAAATCCCTTCCTACTGACCCATCCACTGAGGAATGAAGATAGCAAAGGCTAAACCCCGAAGTCAACTAGGGAACCATACCTCACCATATATAGTAAGATGTGGGTCACCAGTACATTCCCATACCTGATGGACTCTGGCTCTGGTACTTGTAGGGACCCATCAGGATGAGAAAACACAGTTCAGGTCAAAGTTTGCTAATATAAACCTCTTGATATGGTTTAAACTATGTGTACCTCTCAGAAGCCCGAAGAGATAACCCATGAGATTTTTCTTCTAAAAAGCCCATTCCTTTTCATACTGAATCCAGCAGCAAATAAAAAGGTTTTGGGTGTATATTTGTGGGGACCATGGATGGGGAGACAGAATGAAAAGGGAAAGCAAGATGTTAATTTCCAATGAATACTTTATAAAGATATTTCTGAACTTAGAAGAAAAAAGAGGGTGAAATATTCCTGTTTCCAGGCTAAGAAAACTAAGCCAGAAGATATGTATAAAATGAAAGTCCATATGAGTAAAAGGTTTTTAAATTAACCCAACGAGTAAGCCAGTAATCCATACTTCTCCATCACACACAATTTTAAACTCAATTTGTTAAAGAAAATGTGAGGGGACTGGCTCAGGGGAGAAAGTGGTGGTGCAGGAACAAATCCCTAATTTGGAATAAGGTAGAGATCCTTCTTTTTTTACTAGGACTGGTGATGCCTTGATTGACCAGCGTGACCTTGATAATCCACCTGGTTTAGAACAGGGAAGTAGCAACTCTCCATGTTTGTTCTCTGGGCCTTCACATAAGTCACTGCTTTTGAACAGTATGGTGAGGAATACTTCTGGGCCTCCAGAATATCCATGAAAATTACTGGCCTCCAGCAGCTGCAGCTGTTCAAAATAAATAAATAAATAAATAAATAAAGAGACAGAGAAAGAAGATAAAGAAGAGGTAAATGAAAATTTCAGTGTGCTTAATGGTTCTGAATGAGGTGGCCTGAAATCTATACCTTCAAATGTGTTCCATGTTGCTATAATATTTGTTGCCAAATATTTCTATATTTTACAAAATCCTCACAAATTCTAAAGACAGGAGAATAAAAGTTCTGCTCTTTTTGAAATGTTTATTCATTCATTACTGCTTATGTAATTAGTATAGAAATTTGTTCATTTCAAATTTTTCCAGTAAAAGAATTCCTCATTGTCCAGTAGATAATTAGTAGGTATTTATTGAGTGACTGATATATAAAGTCCTATATTAAGTCCTGAGGAAACAACGATAAATAAGATATAGTCTTTGCCTTCACAAAGGTTATACATATTTTTAACAAATTATGGGAAAATATCAGATAAATTAGCATGCAATAACATTATATTATTTAAAACAAAGATAATAATATGCCTTAACTAGAATTCAGATCTTAGAAGTCAGAATATTTCGTTCACTATTCTAAATACTAATTTGATAATATTAAGTTATAGTCCCAATCTAGAGCAAATACAAAAGCACTGCAGATATGTGTGACATACATGCTTCCAACTATGTGATGTCCACAAGAGACTCACTTCAGCTTTAAGGACATACATAGACTGCAAGTGAAGGGATGGAAAAAGATATTTTATGCAGATGGAAACCAAAAGCATGGATAGCTCTACTTATATCACACAAAACAGATTTTAAACCAAAAACTGTAACAAGAGACAAAGAAGGTCATTATATAATGATTGAAGAAGACACAAACAAATTTCTTTAATAAATGATTGAAGAAGACACAAATGAATAGAAAGATACTCTGTGTTAATGATTGGAAGAATTAATATTGTGAAAATGCCCATACTGCCCAAAGCAATCTGCAAACTCAATGCAATCCCTATCAAAATTCCAATCGCATTTTTCTCAGTAATAGGAAAAAAATCCTAAAATTCATATAGAACCACAAAAGTCCCCAAATAACCAAAGCAATTTTGAGAAAGAACAAAGCTAGAGGCATCACACTTCCTCATTTCAAATTATATTACAAAGCTGTAGTAATCCAAACTATATGGTATTTGCATAAAAACAGACACAAAGATCAATGGAACAGAATAGAGAGCCCAAAATAAACACATGCATATATGGTCAATTAATTTTTGACAAAACACCAAGAATATTCAATGGAAAATGGATAATCTCAATGATGGTGGAAAAACTAGACATCCACATGGAAAAGAATTAAACTTATACCATACACAAAAATCAAGTCAAAATGATTCAAGACTTGAATATAAGACCTTAAAGCATAAAACTCCTAGAAGAAAACTTAGAGGAAAAGCTCTTGACATTTATCCCAGCAATGATTTTTTGAACTTGACACCAATAGCAAAGGCAGCAAAAGCAAAAAGAAACAAATGGGAGTACATTAAACCAAAAAACTTATGTACAGCAAAGGAAACCATAAATAAAATGAACAGGCAACCTAGAGAATGGAAGAAAATATTTGTAAACCACATATCCAATAAGGGGTTAATATCCAAAATATATTAGGAACTTATATAACTCAATAGCAAAATAATAATAATAATAACCTAATTTAAAAATGGGCAAAGGATCTGAATAGACATTTTTCCAAAGAAGACATGCAAATGGCCAAGAGGTACATGAAAAGGTGCTTAACATCACTAGTCATCAAGAAAACACAAATCAAAACCACAATGAGGTATCACCTTACACATGTTAAAATGTCTATTATCAAAAAGGCAAGAGATGGCAAATGCTGATGAGGATGGGAAGAAAGGGGATGCTGTGCACTGTTGGTGGGAATATAAATTGGTGCAGTCACAATGGAAAACAGTATGGAGGTTCTGCAAGAAACTGAAAACAGAACTACCATGTGATCCAGCAATCCCACTTCTGGATTGATATGCAAAGGAAATGAAATCATTCATTTGTATTCCTATGTTCATTGCATCATTATTCACCACAGCCAAGGTATGAAAACAACCTAAGTGTCCATCTATGGACGAATGGATAAAGAAGATGTGGTGTGTGTGTATACACACACACACACACTATAGAATATTATTCAGCCTTATAAAAGAAAGAAGTATCACCATTTGTGACAATATGGACAAACCTGGAGGGCATTATGTTAAGTGAAGTAAGCCAGACAGAGAAAGACAAACATGTCATGGTATCACTTATATGTGGAAGCTTTAACAATAGAGTGGAACTCATAGAAACAGAGTAAAATGATGGTTGCCAGAGATACGAGGTTGGGGAAATTGGGAGAGGTTAGTAAAAGGGTACAAAACTTTCAGATATAAGATGAATATCATCTGAGGATCTAATGTACAACATAGCGACTATAGTTGGTAACACTGTCTTGTATAATTGAAATGTGCTAAAAGAGTAGAACTTACGCGTTCTCACCAAAAAAAAAAAAAAAGGTAAATATGTGAGGTGATGGATGTGTTAATTAACTGGAGGTGGGAATCCTTTCATAATGTATGTGTCTATCAAATGATCACATTGTACACTTCAAATGTGTTACAATTTTATTTGTCAATTATATCTCAATAGAGCTGAAAAAAAATTAATGCAGTTAAGAAACAAGTAGCTTAATGACAAAAAAAAAAAAAAACTAAGACAAATATAATCCAAGGACACGACATTAGAAGTTGCCACATCCACTTTTGCTGCCGTAAAAGTCAGCCAACATAAAAGGAGTGTAGTGCTGAAAGAACCACAGAGAAATGGGGTTCAATCCTGATTGCTTCTAAACTTGGGGTAAAATGTGACCAGAAGATTTACATACCACTCTTCTGTTCATTTGTGTGAACAAATAAATTTTTCTACTTAAACTAATTTGGGTTGAGTTTTTCAAATTATTATTATTACTATTACTTACAGGGGGAAAAAAGGCCACACTAATATAAAGAGTTGTAGAGTTGGGAATGAGGGAAGAGTTGGAAAAGATTTTTATTGAACTTCTTAGGCATCACTTTTCCATGTACAAGGCAAAACATATCAGTAATTCTGGCAAATAAGAGTATGCCTTATTCTAATAGTTTAAAAACTAAAGAGGTTAAAAAGTAAGAGAGGTTAACGAATTAGAGAAGGCTCTGGAAAAGCAACAGCGGTGAGCCTAGAGGATACTATTAGCATCTTCCCAGGGTATCCATCTATGTATAAAAATGGTCAAAATGGGCAGGAGAGATTATGCATCTGTATCTGCTATTTGTATGACTATGTATATGGATGTTTTCTTCATCGTCCGTCAATTTGCAAGATCCCTTTTCTATCACTACTGCTACTTTTATATTCCTGACTTTTTCTTTCTCTTTTCTTTCTCCCACTGGAAAACAACCAAACCCCCTGGACATGATGCCTGAAAAGGGCTAAAAAGGTGGACAGTAAAGAGTATGGGGTGACTTGCTAGGGCAGTAATGCTCCTCTGCATCAAATGCCCCATTTTGAGAGGAAAAAGAGGAAGAGGATACTGTTTGTAGGGGAGAAAGAATGCAAACGTAACATAGCTCAAACCTGCTCGTGCAGCTGCCATTTTCTTGTTTCGCAGTTTGTTCTCCAAAGCTTGCTACATAATAAAAAATAGTAGAGAGGAAGAACATGAGATTTCCTGGTGTTTTCTACTACTTGACATTAATAAAGACAAATATTTCTCTGAAATAAATTGTATCCTACCTGTTTCATCTTCTTTTTTAGATCCAGATTTGCTGCCTTCTGGCCCTTTGCAGTAGCATTGAGATAATAGATAGTCAAACTAAATTTTAAAAAAATAAAATAAAATTTATGGTATTTTTCAGTTCCTCAAGATTCTTCTTAAATTTACGTTAACTAAATCATATAATATCGGCACTGGAGTGACTTTCAGATATTTTCTACTCTGAACCTCTTTTGTAGATAAAAGCCTGAAGTAGAGAGAGATGAAGAAGTACATTCAGAATTACACAGCGACTGGGGTGGACCTGGGAAGCTGGACCCCCAAGGCTCCTCCTCCACAGCCCAGGGCTCTGTCTGATGTTCCTCACTGCCTAATTTTAGGTTCTTCTTGGAAATGTATTAACATCACTTTAAATTATAATTGAAAACACCATTTCAAATCGATACCAATGGCATCCAAGAGAACAGAAAATCTCTTGAAGCTTAGGGAATGTGTAGAGTAAAAAGGAAACTGACTTTCCACTTTAAATTCCTTCCTTTGGCTTTTACAACTAAGACTATCATCCTCATAGTCATAGGTAATTAACATGGCTTTTTTTCATCCACAGAATGTATTGTTTGCATTTCTCTCTCCTTCAAAAGAAACTATTTCATAAAAGAATAGTCCTGGCATTTAAGTGACATTTACATTTCTAAAAAGAGCAAATTCCAGCCGAACATTTTTGCAAAAATAAACATGTTCATCTTCACTTAAAGCAAAACAAAGAAAAAATGAGGTTAAAAAAAAACGTAACTGGCATTGATTGCCCTTTATTGCAAATAACTGGTTACTGAACACATTTCCCCTACTCACCAACATGCCAGATCATAACCTTTATGAGCCATCTGCTGCTAGCAACAAGATTATTGATATCATTTCCACTGGGTTTATTTCTTATACAAGTGATAGGATTTTGAATGAAATTACATACATGAAAGCATCTGGTGTAATATCTGGCATGAATTAGGTGTTCAATAAATATGGTGTGTCTGTGTATTGTAAGGGTTTTCTTACAAAAGTGCCTGGATTTGGAGGAAGAACTCAAAGACCTCAGAAGTCATCTGCAATTCTGTAATTCTCTATTTATCCATCACTTGTTTTCTACCTTGAGATGCACCTTCAATGAGTATTCTTCACAGATCATTTTTTAGTCTCCAAAGGAATGAAACCGCCTGCAGGGAACTAGCTCAAACTCTACTCAGTTACCCAAAAACCAACCAAGCTGATTTAATATGATTCATTAGGGAAATTCAAAATGCTTGTAAACATTCTCTAATTAAAGGTAATAAAAAGCCAAGCCAACTGTATGGGTACCATAAAGTGTTGAAGATGAGACCTCAGTATTTGAAAAATCAAATCAGTAATAAGCTGAATTTCGGGTTTTAAATCAGAACATCAGAACTAAAATCATCCTTGTGGGACATCTATTTGACCTTGTATCATGCCAGTTTCCCTCTAGACAGTCTGTATCAGGGGTTGTCAAACTATGGTCTCTGGGGCAAACCTGACTCTCAGCCTGTTGTGTATGGCCCATGAACTAAGATTGGTTTTTACATTTTAAAATAGTTACATAAGTACTTACATAATATCCTCAGTTTTGTCTCTTGGACCACAAAGCCTGAAGTAACTACTATATGGCCCTTTAAGGAAAAAGTGTGCCAGCCCTGGGTGTAGACCATCTCTGACAAGTGGCTTCCAATTCTTCTGAGCATTTCCACTCAGCCTGAACTCAGTGTTTGGTGCTGTAAATGAGTAGGTGGGAAATAAGTGGTGGGGAATAAAAAGACATGGGTTTGAATTTACCTATTAGCTATTTGATTTGGGGCAGATCTTCCATGTGCTGTCAATAATATGATTAATGAGGCCAACTTCTTAAGGTTATTGTGGAAATTAAATGAGTTAATATATGGATCGTGCCTGGAACAAAAGCAGTGTTCATTCCTCTTCCATACCCCTGGGGCAGCTTATTAAATCTTTAATTAGTGGCATTAGAACAATGTTGCTCCTTTGCTTAAAAATAAATCTCTCTCAATAAGTTAAGGATATAGTCATAAAATCTGACATTGTTTTGAGTGTGTGTGTTTTAAAACAAGACCTCCTTTTTACCACGAAAAGGCCTTGACTCCTAAAAGCCATGCTCTCAAAAGCCACTGTATCGTAAAAACACTAAGAAGGAAAATCACTTCCAGGGCCATCTGGTGAAACAGGCTGCATCCAGCAAGTCATTTTCTAACACATCTGCACCAGAGATTTACTATCAGATTCTTAATGGCAACCCATGATCAAGCTTCTGTACTACATAAAATAATCTGTTTTACTATTTAGTTATCCCTACAGGCTTTTAGCTCTCCCTCAAAGAAAGCATCATGGTGTAAAGGGGTGAGTGTTGGATTTACTGTCAAAGCCCTATTATTGTCATTTTTGATGTATTCTCACTGAGGGAAAAATCCCTTCCCTCCTCCAAGGCATTTTCTTAATTTATAAACTTGAAGATGACACCTGCCCTCGCTGATGTGGCTTGTGACCACGACCATCACAGAGACGATCCTAACAACTTGGCCCAGAACCCAGTTCATTTACTTAAACCACTGGGATTTCTCTCCCAATCTCTCCCTGAGATTTCCTAGTTTTACCTTTATTTCAACAAATCCAACCCTTTGTGTCAGCTTTGTTCCACTAAAGTGTCCACGAGGGTGACTTCATACTTGCCCTCCTTGACTGAGATCAGTGGCAGTTCTAGACTTTTTATTTAGGAGGGCCTTGGGGTTTGGAAGGAAGGACTGGGGCACTTTTTGTAGCTCTTCCATAGGAAGCATATATATATATATTTTTGCTTAGAATGTAAGTTTACCTGTGGTGGCCAAGACTCAGAAACCAATGAAAGTAATATGGGAACAAAAGCCCCCTCTCAAGTTCCCCTTTGGATATCATCTCTGACTTTGAAAGGATAGACTAAGTGACCTTTCCAAGACCCTTCTGGTCCTCTGATTCTATCATCGTGGGCAGACATGGTTATTAATGGCCTTCTAGGAACAAGGACAGGGTAATTTTTAAGACCCCTTAAGCCTTTAGCCCTGAAATATAGCCTATAGGGCCCTCAAGGGGAATATTAACTTAGAGGCTCATCATTTCTGTGTATTCACAGCCATATGCTTTATGGAAAAAAGACGGAGGTCAGGGGGGTGGGGAGGAAGCTTGATGTGCTGATTAGATTTAGTGTTTATGTTTCCCTTGCTGTAGCTGTTTACTGATAATTATTTTGGTTACTTGGGAACAAATCTTATAATCCTAGGCAGGCAAAGACAGATGCAGATGGCTGTAAATTACATGCAATAGGATCAGAATATGGCTCATGAATTTTAGCCTCTCACCACCATGTAATCAGTGCTGAATTGGTTAGGTTACAGCACAACCCCTGGGGAGAAAGAGAATTGAAAACGCTGAAACTTAAAAGGCGCAGGAAGAACATTACAAAGGCTCTTTCTATGAGGAGGGAAAGCACATACACCATAACCAAAACAACAGCAATAACTAATCCAGGATTAGAAAGCTGTCTCAAGATCTTTGCCATCCAGCTTGGAAAATCATGTTCCAGTGTTTCTCCAATGACTTCAAACATCCTATTTTTGCCACTGAAAAAAAAAAAGGAGAGAAGTTCATTTAAAACAGATGTAAAAACCATGTTTATAGCAAGATGTAAAAACTATATTTATAGCAAGAAAACTAGAAATTTTTCTCAAACACTGCCTAAGTACTCTTTCAGGTTAGAAATCTGATGTTTAGCTACAACTCCTGACACTTCGACCTCATATTGTCAACATATGGATAAGATATGAGAAATGTTATGCCAACAAAAACACATAGTCAAAGCAGTTAGGAAATTAACCACAGCATCAGGAGAAGATTTAAAAAAAAATTTTTTTTTGGAGTATAGTTGATTTACAGTGTTGTGTTAGCTTCAGGTGTACTGCAAAGTGAATCGGTTATACATATACATATATCCACTCTTTTTAAGATTCCTTTCCCATAGAGGTCATTATGGAATATTGAGTAGAATTCCCTGTGCTATATAGTAAGTCCTTATTAGTTATCTATTTTATATATAGCAGTGTATATATCAATCCCAATCTCCCAATTTATCCCTCCCCTCCAGGAGAAGATTTTTTAAAGCTATATTTCTAAGATTTGGGTTACTTGAGAACAAATATATTATATAAAATATAAATATACCTTATATATGTATGAAAATATATTTTATAAATAGCTTGTAAGTCTACTCCTCAGCAGCTGTTCTTATATGAGAATACTTTCTTTGGGCTGAACAAATAGTGTGCTCAATTTTTTTAATTAGCCTTGGAAATGAGCATAAGGAATAGCTTAATGGAATAAAATCCACAAATAATCTAATATCTCTTTCCATGTTATAGCTTCTATCTCATTTTCCACCAGACCTCTTTCATCTGAGCTATTAATAGGTAACTGCACTGAATGCTGAACCCTTTCTCTCTCAGTATATCTTCTGGACGGGCCCTAATGAGTACCAGCTAAGAACAGAAAATGGGAAGAGAAAGAAAACAAGCCTAAAAAGCAAAGGTCCTTAGTGAGTTTGTTCTCAGCCCCTATAAACTAGAGAAATGAGAGCAGGATGTCTGTCTTAACTTAGTATATAATATTCAGCATTATCAGGTAACACCCATCATGCCAAATTATTTTTTTCTGTATATACATATTGATTCTACTATGAAATGATGTAATTTTCAGAAAAGATATTACATTATTTATCAGCAATTTGTATGTATCATGAGAATAAAGGTTGGCATAACACTGAGTAAAATATTTTGGCTTCACTTTTGTTTTTTGACCTTAATACATTCTTAACTACTAATTGAACATGACCCACAAGTTCCAGATCAGATTTTTTTCTCTCCAGTATCTTTTAATAGACTGAGAGTGACTTCAAGTATCTTGTCAGGAGTCACTGGACTACAGAAGTATAAATTCTGCTTCACAAATTATAGATCTACACACTAATTAGCAAGACCTATGATACATAAGGGCGAATGAAGCTTACTGACAATTTAAGATTATATCAACCTATTGCACTAAGGTTTCTCATTCCTCATCCATTCTAGCTGACCACGCTTCACCTTGACATATGGAATACAGCCAGAATGAGGAGACAGGCAAGGAGGATGAGAAAAAATGAGACAATCCACCCCCCGCTTCTCCAGCCTCTAGGGCTGTGTTTGATGAATGTCAGAATGAGGGAACTGGAATTTTACAAAATCATCCCTACCCACAAAGGTCTTCTTTGCATCCAGTGTATGAGAAATGTGAAGTTATTAGTATCTCTGAGGATTCTTGGGTGCCTTTTCCAGGACAGGTCTCTTACCAGGAGTCCAGATCTTTTATTATACACAAACTATAGAAGCATCTACAAATCCTGGCACTCCCTTTTTCTGACAGGTGAACCAAAGTATGCCACTTCATCATATTCCCAGAAGTCCTTTCCAGTCTGTTGCGAGTATACAGCCAAGTGAAATGCTACTGAACTTAATCTATAGCTCTCTTGGGCATAGCTCCATCCACCCTAATTAGAATAGTCTATGTCTGTCTTTTCAGCCAGACCGAAAGGTCCACCTGGCCAGAATCAATGCCCAATGTACACCTACATCTCCTCTAGTGCTTAGTGCACAACAAACAGTCATTCTTCATTCATTAACTCAAATTACTGGCCAACACTCTACTGTGTTTTGACTCACAGAGATGAAAATATTCTGTCCCTAACCTCTAGAAGTCAGCTACACTATTAAGAAAAATCAACACATCAAGTGAGTAATGTAATAGCAGTGTCACGATATAATATAAACCTATACATATTTTATGATCTCAGTTATTTTTAAAATCTGTATAAGAAGAAAACCAGAATACAAAATGCCAAAAAAATGTTGAGAGTTGTTATTTCAGGTCTTTGGTTAGTGTTTATTTTCATGCAATAATTTCTGGTTTTTCTAGGATAAATACATATTACCTTTGCAGTTAGATGAAAATACATGAAGTTATAATACCATAATGTTAGCAGGGAGGTGTGTGAGAACCTAGAGAACTATAAATTGTTCAGAATTATTAGTGAGGGAGCTGGGGGAGAAACATCAAGTGTCAGGAAATGTGGTAGAGCGATTAGAAGAATTTTCTTCATCTGGACACCAAAGAAATAGTTTTTTAATTGTCAAATTGTTCAGGTAAATCCACTTAATAGCCTACTGGAATAATTTTCTGGAAAATTCACCCTCCCTAGCCAGTTCTTATGAAACCAGAACAAGCTAGACTATCTCATCAAATTGCTTTGCAGAATGGGTCTTCTAAGGTACTGTAGCCACCTTACCTGAAAACATACATGCACCTGGGAGAGCCTGGCCATTACTGTGCTGTCCCCATTAACCTACCTCAAATGCATGTTTACCAATTTGCTGCCCACCCAGGTGCCAAGTAGGGTCAGATACACTTCACTAGGCAGGCTGGTCAAACCACCTCAAACTCAGGGTCCAAAAGGATGGTAAGTCATGAGTCTCCTGCTAATATATCCTTTCTCACCTCACTACCAAGGCAGAACAATGCTTTAAACCTTAAAATCTAGGGAATAAACCAAGTATATATTCTTCTGCTCCAGGAACAACAGACTATCTAAATAGGACAGAGATACCCCTTTCCCAATACTCTACTGAAAATATTTAAATTTCCTTGATCTCAAAATAGTGATATACATGCTGCTCATCTGCCAAAGTTTGCCAATTAGGAAACCGTTGGTCAAAGTCAGATACTATGCATTAGATACAGACTAAGTTTTATTCATTAAAATCATAGTAACTCAGTGTGATTTAAAGAGAGGCAAAGGAGTTAGGATCCAAAAAGCTAAAATTGTGCAGTCATTGTATGTGACTAGCTCAATGATATTTTTAATATTAATGGACCTTTGTTACCACCACCCAGCTCCGTGTTGACCTTGTGGGGTTTCCCTGGCAGACAACTAAGTTCCTTTGATATGTTTTTCTGAGAAGGACCCACTTCCAATTAAAAAGTTAAAAGCACATCTAAAGCTTATCCTGGATATTTAGTTGTGTGGGTAATTTGCAATTAACTAAAGTCTTTAGATGACTTGCCTCTGGAACTTCATACTCTTGAGCTTTATTAAGACCAATTGCTCTTTCAAAACTGTAGTTTCATATTTAGCCTCCAGATGTCACTGTCTGCATTATTTACTTCCCCCCACCTGGCTGGGGCAGGGGAACAGGACTTGTCAACTTCAGCTTCCTGAATACGGATGACAGAACTCCAGCTGTTTTTGCTCAATCAGTAGGCTTAACATTTTCTTTCTTTGTGTCCAGTAAAGCAGTTATACAGACTATTATTAGAATGAAAATGCTTCTTTTATACTTAAGTCTGTGGGCAAAGAATACTTTGACTTTAATTTAATAACTTGGGTCTGACAGCATGAAGGAGAAATTATACATGCCCACTATTGCATCATGCTTTTCATTCACATGGCTTTTTGTATTCACATTTTCTCACTGAAAAGCAGAAATAACTCAAATGCATGCTGATCAGTGACTCAACATGTAGAGATTCTTGGGGGGACTTGTGGTAGAATGAAATCTCCATCCTCCAGATCTGGAAACTTTGCTTTCTTGGTAAGTGTCACAGGGAATGCTGTCATAGAGAACTGTAGAAAAGTATATTTCTAAGTTGGATCAAAGAGCCTTCTTGACTCTTTATAACTGACTTGAGTGAGTTATTCTTGTTATTTGAGGAGAATATACATGAGGACCATCCTTAATTTTTTTCCTAGCATGTAGATTTGGATTATAAATGATGTGACCCTCTTTATATTCATTATTATCTAATAATGACCCCATTTCCTAGGTAGCTTGTGGAATAATCTTTCTTTTTTCCTTCCTCCCTCCCTCCCTTCCTTCCCTTTATTTTTTCAATTAGGTGGTTCATGTGAAAAATAACAATAGCTTCCAATGTCTGAATGAGATGACCTAGCACCAGGAAAATTTTCACATCCAGACTAGTGTAATCAAACCTTGCTCTTTGCTTTCTCCTTATATAGAAAGAGCTCAGATTCAGTGTACATATTCTACACGGACAGAGCCTGGAGCAGTTATTTTCCCTTTTATGATTGCCAAGTGAGAAAATATCAATAGATGGATCTTGCTTAAGAATTTCCATGTCACATAATGAGCCTGAATATCCAAAAGAGGTCCTTCCTACAGACCAAAATGTCACTGTTTGGGGGAAAAAAAATAGCTTATACAACGAGTGACCATTCCCATCTCCACCCCTGAAAGAAAACTTTGCCCAAAAGAAATTGCAAAGGCAAGAACCTGAAGGGGCCACAATCGAAAGATGGCGGGAGGGACACGATCATGTACAGGACGGGCATGGTGGACAAGAAGAGGATGAGCAAGAGCATTCCCAGGTAGAAGTTATTCGATCTGGAAGCTTTGAACACCCTGGCCTCGGGAACGTTGCAGCACATCACAGCCCAGCACTGGAAGTACATGGACGTGTGGAGCCGAAGGATATTGATGCCCGGGAGGCTGGGAGCGAAGAAGGAGCCCATCCTGGAAAGAGAAACAGAGCTCTGCTCACCATGGAGCTTCACTCCACAGCAAAGTCACACACTGCCTACTTATTTTACATCACGCTTATTTGCCAAAGGCAGAAAATGTGTTGCCACTTTCAATCACATAAACTCTTCATGTTAATAAACTTAACTACTTCTATTTCCATCTCCTGTACACATTTTACCGGCTTCCCCATTATTGCAGATACTGTGTACTTAAGTCTTTCACAGAAACTCTGCTGGTCGCTAACTATATCCACTTAGCATTAGTAAATTTAAACTACAACAGACCAAACAGTGTATTACATTTGTTCTACTTCTCTCTTCTACTTCTCAAAAAAATTTACTTTCCCCTAATATTCATATCATTGATTAATATATCTAAAAAATTAGCTTTAAAAAAAACTTGCCCAAAAATTTTTAAAAATTAAGAAATAAAAATTTAGCTTTTTTTTATAATTAACCCTTAAAACCACCCATTATATTCAAATAAACTGCATATGTGCATTAATTATTTTGTCATAGCTAATTAATTTTTACTTAATGAAAGAGAAAATGTTAAAGTAAGTTTTTCTGATGTTATTTTCTATTTGGGGCTGTTACGGTATTTTAGAGCCAATGGGAATTATGTATTTGTGCCTAATAAGATACTATGTTTTGTTGATATTCAATTGCAAGCGTTATGTGTTTTTGAAATGAAAATTTGACACATCCATTTAATTTAGTTTATCTGTTTACTTTCTTATTTTAGCTTGTCCAGGAAATCCACTGATCTGTACATGAGATTTTTAAAAAGTATTTTAAAATGCCACTTTTAAACAGGAACCATTTGGGTGAGGTCACTCTTACTTGATGGCTTCAGTGGTTATTTCAACAAAATAAATTTCAATTTTCTTTGATGAGAAAATCCATCAGCACCATAAAGCACCATAATGGCAATTTATTAATCTGAAACTCAAAAAAGGATACATGTACACTTATTTCAGAAGTATAAGCAGAATCCTATCTTTTAAACTGTCCCAAATATAATAAAACCTTTAGCAATTCTAGTTAGGGTTTACATGTTATATTTCCTGGTTATGTAGAATAATTTTTTAAATCAATCCAATGTAAATTTGGTATATTATGGAGGGCGGGGGGTTGAGTTAGATGAAGAAGTTAGTTTCGGCTATAACTGAACTTGTGCAATCCAACATTAAATCATTTCACTGAAAAGTGCTAACCTGCTACAGTTTGTGTTGTGTTGTTGATAGGTTTCCATATAACAGATCTGAAAAACATTTTAACATACTGAATTGACCATAGACTTTGTAGAAAGTTAAACTATTAAAAAAATGATATGTACTTTGGGGGATGATGATTTGTCCATGTAGGTTCATCAATTACAACAAAGGTACAGCGTGGTGGAAGATGTCAACAGTGGGAAAGGCTGTGCATGGGTGGGAGCAGGGGGTATATGGGAACTCTGTACTTTCCACTCAATTTTGCTGTGAACCTATAACTTCTCCAAGATATAAAGTTCATTAGTTTTTTTTTAAATGAGGGTAAACTTTGGAACAATACTGTGTATCTTGGTTACAGGATAGCAAGAGAGAATCTGGAACCCCAGAAACATGAGCAAGTAAGTGAGTGACAGTCCCAGCTGAGGGGTCAGAATTACAAAGCACTAGATTATATTCCCAAATGCCAATGTCTGTAATGTAATATGCTTGCAGATGATTGTGCTTGCCCCCTTCTAAAAGTCAGGCTTGGCCATGTGATTTGTTTTGGCCAGTAAAATAGAGATAAAAATGAAGTGTCTCACTACGGGATGGAAACTTTAAGAGCGCTGGAGGGTTTTTTGTTCTCTTCTCTCTCTGCTCTGACCAGTGCTGTTCCAGATGGATCCTATTCTATCACAGTCTATGACTCCACAGCGAAAGTAACTAACAGGAGCACAGTCCTTTACCAACTCACATTGGACATACGGTGTAAATAAGAAATAAACTTTCCTTTTCTAAGCCACTAAGATTTGGGGGGTTGTATTTAATTGCTGCACAACCTAGTCTATCCTAAGATACAGTTTTGCCTAAAGCCACATATATGTGTACCTATACATAGGCATGCATTGTTTATCTGTATGCACACATATGTACACTCATATATGTAAGTGCATCTATAGATAAATAAATTTCAGAATTTCAAAATAAATATCACATAGGCATTTTGAACAAATGACTCAAGAACATTATCCTAGAAAAAGAGATCCCGGCACAGTGATATCTGAATCTTAAAGCTCATTCTGTCTTTGCCTGTGACTCACTAATCAGCTCAGCTCACTAAGTCCCTTACCCAGACCTGATCCCGTCATCTGTCAGTTGAAGATCATTGTAATACCTTAGGCTTATAAAATGCTTTTCTTCCAAGAAGATCAAAGCAAATGAAAGCTTCTTTTATTTAGCTCTCCTTATTGCTCCAGTGACACGGTATGTGTCAGGTAAATTATTCACATTTGATCAAGTGAGAAAATGAGGTAGCAGAAAGTGACAAGACTGGCAGGGAGATACAGGAGACAGCATTGGAACAACGTCTAAACCCATCTTCTTTCGCACTGTGTGTGCTCTGCCTTAGCTACATCCTGCTCTGATAGAGTAGAGATATGATATGATATGCTTTCATCATTTAAAAATATGATTACAAAACCTACGCTATTTTAAAAATACGTGTGTAATATAGTTTTACTGATCATATCAGCCAATTCATAACAAAATGGATGTTACCTATAATTGTTTGACTTTAATAACATCGGTGTAAATAACCTTCATTATTCAGAAACTCCTAAAGCAGTTATTGAATGTCTCCAGTCACAAACCAATAAAATTGAACACAAAATCTCCATCCTCTTTTGATCATTTCTGTAGCAAATGGCCATACTTAGGCATCAGATCCTTATGCCTCATAAAATAGTGGATTACATGTGTGAGTACAAGGGAGCCTTCTAAACCTAGACTACACAGTCCCCACACCACATCCCTACCCTGTCACCAACTTCCTGGCAGTTAGGAAAACACCATTTGTACAAAGGGTTGACCTGAAGGGGAATAATAGTTATTCAGTATTTTGCTTCTAGAACTCTGGGAAGTGTGTGAATATCTTAGTACACTCAAAAAACACAATCGCTTTCTAAAGTCCTCTTCAAACTAACCAGAAGCAATATTTGACCAATATCTGAAGGTTGAATACATAGAAAGTGATAGTGTAATGATACTGCAAAGATTTTGATGATGGGTCTGCCCATGAGAAAACTGGAGAAGATTGTTTAGATATTTAAGAATTTCAATATGAACAACAGTGGACTAAATAGGTGCAAGATTACAAGTGAAACAAATCAGGACACAATTATAAGAGCTTTGCTGACAAGGAAAACAAATTTCTAGGCCACTCTTTTGCCTTCACTATGAAAGAACAAGAAATAGACGTGCAGCATATGTCTGCACAAGTGGCACCACGCCAGGCCTGAGGGGTTTATGACACTCTGCATAAGAGCCAGGGAGTTTTAAAACTGATATAAGGCAGTGGTTTCTCATTACTCCAATAGCACTGTTAGCCATTTTCTGCCACGACAGCAGAATCCCCTACAGGAAATGAAAGATCTGGAAGCTGAGCCCTTTGCTATCTCTGGTGATAGTCACATGTTGAGCCACCTTGACTTTCCTCCCTGCTTGGAGAAGAAAGGATGCATTTCACTCCTTAATGACTCTCTGGACATATCAGCCATAACCTGTAAAATTTAGAAAGCAAGGGAACAGGAATCACGTTTTTAAACATACCTGACAATGGAGAGGAGGATCTTTTTATAGTCTTCTCTTCATATTGATTGACCTAGTGAGGCACAGGAATCTGACAGGCCCCAAGGCAGGAATGATGAGGCCCTTGACTGTGGTCTTTATATAACTGAAGCAAGATCATTTTAACTTTTGCAGAGAGGTTTGCTCTCACAAAGGTTTAACAATTCAGACTAGCTATGGTTGAAGGAGTTGAGTAAATATGAAGCTTGCACAAAAACTGACCCCAGTAACTAGTACTTGTACCTAGGACAATGGTGTGATTGGCACAATATTAGATCTGTGTCAATGGGATAAAGAAGCTCAGTTGTAACTGCTTGTGGGTTGGGGTGTTCTTAGTTAAGAGTGACAGATTTTCAAGATACACGGTCCACAGATGAATCTCCTGCTATGATTCAATTTTTAAAGTCAAAAATGGTTTCTACTGTATCAACTCATCTTAACCTGTCAAGGTTTACAGTGAAAATGCTTTCATTTAATAAAAGATATAACAATCCTTTGTACATTAAAAGAAATAATTCTGATGTGCAAATGGCCCCATGAAACAAATTACTAAATAAAGATCATATTTCTAACTAAACTTCCTAAAACATGCATTTCATCTCTATAAACTATTGGATTTGGTGAGCTAATATTTTTTAAAGTAGCTATAAATTCCATTTAAAACATATTCAATAGTGACTGCAAATAAAATAAGTTTCTTGGAAAGACCTTACACTAATTTCTTTCATTCTTAACATGCGGTAATGGGATCATTAATGTTTCACTGTTAGATCCTAGTATCACAGGATATGAAACTATAAAAAGCCTTCAAATAATCTAGAAGCCAGAACCTAGACTCCCAGTATTTGATGAAGGAGTGCTCTGCAAAACAGGCAGATGCCTTTTAGAATTAAGATTTAAAATACGGGGGAAAAAAAGTAAACTCTTCATAGCCATTCACTTTGCAAAAAGACAAATGTTGAGTTAGATACAGACTGTGGACTTCTCTAACACCAGGCTACACTGCTTCATGCAAAAATGATCTTGGAGGCTTTCTTCAAGTGATAAACTGTGCACATCTGGCTTACCAGATCATTCCTTGATTGAAGATCAGAGCCAGGACATTGCCACTGATGTCAAATTCGGTGTATGAAGGCTAGAGGAGACAGTCACTGTATTAGCATCTCAAATGGCAAAAACTGAAAGGCAAGTGTTTCATATTTCTATATAGGTATGGCTAGACTTGCAACTACTTTCTTGCAGCAGCAATAGCAGAATAATCAATACAATAAATAATTAGTGATAAAATAATAAGGCATCCTTTTTAACACAGTAAGACATTTTTAAATTCTGTCATTCGATGCTGTGGAAGTGTGATGAGACATACGTTCTCATATACTGCTGGTGAAAGTAAAACTTGGAGCAAACTTTTAGAAAACTATTTGACAATACATATGAAGAGTTTTTAAAACTTCATCCTCTTTGACCCTGTAAATTTACTTCTAGAAATTTGTTTTAACAAAATAATCCTAAATGCTAACAAATTTTAAGAAGCAGAGATGAAACCATCTAAATGTCCATCACTGGTTAAGTAAATACAGTTTAACTATGCTATGATATATATTGCAGCTAATTACTATCACTGTTGGAAGGATATTTATATACCCAACAGAAAACTATGCTCTAATGTTAAACAAAAAATATGTAAACTTATACATTATTTTTTCTACTCAATATGGAACTATGCATAAAGAAAAAAACTTAAAAGTGATCAGCAAAATTAATAGTTGTTATATGTGGGTGATGGATTATGCCTTTATTTTCTTCTTTAAGTTTTGCATATTTAAAATACTTTTTTAAAAAAATGTGAATTTCTTTTACAATAAAAAATATAAAGAGCAATACAATGAAAGTTTAAGAAGTTATTCAACTCATTGTCCAGTGTTCACTCCTAGATGATACCATCCTACTCAGGGCAGCAGCACCAGGCTGCTCTTTGTACACAGGGGACACCAATCGGAACTGAGGTGGGCATCTGTCCTAGGAGGACCCGTCCAGAGGCTTCCTGGTGACACATTAGGCATCTTAGAAAGAAAGCTCTGTCAATGGAGTAATGCTAATTAGCAAAGACAATAAAGCTGGCTCCTATTTAATTTGAGATAGAGAATAATCAATCAGGAAATTGACTAATTGGTAACAAGAGAAAAAGCAAACAGCAAAAAATATAAAGTGAGAGGACCATGAAGAGAGAGTAATAGAGTGGCAGGACCTGATTACTGCCCCAGATCCTGACATCTGCAGGTGTGGCTTCAGACCACGTGTATCCTCATAATAACTCCCTCCCTCGCACACATATATACGCACAGCACGGTGCTCATGCGCACACAAACACATACAAAATCAAACAACCTGAGAGTGCCTCAGTTTTTCTTAAACCCAAGCACCCAAAAATATATTTGTAAGAAGATAGAATAGGTCTCTGATTTGGAGCCCCAACAAATCTTTCACTATTTTTGAACACTCTGCCTCAAGAATTCTTGAATCCAGGCATCAAATTCATCATTTCCCAAAAGGCAACAGTACTCTCCTAGTTAACTGAAAGGTATGGGCAATGTGCCTTGTAACAGATTCAGGGAGTAGATGCCAAGTCTGACATAACAAGAATGGTTAAATAGCAAGATATAATAATAATAATATGATACATAATGAAAAAATAAATAACCCTATATAAGGAGGACACAGATGACAGATGATTTCAACAAAAATTCACTCAAGCTACTACTAAAGAATATACAAAGTGTTTCACTTAGTTTGCAGATCATCAAGAAGCTTTATGTTCATAAGATGCAAAGAGGTTAGGTTGACAGTTTTTGTTCTAAAATCAACAATGAAAAAAGTGTGGTTTTCATGGAAAATGAGGAAAATGAATTGCTTCTAATCTGGAGAAACGTTAGCTCTGAGTCCTTCTCTTTCCCCAGGCGCACTTTGCTCCGGATCAACTCCCCTCTTCTCCTGGAGCCCTGCGAGATCACAGAACACACGTGACAAATGCTCAGTCGGCGGTCTGCACCACCTGTGGCCTTGGACCACCTCTTCTCTGTGTCCGTTTAAGAATCAAACCTTCAACCTTGGCCTCTTTAGAAGAGTGTCAGATTTAGCCCACCAAACTAAGGAAAATGAAAAAAATTCAAACTTTTAGAAGTACATTTCTTTTATTCTCACAAGCATACAAACCTCTTAAAGGCCATTTGAGATGAGATATTTTTATAACCAGGTGACCAGAAAAGCACAAAGGACACACTAGGAACCCTTGGTTTCATACTGTGTGTGCAGCAGGGGCAGCTGGAGGAATAAAATCTTTGATGCATAAATTGATTGACTGGATGCAGAGAAAGGGTACCTCCACACTCCCTACTGTGACAAGCGGTTTTGTGATACAGACACTCATCTGGGATTCAGACTCAGGTATGAGACTTTGCCCTGCCATTTCCTCGCTGAGTGAGCTGAGCCAGTCACTAATCAATTCAGGCCTCAGTTTCCTCACAGATAAACTAATGAAATGAACTAGATCAGGGGTTGGTGCATTATGACCCATGAGCCAAATCTGGACCACCATCAATTTTTGTAAATAAAGTTTTTTTAGAATATAGCTACATTCATTCATTTATGTATTGTCTATTGCTGTCTGGGATGAAAACAGGAATGTCATAGTTACAACAGAGACCATATGGCCTGATGCAAGGGAAATCACTTGTTTTCCTCTATGACTACACTCTACTCATGATACTTCTGACACAGATGTATAGGTTCTTCCCCCAAACCAAGCATTTCCCCAGCTTTCTGTGGATACCATCTCGATGTCCTACAATTTAACTCAATTCTGACACTAACTGTCCAGAGTTGGTACAGATCCCACAGGTTAAGGTCTTGGTGCCACAAGACTGCCCCACACTTTAGACGAAAGCCTCACACTTTAATCGAAAGCTCAGGTTGTCACCTATGCTGACGGATTGGCTGGCTGTAAACTGGAGATTCTCACGACTCCCTCCTCAGCTTTGATCATTTGCTAGAGTAGCTCACAGATCTCAGGAAAACAGTTTGTTTACTAGATTACTGGTTTATTATAAAACGATACAACTCAGGAATAGCCAGATGGAAGAGGTGCATAGGGCAAGGTACGAGGGAAAGGGTACAGAGTTTCCTTGCCTTCTCCAGGTGCACCCTCTTTCTGGCACCTCAACGTGTTCAGCAACATGGAAGTTCTCCAAACCCCAGGGTTCAGAGATTCTTATGGAGACTTCATCACAGGGACAAAATCCATCGTTAACTCAGTCTCCAGCCTCTCTCCCCTCCCTGGAGGATGGGGGGATGAGGCTGAAATTTCCAAGCTTCTAATTATGGCCAGGTCTTTCTGCTGACCAGCCCCCAAACTGAAGCTATCCAGGAGCCCACCAAGAGCTGCCTCATTGGAACAAATAATGCTCCTGTCACCCGCAATATTCCAAGGAATTTAGGAACTCTGCATCAAGAGCCAGGGTTAAAGACCAAATATAAGAACAAAAGATGTTCCTAGCACCACCATTGCTTAGTAAATTACAAAAATTTTAAGCGCTCCAGCTGGGAATTGGAATGAAGACCAAAATATATATTTCTCACTACACCACAATAACATACCTGCAGAAGTGAAAATACTTATTGTGCAATCTTTTACAGAGAAAGTTTCCCTACTTCTGAACTAGATAATTTCTAAGATCCCTTTCTAATCTAAAATCTGTAATTGGTTGACTCAGTTATTAAAGAATTGCTTCTTGGGACTTCCCTGGTGGTGCAGTGGTTAAGACTCCACGCTCCCAATGCAGGGGGCCCGGATTTAACCCTGGTCAGGGAACTAGATCCCACATGCATGCTGCCACTAAGAGTTCGCATGCCACAACTAAGGAGCCCTCGAGCTGCAACTAAGCAGCCCACGTTCTGCGACTAAGGAGCTGGTGAGCCACAACTAAGGAGGCCGTGAGTCGTAACTAAGGAGCCCGCCTGCCACAACTAAGACCCAGCGCAACCAAATAAATAAATGTTAAAAAAAAATTGCTTCTCTCTAAACACCTTAAAAATGGAATTTATACTCCATTCATTAAATTCAGAAACTCCCACTCTAAAAACGAAACAAATGTAAGAAAGCAAACACACGCACACACACAGGGTATGAAATTCAAGGCTCATTCTTTTAGAGGTGGATTTTTAAAAATATGAGATCGTACTATAGTTTCATTTTTTTTTTTAAAGCCAATACACTAATAATATGAGTGTAAATCAATTTGCAAAGTGTTGCCTCTAAAATATAAAAAGCTTAAAGGTAAATGATGCTTGAGAAAAAACAGGTTTTCTTGTAACCCGAGTTAACAAAATGATTCAAATGGAGTAAGTGTAATAAAGTCCCTAAGGGCTGCTCATACGTAATAAGATTTTTAGGGGCCAGCAACAGAGGAGCCAATTTGGATTTGGGTTGGGGCCCGTAATAGTCAAGGAACTAGAAATTTTCTTGCTTTATTTTTAGACCTTTGTTTGTGGTGGGCTAGAGTCAGTTATCTACCCAGAAGGAAGACATACGGTGCTCACTGGACTAAAAAGCCTGAGAAAATCCATCCTCTCTTTGCAAGTTTAATTATTTGGGGCAAACCATCAACCTCTGGATATTACAAAATGCAATTCAGGATCTCAGAGATAATTCTGTCATTGCAATGACCTGCCTGACTTTCGTCACACAAATCTCATTTCCCACGGCTGGAATCACACTGCTTAGAGCTGCAGGCTGGCCTGGCCTGTGGCACTGGGGCAATGGCACTCAAGGGTGGTCCCCAGACCAGAAGCAGCATCAACACTTGGGAACTTTTTAGTAAAGTCAATTCTCAGGTCCTGGCCCAGATCTACTGAGTCAGAAACCCTGTGTTTTCATGTGCCTTCAGAGCATTCTGATGTATGCTCAAATTAGAGAACTACTAACCTAGGACAAATCCAACCCTCGTCTACTAGGTTGATTCAGCACCTCAGGGCTTTGCGCTATAACCCTAGTTGCCTGCAGATAGACTCTGTCCAGTCCAGCCTATTCTGTCCCTTTGCCCATGTTCTCACACCTTCATTGGATACCCATGACTTCTTACTGATTCTTTATCATGCCATCTTCCTGGACTGCTAAATAGTATCTCATCCCCAGAAAGGGAATATCAGTTTATTTCCTAATTAGCAGCCCCTCCTGCTAATTCCATTCTACAGCAAGAAACCTGTCTAAGCATTTGACTTACAAATGCTATGGATTGGCTCATGCATTAGTCATGCTTTGGCAGGGTCCTTGAAATTTCTAGGGGTAAGCATTACAGTGAAAATTCAATATGATGGAAATCTGGTTGACGGCTTTGCAGTCAATCAGATGTGGATTTCAGTACTACCTCCACCACTGACCAGTTATATGTCTTTGAGCAAATTATTAAAAATCTCTAAACCTCAGTTTACTGTAAAGTAGAAAAATATTATCTACCTCATAGCGTTGCTGGTATGGTTACACAGAATAATATATGTAAAGTATTTTGTAGATGTTCTAACACATAGTAAGCTCTACATAAAAATATAATACAGTGTAATATGATTAGTAATATACTCTGATGGTCTGTGAACCATATGCCTCTTATTTATGGGTAATCTTGCACTCCATCAGATCTCAGGAAAATCTCCCATATTTTCCATTCACATAAATTCAACAAGGAGCACCTTAAAATGTAACTTTAACCAAGGTTTAAACAAGCTGAGGTTTTAATTTGATTGAACATACTCTTACCCCATGCCATGTATTCAATCCATTTCTTCCTGGATACTATTTACCTACTTCATTGACAAATGGCAAGGATGGTGTCAACATAAATTAAAGTGAGAGTTAAAGGCATTCTGTGTTGAACTATTGCAGAAAACCCAGAGTTTACAAGAGGACTGAGGGTGGTTCTGCTGAATCAGGGTGGTTAAAATCCTTTCTGCGAGCAAACCATTCCACTCCCATGAGTCAGTGAACTCTTTAGAAACATTGAGAACTATCTGCTATGCTCAGAGAAGTCTTAGGAAAGATTAACTTACATTACATGGTCTAACAGTCTGCTCCTAGCCAGTAATTTTCCCACCTCAATTCATCTTCATAGGTTTGTTGTGGTAATACTTTGGCCATGAATTTATAATAACTGGAAAATATACAGAGTCACTTTTAACCCAATTTACTCAGATATAACCAGTGTATAATTCAGTACATTTAACATAATGGCTTTTCCAGAAGGATACTTCATTGTCCTTATTTATTCACTGGCTATATAAACTTAGGCAACTCCAATTCAGACTCTTAATTTTTTATATGTAAAATAAAAGCATTATGACTGATTTTGTCAAAACTCCACCTAACCTTAACATTCAGTGAATCTCTGAATCTAATGCTGGAGTCTGCAGAGTTTAGACTTTATAGAGGTTAGTTATTGTTATAAAAGTGAATGAACTTTTTCAAAAATATCTTCTCTATAACTGAGCAATTCAACCTAGAGAAATTTCTCATAAGGAAATAAGTTTTGCATAAGATTATGATTTATCTATGGAGATATTTATCTACATGGCTATAAATAAATACGATCACAATGTTTAATATAATAACAAAACATTAGGAACAGTCAACTAACAACAAATAAAAAATAACTAATTATTGTACATTCATATGTAGAATGTCACACAGCCATTTAAAAATTATAAAAGACCAGTTAATAACATAGAGAAAAGGTCACTGTTAGGTGAAAAAAAGCAAGTAACTAGTCAATAGGATACATGCCAATATATTTTTATAAAAATCTATAGTACTATATATAAATCTATAGTACTTGTTTATCTACATATAAACAAATACTAATACTCTACAATTCAATTAACTAAGTAATGTCGTGAGTGGTGGGATTACCTGTGATTTTTATTTCTATATTAAGCTTATATTGCCTTTTCCAGATTTTTAAACAATGAACTGGTATTATTTTTAAAGTTCAGAATAAAAATTTTTTTTTTTTTGGTGGCAGAAATGAACACATTTTTCTCTTTCATTCCTGAAAGGATTCTTAAAAGTATCTCCTCTGCCCATCCCAGGTTCTCCTTTGCTTCATGACAGGTACTTTCTGGACTCATACTGGCAATTAGTAAGTCCAGAATATCAAAGAAACATTCTCATCAGCCTCTTATCCTCTAAAACAGCTCCATTTTAGATTTCTGCATCTCTGCCTGCACCACCCATACTTTCCAGCTGCTGGGCCCTGCCTTCCATCAGTCCGTCCACTGAGAATTCTTTCTTCCGTCTCAGTCTTTTGAAATTCTGATCCTCCTTCAAGACTTGGCTCAAATGTCTCTTACTCCATCCTGTCTTTGTATTCCTATTGATCTCTCCCACAGTGGTTTCGCCAACGTGCAATTACATTTCCTGCTCTGCGCTGACAACGGGAGCTTGCAGGATTAAAGGGTAGCAAAGGGTGTGAGGAATCGGTGAATGAATGTTCCACCAGAAGAGGGCAGTAATTCCTCAGCTCCAGCCAATTTCTCCAGAGTGGGAATATGGGTCTAATGTTGTCAGGCCTTTCAATACGTCAAGAAAAACAAGAAATCCATATATATAAATTTTTTTTTGGCTGTGTCGGGTCTTAGTTGCAGCATACGGGATCTTTCGTTGCAGCACGTGGTCTCTTCGTTGCTGCACGCGGGCTTCTCTCTAGTTGTGGCGTGCGGGTTTTCTCTCTCTAGTTGTGGCGCACAGCCTCCAGAGCGCCTGGGCTCTGTAGTGTGCGGCACGCGGGCTCTCTTGTTGAGGCGTGTGAGCTCAGTAGTTGTGACATGTAGGCTTAGTTGCCCCGCAGCATGGGGGATCTTAGTTGCCTGACCAGGGATCGGACCCGCGTTCCCCGCATTGGAAGGCAGATTCTTTTCCACTGGACCACCAGGGAAGTCCCAAGAAATCCATATTTTTAAAATGTAAAACTCCAAGCTTTAAAATATTAGCTCATAAAAACAAACAAACAAACAAACAAAAAAACACTGCAGACGAGAGAAAAAAATATGTCAGCTGAATCTAGCCTGCAGGCCCACGTTTGCAACCTCTCCTTAGGCTTACAGCTTTTACATCTGTGTATCCTCTTATCAGCAGGCACAGAGGTTTGCTCATAATGGTTTGTACCTAGCAGGCACTCAGCTGTGTAAGCTATCCACCTGGTGGGTCAGTGATAATAAGATCCATATCAAAGATCCATCATCCAACCTTAATGTTTTAAAACTTGTTTTGCTGCTGAGCTTCTCTCTGATGAGCCTTCCAAAGGTAACATGGAAGCAAATTCACTCTGTCTGACCTAAAACAGGAACTTGTCTTTTTTCCTGTACTTTGTTCTAACCCAAGAGCACTGCCAGCACTCAATAAATAATAAATTACGGTCATATAATTACAGCTTTTATGCATCCAGGTCATGTTATATTGACTTCATATTTGAAGCAAAATTTTCTAGCACTTAAGAAGAAAGCAGTTAGGGATAAAAGGCAAACATAAGCCAAGTGATGGTCTAAGAAAGAAATGGCAATTTTTATGTCTGCTTCAGAAGAGCTGAATCAGGCAAGGAAAATAGAAATGAAACCAAGCCAGCTGAATACCTCATAGCAGGGAATGGGAAAGCAACACAAGGGCATTCTGGATCTATAGCATTACCTCACCGTTGTCCACCAAACAGTATGACCTAACTGCTTCTGGCTCCTCCAAGAAACACTTTCAGTGAGAGACAGAGATGACCTAATAAAAGGTACAATCTCAAAGTCAGGTAGCCAGGTAGAGGATCTAGCCTGGAGTCTTGAAAACAGTTCTGAACGTAGGACTTGTCCAGAAACTAGAGGGCATGAGACAGGAGGAAGCCCAGCAGGGAAGGATATCCCTTCACTGGTGAGAAGAGAAACATCATTAGCTCAAGAATACTAGGGCAGAATTGATCCCAGGGCACATCCCTGGAAGCAGGCAGAGTTCTGTCAGTAGACGGCGTTGCCTTGATGGTGCTAGGATGCGGAGGTTCAACACAGAGTCAGTCAGTGCAGCCAGCCAACATAACACCTGCCATGTGACAAGCACAGCCCTAAGCATGAGGTCAAGGCCTCTGTTTTCAGAGAGCTTTCACTGCAACAGAGGGAGACAGATAATAAGCACGTTCGAAAAAGGAGATGTCAAATAGTTATACATCGTATAAAGAAAATAAAACTGTGCTGAAAGAGAGAGTGCCTGATGGGCCACCTTAGATTGCAAGGTCAGAGGAAAGCTCAAAGGAGGTGACATATTAGGTGAGTCCTTAATGACAAGAATCAGCCCTGGCAAATTCTAGGAACCTGCACCCCTAGAGGGAAGAACAATTGGGGCAGATGCAAGGAGCATCTTGTGTTTGAGCATAAGAAAGACTCCCAGTGTTTGTGGACTTTACAAAGCAAGAGCGAAAGTGGTAGGAGATGAGCTCAGAGAGAAAAAAAGAAGCAGATCACACAGGGTATCGATGGCCTTGGACGGGGATTTGGAATTCATTCTAAATACTTAGAAGCCACTGGAAATACTTGAGCAAATAAGTATCAATACTATGAACTCCTCAGGTCCTATTTCCCAAGATGACAGTTTCATTTGCAAAAGGTGGACAGAGAGATGTGTGCTTTGCTGCCGCTCTCAAACTTTGTGGGGGGACCTGGGGTTGAGCATAGTGGGGGGCTGGTGATGGAATCAACACCAGTGGGGCTCAGAAAAACCGGTGCTGTTGTTGTGGGGAAGGAAATCAACTTGCCAGAATTCTACTCCACCAGTTGCCAGAGCCCTATCAGTACCCTGGGCCTTTCAGAGCCCCCTGCTTGTGTCTCTGCTGAGCTCTCATTAGACTGTGAGCTTTATGAAGCAAGCAGCGCATTCATTGACTCCTTTGTCCCCCCAGCGTACTGCACAGTGATGCACTTGATAAGTGTCCAGCAGTTGCTCAGTAGAATTCAAAGCAAACAGAAAATGTGCAGTTGATACTACTCATCTTGCCCTGCTTCTAGAAATGCCAGCAAGCTTCATGGGGAGGGAGTTGACTATGGGCCCAAGATTTATTGAGTTCACCATTTTAACAGATAGGTTGAAGTCTGCTGCTTTAGCCATCTGTAATTTTACTAGAATCTATTTTTGCTAGACTATTGCAAGCCATGAGACTCAAGTCTGACCCCCTTCTGAATTAAAACTATACTCATTGGCCTTCATTTATTGACATCTAAAAGACAATCCCACCTCCTAAATTCTTCTTCTTGCATGGTATACATAAATGACTAAGCACAAAGGAATAATCTGATAAGAGAAAAATGAATATCACACTTACATATCCATATTCCAAATCCCAGCACCAGCAGTAATTGCAAAACCTCACAAAACATGCTCGGAGAAAATCCCCAATGAGAATTGTGACATAGGTGGTCAGAACATCAGAAACGGTCAGCCGCACAAATTCCTGTTGAGATATTATCTGTATTAAAAGGAGCATTTCTCCCTTCAAATGGTCCTAATGTTAACATTGAATTTGTCATGCTTTCTAAATAGTATTAACTTGAAAACTGCAACTAATGGTAAAGAAACTAGTTAGGCATATCTAGCAAGTAAAAAATGTTTCACCCCTATTTTATTAGTCTAAAAATAATTATTTCCTGCGCCAAAACCACTGTATCAGAAGTCTTCCTACTGAGAAACTTTTATAAGCATGACACAAGAACACAAAACAGGAAAATAATGACAACACAGAAGTTTAAAACTTGAATCTGGCAAACAGCAGATAATAAAATAAATAAAATAAATTTATTTATAAAATAAATTTTTTATTTATAAAATGAAAAGACAAGCTTGGAAAAAGTACTTGTGGCATATATGATGGAGAACTAGTTCTTCTAACACATTAAAAACTTTTACAAATCAGTACAATAGATGGGCAGTTCAATATGGAAAAAAATGGCAAATGGCACAAATAAGAAAGAAGAAAATATACAGTTAATTAAAACATTCAAAAATACTTAAATCCCACATTATAAAAATGCAATTAAAACAATGAGTTGTTGCTCCACAGAGTGATAAATATTTTAAAATCCATGCTTTTCCATATTGGTGAGAGTGTGGTGAAATAGGCACTGTTGTAAACTGACAGAAGGGAAAGTTAGATTGGTGTAACATTTGTTGGGGGGGGGAACGTTTGTGAAGATCCATCACATTTTAAAGTGTGTGGAATTTGATTAGGAAAATCCACTTCTAGAAATGTATCCTATGGCGGTATTAGCACAAATGTCCAAATCTATACATACAATTATGAAAGCATTGTTTCTCCCAGATCAAAATTGGAAGCAATTCAAATATACTCAAGAGGAAATTAATTAAATAAAAATGGGTGTCCACACCACAGAATATTGTGAGCTCTTAAACAAAGTGCTATTGTGATTACGGCTGCACAACAATGTGAACATATACCAAAAACCACTGAATTGTGTACTTTAAATGGGTGAGATGTTTGGTATGTGAACTATATCTCAATAAACTTGCTTAAAAAGTCCTCAAATGCTATGCTCTGATAAGAAATGGATTGTTAAAAATTTACAAAATAGGATATGTAGCATGAACCCACTTGTTAACAAAAAATCCTACGCATATATACATGCATGTATATATGTATATGCATAACATGTATATGTATAGAAAAGGTCTGGAAAATTAGAAACTTTTTACCTCAGTGGTGTGGACTTGAAGTTACGTGCAAAATGTGTATGCTGTGGGTTAGAGGGGAAGTTCACTATTTCCTCATGGAACTTATAACAATAGGCAATAAATATAAGGGTAGACATATAATTATAAATTTTCATTATGATCGTTCTCCTCTGCTCTTTCCTTTCTGCTCCTTCCCAATAATTCGTGCCCTAAGATTGAAGACACGGAATATCTAATAAGACATATTTTTCCAGAAATACAGTGTTCTTCTATAATAAAAGAAGTCTTCTGGTTTTTATTTCCAGCTACCTATATAATCTCACCTCTAAAATAACTATTGAGAAAGAATTACATCATAGGGCAAGGCCCATTTGACTAGCAGTTATCTGGTTAATTTCCAGTCCCATACTTCAGAGCAGTGCTTCCTAAACTCCAAGTAGTCGTGTACCACCTTCACGATTCTTGCCATGTCCAAGTACCATCTGAAATATTATTTACCTAATATTTCTTCTAACTTTAATATACTTTATTTTAAAAAAATAACTCCTACTATTGTAAACAGAAGGTGTATAACATCTGCCATAAACAGTAGTTAACTATAATATAAATATATTAAAAGCTAAAAAAAATATACTGAAAACTTTAAACTATAAATGTAAAAAAGTTACCTTGGCATTAGTTCCCATCAAAAGTAGTGCCTGTGAGCCAGTAGTGTATTTTGGGAAGTGCTATCAAAGAACAGGAGTGGAGATGGAAAAGAATGAAACAGGAAAGGAGAGAAAACCTTTACCCAAGAGAGTGTTAAAAGCTGTCACTACTGGGGCAACTGGGTCTTGATTCTTCTGGGGACCTGCTGAGTAGCCATACAGAATAAGTCTCAGAACTGTCCACCCAAGAGACAGAAGAGGGGAGTATTGATCCACCAGCTCCCATTCCCATCAGTCAGGGATGGCCCCATGTGGTATTAACGTCCCACTTGGTGACAGCAGAGAAGCAGGGTAAAGGTGAGAATCTGTATACAGCTCAGTTGAGATACTGTCTTGTAACAGCTGCATGCAGTCATTTGCTGCAGCAACAGCTGGAGTACAAAGGTGAGTGTGAGGTTTCTGCATAATCCATGTGTCTGTATAATCTGATTCCTGTCTAGCTCTCCATATTTTTCCTTGTCTTCTCTACTCCAGTCCCACTGGCTTTCTTTCATACCCTCAAACTGCATACTTCTTTAGGCCACAGGGTCTTTACATGTGGTCTTCATGCTACTCACTCTTACTTCACCTCTTGACTCAGTTTACACCAACTAATACGCATCACTACAGCATCACTAACTTAGGGAAGTCCCTCGCCTCGATGACTAGGGGCAAGCTTCTCTGACTGCATGCATTGCATTCTTGTAGTGCTTTGTTGCCATTGTAAATTTGCAAATGTTGTGTAATTATTTAATTAATGGCTTTGTTCCCAAGAGATTGTAATTGTCACAAGGGCAGAGACCAGGTCCACCTTTGTTCCGCATTGCACCTCCAGTATCTAGCACAACACCTGACACTTAGCCGGTACTCAATAAATATGGAGTGAGCGACTGAGTGATAGTAAATTCCTGCGGTTATCTCTGAACATAACTTTTCTCTTCCCTACTCTTATTCTCCTTTTCATTCCCCAGGCAATTTGAGTTCAGATTCTAATAACTAGCATGAATTAGAAGTAGGCTGTGAGGGATATTTTTAGGTTTCCACCACCAGGTTGGGAAGACTTCCTTAGTAAGAAACTATTTCAGAGTGGCTTTGAAGTCCTCCACATCCTCCTAAGCACCCTCATCCCAATGGTTGAAATATAATATTTTTCCTAAGCAATGTCCTAACTTTCACATAAAATAGCAGAAGAGGATTCAAACATTATATTAAAATATAAAAATATTTATTAACATACCATAGAAGGGATACACTGCTTTATAAGAAAGGAAATTCCAAGACTGGTGGTCCAGCCCACCAAGGGAACATCATCCAATTCCAGTTCCTAGCGTGCTAGGATGGGAGCAAGGCCTCCACACAGGCCTTCTGCAGAGCACTGCACTCCACACCTCACACTTTACTCTCCTGACATGTATTTGATCAGCAAACCTAAGAGGCTCATTAGCAAGTGAAGGGAAAATAATAGAGACGGGGCATCACAAAGGGCCACAGACAGCAGATATTCCATGGCAGGAGTCTGGGAGTATATGTGTTGATGCTAATTATGTTTCTGGAGGACGGTTCAGCACTATGCAGAAGGACACAAACTCTAATCAGACTTTGTAGGTAAAATCTGGGCTCCTGTCATTGACTTTCTTTAAGGTCTCGAGCAAATTATTTTACCTTTCTAAGTCATAGTCTCCTCATCTATAAAATGGGGATAATGATATAACTTATCTCAGAGGGTAATTTAAAAATTCAAGGAGGTAATGCTTGGCACACAAGAAGCATTCGATAAATGTGAGCTATTACTGTCATTGTTGTCTGCTTTCTCTCCTTTGCCAAAATGCAGACCTAAGTATATAGCTTCAAAGAGCGGTCTCCCAAGAATGGCTCTGCTGCCTACCTATCAAATGTCACTGGAGATGAGACTAAGTGACTACATCTTGAGATTCCCTGGAGAGATAAAGGAGCCACCAAATTCCTATATTCAAATTCAAAGAGAGATTAAGTCCCACAGTATCCTTGAGGAAAAACAGAACAGAGGGCATCCATGGAGAAGAAGAGAAAATATCTGGAATGTTCTCATAGAACAATGAACAAGTCTTTGGGGGTATATCTCCAACATTCCATGCAAAGCAGCTGCCTTTTACTATTTCTTCTGGAGTCACTTTGTTTTAAAAGTGGGTAAAATAAATGTTTCAGAACCACAGCCCTTCCCTCCTGCCGCTCCTGCAGACTTTCCCACAAGCGCTGAATGTTCATTTAGAGAAAGGAAGGCAAAAGAGAAAAGGGAAAGCCAACTGCAAATGGCAGTAAGAAAAGATGATGAAGCAAGGAAAACCACTAGAGACAGGATTTAAAAAAAAAAAAAAAGGACAAGATAAGCAGCATGGTACAAGGGCTCCCAAGAAGAAGAATTAAATAATTTTTTCTTTATTTTAATTCAGTGTGTGTGGGAGCATCCCAGAAGCTTCTGCATAATCAGAAAATAAGTATTCTAGATTGCATGACGTTCATGTCTAATAAATTGCTGCCTCTGCCTCAGAAGTGAGCAGTTTCCACCTTATTCTTTACAGTTAGTTCTATTAATCTTGTTTAACAGGTGTTTGCCTGGTAAAGGGTAGGTTGCTTAGCCCTCATGCCAGTCTGCATTCTGGGATGTACATAAGAGAATATCTCAAACTCTTTGAGTTTGTGAAAACTACACTTTATATTTTTTCACTTCTCTCAACTCTTGCTGAAGATTTAGGGAGCAGCCTAGATGTGATAAAACAGACTTGTGTTAAGTGCCGTGACCAGATTTTGCTTCAAGGAGTCTTAAAACATGGAAACCCATATACTCCTGTGTATTCACTTCCTATTGCTGCTGTAAGAAATTACCACAAAATTAGTGCCTTAAAACAACATAAACATAAACCGTTCTGGAGTTCAGAAGCCTAAAATCAAGGTGCAGGCATCAGGGCGAAATCTGTCCTTGCCTTTTCCAGCTTCCAGAGGCCACCTGCATTCCTTGGCTCATGGATCCCTTCCTCCACCTTTAAAGCGCATCTCTCCAACCTCTGGTTCCACTGTCACAGCCAGTTTTTCTGACTGACTCTTGTCTCCCATTTATAAGCATGTGTGATTTTGTTAGGCTCACCCGCATAATCCAAGACATTTCTCCTATCCCCAGATCTTTAACTTAAGCACATTGGTAAAGTCCATTTTACTATGTAAGGTAACACATTCACAGTTTCCAGGGATTAGAACATGGACATTTTTGAGGGGTTATTATTCTGTCTACCACACCATGTATCACAAGCATCTCTCTACCAAGTGCAGGCAGGTTTCATTTCATTTATTATTGCATACATATTATGTTCCTGTAAACGTGTATGAAATGTGCATGTCTGAAAATCAAGTATTTAATAACATGTAACTGGAAAGGGAAGGGTTTATCTGGTCCCTAAAAGCCTAAAAGATAAAATAGAATCCTTACTTATATCATACATTTTGGACTTGGTCTTCAGTGATGTCTGTCTAGCATTATACACATTTTCCTTACTTTTTCCCACAATTGAAATCACAGATGAGTGGCTTAAGTCAGATGAGTATCTGAAGCTGAGGACATCTAATGATATCTGTATTTGTTTAAATTAGTTTCATAAGACTAATGCTAACTTTCAATTTTCCATTTATCTTACAAAAAAATAAGGACACAGTAAAAAATTATTTCAAATAATTTCCCAAAGACCACATTACTGCTGAAACTGAACTGTTGTCTGACAGACAGAAGCACTATGACATATTTTAAAATGTCTGTCCATCAAGGATGAACCAAAGTCCAAAATCAGTTTATGAAGTGCACATGAGGAATGTCAATTCTAATGAGATAAAATTAAAGGTTTTTCAAAATATAAATTGGATTTGTATAGAAATAAGAGACCTGAAGTAGGTTTTTTGTTTTTGTTTGGTTTGGTTTCCCTTTATTGAACAGAAAGCCATATGAAACATTATCTCTTTTATCTGCTAAAATACCACTAGTCTTGGACTGGGGTCATTTATACAGTCATCTGAAAACAACAAACCTAAAATAGTATTTCCTTTCATGTTTAAGGGGCAATTATTTGACAAAAATTAACATTATTGAAATGAGTATTAGTGCATGCTCCCAAAAGAATCTTTTCTTTTTTTATGGAAAAAAGGTAACACTAACTAGAGTTCCACTTAAATATTTACTTGGGTTGTATCTAAACCTGGGTGTTTTATTATAACACAGATAGATAGTAAACGTTTCCTCAGACCATTTTAAAATATCCTTCCTTTACATGCAACTGTAAAAGGGGTGTAAATGTACTACTTACCTGAATGAATGCATGTGAGGACTATAAGAGATAATATATATGAAATTCACAGCCAGCATATGGTGAACAGTCAGTAAGTCTCAGCTATTTTCATTAATAAGCAATAAAAAACAGGCCACGCTTATGGAAGAAATAGTGACACTGCTCTTTTTTAATCCATTAACTGTTATGCACTTCTGTTTGTGATATTACCTGTCCCACCATTGTTTCCCAGCAGGGTCCTCGAGGTACATCTGCAGGGTGCACAAAAAAGGGTGGCCCAGTGGTATTTCCAGTGAGTGATGCATTGTAGGCCTTGATCATGTTGGCTTCCCATAGGGTAATATTGGCCTTTACTAGCTTCTCCTCTTCAATCTAGAAAGCAGAGTAATGGAAACAAAAGTGAAGACAACAGAGATTTCAAAGGCATTTCTGGCAATCTTGAGACTGGGAATCTAACAACATGCTGATGGCAAGGACAATCCAGGCACAAGATTTACCTTGTTGTTAATCTCATCCATCAAGGCAAGAATAAATACATACAAGTTGCCTAAAAGAAGAGCAAAAATGCGTCCCAGGAGCCATTTCAGAGCGATGAGGGGATGGTAGTCTTCCAATTCAGCAAATAAGTCAAACAATGTTGGACAGAACATCCCCAGGAGGGACATGACCATGTTCATCTACAAGAAGACACAAGGGGTGAACCAAGTTAATGGTGTTTAAAAATTATTATTGCTTTCCTCCAAATTTGCAAGATTCCAGCTAGATTCCTTTGATATTTTATAAGACTAAAATTATTTCATGCATTTTTAAAATTTGATCTTATTAAAACAAGAGACAATATTCAACTCATATTTTCAAGATGTACATGTGCGTGAGCTTGTGGACGTGCCAGTAATAATAGTGTTTCCTAGTATAATGAGGGATGCGATTTACATTACTTTCTATGCAGAGAACACTTACTGTTATACATGGTAACTGATTCTGCACTTCACAACAAGATTTCCAAAGGAAACGGAAAATGATCTGCTTGAGGAATGAGGTCCAAACTGGAAATACTAATTTGGCAATCATCAGCACATGGGCTAGTTTAATCGGTTAGAATGGATGAATTCCTTGAGATGGGCCCAGGACTAAATACTGAGTTTGCAGGAATGCAAACTATAAGGGGCAAAAAAAAAAAAAAAAAGAAAGAAAGAAAGAAAATGGAATCGACTTTATCAAAGAAAACAGAAAGAACGTTCAGAAAAAACAAAAGGAGAATACACGGCATAATGCCATCAAAGCCAAGGCAGAAAAGTTTCAAAAATGAAGAACTGGCTCATAATGCCAAAGGTAAGAGAATTATGAAAGAGAGAAAGAGAGAGAGAATGAAAATATGACAAGCTGGAAATTTGTGGCCCTTATCTCCAGATTGATTGGTGCACTTATGATTATATTATTAGGCTAAATTAAGTCAAGGAAAAGAATACAGAGCATGTACTACTTTTATAATGGGGGAAAAAAACCCTTTAAATAAAGTTTTTAAAAAGGTTCCAGGTGACTCTGGCAATGTCTTTGCCTGAATACTTGGCTCAAACTGTCACTGTTGAACATTTCCCATTTCCCCCCAGTAGACTCCATGTTTTGAATGATTAGAACTACCAAACTATATTTAGAAAATAATTGTCAATATGTTTTTCCCTTTTGACTAAGAACATTGTATAAGTATGACCAGCAGGAGCTAAAAGTCAGCATGACATAATATAAAATCAGCATGATATAATTTCAGCCCAAAGTAAAAACTTGGCAGAGCTATGCAATCTTATATAAGGTAAATTTAAATTCTGTTTCATCAAGTTTGTAAAGTTTCTCATGAATCCCCATTATTACCTTTGTTGGCCCCTAGGAATCAGGGGTCCCCTAAGATGGATATTAAACATGTACTTACAAAGAGTGACCCTTTTGATGATAATCAACTATCCCTCCTTTTCTGTGGTTTATTAATACAAAAATATGATCACTACAAACCATGGACCAAAGTGGCATGATAATTTTGCCTGTAAATGCTATCATAACTGCAAGGATAATTTTGAAAGCAAACTTAGTAATGCTTTGAGGTTCCCCTTTGTTTTCAATAAGTAAAATAACTCCACCTAATGACTCTCTGTTTTACAGGTTTTCATGAAATGTCTATGTCATCATAGTCTCTTAAATGTATGGTCTCCCATCTTCAGTGTTACTGCTTCTGAGATACCTAGAATGTTTTTGTTTGGAGCCTTTTGTTGTAAGTAGGTTATACCATTTTCTGTGCAAGATTTTTCTAGGAAATTCTATGCATATGAAGACTTCATAATCTGTTTGGTCTACAAGACTCTGCAGAAGTTTCAGTGTGGGAAATCTACACTTCCCACCGCCTAAATCTCCACACACTAAAAATGCCCAAGTTCAAAATGATGCCACATTGTATTCTAGAACATTTTATGAAAGGGAACAGACCCAAGAAACAACACATGACCAGTGATTTCCTGATTCTAAATATCTACCTCTGACCTCTTTTCTTGGACCTGCTAAATGGCAGATACCCTGAAGACAAATCGCAATCATAATATTTAATTTCTGTCAAAGAGCTGGCCTTCCTCATTTGAATAGCATTTGGAGGGGGAGGTAATAGGGTAAGGAGAGGAGGTGGAGCAGTTAGGCTGCTAGGGAAAAACAGAGAGAGGTCCAGTCTTGCCCAAACTGGGGGAGGCAATCTGAATGTTTCCAGTGAAATAAACATAAGAACCCAGGGCTTTATCATTGCTGCTTCAAAGAATTCAGGGGACAATTGGATCTTTCAAAGATAGATGCAGGATCTACAGAGAAAGCAACATAGGGTCATGGAAAGAGTGTTGAGCTTGAAATCAAGATTCCTAAATTTTAACTCTCATTGTTCTCCATGGTTCTGAGACCATGAACACATCACCTAATCTGAGATTCATTATCTCTGTCTACAAAACGTACTGGTTGGAATATGTGCTCTAATCTCTCTTCCAACTCTACCTTTCCCTAATGTCACAAAGTGAAAAACAGACAGTAGACAGATTTGGAAGTAAGGCTGCAATAGGGACATGTGTGCCGAGGTTGGTTCACTCTCAGGTCAGGATGACAGAGATAGGTAGAGTGGCCGTATTTCATGTCCCAACATTGAAGCACCACCCACAAAATCTCAAATGTCAGATTCTAAGCACATAAAAAGCATGCAGAGACGAACTTCATTTTTTTCCCACCACCCAAGGGTGTCAGGATCTTGCTGCGCAAATTCCTGGGATCGCTTCACAGCCCAAAAGATGAGGTATCCACTCCCGCCAAGTGTTAGAAACACGAAGAAGTTAGCAAGAAACCTCAGGAATCTGATCAAGTGGACGTTTTCTTCTACTTGGGCTGCTCTTTCTTCTATTATAGCTTCCTGTACCCAGGCAAAACAGAAAAAAAAAGAAATGTTTGAGCTACAAAAAGTATCATGAACTCAGGAATTATTTCTGCCAACATCAGAAAGTGAGGAATGAAAATGTAAACTGAATCTGGGATTCCACAAACCAGGTGAATATTGCCAGCAAGTGAGAAAAAGTAAGAGAAAGAAGGAAGAATTCTTACAAACAAACTCTGGTTGAGCTAATATTTACTAAGATAGTCTTCATTCTAAAGTCTCTTCTAGTACGGTTTTTTAAAACAACTACAAAATAATACTTTAGAGTCATTTAAAATATTGGGCTAATGTATTCCTGTAAATAATTAGCGAGCATTGTTCTATTATTTGAAATATCTGATTCTGATTAGTAATGGTTGGCTGTTTCAAGCCAATGGCATTGTTTTATTACCAAATTTAGAGAGAAGTAGTGCTGTCATGGGTCATCAATCATTTTCCAGTCATAATCAGAACCCTGCCCAGATCCTGGTAGGAAGAAATGATGAGTTAATCTTTCTTTTAATTGTCAAGATACTTTGCTACCTAGACCATTTGGAATGGCTCCAATTTTACTCTTAGAAATACCAAGAAAAGGCTATTGAAGTTGGTGTCTTTACCTTAAAGTTCATCGTGATAGAATTGAACTTGTTGTCTGCTGTTTCAGGATTGCCAATCAGGTAGTCCCAGCTGGTGAACACCTTCCAGCTGAAGTTGAAAGTGTTGTCGTCACCACCTCCGTCATCACCAATATTTTTGGTCATCCTATACAAACAGGAAGTTTAATCCAGCAGCCAGAATACAAGCAGAAAGGGAGAGGTTAGGGAATAGCAAAACATCATAATTATAGGGAAATTGGAGAAGCAATATCTAAAAGACATATACTTTCAAACAAGTTTGTTCTAATAACCAGAAAATAAAAGTTTATTCAAAAAATTTTTTTTTGTTTTAAGTTTTTAAGCTGTTCATTTTCCAGGCCTTCAAGATTAAGACTACTAACCGGGCTTCCCTGGTGGCGCAGTGGTTGAGAATCTGCCTGCTAATGCAGGAGACACGGGTTCGAGCCCTGGTCTGGGAAGATCCCACATGCCATGGAGCAGCTGGGCCCGTGAGCCACAGCTGCTGAGCCTGCGCGTCTGGAGCCTGTGCCCCGCAACGGGAGGGGCCGCGATAGTGAAAGGCCCGCGCACCGCGATGAAGAGCGGTCCCCGCACCGCGATGAAGAGTGGCCCCCACTTGCCGCAACTAGAGAAAGCCCTCGCACGAACCGAAGACCCAGCACAGCCAAAAATAAATAAATAAATAAATAAATAAATAAAATTAAAAAAAAAAAAAAAAAGACTACTAACCATTGATGATTTTAACAATTAAACAGGTTATATAAAATTACGTATTTTTTATTTGTTTTCCTAAACTGTTTTCCTAGGGTCATATACTAGGCTCTGAAACTTTTGTGGGATAAGGATCTCTTTAGAAATCTGATGAAAACCCACCAGGACCCTCATCAGGAAAAACATATGCATAGACTCTTAAACTGTTGTACACAATTTTAGTTGGTTTCCAGACCCCATGAAGCCTAGGGATGGATTAACCCAGGTCAGATCAGGAAACTCCTTCACAGATTCCAATTCCCCTTAGAATCTCCTTCCAAAGAGTGATTACACTGAATGAATGGAATTTTTCCATACTCGACAACTCTTGACCAAAAATCAAGATTTTTATACAACTTTAATAGCAAGTGGTTACATATATTCTAATCAGTGATGTTTTAATTTTTTTTTTTTTTTTTTTTTTTGCTTGGGCAGTTTAAAGTACATTTACTTACTTCAGTGGTTAAAGATCTATATTCCACTTACTCCATTTCCTTTTTTTCCCCTACCACTATAAAGAGCAAAATTAAAATTTTATATGATATATATTATAAAATGGTCCCATAAGGTTTTAGTTTTTTAAATATTGCAGTGATATGGAACTGAAAAAAGAAAGGAGTACAATGACATAAAGCTGACAATGCAGTCTGACAGGTATCTCTAAGGTCATCTAAATTCCCCCACTGTTTAGTCCTATTCCTTACAGAGGTTTATATATTTCAGATGGGCTAACGTGTTTGAAAAACAACCAAAAAAAATTACTCCTTACATCAATCTACCACTTTACCCTTTGCAAATGGTATTGGTGTGTATTATCATATTTGTCCTTCTCAAAAACTTAACAAGAGGTCGCAGTAGTTAATATTATTCTCTTTTTACAGTTGGGGAAGCTGAAGGATAAAATTATGAAGTGATTTGCTGGCCATTATACAGAAGTAAACCACAGGGGTGGGTCAAGGGCTTAGGTTTTCTGACTTCACTCTGGTACCCAAGCTAGGACACCATGAGATATGTTGAACCATACAAAGTACCTTTTTGTAGGTCAAAAAGGGTTGAAATCAAACATTTCCAATGGTTTAACCTAGGGAGAAAATGATTTTTTTGATTAAGATGCCATCACCCATTTTTGTACTGTCACTGAGCAAAGGGCAGGGCCTCAAGTAAAACTGACCACTTGACAGATAAGTCTTGAATGGAGCTTTATCACAGGCAAGATTCTGTAGCTGTAGACAGCCTTCCAGAGAAGGGAGCTCTAGCCAGACAAGCAAACAGGGAACATCTAGCATGTGGGAATTGACAAGAAAGGGAGTGAAATACTAAAAGGAGTAAGGAAGGATATTGAAGACAACCTCTGCTAACAACACATTTTTACTAAGAGATGGCCCTGAGAGCTATAAAATATTTCATGTACAGCTCCATTCCTTGTCTGTAGAGAAAAAAAGTGTACATACTTAAAAAAAAATTCCTCCTTTTTCAAGGGGGTTATATTTTTGAACAACTATATCTTTGAGAAACTACCTCAACATACAATTTGCAAGGAATGAAGGAAGGAAAGAGTGGAGGAAGGGAGGGTGACCAACGGTCTTGCTTTGCCAGGGACTGAGTAGGTTTCCAGGGCACAAGACTTTCAATGCTAAAGCCAGGAGATTCCTGGGTCAACAAAGTTAGTCAACCTAACTTAAAACCTCAAAGTTCTTTCTTGGATATCTATCTAATTTTCCTTCCAATTTCCCTATTAATTAATCAAATATAGATATTTGCTTCCCTTTTATGGATGAGGATGCTGAAGACAAAGAACATGGGCAAGAGGACAAAGTCCACCAGTTGCCTAGTTGATTTCAGTATTCAATTTTAGTTTCCCTTGATTTGAGTCATGTATCCCATAAAGCCACTCATGTTTATTCCAAGAATGTATTTGTTTGGGGCGAGTGGTGGGGGAAAGAGATGATATAGGATTCTGAACAATCATTTATATCTCATCAGTTGTTCTTCTACCAAGCCTTGCCCCTAGGGCGAGGAGTGGGGTAGGAGTCATAAATCGCTTTGGAATTGTCTTGCCATATAGGCCAGTGAGCTTAAACTACTTGCCAATCTGGTAATGAACAACCAAAGGTCCCCTGCCAGAGGGAGGGACCAAAATCAGGCTGGTTTGGGTGGCATAACATGGATGACTTTGAGGGGGAAAATGTAGAATTTGTGCCCTACAGCTATCCTAAATGGTATCTTTGAGCTAATAGGAAAAGCTGCCATTTCCTGTAGAGCTGCACTAGCTAATAAGTTTGCCACCAGCAATATGTGGTTACTGAGCACTTGAAATGCAACTAGTGTGAAATATACATAAGATTTCAAAGACTTAGTACCAAAAAAAGACAGAGAATATCTCAATAATAATTTTAGATTGATTACATGTTGAAGGAATACTTTTGATATATTGAGTTAAATAAAATATATTATTAAAATATATTCCACCTATGTATTTGTTTAATATAGTTACTGGAATATTTTAAATTATATGTACCTTGTCTTATAGCTCTTTGCATAATGCTGTTCTAGATGCTTTACACTCATCTGCCAGAAAATTATTATAATAAATGTGCAAATCTATTAATGTATAACTACATAACCATATGTGACTACCCTACTGCTGGGGCTATCATATGACCTCAATTCCTACCATGTTGGCTTTGTTTGGTTTTTCAATAAGCCTATGAATTACAATCCTAATAAAACAGTCAACATTTGTCAATCACCGTATGCCAGCCATGTTCTAAGTGTTTGTATGTACTGACTCATTTTGTCCTCATAGCCATCCTAACATCAAGGTGTTATTACACCTCTATTAGAAACGGGAAAATAGAGCAGTTGAACAATTTGTCAAAGTTCTTTTAGAACGGGCTAGAGCTGGTATTTGATTCCATGAAGAATGGCTCAAGAGCCCAGGAGGGTATGTAGCCTCTGCACAGTCACTAAAAGAAGCTGAGGACTTGGACATCCATAGACATGCTTCCTCAGTGACTAAAGGACCAACATGGAAACGATACTCACAAGGCCTCTGTAATGTAACTGTACCCTTGACTTCAGTCCTGCCAAATCAAAATGGCCAAAAGACTAGAAATATCTTAGATTTTTTGGAATGTGGTAGTACTTTATCAGGTAGACAGATACTTTACATACTTAGGGTCTCTGATTACACTTGGACAAGTAGATAAAGATTTTGGATATGGGATCTCCATTAAGGCCTTTTTCAAGTCCTGAAAGGGCTTAAAAACTAAGCATAATAGTTTCTCTGGAGGAACCAATAAGTTTGGCAGGGGACAGGACACAAAGCACGCCATAGACTGTTCCAGAAAGCTCCTGCTCAAGAGGACTTGGACCCTCAGGTAGAGGTCCCTCCCTGCAATGAAGCAAAAGGCCAATTTACCTTGTGCATAGTTAAATAGAAGGGTGGAGACTTTAACTGAGATGTTTCAACACCTGCTAAACTGGTTCAGAAAAGTAGCTAAAGGATGGATTATTCATATTATTTATAGCCCTAAATGACTGTGCTAGGTTTCTGCAGTGTCTTCAAGTGAGGTTTTAAAAATATATTTCAGACAGGGAGAAAAAATGAGCTGCACTTTCATCAGTTCCCCAATGAAATTCTGTTCCATGCTCTAATAAATCTTCCTCAAAAATAAAACATGACTATATAGTTGATCTATATATATATATATGATGGTCTCGTTGAGGGCTATTTGTTTTTGCTATATTACACAGCTGAAATTTTTTGGATGAGTGATTATTCTGGGTTTGTTTGTTTGTTTGTTTTAATGAACAGAGAACAACAGATTCTATCTATTAAGCTGATTCTGCAAGTCACAAACCTCTCTGTATGCAAAAAGAGGGGTCAGCAGCTGTTTCCCTGTCTTGTTTGAAACATTGATTCACACCTTAAAGTACAAAAAAGCACAATTTTAAAATATGCTCAACCACAGGGTAGGCATGCAACCATCACTGTGACCCAGTGAGATGATCAAAGTCCTGCACTTGTGTTCAACCCTTTTGTTTGGGAGATGTAATAGTCTAACATTAGTGTAGGTATTAAAACCACATTTTATCTCTTAAATACTCTGCATTCTCTAGACATGAAACAGAAAAAAAGAAAATCCAGTTCTCAAATTAATTTTTCCATTTGATTCCAGAAATCATTGTTTGCTTCCCAAGAGACCAATGAAACTTACGCTTTAAGGACAACCAGAAAGCTGTATCCAATGCACATGATCCCCACCAGAAAATAGGATAGTGGCAGTCTGAAATTCATCCATCCAATTGTTCGTTTATTGTCGTAATAGCCATAAAAGAGGACAGAATATTGAGCCAATCCCTAAAATCCAACAACAAAGCCACTTAACAGATGCTGTGAAGAGCAACTCAAAGAAAAAAGATCGACTTCTAAGAGGAATAACAAAATGCATTAATTTTCAAACTTGGGAGATGGCTCTGCCATGAGCCCTATTGTTTTGCTTCATGGAGTGACTGTTTCAGCTGCCACATTGATTGACAGCCTCTTGGTTTACTTGAAATTCAGGGACTTCTAAATAGGCCAAATTTTTAACCAAATATAGGCTTGCTCAGCTGTGGAGCCATTACCATGAAATGCCCACTGATTGAAACATCAAAACACACTTCATGGTGTCATTAAATTTATAATTTTAAGAGCCTGCTTAATATTGGATCTGAAACGTGCTTCCTCAAAGTGTCATGGCAGGTTTCCACTTCCAGTCACCTGAGCCACAGTTAGATTGGTTCTCCATAAGCCACAGAGGCCACATTTCAGCTCACACTTAGCAAAAACAAGGAGCAGGTGAGATGACATTGGAACCAATATGCACAACCTTCCATTCATCAAGACTATTATCCCCTAACAAGCATGTTTATTCATGAAATTACCTGCTGTTTCCCAAAAATTACCTGCCAGGGTTGTTATCACCATCTTCCAAACCCACCTGAGTAACTGCTCTCTATACACAGAACATGGCATATTTTGATGTTGCTTCCCTTATAATAGTCTTCATCTTTCTCTCCTTCACTGTGTTCTTCACTCTTAGCTTGGCAGCATTGTTTCTGTATTACTATATATCTACTTCCCCAGCTTCTCTCTGACTTCATCTCTCTGACAATAACTTAAAACTACTATGCTTTGTGAAGTGAGAAGATAATTGCAGTAATAATATCAATCAATAAATTTTTTTGAGCAGGTAGCATGTGCTGAACACCTTACTTCTTCTTACAGAATCCTCACAAGAACCCTCTTGAAGTGGCTACCGTTGGGGGCAATCGTTTTCCTCTACACTTGTTATTTGCCATGTAGAGAAGAACCATAACTGTAAAACTCCCATCCCCTCTCCACTGCCTCATACTAACCCCAGGGAGGAGAAACTCATCTGATAATAGAGAATGGATGAGGAATGGGGATGATGTGGGGCACCACTCTTCCTCCTCCTTTGAGATCCCATGCTGTGCTCTGCCCCTGTGAGGGGCATCCTGTCCTGGTCTAGGACTGCTGGGTAGGAAGGTCTGCCTCTGAAGCCCGCTTGCCCATAAAAAGATGCCATATTCTTTAATATCAGCTTTAACAATAATAAAGATGGCATGTTGACCTCCATCTGTCTAACCCTTTGTCTTATTTCTGGTTAGCTCACAACCTGGGTCGACAAGGTAGGGGGTGTTATTTACCATCACTTCCCCACCTGAAAAAGACTCAATAGTTCTACACCTATTTTACAGATGAAGAAACTGAGCTTTAAAGAAGTTAAGTAACTTGTCCATGTTCACATAGCTAGTACGTGACAGAGTCTGAACCTGAACGGGGTCTGCCTAATTCAAATCCATATGCTTAACCACTGTGCTATACTGCTTCTCCTATGCTTTCTTTGCCTACCAGGACTTGTATCATACTAATGCCATATCTACCCAGCAAAACAAAGAAACAAGAAGTCCCTGGACCCCTGGATTGGTTCAGAGTGGGTGCCAGGACCTCCTGGAAAGGATCTAGACACCCCTTTTGAAAAGATTTCAAAGGGCCTCATCTTCACATACATAAACATTACAACCTGATTTCTTTTTCTAATTCATAATGACAGTATGGGGATTAAAAGCCACCTCCAAAATAACATGAAAGGAGAAAGTAGATATGTAACAAACATCTAGTGAGCTTGTTAGGTTAGCACAGTAGCTTCTGGGGCAGCTAACTCACCTGGTGTATGTGTCATTCAGCATATGTTCAATGGCTGCACTTAATAAATATTAGATCACAACCAATGGGGGTAAGAGCCCTTTTTTTGGAATCCTGATTACTTCGCAAAGGTTTCTTCAGTTGGTCTATTTCTACATACGCAGTGAAGCATGTAAACAAGAGAGGAGGTACTGTTGAAGTGCACAATTTTTAAAAGCCTTATCCAATCCATCTCAGTAACATATTGAGGGGTGGTTTTAAACACACTGAAAGGCTTAAAAGAGGTCTTCCCCTCCCCTTCCACCCTGTGGCCCACCACACGCCACACATCTTTCCCTTTCCCTTAAAACTCCAATAGCAGACATCTGGAAGTGACTAAAATAGCAACGACTCCTAGCCTAGCCAAGGTTCCATTCGGTTTCCATGTCAGCGCACATGGCTTTCCCTGTGGGAGCACTCTCCCATCCCAAAATCTGTGACAGAGAAACCACAGTCAGAGCCAAGTTTCAAATGAGCACAGAAAATTCCTGTCCAACTCTAGGTTCCATGCTTGCACATTGTCTACCAAGACTCTAATTTCTGTTTGAATGCTGCAGCTGGTCTAGTCCACAGAAACCGACACACATCTATGAGAATGCTTTGATGATGCAGTCGCTAGGAATCAACTCATGTATTTATTTATCTAACTAACTTTTATCGAGAACTTATTTGCCAAATACTGTACATAGATGGAGTGGGAGACTGGATTACAGAGGCCCCTAGAAAAAGTTCTGCATGCAAATGTCCCCTTTATAAGTATGTGTCACCTGAAACTATATTAGAGTTCCATCCCTTTGGTGTTTCTCACTACAAATAAATACTCACTGTGAAAGGCAACATCCTATCCCCACGATGGTAAATGAGTTTCATCATCCTTAGTAAGCCTTTTTAGTTTGTAGTAACTGTCAGACCATTATTTTGAAAAAATAATCATGAAGTCAGAACTAATAGGAAAGGAAGCTATAACTTGTGAACTGTGCCTGCTGAGGGTATGTGAAGGGGAAGTCGTACCACACTAGTAGGAGTATATTTCTACTTTTCTCTGAGCTGTTATCAGTCATTTATACCTTAGTGTTAAAAAAAAGCTTCAAGTGTGGATGAAAGATAGGGAATGACATCATTTAAATTCTGATACGCTCGGGACATGGGAGAGAAGCAAGGAGTGAGATGGCTAACAACACCCAAAACAAACCTCGACCAACTTTATAAGAATAGCAGCCAGCCTGGCACTTACGTGGTACATGCTGAGATCCAGCCCCCGGCCACCCTCCTTCTCTCCAACCAGACTTGCCAAGTTCCATCTAATGCTTTGCTCGCCTCCGAGTTTCTTTTCCTTTTGCTCCAACCCAGATCTAGAGTTATAAAACTGATGTTATACGGTTCTAAGCTAGGAAGCATGTAGATTACAATGAAGCTGGGCTGAGCCTTCACAGAGCCTCTCATTTTCAGTAGAGGGAATGAACTTCTACCTGTCTATGGGACCCTAGGCAGTGAACTCTGGCCCTCAAAATGCTGTGAAGTAGACAGTTTTTTTTGGTGCCCATCCATGCATAAAAGGCTCAGAGTTGTTGTCTAATATCACACAGGTAGTATGTGGTAGGATTCAAATCCAAGTCTGTCTAAATCCCATGACTGAGTTCTTTTCATTATGCCACACTGCCTTTTTAACCACACTGCCTTCTGTAAAGAAAACTTCTGTTTGCCTTTTGTGCCATGATCCGCAACTGACATTAAGAGTGGGAATTCTAGATCGTATGCCCAATACCCGTTACACATCTCACTCCACTTGGATGTTCCACAAGAACCTTGAACTCAGTATATTTTAAAAGTTCTCCCAGAGAAGCAAGAAGAACTACAGTCCTGCAGCCTGTGGAACAAAAACCACATTCACAGAAAGATAGACAAGATGAAAAGGCAGAGGGCTATGTACCAGATGACGGAACAAGACAAAACCCCAGAAAAACAACTAAATGAAATGGAGATAGGCAATCTTCCAGAAAAAGAATTCAGAATAATGATAGTGAAGATGATCCAGGACCTCAGAAAAACAATGGAGGCAAAGATCGAGAAGATGCAAGAAATGTTTAACAAAGACCTGGAAGAATTAAAGAACAAACAAACAGAGATGAGCAATACAATAACTGAAATGAAAAATACACTAGAAAGAATCAATAGCAGAATAACTGAGGCAGAAGAACGGATAAGTGACCTAGAAGACAGAATGGTGGAATTCACTGCTGTGGAACAGAATAAAGAAAAAAGAATGAAAAGAAATGAAGACAGCTTAAGAGACCTCTGGGACAACATTAAATACAACAACATTCGCATTATAGGGGTCCCAGAAGGAGAAGAGAGAGAGAAAGGACCCGAGAAAATATCTGAAGATATTTTATCTTCAGATATCTGAAGATAGTCAAAAACTTCCCTAACATGAGAAAGGAAATAGCCACCCAAGTCCAGGAAGCACAGAGAGCCCCATACATGATAAACCCAAGGAGAAACATACCGAGACACACAGTAATCAAATTGGCAAAAATTAAAGACAAAGAAAAATTATTGAAAGCACCAAGGGAAAAATGACAAATAATATACACGGGAACTCCCATAAGGTTAACAGCTGATTTCTCAGCAGAAACTCTACAAGCCAGAAGGGAGTGGCATGATATACTTAAAGTGATGAAATGGAAGAAACTACAACCAAGATTACTCTACCCAGCAAGGATCTCATTCAGATTTGACGGAGAAATCAAAACCTTTACAGACAGGCAAAAGCTAAGAGAATTCAGCACTACCAAACCAGCTCTACAACAAATGCTAAAGGAACTCCTCTAAGTGGGAAACACAAGAGAAGAAAAGGACCTACAAAAACAAACCCAAAACAATTAAGAAAATGGTCATAGGAACATACATATCAATAATTACCTTAAACGTGAATGGATTAAATGCTCCAACCAAAAGACACAGGATTGCTGAATGGATACAAAAACAAGACCCATATATATGCTGTCTACAAGAGACCCACTTCAGACTTAGGGACACATACATACTGAAAGTGAAGGGATGGAAAAAGATATTCCATGCAAATGGAAATCAAAAGAAAGCTGGAGTAGCAATACTCATATCAGATAATACAGACTTTAAAATAAAGAATGTTACAAGAGACAAGGAAGGACACTACATAATGATCAAGGGATCAATCCAAGAAGAAGATATAACAATTATAAATATATATGCACCCAACATAGGAGCACCTCAATACATAAGGCAACTGCTAACTGCTCTAAAAGAGGAAATCGACAGTAACACAATAAGAGTGGGGGACTTTAACACCTCACTTACACCAATGGACAGATCATCCAAAATGAAAATTAATAAGGAAACACAAGCTTTAAATGACACAATAGATCAGATAGATTTACTTGATATTTATAGGACATTCCATCCAAAAACAGCAGATTACACTTTCTTCTCAAGTGCACATGGAACATGCTCCAGGATAGATCATATCTTGGGTCACAAATCAAGCCTCAGTAAATTTAAGAAAATTGAAATCATATCAAGCATCTTTTCTGACCACAATGCTATGAGATTAGATATCACTTACAGGAAAAAAACTGTAAAAAACACAAACACATGGAGGCGAAACGAGACGTTACTAAATAACCAGGAGATCACAGAAGAAATCAAAGAGGAAATCAAAAAATACCTAGAGACAAAGGACAAAGAAAACACGACAATCCAAAACCTATGGGATGCAGCAAAAGCAGTTCTAAGAGGGAAGTTTATAGCTATACAAGCCTACCTCAAGAAACAAGAATAATCTCAAGTAAACAATCTAACCTTACACGTAAAGGAACTAGAGAGAAAAGAACAAACAAAACCCAAAATTAGCAGAAGGAAAGAAATCATAAAGATCAGAGCAGAAATAAATGAAATAGAAACAAAGAAAACAATAGCAAAGGTCAATAAAACTAAAAGCTGGTTCTTTGAGAAGATAAACAAAATTGATAAACCATTAGCCAGACTCATCAAGAAAAAGAGGAAGAGGACTCAAATCAATAAAATTAGAAATGAAAAAGGAGAAGTTACAACAGGCACCACAGAAATACAAAGCATCCTAAGAGACGACTATAAGCAACTCTATGCCAATAAAATGGACAACCTGGAAGAAATGGACAAATTCTTAGAAAGGTATAACCTTCCAAGACTGAACCAGGAAGAAACAGAAAATATGAACAGACCAATCACAAGTAATGAAATTGAAACTGTGATTAAAAATCTTCCAACAAACAAAAGTGCAGGACCAGATGGCTTCACAAGTGAATTCTATCAAACATTTAGAGAAGAGCTAACACCCATCCTTCTCAAACTCTTCCAAAAAATTTCAGAGGAAGGAAAACTCTCAAACTCATTCTATGAGGCCACCATCACCCTGATACCAAAACCAGACAAAGATACTACAAAAAAAGAAAATTACAGACCAATATCACTGATGAATATAGATGCAAAAATCCTCAGCAAAATACTAGCAAACAGAATCCAACAACACATTAAAAGGATCATACACCATGATCAAGTGGGATTTATCCCAGGGATGCAAGGATTCTTCAATATATGCAAATCAATCAATGTGATACACCATATTAACAAACTGAAGAAGAAAAACCATATGATCATCTCAATACATGCAGAAAAAGCTTTTGACAAAATTCAACACCCATTTATGATAAAAAACTCTCCAGAAAGTGGGAACCTACACACTTAGAGGGAACCTACCTCAACATAATAAAGGCTATATACGACAAACCCACAGCAAACATCATTCTCAACGGTGAAAACCTGAAAGCATTTCCTCTAAGATCAGGAACGAGACAAGGATGTCCACTGTCACCACTATTATTCAACATAGTTTTGGAAGTCCTAGCCATGGCAATCAGAGAAGAAAAAGAAATAAAAGGAATACAAATTGGAAAAGAAGAAGTAAAACTGTCACTGTTTGCAGATGACATGATACTATACATAGAGAATCCTAAAGATGTCACCAGAAAACCACTAGAGCTAATCAATGAATTTGGTAAAGTTGCAGGATACAAAATTAACGTGCAGAAATCTCTTGCATTCCCATACACTAATGATGAAAAATCTGAAAGAGAAATTAGGGAAACACTCCCATTTACCATTGCAACAAAAAGAATAAAATACTTAGGAATAAACCTACCTAGGGAGACAAAAGACCTGTATGCAGAAAACTATAAGACACTGATGAAGGAAATTAAAGATGATACCAACAGATGGAGAGATATACCATGTTCTTGGATTGGAAGAATCAATATTGTGAAAATGACTATACTACCCAAAGCAATCTACAGATTCAATGCAATCCCTATCAAATTACCAATAGCATTTTTTACAGAACTAGAATAAAGAATCTTAAAATTTATATGGAGACACAAAAGACCCCGAATAGCCAAAGCAGTCTTGAGAGAAAAAAACGGAGCTGGAAGAATCAGACTCCCTGACTTCAGACTATAGTACAAAGTTACAGTAATCAAGACAATATGGTACTGCACAAAAACAGAAATATAGATCAATGGAACAGGATAGAAAGCCCAGAGATAGACCCACGCACCTATGGTCAACTAACTAATCTATGACAAAGGAGGCAAGGATAGACAATGGAGAAAAGACAATCTCTTCAATAAGTGGCGCTGGGAAAACTGGACAGCTACATGTAAAAGAATGAAATTAGAACACTCCCTAACAACATACACAAAAATAAACTCAAAATGGATTAGAGACCTAAATGTAAGACCGGACATGATAAAACTCTTAGAGGAAAACATAGGAAGAACTCTCTTTGACATAAATCACAGCAAGATATTTTTTGATCCACCTCCTAGAGTAATGGAAATAAAAACAAAAATAAACAAATGGGACCTCATCAAACTTAAAAGCTTTTGCACAGCAAAGGAAACCATAAACAAGATGAAAAGACAACCTTCAGAATGGGAGAAAATATTTGCAAATGAATCATCAGACAAAGGATTAATCTCCAAAATATATAAACAGCTCATGCAGCTCAATATTAAAAAGACAAACAACCCAATCCAAAAATGGGCAGAAGACCTAAATAGACATTTCTCCAAACAAGACATACAGATGGCCAAGAGGCACATGAAAAGCTGCTCAACATCACTAATCATTAGAGAAATGCAAATCAAAACTACAATGAGGTATCACCTCATGCCAGTTAGAATGGGCATCATCAGAAAATCTACAAACAACAAATGCTAGAGAGGGTGTGGAGAAAAGGGAACCGTCTTGCACTGTTGGTGGGAATGTAAATTGATACAGCCACTATGGAGAACAGTATGGAGGTTCCTTAAAGGACTAAAAATAGAATTACCAAATGACCCAGCAATCCCACTACTGGGCATATACCCAGAGAAAACCATAATTCAAAAAGACACATGCGCCCCAATGTTCATGGCAGCACTATTTACAATAGCCAGGTCATGGAAGCAACCTAAATGCCCATCGACAGACGAATGGGTAAAGAAGATGTGGTACATATATACAATGGAATATTACTCAGCCATGAAAAGGAATGAAATTGGGCCATTTGTAGTGACGTGGATGAATCTAGAGACTGTCATACAGAGTGAAGTAAGTCAGAAAGAGAAAAACCAATATCATATATTAACACATATATGTGGAACCTAGAAAATGGTACAGAGGAACCGGTTTGCAGAGCAGAAATTGAGACACAGATGTAGAGAACAAACATATGGACACCAAAGGGGGAAAGCGGCGGGGGGGTGGTGGTGGTGGTGTGATGAATTGGGAGATTGGGATTGACATGTATATACTGATGTGTATAAAATGGATGACTAATTAGAAAATAAATAAATAAATAAATAAACATTAAAAAAAAAGTTCTTCCAAACCAGTTTGTTCCTCCTATCTCAGGGAATGATCCACCAACCTACCCAGTTACCCCAGCCAGAAACTTGGATATTTTCATTATCTTCCCATTTTCACCCATAAGATACATGAGGCCACTCACTACAGTAACAGATGCTAACTAGACTTACTGTGATGACCATTTTGCAATATATACAAATATCAAATCATTACGTTGTACACCTGAAACGAATATAATGTTGTAAGTCAATTTTACCTCAGTTTTAAAAAGGGGAGCTCCCTGAAAACAAGGACGTATTTGAACTACTGAAATATTCCTAAAGAAAAGATGTATCATTCCATATGTGAATCACAAAAATATCTCTTCTAAATGTGGCTGGTACAATAAGAGATGAAGGAACTTAGAGAACTGAGACTACCTGAGAGAGGATGCTCTCGCTTTAGAATATCACTACTTAAAAGAACCATTGATGCCAATAAAATAAGGAACTGAACAGCTGTTTGTTAACCTTTAGACTGTGACAGTCTCCTCTAGGACAGACCTCAAGAATGAGATGTGGCAAAAGTGGGCAGAAGGAATAGGCTTGGGGTGATATGTTAGAGAACAACAAACAATTTTTCATTGGAGTCAGCCACCTTTCAGTTTGAATTTCAATGCCTCCTTTCATTATCTGTGCTGTCTTTGGGAAACTAACCTCTCTGAGTCCCAATCCCCTCAACTCTAAAAAGATTACTGATCTTAAAGGGTTGTCATGAAGATAAAATTTAATGTATGTGCCTGCTTAACACAGAATGGGTGTTAACTCTCCTCTCCTGCCCTTTCTAGGGCTTCCCCCCATCTCCCATATCTATGATGACCAGGGGAAAAGGGGAAGCAAAGTTTGACTCACCATTTATCTCAATATGCAATGTACAAAATGCTCTCAAGCTGGAAAGCTAAATGCATTTCCCTTTATTCACAACTCAAATCTTTACCCATATGATCTCACTGTCTGATATCAGCTCAAGCTCATTCCAAATTCCTCCTCAGTTCCTCCCTCTCTCCCTTACGAGAACACCAAAGCTCTACAGTCTCTTCCTCTTTATCATTCCTGCATCATTCTGTTGTCTCCAAATAGCTTGCCAACAAAGACATTCTCTTCTTTTTTTTAAATACATCTTTATTGGAGTATAATTGCTTAACAAGGCTGTTAGTTTCTGTTGTACAACAAAGTGAATCAGCCATATGTGTATATATATCCCCATATCCCCTCCCTCTTGAGCCTCCCTCCTACCCTCCCTAACCTACCTCTCTAGGTTATCGCAAAGCACCGAGCTGATCTCCCTGTGCTATGCAGCTGCTTCCCACTAGCTACCTATTTTACATTTGGTAATGTATATATGTCGATGCTACTCTCACTTTGCCCCAGCTTTCCTCTCCCCACCCCACGTCCTCAAGTCCATTCTCTATGTCTACATCTTTATTACTGCCCCACCACTAGGTTCATCAGTACCATGTTTTTTTTTTTTTAGATTCCACATATATGCGTTAGCATACGGTATTTGTTTTTCTCTTTCTGACTTACTTCACTTTGTATGACAGACTCTAGGTCCATCTACCTCACTACAAATAACTCAATTTTGTTTCTTTTTATGGCTGAGTAATATTCCATTGTATATATGTGCCACATCTTCTTTATCCATTCATCTGAAAGACATCTTCTTCTTACTGACTTAAACTCGTTCTAATTCTACTGCTTCAAATAATACTACTTCTGCCAATTTGATTCATAACATGCACATTAGACAATCTCCCTATTTCTTACTATTTTAATAAAACGTACTTTCCTCCTGTTCAGTAAGACCCATCCCTAGGTATTCATTTAAAAATAAATAAATAAATAATCTGGTGCTTTGTAAATGGTGACCTTGAGAGGCCATAAGACTGGCTGACTTTGCATATATCACATGGTACTTGTCTGCTATTAATTAAAGGGAATTTGGATGAATTATGATACATGCTTACAGGTGACAGAGCACTGAGCTCCAAGGGGATACTTCTAGGGGAGGGGGTCCAGAGAGAAGTTCCAAGGTTCTAATATGAACTCAACAGAGAAGCAGCTCCCCCTGCACAACCTCGCCACCTCCAGCCCAAAGGTTTTCAAATCCTTACCAACCTATAGGCTCTTCTACCACAAGAGGTCATGCTTGCATCTATTTTACAGTGTCCTATAAATTGATTCTGCTTCTCTTCACCTGCATCTATATGGCATTGCTTAGCTAAGCTGGTACATTAATCTTCTTAGATGCAAAAAACCAGCTCATGTTCCAATTAGATCATTTAGGCCCCAGTCATCTCTACCCTGGGCCTGAAACATGTCTTTTTCTCCTGGCATCTCTGGGCTCTTTGGAAGTGCAGAATTCTGAGTTTCCAGGGATCTCAAGGACATCTGGACAATGGTTTCCTCCATGGTGCTATGACAGATGAAATACTGGGCTGTCCACTTAGATCATCTTATAATACAGAGTGGGCATCTCTATGAGGTAATTGTTCTAAGGAGCAAGTAAAGAATTCAGGCAAGGGTAAATATTGAACCTTTCTATTTGAGAAGCTAATTTAGGAATTGCATGTTTATTATGAAAGGTGGAAATGGGATCCAACTGCTTCAACCCCTTCTCCCCTTGTGAGATACAGCATTAAATGGAGTCAGTCTGTGTTCCAGAAACTGTCAGTGAGAAGGATGTTGGAAATTATGACAGAAAAACTACTGATGTGATACAAGACATAGAACGAACACTAGATTAGGAGGCTTTTATTAGCCATAAGACCCTAAAAATGATTCTGAGACTCAAAGTTTCCCTAACTTTATAATGTGGGACATGGGATAGAAGATCTAAGGGCACTCTCTTAAAACTCTTATCTTGTGATATGTCAAATAATCGAGTGATCACAGTACACAGAAAAATTAAGAAAGAAATAAGTGAATAATATCACTTTAATGACTCTTTCTTGACCTTTTAATAATCTCTCATTGTCTTAGAATAATTTCTAGGCTGGCCTAGAGTTATAAAGGAAAGTGAGTAACATAGGATACTCCTATTTCCATCTTCTTCTATCCATTGTAAATAGTATTTCACCAAACTGGACATGAGAGCTGTCGAGGGCAATAATAAAATCTTGGTGAGCACACTCACTGCCCAAACCTTTCCCCTAGTTTCCTCCTGTATTCACCTCCTAGACCCTCTGGTACACCCCATAGCAGCTCTCTTAGTGCCACCTTCCTCTTTGTCTTCCTCAAGTTATTAATACCTTTAAAATCTCAAATGGACATTGTTTGCAAAACTTTTTATTTCAGTTACTTGACAAATTTATAAGTGTAGAAACTTCAAAAATATATGTTTAAAAGCCAAAAGACCTTTTGTTCATATTTTTAGTTCTTCCTTTCTTTGACATGACTAAAACAACAGAAGATGCCAATAATATTATTAGTTCTTGTTCTTATTAACCAGACTGGAAGCTTGTTATTTAACTAATCAGAGGAAGAGAATGAGAAATAAAAATAGTTTGGGGGGTACATAGTAATAAATTATTTGAAATGTAAATGGGGGGAAGGAGAGAGAGATAAAGATAGAGAGATGGAAGAAGATGAAGTGATAGAAAGAAGAAATAAAAGAAGTAAAATCTAACTCAGAGGCTATCTCCTCTCTGAAATCCAGACACCCTAGCAAAATTGACAACCGCTTCCTCAGGGCTCCCCAGTATTTTTTTTTTTCCATCGTTTTTCTAAGTGTGGAACACACTGTATACTAGTTGCCTATGTATCTTTCTTCTACTGTCATGACTACCTTGAGGTCAAGAGCCATGTCACATTCATCTTTGTAAAACCAGTGCCTGTTTATATTCCATAAATAAATGTTGACTGGAAATGAAAATTCCAACTGACGGGTGTGATTTAAGATTCCAAAGGCCACAAAGTTGGGGCTGCCGCTCTGCCTTATGCTTATTCTATAGCTGCCTTGTTTACTCAGAGACTGAGAACCTTTCCTAAAGTTTACATTTGCTGGTACTGCTCACATAAATTTCTTTGGTTCTTATCTCAATGATCTACAAATCCTCCCCCTTGCTCAGGATTCCCAGTCAACAAGATTCATTAAGCCTCTATTGGTTGAGTATTATGTTAAGGGCTTCAAAGAAGATGCAGCAGATGTAAGCCCCTCTTTAGGAAGCTCACGATTTAGAGAGGTTGAGGGTAGAATTCAAAGCATCTGTGAAATATGCATATTAATTCTATAAACATGAAGACTTTATTGTCTCTCTCCTTCCTTCATTCCCCGGTCTACATAAAATTTTATTCTCATTTTCTACTCTTTAAAAATTCCTGAATTACTAATTCCCCAATCTCCACTGTGCTACTTTCTCATCCTATACATTTCCAAACATCTCTAACCTGGCCACTATTTTAAAAAGAATGTGTGGAATTGAATTGTTGTCACAGAATTGAATCACACTCCAAAATGATTTTTCAATGGGCAGAAATGAGTCCCTGCCATGACAATAATCCCCACCTAGGGGAGCTCGAAGTGTAATACTCATTCTAGTGCTACAATGGAATGACGCTCATTTGGGTACCACGATCAAGTGATGCTCATTTTCATATTATACAGAAGTTAGAATTTAGTATTGTTTAGTACTTACTATTTAGCTTTATTTAGTATTGACTATTCAGTAATGCTAAACAGATTTGTTTAGGAAGTGAAGAATATGAAATATCAAAGCCCGAAGAATCCAACAAGATTTTCCAAAAAGCACATTTGTAAACTCTTCCTTTGTCCTTTTTCAAAGTCAGAGATAATAATATTCATGTGAAGTCTTTGAACTCTGAGCTCACCTTCATTCAATAGTCTATATTCCCATTTAATCATATTATCACATTCCCAAACCCTATTTACTTTTTCTTTCTTTTTTTTTTCTTTTCTTTCTTTTTTTCTTTCTTTCTTTCTTTTTTTTTAAATTGAGCAGAGACATCTCTCTTAAGACCTTCATCTGGCCTCAGAAGAGGAGGCCATGGAGTTTCAGAATATGGAAAAAAATCTGTCCGCTTATGAACACAGCTGTGTGGAATCACTTACATTGAAGTCATATAACACACCAAAGTTGGCTGCCGATGCCTCTTCAGCTCTGGGAACCGTTTTCCTAGGTAAACTGCCGTATGGCAAACCCCAGAGGTACTACATGGAGAAACAAAGAAAGCAGTTAACAATTGGAAACAAAGTCTGAGCCACACATGTGATCACAAACGGTTTTGTTTAAAAGCACTTTTGAAACTTTTTCATGGGGACTCTGTGGGTTTCCATGTGGGGTCCCATTTTCTGGGAATTGACTACTAAATCCAGAGTTAAGAACAAAGGGAATGCTAAGGACCCTGCATTCTGACTTCCGCAGACCACCAGCAGTCGAGCCAACCACGTTGCTCAGGGCTTGCTGGAGCCCACCTACCCACCACCACCTCTAAACTGGTCTCATTTAGGAGGTCTGGAAAGGAGAGAGGTGGCCTTTTGGGGATTATAGTGTTCAAGAAAACCGTACTAAGCACTTCTTCATATGGGAATACCCCTCAGGGGTGGGGTGGAGGGAGAGTCTCTCCTTCATGTCAGGGAAGAGAGGAGTAGAGAGAATCACTCATACCATTAGAGGGTGTCAACTAGGCGGGAAGACTATACCCTGACTGTCATATCTGCTTCACCGCTGATTCAGGTTTACCTTGTGCTACCAGATTAAAGAGATATGATTAAGGGCAGAGCCAGCCAGAGATGGGGCAAGAGTAGGGTCATACTAGGAGCACTGGTGAAAACTGGGAAAAAACCCCACCCCTCTAGCCCCAGGGCAGACACACGGTTGGCCAAGCAGATGCTGCTTCTTGTGAGACATGAAGACATCGCTTCCCTGGTGCTGGGGCCAAGGGAGGATGAATGTGGATGGAAATTTGGGTGCAGAACTTGACTAGGCAAGGGCTGCAAATCAGCCCCTGCTCCTTCTCTCCACACAAACTGCATGGCTTCCACAGCAGCCCCTCTGGCTTCCTGAGACTGAACAGAACAGAGGGTGGGTTCTACTCAGACTATCTTTCCCCAGAGTTGGAGGCCACAGGAAACGGAGAAGACCAGGGTCTCCAGTTTGTGCAGTGACACAGGAACTTTGGGCAAAAGGGCAAATGCATCAGAGGAATGCTGAGTGAGGCTGCTGGGTGGGGGCCCCTGAAAAATGTAGCATTGTTGGCAGGAGATGACCAGTCCTGCCCTCTGTTGGGTCTATAAAGTTAGCATGCAGGGAGCCCAACCTCTTTTGTTCATTTGCTGGAGTCGTAATCAATGCCCAGAAAACAGGATACCCCTCAACACCTAACACAACCTGTAAAAAGCATCCAAAACCAATACACTTCCTAGTTCTAGGAATACACCTAATCGAACGCATATTAGCTCCCTCCACTACACATTAGGCATCTGCAATTTCCTAAAGTTAGAATGAATTCGCTACAACCTTTCATTTCCTCCACATGGAAGCAGCATGCTGTGGCAGGGAAAGAGTAAATGCAGCTGATAAAACTCCCTGTATACCCTGCATCTGACACTGGGGAGCATCAAAGTAGCTGGTGATGCAGTTTCAGATTTCCTTAGAGAGATGAGCAAAAACAAAGCGGGGGTTAACTTGAAATAGATGAATACATACATTGGGCTGCACTGCCTGAAAGTTTCTGCTTCGGAGATGAACTATACTTATGACCTTAGGAGTCTGAGGACTTCTGATTTATGTCCGCTGTCTTCTACGAGCCAGATAGCCACAGAACCCCCAGAATTAGCTCAAAGATTATAAAACGAGCAAAATAAGGTGCAAAATCTTGTTACAAAAGAAGAATCATGGGTCCTCGTCCCAGATCAGCTTAAAAAAAACCTCACCCTGTGGTATTAGCTAAGTCCAATAAGCATTATGTAATTCAGTTTCCATGTTTTTTAAATGGAGAAAGAAAAACTCTTCTATAGTCTACTTTATAAATTTGTTGTGAAGCTCAGTAAGTAAAAGAAGTGTAAGTGCTTTGCACTGTTAAAAGCTGAAACTCATTATGCATGGAAGGCACTAGTAGTATTAGTATTATGCTTGTGGGGAGGCTTGATATAAAAGCTGGCCTTGATTTTAAAAGATGGGGATAAAAAGTCACTCAAAACAATTAGTTTTGGCTGTTGCCAATGCTGTATTAAATACACTGGCTTTGAAATACTGGTACCTGGAAAGACCCTTTGTAGGTTAAATAAAGCCTCCCAACTTCTGTATGATAAGCATCCAAAGAAGTCAGAGTCATTTAACTTCTTATGGGTAAGTCCACAACCTCAGTCTTGCTTCTTGGTCTTAGTTAATTGAATCTCCCCCCTCCCCCGACCCCAGCTCAGGGCTTTGTCTTCTTCTGCAACCTGGACCCACTATCAGTTTTACTCTCCTCACTGACCTTGGTCTTAAGAGACCCACGGAATGGGGCAGGGAGGGGGGCGTATCTTATTTTATACCTGGAAAAATTTGCTCACCTTGTGTTTCTTCAGACAGAAAAGCTGGATGCCTTGAGTTGCATTAAGTAATGTCTCTTTCAAAGCAAACTTGGCAAAATAAATGAACTCACATGAACTCACAAGATGTCAAAGTCTTCCTCTTGAGCAATTAATATTTGTGCACAGGGACCACCTTGGGAATCTGATAAAATCTATGAATCTTTCCACAGAGAAATATTCATTTCAACATACACAATACACACATTTTATATATGATTTCAGGAGGCTCACGTACCCTTTGGAGAAGGATTAGGACCTGCAGCTCATGGGCACCATTTTGAAGATTAACCTTGTTACAAATACTATGACTCTAAGAGCATAGGTAGCTAGATAGTCATCTTACTCTTAAAGAAAAGAGCTTTTTTTAGTAGAGTGATTGCAGAAGAAGCTTGTTTCAGCATGCTTTGTAAACTGGAAGTCAGAATCTTACCTCTGGCAACATGATAAGGCTGAATGTCAGGATAAAGAGAACCATATTTACTCCATACATCCATCTCAAGAAGAGGAAGTATGAGGCCACCGATGAGCCAAATTGACCTATTCAAAAGAAAATAAAAGTTTGGAAGAAAGGTCAAAACAAGACAAAAGCCATGTCTTGGTGCTTTCCAAAATAAGTCTTCTCATTGCAACACACGGGTTCTTTTCTTTACAGGCTCTAGCATTTTCTTTTTCTATCCAGAAGGAGAAAATGTTAACATGATGGAAGTAGATGTAGCTGTGTAGAATGACTACAGTGGCATTCTACACAATGACTACATCTTTAAGAGTCCATCCAAGAGAAAGCTGCCTTTTGCTTGGCAGCTAGGATTGCTATTTGAAGAGCCCATCTTATTCTTTGAGTTAACACAGTTAAGTGAGCAAAGGTATATAAAGTGGTTATGTTACCGAGTCCAAGCTCCTATCGCTCACTGCAGGACAGGCCAATAAATCGAGCGATGAGGTGTTGGGGCAAGGAATAACGACTTTATTCGGAAAGCCAGCAGACCGAGAAGATGGTGAAGTCATGCCCCAAAGAACCATCTTGCCTGAGTCAGAATTCAGGCTTCTTTTATACGACAAGGGGAGGGAGTAAAGCCAAACATTTCCTGGTTCCGTCCAGCCTCCGAAGAGGATGTGTTCATTTCTCCCTTCCTGCAGTCATTCACAGGTGGGCCTGGTCAGGATGTTTCCCACGAGCTAAACAAAGGTATTTTAGCTTAGTGCTCATTACCTGGAAGGCAGGGTTCCCAAAAATAGGCCATTATGAATAATTTAAGCTTATAGGTAACATCCCTTTAGTGATTAATGTAATAGAATACAAAGGTTCTTCCCTATTACAGTTACTACAATGCCTGGCCAGTAGTTAGCAGCATTCTAATTATTTTGATAGTTACTGAACTTCTTCCTCCTTTTTCTCAAGCAACAATGTTCCTCTCAAAAAAGTTCACCACATCTCTTATAGACGGTTATCCTATACACCATCCTGTGCTGTCCTCCTGTGTAAATGGCATTTCACAGGTAGTATAGACGCTGAAGTCCATTTACTCTTCACATATTTATCTTCTGTCAGGAATTATCTTAGATGTGAAACACAATATCAGAGACAGGGTTGCTGCCCTAATGCAACTTACATTTTAGTGAGATGTGGGAACAACAAATATGCAATAATTTTAAAAGAAATAAAGAAATATACATTTATCATAATACATATTATATTACATTATATGTATGTTTGATATATGTAATATTATATATCATCTATTACATGTATATATTATGTGTATTACATAGTATATATGTATGTTATGTATGATATATATCATATAGGTATGTATTATATATGTATATGACATATGTATTATATATTATACATAATATATATATTACATATAATCATATTATTATAAAAGTATATATAATAATTTAGCCAGATCAGTCCTAGAGGGAAGAAGGTAAAATTATGAGAGGAGTTGCTTTAGGTAGGCTCATCACGGAAGGTATACCAGAGAGGTAACATTTGAGCACAGATCTGAAGTTGAAGGAACAGGCAGCAAAGCCCAGAGCTGGGGAAGAGCAGCTCAAGCAGAGGAAAGCGCAGGGACAAATATCGTGAGGGAAGCAAGAGCTCAGGACAATTGAGGAACAAACCTAAGGGCTGTCCAGTTGGAGCACAATGAACAAAGGAAAGTGGTGATGGATACAGATGAAGAAAGAAACCAAACCACAGTGTGTGGGGTCTCTTAGGGAAACGTAAAAAGTGAGAATTTTATGTTAAATGTGATGAAGTCATTGACAGGTGTTAAGCAGTGGGGGTGAGGCGGGGGAACTTGACCTTTAAACAGTCACTTCGGGTCTGGGGAATGAATTTGGAGGGCATAGGCAAGAATGTGCTGTCAGCTCGCACTCACCCCAGGGAAAGTGAAATGATCTGTGCAATTTTTATTGACTGAGTCAAGAAACAAAAACATTCTCTTAAATCAGAGAATGGAAGAGGAAGAAAAAACCGGAATTTGAGTCTCAGGTTGAGATCTCATAGATTAACAAAAGCCAAGTTTCTTTGAAAATCACTTAAGATTCAACATCAAGTTGCTAGTTTTCCCAGTCTTCCCAGTTTTCATTTTCAGTTGCCCAAGAAGAATCAGTGAACATTCTCAGCTACCCACTGCATCAGGCCCTTTGTCCTGACTCATTTAGCAAAACACCTCCTGGGGACCATTGGTTTTCTTGTAGGCCTCTAGCTTTTGAAGCATTACTGATGGAGGAGATTTATTACAGGAGGAGGGAGGTTCATGTGGAGCAAATTTCAGCCTCTGCTTACTAAGATGAGGCCAAGCTCACATGAGAGTCAGACCTCTATTTCCAGAACTTAGCCCACTCTTTAGGTACCACTTACTTATTTCTCATAACGCTGTGGTAGTTTTTTGTTTTTGTTTTTAAAGAAATAAAACTTTCTTTATTCATAGATGACTTCACTGTCTATGTAGAAAATCCTAAAGAATTTCTAATAAGCTACTGAAACTAACCAGTGAGTTTAGCAAGGTTATGGGATACAATGTTAAATTTTGAAAATAAATAACATTTCTGTACACTAGCGATGAATAATCAAAAATGGAAATTAAAAGACAACACAACTTACAATATCATCAAAAATATGAAATAGGGATAAAGTTGATAAAATATGCACAAAATTTGTACACTGAAAACTGTAAAACATTGTTGAGAGACATTTTAAAAGACCTAAATAAATGGAGAGATATACTGTGTTCACAGAACAAAAGACTCAATATTGTTAAGATGGCAATCCTTTCCAAATTTACCTATAGATTCAAGGAAATTCCAATCAAAATTTCAGAAGGTAGTTTCTATAAAATGATAAACTGATCATAAAATTTGTAAGAAAATGCCAAGAATAGCCAGAAACACCTTGAAAAACAAGCAAAATTGGAGGATTTATACTACCTGATTTCAAAACTTACCACAAAGCTAAAGTAATCAGAGTATGATATTGACATAAAGATAAACATAGATCAATGGAACAGAATAGGAATTCAGAAATGGCCCTACACATATATAATCAGTTGATTTCTTTTTACAAAAGTGACAAAGCAATTCAATGGTGAAAATAATCTTTTCAACAATGATGCTGGAACAATTAAATACCCATATGTAAAATAAAATAAAACAAAAATAAATGAAAACTCTCCACTCTTACCTCATACCATTAACAAAAATTAACTCAAAATGGGTCATAGACTTAAGTATTTAAGAGTTAAAACTATAAAACTCTAGGAGAAAACACAGCATAACATCTTGGTCACCCTGGGTTTGGCAAAGGTTTTTTAAAAATAGGACCCAAAAAGTACATGCTATTAAATTTTAAAAATCCTTAAATTGCACCTTATAATAATTAATATCTTTCACTTTTCCAAAGATTCTGATAAATAAAAAGGTAAGTCACAGCATGGGAGAAAAGATATGTGAACATATATCTGACAAAGTATTTGGGTCTATAATATACAAAAAAAATCTTACAACTCAATAAGAAGACTAACATTCTAATAAACAATGCGCAAAAATTTTGAAAAAACACTTCACCTAAGAAGTTTTATGAATGGAAAATAAGCACCTGAAAAGATGCACAATGTCATTAGTCACCAGGGAAATGAAAATCAACTACACACCTACTAGAATGGCTGAAATAAAGACTGATCATACCATATGTTGCTGAGGATGTGAAGCAGCTAGAACTCTCTCTTTCACTATTGATGGAAATGGAAATTAGGACAACCACTTTGGAAAACAGTTTGGCAGTGTCTTAAAATGTTAAACATAACACATACCATAGTAGTAGACCAGCTATTCTACTTCTAGTTATTTACGCAAGAGAAATAAAAACATGTCTTAACCCAAGACTTGTACACAAATATTCATAGCAGCTTTGTTTGTAATAGCCCAAAGCTAAACTGGAAACAACTCACAAGTCCATAATGGATAAGCAAATTGTGGCATATACATACAATAGGATACTACTAATAAAAAGAAACTAATGATATATGCAAAAGCATGGATAAGTCTCAAAATAATTATAAATGAAACAGCCAGGCAAAAAATGCATACTCCATAATAATATTTGTACAAAATTCTAGAAAATGCAATCTACAGTGACAGAAAGCAGATTGCTGGTTGATTGGGGATGGTGGTGGTCATGGAGGGATATGTTACAAAGGGGCACAAGGAAACTTTTGTGAGGGAAGTGTGTGTTTTGTTTCCTGATTGTATGGTTTCATGTGTGTATACATATGCCCCTAGTTATCAAATTGTATACATAAATATGTGCAATTTGTTTTATGTTGATTATACCTCAATGCAACTATAAAAATAAAAAATAAAAACACAAAGAAGATAAAATAGAAGACTTCTTCTCTCTCATGTTTCAGATTGAGTGTAACTATGACATGGCTGATATGGTAGCTCTATGGTATCTGGGACTCAGCCTCCTACAGTCTTCTTGCTGTGAAATTCTCTACATGCGGCTTTCATCTTGTGGTTTAAAATAGCTGTTCCAGCTCATTCCATTATATTCATATGATAGCCAGTGGGAAAGAGGGGAAAGCAGTGGAAGGCAAATCCTTTCTTTTAAGGGCATAAACTGGACTTTGAACACATCACTTCTGCTAACATCCCACTGAACTGTGTTACATGACCACAATTTACCAAGGGAGGCCAGGAGATACAGTCTTTAAACTGTGCTATCATGTACCTAGCTAAGACTCAGCTACCATTACTAAGAGGTAAGAGTTAGAAATCTCTACCCACCCCCACCCACCCCGTACTGGGGTAGTTTTTACAGAAACCTAAAGGGAATTCAATGTCTAATTGGACATTTTGAAAGAAATCAGTTACTTTTAAGTCTGAGTATTTGGATTCATTTCACTTTGTAGAGGGGTTCAGAGTTCTATAAGATTTCTAAAAGTGTGTGATATTGAAAAACACGCCCCCCATGTGTTGTAACCAGATGCCCTGGTCTGTCTGCAGAAATGCTGAAGCAGATCGTCCCCTCCTAGGACATCTGATCATCCACCTGGCTCCCAGTGATTTCATATCATTTCATGGCCCTTATCTATGTTCTCTGGTATCAACTACCAGAGGGCTGCCTCAGCCAGGTTCACTCGTCATGTTTTATTGAAGGCAGTGGACTTCCAGCTTGTTAGTCATTCCAGTTGTTCATTAACAACATTCATCTTTAGGTATCCAGGGCAAGCTTTTCCCTGGAAACACACGTGAAACCCTCTGGTATAGAGTTCTGAGCACAGGATACTGACCCACCCTTCCCTTCCTCCCTCCTTCCGTCTTTCCTTCCTTCCTTACTGGCTTTTTACACTTTTGCTCTTCTAATTAGCACCATGGCCCACCCTTTCCCAGTCCCCCATACACAACCCCTGGCAAATGAGGGAAGAGTATAAATATACCTAAAAGCAAAAAAAGAGAAGCAAATTAAAATGTTTCAGCTATACGTATACATATATCCCCTCCTTTTTGGATTTCCTTCCCATTTAGGTCACCACAGAGCATTAAGTAGAGTTCCCTGTGCTATACAGTATGTTCTCATTAGTTATCTATTTTATACATAGTAGTGTATATATGTCAGTCCCAATATCCCAACTCATCGCACCCTCTTTCCCCCCTTGGTGTCCATATGTTTGTTCGCTACGTCTGTGTCCCTATTTCTGCTTTGCAAATAGGTTCATCTGTATCATTTTTCTAGATTCCACATATATGCGGTAATATACAATATTTGTCTTTCTCTTTCTGACTTACTTCACTCTGTAGAAATCCAAAAAGGAGGGGATATATGTATACGTATAGCTGATTCACTTTGCTGTACAGCAGAAACTAATACAACATTGTAAAGCAACTATACTCCAATAAAAAAAAAATGTTTCAGAAAGTACCCCCTACCCTATGTATAATCCATATTCATTATGGGTGAAGAAGTTTAGACTCCAAAGCTTCCAAACTCCAGTTTATAGACTTAACAGTGGCTTCACAACAATTTTATTTGGAAGTTGAGAAGTGACAGCTAAGGCTTTTCTTTACAAAATCCTAGGTATAAAGAAAATGAATTGTAAGAAAACAGATTTCATTAAAACCAGAGTGATTGTAGGAAAGACCTAGACACAGGTCAAAGAGACCAAAGTATCCAGAAGACAATGTTCCTTCTGCATGACACCTACCAGTGGCAGAAGGGGAAAGAACAGTAACAAAACAAACAAAGATCAAAGATCATAAAGGAGAGAAAACAAATCAACCAGTTGACATCAAAGCTCCATATGCCCTTTCCCTTTCTCAACACAAAAATGAAAAAGAAGACATTTTCCCTCTTCATGTTCATTTATCCTAGCAGTTCTATCTTCCTAGAGATTGTTGACTGGAACAGGCATTTCCTGAAAAAAGAAACCTTTCTATAGTGTACCTAAAAGAGCATAATTAAAAAGAACAGTCATTTCCATGTGCTTAGTCTCTCAAATAAAACTGATTTATTCTTGTAAAGAACAATAATGAGGAATAATAATAATAGTTGCTAACATATTTTGATGGTCAATTACATATACTAAGAACATTACCAGCATCAACTCATTTTACTACCTCGACAACCTGATAAGGTTAAGAATTATTAGTCCTACTGTGTGGATGGGGAATCAAAAGCTTAAACACAGCAGTTGACTGATCCAAGACTTGATTAATAATAATAATAGCTAAAATTTAATGAATCTTTGTTCCAGATACCTATTTGATCTCTGTATATTAATTAATTCATTTAATTATCATCAAATCCCTGCCAGGGGAATCTATTGTACTCCCATTTTACAAGAGACTAAATTCCATAGGTTACACACCTGGTAAATGATGGAGCCAGGGTTACATATGTATTGATAGTTACGTAGATAGTAAATGATGGAGCCAGAGTTCTAAATCAGATAGTTTTGATCTATAGGTGTCTGACTCCAAATCTCGATTTCTCTTATCCACAGTGCTCTATTGCTCCTCAAGTATAATCATAGTTAAATTCATTTTTTTAAAAAAAACTATGCTACATAGAATAAATAGGCAATGAATGTGTTTGTGAAAGAATAGATACAGATAATATCCATCAATCAGCTAAGGCTGGTCAAATTCACAAATTTGGATTGTGCCCATAAATGACCAATTCCTTTTCTCTTTAATCTAACTAATAAATGCTATTTCCTTAGTAAATTATTAATATATGAAAACAGTCTTTGGTATTTATTAAAGTGAGGCCTAAAGCTTATGCAATATTCTTATTCCTGAATTTTCTGTGTTTCCTTTAAATTAATGTTAAAGTTTCATCTCTCCCTCTGGTTATTTATTATTAAGGCAGAGTAATTTGTAGTCTGCCATCATGTATAATTTCCTCTTGAACAGATGGGAAATAAGACAAGCAGATAAATATGAACATTTCTAAATGGGAAAAGACCAGTTAAATCACCTGCTGTAAAGTACAATATAAATACCATCTTGTTAGGCTAGGATTCAAAGCACAGTTTCTTTCAAACTGGTCTAGGGATAGGGAATTAAATGTGGCAAATTCAATTTATATTTTCTGGTGCTTTTAGGCCAGCAGGGAAGCATGCAGTTTAAACTCTGTGCTTAAGGTTGTCTGTCTAAAGCTACTTCTGGTCTAAAAAAAGAAGAGGTCTCTCACACCTTTGATGCTGTAGTTTACTATTAGGAAGAAGCAGATTTTGATTCTTAGAAAGACTTGTAATCTCCAGCTTGAAAGACATTTAATGATTTAATCCATGGTTTTAACAGTAATGCTGGAGTCACAGGAGGTATATATTATACTTGTACTCCAGGGAGCACAAATGCACAGCTTCTTTAGCAAAATATGCAGTGCCATGTGGTTAATAAGGTGCATCTCTGCAGGTAACCATGTGGTTTTAGGCAGGGCCCTTTTACACGGCTGGCATGATAGTAAAACGCCACAGCATCACCATGTGATGTAGAACTTCACAGAATTCCTCCATGACGAGAATTATCAAAGCTATTTTTTATATGAAAAAAAGTTGGGAGTCATCAGGTGAGTACCTGGTCCACACTAGTATAGGGATCCAGGTCCTACTGGAATCATAATGGAAACAGCATGAGTTTTAGACTTGACTTGAGTTCCTCTTGTGATTCTGCCAAGTATGGGACAGAGCTTTGTGGAAACTTAATGAAGGCTGGTAATTTGGGACTCCTTCAAAACCAAATTTAGAAAATATTTGGTTAGTATTTATTTAGAGATGGAGCAGTGAGTGAGAGCATGGCGGATTAGAAAGACTTTTGGGAGGGGAGCACGAAGAGAGTGCTTCTCTTTGCCACTTACCACAGTCCATAATCATCTTCATTATTTATTTGCTTGTGTTTTATGAATTGTCTCTCCACCCATGCACGCACATATCAACACATTTGAATGTAAGATCGACCCTTGCCTGTCTTTGTCAGTATTGCATCCCCAGTGCCGAGAAACATGCCTAATAAATGGTAGGCACTCAGTAAGTGAGTATTTGCTCAATCAATTAATCAATCACATCAAGCTTATTCAGAAGATTAAATGAGATATTACGTTAGATGATTCTGACCTTTAAAAGGAATATAATAACATTTCTGAAACTTTTATAAGATTAAATGGCCATTTCTTTAAGAGAAAAGCATTTATATTAGTTTTATAATATAAAGTATAGATATTATAAATAGGGTACATGCTTAATCTACTTTTTTCTGAAAAAAAATTTGCAGAGAAGGTAAATTATTCAGTCCTCTCTTAGTATAAGTCTATTTTCCATTTAACTGTTTCAATAACTTATAACTCAAGAGTATAAAGCAAAGAACTTCACACGCTTACATGGACATCTCAAACTGATTGTAACTAAATTTTGTGGAAAAGCCAAATGTGGAAATAGAGAGCCCTAAATATAAAAGGATTGCCCAAACTATAGAGCCAGAAAGGGGCAAGAAGACCCCAACCTTTCATAAACTGATTGCATGTCCCATTTCTTTCCACCTTTCACTCAGTTCAGCTTGAAAGACCACCACAGACACACGCTTTCCCTATCTGTGGTAAGGTACTTTCTATGAGATGGTTAGTCCAACCCAAAGACTCTGCTAATCTACTCTTAGATAGGTTTCATACTCTTCAACTAATGCAATATCCAAAAGTATACAGTGCACTTATTACTATCATTAAGAGCTTAATACATTACATATTTTATAGACTATGAAATATATAATTAAATAAATAACTCATTAAAAAATAAATACATGAGAAAGTGGGAAATAGTTCCCCAAATAGGATAACTATCAAGGAAATCTGAAATTACTTATCATGCAATTGTCCTGGTCTAATCTTCTCTAGGACCCGGTGCAAAAGAAAAAGTTTATAAAATCTACTTCAGAGTAAAAATCAGTACACTACACTGAGAAAATGGCAAGCTTCGGGCCCAGACAGACTTCACCTTTTATCTTGGCTCCTCTACTAACTTATTCTGGGACAGTTATTGACCACAAGTCTAAAACAGAAAGCTAATATGCACAATGCCGGCATGTTAAAGATTAAATGAAATAATGTTTGTAGGGTTTCTGAGTGGCACTCAATAAATGGTTGTTATGGTGATTGTTGATAGAATGGAAAATAAGTGTCAATTCTCCACAGTGAGGCAAAAAGCACCGCGAAAAGTGAAAAAAATCAGGACAACCTAATCAAAAAATAAATGTGGAAAATAATCCACATTTATTTGAACTGTCCAGGTTGATTGCTCCAAATTTCTGAGGGAAGAGGGGAGAAGGGAAGATAACTGAAAGTATTATTGAGTAGCTCTCAATATGTTTTTCCCACTGTGACACACATGATAAATTATGGTCATATGTGTAACTCATTCCTATGTGCACTTTCTGGCCATAAAAATAATTCCATTTGTTTCTATCCCACTCAAGATAGGCTATTGCAACACAAGTGAGCATGACATTGCTATTGAGATAGACTGATTTGCAAATTGTATATATTTTAGCTATCATTAATTACAAATTTCTTGGGATACATCTCATAACTGATCAAGATTCATCCTTATCATTTCATAAATGAGTAGACTGAGGCTCAGAGGGATTAAATGGCTGGCTCAGAGTCAAACAGCAAATCTGTAGCAAAGCAAGAAAAAAATCCAGAGTTCTTTCAACACACATTGTATCAGGATCTTAATGCTCTAAAGGGCCTTTTGTTTCACAATGCCTCTCAAGGTACCATATTTTAGCTGCACAGTTAAAACTTAAGAATTTCATGATGACTGTTCTTTTTTTGATGTGTCTAAATTTCTTTTTTCCATTTCCTAGAATGGTAGACGTTTGGAAAATGTCTTCTGTTTAATTTTATTCAACACATATTCATTAGGGCCAAGCAAGTTCTAGGTCTAGGGATCCGGGAAAGAGCAAAACAAAATCTCTGCCTTCATGTCTATTGGAAGAAATGAACACAAAATGAAATGAAATTACTGTATTTTTAATTTATTTTATTTATTATTTATTTAATAATTTATTTTTAAATTTAATTAAATTTAATTGAGATACAGTAACATAGTATTTTAGATAGTGATAAGTGTTGAGGTGGAAAATAAGGCAAGAAAGGGATGGCACAGGAATATGTGTGAGGAAGTTCAATTAATGAGCTGATGTATTTTAATTCATTGCCATTTGATAATGAGAGACAGAGGACTGAGGGATAGTCACTCCTAAAACGTGCCCAGTCTTGTCAGTGAAATATCCATCAACTGTGTTATCTCCCTGTGGAGCCTCCATTTTAATTAGGCAACGCAACATTTAGCCAGCAGGAAAATCTGCCCTGCTATCTGGAGGGGCATGCAGGAAAATCAGATCCTAGTCAAAACTATTACAAACCAGAATATGGCAAGATTATGCTCAAAATTGTTTTAAATGTTATCCCCTTTTCCTTATACTCTTTATTATTTTAGAAATGACATACTATCATTATTTACAATATTTTAAAATTTTTATTTGCCTTATTCTAAGCCTAGAGCACTATACTAAATAGGTTTTTGATTGAGTATATTCTCCTGCCTTCTCTGTACACTATGAATATTGTACAAAATGAAGGCACAATATGATATTCATATAGTGAGTTCCTGGATGATTATTGCTTATTCTACTTCAGAGGTTTGGAAATGATACTTTAAGATTTCTTCACTGTTTCTAGACATTGTTCATTTCGATTACTGTCTAACACCCAAGTGAATATATATTTTCTGTTTTTTTGATATTTGTATATGAGTTTTTTAATTGAAATATAGTTAATTTATAATATTTAAAGTATCTATTTTCAATGTCATGTTCATTGCCAAAATAAAATCTCTGCCTTCCCAATGATGATTCAGTGTCATTGTGCACTATACTGACTTCCATGTGTAGAAGAAAAAACAAGGTCAAAATGAAAATATTTTGGTCTAATGCAGGAAGGGGGAATGGGGTCTCCAGTGCTGTGATTGGTAAGTGCTAGCAAATCTTCACAGTGAGCAAAGAGGACATGAAAATGTCTTTGTTTGTTTTCTTGTTTTTAATCTTTCCAATAATTCAGAAACTGAGAAAGGCATCTGATTAGTTTATGAGACATTTATCTAGGACACCATTCCCCATCTAATGAGATCGAATGAGCACTTACTTTCAATTGCCTTGATTTTATTTTCCCAGGGGACACAAGCAGCTTTGAAGTTCTCAAAATCACGGAGAAATTTTGCCCATTTCTGAAAAGAAAGCCAAGTACAACAGTAAAACCCAACTGCTTGTTTGTTAAGATGCTTATCTCCCACACTCATCCCAAAATATCTCATGACAATGAGCTTGGACAGATCGCTCTGGCATCACATATTGCTTTTTGTAATAAGGGAAGATGCTAGTTTCACTTGCCTCCCTGTTCCCCACCTACCCCTGGATCAAGTTAATTAAAAAATGTTTACTAACTCTCTGTTTTACAGAAAATATGCTGACCACTGAGAAATATCTGTTTATGCTACCACACAATAAGAGAGCAGGGACTGAGTTAGCACCTAATAAGGTGATCAGCAAATGGTGTGTGTTTAATTAAATATTCACTGCATGAAGAAATTAAAGAAATATAAATAAGACATAGTTCCTGCCTTGAAGGGCTTCTGGATCAAGTACACTGTACATAAACAGGTAATTTCTATACAGGATGGTAAGTGCTATGACTTTTCATTCTGGTAGAGGTAGAACAGTCAGCTAAATGGAAAGGCATGGTGTTATAGGAAAAGGAAGAAGAAAAAGAATCATAAATTAGTTTTTATAAAAGATCTTCCTTCCATTTTACCCAACAATGTTGAGCTACCCATGATCAAGAGGACCACCAAGAAGAAGAATGAGAATGGGGCAGATAACTTTGCACATGTACAGATTATGCTGAGATAATGGGTCAGCTAGACAGACATGGGGAGCCTAAATAAGACTTGAGACAAGTCTGGAGTTTGAAAGATTACTTAGACCAGAAACAACCCAAATATTCATCTATAACAGAATGGATAAATAAATGACAGCATCTTCATATGATGGGATACAACACATAAATAAAAATGAACTATAACTCCCATGACATGAACATATCTCATGAAAATAACATTGCATCAAAGAAGCCAGAAACAAAAGCATAAATGCTATATGATTCCATTTATTTAAATTGTAAAAACAGACAAAACTAATCTATGATATATATGACGTATAAATATATATTACAGATCTATCTATATATTTCATATTTAAGATATATGAACTTTAGTCACAAAACTCCCATCTTTATGGGAATATATTTAGCCTCAGGTGGTAGAACATTTGTAAAGAGGAGATAACAATACCTACATACCTACTTTGCTGTGAGAATTAAATATGGAAAGATTTTTATATAAAGATTCGATTTTTATAGAAGGATTTAATTCAGTGCTTGGCACATAGTAAGTGCTAAATAAATGTTAGTTTCTTTTCTATCTTTTCCAAAGATCTATATTTATATTGGCATATCATTTGTTTTTTCTTATTTTCTATCCAATCTTCAGTTGATGTTCACGGTAGAGAAGAGCTACATGGCCGTGTAACTTGTAGACATTTTGAGAAAGAAACCTTGACCCAGAACCCCTTAACTCCCAGGGAATGAAAATGAAAGGGGCTCAACCTTTTACATTTGGAAGTGATAAAGGCACACAAGTCAGTCTTTTGCCATAAATCAATGTTTATCGACTTATTTTCATTTTAACTCCTTTAAAGAGACTTTTAGGACAATTTTTTTCTGAATTATCCCTTTCTCTTAATTTCAGTAATGCAGAATACTCTTTATCTACTGTATATGTACCTATGTATAGACATAACGTATAACATTTTTTTCACTCGGAACAGAACCAATTTTATCACCCCTCGGGGGCAACACGGCTTCCACTGAGCATAAATGGCATCGACCAAACTGAGCTAAGAAAATACTTACCTTGGCCATCATCATCTTAAATGCAAACCACCGTTTTCCTTTTCCTTTCCCAAGAGCCCCTTCATTTTCACTCACAAATTTTTTTGCTTCCCTGAGGAAATAAAACAAAATAAGGGGTGGGTGGCGGTGGGTTGAGATTAATACAGTATAAAGGTAGTGGATATTTAATTTTATTAGGTCTACTGCCTTATTTCTTCTAGACCCTTTCAAACCCTTAACAAGTGAATGTAAGCTGAATTTCATAACCTTGGGACTTGTAATGGATGTTTAAGTTTTTAAATTCTGGTCAGAAAGAATGAGATAGTTCAGTCTCACTTACTAATCAGCTGGAGTCATCAAAAAGCAAGGAATTTATGCTAAGTGTCAAAATAGAGAACCCTAGTTCTTCTCATTTCTACCACATATAAAATTGAATCTGAAGTTTACTTCAGATTCTGGCGGTCAGAATGTTTATTTTAAAATACTTGCTTTCCTTCTTTTTTAAGGATTGCTTTTTTTAAAAAAATAGGGCAGGGAGTTTAGGACAAACTGACATAGAACACACTTATTGAACTGGTATTTAATCTCATAAAAGCAATTATGACTTAAAACAGAAAAATCATATGCTGTAAAGCAAATGGGGTTGAGGGAAGAGAGAAAAGGAAAGGAATACTTTTAGGCCTCACATTCCAAAAGGGCTTCAAATTTAAACTTTAACGTTATTCCCAAATATTTGCACATTTACAGTAGTCACATTAGTGTCTTTGTGTATGTGGTAAAAAGCATTAATTCATCAAAACGGATAAAGTGAACATGTTAAATATACTACAACTTTTGTAAACTTTTTAGTCATTTTCGCTATTGTTGTTTGTGTGAGATATGAAAAGAATATTTAAAATAGAGGCAGTACAGGTTTGCCTTGACCTCTCTGGGGCCGTAAAAGGCATAACCCAAGAGAACCAAGGGATAATCCAAACCTGGACATTGGTTCTACAGGTACAATGCTGTCGTCAGTTGGGAGGCCCCTGGAATATGTGGTTTTACAGACAAGCCCCTTCAACACATGACTATAAATAAACAACACACAAAGTACTCTTTAAAAAGTGAAAAATGAAACTTCATCCTTAAGTTGGTGAAGGATTTTCTGTGTTCCTTAGTATCACTGCTAAACTCATGATTTTACAATACCCAGTGATGAAAACAGCACATGTCTGCTAACTTAGCTGATAACTAGAAAATTGTGCCCCATTACTCACCTGTGCATGTGCACCCACCCATGACCTGCCATAAAAACACAAGCACAACAGAGAAGATTCTCTTCAGTCATCAAACAGACTTCCCACATCATTTCCTTAATGGCAGGGACAATATCTTGTCCTTTTGTATCTCTCACAGCACTGTTCACTACTTTGACCATAGGAGGTGTTTAGTAAACTGAAACCTTCTTGAAATAGACCTAAATGGCATAATTTGGATAGATAGAGACAAGGGAGTATCTAATAATTGTATTTTCCACATCAATTAATGCTTAAAGGAAAAATCATTCCTCGACTTTGGGATTGCACCTTTCTCTTTAGTCTTCTCAGAAACTTAGTAGGACAGCTTTCTAGAAATGAAGAAGATTTATTAGGCTGGCCTTGTCAAACACCCTGACATTTGACATGACTTCTGGGCTGTGAAGATTAATTGAAAAACAGTTTCTAGGACATTCTACACATTTTAAAATGTTCAATAAAGCCCCATCAACAAGTATAAACTGAGCTCTCATGGCTGGGTTTTTAGATCCATGCAATCAAAAAACCGTATCACAGTTAAGCTTTAACTATGTATTAGAGATGTTAAGACAGGAGTGAGTGTGGTACTTAGCAGACACTTTATAAAATGTTGAACTGATCTAAGCTGAAAATCAAGTAACCTGAGTCCTAACCCAGCCTCTGTGATTTGTCTCTATAACTTTGCCCATGTTTTTGTCACTCTCTGTACTCACGTTGAGGAGCAATCCCACTTCACAGAGGAAAGCCTACTTGCTCGGGACTCGCACACACCTGAGCAAGCTCCGGCACAGTTTCCTCCGGTTACTGTGTAGCTTTTAACAGGTCAGGATTCTCGAACAAACAAACAAAAATTGGGCAATTGCTTCCCTGCTTGCTGGGGTGGTGGCGAGACTAAGATGAGACTATAGATGTGAATGTGTTGAAGGAATTATTACACTGTCAATTCCACTGTAACACTTGTTTTGAAACCAAGAATCTGTTCTAACATGATTGTTATATTACGGAACAATCTGAACATAACACAGATTTTGTGTTTGCTTACATGTGATTTTATCTACAAGAAACACTGGGTGAATACAAGAAAAAAACACATCCATCTAAACCTAGCAGTATATATACAAAATGCACACACCTCATCAACCAGCTACCTCATGGCACCCCGTGTGTTAGAAAAGTCACATCCATTCAGAGCTGGTGTTACAATGACCCTCCTTCCACGCTTCACAATAATTCACAAACTGCAATCTTGTCATTTCCACAAGCAGACTTCAGGTCTTTTTTAAGGTAAACTGCCATATTTATTGCAGTGTTTATGTATTTCTCAGCCATTAAACATGTGTAAAATGTCGTTGCCGTTTTCTTAAATTTCTATCTTTTTTTAATGTGTCACTGATGATGTTTCTGAATATTGTGCCCCATCCCCATTTTTCCTGTAAGCCCTGTAGTTTTCATTACCCAATTTTTCGTAGTGTAGAAATTTTTAGGAACCTATACATCATGTTATAGCAATTACTTGGCATCAAGAATTTTGAAATTCATAAAACCAAGTATATACAGGAATTATCACATCATTCTCTATTATAATAAACATATATAAATGGAGGACCAAAAATTCTTCTTAGTAGTAAAATCAAAATTTGTTTTTCAAACGTAATAAGGTGACTATTTTATGAGGATATCCACTGCTCCTGATGTTTAGCAGATAATTAAAGAACATCAGTTTGGCCTATTAGAATTAGATCACTTTCTAGCTGAGTGGCCAATTAGAAAACATGACTGCTCTAAGCAGACAGGAGTGTAAAGAAATAGCTATTCTACTCCATATTTCTGACAAGATTTTAAATTTTGGGAGCTGATAATTATGTTACAGGAACATTAAACTAGCAAGATTTAAGAGAGAGAGGGAAGTCAGGATTATAACCAAATTTAAGTCACCACAAAATTAATTATAAATTCATTTAACAAATACAGAAACTTATTTTCATGGCATTCATAAGATTTCTTATCAGTCATTATAGATATATTTTCCTTTGGACAATCTAAACAAGTTTTTATTTTTTGTCTCTTAAATTGCCAATTTATCCCTGATACTAAGCATAGTTTCATACTTCTCTTCCAATTACTACCCTACTCCACCCTCAACATACATATCCTGACAGTTTTCAAACGAAAGTCTGGACTTCACTCTACTCCACATAATCACAAGTGCCCTAATGCCCTAACCCCTCCTCCATTCTTCAAGAGATCTTCCCCAAGTTTCATACTTAAGGGCTCCCTGACCAGCCATTCTAGCACCTCCTGCTCCCCACTTCCCACCCTGGCCAAAATAACTACTAGACTCAACTCATCAGAAATCTGGGGGATGACTTTAAAACAAAGCCAGGGGTATGGGGTGGGCAAAGAATTGTTAAACAAGAACAGATTCTTGATCCCCCTAATCTGATGGTCTTGGGATGTAAGAAAGCACTCTTGCACCTTTCTGGCCTAGAAGAGGGGATATTGGGGTGGAAGAGCTCAGTGAAAGAACACACCTTAACACTATTTTCAGGGCTGACCTTTACAATGAGATGGCATGATTTCAGGATGGAAGAAAACTAGTATCACCCAATCCCATCCTCCCTGATAACAGATTTCTTAACCAGAAGACAACATCTTTCACTGTGCTGTTAGAAACAAGATACAAAAAGAAACTAGCCAGTATGGAGATAAACACTGACTGATACTTATCACACTAAAGTACCCATGACAGATGTCAGAAAGCAAAAAAACAAAGAGCAGAGTCTTTAAAACTAAAAAGCAAAAAATTTTCTTTATATTTTTCCTGTAGTGAATCTGTTTTCCTACCCATTTGTATTGATCTGGATAATTTAAAGGGATTTATCTACATGGCTAAAATGAAATAGGCTCTTGTGGATAAACTTTGAATATCTATTGGCCTCAAACCATCGAAATATCTGACTGAAGAATGTGTGTCGTCCCCTTGAATTGCATTCAACAAAAGCTGCCTGCCAAGACTGTAATCCAGTCTCCAGGTCTCAGAGCTCAAAGCCCTGGTACAATATGCACAGCTCTCTGAGCTGTAACCCCAGACCCAGGGATAAATAATTGAGCAAGGTCTATTTAATGACAATAATACCTGGTCTCATAATTTATTTATCAACCCCTTGTGTTGGTAATTAGAATAATAAGGTTTCATGGGCTTTCAAGAATGCTTTCACAGTTAGTTGAAGGAGCACGCTTTGCCCTAACTTACAAAATAGATAATTTACCCAGAACACATGATACAACCCTGATGACACAAGGGATTTAGGACATGCTATGCTGCCTTTGACACATTCTCATCCCAGGAAACATGTTCTCGTTTGGGTTAGGTTAAGTTGACTTTTCTTTCCTCTTGTTCTCAGTTTGACAGTATCATTGAGTAACCAACTTATTGCTCAAGTAAACGAAAGACTTTTCAAAACTGGTCTTTAAGGCAACTGTAATCAAAACTTGTGCTCATGAACATTACTTCCCAGTAAAGGGATCAGAAGAATGAAAGGTCCTTTCCTAATAAACAATGCCATTTAAAAAAAAAAGTTGACCAATTTAAATTGACTAAAAGTCAGAACTCTGACTTTTCCTAAAATATTACTGAGTAATTGAAAGAAAGTTGAGGAGGTAAGAAGACAGTCTAATATACAGGGATTGAAAATAAGGATTATAGGCCTTTCTAGATAATATAACTCCATAATTAGACTGGCAGAATTATTTTAAGTCATCCTAATACTGGAACTGAGGATTCAAAACATGTGCTTTTATAACGGGGATGCTGGTGGCAGCAGTTATAATGGTTAAGATGCTCAGTTGTTTCATCTATAAAACAGAGACAGTAATAGCTATTCCATAGGGTTGTTGTATGCATTATAGGAAATAATGTATGTGATGTGTTTAGTAACAATGTATGTAATGCATCCATGGCAAACAGGAAGAGCACTATAAATAGTAACTATTATTAATAGCAATAGTACTAACAGGGCTGACTTTAATTTTTACGCTGACTCTCCAAATTAAAAAGTTGAGAAAGGACTAGATACTTCCAGGCAAAACCCTGCAGAAAGCCAGTCCATTTCCCTTTAGATTGTGACCCTAGTGAGATGTGAGAATAGTGGGAATCGGTCTTGTTACCAGAAGAGCAGGAGAGAATTCAGCCTTACATTTGAGACCTGATGAGAGTGCCCGAGTGTCCGGCTGCAGAAGCCCCAGCTATGGTGCTGCCAGGGAGGAGGTATTGGTGGTGCCAGCCCGAGTCCTGCTCCAGCCACGCTGTGCTGTTGCAGAGAGCTCAGGATGCTTGGACAGCTGGGGAGTCTGCGGTAAGAGACAAAAAGAGAGCTCTCTCCCTTGACTAGGACCACATTCTATTCAGGTCTGCAATCTGTATCTTACAATTGAGACACAGATTTGAGTCCTGGCTCTGTCACATACTAGCTGTGTGCTCTTGGGGAGATGTTGTTGATCCCAAGCTTTCTCGCCTATAAAATGTGACCAGCAACAGTAACAGCAATGACAGCTAACATACTGAATGTTTGCCATAAGCCAGGCACTATTTATGTCCATCATCTCCTTTAATCCCCACCAAATCCTGCAAGGTGGGAACTATTATTATCCCCATTTCAGAGATGAGGAAACTGAGGATTAGATCAGTAAAAGAAGTGTCCAAATTTACCCAAAGAGTAAGCGGCATAGCTCAGCTTAGGAATTGAGCTCGTATGTCGTTTTCCCAGAATAGCATCATTATTTACCTCATGGGATTGGTATAAGGACATGTAAAAGTTGAGACAACATAAACAAAGCAGTTCTTGGTATACCAGGGGTAAATGGTACTTTTGATTATTATTCAAAGACATTTATTATTTTTCTGGGCAATGTATATGATACCTTGAGTAAAACTTCAGAATAAAGAACGATTTGTACACTATCTTTACAACTATGTAAAAATCGTGTGTGTCAATGGCCAAAGACTGGGCAATTATGCAAATAATTAGTTCCTCTATTTTCTAAACTTATAATACTATCATACAGTTTTGTTTACAGTAATAAAATATAGATTTGTATTTGTTTCAAGGCACTGTGCCGTATGAAGAAAAAAAAAAAGAATGTGGTTCTATGGTTTTGTGTAAGGCATTTCTAATTCCATCAAAAAGCTAAGACATAGATAAATATTTAGGGCATCATCTAATTACTACCAAATGAATAAACAGTAAAATTAAGTGCTGAAAGATTCAGATGAGAGAGTGGGGTGGTTAGAAAGAACCTTGAACAAAAGGAGGATTCAGCTACATGGTCAACATTGCAGCAAGGACATGACAGCATAGGGAAATGGTGTGAGCAATGGTGAAGAGATGGAAGTGCACCTGGGGTCTTCAGGTGGGTGATGAAGAAAACAGTCTAAGTGCTTTAGAGGAGGAGTTGGCATGCCCTGATGCCAAGTTAAGCAGTACAGAATTCACTCTGATCTCTGTAAGGATCCATGAGCATTTTGTTAGCAGGAAACTGATAAGTGCAGTGCGGTGTGCTACATGAAAAATGTTGCGACAATGATGTGCAAGATAAATTAGAGGAAAACAAAATGAGAGGCTGGACGTAGCTTGATTTCTAATGCCTTTATACCAGCTGTTTCCTCTTTCTGGAATGCCCTTCCCGTCTTCTCCACCTGTTCTCTTCCTTTCCATTTTCAGTTCAACAGCCAGGCCAACACTACAGCTCCTCCATAAGGGCTTTCCTGATTTTCCTTTCTAACACTCGCCTCCAGCCCCAGGTCAGGGTGACTTAACCTCTGACCTTCATGTAGTAATTACCTCATGTATTGTAGTTAACCCACGGTCCATTTGCACCACTGCACTGGGATTTTCTGAAAGCAAGGTCCATGTCTTTTGTTCTAATTTCCCAATATTTAATATAGCACCTGGCACAGAAGTGAGTTTCAACAAATGCTATTGTAATGAATGAACACCTACAAGAAGACTAGATGATAGTCTGGCTGTGGTTCCTAAACTTCCTACACCTCAGAATCACCTGTGGGATCTTTTAAAAATTTCAAAGGCCAGGTGTCCCCATTCCCAGACCACTTAAGTCACAATCTCTAGGGGTGGGACATAGGCATCAGTACTTTTTAACATCCCTAAATGGTTCCAACGTGCAACTAGTTGAGGACCAAATTCGGAACTAAACCAAATATTATTTGTTGAGAGTAGTAAATTTAAGAGATTTTTACGTGGCCAAGCAAGTTGTTGGAGGTTGGGCTAAAAAGCTACTATATCAAATATGATTAAATATGATTATTTTGGTGTCCCCTTGCATTGGTAATACTCTACATATTTTGAAGCTTGATAAATTTATTTTGGTGAATAACTTTATTTTTCAAGTCCCTAGCTCACTCTTTATCTTATATCCCTAAAGAGTAACTGACTAAAACGTCTGAAACAATCTGAAAACAAGCAACAAAGAACAAGCAAAAATGTTGGCTGTATATTCACATACCCTCTTACCCTATATATGTGGCTTATTTTGGTGTGCTTCCTTTTAATAGCACCACTTCACAGATTTCACAGTTTAAAATATATATATATGGAGAGAGAGACAGAGAGAGAGCACCAAGACTTCTAAACATTTCATCAGCAATAAACATAACAATGATCTGTGCACAAAGAGTTCTTAAGACAATTTTTTCATCAGCTCTGATGACATTCATGGAGATGTGTCAAAGCCAGCTGCTGGTGTTGGTAAATAACCAAAGCAAAGCTTGGGTAGGTCAAATCTGTATTAAATTCAAAGTTACTAGCCATAGAAATTCTCCAGACCTAGGATAACTTCTTTGTTCCCTGGACTATGAAACAATGCTAATTTTCATGGCTGGCTTAAATGTCAAATAAAAACTCAAACATATTTTAGTTGTACCCTAGAGGTCAGTAAAGCATCTCAGAGTAATTTTAGATGAATCAAGGGAGAAACAACATAGCTGGGTTTTAGTAGCTTAATAAAGAAAGAAAGCACACTAGATCCTCTTTCTACTTGCTGATTAAATCTTTTCCTAATTCTGCTCTACCTGGTTAATTTAAAAATCAATTTATGGTTAATAATTTTCCTTTGTATTATAGGAGAGGGGAAAGAAGACAATATAGATTTCCCCAGGAGCTAATAGTTTGTGCTGAGTTTTAGATATTGGTCACAGCATAAACTGGTTTTCTGCCATACAAGGACACCAAAAAATTCTAAGATTTGTAACGTTATCAGCAGAGACAATGTGCAACTAAGTTGCTGTAAAGAATTCTTTCTCCATCTAAAACAATCTGTAATAGTAACTTTATTAATCTCTCTCCAGACCTTCTTATTAAGCTCTATATCAAGGATTTTTTATTTTATTTTGATTTTTGTCTTTTGTTTTAATGCATCAATGAGCATGCATATCAATGAACATACCTAAAACAATACCCCTGAAAGTAGGGGTGGCATTACGTGGGCTGCAGAGTTCTAGGCCATATCCCTAAGACATCGAGGTATATCCCAGTCTATTGTTATTGCTTTGGCTTTTGAGCAGAAATGAGATTTAGGGAGAATGTGTCCTTAAAGCCACAAATGAATCTTAAGATCAAGAGCTGAAGAGTAACAAGCAAAGTTAAATCTAAAATCTTACCTCAACTATTCTCAACACCAAAGATTTGCAAAACATCAGTGTATCCTCTCCCTCCTTCACTGTGGGAAAATTATACTCAGAAGAAGGTAGAAATAGCACTGAAAATACAGATTGCTATACATAGATGTAAGAAGGACCTATCAAATTCTGATCAATAAGTAAATTTATTTTATTTCTGTAATTTTTTAATTCTCCTTTTTACTTAGCCATTTTTTCTAAGTATTTATTGAGTGTGTTTTATGTTTTTAGCAGTGAGTTAAGTGTTTTGAAAAAACTGAAAGAAACATGTAGATTCCTTTCTGAAGCTTTAACTCCATTAAGAAAAAAGAGATATAGGCCCATAAAATTGTTACACAACAGTGCTAGGCAGCCTTGAAGTGAAAAGGGAGAGGGCCCTGGAGGCTTGAGAGCTTGTTGAAGACATTGTAGATGACATAAGAATTAAACTGGACATTAAAAGACTGATAAAATTGAGTAGGCAGAGAAAGGCACTCCAGGCATCGGTTTGCAGAAATTTCCTTAAGAAAGGAGATATTTCCACCATGAACCTCAAGTACAATCTCATATTCTTAGATATACTAACATTCAGGGATTGGTAGACATACTGTGCTAATTTTGCTTGGTTCATGTGCATTCTAATCAAACATGTTTAATGAATTCTGAATACTGTGAAACAGAAGGATTCACAGGGCACTGCCTCAGAGTGAGAGGAGCCATTCTGCTTTGAAAGGTTTGGTAAAATCTTTCTGCACAACACCTGTGTGTTCATATTTAGCCCCTGGTCAACATTTCTAAGTATTGTGAAATATTTTTTTCAAAATTTTGTGTGGTGATATTTAGGAATACTAGAAAGCCTTAGTTTTCTGTTAGAACAGTGTGTTCTGCCTTTTGATCCAAGAGTGGGCAAGAAATTTTAAATGATGGCAGTTCAGTGAGCTCTGCGGATAACTACCTGGTAAATTTAATCTCTTGCCACAAGATAAACTTAGATCTGGAGTCTCTCCTGAGCATTTGGCAACACAACTTAGGTGAGGTCACCCACAGAGCATATTATACTCCTATGTGAACTAGTCTTTCTGCTGAGTTGACTTGGAGTCTTACTATTTCACAGTTTCCTTCCATAGCCTCCCTTTTAAGCTTTCCCGATCACTGTGACCAACCACTGGTCAAGAAACACTATAATAGTGAGTGCATAAAATATAAAACTTAATTCAGCCAAAGAATCATGTATCTTTTATAGATATTTGAGTGTAAATATGTATGTATATGTATAATAGTATATACATATATATGTGTATATATATATTACAAAAGCATAATTAATATGACTCTTTGAAAGAAGTGATTTATATTTAACTTAAAAGTTTCTAATTTTCAGGACAGAGGGAATCTTAGACACATTATATTGAATACATAAAACTATTCCCCTTTCTTCAGCTCATCTAATTTTTTATGATATTCTAATATAATGTTCTCCAAACATTACTTTCAGTATATGCATTTTAATAAGGTGTAACCATTTTTATTCTATAGCAACAAGCTTAAGTCCCCCGAAGTAGTGTTCTACTTGCCATTTCTTGGTTATATACATAAAAACGTCTTCAAAAATACCTTGCTTCTCTTATTATAAACATGATAAAGTTAAGGGTTATCTTCATAATTAGTACCTTATCTGAGATCTGTATGATACTTTCCCAAAACAAGGACAAACTTCTCAAATTAAGCTTATTTTGTGCTTATCATGTGCATATTTGCTTTCTTTTTACTGTTAATGTAGTAGGTCAAATATATTTAAAAGCATTCCTAAATAATTTTAAGTCATAATTAATGAATTTCTTCTTTTAATCAGTTTTCAAAGATCATATATTTATGGATAGTCTAATAACAAGTTTTGAAAAATAGCTATCACTGACAGCTAAAATTCTAAATAGTGCAAGTTAGGTAAGCTGCTGTTTATCAAAAATTTTTGGAGGCTAGGATACTTTGGCAAGCTGGGGAAACTAATTCAGTGTGTCTTACCATATGTGATACATTGACTGATAATACTTGAGAAAGTAGTGCATAATGAAATGCAATTAAGAAGAAGATGATATATAAGAAGATGTAGAAAATGATTACTATGTGACAGGCATCATTCTAAGTGCTTTAGGTCTATTAAATGATTTAATCCTCTCAGGAACTTTATGAAGTACTACTACTTTTACCCCTATTTATAGAGGATAAACTCAAGGATGCAGAGGTTAAGAAACTTGTCTAAGGTCACAGCATAATGCTTGATACCTAGGGGACTCTTATTAAATAGTAGAAAAATTGGATGTCAATGTTACATTTGGATCAACAAAATTCAGCTGTACTAATTGCCTACAGACTCTCCATTCTTTGGATGAGAAAATCAATGTACCCAAGATACCTGTAACATACAAGAACTAAAGGTCTCTGCTTTGGTTGAGTTTTTGGTGAATACACACTTCAAATGATTGAAGTGTGTATTAGTGGATGAGTACACACGCTTAAAAGTCCTCTTGTGTGGAACCCCTCATTCCTTCACAATGGCAGATGAAGTTAAGGCCTTTGTGAGCTAAAGTTGAAATCACAATTCTTGCCTATGAATTATATTAGTTTCCCCAACCAAAAAAAAAAAAAGAAAAGAAGCTGAACATCTGGATTTTTAAAATCTGGAATCTCCCACTTTTTAAAATTTAACAACGAAGAAAAAACATTTCAATAAAAATATACACCCCCAGATGATTAAAATGGTAAATTTTATGTTACGTATATTTAATCACAGTTTTTAAAAAACAATAAAAGAAAAAGAAACAAAAAGCATGTGGGCCAAATAAAAACCACCTGTAGTCTAGATTCAGCCGCAGACTCCCCATTTTCAACTTCTACCCTAGTAATAGGGCGTGGTATTGCCCTTCCTTCCATCCCAATCCTTATCTCTCCCCACCTCTAAAAATGGCTTTATCCCTGGACTCCAGCCTAAGGCCCCAGGACCTGGAATCTGCCAGAAGATTACCCTGTGGGTACGTTTTGGAAGATCTGAAAGCGGCTGACCGTGGATTCTGCCAAACTGTCAAGATACCCTCTTTTCTTTGTTGGAGCATCAAAATCAGTTGTCCATCCAGACTGCTGTACCAATGTGCCACCATCCCCCAAGGCTCCCGGGGTTGCCTATGGCTAAGTCTGCTCCCACCTAGTCCTGCCAGGTCCTGTACCCTTCCCATCTCTCCTGTCACACTGCAGGGAATCAGACAACACTGAGTCTGTCCTGGGATGAAATAATAATTACAACTTGTGTTTCCCAGCTTTGTGCTATGTTCTGGCACCCTGCTAAGTGTTTCATATGAAATAACTCAATTTATGATTCCAACAGCCCTGTAAATTAGTAAAATTTCATAAGAAACCCAAGGTCAGAGGACTACACAATTCATTCAAATTTGCACAGGCATTAAACGGAAGATCTGAGATTCAAACTCAAGACTGAAACCCATCCCTTCTTCACTGCCCTATATGGAAGATGCAGGCAAAGAAGAGTGAGGGGTATTTCTACACCTCCACGCAGGTGGAAAGGAAGGATATATTTCTTGGCATTTTTATGCAGTTTCACACCACACTTTGACAGTTCACAATATTATCACTTTCCAATTTTACAACTTTCTATATACAGTTACCTGTGGTTCCCAGGTTTGGGAATTTCATGGTCAGCAATATTTCAAAACATATTGGGTAGGCCAAAAAGTTCATTCGGATTTTTCCATAAGATGGCTCTAGCAGCACTTAGTTGTCTTTAACTTCATTTGAAACAATTTTGTTAGATTGTATGTAACAGCTGTCATATCAGCATGCATTAAAAAAAAACTTATCAAAATTGGTGAATTTTTGTGTAGCCATTTTAATACTGAAGATGGAAGAAAAAAAGCAACATTTTCGGCATATCAGGCTTTATTATTTCAAGAAAGGTAAAAATGCAACCGAAACACACAAAAAGATTTGTGCAGTGTATGGAGAAGGTGCTGTGACTGATCGAATGTGTCAAAAGTGGTTTGCAAAGTTTCGTGCTGGAGATTTCTCGCTGGACGATGCTCCATGGTCAGATAAACCAGTTGAAGTTGATAGTGACCAAATAGAAACAATAATTGAGAACAATCAACTTTATACCATGCAGGAGATAGCCGACATACTCAAAATATCCAAATCAAGTGCTGAAAATCATTTGCACCAGCTTGGTTATGTTAATCACTTTGACGTTTGGGTTCCAAGTAAGTTAAGCGAAAAAAACCTTCTTGACCATATTTCCACATGCAATTCTCTACTGAAACATAACGAAAATGTTCCATTTTTAAAACCAATTGTGACAGGAGATGAAGAGTGGATACTGTACAACAATGTGGAACAGAAGAGATCGTGGGGCAAGTGAAATGAACCACCACCAACCACACAAAAGGCCGGTCTTCATCCAAAGAAGGTGATGTTGTGTATATGGTGGGATTGGAAGGGAGTCTTCTGTTATGAGCTCCTTCTGGAAAACCAAACGATTAATTCCAACAAGTAGTGCTCCCAATTAGACCAACTAAAAGCGGCACTCCACGAAAAGTATCCAGAATTAGTCAACAGAAAACGCATAATCTTCCATAAGGATAATGCAAGGCCGCATATTTCTTTGATGACCAGGCGAAAACTGTTACAGCTTGGCTGGGAAGTTCTGATTCATCTGCCACATTCACCAGACATTGCACCTTCGGATTTCCATTTATTTTGGTCTTTACAAAATTCTCTTAATGGAAAAAATTTCAGTTCCCTGGAAGACTGTAAAAGGTACCTGGAACAGTTCTTTGCTCAAAAAGATAAGTTTTGGGAAGATGGAATTATGAAGTTGTCTGAAAAATGGCAGAAGGTAGTGGAACAAAAGGGTGAATACGTTGTTCAATAAAGTTCTTGGTGAAAATGAAAAATGTGTCTTTTATTTTTACTTAAAATACCGAGGGCAATTTTTGGCCCAACCAATATTTTGGGAACCAATATAAGGTCACCAAACTTCTATTTTGCCAAGTAAGGATATTTCCTAAACCTATCATTTAGCATCATTATCACTTCATTAAATGAAAACTACTTTGACACACACACACACGTGCATATGCACATACATTAATAGCTTCATGGAACCAGAAACGCTACTTGTCTTTGCCTTCATTTATGGCTGGTGTACAAGCACATGCATAAGTAGTTCCCAGCCTACAGTTGTGTGGTGTTCCAAAAGCTTTCTGGGAAGACCACTGTTTGGAACTTGGAAAACCTTATTCCACGAAACAAAGCAATAACGTTAGAAATGATGCCTAGGTTCCCACCTCATAGGGTAAACCTGGAATATCTTGTTTTATTTTGGATATGAGGTAACTGAGGCCCCAGAAGTTTAAGCCATTTCCTTAAATAACACACAAGCTCTTGCAGAGCCAGGATTAGTAGTGAATTATCCTGATAGCTGCTTCAGTTCTTTTTTCATCACCAGAGACAAAAACACTTTAATTTTAACATTATTATAGATACACTATAATGTTTAACGTTATTAGTTAAATAGGCTTGTGGAGGGATAGCTTTGGAAATTTACCAGTTTATAAAAATTGTTCTGTGTAAAAAATGCAATCTGTATCACATCTGTGAGACGCAAACATGGCTGTTATCACAGACATGGTCCCTTTTATTCATGCCCCACTTCCCCGAACCACCATGCAAAGAAATATAGTGTGATCCTCAGAGGCGAATCTGCTTCCGATCCCAGGAAAGGGATAAACATTTGACTTTTCTTATCAGGAGTTTATAAATCTATGTGTCTCTGAGTGTGTCAAGACTCAACAAAAGAGTGAAACTGGGTCGCTTACATGTTACCAGGGAATAGCTATTAGCGGAATCCTTAATTGGAATCCCGTTTACTCTTCTGTTGGCTTAGCATCCTCTCTGTGCTTTAATATGAGCTGTCACATGAATATATCATTTGAGGCTGGAACCCTGCAGAGAAACTAGAGTGTGCAGTCCAACAAACTTGTAAAATTCAAATATATTATCTCTTTCAGAGAGATACTAATGAATGTATTAAACTAAGGAAATTCTCAGTTCAAGGAACAAATGATTAAAAGTGATCTGAGGTTGTAAGACTCCAAATAATGAATTTAATCATGATTTTTTTTTTATAATCATTAGCCCAGCCTCTCTAGTGATATGACATAGAATATGTATATGTACATATATGATATATGATATGTTAACTATATGATAGGTAACATATATAAGTTATATATGTATATATGACCATGAAAGTTGTATATAATGAGTATTATATATATGATGTATCACATATAGTATAATCTATAATATATAGGTAATACTCAGAGAATTTGGGAGATCAATAGCAGGGAAAATGTTTCTAATTTTGAAAAGTGGCATCATACTTGAGAACTTCAATTTTCTTCTCCATTTTCCAAGGCTTGCATTTGACAGCAGCAATCATTTGTCTATTCTCATCTAACTCTGCCTTCAATCTTTCCAATTCCTCTTCATCAATTTCTTCTTCTTCTTCCCTTAAGAAAAAAAACCAAAAAAACCTCCTTTAGTAAAGTTAAGTTTTGCTTGACTTCCAAACTTAAAGAATGCTATCAGATACTCAGATGATCAATGTATAGCAACTTGGCTATATATGGTGTGTGCTGAGATCCACAAGCCTTAGTGCTTGTATCTGAACACTGATGCAGGATTTCTGGAAATACTATAACTTTAAACAACAGTGTTTACATTCTGAAGTACTGAAACCATTTTATGTCCATAGTCTCAAATTCTCAGAACTAGAAAATGTGTGGAGACAGTTACAGATCTATCAATATATTTTCTTCTCTTCTTTGTTCCCCTCTACACCTTCCCCCACCAATTCCACATTTCATTTAAAAACTTTATTTTTCAACCAGGATAGTAAATTAGAGGTGAGCATGTCTTTGAAGTGCCCTTAAAAAATTTGTTAGCCCTGTCTCGAGAGAAAGAGAAAAACTGAAATAAGAAAAAAATTTTAAAATCTATTCCTCAAAGGTAACTTAATCTGTTAATTAAACTCAAAACTTCAATTGATAAAATTCAACTTGAAGTATATTTGGTAGAAGTGAATCCTTTGAAGAGGCCTTCAAAGGAATTTAGTTTCTTACTGAGCAAATGAGATGTATCTTTTCTCTTCTGTGTTCCTAGTATTGCAAAAATATCAAAGGGTCCAAAACTCAAAGAAAACAAAATCTAAACATGAACAACATGATTTTTAAATTGAGGAATGTAATGCCCTATTGCAGAGATCATTTCTTTTTTTTTTTTTTTGGTAATAGAGTGTTTCAGTTATGAGCTGTTGTTACTTAACTTCAAATTTACCCTCTATACTTAATATTGTGATGCTGTGGCTGTGACTCTGTAGGGTACATTTCTGGTTTGTCAGTTGGCTCATTTTTCGGCTGCCCGTAGAAGACACTAAGAAGGGACTTGGTCTTTCCTTTGGTTTCCTGTTTGCTTCCTGTGGTGATGTCTACTCTTTAGTGATGCTTCTTCACCCCAAGAGCTGCAGGGCCTTCCCATAGCTTCAGGTGAAACTAGTTGGCCGACTTTTCCAACACTAGCAGAACCGGCTTCATCATTCTCCCCATAGACACCAGCACCACTTGAGCATCGCCCCCCTCTGCAATAGTTTCAGCTCCGTGCGTCTCTCCTCTACGCTTTTAAGTTTTAATTCCAACCTCTTTCCGTTGTTCCTCCAGCCCCTAGTATGCTATTTGCTTCCTATAGTTGCTGTCACCATGATACTTCATGTTCTCTTTCACCTTTCCAGTAACCTAGTTAGCAATTATTTATATCTATTAAACAGTCCTCTTATTAAATACTTTCTCTTCAATTAACTGTTGGAGTTTCTTTCTCCTAACTAGACCCTGACTGACAAAAAAAGTGTAATCTGACTCAGTGTTAGTCAGAAACATATTTTGTTGTTCACTAAACTCATGACCACACACAGTAGGGCTATGGCAAAAGATGTTTTTGGAAGTTTCAGCTGAATAATAGGAGGACATACCCATAATTTTACAGCCCACCTTATAAAATGACTTCGCAATCTCCTTTCTTTCCTACCAATCCAGAGTTTTTAATCAGGTCATGATTACTGAAACAAAAATTTAAATTAACCCTCTAAAATACACTTGTCATTGATAGTTTGGGTTTTTTTGACCAATGCAGACATTTTGCTTAGAATAGTAATCCTGGTTCGAGAGAACTATGGAAATACCCTCCACTAAGATACAACTCTGATTGCCATTACGTTGTTTCTATTTTAATTATTTGATGTTTATTATATAAAATCCTATGGTGCTGTACAACCATAATAAAATACTCACAAAGAATGATCTATTTGATGTTTGGATTTACCATGTAACTAAAGCTTATTTCCCTACATTTCTCTACATTCCTAACATTATTTATGTAGTTTCCTTCTATCTTAAACCCAGTACTTTGTATGTTTAACATATTCAAATTCTATGATTCCTTCAAAAATGATATGAAATGTCTTCAATACCCTTTTCTGATTATCCCTATGAGAATACTTTTCTCTAAGACTCTAAATCACTTTGTACTTCTCTGGCACATTTATACTGTCTTATTTCATAATAACTTGTGTCTAAGTGGCCTCTCCCTTACTATATTATGAATTTCTAGAGAATGCAGGCAATCGCATATTCATATCCATATCTTCCAAAGAAATTAGCAAATTATCTTCCACGGAAGTGGAACTGGATAAATATTTATTGAATAAATGTTTATGTACAGAGTTTTTCTGGATGACAGGATTACCATCAAATATACTAAAATATAACAATGTCTTCCAAGATTAGAATGTTATGGAAAGACATTTATTCCTACACTAAATGATCTTAGACTGGTATATTTTTAAAGTCTTTGTTGTTAATTGTTGATTGCTCCAGGAAGATCATGCTGTGCTACAAGGTATAGTTGTTGCCGGCTAAGTTACCTTCAAATATGCAGGTAATTAAAATATTACATTTTTTGCATAATAAAAATATAATAATGTATAATTAAAACACGGTATTACAGGGAAACTGCTTTTCTAGGAACCACTCAAAGAAAGTGCTAATCATATTAAAAGGGCATAGCACTGACATGCTTTATCTTCTAAAATTTAGGGCTAATCTGTGTAAGAATGGCTTTCTATCTTAGGTTTGATTTATTTAAACAACAGTTGTTAGGAAAAAGGAAGTATAACGTGCTGAATTTCTCAGTGCTATGAACATATTACTTATTCACTTAAAACTGGGTCAAGAAAAGCCTGTAATATTATTAGAAATACTCCAAAATGCCAAACGAGGCAGTGTTTTTTAACCATCTCCAAAGACAGTTAACATTACAACCTTGGATTTAGTTGGTTTCAAATGTTTTGTCAGTGCAAGGGAAATTTCCTAAGGTGTTTCAATTGAACATTTAAATAAAAGAGGATCAGGAATTAATTAACCTAAATAAATGTGCCCTGATTTGCCTTCTAATCTTTCTCAAAATATATTTGCTAATACATTTTCTTTACAAAAAAAAAAAAAAAAGGTGCGTATCTTCAAAATGAACAATAGAAAGTGGATCCTGAAATAGAGATCAGAACTGTCAATCATCACAAATAATTTATGACACTATTTAGAATAGTTGTACAAATTGTGGCAGTAATAATATAATTTGCAAAACCTATGGAGACAAAATTCATTTTAGTCAAGTTGGGCTCTGTGGAGAAGTGGGGAGGGAGGGAGCCAGGGGTGCTTCTGGCTTCTCAGAATCAGTATGAGAGTAGGATCAGCTAAGGACAGACACTTTCACAGGGACAAGATTGCCCCAAGTAACAGGGGCCAAGACCCAGTTGATTCATATGGTCCTATTTCTAGAGGTTGAGCACTGACATGAGGGCCTTGAACAGACCAGGAGAGCAGAGGAATTCCCACCCAAGTCATGTTTTAAAAAGGACATCTCTGAGGCACAAGTGGAGAGGAACACAACCTATATCATGCATATGTCTATTGGTGATGTTTTCTCAATGAAATACCACTGTCAGAAAGCATAAGCTTTGCTAGTAGGAAATATTACTACATAATAATAGCAATAACAATCACAATAAGACATGGAACTTAAAAGGGTGTTTTGTTTTTGAAAAGAACAAAGCATAAAAATACTTGAAAAGACGATAGACATAAAAAATGCCAGAGTCAAAACGTAAAGCAGGTGATGTCTTAGTATTCAAAGAGAAGAAAGAAGAGGAACTTGGGGAGGAGAAGGAGAAAAAGGAAGAAGAGAAAGAGAGGGAGAGAGATTTAAAAACTCAAATCAACAAAAATATAATGAAGAAATGGGTAGGGTTACTCTTATTTAAAAAGGAACCATTGTCTATTAATGCTAAGCTTCTCTACCTGACAAAATGTTCACATAGTTGTATTTAATTACAATTACTTATGAAGAGGAAAATAATAGCTTGTTATTGAATACTGCAATGTGTCATCTTGGGAGGCTATCTTGGAAAGTTCCTCACCATTTAAAGTCCTAGGACTGTCTCAGAGGAGATCCCATCACCTCATGGTGATTCCCATGCCCCACCTGGGGTGGCAGAGGAGCTATTCTCTTAAATCCTTTCCAAGGGGTCTAGGTTTTCTATCAGTAAATGTGTTTTACATGCACACTTTTCCTGCCTGCCTGCCATCTGCAATTTTCCAGAAAGCAAAGACCAGAAAATTATTTTCTTGAATTTTTCCTAAACAGCATTTAATATATTTTTCTACACAAAGACAGCACTCAGGAAAACGTTGGCCTGGTAGAACTGAAAGACACAGGGTTATATTAAAAAGGAAATGACAATCTCAATCCTCTGTAAAGGGACAGATAGTTAATATTTTAGACTTTGGAAGCTATATACAGCTCTGTCCCATATTCCTCTTTGGTTTTTTTTAAATTACAGTTTTATTAAAACTGTAAGAACCATTCTTAGCCCTTGGGTTGGAATTAACCATAGTTGGCCAACCCCTGCTCTGTAAGATAAGTGATTTGGGTTCATTGTTTAGGAGTTTTTCACTTAACTTCAGTAACGATGCACTTAACTAATGGGATAACTTTAAAATATTTAAATTAACTAAATATGTTAATGACCTATGACAATTTAGATCTCTCATAAGGGAATTTCTCATAAGTCCATTCTTAATATATATTCATTTTAAAATTCTATTTTAATATCAAAATACATTTAACTAAGTGGAGTAAAATGGCAGATTAAGCCTGTTTTTCTGAAAGTAGTTTTAATTACCAATTTTAAGGCCAGGGAGTGCCTAAAGGGAGTGGTCTTCTTTCAGCATCAGTCACTTCTGAATGAGAAACAATTTCAGATAAGAACTAACTTACGCTCCTCTCCTCAGCCTCCTCCTTCTCTCTTTTTCTCTGGCCTTCCTCGTTTCTTCATCCTCTGGTTCAGGTTCTGGGTCATCTTCATTGATAACATCTCTGGTCCGTTTCCTCTTTGGTCTCATGCTCTCTCTTCGAGGTAGTTTGTCTTCCTCCTCCTCTTCCTCTTCACCTAAACACAGCAGTTAATGCTTCAGTGAGCAGTATCAGAAAAGTGCTCTCCCGCTACCAAATGTATTCTTACTTTTTAATTATCATTGTCACACATCTGAGACCATAATCCAGCAATTCTCCATATCAAGATAAGATGCACCATGCCATATATATTTCATAGCCTGCCATTTAATTACATTTATCTAGGGACTTCCCTGGTGGCGCAGTGGTTGAGAGTCCGCCTGTCAATGCAGGGGACACAGGTTCGAGCCCTGGTCTGGGAAGACCCCACATACCACAGAGCAACTAAGCCCTTGCACCACAACTACTGAGCCTGTGCTCTAGAGCCCGTGAGCCACAACAACTGAGTCCGCATGCCACAGCTACTGAAGCCCACATGCCTAGAGCCCATGCTCTGCAACAAAGAGAAGCCACCGCAACGAGAAGCCTGCACACCTCAGCGAAGAGTAGCCCCCGCTCGCCGCAACTAGAGAAAGCCCGTAATGAAGACCCAACACAGCCAATAAATAAATAAATAAATTTAAAATAAATAAATACAGTTATCTAAATTCTCATTTCTTGTGGTTTATCTACTCATATGTCAGTGTTGATCCCCAAATTCTAATAATGCTTATAATTCCAGCCTTCATTTACTTGGGTAACTAGATGAGTTGGAGTTTAATATCACACCATGATCTCTCAGACCAAGTTTGTAGGTTACCAATTCAACACATAAGGGTTGAATGTTTAACCACTATGTGCTAATACTACTTCTATCTCAGAACAAAGAATAAGAATGACAAGGAAATGCTACAAACCAGAATAATTTTGAAGAAATTAATGTATGCCTTGACATTCCTCCTAATTCAAATCATTCTCATTCTTTTTTTTTTTTTCTTTTTAAAAAAAATTGAAATATAGTTGATTTACAATACTGTGTTAGTTTCAGGTATACAGCAAGTGATTCAATTATACATACATATATATATTTTTCAGATTATTTCCCTTTACAGGTTTTTACAAGATATTGAATACAGTTCCCTGTGTTACACAGTAAATCGTTGTTGCTTACCTATTTTATGTAAAATTATTCTCATTCTTGACTTCAAATATTTCTTCTTTTGCCTAAATATTTCTTCCTCTTTCTTAAATGAAATTGATAGTAAATACCTTTGCTTGATCATTTTATCTTTTTGATTAGAAATAGATATAAATAACTTGTAAATTTAATACAAAACTGAGAGAAATGACATTATTTTATTTTATTCATCAACTAACAATTAATGCCTCATATGTCCATAACTTCTTCGGAAGCTTCCAGGTAAAGAGTAGAGGGAGAATTCAGTTCCTTCCTTCACCATTTATGACATACATCCTACTTCACTTTCACTTTTGTTTTTTAACTTCTGATATTTAGAGTCAACTTCTGATTTTTATTACAAAAAAACAAATATTACTCATAATTATCACTATCTTCTTAAATAGAAGCTACTTAGGGAAAAATTTGTGCTTTAATGGAAAACTATGAATTGTCTGCACCATACCCTTCTGTGTTACCTGATTCTGATTCTATGGAAGCTATTTTGTAACTTTGTAAGTTATGGATAACTAGATAGCAATGCAAAATAGTTCTTGTCTATAGACAAGCAAGTGAACTCTGTTCAACGCAGAGACAACCTTCCACCACCGAAAAAGAAAAGAAAAAATCCCCCAAACAGTCATGCCTTATGTGCACAATCATTTCAATATTCCTGATCTATAAATATATCTGTTGTTTGAATTTTCCTTTTACTGGTAACTGCTATAAATGCCTCACCAGATTCCTCATTTATTAGTTAAATGTTTTCATTTTTACATGAGTGTGTGTCATTATTTTATCGTTTAAAATCTTTTTGTTTTTTTTGTTATCTTTTTAACATTACTTATCAAAATTTTTTTATTGAGATTTCAAATCTAAGATCTAAATATTACCATTATTACTAAAGTTTGACTAACAGGAGAGTAACTTTTCTAACCGGGTTTGGAAAACTATATTTTGTCATCAAAACCAAGAATGAATTTCCATTTGTTAAATACTGTGGCAAATGTTGTATGTTATTTGAACCCCACTCTGGCATTCTGAAAATTTACCCAGCCTTTATTATTCATTTTAGTCACTAATTATAGAAAGAACAGAGCCTCATAGGAACTGAGAAACAATTTCACCCGCAAATAGCTCGAAAACTCTAGCAGCCACTTACTACCCTGCATTTTAGTATATTTCATATTAAGGCTAAACTATTAAGCTTGCAGAGTTTGACCATGGATAAAAAGTGTATTATTATATTTATATTTTAGCACTTAGGACAAAAAGGCTATATTTAGTGCTTTAACTAGTCTCCAAATATTCAAATTCTTAAAAAAGGAATGTTTTACAGTTGCCTACTAAATGTGGATTTCCATACATTACCTTTTGGAATGGGCTTGGTTCAGTTTTGAAGGGTAGCAAAATATACCACGTCAAAAAGGCATTCTGGGGCTTCCCTGGGGGAGCAGTGGTTGAGAATCTGCCTGCCAATGCAGGGGACACGGGTTCGAGCCCTGGTCTGGGAAGATCCCACATGCCACGGAGCGACTAGGCCCGTGAGCCACAATTGCTGGGCCTGCGCGTCTGGAGTCTGTGCTCCGCAACAAGAGAGGCCGCGACAGTGAGCGGCCCGCACACCGCGATGAAGAGTGGCCCCTACTTGCCGCAACTAGAGAAAGCCCTCGCGCAGAAACGAAGACCCAACGCAGCCATAAATAAATAAATAAATAAATAAATAAAATTAAAAAAAAAAAAAAGCTAATGTTCCTTGTGATAAACATTAAAAAAAAAAAAAAAAGGCATTCTGAATACACCACCCCAAAATATGCCACTTTGGTGTATTGACTATTTTGAGCTGTAGCACTTGAAAAACAGCAAATGCAGGAAGAGACTTTCTCTGAACTTCTCTTATCTGCTTAAAGACAGAGTCTCCAAAAGGAGCTCAACTGTCATATATCCCCTCCCCAGGAGTTTCATCCCCAAGGAAGATTGACTATTATCACACGAGAGGAGACTATAGGTCAACACCACATGCAGACACACTTTATCATAAACTATCCTACTTCCCATCTATTCTCCTAAAACTTATTTATTCTCTCCCAAGAGACCTACATGCCCCTCCCTCTTCCCTCTTTAGATGGTGTTCAAATCTAAATTTTAAGCCACCTCACAGTTACTCATTTTTCCTGGATATCTCCCATGTATACATGAGGTGTATGTGTTAATAAATTTCTGGTTTGTTTTGGTTTTTTTCTTATTAAATTGTCTTATATTATAGGGGTATCAGCTAAGAACTCAGGAGGGTAGAGGAAAAATTACTTTTCCTCCCCGACAGTAGTCAAGTCATAGCATCTAGGATCTATGTGAGACTCTGGGCTGTTTTCATGTAAAATGGACCAAATTAATGAAAACAACTGTCATCATGAATATTCACTGGCTGTCATGTTGGGCTCAGGTTTTTAATTGACAGTGTTGATGTATTCTCTAATTGAACTCTTCTTGAGATGCTGCTCTTTCAGTTTTGGTAAACTCAAAACTTTTGCTCATATAATGATCTTTCTCTGTTCCAGTCCATGAGGGGTCTGCATGCCTGGAAAGGGGTCACAGCGCTTGAGCTGAACCTACTCAAAGTAAAAACAACAGAGCAATTCCAACAAAATACCCATGAATTCAGTACAAAAGAACAGGTTTTTTCATTTTTATTGAACCACCTGATCAGTTCAGTCAAAAAGGTCAATCTGTTATATTGTAATAGATTCAGCCTTAGAGAAAAGCTTTTAGGACAAAGATTTTCATGGGGGAAAATAGTAAAGAAATAAAAAAGCAAATTTCTTCTGAACTACCATCTACTTAATCATGAGTAAATTATAAATTGGGTGGAATGTGTGTGTGCCAATTGAATGGAATCTCGAGTAGAGATTCTGTTTGATGGACTTGATCTCTTTTGTGAGACCATCGAAAGTCATCCACACATGCTCCTCTGCTTGCATATGGTAGCATATTCCCACAAGATAAGAGGATGAATCCCCTGAATTCGCTGCTATTCCACAGGAAACATATCCCAAGTGGGGATATGTCCATCCCCACTTACTTGAACTTTCCTCAGTATCATCTTCTTTTTCCTCCACTTGGATTTGCACTGTCGAAGAAAGAAAAAATATAGCAATTCTTTAAATGATGGTACAATTGTTAATAACTGGTTTTTACTGTTATTATTTTCATTGTAAAGTTTTTTGTGCAGTTAATAAATTTTTTCAATAAACTTCTCAAAATAAGCATTGTTTATTAAAGATATACAGCTACAATATCTTATACAGTGCTGTGCAAGGACTTCTCTGCTTCATCGTCTTCAACAATTTGCAAAACATATCAATCATAAACCTGTCAACTCAATTCAAAATAACTTCAACCAAAATAAATTCTGTACTGCAATAAGCAGACTTAGGGTGTGTTGGGTCATTTCATTCTATGGTAAAAGGAATTGTTGGCAAAGCTATATCCGCATGCACAAACCACTTGGTTATTATAAATAAATAAAGTTATTAAAATAGACAATATTTCATTATGACCAGGTACCCAGTGTCAAAGAATCTTTCAAAAATGCTTAAAACCTGATATTTCCTATTTCAATTATTTCTATAGGTATTATATGCAGACAGCTTAAATTTTCCCATATATGATTTACCTTGACTATGTGGAGACAGGTGATTCTACAGTTCTTTCCAAGACAAAGAACACTTCTTCTGTCTATTCCTCACCTCATCCTCAGCATCTTGTTTTTAGATTTGCTCCATTTTTATAAAGGCATATAAAGGTTTTATAAAATTTTAATGGTACAGTAAAATATAGGAAAATATATTAATTGGCAGATTTTTTCCCCTTGTCAACTACTGTCCATTCATCACAGGTTGAGTCAGCCAGAGACAAAGATCTGCAAATTGCCATGGTAAAATTACAGTAGACTATTTCTTTAAACCATGAGTCTAGTAACTCATTTAAAATATTAATTTACATATTTTTATTTAAGGTGGATGGGCATAAGTCCAAAAAAGCAAAGATAACAAACGATGTTGCTGTGAACAGAGGAAACAACCTCTGGTTTTGTTTCTGCTCAGCACTGTCAAAGGTTATTATTCAGAACTTGACAGGCATATTGAAAAGGCAGCACATTCAGAGTTTAAATTCCATTCACAAAGAAGATTATTGTAAAAGCACTTTTTGCCTTTAAACAGCATCTGCGTAAAAATTTTTAGGATATGCAAAAATGTTACCACTCAACATCAGCCATAGAATATGAAAATAAGTGTTCTTTTGTTCGGAGTGGACATATGCCTTCTGTCACCGGTTGTAAGTGGATCTGCACAGGACAAAGGTCTTTATGTCACTACTGAGAGTTCGCAATAGTGAAGGCAGACACCTCTCAGAAGATATTTTACATTCAACAATAGGCCATGGTCTTTATTTGCAATTAATGCTGCCACCAAGTTTCTTCAGCCAAAGAAGAATTCACTTAGGAAGACATCTTAATGATATAAGATTAGCCTTAGAGCAAGGTCTGATCAGCGTGCATAATATAGAAACAGCTGAGGACAAATAGCAAAGTCTGACACACAGCCTCTTTTGCACCATGCATAGCCAAAGCAAAAATTCACGTAAAATGCTATAATGATTTGTAATAATCAACTCACTAGACATGATTAAATAAAGTTAAATAATGAAATGGAGGAAAATACTAAACAAACAGAAATACAAGCAAATCTTTAGGAAGGATCATATATTAAACAAAAGCAGCAGAATGAAATGTCCCAAGCCAAGGAGATGAGCAAGAAATCAATTTCCTCTGACAACCAGGGGAGAGAAAAAGCAGGGCTGGAGTCATAGGTCATCTTTTCAGGCACAGGAAGGATAGTTATAAATGGCCATTAAATAAAACCTAAAAATCCATAAGGGGAGATAGCCCTGTGGTTGCAAGTAAAGAAGAAAAAAGAGCTATGGTTTCTGAGTGATGTAATGGAGAGTACTGCAGAAATAGCCCCTTCACTCCTCTTCAGGTGACCTTCCAACAGTGATACTCATCTGTGCATTATCATCTGCACATTTTCAGTAGGTGCCTTCTTTATTCAACAGCGTTCCTTTTGTCTGGCAGCTGAGTCAGGGGCCATGGAACAGTTGTTTTTACAGTTACTGTGATCATAATTGGTTTATTATTGATTCAAACCCTCAGCAAAGGCATCATCAGCATCAAGAACTAAACAGCAGCACCCTGACCAGGAGACTGAAGACTCCATCAAGAGCCTCAGACCAAGCTTAATTTTAATGGAACACTATTTGGTCTGAAAAGCAACTGTCAATGCTGATCTGCATCTCCTGCAACTCAAAGCGATGCTGAAGAACCAAGCTAAGAAGCCCCTCCCAGACAAAAGCCTGTGCAAAAGAATAACTCAGAACACTTAAATGGGAGTTACAGACTGTCTTTCCCTTCTCAGACAATTTTCGGCACGGCCTATTGCCATCCCTTCTCTCAGCAGTCCTTAGTAGCTTGCTCCCAGTCATATGACCCCCTCATGTTCTGGATGCTTCCCAAAGCCTATTGATTATGTACTTTAAAAATAACCTCTCTCCTGGGGAGTGATGGGAGGACAGTGAAGCGGGGGGAGTGGTTTCCTGTCTAAATGTTGAAGGCAACAAGCAAAACTGCACTGAAGTACGCTTATTTAAGACAGGAATATGCAATAGGAGCAGATGAACTCCTAGGCAACCCAGATCCTCATTTCATGCAAATAGACACAGTAATTAAAAACAGTAAAAGGAAACAACAGCAAAATGTCACATTTCAGAGGCATTGGAATCGTTCAGAAAAGTGGATGTTGTTCCAGGCTTTCTTTTTCAATCTATAGTACTGAAAGTATTTTATGGTTCTTCAGTATCAGAGTGGCCCAGTGGCAGGAAAAGTTTAATGATATTGCCTGTTCCTCTAGTTTTTGAAGGGATTATTGTAGCACCAGGTCATTACTTTGGAAACTGAAAATTCATTTATTCAATTAGCATTTATTGTGCATTTACAAGGGTCTACAGAGCAAAGTGCTCTGGAGTAGGAGTTTGTAAACTGTAGAAGGAAATAACCGTCCTTAAGGAGTCTCGCTATTTGATGCAAAAGAATGACTTTATACTCATACCTAAACTCAAGTTTACTTGGGTTATACCAGCAATGTACTAATTATGTTTATTAGCAATGTACTAGTGTGTTTCTTTTTAGGGTTCCTTTGTGTGTGAGGAAATGTCAACATCATCTCCTCGCATATAAAATGGGGTACGTTTCCAGGGAATGTAGCCAATATTTTATAATAACTATAAATGGAGTATAACCTTTTAAAAAATGGAAAAATGATGTGAAAATTCATATACAATAAGGGGAAGTAAACTAACTTTGATATTTTAAAAAAGGCACTGCCATTATCAAAACTGTGCATATACACACACTTTCATGTTCTCTTGTGAAACGGTAGAAACTGCTCATTAATTAAATTTGAATTGTATTACCTAAGAAAAAATAAATAAAAAATAAACGAGGTACCTTTCACCTCAGAATAAACTGCCCTGAGATAGATATTAATCTATGCCATAACAAGCACATTTCCAAATCTTAGCTGAAGAACCCATGTCATCAGTATGTGGTATAATGTGGAATATGGGAGGAAGAGAAGAATCAAGGACAATCCCAAGGTTTTTGGCCTGGGCAGCAGCGGGTGGAGTTTCAAGAAAAGGAGATAGGAGGCTCTAGGGAGAATAGCTTAGGTAGGAACAGTTGCAGTTCAGGAGTTTAATTTGAATAGATGGAGTCACCAAACCACATTGAAGTATCATTTCCCCTGTGGAGAATGGCAGAGCACTGGGCTTCCATTCATTTATGAAAACACTATTATTGGTGGGTGTTAAGTAAGGAACACAAGCCACTCTCTGTGAAAGGGAACAAAAATGATGGAATGTGATTCTTCTTCCTCTCAAATATCTACCCAGGACATAAAATCTGATTCAGTTTAAATCAGCAGCTCCTTTTATTTTTGCTACTTTTAGGTCAGATAAGAAGATATTCATGACATTTGTTTATAACAATCCCAAGTCCTTCAAATGATGGAATTGAGCATGATATTTTGGAAGCCAATGAGTAAAAAGAATAATTATTTAGCTCTTATGACAATCCCAAGTCCTTCAAATGATGGAATTGAGCATGATATTTTGGAAGCCAATGAGTAAAAAGAATAATTATTTAGCTCTTATATCAATCAAATACTTTAATGAACCTGTAAACTATAAGACATTTAAAAAATCCTCAGGAGTGGAAATAACAGAATGAGATCATTACACTTAAATATAAACAAGGTATCTGGGGGAAAGGTTTAATGTGACAGACCTAGGCTGATATTCTTTCTGCAAGTGCCAGCACCTTTCCTTAATACCATTAAAAACCTTAAAACCATAAGGTCTTCCTTAAGACCATTAAAAAAAACCATGGGGCACATATGTTCAAGAACACTCTGATGGAAACTTGTATAAAAAAATGCCAAAAGGCTGGTCATATTTTCAAACATTATGATACCTTGGAGATACTAAATAGTTATTTTAAATCACTGTGGTTATAAAATTACAAAAAAGAATAATAATTTTTGTTTTTGGTAAGACTCACCAAAGAAGGAGACAGGGCAGGCAAAAAAAAAAAAAATAGTAGCTGTCATTCTCTAATGTTTTTCCTTTTAGATAATATTAATTTTTGAGGTTCTTTGGTCCTTAAGAAGCAGAGAATAAATAGCTGCTGATGCCTGCTTTATTAAAAACACAATATAACATATTGTAGTTGCATTGAGGAATACAGGAAGAGAATGAAGTCTGTGGAGAAACACGTTTTACTACGAGGTTCCAGAGAGACTAACAAAAAGAAAAATAGAAAATTCACTCAAAATAAAGATTCCCCTTCTATCCTTTCACAATGAAAATAAATTTTTTTTATACACATAAGAAGAGGGGAAGGGGATGCACACAGAATAGTTTGGCACTTTTTCCTTCTGTTTTTATGGTACATGAAATTAAAATTAAACAGGCTGAATGAAATGGGTAGCTGGTATGTTTCCAAATTCTACCACCCCTGAGCCACAAGAGCAAATATGAAATGATGAAGCATAGTCCTTCAAATGGTAAATTATATACAGGAGTATTTGTGAGAAACTGCAATTAGATATTTCTTGACACCACTGGTCTACAGAAAGAACAAAAACAACTCTTATTCTATGTGGTTTGGAGGGTTGACTTTTTTTAAACTACACATATTCAGTAAATAAATAGCTATTTACAAGGGCATTTAGAGCTCTCTGTGGTTACAAAAAAGTAAGTGGTGAGTCTTTCTTTGCATTCAGATTATTTTGGGGGAAAGGACACTTCTTATTTAACCCTGTTGTCTTAATATATATTCAGAGTGTGTGCTCTCACATTGCAATTACCGCCATAAAGGGCAACCACTGTAAATAAGTGTGCTGAAATGAAAATACGTTCCCTTGTGTGAGTTTTTGTGGCTACTAACCAGATTAAAATAGTGTGCTATAAACCCTTGGCGGCTATGCTTATATATCTTTGGATTGCTTAGAACCAAAAGGAATCTTTCTGTCCCCCGCAGCATTTCTGTAATATTCCCAATCATGAAGAAGAAGGGTTGTCAGGATTCACGGGTAAACAAACTAAACAAAACAAACAAAAAACACAAGAACTGTGAAACAACTGAAAGCAGACAATTGTCCTCAGAGCATAAAGAAGCTTGAAGCAAGGCTGGCTGAACTCTGTACAGTCTTTACACATCCTTCTTAACACCAGCTTTTGTTCACAGAGAAGATGCTAATTACTTCTCATTAGCATACATTAGCAAATGTTAATGAGTGTCTTCTAAAGAACAAAAGGCAGTGGGGGCAGAGTCAGGATGAAGGCTGATTGGTGAGAGAAGTGCTGCAACAGAAGACAGAGGCAGAAAAAAAATGAGAGCAGCTTAGAACTTGGATTTGTTTTCTGAAATTTAGAACTCGTCTCTCTGACAAAATATTAACAGGAGTAAAGATGAAATAATTTAGTTTATTTTTTCTTAAAAAAAAAGAAAAAGCAAGTCATTGACTAGAATGAATCATTCTTTTTTCTGTTCTTTAGCTGCTTAGGAACAATGACACTTTATAGGATTTGCTACTGACTAGGGATATTAGCTAACATTGTCTTCAGTTAATGAAAAGGAATTCTGAATTCTAGACGTCCTCGGGAGTTTATAAGCATTGTGACCACCTATCCACCCATGCCAATTTTTTCCTCACAGGCTCAATTTATAATATTCAATAAGACAAAACCCTTAAGTAGTTTGTATGTACTCTGTCATTTTATTGAAATAGCTCACATAAAATGTGGTATATGTGTTGATTTATATCCTATGGGCAGCTGGTTAACATCTGAGTACTCTAGTTAGTAATCCACAATGGTAGGATGGAGATTTAACATCTGAAAGACTAGTCAGAAGCACTTCAGCCATCTCTATCTCAAATTAACACTAGATGGTTTGTTAATCGGAGTAATGCTTTTTACAAGTGAATCTCATGAAATTAAATGTGTGTGTGAGAGAGAGCGAACCTATTGGTTTGTTTCTCTGAAGAATCCTAATACAAAGAGTATCTGCCTTCAGGATCATCTTGATGAAAGTAGACAAATACTAGAAACAATAACACAAGATATAGTGGCAAGTTCCATCACAGAAATACAAGCAAAAGATCTATTAGAGTTCATAAGAGAATGAGATTATGCTCATTAGGGAATTTTGGGATATTCGCTTTTTGTCACATTTCTTCAAATATTTCTGGAAATAGGCAGGAGACTAATCAATATAAATAAACATGTTTCACTACTTGATTCCATTTGGATTAATTCCAATTCCTTCAAGATCATGGTCATAAAGAACAAAGTTTAGGGAATTCCCTGGTGGTCCAGTGGTTAAGACTTGGACTTTCACTGCTGTGGACCCGGGTTCAATCCCTGGTTGGAGAACTAAGACCTCACAAGCTGCGCAGTGTGGCCCAAAAAAAAGAACAAAGTTTATTTCCATGACTGGCCTAGTACTGAAAAAATATGGCCTAGTCCTAAAAAAGGATTTTTGTTCATTTGGGTTCCTAAGACTATTGCATTCATATCCTAGAACTAGAAAAGACAACTCAGAACTTTCAAGTTGGCAGCTGGCTCTAGCAGAAAGAGCCTGAGTTTTTAGCTCAGACAAAATCATATTTGAGTTTTGGCTCTGCCACAATTTTATGCCATAACTTTGGATAATTTATTTAAATTCTCTATGCCTTAGAGAAAGGAAGGAATAATAACCATTATACAAGGAGAACTAAATGTAATAACAAATGCATGCATTGTACATAATATAGTGCCTGGCACATAGCAAAGGTTTTAATAATCGACAAGGATTGTTCAAATGCTTTAACACATACTTAAACACAAAATTTTGACATCTTTCACCTAAAATTCTAGTAAGACAGAAAGACACATCTACTTTGACTGTTACCTTGATATTTTGCAGTCTGCAAGTAGGAAAATTGCCACAGTATTCAGTCTGAGATTATGTTAAAGACTAATCACCAAAAGATAAAGACAAGGAATAAAATATTACCCTAAACTCTGTTTCTTGATACTCTTAGCTACCCCTCACCATGCCTGTTTATGATGCCAACCAGCGTTGAAAGTCATGCTGCCTAAGCCAATGGGCAACCTCACTAGGCAACTTTTGATTGCAGCGATTGAAGAAGCACTTGTAACACAGGTTTAAGTTGAACAAAAAGCAACTGGCATCCAGAAGACAAATTATTATGACTGCGTGGCAACAGAAAAATAGAGGTGTAGGGTGGGGAGTACTTAAGACAGTACCTGACAGTCTGCCAAGTCCACTAAAAGTTGGGATCTTGTCCCTGCTAATATATCAGTATCCTGATTATAAGTGATTTTTTTGTTTTCAGTTAAAGGTAATCGATTTTATCTTGATTAAATGCCAGAAGGTTGGGAGGACAATTGTAACCATTATGTCCCACAGGGAAAGGCAATAGTTAAACGTTAAGATCTAAACCTAGCTCTATGACAGCCAGGTGGGAGGTAGGAAAGAAAGCTGATGCTGATGAAGAGGAGACCCCTTTAAAAGAGCAACAAATAAATTCAGGTGCTCATTACATTTTTAACTCCCCATTATCCCTTCCTTTTCTTTCCGTGAGATGGACTTACTTTGGTTATTGAGACAAGCCACATCCTAAATCCAGAAAGCAGGACCTGACTACATGAGGCTCAGTTTCCTAATCCAATATAGTACATTCTTCAGGCAGTTGAAGGTAGGACTAAAGCTCTAATGGTAACGTCAGAAGCTATTTGGCCTACGTAATGTAATCAAGTATTCCCCAAGAAACTAGTTCCTAGGTCTTACTGAGCCAGAATAGACTTTCAGCTCTTGGCTCTTGAAGGTGATCTTATCACTCAGACATTCATCAGAACTGTTCAGTTCCACATCCTGTCTCATGTGTCATGAGATGTCACTGTGAATGCATGTGTGTGTATGTGTTTTTGTGTGTGTGGAAGAGAGGGAGAGAGAGAGACAGAGAGAAAGAGAATTTTAAAAGACTTAAGGAAAATTTCAGAATCCTGGATTTCTCTTCATAGCCTCTGCATTATTCTCAACCATCTACTTACAGTAAGTTAGTTCCAAGCAACAAATTGTGCCAACTGCCTGTGCTTGGTAAACTTGATTGCCCACCTTGAAGCCCAATTATCTTCAATAGCCTGATGGCTAGAAATGAGATTAGCTTATTTTTTATTCATCAGCTCAGCCTAGCAGCATTGAGAGTATGTTTTAATGGATTCCATGGTCAAAGGCCATCAGTTTTCTTCTTCACTCTGTGACACTGAGTTATGCCACTGTCTCCAAACCTCTTCGCCTGTCTCCCAATTCCTGGAGGATTTGTAGCAGGGAGAGGCCTAGGCAGTGCTTTCTAAAACTTTAGTGTGCATCAGAAATCACCTGGAGAGCTTATGAAAACACAGGTTCCTGGGCCTCATCCACAAAGATTCTGATTCAGTAGGTGGCCCCAATAATTGGCTTTTCTAAGAAGCTTCCAGGTGATGTTAATAATATTGCTAGTTTTCAAACCATGCTTTGGGAACCACTACTTTGAGGCATCCTGAGGGAATGGGGAATGTTAATACGCGCCTGCCATCTTCTTTTAGGAACCGTGACTCTCATGACCTAGAAACTTTCTTTTATGGATTGTCCACCATTATGCCAATACACTGTCTTAATTACTATAGCTTCATAATGAACCATGAGGGCAAATATGTCTTCCAAGTTTCTTCTTCTTTTACAAAGAGGTTTAGCCTCTTCTAGGTTCTTTGCATTTCTATATACATTTTAGAATCAGCTTGTCAATTTATGCAAAAAAATTGTAAAAGCCAACTAAGATATTGATTGGAATTGTGTTGAATCTACAGATCAGTTTGGGGAGAATCGATAACAATATTGAATCTTCAATCCACAAATGAGTATATCCATTTATTTAGATCCTCTTTAATTCCTTTCAGCAATGTTTTGTAGTTTTCAGTGTTCAGGTCTTGCACCACTTTGATCAGATTTGTTTCTAAGCGCTTTGTAATTTTTTTCTGATTGTAAATGATATTTGTAAAATTTCAGTTTCTGATTGTTGTTTTTATACATTGGTCTGTGGTTTTCTTAGAATGTCTGTCTGATTCCTTGAATATTTGAAAGAATTCTCCAGGGAAGTAATTAGAACTTGATATATTCTTGTGGGGCAGTTTTAAACAATAAATTCAATTTCTATTCAGGTTATCTATTTCTTCTTGAGTGAGCTTTAGTAGGCTATCATACAAGTAATTTGTACAATTTACCTAAGTTGTCAAATTTATTGTCATGCGTTGTTCATAATATTGCATTATTCTTCTTCATTATCTATAGAATTTGTAGTGATATCTCCTCCCTCATTTCTGTCTTCTGTTACTAGGTGAATAACTGTTTAATTAAAATTATTTCCTCTTGATAAATTCCTGATTAATCTGGCCAGTGGTTTATCAATTTTATTGATCTTCTCAAAGAACAAGTTTTTGGTGTCATTTTCTCTATTGTTTTTGTTTTCTACTGATTTCAGCTTTAGCCCTTATTACCTACTTTCTTCTGCTTATTTTATTTACTCTTCTTTTCTTTTTGGTTTCTTAAAGTAGAAACTAGGATTACTGATTTGAGACCTTTCCTTTTTTCTCATCTAGGTGTATAATACTACAAATTTTCTTTTAAATACTGTTTTAGCTGCTTCTCAAAAATTTTGAAATGCTATGTGTTTATTTTAATTCAGTTCAAAACACTTTCTAATTTCTCTTCTGATTTATTATTTGACCCAAGGGTTATTTAGAAGTGTGATATTTACTTTCCAAATTTGGGGGGATTTTCCAGGTATCTTTTGCTATTGATTTCTAATTTAATTTCACTATAGTCAGAGAATATACTCTGTATAATCTGAATCTCTTCAAACATATTGAGATTTATTTTATGACCTAGAATATGGCATATCTTGCTAGATGTTTTATATGCCTTTGAAAAGAGTGTGTATTCTGTTTTTCTTAGGTGGAGTTATATAAATTTCAATTAGTTCAACATGGTTGATAGTGTTGTGGAGGTCTTCTATACGCTTATTAATTGTTTTGCTTGTTCTATCAATTATTACAAAAAAGGGTGCTGAAATCTGACTATAATAATGAATTTGCCTATTTTTCCTTGCAGTTCTATCAGTATTTGCTTTATGTATTTTGAAGTTCTGTTATTAGGTATATAAATGTTTAAATTTGTCATTTCCTCTTGATAAATTTACCCCTATCTGTATGAAATGGCATTCTTTATTCCTGGTAATATTCTTTGTTCTGAAATAGAACTCAACCAATATTAACATGGTCACTCCAGCTTTCTTTTGATTAGTTTCATATGACTTTTTTTTTCCATCCTTTTTACTGTTAACCTATTTGTATCTTTATACTGAAAGTGAGTTTCTCATAGACAACATATAGTTGAATCTTGATTTTTGAATCTAATCTGACAGTTTCTAACTGGTAATTTGGGTATTTAGACCATTTACATTTAATGTGCACATCTACATAATTGGGCTTAAATCTATCCTCTCGCTATTTAATTTTTGTTTGTCCCATCTCTTTGTTTTTGCTTTCCTCTTTTCAGCCTTCTTTTGGATGAACTGACTTTCCCAATGATTCTACTTTACTGTCTCTTTGGCTTACTATCTACACTCTTTCTGATGCTATATTAAGTGGTTGATTTAGGGTAAAGTGGTACTTAATAATAGTCTGTCTTCAAGTGATATACCATTTCATGTATAGTGTAAAACCTTACACCAGTATGTTTCCATTTCTTCCCTTCCAGACTTTGTGCTACTATTGTCATACATATTTTCAAGTTCACTAATCTTTTCTTTTGCAATATCTAATCTGATGTTAATCCCACGCAGCACATGCTTCATCTCAGACACTGTCATTTTTATCTGTAGAAGTTTAATTTTATCTTTTTAATTTCATCTATGCTGCTACTTAATTTTCCCATTAGCCTCTTGAATGTGTGTAACATAGTTATAATAACTGTTTGTCTACTAATTATATCATCTGTGTCATTTATGGGGCAATTATGCTTATTTTTCTTATAATTATGTGTATTTTTATGCTTCTTTGTATTCATGATAATATTTGATTACATAATAGATATTATAAAATTTTCCTTATTGGGGTGTTAAATATTTTTATATTCCTTTATATTCCTATAAATATTCTTCAGTTTTGTTCTGGTATGCATTTAAGTTATTTCAAAACAGTTTTATCCTTTAGAGTCTCACTTTTAAGCTGTTAGGTGGGACTAGAACAACATTTGGTCTAGGGCTAATTTTTCCCTATTGCTGAGGAAAAACGTTTCTGAGTACTCTACCTGGTATCGCATGAATTCTGAGGTTTTATATTCTTGCTGGTGGAAAGAGGAACTATTCCCAGACTTGTGCAGGCTCTAGTGATTGCTCCCTCTAATCCTTTTGGGGGTTCTTTCCCCAACCACTTGCATGCATGGATCATTATTCAGTTGAAGAGTCAGTAGGAACAGTGCAGATCTCCAGAACTCTCTCTCTCTTTCTGTCCGGCTTTCTCTTCTCTGGGAGTCTTCCCTGTGAATTTTAGCTGCCTTAGTCTCCGTGGGCTCTAAGCTGTATCTTCTCAACTCAGAGAGCTCATTAGTCTCTGTTTATATTCCCACCTCCCTGCACCGTGGCCAGGAGACTCTCTCTAAACAGTCAGCGGGGGCAATCATGAGTTCACCTCATTTGTTTTCCACCTCTTAGAGGTCTCTATCCTTTGTTGTTTGAGGTGAAATGTCTTGAAAACTGTTGTTTCATATATTTTGTCCATTTTTTGTTTCAGAAAGGAGAGTAAATTCAGTATCTGTACTCCATCTTGACCAAATGAGAAATCTATTCATGCTAAATGTTCTAGAATTCTGTAAGTTGATTTCTTTTCTTCCAGTCACATGGGGGGAAAAAAACAAAAAAACGAAAAAGCAAAAACAGAAAAACATGAGTCAAGAGCCTTGGCTGCCTCCCATGTCTTTCTTTTTTGTTTCATATTCAATCACCTCAAGTTGATTCCATATGGAATTACCAGTTTTGAATGGTCACATAAGTTAACTATGCATCTGTTAACTAGAAATAATATTTATAAGTATTTTAATGACATTCAGAAATGTTTATGACATATCATGTAAAAAGATTATAAAAATTCAGTATATTACAGAATATAAGTGATCTGAAATAAATGCCTTATGCAAAAAGGGGGTGGAGGCTGAGATGAAATATGCCAAAATGTTAGCAGCCATATCTGGATGATGAGATTGTGAGAAGTCAGTTTCTTCTTCTTTAGACATTTTCTGTATTTCCAAATTATTAAGGTAAATGAATACTTACCATATTTACTTTTAAAAATACTTTAAAAAGCAAAGCTGTGTTCTGTTTTTTATTTTTTTTTATTTTAAGACTGAGATTTAGGGAGACAAAAAAATGGGGGAAATTTTTGGAAAAAAAAAGCTACATAAAGTAAGAGGTTACTGCTTCACTATGTCTCCTAGACTCTCATGCACACTCTTACTTGCTTGACCCTTGCAGTTATAAAACATACCCCTGTGTCCCTGTAAAGAAGGCCTAGATTATAAAACATCATGAAAAAACAGGAATAAAGCAGCCAGAACTTAGCCAACAACGTTAGGAGGAAAGAGTCAACTCATAAAATGTTTAGTGCTTTCTTCAGTCGTGGCTAAAATGTTCCACCTTGCAATGGAGCTCAGAAAAATGTCTCTGAGACATTCTGGAAGTTTAAGGAGAAGTGATGGGAGAGAGTTTCAGTTAATTAACTCTACTTTCCTTTGGTTACCAAATTAAGAGACCTCAGCTGACTATTTCATTCTTAAGTCAGGTACCTGCCATCATCCTCACTTTACAGAGAAGAGAACAGTAGTGAAATGTCCAGATAATTCATCCATTAATTCACTCAATGAACAAGAATACAACAACTGTCTATGGAGACAAAGTACTAGGAAGGACTTTGTAGCTTAGCTGAAGGAACTGTCTCATTCTTAGAATCAGGCAGACCTGAGTTCAAAACCTAGCTCTGCCACTTCAAAAAGCATGACCACAGGCCACATCAGCTTTCATTTCAACAAATTGTAAAAACAAATAATTTCATAGTAGTGTTGTGATAATTAAATAAGTAAAATGTATGTGGCAGTGTCTGGTATACAGAAGACACTCAACTCTATATTAATCTAATGAAATCTGGGGAACCATAAAGTAAATAAGATATTTTTCTTTCATTTCAGGAAGTGCAGTCTAGCTAGAAGACAGGCTATGCACAAATAAAATAGTTGGTGTAAGGTGGAATGTAAGTAAGTACCCTGATACTTAATGTCAAAAATAGGAGCTAAGAAAGAGGAAACATCCCAGGGAACTGAAATGGTCAGAGCAAGGTACATAAAAGAGGTAAACTCACACTGAGTCTCCAGATGTAAAGAGATGGGAAATCACTCCCATCCTAACAAGAAAAAGCTTAACAAACTGAAAATCAACAACTCTTCTAAGATCTGTCAGAGAATCGAGGTCACAGGGCAAACTGTTGTCCCCCCCAAATTAGAGACAGAGACAGGCAAATACAGAGAACTGCAACTTACCAGAGTAAAACCCTACAAGCAGAAACCCCTGTGGGAACTGTTACTGGGTAGAAAATTCTACACGTAATTGACAAATTGGTGAAGGTTCCCTGTGAACAATTCTGAGGGTTAAACTGAATCTCTAAAAAAGAATTAGAATTGGTAGAGAGGAAGTTACAGCCCCGGTGAGGTAAACAGAGGATGGGGGATGGAATTTATAACAATAGGTGCTGTTACCTGTAAAAAATGAATAAATAGAAACCTCAGTTAAACAGAGTTGGGAGACCAGAAGGGGGAGCTCTCACACCCTGTGACCAAAACAGAGCACAACAGGAAGAAGACAGATTCCTTTCCTAGCACAGACTCAGCCAGTGAAAAGCCATGGACTCTTGGCTTACTAAACCCCTTTCAATTTCCTTTCCTATTTTGTTTTTAATAATTTTTATTGGAGTATAGTTGATTTACAATGTTGTGTTAGTTTCAGGTACACAGCAAAGTGAATCAGTTATACATATACATATATCCACTCTTTTTTAGATTCTTTTCCCATATAGGTCATTACAGAGTATTGCGTAGAGTTCCCTGTGTTATACAGTAGATCCTTATTAGTTATCTATTGTATATACAGTAGTGTACATATCTCAATCCCAATCTCCCAGTTTATCCCTCCCCCCCCTCCTCTTTAAAAAAGCATTCTCCTTCCCTTCCATGCAGGGACTTGTACATGGCTCACCATGGTTGCAGACCCCTAATTGCAATTCTCTGCTGATCCCCAATAAACCCATCTTTCCTGGAGAAATATCTGGCAGTCTGTTTCAACTCAACATACCTGACTATATTACTGCTAAGCAATTGAAAAATTACAGGGATTAAAAATGTCCAGAGTCCACAGAGAAACCCAATGGTGGTTGTGTTATTGTCCCAATTTTTAAACACATTAAGTGGGTAAGTCCATTTATATATAGTGGGTTGTATATATGTTTGCCTTTACTCCCAAGATCTAACTACACATGGCAGTGAAGAAATTTTAAAAGGTACTAACCCACAAGACAAAGAGAAAGAAGGAATGTCAGCAGATGAGCGATCTCTACATTTCGAAAATGAGAAAACAGAGAAGTCTGGTGTATCCACGCAAAGGAGTGCAGTGCATGTGCATTTTTATAGTGAATGTGAGGCATCTAAGAGGAAGGAAGCTGACTTACACTGCAGAATCCAAGGGATTAGACCTTAGAGGCTGGAGGAAGAACATAGGGTAGAAAAGTGCCCTAACTTGAAAGTCAACACGGGAAATTTTCTTTGCCATGCCACCTCACTGAGGTTGCAACAGCAACTAGACAGATGGAGAAATCAAAAACTGCCAGGTATCACTAGTTCTCCTACCCTGCTTTAGTTTTCTTCATAGCACTGTAGCACCTGACATTATGTTATCTAGCTATTTGCTAATTGAGCTACTGTTCATTTTCTCCACAAGCAGTAAGCTCCAGGAAGGCAGGACCAACCTTTGTTGGTCTTCTTCAACTCTTTCTCCTTGGTGCCTGGCAAATTGTAGCACTCAGTAAATATTTGTAGCATGAACGAGTGAGTGAATAAATGAATGAATGAACCCATCCACCAATGAACGATAGGGATATAACACAGTAACTTCCTTCCAGTCTCAGACTTACCACATTTCCCCCTGAGTCTTGCTTGGGGCCTTTCCTATACCCTTCAGAGGAAGAAAGATCATGAGCCAAGTCTCAGGAAGGAGGAGACACTGGCCATGGAGGGAAGAGAGAAGAGCTCTGCCCAAATAGATCAGGACTGCTTCTTTAGGGCTCTTCCCTAACTTCCTTAGAAAAGATCCTGTGTTTTCCTTAATTCTATCTCTCGTGCCTCTCAATATCAAAGCACTTTTTAAAGTAGCTATTGTAAATGTTTCCTCTTGAAATTTTTGATATTTTAATTTCCTGTCTTCTCACTACAGCATTTGTGCAGTCCGGCAGCTCTGCTCCTCATATAACCCCAGCCTCCTCCATGCAAGGGAAATGTAACTGCAGGAGGATGGAGAGGAACCACGGCAGGTAACTGCAGCCTGTGTTCCCACTTTTGCACACCATTATACAGACCATTCCATTCCTCTTCACAGAGAAAGCAAATGCCTCTTTCTCATGAGTGGGATAATTTTCCCTCCTAGTGGTCAGTGCTGATAGCTCACAAACATCTAACACTCTCACCTACAGCTACACATAGACAAGGAGAAGTTTAGAGGTGAACAGATTTTTTTAGATGAACCAAATGATTGAAAGTCTATTAGATTAATCTCAAAGTCTATAAACTAAGGTGGCATCATGGTGCCAAAAGTAACATTCAGGTATCCTGACCCACAGCCTGAGTCAGCAGCTGCCAGACTCGTGGATTCCAAAGAGGAGCTTGCAGTGGTTTATTTCAGTTCGCAGGTGCTTCCACCCAACCCCTCCCAGGTCATTGAATGCAGCGTTAAAGCGCCCTCGATGTGATATTCTATGTGTGAATATCTTTGCACCATCTTCTATAACAACCTATCTAAATAAGTCACCAAGTCTAAAAATAGACCTACTTCCTTAAGTTCTGCCTTTGATGCCATATAACCTACCAAGGAAAATAGTATCGGAGGCCAACCTCCTTTTCTAACACTCCCTGCAAGCAGGAGCTAAGAACAAGGAGTGGGGTCCTAGACTACACTCATGTCTTCTTACACCTACCTGAAAGTGGGTCTCAGGAGGCGTCTTATAAAGCCTAGGATCACCCTACTCACTATCCATGTAACTGTTCATAGTACAGCCAACCGATCACTCAATAAATATTTACTAAGTCTTACTACTCTTGTGGCAGTAGAAGATACGTGGTATTAAAAGTCAGCCATGCCCCTGCTTTCCCATATCTTCCAGTGTAATCAGTGATCTGATACATTCTGAAATTTCTGGAAGAGTCCTGATTACAAATATTTTGCTAGCCATGATATATTGTTGCAGAATTTTCTATATTTCTTTATTTTAAAAAAGTAACACATTTTTTAATATATAGCCTATTAAATGAGCACACTTTCATATTATTAGAACAAAAGAAAACAAAACCTTTGAGTGTTATTAAACATCAAAACATAAAAGATGAGATCTGACTCATGCAAAAGCTTTCTAAAGAGATAGAATGGCTCCCAGGGCATAATAAGTAGCCAAAGTAATGTTATTGATGCACTTGAAAAACAAAAGCGGTCAGAAGAGAGGAACTGGTCAGAAAAAGAGGCACAGAAAGTGGGAAGCCAAAAAGGAAGTGATGTTAGTGCTTATTAAGCATTATCAAGTGGGAAGAGATCCATATTCTGGAGAAGACAAGCCATTCTAATGTTTATGTTCTTTGTTTTTGTTTTTTTGTCCTGCCGGCAAAACTGGAATGTTCCATCAGACCTGGCTGAAATATCCCTCAAGTCTTTCAACCTATCCTGGCGCTGAGCATGGGCTCTCCAAGCAACATCTGCATTATAATCTGGTTCTCCATGTAGATTTTCTTTAGGGTAATAATGGTTGGCCAGCAAACATTAACCGTCAGTGAGTTTAGCAGCAAGCCAATTGACTCACCTTGTCCTTGAACTTTTTCAACCTAAGAAAATAAAATTAATTTCATAAGTTTGTAAAATATACATACATATATTGGAAAAAATGATCTGGCTAGTGTGTCAATATTTGGTCTGGAAAAAGTGGTAACTATCCATATTAGGAACATAAATACCATCTTCACTCCAAAGCACTTGAAGAAGAGTGACATGTTAATGATGCATACTTAATGCCACAGGAAGTATGAAGAGGAAGAAATTATGTTTTACTGAAGAAATCCAGGAAAGCATCACAGAGGAGGTGGGAATCACCTGAGCCTTGAAGATGGGCAGGGTGATGATAGGAAAAGATTGAGAGGGGCTAAGGTGATTACTTCAATAAAATAACATATAGAAGTTGGAAAATGTGCTGGGCATGCAGGGAATGGAGAGTGGGTCAAATGGATTAAATATGAACTTAAAGTAAGAGTAAGTTCAAATAGCAGGAGACCCTGACATACTGGTTTGGGAAATCTAAACGTCACGTGGAAACAATGCGAAAACATCTAAGCTTTCTGATGAAGGATGAGACAGAATGGAATGATACTCTAGGAATTAGGCAAGGTCTGAAAAAATATGAGCCATGGCAGAAAACTAAACAGCACTCCTTTACCTACCAATAATTTACATTCTTGTGTAAAAATAATGTATTGATATTTTCCATTCAGATATCTGAATGTAAATCAAATGAAAGCAAGCTAAAAAGAAAAGTGGAGGATAGAGTTTAGAGTACTGGATCCTAGATCACAATGGTATTATTATAATATGGGAAAGCCACAGGAGGGCACAAATCTTTGGCCACTTCATAATTTTGACTGGAACTTGCAAATATCTCCTGCCATTATTTTCTAAGTATTCTGTGGGAGGTTAGCATTACCAATATGTATCTATACTGAAATCTTTTATGTGGAGTCACAGAAACTCTGGAACTATGAAAACCTGTTTGTGTATCTGGGGAGTTAGAACAGAAATAGAAAGGCAGGAAAACTTCTTTTTCTTTGAATCAAAAATATTTTTTTAAAGGCAGATAGTATTGGGGGAGGAGATGCTATTGTATTAGTCACTGCCTCTCAAAAACCAGATATTTAAGAACTGAATTATTAACTTGAATGTAGTTCAGTAAGTTCAATGAAAAGGAAGTATATTTGAAGTTAGAGAATTCCACTTCACAAAATCACCATATTTTAAGGCTTGGGCTAGTTGCAAGTTTAACTTTCACACAATATTAGCTGTGGAATGAAAAAAACAAAACAAAACAAACTACTCTTGCTGGGAAGACTGTTTAATTATTCATTACCCAGGAAATGTCACGGTGGTGCATAAATGAGGGACCCATTTTCAGTTTAGACATTAAGCAGAAAGAAGATAGCAACAACATCGAGAGGGTAGGAAGGCCTCTTCAATTTACACAGTGTGTAGATAATCCCTCTCCTTCAAGGAGAAAGGACAGACGTGAGGAATAGGACAGATAAACCATTAGCCTCAGGTGCAGAAAAAGACATATAGCATCATGAAGTCATTCTCAGAGTTAAAAAGCAAAGATTGTGAACTCTCTGTCATAGATAATTAAGATTTCACAATTAGAGATGCCAGGCAAGATCAGACCGGGAGCAGAATGGAGCACAGAAGGGTAGATGAGCCATACCACCCTGAAAGAAATTCCTTAGCTGTCTTGATTAAAGCTTCTAACTGGTTCCCTTAAGAAAAAGAACTGGATATTTATATCAAAATCTACTGTGTGCCCTACTACCTATAACTATAGCTCACTTCAGTAAGCATAGATTATTTAATTAAAAAGTAAATAAATGCTACCTTTAATCAGGTTCCATCAGATTTCACTTTCCAGCCCTGGCTTTCAGGTAGATCCTGTAGCTTTCTGGTAATTTACAGTTATAAAAATCACCTCACTTTGATAAGCCATACTCATTTTCTGGTATCAAGGTATTAAAATACACAGTCCAGTCTAAGACTTGGTTAATGCATTCTCCTGAGGGCCTTTTGCAACACTCCCATAGGTATGACCCCAATACTTCACTCCACAGGCAGCCTCTGTATCTGTACAATCCTCATTCCAACAAGCAACCTTCTTGGATGAAGACTCATCAAAATCACTCAACCACTGTTACTTTCCACTGTATCTATTTGGCCAAGGAAGAATATATGAATTCTGGCCTTGATAAATGATGGAAATGTAAGCTGTTTTCAATAATTCTGTGTTTGATTTTAGAGTATAATTGCTTTACAATGTTGTGTTAGCTTCTGCCGCACAACAAAGTGAATCAGCCATACAATATGTTCCTGTTTGTGGGTACTACATATTATATACTATTGGCAGAAAATTGTCTAGGATAGAGAGTGAAAACTGGCTGGAAAGGAAGCAAAGGACAAGAAAGTTAATATTTATGGAAGACCTCCTATATATAAGTAAGCGGGACTAAAAGAGATGAAATGATTAGTTATAGTAAACAACCATCATTTTATTAGCCCAGTTACTCTGCTTTTATGGGAACTTTTCTACTACCTCCCCAACATTTTCTGTGAATTGTATCCTGACATAAACATACACACATTTATTCACCCACATGGCTGAGAAAATGGAAGCTTTAGGCACTCCTAGCCTCAGTCTTACCTGTCACGTCTACTACAAAAGAGAGAAAACCATATGCAACCGGAAAGAATGAAGCAGATTTGCAGAGGTAAAAGACAAAGAGAATTTCCTGGGTTTGCTATAGGGCTTCAGTCTCTGGTTCTAGCTGAGCCTGAGACTCAACTTCATTCTTCCTTTGGGCTCTGGGAATCCCCCCCACCAACCCCCCACTATATTTTAGCTTAGGCTAGCTAAGCTGGAATACGTTGTCTTTAACTAAATTGCCCTTAACTAACACATCCATTCAAGTTCTAAATCCTATAAGAAGTGAAGCAAGGATTCAAACCCAGGTCTGCATGATTCCAACATTTGTTCCACTCTCCACACTGCCAAGAGTTAATGATATGGTGTGGTGATAAGAGCAAGTACAGTTCTGCATAAACAGAACCGTAGCAGTCAGAACTTTAAAGTAATCATCCAGACATACCCAGAACTGATCAGACTTGTATCTACGGAATGTTTCGGCTCCACAGCTAAGGGTTGATCTGGATAAACTGAAGAATGTTCACTAGAGAGCCATAGAAGAAGATTAAATAATTGGAAATGAGAAAAAGTGCATAGTATATATATTGCCTCCACAATTCAATTGGTACTTCATATCCTGCACCCAAACATCTTTCTCGTAATGGTCTTACACTGCTTTTTAATATTTTCTATGTCTTTGTCTCATCTCCTCAAATAGGTTTTGAGCTTCTTCAAGTCAAGGCTTATCTATTATACTTTTTGTTGTATTGTGTTAAATGAATTAAAATTAAAGAAGACAGCTTGTTCAAACATAAGAGAATAGAGGATAATTTAATAATAGTACTGGTAAACATGAATCTCTACATTGATGGGAACTGACTTTTTCCCATACCACAACCAGAAGAGGAGAAAGAATTCTCACATACTAATATGAGATATTTAAATTAGTGTTAGGGATAAATTTCCAAATTGAAGCAATTGTTGTAGCATCTGTCCAAGAGGAAAAGCCTTAGAGATTCAGTTTCTACATAGGGGCATTTTTTTTGCCTAGGACAGTTTTGGTTTGGATCCTTTGTACTGTCTCACTAAATAATGATTTATGGACTTCATGCCCCTTCTTCAAGCCTTTCCAAGACCTATGAAGACATCAGACAAGAGTGGAATTTTACCTTTTTTTCCCCATTAAAATACACTACGTGAATATACTTAGTATTTCTGAATATTGGCATATGGAACTCAAATACTAAAAATCTGTATCTTTAGTAAAAAACAGACCTGTGAGTACTACCCCAAAGTAGAAAAATATGTTTTGAAAGTATTTACCTTATATCATTTAAAAGTTATGGTAACTGAAGGAAATCCTCTAATACTCAAGCCAAAGCATACTATAAATGCAGTATTGGAATTTCTGCTTCCAGCCACAATGAAGTAATTAGGAATGCATTAACCCTCTTACCTTAAGCAACTAAACATCCAGACCAAATATATGAAACATCTCTTTTCAGACACTGCTCAACAGAAAGCTCAAAACAGTGATTCCTCAAAGAAGGAAAGCAAATGAGATGCACCCTGACATTGCCTGATCATTTTGCCTGAGGAGAGTTTCTAGGCTGCAACACAGGGAGGGGGAACCCAAACAGAGGCTTGTGGTCTCACTGAGTTAAGGAGACACGGTTCTGATTTCACACACACACACACACAGACACACACAGAGGCGGGGGGGATGGCGAGCTCTAGATCTGCAGACAAATCTTTTCTAATGTTGGCTGAGTACTGATGTGTGCATACATGTGTGGTAACTACCAAGGCCAGGGGAAGAACACTAGAAAGGACGGGCAGAATAGTTTCTGAAGTTCACAAGAGTCAGGAAAAGTTCGGATTTTCCAGCAGTCAGAGAGGAGAGACCTTGTAATTCAAGAAGCATTGGTTAGAGTCCTCAGAAAGTTATTGCCCAGACCAAATTAGCCCTGCTCTGAAAACACCCTAACACAGCTTAAAACCAAGTCTCAGAAGCATCCAGCTAATTTAAAGTTAATTGCATCCCAGAAAATAATCCAACAATATTTAAAGGAATACAGAAAAATCCAGGACCCAAAAACGTAAAATTTAACATTTCCAACAGTGAATTAAAAAATCACCAGGTAAGCAAAGAAGCTGGGAAAATAATGCCTCCCAGCCAGAAGAACAATCAAATCAACTGATAGAAACAGATCCAGTAAAGCCCAGCATGATAGAATTAGCAGACAACAATAGTAAAACAGCTATTATAAATACACTCCACATGTTTAAGAGCATAATGAAAACAAAGAAAATTTTAAAAATACAAATCAAACTCTATAGATGAATAATACAGAATCTGAAATGTGAAATACATGGGATGGGATAAACAGTGGACTAGATGTTGATGAAGAAAAGAACACCAAACTTGAAGACATCAATTTTATTCAAAATGAAACATAGAAGGAAAATAAGATTAAAAAATGAAAAGAACATTTGTGACTATGAGATGATGGTAAACAGTCTAAAATATATGTAATTGGAGGGAGAGTCAGAAAAAAGTGAGGAAATAATGACCAAATTGTTTTAAATTTGATGGCAACTATAAACCAAATATCCAAAAATGTCAGCAAATTCCAAACAGAAAAAGAGATTAATAAAACTATACAAGGGCAGAGCATAAACAAATTGCTAAAATGAACACCAGTAATGGGAACATCTTAAAAGTAGACAAAGAAAAATGACATAAAGATAAGAATGATCACAGACTTCTCATCAGAAACTATGAAAGACAGAAACCTTTAAACAGTAAAAGGAAAAATACCTAACAAACTAGAATTCTATTTCCATTGAAAATACCCTTCAAAAACTAAGGTAAAGACTCTTTCAAACAAAAGTTGAGAGAATTCATTGCCAATAGGCCTGTTTTACAAAAAATATTAAAGGAAGTTATTCATGCAAAAGGAAAATGATAGCAGATAGAAATTTGGATCCGAAATATGGAAGAAAAATCACGGGAAATGGTAAATATATTGATAAATATGAAAAATTTTTTCTTATTTTTCAAAATTTCTTTTAAAGATAACTGAGTGTTTAAAGCAAAAATAATAATGATAGATTGTGGAGTTTATAATATATGTGGAAGTAAAATGTACAAAAACAATAACACGAAGTATAGGAGAGGGGAATAAAATTATACTGTAGTAATGTTCTTAAAATATATGTGAAGTGGAATACCATTATTTGAAGGTAGAATGTCATAAGTTAAAGCTGTATACTGTAAACCCACTAAAATAGAATAACAACAAAAAAAGAGCTAACTACCAATAAAAGAGGAGATAAAATGAAATAAAAAAACACTCCAAAAGAAGTTAAAAGAATAAAGAACAAAGATACATGGGTTAAAAGAAATAAAATAGCATAAAACACATTAAACATCATTAGCCATTAGGGAAATGCAAATTAAAACCACAATAAGGTACTACTACACACTTTCCCCAAAGGCTAAAATTAAAAAGATTCACTTGCAATATCAACTTTTGGTGAGGATGTAGATCACTAGCACTGTCATGTGTTGCTGGTGAAAGCACAAAATTATACAGCCACTTTGGAAAGTAATTTGGCAGATTCTTATGAAGTTAATCAAACACCTGCCATACAACCCAGCAATTCCAACTCATACATTCACACAAAGACACATACTCAAATGTTCATAGCAATTTTATTTATAATAGCCCCAAATTAGAAACAACTGAAATGTTCATCGACAGGTGAGTGGATAAACAAACTGTGGTACACCATACAATGGAATACTACCCAGCAATAAAAGGAACACTACTGAAATGTAAATGAATCTAGAAAGTATTATGCTAAATATAAGAAGCCAGACACAAAAGAGTACATACTGCATGTTTCCATTTACATGAAATTCTAGAAAACGCAAGCTAATCCACAGTGACAAAAAGCAGATTAGGGGTTGCTTAGGTCTAGGGGTAGACTATATGGGAGGTGGGAGTAGAATGTGTGGATTTATGCCAAAGGGGCATACGGAACATTTGGGGGAAGTAGAAATCTTGATTGTGGTGGTCATTATGGCATGTATACATTTGTCAAAACTTGCCAAAGTGTATATTTTAAATGTGTACAGTTTATTGTGCACAAATTATACCTCAATAACACTGTTTTTAAAAGTGGAATGAAAGAAATGGAAATAAAACAGTGCCAACATTTTATCAGTCATAGGAATACTGTCCTTAGTCATCACTAATGGGCACTTCAGACCCAGGAAGTGCTGTCGACTTCAGAGAAATCCTGAAAGCACAGGCCAAGCTGGAAACAAATACCTCAATGTTCCTAATTTTTAAAGGCCTTAAAGAACTTGCAAAGCAATGTTTCTGGCTCTGGTTTTGTTTTGATAATTATTCAGTACTGCCCCAAACACATTAATCTACAAATTCTTTGAGAAGAACTCTGTCACATCACGTTCTTCCCAGAGCACATAAAAAGAATCAAATGAATTGTTTGTTGAATGCCAATAAGTGACCAAATGAATAAACGAATGAATGAATAAAATAAATTTCTATGGAAATTAATATCCCAACACAGCTGTATATTATTTATCTCTTGTAGAAAATGCTACCTATCCATCTTTAAATATGAAAAAAGATCATTTATTTGAGCATCACAAATCTAGAATTTTGAAGAATCTGTATGAGCAGGGCTGAGTTTTATTTTTGCATTGTTGAAAAAATATCATATGGCCAAACAATAGTATAGAAACATGGCGATGATTGTCACCTTTATTTTGTATGTTATATCAGAGTTTACAAATGGCTTTCACAAATATTAACTCATCTAAGCCATTTAGGACCACTATTTTACTAATAGGCAGTTTCTGTCTGTAAATCACAGAATCTATTGATGCACTGAAGGAAAATTTCTGAGGGCTTTTCTAGTTAATCTGTTAATCTGTTTCAAACAATGATGAAAGAGAGAGGGTGGGGAAAGATCTCAACATGTTACATTTTAAATTACAATTCAGGATTAGCATCATTTTTACAAATGGTTAAGATAGACTGAGCAGCCTTATTGCAAGTTTTTGTAAAAATTGTTGGAGTTCTAAAGAGAGCCTGCCAATACCTTCACTACCAAAATAGCCTGAGGAGTTTGAGGACCCCAGGTTGGAACACCCTAAAGGTGCTGAAGTTGAACATCTTATATAAAATTTGAACCCTACACTTATTAATGGAAAACCAACCCCACCTATTAAAAGCTAATATACAACTATGAGCTATTTCTAATAGCCTCTTTGGAAAAGTGTGTTGAGCCTCAAAAGAAGTGGTTGGTTTTGTTTTTGTTTTTGTTTTCTAAAAGCAATGACCTGTTTTGATAAAAATATTCCTAAGACTGCCCAGATGCTTCAAGTCCATAAGATAACTGAGCATATTAAATAGGATACTGCTCAGATTCTCAAGACACAGGCCTGGATGACTTTAATAGATTATCTCTACATGAGATCTCTGTCTCCACTTTCCGTTCTACGATTAAATAAGTCAGCTAAAGGAACGACGGAGACCATTTGGCCATCTGGATTAGAAGTTCTAGGCTGAAAAGCAAATATGCATTTCCAGGTTTTCCATATTTACAATTTTTACCAGTTTGTCTTTTGGGGACTGAAATGAGGATGACAACAGATCTAAATGTAAGCTGCATTAGCATCACAAAATGACAGCTGAACATGCCACGCACTATCCCCATAGTACTGAAAATGCACCTCTGTGACAAGTCACAGGTACCAAGAATGTTTCATCACATTGCTTCCCTTCACATAAATACCACCCCCCCCCCATAGGGTTTTATGTCTCTCTTCTTAGCTTTCTCTGCCTTAATCCTCTTTCCTCTACTCTTCAGCTTTACTTAATTCAGAACTGTATCTAATTCACAAATTGAAGCAGGACAGGTCTCCCTCACAAACCTGGCCCACACACCAATCTGACAAGAGGTCACTGCTATGGACTAAACCCCAAGTAGGAGTTGCTGCACTGGCATATCAGTGTTATTTTGCTTTCCCCCATTACCTTCTTAAATGAAAGAAAGGTTAAGTTCAAGCACTTACTAGTTGGTGAAATCATACATCCATTAAAGAAAAGAAGTTGAAGAAATATTGAACCCTTCCCAATTTCTCAAGAAACAAAGGGACCCTCCCCACAGAAAAAATTGAAAGAGGAATGCCCCCAAAGAGGAAGCAAAAACTGTGAAACAAACTTTTCAACGTGCCCAATCTCTAAGAAAGGTGGAGGATCCTACAACCAGGTCTTTATTTTGAAATACCTTTCTTGGGCGGCATCCTGGTGGTGTCCTGTCAGAACGTCTCGGCTGCCGGTTAACTTGAAGAAGGATGACAGGCTGAAGGGACAAATGTCTCAGGTCTGGTCCGGCACATGCACACAGTTCTGCCTGTTGCTGAAAGTGCTCCCTGGTGCCATTTCACAGTCTGAAACATAAGAAGGTACTAATTTCCTCACCATTAAATTTTCATGAATGTTTAGTTGGCCATTTAGGGATGGAGTACTCAGGTCAAGAGGGTTGTGTGTGGGGCTCGTGTTTGAAATAAAACTAAGCTGATCGTGCAAGTGGTCTTCAAAGCAAATCTGGCTTCATCCCATTCTGTATGTGCTTGCCTGCCTCGTTTTATTAAATACCTTCCATTCTAGGGCTTTATCCTAAATACATGCACAGAGGGCAGTGTAAGGGAAAGCACTTTTAGAAGAGTGAGAAATACTGACCACTAAGCAGACTTTGTAAATTAAATGAGTAAATAAAGAAGATACTCCTACGTGTGGAGTTCAGGTTTAAGCAGCAAAGCCACAGCGCGTTCAGTTTAGCTGTCAATCTCAATGTGGGGGAAACTTGGAGATATTGTGTTCATTTTCTCAAATTCTCTGAAAATAAAACTTGCTATAAGAGGAAACTTATTTTCTGGGAAGTTTAAAAAAAAATTTTTTTTCTATCACACTTCTCAAAGGAAGGTAGTAATCCTTGCTTTAAAATGGTAAACAAAAAAGATTTCCATCACTGAAAAGAAAGGGACAAAAAGTGCTGAAATTTAATGTTGCAAAAGAGGCTGCCTTTTGAGAGGGAGAACACGGGCATTCTCTGGTTACTTTGGTGATAGCCGCTGACCTTGGCAAGAGGAAACACTGTTTTGAAATGGATCCTGGTGGCACATTACACCAAGGCAGCTTTTTGGCTTCACAGATGGATTTGTGCACAGATCTGACCCTTCTAGAATATGAAGCCTACTACATAGATTTTAGCTAAAGTAGTGTGTAGCACACCTGGAATTATGGTTTAAAACAAAGCTCTGTAAAGTGATGCTCACTTAGTTTTTTCCTATTCTGGACATTAGATCTCAACTGTAATAGTAAGATAGGATATAGCTGATACAAGTACTTACATTTAAAGATTTACAATGAAAGTTAAAGTGGTTCTTTAACTTGGAAATTTATAAGGAAATTGAGAAGTTTTGTTGCAAATTGTTGGACCTATAATCTAGAGTGAGAACAGTATGTAATTTAATTTATATTAACTTTAAAAATATGTAAAATAACTCTAAATGCTATTCTAACAAAAACCATAATAAACTTATAAATAAATTAACAAAAGATGTTCTTCAAGCCTTGTGTCCAGAAAATTATAAAAACAATACTAAACGAAAGTTTAAACACAGAAACCAACAAAGAAAAATAGATTAATTCACGCATGTTAAAATTTAAAATTTCTATTCATCAAAAGATGGTTCAAAGAAATTAAAGTAGAAAATACTTACAACTCACACAACACTTCATAAGAGTATAAAAAACAAAGAACTTCTACTTATCAACAAGAAGAAAATCAGCACCCCCAAAAGGGAAATAAGTGGCAAAAGATTTGAACAAATATTACACATAGGAAGATATAAAACCTAATAAAAATGAACAAAACATCAGCAGTAATTTCACAGAAGAGGGAACACATAGCCAACAGACATATGAAGAAAGTTCCAATGTCATCTAGAGAAATGCAAATCGAGACCACAAGCGGTAGGGGCATGCTGGTTTAAACCTCAGAAGTTCCCCGGGTGAAATCTGAAACTGGCTCCATGCATGGAGGGCAAGGGGAGACCAAAGTAAGAGGCAGGCCACTCCAGATTCATAGCTGGTGGCTTTAATAAACAAGGGAACTCACATTTGAGGTTTGTCTCTGGTGGTCGCAAGACGAGTAGATCTTGGCACTGCCCTGCAGAATGTTAAGGGTTTATATAGAGGCTTTAACTGGGTTAGGTTTTGTATTCAGCCCAGATGGTCTCAAAAACACATTGCTCTTGCAGGACTGTGTCTTTGAGACGGCTCTGGTGCAGGGAAGGCAGGCAGAATGCACCTTCCAAGGACAGGGGAGGGGATAAGGAGCCTCCAATTGCCCGGGTCCAGCTTGAGGGTCAACAGCAGTCACATCCTCTCGACGACCTCCTCCAGCTCTCCACCCCTCCTGCTGGCTCTTAAAATTTTACATGCAACCCTTTTTCCACAATGTGCCCTGAGTGGTCAACGAGAAATTTCATTAGCATGGCTCATTTGCGGCTATCTGGCTACATTAGAGGCAAATACCACAGCAACAATATGGGCACGTGCAAGAGAAAACACAAATTAAGGTAACAATTCACAAAGTAAGAAACAATTTTTTCCATTAAAAGCCCCATGATCCAAACCACCGATTTATTAAGCTCCCTAGGTGGGGGGTGGATTACTCAGGGTGTTCACTTGTATCCCCGTGTGCTTTAGTAAAAGTGCTGCACGGTGTGAACACACACATACACACATTCTACTTGGGTAATGGCACAGGTGCCTCCTTGGGAGGCAGTAACATTGTCCAAGACCACCCTATTTCAGAGGACAGCTTTCCTTGTTAGAAACATTTTAGTGTTCAGCAAGGGCAGGTTCTGTCGGCTATCATAAGGCTTGCTGGGTGAATTTAATAAGGGCTTTTACGTGAGCTACACCATCCTCCAGGCCAATGAAAGGAACAAAGATGGCAGCCAGATGATAGTACCAATGGAAAACAGAATGCACCCTTCTGGCCTTGAGGAGAAGGAGGTTGGCAACTTCTGTTGCCGTGGGATAGATTTTCTCCTGTGCCCAGGGAAAACCCAGGGTACAGTGGCCGAACCACCTAGATGGAAGCCATGGCCAAAGATTCATGCCACAGAACCACTGGGTTTCATTTGGGTCTCCCCAGTAAATACCTGTATGGTGTGACCATTCTGTACCAAACCAGTCACTATCTTTTGATGTAATAGAATGACTGCGCAGTTCTGGTGATATCTATCTTATATTCCTGGTACAGTTAGGCTGGTTCTGTTTAAAATGCTTTTTCTGGTCCCAATGTAGGGGTGCATGGGTGCTCAAAGGTCCAAAAGCTGAGGTGAGTCCATCCCAAATCTGAGTGTAGCCACCCATGGCTCTGATGATGGTATTCATAGGACCCTTCTGGTCAGCAATTTGATGGGCTGCCTGTGTAGTTTGACATAAAAAGAATACCCATTGATAGTGTGTGCCACAGGCCAGGTTTTTGGATCAGTATCGCTAATGTCAGATGAATTAAGAGTACTAATTCTAGTTTGTTCTTCCTTTATGTACTGCTTTAGTGCTTTCCAATTCCCTCCCTACAGTGGTGACACCAACCATGTCAGTCCCAAGAAGGTAGAGGAGGGCAGTTGCCCACAGTCCAACTTTCAGTGCAAAGGGAAATGGCCAGGGCTCATGAGTGATCACCAGCCAAAATGTTCTGAGTTCAGCCCATTGGCTGCTGTGGTTTGTTCCTGTTTCCATCCAGATGGTGTCAGTGTTGGGCTGAATAGCAAGTGCAGTCCATGTGGGTGGGTTGCCCCTACTAGACCCCTCTGTGTACTGGGCATCAGCAGCAATTTCCACTATTCCCTCTCTACAGCCTACAGGGGCTGCCACAGGACTAGGGACAGAGGCATTTGGAAAACCTACATGTTCTACAGGGCCTAGTTGTACCTGCATTTCTAGAGACAGTGGGCTGGAGGACAGGTTAGTCCTCTTCTTCAAATAGGCATGCCTGTTAGTCAAAGTGGGAGTTTGAGCTATGGCAGAGGTAGGTCGGTGGAACATATTCTCAATCCAACCTTGATAGGAACAGAAGTTCTTACCATGATACACTGTTCTTTCATGAGAGGCTCTACTGGAAGAGTGCTGTGTACACTGCTAGGAGCCACGGCTCTATGGGCTATACCAGGTTTCTGCCCCCTTCCAGAGTTGGGACCAAAATCCTAAGGCTACTCTCTCCTTCTGTTGTCTCTGCTACAGTTCCCAACCCATACCTTCTGGAGTCACAGACATGTCTAACTCAAATGGTAGCCCTGCTTGGGAGATGCCTAGAGCTTTAATCTCCTTAGTATGTTTGCCCTCTCAAAGGTGGCTCGTTGTTCTGATCTCCAGTCTCACACATGTCCTTTCTTTACCAGGCAGTATAAGGAATGGAAACACTGTGCCAGGTAGAGAATAAAAGTCCTCCAAACCCCCAAAATTCCTATAAAAGCTTGCACCTCTTTCATGTCCTTAGAGATTAGCTAGGCTTGCACCTTGTCCATAATAGCTCTGGGACAATTCACGTCTTACCTGATCACATGACTCCCGGAGACTTTACATTGGTGACTGCACCTTCAGTTTTCTGTGTGTTCACCTCCCATACACTTGCTCACAGGTGTTCCAGCAAAATCTGCAGTGTGAAGTCAGCAGAGGCAAGGCTTCATATGTTGACATTACATCATCAAAGCAATGGGCCCATTTTACACATGTGGGGAAGAATAACAGGGACAGATCTCCAGGTACCATCCCATGACATTTTGTGGGGCTGTACAGGTAGCCTCAGGGAAGAATTTGAAAAGTCCATTATCGTGCCTTCCATGTGAAAGCAAACTGAACTTGTGACTCAGCAGCCAAGGTATTCTGTAAAAAAGCATTTGCTAAGTCCAGAACAGCATGGTCCACTCCTAGGACTGTGGCCAAAGTATCTAAGATGGTGTCAATTTTGGGCACAGCTGCATGAAAGGGGGGCATAACTTTGACCAATTCTCAGTAATCCGCCATCATCTGCCATGAGCTATCTGCCTTTTTTTACCGACCACAACGGGCTGTTGAAAGTGCTATGGACATGGTGTAGAATACCCACTCAGTGCAGTTCTTGGATAGTTTCTCCTATTTCCTTGACAATTACCACTTTTCATTAGGGGGAAGGGTAGGCTTACTGATTCCCAGTTGGCATTTCCCCTCAGCAGTACTGGTTTGATTACTCTAACATGGAGGCAGAATTCACCGACAGAGGTTTGCAGTGTTTGGCCTTGCAGGATGTCAGTGCCCAATATGTTCTCTGGAATTGGAGAGATAAAATCTTCATATTCTTGTGCGTGAGAACACCCAATTTGCAGTGTCAAAGGGACCTTCCTGACCTTAACCAACTGCCCTTGGAAACCATCAATGGCGCTGAAAGGCCCAGAAAATTCCTGAAGTTTACCAGGTATTAGAGTATATTCAGCTCAAGTATCAATCAGAGCTGTCACCTTTTGTTTATTTCTGGGGTACCAGCGAATAGTGAGCTCAACATGTGGCCTCCAATTGCCCCCAACGGCCCTCACTTGGAGGCCATCTTGGCTTATATCTTACACCTGGGGAGTGGGAGGCACCCACCCCGAATAGGACTGTATCCCTGAGGCCTCTGCTGTAGCAGTAGGTACATCAGGGATGGTAGGGCAGGTGGGGCAGGTCTGAGCTCTTGTTCAGCTTTCAAGGCTTTCCACAGGCCAGCTAACACAGTGTTAGGTTGCCCGTCTATCTTTTCAGGTGTGATCCTTGCAGCAATGAGGTCAAACCACATTTGCTTCTGGGTTACTCGTACCAGACCGTTTACAGCCAATTGGGTTAGCCTGTTGTCTTCTTGAGCTCCCTGTCTGTCTTAGGTCTTTCCCACAGCCTGTACCTATCCTGGGATTTGTCAGTATCCCTGAGCAGCGGTGGCCTGCCCAACGTCAAAAACGTCTCCTCGGGGGCTTCCCTGGTGGCGCAGTGGTTGAGAATCTGCCTGCCAATGCAGGGGACACGGGTTCGAGCCCTGGTCTGGGAAGATCCCACATGCCGCGGAGCAACTAAGCCCGTGAGCCACAACTACTGAGCCTGCGCGTCTGGAGCCTGTGCTCCGCAACAAGAGAGGCTACGATAGCGAGAGGCCCGCGCACCGCGATGAAGAGTGGCCCCCACTTGCCGCAACTAGAGAAAGCCCTCGCACAGAAACGAAGACCCAACACAGCCAAAAATAAATAAATAAATAAATAAAAATTTAAAAAAAAAACAAAAAAAAACAAAAAAAAAAACGTCTCCTCTTATGACTGGGCTCAGCATGGTTATCAGTGCCGCATACCAGGTACCGAAGGCATACTGGAGTATCTTGGCTTTCATTCCTGCAGTGAATGTAGCCCAATCAGGGCCTTCCAAGACAGGGGCGTAGATGCCTACCTCATTTCCCGCTCCCTAAGAATTTGTTGTACCTCCTCTAAATATATCCAGGGCCTCATATGTCCAGAGAGACCCCCTTATTGGGTCAAGCTTCCCTGTAGGGTAGAATAATCCAATCTACAAAGGAGTGAGTGCCTTGACCTCCCCCTTGCCCCTCACCCCTGAGCACCCCTGAGCTGGAGAGAAGGTTGTGTGGTGATATCGCTCTTTTTCTTGCCTCCTGCCCAGTCAGAGAAATGCCATTGCCCCCTTTCCCTTGCCTCTCAATCCTGTAAACATACTAACCATTCCTGGATATTCTCCTGGCCTTTCGTTGGAACTTGATAATTATATCAATAAGCTCAGTGAGCATATATTCTCTCATCAGGTACGTTTCCTGAATTGGGGGCTGCCTTACTGGCTGGGGTTGTTGTTGCTGTGTTTTTGCTTTCCTTTGAATTACGGGTCCAATGGCATGGGGTGTGTCATCAGTTTCACTGTCAATCACCATAAAATCCTCCTTTGTTTTCCTCACTTTCCCAGGGAGTCCACCACTTAGTGTCCCAATCAGGCTTTGTCACAGGTGCTCAGACCTTAATCCATGGCAGCTTGAGCCCTCCTGGCCTTGCAAAACAGCAGGCTAAAGTCTGCAACTTAATCATCCTGCTCTCCCACCTTGTCTGCCAGCCCCGAAGCGAGCAGGGCAGTGGACAGTGCACATCCTTCTCTAACCTCAGCTCTTCTTCCAACTTTCTAACTCAAGCTTCAGCCTCTGGTTGGTCATCAGTGTCAAGTCGTACTGCCCACCCTAGAGGCCAGCCCACTGCGCGGCGGTTCATTTCTCTTCTTTGCAGCAGTGTGTTATGCTCAGTTCCTCAAACAAGTGCATTAAACCAGTGGGCATTTTTGGGGCATCACCATACTCATGTGGTGGTCCACAAGCATGTAACATATGAGCAACCCCTCTTCACATGAAGGATGATGGCCAACCCTGGGTTTCCCCTATGGATGCCTCTTTTCCAAGATCCATTTCTTCAGTCTCCTGCCCAGTTCAACAACAGTTGGTTTTGCACCTACTTGGTAGGTGGCGATTTTAATAAGCAAGGGAACTTACAGGAGAACTTGTCTTGGGCATCACAAGACAAGTAGATCTCTGCACCCACCTGCCAGAATCTTAGGAGTTTATACAGAGGCCTTAACTGGGTTCAGTCACATATTCACTCCAGATGGTCTCAACACCTTACTCTCTCAAGGCCATGTCCTCAAAACAGCTCCGGCTATGGGAACTGTAGGCAGAACATACATTCCAAGGGCAGGGGAGGGGGTGAGAAGCCTCCAGTTGCCCAAGTCCAAGTCCAGCGCATGGGTCAATCAGCGATCATATCCTCTTCATGACCTCCTCCAACAGGTATCAATTTTCACCCATTTGGCAAGATTATTAAGCCTGAAAATACCAAATGTTGGACAATTAGGATAAATAGGATCTCTTATATGTGTCTTTTAAGAGTATAAATTAGCTCAACCACTTTGGAAAACAATCCAGTTAAATCCTGTGAAGATAAATTTTCGCTTAACTTATGACCTGGCAAATTTACTACTAAGAATATGCAGAAGAAACTCTTGTACATATTCATGAGGATTCAAATACTATGCATTTTATCAGCACTGTTTTTGATAGGAAACTCTTAGCAAAACTTTGAAAAATATATAAATTATGGAATATAAAAATTATGGAATATTTACAAAACAGAATGTTATATAGCAATAAAAGTGAATAAATCAACAAGCTAAAACCAAAAATTTATATGTAAATGCAAATAACTTAGAACTGGAAAAACAACTTTGAAAAAGAAGAAAATAGCTGGAGGACACACACTACTTAACTTCAAGACTTACTAGAAAGCTACAGTAATCAAGACAATGTGATACTGGTATCCAGAGAGACAAAATGGATCACTGGAACAGAAAAGAGAGACCAGAAATAGACCCACACATACATGGTCAAAGGATTTTTAACAAAGGTACAAAGACAATTTAGTGGAGAAATAATAGTCTTTTCAATAAATTATGTCAAAACAATTGGATGTCCACACATTAAAAAAATGAACTTCAAAAGTCAGAAAGAGAAAGACAAATACCACATGATATCACTTATATGTGACACAAATGAACTTATTTACAAAACAGAAATAGACTCACAGACACAGAAATCAAACTTATGGCTACCGTAGGGGAAAGAGGGTGGGGGAGGGGTAAAGTAGGGGTTTGGGATTAGCAGATACAAACTACTATATATAAAATAGATAAACAACAAGGTCCTACTGTATAGCATAGGAAACTATATTCAATATCCTGTCATAAACCATAATGGAAAAGAATATGTATATATATGTATAATTGAATTACTTTGCTATACACTAGAAACTAACACAACATTGTAAATCAACTGTACTTCAACTTAAAAAAATGAACTTCAATCTGCATCTCACCACATACAAAAATTAACTCAAAATGGACCGTAAACCCAGTGTAAAATCTAAAAATGTAAAAATTGTAGAAGAAAACACAGAAGACTATGGGTTAGGCAGAGACTTTTTTTTAAGATATAATACCAAATGTTCAATCCATAAAAGAAAAAACTGATAAATTGGACTTTATTAAACTTCAGAATGTCTGCTCTTCAAAAGATACTTTAAGACAATGAAAACATAATCACAGACAAGGAGAAAATATTTGCAAATCATGCATCTGCAAAAGGACTCAAAATCAGAATATGTAATAGAATATATATAACAACTCTCAAAATAAGAAAACAAACAATTCAATAAAATATGTGCAAAAAATTTAAACAGATATTTCACCAAAGAAGATAGTGATGGCAAATAAGCACAAGAAAAGATACTCAACATCACTAGTAATTAGAGAAATGCAATTAAAACCACAGTAGATACCACTACAGATTTATTGAAATGTTTAATATTAAAAAGACTGGCTATACCAAGTGTTGGAGAAAAGATGAAAAAGACTGGCTAATCCCAACTAGAACTCTCATACACTGCTGGTAGGAATGTAAAATGGTACAAACTATACTTTGGAAAACAGTTTAACAACTTCTTGAAAAGTTAAACGTACATTTACCATATGACCTAGCTATTTCACTCTAAGATATTTATTTAACCAAAAGAAAGGAAAGCACATGTCCCTATAGAGATTTTTACATGAATGTTTATAGTAACCAAAACTGAAAACAATCCAAATCTCCATCAACAAGTTAATAGACAAATTGTGATACAGCCATACAATGGAATGCTACTTGATAATACTAAGGAATGAACTATACATACAACAACATACATGAATCTTAAAATAATCATGCTGAGTGAAAGAAGCTAGATAGAAAAAAGTACATGCTGTATTATTTAATTTACAAAATTTTCTAGAAAATACAGTGACAGTGATAGTGACAGTTTTTATCTATCTAGGTTTTCAGGTTGTATACTTGAGTATGTCCAGTTTATTGTATATCAATTTTTTCTCAATAAAACTATTAAAATAAAAGCTATGCATGGGCCAATAATAAGAGTGTGTTATGAAACAAATACCAAGATTAATTTACTTTTGTACAATTGATACCCAAAAGGAGAGAGAGAAAGTAAGAAGGAAAGAGAAAAGGAAGAATAGAAGATGGGAAGAAGGGAGGGAAGGAAGGTAGGAAAAATACCTTCGAAAATTAGGTAGAAACAACCCAAATACAACATGGATAAATCTCAAATGTTTATGCTAAGTGAAAGACGTCTGTCTCCAAAGGGTTCATACTGTAGGATTCCATTTATATGACATTCTGGAAAAGGCAAAACTACAGAGACAAAAAAACATACCAGTGGTTCTCAGGAGCTGGAGGAATTGACTACAAAGAGGCACAAGGGAATTTTGGGGGATGGTGAAACTATTCTATATCTTGCCTGTGGTGGTTGTTACACAAATGTAGGTGTTCGTCAAAACTCATAGAACTACGCACTTAAAAGAGTGAACTGATTACATATGAATTATATTCCAGTAAATCTGACTGAAAAGAAAAATTGGAAACTGACAACTCTTAGGTTAACTTTGGGCTGAAGTTATTTTTTTCTGCCTATATTGAGTCTTTTTTAAAATGAAATTGACACCAGAAAAAGAACATTTCATATTATCTGCCCAACCCCTGGAGACATCTGAGTTTAAACCCTTGCTTTAAACCCATTTCAACTAACACCTTAATAGCATGATCTATTACCTAGCCATGAATAAATCTGTCTGTAGGAATAGAACAGGCAATGTGTGGGATGGTTAGAGATCCAGGGAGACAGGGACTGCTGGGATCCTATAGTTAGTACATAGATCATAAGAACCTGGAGGAGAGGAACTGCAACTTAGGACTGATGAATAGGAAATTACAGCTGAGTGATCTGAAGGAGACAAAAATATAGCCACAATTTGTGTGCTATTTTATCTATCTGATGAGGGTCTTAATCATTAAAATCTAAAAGCAGGAATATTAGAATCTAAAAATTAGTTTATTTTTATTTTAAATAACAAGCATAGTGCCTCATACATAATAAGGGGTCCATAATTGTCAGTTAGAAGGAAAATGAAGGAGACTAAAAGATGAAAGCGCTAACTGCATGGTACAATATCTATGCAGTTGCACGGGATCTCACAAATAGAAGGGCCCCATTCTTGACTTAATGTTCTGCTGTTGCCACCTTGAAATTCTTAATAATTTTTTAACATGAGGCTCTACATTTTCAATTTGCACTAAGCCTCATGAATTGTGTAGCCAGAACTAAATCCAGGAGATTCTGGAACCATCACTGAACTTTCTCTAATAGAGAACAGTGAAGAAGACTGTTTTTGACATGGTACATCCATTTGCCATTGTCATAAAGACGTAAGACACATAGTAAAGCACAATTTCAAGTTATAAGACCTATTGAGGTGCATCGACAAACCACAGAGGCAACATATAGATCAAACTGGAGGGTGGCAATCAGACTACATGTATATGACTACATAGCTATTTTTAAGTTGACAGATTGGATAACCCCTGAAGGGAAAAAAAAAAAAAAATCAAGAATGGAAGTAGTGCTTACAACCCCAAAATAAATCACAAGTAGCTGGTATGGGAAAGACTGCCACTCAAGTGTCACTGGTTTGTGCCACATCCACAAACATAATTCTGACCACCCTAATTCTAGTCCATCTTGTCTGCCAAATGAAAAGATGGACATGTCTAAGAAATTTATTTAAATTTTCAGCCAGAACCAAATCCCAACTAAAAATAACTCTGACAGGAAGGGTGAGGTGAGGTAAAGGCTTGTGGTCTCAGTTTCTTAAATGTTGTCTGATTCTTCATCTAAAAAACATAAGAGGAGACAGGCACTGGAATGAGTTTATTAATGTTAAATATACTTTCCCACGTTTGGAAAGTGTCTTGTCATTGAGGCCAGTCACCCTCTCACTAGACCTGAATACAGTTAAGCCCAAATCAAGAGATGAGGGATGACTGTACTGGGGTCTTCTCATCACGGTTACTTTTGTACTATACATCAGTGACCATGCGATTGATCATCCAAATCAGGACACTTTTGGGAGTGCTAAAATGTTAAGCTGTAAAGGACACTGGGACAATGGACACAAACCATTGTTCTCCCAGGCCAGCTATGACATATAGTCACCCTAACTGTAATATTATCATGCATAATACAGGCATCCCATTAACCTTTAGTAGTACCAATACACATCATCAATAAAAATGACAGTTACAAAGACATTGACATACATGTATCAAGTGCTTTTTCTGTGCTGGGCATTATGCTAAGCACTTAATTTTTAAAAATTTTATTAATTTATATTTTATTATTTTTAATGCATTTTATCAGAAATGCATTTTTTGATTGTATATGTAGGTGCATAATGCTTTTGCAAATTGGCCTATGGAATTGGTTCTTTGGTCTATTTTAAATTATTTTGATGCAAAATGCAATTAATTTTGGTTGCTGGAGTTGGGGAAGGGGTGGATAGTGCCTAAAGAAATAAGAAAGATGAACAATGAAAAAAAAGAGCTAGTTTAAAATGTAGATAATGGAAAATTAAATTATATTTGAGGGCAGCTTGAGTATGATATGTATGATATGAGTATGATATGTATTTTAAAGTAAATACAATCCTTGTTTAATTAAGAAAAGATAACTTTGGTGTTAAAATTCCTTTAATTTATTCCTCTACATATTAGATAAGACTGCTTATTTTAATAACAAATATTATAGTAGTTAAATTTCAAGCATATATTTTACATGAGTAACTCTGCCAACATATGTGGAGACCAGAGAAGAAGCTTATAAATTACTTCAAGGCTTTATACATACATCCAAAAACAACCTCTGCAGAGAAAATCCTTGGGAAAATGTCAAATATTTTTTATATATTAGTGTGGCTTCTAAAAATATATATAGATACATAGGTAGAGTTATGCTATTGCTATCATTACCTAATAAAAAGTCTACAAAATTTATTTTCCCTTTCTCAAAGGATTTTTCTAAGAAATAATTAGGTTTCTAAGACTGTGAACATTTTGCAGCCTTAAAGTCAGTTGCTATAAAAATTCAAGGGATTAGAAGTAGTATGCTAAGCTATATTTATTAATTGTGTGGACCACATTTAAAATTATGAATCCTACTTTCTTAAACTTATGGTTAGCATTCTTTAAAATATCTTTCTGTGCATTATGTGAATTCATATCCCAGAAATTGCAAACAAACCCACAAAACATTAGAATAAATTACATTAAAATATCACCAGCAGTTATTTCCCATGAATGAAATTCTTAACACATTGATATAACTCTATATTTCCTGACAATAAAAATAAATGCATACTTATGGCAAAAAATAACAATGAAGAAGAAAAACATAAAGATGAAAGTAAAAATTACATGCTCAGAGGGATTATGAATTGCTTCTTAACTCCTTTATGTTCTTCAGTAATTTAATGATTTTTACAGAAAGTGGGTATCAATTTTCCAATCAAGATGAACAATGATTGTGCAGTAAAGTGAAATAAAATGCAACTAATTCATTAAGAGTAAAAAGGAATGAGGAGATATGACTGTGTTTTCTATAAAGAAACCCTTGACCATTCTTAGAAAAATTGGGTTTTAGTCCCAAACCTGACATGTAGTAGCTCTGCCACCTTAACCAAGTGTCACTAGCCCTCTCTGTAAGATGAGACAGAAGGAGATTTTCTGTCAATTCATTCTCTCTGCTCATTTATTTCTGTCTGTGCCTTCATTCAGCCAATACTATTGAGAACCCTCATATAACAGGGCCTGGAATAGTATAATGGCATAGTGAACAACACAGTCGGTATTTTTATTAACTCTTTCCGGCTCCTTTGTGCAGATAGGTTACAGATGGGGGTGCAGTAAAGTGGGACAACAGACAGGAGACTGCTACAGTGCAGTGAGCGTCGATGGGGGCCTTGGACTACGACAGCAGTGAACGCCGGGAGAGGCAGATGACTTCAAGACATATTTGGACTTAGAATAGTCAAGACTAGCTGATGAATTGAAAGAATTGTAGGAAAAAGCAAGGAAAAGGAAGATTCAAAAATAACTCCCAGGCTTCCAGGCTTTAATTACTCATGAGATGAAAGCAGACATTATAGTGTACAAGGAATGATAGATGATTAGTGTACGAGAAAATAAGATCCTTTTAGATAGAAAACCAGAGTAATAGGATAGATAAATATTGGTCTTGTATAGGCAGGTGATGGGGTGTGGGGCTTAAGGCATATGTTTTAATTAGGAGACCAGGAAGGGACTGTCTGAGAAGCTGCATTTAAATTGGGACCACAGTGAGTTCTCTAGAATGGGGGACATGATCATCATCTACACTACTTCAGGAGAAAACTCTGAAAATTATAGCAATTCAAAAAATTTCCCTCAGATTTCCCTTCAAAATTTACTAGATAGTCAAATGCTCTACCCCCGAGCTATACAGAATGAAGTAAGTGAGAAAGAGAAAAACAAATACCGTATGCTAACACATATATATGGAATCTAAAAAAAAAAAAAAAATGGTTCTGATGAACCTAGGGGCAGGACAGGAATAAAGACACAGACATAGAGAATAGACTTGAGGACACAGGGAGTGGGAAGGGTAAGCTGGGATGAAGTGAGAGAGTGGCATGGACTTATATACACTACCAAATGTAAAATAGATAGCTAGTGGGAAGCAGCCTCATAGCACAGGGAGAACAGGGAGATCAGCTCAGTGCTTTGCGACCACCTAGAGGGGTGGGATAAGGAGGGTGGGAGGGAGATGCAAGAGGGAGGGGATATGGGGACATACGTATGAATATAGCTGATTCATTTTGTTATACAGCAGAAACTAACTGTAAAGCAATTATACTCCAATAAAGATGTTAAAAAAAATTACTAAGTAGTCATTTCTGTGCTAGACTATATTTTTTAAAAATCAGGAATTCCTTATTAATGGAATACTCATTCTCTTATAACTTTTCCAGTTATGAAGATGTTTATGCAGAATCCCCTATATCCAAGAATGTGGCCTGAACAACTTAGAATAGAAGGGATTTTTCCACTGACTTTCTAGGATTCGTTAATAAAACTATACAAACTATGTTTGTCAGGCAAATTTTCAAGATATATCTGATCCTATCAGATGCTAGGTATGACACAGTGGGATATCCATGAGGTTTTCTTGGTGATCTTGATTAGTCTTCTAATACTGTAATAAGTTAGACTTCTATTCTGACACTAGAAGAATAATTCAGAGTTGAATGGTTATGGCTAACCAGAGAGATTAATTTAAAAAATTAAACAGTTCAGAGGAATAAAGTGTTCTAATTATGAAACTGATAGGAGGTACTATGTCCAAAGTACACTGAAGAGCTTGTAGAAGACCTGCCAACTGGGGATAGAGACAGGGCAGAACCATGGGTAGGATTTATACTTCTTGAATTTTCAGGTCAAAGGATGTATTGACTAGGAAAATCTTGAGTAAGTGAAAATAGATCCAGCACTCAGAACAATAAGATCTCTATGCCAGACGTGTCAATACTAGGCCATTAAAATAGGCTTGTGAAAAGAGAAAATAATAGGCAGTTTAATAATATGTCCCTGTGAAATCTCTGAACTTTAGAAAATAAACAAATTGGTCGTCATTGGTAAACAGCAAACATCTGAAATGCTCCAGACCTGAGGAACTCTGAACACCACGGAGGGCTGCTGACATTTTTGCTTGTCTCCCCCATATTTCTTCTAATTAGTTGGTTGAAAAAAAGAACATTCAATAGAAGTTCTAGGCTTCCTTTTTTAGGGCAGGGTATCTCAATATTGGCCCTATTGACATATTTGACAAAATAATTCTCTTTGTGGGGGGATCATCCTCTAAATTGTAGGATATTTAGCAACATCTCTGGCCTCTGCCCACTAGATGCCAATCGCACAAGCCCCCAAGTTATGACAACCAAAACTCTCCAGACAATGACAAATGTCCGCAGGAGACAAAAACCATCCCTGGTTGAGAACCTCTGCTCTAGGCTGACAGTTACTATATACCATAGATTCAAAGATCCACACATTGCTGTATTCTTTATTATTGAAAGAATTAAAAGCACTGGAAAGATCTGGGACAGGAAACATACAAGGCACCAACCCCCAAACTGTGCCATTTTATTTATTCCATACCACGTTGCTAATTATATATTGAAATCTTAGAAAATGAGCCTTTTGAATGACCTCATTTTTCATAATTATTCTTAGAAATTGTACAAGTCCAAACAAGTTAGGTATGTTACTAATTGAAATGTACACAAATTTCTTGACCAAATGTACTTAGTAAGGCTCCTTTAAGCTGGCCCATCCTCAGATCAGGGCAGGCCTTACCTGCTATGGGTAGAAGCTTGGTCTTTATTCTGTTGCTTGGCAGAGACAGAAGGCAGACTAGACATCACAGGAAGAATGGAAGATCACTTCAACCTTATTCTGGATCCCAGATTCCCTTTTCTTACCTTTAACTCTGGCAGATTTCCCTGTATAATGAGAGTGTCTTAGTCTGTTCAGGCCACTATAACAAAGTACCACGGACTGGGTGGCTTATAAACAGCAGAAATTTATTTCTCACAGCTCTGCTAGGGTGCCAGCATGGCTGGGTTCTGATGAGAGCCCTCTCCTAGCTGCATACTGCAGTCTTCCCATTTTATTCTCACCTGGCAGAAAGAGGACTTGAGACCTCTCTGTAGTCTCTTTTATAAAGGCAGTAATCCCATTCATGAGGTTCTACCCTGATGATCTAATCACCATCCAAAGGCCCTCCCACCCACCTCCTAATATCATCACATTATGAGGATTTCAGCATATGAATTTTCTGGGAATACAAACATTCAGTCCATAACAGGGAGCTACCCTATTTAGCGAAGCTGAAAGGTCCAGCAGTCATAGAAGAGAGAAACTGTCTCTAAGGGGTGAATGTATATGTGCTAAAAACAACTGTTGTAGGGCATGCATTCAGTGAGGTGATGTAACTCTGTCTGGGTTTATATCAGATTTGCCTAAAGACACAATCTGCTTAATCATAGTTTCCCCTATCTCCAAACTCCAGATTGCCATCACCCCTGGCAACTCTATCTCATAGCTCCTCTCTATGCATGATTTAAACTCTTATTCCCATTGCTAGCTGCCTGATTCTGATTTTCCCAAATCAAATTCAAAAGAGGAGAGAGAATTTGATTGACTTACCCTATCTTTTCAAATAATAATAATAATAACTATAAAATGCAACAGGATTAGGTATCATGTACCAAACAGCATATGGATTAACTCTAAATCCTTACTTCAAACAAATCAAATAGGAATAATCATTAAGCTCATTTTATGAAAGAAGAAAATGAAGATCAAAGTCAAGTGGCAAACCTTGGATTTGGACCTAGACAGTCTGACTCAGCTCCCATTCTTTTAATCACTTATAATTTGATGGTCATGGGTCAGGTGCCCACCATGGTCCAATTTTGGCTGCACCCGAGTAGGACAAAGCATGTGGTCCCCACAGTAGGAGCTGAGGGCAGTGCCACATCATTTAAAAGTGGCCTAGGCATGTGGCAGGAAACTACCTTTGACCTAACACAATAGCTATCCAGAAGGGCAACAAAGGCCACTTTAAACATGAAGTGAATAACTGGTTAGCAAAAATATATTTCCTGTACCATGAAAAGAGCAAAAACAGAAAAGGTAAGGCCAAGCTTTCCCTTTAAGCAACAAAATATATCAAGTTATTATAGATTCACAGATTTGCTGAGCAAATTGGATACGGAAAAATTCTACACATCTTTTAAATGCTAACATTCTTGTTATTAAATTATGTTTTTGAATCATCTCTCAGTGATTAATGTACACTGTCAAGCCCATTTTATTTTATTTATATTTTATCTTATATTTTGCAGAAAAGTATATAGGGGTAGAGAGCTTCTACTTCTAAAAGTACATCTTTCTACCACCTTTGTCAATGAAAGTGTGCTTACCTAATTTTGAATATCTACTTAAAAAAATTTTTTTTGGCTGCATTGGGTCTTCGTTGCGGCATGCGGGCTTTCTCTGGTTGCAGCAAGCGTCGGCTACTCTTCGTTGTGGTGCGTGGGCTTCTCATTGCGGTGGCTTTTCTTGTTGCAGAGCATGGGCTCTAGGCACGTGGGCCTCAGCAATTGTGGCTTGTGGGCTCCAAAGCGCAGGCTCAGTAGTTGTGGCGCATGGGCCTAGTTGCTCCGCGGCATGTGGGATCCTCCTGGACCAGGGATCGAACCCGTGTTCCCTGCACTGGCAGGCGGATTCTTACCCACTGTGCCACCAGGGAAGTCCCGAATATCCACATTTTAATCCAGCCTCTTGCAAAGCTTGCAGATATGTCTCCAAGTTCTTCTGGAATTTAGAGTTACATAAGAAAGAGTTTAATTTTAGTTCCTTTTATTGGCAAACTTCTTTCTACTTCCTGAGCACTTATTTTTTTAAATCCTAATAATGTATTTGTAAGAATGGACTTTGCAGTATTTCTTTTGTGTGGGGGGGTTGCTTGTTCTGAATGCTTTTTACTAGAATCTGTGAGCCTTTTCAATCCACATACTTTGACTTCTTTCAACACGGTCATTTTATTCCATTACATTTTTAATATTTATTCTGTTTATATTATCTTTGTTGGTTCCTTAAGAGTACTTAAAGTTCTTAGCTTTAGCTTAAACTCCATTCTTTGCCCTCTATATCCATGACCTTTTCCTTTTCCATCTTCTTGTCCTTTTACTCTATGTTCTGCAAAAATTTCTCAAGTTTGTTTTCCATGTGAGTATATGCATCATTGACTGTGCTCTTTACTCCCTCGGCATGAATGTTTTATTCTTTTTGCATTGCTTTAGTTCCTTGTCACTCTTTACTATCTCTCCCATATTTCTTTCAGTCTCACTTGGTATCTTCTTATCCCGGCTTGTTCTTTCCTCGTAGCTTTGTGCTATTTCATAATGGTCATGTTTTCTTACACCCTGCTCTTATTTTTATGGGCTTCATTAATGTCTTTTGTGATTGTTCATCCTTGACAAGGAGACACTTGTTCAGATTCACTATTCTCAAAGAGGTAGAGTGTGTGGATGGCTGATGTTTTCAGAGCCACCTGCTCTCCCTAACAACTTACTTTCTAAAGAGATAGGAGCTTTGAGAAAACGACTGTTCAGGAAGGTTGCATTTGATGTGAGACTAGCTATGGGGCATTGTAGCCTGGGAGATATAGTTCTCAAAATAAAATGTCATACTGTTTTTTTTGGTTTTTGTTTTGGTTTTTTTAAGAGGAACATTTTCAGGAAGATTTTTTTTTTAATTTATTTATTTATGGTTGTGTTGGGTCTTCGTTTCTGTGCGAGGGCTTTCTCTAGTTGTGGCAAGCGGGGGCCACTCTTCATCGCGGTGCGCGGGCCTCTCACTATCGCGGCCTCTCGTTGCGGAGCACAGGCTCCAGACGCGCAGGCTCAGTAATTGTGGCTCACGGGCCTAGTTGCTCCGCGGCATGTGGGATCTTCCCAGACCAGGGCTTGAACCCGTGTCCCCTGCATTGGCAGGCAGATTCTCAACCACTGTGCCACCAGGGAAGCCCTGTCATACTGTTTAGTAGACCTTGTAGTACATAGCAATTTGTAGACTGTAGATTGTAATTTTTCATGAATTCCATCTTTCCAGAAAAACAGAAGGGCGAGTAGCTTGGGGAGAAAAGATCTCATTTGAGTTCAGCAGAGCTATTCCAAGAGAAAGTTTGCCAATACTGGGAATTTTTTAAAAGAATTATCCCCTTGCTGGCCAGGTCTATCTGAGAATAGTTTACCAGACAACAGGAAACAAAAAAATAAAACTGAACTCTACAAGCATCTTTTCCTATTCATTAACAAAATATTTAGTACTATCTCTGACAGTTAAACAATCATTAAATAATATATGGAAAATGCATAAAAGTAAGAAGAAAAAATTCCCCATAGTCCTATCACTAAAACCCAACTACCACCATTAACATTCTGTGGATTTATTTCCAGTTTCTTTTTTAATGTATACTTTTATTGGGTGTTAGGGGAGTGGAAGACAGGGGATACAAATGTGTGTGTGTGTGTGTATGTGTGCGTGTATATATATATATATACACACACACAAAATGTATAGTTTTATATGGTGTAGGGGAGTGGGAGAAGGGATATATACGTGTGTGTGTGTATATATATGTATATATACAATTTCAGTATCCTACTTTTTTAGCTAGAATTGTGTTAAATGCATTTTATATGTTATTCATAAACATAATTTTTAATGGTACTTTAAGTTGCATCAAAGTGATGTACTATGGCGACTTAGGCTGATTCTAATGATTCGCCATTAAAGAAACTTGCAATAAATATTTATAATAACTCTCTTATTACAGAGTTCCAAAACTAGTGCCATTGATTCAAAGGGCATAAACATTTAAAATATCTTAATATATATTTAACTTTACAAAAGTGTTGGACCAGTTTTTTTTTTTTTTTTTTTTTATAAATTTATTTATTTATTTTTATTTATTTATGGCTGTGTTGGGTCTTCGTTTCTGTGCGAGGGCTTTCTCCAGTTGTGGCAAGCGAGGGCCACTCTTCATCGCGGTGCGCGGGCCTCTCACTATCGCGGCCTCTCTTGTTGTGGAGCACAGGCTCCAGACGCGCAGGCTCAGTAATTGCGGCTCACGGGCCCAGTTGCTCCGCGGCATGTGGGATCTTCCCAGATCAGGGCACGAACCCTTGTCCCCTGCATTGGCAGGCAGATTCTCAACCACTGCGCCACCAGGGAAACCCCTGGACCAGTTTATAGAACAATCAGCAAAATACAAATATGCCTAGCTCATCTTATCCTTATCAATACTGGATATCTTTATTAGTTTCATTCTTTGGTTGGGTTAACTTTTTTTCTTTACTTTGATTACCAATAAGACTATTTTTCCCATATACTTGTGTGCTAATTGCATTTCCTCTTTGGGAAAATACTATGATAGTAAAGTGTGTCTTCAAAAGATAGGAAGGAAAATATTTATCTTTTTTTTTTTTTTTTTTTTTAAAGGATTTTCTTATTTATTTATTTATTTATTTATTTTTGGCTGTGTTGGGTCTTCGGTTCGTGCGAGGGCTTTCTCCAGTTGCGGCAAGCGGGGGCCACTCTTCATCGCGGTGCGCGGGCCTTTCTCTATCGCGGCCCCTCCCGTCGCGGGGCACAGGCTCCAGACGCGCAGGCTCAGCAATTGTGGCTCACGGGCCCAGCTGCTCCGTGGCATGTGGGATCTTCCCAGACCAGGGCTCGAACCCGTGTCCCCTGCATTAGCAGGCAGATTCTCAACCACTGCGCCACCAGGGAAGCCCCAAAATATTTATCTTATCAAGACAATTTTGAAAGTTTATGGTCATTACAAAAAGTAAAATTCCTGATTTCACCATTCTCAAAGCCTTTTCTTTTGGCCATGCAGCACGTGGGATCTTAGTTCCCCTACCAGGGATCAAACCTGTGCCCCCCTGCAGTGGCAACGCAAAGTCTTAACCACTGGTCCGCCAGGGAAGTCCCTCTCAAAGCCTTTTATTCTCATTTCCCATCACTCTGCCACCCATTACCACTATGTTCCCGGTAAACCAAACAATTTGCAGTTTCTCATATAAGCCATATGTTCTCCATCACTTGACTTTGCACATGCTGTTCCGTTTGAAATGTCCTTTATCTTACCTCAGTCAAACACACCACACACACCACACATGCACACAGAGCCTGTGGCCTTTCCCAGGCTCTAGTAGTAGCTTACTGTTACATTTCTCATAATGTCTAACATCCTGCACCGTAATCATTAATATTCTTTCTAGACTTTCCCACTAACCTGTGGGTTCTGTGAAGGCGGGGACACCTTATCTTTGATCTCTAGATTCCACATCATTTATCATCATGTCTAGAAGAAAGTAGAAGTTCAGTAAATGGTTCTTTGAATATGAACAGTATTGACTAATAAACACAGTTGCTTTCCTAGTGATAGAACTGAGTGTCATTCCCAGTAATTGCCATGACTTTAAGGGGCAGCATGTTTGAGTGGAAAGAATATAAACTTCAGAGTTGGCCGAACTTAGGTTCAAACTCCCAGCTTTGCTATTCAGAGTCCTTGGAGTAATTACCTAATATTTTTGAGACACAACTGAAACAAATGGTGATCATAAAACATACCTTAATAGGATTATTTGAATATAAATTAGGTAATGAGTATATGAAAGAATGTAGTATATAGTAGTTGCTCAATAAATAACACATTTTTCTAGTTACTGCTGTATGTTTCCAATATAGCTTCATTTCATGTATATTTCCATTCCATGTATATTTCCATTATAATAAATATTAACAAATTCAAAGGATTTGACTCTTATGTATGTATTTTTCTTTGAATCATCAAGACTAAGAGACAAGGTCAATTGTACTGTCCATATTCTTCTTGCACAGGCAAGAATATTCCTTTTAAATAAATCTTAGAAAAAAATTATATCAGGAAAAAACAGAAAATATAAACAGACCAAACCAATCACACACACTGAAACTGAGACAGTGATTAAAAATCTTCCAAAAAACAAAAACCTAGGAGCAGATGGCTTCACAGGCGAATTCTATCAAATATTTAGAGAAGAGCTAACACCCATCCTTCTCAAACTCTTCCAAAATATAGCAGAGGGAGGAACACTCCCAAACTCATTCTATGAGGCCACCATCACCTTGACACCAAAACCAGACAAAGATGTCATAAAGAAAGAAAATTACAGGCCAATATCACTTATGAACATAAATGCAAAAATTCTCAACAAAATACTAACAAACAGAATCCAACAGCACATTAAAAGGATCATACATTATGATCAAGTGGGGTTTATCCCAGGAATGCAAGGATTCTTCAATATACGCAAATCAATCAATGTGATACACCATATTAACAAACTGATGGAGAAAAACCGTATGATCATCTCAATAGATGCAGAAAAAGCTTTTGACAAAATTCAACACCCATTTATGATAAAAACCCTCCAGAAAGTAGGCATAGAGGGAACTTACCTCAACATAATAAAGGCCATATATGACAAATCCACAGGCAACATCATTCTCAATGGTGAAAAACTGAAACCATGTCCACTAAGATCTGGAACAAGAAAAGGTTGCCCACTCTCACCACTATTATTCAACATAGTTTTAGAAGTTTTAGCCACAACGATCAGAGACAAAAAAGAAATAAAAAGAATCCAAATCGGAAAAGAAGTAAAACTGTCACTGCTTGCAGATGACATGATACCATACATAGAGAATCCAAAAGACTCTACCAGAAAACTACTAGAGCTAATCAATGAATTTGGTGAAGTAGCAGGATACAAAATTAATGCACAGAAATCTCTTGCATTCCTATGCACTAATGATGAAACATATGAAAGAGAAATTAAGGAAACACTCCCATTTACCATTGAACAAAAAGAATAAAATACCTAGGAAAAAACCTACCTAAGGAGACGAAAGACCTGTATGCAGAAAACTATAAGACACTGATGAAAGAAATTAAAGATGATACAAACAGATGGAGAGATATACCATGTTCTTGGATTGGAAGAATCAACATTGTGAAAATGACTATACTACCCAAAGCAATCTACAGATTCAATGCAATCCCTATCAAACTACCAATGGCATTTTTCACAGAACTAGAACAAAAAATTTCACAATTTGTATGGAAACACAAAAGACCCCAAATAGCCAAAGCAATCTTGAGAAAGAAAAATGGAGCTGGAGGATTAAGGCTCCCTGACTTCAGACTATACTACAAAGCTACAGATATCAAGACAGCATGGTACAGGCACAAAAACAGAAATACAGATCAATGGAACAGGATAGAAAGCCCAGAGATAAACCCATGCATATATGGTCACCTTATTTTTGATAAAGGAGGCAAGAGTATACAATGGAGAAAAGACGGCCTCTTCAATAAGTGGTGCTGGGAAAACTGGACAGCTACATGTAAAAGAATGAAATTAGAAAGCTCCCTAACACCATACACAAAAATGGACTCAAAATGGATTAAAGACCTAAAGGTAAGGCCAGACACTATAAAACTCTTAGAGGAAAACATAGGCAGAACATTCTATGACATAAATCACAGCAAGATCCTTTTTGACCCACCTCCTAGAGAAATGGAAATAAAAACAAAATAAACAAATGAGACCTAATGAAACTTAAAAGCTTTTGCACAGCAAAGGAAAACATAAACAAGATGAAAAGACAACCCTCAGAATGGGAGAAAATATTTGCAAATGAAGCAACTGACAAAGGATTAATCTCTAAAATATACAAGCAGCTCATGCAGCTCCATAGGAAAAAAACAAATAACCCAATCCAAAAATGGGCAGAAGACCCACATAGACATTTCTCCAAAGAAGATATACAGATTGACAACAAACACATGAAAGGATGCTCAACATCACAATCATTAGAGAAATGCAAATCAAAACTACAATGAGATATCACCTCACACCAGTCAGAATGGCCATCATCAAAAAATCTACACACAATAAATGCTGCAGAGGGTGTGGAGAAAAGGGAACCCTCTTGCACTGTTGGTGGGAATGTAAATTGATACAGCCACTATGGAGAACAGTATGGAGGTTCCTTAAAAAATTAAAAATAGATCTACCATACGACCCAGCAATCCCACTACTGGGCATATACCCTGAGAAAACCATAGGTCAAAAAGAGTCATGTACCACAATGTTCATTGCAGCTCTATGTACAATAGCCAGGACATGGAAGCAACCTAAGTGTCCATCGACAGATGAATGGATAAAGAAGATGTGGCACATATATACAATGGAATATTACTCATCCATAAAAAGAAACAAAACTGAGTTATTTGTAGTGAGGTGGATGGACCTAGAGTCTGTCATACAGAGTGAAGTAAGTCAGAAAGAGAAAAGCAAATACCGTATGCTAACACATATATATGGAATCTAAAAAAAAAAAAAGGTTACGAAGAACCTAGGGGCAGGACAGGAATAAAGACGCAGACGTAGAGAATGGACTTGAGGACACAGGGAGAGGGAAGGGTAAGCTGGGATGAAGTGAGAGAGTGGCATGGACTTATATACACTACCAAATGTAAAATAGATAGCTAGTGGGAAGCAGCCACATAGCACAGGGAGATCAGCTCGGCGGGAGAGGGAGTGTGGGAGGGAGATGCAAGAGGGAGGAGATATGGGGATATATGTATATGTATAGCTGATTCACTTTCTTATAAAGCAGAAACTAACACACCATTGTAAAGCAATGATACTCCAATAAAGATGTTTAAAAAAAAAAGAATTAGCTATAACCACAGTTGAGAAAAGAAAGCCTGTATTTTCCAAAGGCAAGATAATAAAGTACTCTGTGAAATATCACATGATCTAATCATCTGCTGCTTAATTTTTTTTGTTGTTTGCTCCACTAATACTGCTGAAGGTATTTGGGGGCCTGAAATTACTATAAATAAAAGTACTGCTATCCCTGATGGCAAAAGAAAAGAACTTTTGGAACATGCTCTACTTTTCATTGCCAAAATTATATTCTCTTGGGCCACGCTAAAGAAGTACATGAAATCTTCCCAGTTGAAAATCAGATTTAAACCAGTGGTACGTTCAGCCCCAGCGCGTGCACACATGCTCGCGTGCACACAAACACGCACACATACCAGAAGTTCTCTGAAGCTCAGCTTCTGTTTATCGCACAGCCAAGATTCGTACGTGCCTTCTGTGTGCCTTCCTTGAGGCTAAAAGGCATTTACATCCATCTGCCAACCAGATGAACCCAGGGAAAAAGTCACAAAGTCTACACAAATGAGGATGACACAAGTATTTGTGCAGAATAAATTTGCCAAGATTTTTTTCCCTCTACCCTTATCCCATACCCCATGCAAGCTGTTTTTAAGTCCCACATACTGCAGTTTCCCTTCTGCTGACAGCTCAAATCATCTCCTCCAGGACTTTGTGTTCTCAGGCCTCATTCCAGGCAATTCTCCATGATTAAATGTAGAATGTGTAGCCCCTAGCATGGTGCTAAGCACAACAAAACGTGCTCAATGCACAAGCGTTCGTTTCTAACTTTTCAAACCCCTCTGAGCACTCACAGAATTATCCTCCACACATTTCCACACAGGGTCAAAGTTATTGCCCCAGGCAGGGCTTCTCAAATGTTGAGAATTGCCCACAGAATTTCCATTTTAGAGGCTTCTAATATCTTAAAATATGAAAAAATGCCAAAACCAGATGTTTAAAGATAATAGTACCTTTTAAACTTTTACACCTAACAAAAGAATGTTTTTAAATATAATATACTCGATGGTGATATTTACAAGGTAACTATAGAATCTATAAAAAAATGTTACAGCCAGTATAGCCCAGGAATGCAACAGGAGTCAAACATGCATGCTATCCCTCACCTTGCAAGTCTGTTCATCGTGTTTTGTTTATGTGTAAAGGCTCATTGGGAAGTGACATTTGAAATATAAATTTCAAGTCCTTTGAAACGTAAACTCTTCATTCAAAAAGCCTTACTCCCATCCTCATCATAGTGCTTACCTCCACACATCCTTGGCAAGGAAACCACAAGCAAATAATGAAAGAGTTAGGGATAAGATTTGCCCTGAAAAGAAGGGGGAAAGAGAGACTTAGAGGAGCCAAATGCGGCCATTATGTCCAGATCTACTTACAGGTTGAATTGAAAAGAATTTCTTTCCACAACCCCCTGGCAACTCATTCCCTGTTGCCAAGGAGGCCTTGACCTCCCCCTTGGATAAGCAGAGCCCCACACCAGCCTCCCAAGAGAGTGAACTGTCATGGGAGCTCTGACAATCAGGCCAATGAATTATCAGGCTATGACTAGAATAATTTCCCTAGACTTTTCTGGTGAAAGTAAGCTATTCCTCCTGCAGAGATGCTTCAGGAGTTTATAACTTGTAAACTGAGATTGTTTTTCTGAAGTAATTACAAGACACCAATGAACACTGAACACTGAGTACTATTTTAAATGATGAGCTATTTTACTTTCAAGAGAAATAAACAATGAGAGATTTAAAGTAATTATAATGACAGACAAACACACAGAGTAATGCATTTGTAACTGGAAACTGCAGGTTAAAGTATGCACTAAATATATACCAGGACATGATATACCCATGCTTTTGTGGAATTGTAAGGTTCATGACATGATGTGATTGTTTTATGGGTTACTGAATTGTAGAAAAAATTATATACAGACGAATAGTATGCAGAAAGTCAGCATGATGCAGTAAAACAGCATGGGATTTGGTGTCCTTCTCATCTTCTCCTCTCTCCTTATCTCTGCAATCTGGCGTCTGCCCCCATCATTGCCTAGCCCCTAGTTTCCCTGAAACTACTTTTACCAACAAGGTAAACTCACTGTTGCTCAATCCAAAGAACACTTTTCAGTCTTTGTCTTACTTGATCTCCCTCTACAGTATTTGACTCTGTGGAAAATGCCCTCTTTCTTCATACTCTCATTCTTGACTTCCTTAACATTCACCTCTCTTGGATGTCATCTGATAACTTCTTCTCAGTCTCCTTGCAAATTCTTCTTTCGTCTTGATCGCTTCAGTGTTATTGCTAAAGGTGCCACTGTGGGTTCTTTTTTTTCTTCTCAATGTACATTATCTCCCTGATGACTTCATCTATGACTTCAAGTGCTTTCTCCTTGCTAAAGGACTTCCTGATCTGTACCACCATGTCTGATCTCTCTCCTGAGCCCCAGAACTATAGAGCTAACTGCCTATCAGACATTGTATCAGTTATCTATTACTGTAAAACAAACCACCCCCAAATAGTAACTTAAATCAATGGTAATTATTTATTTTACTCACAAGTCTGGAGGTCAGCTTGGCTCAGCTGGTAGTTCTGACTGCATGCAGGTCCCTCACGTAGTTGTGGTCAGACAATGGTTGGGGCTGACAGCATCTCAAAGTCTTCTTCATTCAACTGTCTGTTACCCAGGATGGAAGCCTTCAATAGCTGGAGACTTGAACTCTGGGCCACCTCTCTCTATATGTAAGTATGTGGTCACTCCATGTGGTGGCCCCAGGGTAGGCAGACTTCTTACATGATAGCTGAAAGCTCTGAAAAAGAACCCATGTTCAGAACCAATCTAACATTCAGAGCAAGGCCATGTTAGTCTCCTATTGGACACAAACAATCTCACAGAATACCAACCTTAGACAAGGTTACTCTGAGATCATGACAGGATGAAATAAATAAAGGCCTCTTCATAACTTTGTGTAAGTACAGACAAAAAAACACATCACTATGGCAACTGCAAAATGTCCAACCATAGAATTACCCCCACATTCTGACAACACAAAATCTAGACCAAATTTCTTTCTTAAACCTTCCCCCAAATCACCCAACCAAATCCCAAATCCTATAATGAGTTCTTTCTAACACATTCCTACTGAAACATCCTGTGGTTTCCCGTGATGTGCATTCTCCCTTTCTACAAAGTAACAAATGCAACTTGTTTAGCTACAAGTGTGTTCCTGGTGGGCTTTGACTGAAGGGCACTGACAGCTCCCAATATTATTCCATTTTATGGATGTATCCTCGTTTATTTAACTAACCTTTTATTGTTGAGCTTTTAACTTCTATATCAGTCAAGGTCCAGTTGGGAGACAGAAACCACAACAGTTATTTGAACAGGGAAAAATTAATACCCCCCAAAAAAACTACTAAAAGAGGTAAGAGTGGGCTCTAAGGGGGCTCTAACTTTAAATTACCTGCTCTTTTAATTTGTGATACTTGGACCTCTTAAAGCCCACTTTTACCTCTTTTAGTAGTTATTTTGGGGGGGTATTAATTTTTCCCTGTTCAAATAACTGTTGTGGTTTCTGTCTCCCAACTGGACCTTGACTGATATAGAACTTAAAAGCTCAACAATAAAGGATTAGTTAAATAAACAAGGATACATCCATAAAATGGAATAATATTGGGAGCTGTCAGTGCCCTTCAGTCAAAGCCCACCAGGAACAAAATAAAGAAAAATAATAAAATAAACAAAATAAAAACAAAAATAAAGAAATGGGACCTAATTAAACTCAAAAGCTTTTGCAGAGCAAAGGAAACCATAAACAAAACAAAAAGACAACCCACAGAATGGGAGAAAATATTTGCAAACGTCGTGACCTACAAGGGATTAGTCTTCAAAATTTACAAACAGCTCATGCAGGTCAATATCAAAAATATAATAATAATAATAATAACCCAATCAAAAAATGGGCAGAAGACCTAAATAGACATTTCTCCAGAGAAGACATACAGATGGCCAAGAGGCACATGAAAAGATGTTCAACATTGCTAATTATTAGAGAAATGCAAATCAAAACTGTAATGAGATATCACCTCATACCAGTCAGAATGGCCATCATTAAAAAAATCTACAAACAATAAATGCTGGAGAGGGTGTGAAGAAAAGGGAACCCTCCTACACTGTTGGTGGGAATGTAAATTGGTACAGTCACTATGGAGAACAGTATGGAGGCTCCTTAAGCAACTAAAAATAGAGCAACCATATGATCTAGCAATCCCACTCCTGGGCATATATCCAGAAAAAAACATGGTTCAGAAGGATACATGCACCCCAATGTTCATTGCAGCACTGTTTACAATAGCCAAGACATGGAAACAACCTAAGTGTCCATCGACAGATGAATGGATAAAGAAGATGTGGTACATATATGCAAAGGAATATCACTCAGCCATTAAAAAGAATGAAATAGTGCCATTTGCAGCAACATGGATAGACCTGGAGATTATCATACTAAGTGAAGTAAGTCAGACAGAGAAAAACAAATATCATATGATATCACTTATATGCAGAATCTAAAAAAAAGATACAAATGAACTTATTTATAAAACAGAAACAGACTCACAGACTTAGAGAACAACTTACGGTTACCGGGGGGGAAGGGTTGAAGGGAGGGATAGATTGGGAGTTTGGGATTGACAAGTACACACTGCTATATTTAAAACAGATTACCAACAGGACCTACTGTATAGCACAGGGAACGCTCTTAATATCCTGTAATAACCTAACTGGGAAAAGAATTTGAAAAAGAATAGATACATGTATATGTATAACTGAATCACTTTGCTATACACCTGAAACTAACATGACATTGTTAATCAACTATGCTCCAATTAAAAAAAAAAAAGCAGGTACTACCTCTAGCCTGAGGAATAGGGACAATAAAGGACTAGGAGAAGCCCTCTGGGCCCCAAGGCTGAGATTCAAACCTCTTCAAAGGGGGAGTCGCTACCACAGGCAGCCTGCAGTGGCAAAAAAAAAAAAAACTTGGCTGAGGGCACAGGCTGGCACTGATCTGCTGCTGGGTGTGGATAGGCAGGAGCTGGTAGGCAGGAGCTGGTCTGCAGGAGTGACCTGCCTTTGCTGGTTGGTGTGGGCAGGCCAGAGTGTGTCTGTTGAAGTGGCCAGCATTGCCTGTGGGTGCAGACAGCTGAAGCTGCTCTCAAGTGGCTGCAGATAGGCAGAGATGGCCTGAGGGTGCAGCTCAAGCTCCTGCTTATGGCTGTGGGGCTCAGAATGTATACGGAGGGCTGGAACCTGGAAGAGAAGTGTTTTCTTGCAACTACTGCACCCAGTGCCCTCTACTGATGAAATGAATATCCCGCCAGCTGGCAAAAGAAATGTTTATAGGACTTAGCTAGAGTAACACAAAGGAAGACAAAGAAGGGTGAATTTGGAGCTCAGAGACAATAAACTGACAACTGGCACCTTGTAAGTTTTCACTGTTATAACTATTATCAACATTCACATAAATCTTTATGGATATCTTATTATTTTCCTTAGGATAAATTACTGAGTCCAAAGACTCAAACATTTAAACAACTTTGGATATATAATAATAATAATAATAAAACTTTTCCATAAAGCTGTGCAAATTTATGTTCATTCCAGCAGAATATGAATATATGAAGAACAAGCACACTCTGGGCAGTTCTAGGAGGCTGATGTGTTGGAACAAATCCTTACACAGTGAGTGATCTTAGCTGACTGCCCAGCTTAGCCAGCTCCTGTTCTCCACTCATTTTTTTGTGGAGTCTTTCTCTAAGGTGATTTTGTGGGTTTTTTGTTTGTTTGTTAAAATAGCTAGCAAAGCAGAGATAAAACTAAGATTCTAAAGTTGGAAAAAAATTTTTAATGAAACATGAGACTATCCACAAATGACATCTGATTCTCGAAAAAAATGTGATTCAGGAAAGCCAAGGTCCATGTCCACATTTTGAAATTGAGGGCTTGGGACATATTTAGGACGTCTCCTCACTAATGTCAAGGTTCTCATACACTAACTTGCAGGTTTGTTATGAGGATCAGTAATGACATATAAAACACCCAGGAGGAGTCAATACATAGTAGCTTTATTTCCCGAGAGCATTGCTGTTAAACTGCTAAGAATCCAAGTGTGTGTGTGTGTGTATATATATATATATATATATATATATATATATATATATATATATATATATATATATATATATATATATGCCAAAGTTGTTTTCATTAACGATGTAAATACAACTCCTCATTCCCGAGCTATAAATGTGCTACAATAAAGTTATGCCCTGATGACTATTAATTACAGATTTGATGGTATTTCTTTCCAGCTTCTTAACAAATACCATTTGTCTTTAACTGCATTCACTGCAATAAAATCTCAATGCAATGAGCGAAAGTGGAAGGGAATCAGATATTACATGTTCTTTGCATTTATCTTTGTTCCCAATGCACTTAATTTTTATTACCATTTGGACACTTATCCTGCCTATGCTGTGACAGGCGGGGATACTCACCACTATACTAATGAGGAAAATGACTATCTTGCCTACGTTGTAATAAACCATTTACATGTGTCTTCATTTTAAGAAGACTCCGTGAAGCAAAAGCCCATTTGGAGTAATTATCAATATTTCCAGCATTGTGCTTTATATGTGTAAGTTCCTTAAATATCAGGGGTGCAAACACAAATGCTTTCATGGACCAGGTATGTTATCATAAGTAAATGAAACAGGAATAATTTAAAATAGTAGGGATCCATGGGGGACACACAAAATTGGAGAAAGCTTACCCCATCTAAAGACATTTATACAAAATAAAATAAATTAAATTAAATGATAAAATAAAACAAAAGATACTAGGGAAAAAAATCTACAACCTGCATTAGACTGTTAGCCCACTTATGACTTCTGTATGAATCTTGGGTAAACTGAATTAGATGCTGAAGTAGTGCTAAGAAAGAACTAAAACTGGGTTCACCAAAGAAAATCAGGACTCATTTCTGAGCCAGAAGTCCCACTGATTCTAGCTCAGTCCCTGGAGCTCCTCACTCTCTTAACTCCCTTTGGCTTCCATGATGCCAGCACCTCCCCATTCTTCCCCATATCATTCCCCCCCGTGCACTGCATTTGAGGCGTTAATTTTTTTTTTTTTTTACTGTAAAACTCACTAACATAAAATACACTGTTTTAACCATTAAAAAATGTAAAATTTATGGCACTTAGTACATTCAAATGCTTTGCAACCATCACCATTATCTAGTTTCAAAACATTTTCATCATCCCAAAAAGAGACCCTACCATTAAACAGTCACTCCCCATGTCACTCTCCCCCAGTGCCTGGCAACCACTGGTTTCTTTCTGTGAGAACTTTGTTTTTGTTTTTTATTGCATCCTCAGTTCAGCCAACATCCAAAGTAAATTAGATCAGAACTCAAGTCTGATAAGATGAGAAAACAGAGCACTGAGTTGGGGCACAAAGAAAGCTCTCCAGTTGTGCTTTCTGGATTCAAAGTTAGGATAGGAGGGAACACTAGTGATAAGCCCCTTTGCTCTCCTCAGTCTGGCTAAAGAGTCCATCAACTCACTCCAGAATAAAAAGATATGACAGGTCTCCTATTCTCTCAGTTTTTAACTGCAGTTTCACTTTCTTCTATCTAGTTTTTTAATTCTTTTTGACACAAATATGTTCTAACTTGCAACTTATTGAAATACAATTAATTTGAAGATTGAAGTTTGAGGTAATTTCCCTACTGAAGTTTTTTTCCTGTTCTCCCTTGGTCATTTCTCTTCTTTTTCCCTAAATTGTGGCTGATTATATATTCTGTTGCCCCTCCAAATGCTATTGCTTTATGCTTTGAGTCAGCTGAAAATGAGTTTACTATGCCTGGTATAAACACTCGCACAATCTCTCTTGTATCAAAGTGCTTTCCTTGGCTGAATCGGGATTGTCGATTGATGGTGTCAGTCTCCTTGGAACCATGTGAGGCACTCTGGATTGGGAGGAGTCCCCTCCGAGGCTGAATCTCTCTAAATGGTGAATTGCCAGCTAGTTATACCAATACATCGAAATACATCTTGAGGTGCAACGTAATCACTATAAATCTACACCGACCAGATCCTGGGATTCTTGGAGGTCAATCTTTTAGTCACTTATTCATCAGTCCATGATAAATTCACTTGTACCAAATTTGGCCATTTTTCTTTCTTTTTTTTTTTTTAACACCTTTATTGGAGTATAATTGCTTTACAATGATGTATTAGTTTCTGCTTTATAATGAAGTGAATCAGCTATACATATACATATATCCCCATATCTCCTCCCTCTTACGTCTCCCTCCCACCCTCCCTATCCCAGCCCTCTAAGTGGTCACAGAGCACTGCGCTGATCTCCCTGTGCTATATGGCTGCTTCCCACTAGCTATCTATTTTACATTTGGTAGTATATATATATGTCCATGCAACTCTCTCACTTCATCCCAGCTTACCCTTCCCCCTCCCCGTGTTCTCAAGTCCATTCTCTACGTCTGCATCTTTATTCCTGTCCTGCCCCTAGGTTCTTCATAACCTTTTTTTTTTTTTTTTAGATTCCATATATATGTGTTAGCACATGGTATTTGTTTTTCTATTTCTGACTTACTTCACTCTGTATGACAGACTGTAGGTCCATCCACCTCACTACAAATAACTCAATTTCGTTTCTTTTTATGGCTGAGTAATATTCCATTGTATATATGTGCCACATCTTCTTTATCCATTCATCTGTCAATGGACACTTAGGTTGCTTCCATGTCCTGGCTATTGTAAACAGAGCTGCAATGAACTTTGTGGTAGATCAGTCTTTTTGAATTATGGCTTTCTAAGGGCATATGCCCAGTAGTGGGATTGCTGGGTCGTATGGTAGTTCTATTTTTAGTTTTTTAAGGAACCTCCATACTGTTCAACATAGTGGCTGTATCAATTTACATTCCCACCAACAGTGCAAGAGGGTTCCCTTTTCTCCACACCCTCTCCAGCATTTATTGTGTGTAGATTTTTGGATGATGGTCATTCTGACTGGTGCGAGGTGTTACCTCATTGTAGTTTTGATTTGCATTTCTCTAATGATTAGTGATGTTGAACATCCTTTCATGTGTTTGTTGGCAATCTGTGTATCTTCTTTGGAGAAATGTCTATTTAGGTCTTCTGCCCATTTTTGGATTGGGTTGTTTGTTTTTGCGAGATGGAGCTGCATGAGCTGCTTGTAAATTTTGGAGATTAATCCTTTGTCAGTTGCTTTGTTTGCAAATATTTTCTCCCATTCTGAGGGTTGTCTTTTCGTCTTGTTTAGGGTTTCCTTTGCTGTGCAAAAGCTTTTAAGTTTCATTAGGTCCCATTTGTTTATTTTTGTTTTTATTTCCATTTCTCTAGGAGGTGGGTCAAAGAGGATCTTGCTGTGATTTATGTCATAGAATGTTCTGCCTATGTTTTCCTCTAAGAGTTTTATAGTGTCTGGTCTTACATTTAGGTCTTTAATCCATTTTGAGTTCATTTTTGTGTATGGTGTTAGGGAGCATTCTACTTTCAATCTTTTACATGCAGCTGTCCAGTTTTCCCAGCACCACTTACTGAAGAGGTCGTCTTTTCTCCATTGTAATATGCTTGCCTCCTTTATCAAAAATAAGGTGACCATATATGCGTGGGTTTATCACTTGGCTTTCTATCCTGCTCCATTGATCTATATTTCTGTTTTTGTGCCCGTACCATACTGTCTTGATTACTGTAGATTTGCAGTATAGTCTGAAGTCAGGGAGCCTGATTCCTCCAGCTCTGTTTTTCTTTCTCAAGATTGCTTTGGCTATTCGGGTTCTCTTGTGTTTCCATACAATTTGTGAAACTTTTTGTTCTAGTTCTGTGAAAAATGCCAGTGGTAGTTTGATAGGGATTGCATTGAATCTGTAGATTGCTTTGGGTAGTATAGTCATTTTCACAATGTTGATTCTTCCAATCCAAGCACATGGTATACCTCTCTAACTGTTTGTATTGTCTTTGATTTCTTTCAACAGTGTCTTATAGTTTTCTGCATACAGGTCTTTTGTCTTCTTAGGTAGGTTTATTCCTAGGTATTTTATTCTTTTTGTTGCAATGGTAAATGGGAGTGTTTCCTTAATTTCTCTTTCATATGTTTCATCATTAGTGCATAGGAATACAAGAGATTTCTGTGCATTAATTTTGCATCCTGCTACTTCACCAAATTCATTGATTAGCCATAATAGTTTTCTGGTAGCATCTTTAGAATTCTCTATGTGTAGTATCATGTCATCTGCAAACAGTGACAGCTTTACTTCTTTTCCAATTTGGATTCCTTTTATTTCTTTGTATTCTCTGATTGCTGTGGCTAAAACTTCCAAAACTATGTTGAATAATTGTGGTGAGAGTGGGTAACCTTGTCTTGTTCCTGATCTTAGAGGAAATGGTTTCAGTTTTTCACCATTGAGAATGATGTTGGCTGTGCGTTTGTCATATACGGCGTTTATTATGTTGAGGTAAGTTCCCTCTATGCCTACGTTCTGGAGGGTTTTTATCATAAATGGGTGTTGAATTTTGTCAAAAGCTTTCTCTGCATCTATTGAGATGATCATATGGTTTTTCTCCTTCAATTTGTTAATTTGGTGTTATCACATTGATTGATTTGAGTATATTGAAGAATGCTTGCATTCCTGGGATAAACCCCACTTGATCATGGTGCATGATCCTTTTAATGTGCTGTTGGATTCCGTTTGCTAGTATTTTGTTGAGAATTTTTGCATTTATGTTCATCAGTGATATTGGCCTGTAGTTTTCTTTCTTTCTGACACCTTTGTCTGGTTTTGGTATCAGGGTGACGGTGGCCTCGTAGAATGAGTTTGGGAGTGTTCCTCCCTCTGCTAAATTTTGGAAGAGTTTGAGAAGGATAGGTGTTAGCTAGTCTCTAAATGTTTGATAGAATTTGCCTGTGAAGCCACCTGGTCCTGGGCTTTTGTTTGTTGGAAGATTTTTAATCACAGTTTCAATTTCAGTGCTTGTGATTGGTCTGTTTATATTTTCTACTTCTTCTTGGTTCAGTCTTGGAAGGTTGTGCTTTTCCAAGAATGTGTCCTTTTCTTTCAGGTTGTCCATTTTATTGGCATATAGTTGCTTGTAGTAGTCTCTCATGATCCATTGTATTTCTGCAGTGTCAGTTGTTACTTCTGCTTTTTCGTTTCTAATTCTGTTGATTTGAGTCTTCTCCCTTTTTTTCTCGATGAGTCTGGCTAATGGTTTATCAATTTTGTTTATCTTCTCAAAGAACCAGCTTTTAGTTTTATTGATCTTTGCCACTGTTTCCTTCATTTCTTTTTCATTTATTTCTGATCTGATCTTTATGATTTCTTTCCTTCTGCTAACTTTGGGGTTTTTTCATCCTTCTTTCTCTAATTGCTTTAGGTGTAAGGTGAGGTTGTTTATTTGAGATGTTTCTTGTTTCTTGAGGTAAGATTGTATTGCTATAAACTTCCCTCTTAGAACCGCTTTTGCTGCATCCCATAGGTTTTTGGTCATCGTGTTTTCATTGTCATTTGTTTCTAGGTATTTTTTGATTTCCTCTTTGATTTCTTCAGTGATCTCTTGGTTACTTAGTAGTGTATTAGCCTCCATGTGTTTGTATATTTTACAGATTTTTTTCCTGTAATTGATATCTAGTCTCATAGGATTGCAGTCGGAAAAGATACTTGATACAATTTCAATTTTCTTAAATTTACCAAGGCTTGATTTGTGACCCAAGATATGACCTATCTTGAAGAATGTTCCATGAGCACTTGAGAAGAAAGTATAATCTGTTGTTTTTGGATGGAATGTCCTAAAAATATCAATTAAGTCCATCTTGTGTAATGTATCATTTAAAGCTTGTGTTTCCTTATTTATTTTCATTTTGGATGATCTGTCCATTGGTGAAAGTGGGGTTTTAAAGTCCCCTACTATGATTGTGTTACTGTCGATTTCCCCTTTTATGGCTGTTAGCATTTGCCTTATGTATTGAGGTGCTCCTATGTTGGGTGCATAAATATTTACAATTGTTATATCTTCTTCTTGGATTGATCCCTTGATCATTATGTAGTGTCCTTCTTTGCCTCTTGTAAATAGTCTTCATTTTAAAGTCTATCTTGTCTGATGTGAGAATTGCTACTCCAGCTTTCTTTTGATTTCCATTTGCATGGAATATCTTTTTCCATCCCCTCACTTTCAGTCTGTATGTGTTCCTAGGTCTGAAGTGGGTCTCTTGTAGACAGCATATATATGGGTCTTGTTTTTGTATCCATTCAGCCAGTCTATGTCTTCTGGTTGGAGCATTTAATCCATTTACATTTAAGGTAATTATCGATACATATGTTCCTATTACCATTTTCTTAATTGTTTTGGGTTTGTTTTTGTAGGTCTTTTCCTTCTCTTGTGCTTCCTGCCTAGAGAAGTTCCTTTAGCATTTGTTGTAAAGCTGGTTTGGTGGTGCTGAATTCTCTTAACTTTTGCTTGTTTGTATAGGTTTTAATTTCTCTGTCAAATCTTAATAAGATCCTTGCTGGGTAGAGTAATCTTGGTTGTAGGTTTTTCCCTTTCATCACTTTAAATATGTCCTGCCACTCCCTTCTGGCTTACAGAGTTTCTGCTGAAAGATCAGCTGTTAACCTTATGGAGATTCCCTTGTGTGTTATTTGTTGTTTTTCCCTTGCTGCTTTTAATATGTTTTCCTTGTATTTAATTTTTGACCGTTTGATTAGTATGTGTCTTGGCGTGTTTCTCCTTGGATTTATCCTGTATAGGACTCTCTGTGCTTCCTGGACTTCATTGACTATTTCCTTTCTCATATTAGGGAAGTTTTCACCTATAATCTCTTCAGATATTTTCTCAGTCCCTTTCTTTTTCTCTTCTTCTTCAGGGACCCCTATAATTCGAATGTTGGTGTGTTTAATGTTGTCCCAGAGGTCTCTGAGACTGTCTTCAATTCTTTTCATTCTTTTTTTTTTTTTTGTAATTACGAACACTTTTTTAATGACAACAGATGGTAAATTTATACAAGTTACAGGTTAGAATATAATGAATACAAAATCCATCCAGATAACAGTTAGAAAAACATCACTCACAAAAGTAAATCTGATTCAAGTGGGTAAAGAACTCAAGCCCCCCATTTTGATAATTACACGCAGCTTTCAAGGTAGCGCATCTAAAATCTGCCCCTTGTCAGGGCGCTATTCAAGACTACAGCATATTCAGTGACTCTAGTGACTTCAAAGATTCTAACACTTTTAGCATCAAGGTCAAGAGAAATCTTGTAACAGGTTCACTATGCAAAAAAAACAAGAAAATGTGAACGTTTTCTGCAAACTGTAAGGTGCTGTGCAGATGTTAGCTATTGCTATTATTACTGTTCAGTGAGATTTCACTGAACTTGAGAAAAAGGAAGACTAGTCTGTAACTGACAAAAATGACCTATAGAACATCTTCAAAGGAACACAGATATTACTTTCAAGCACACGTAGCAACAAAACAGGCAAGGAAAGTGTGGCCAGGAGTGATAGTAAGTTGAGGAATTCCAGAGTACTTTAATGAATATATAAAGGCTTAATCTGTTCACAGGTTACATGTAATATTTATCGTTAGGTTCCCAAAGTCCCTGAAAATAATTTATTTTCTCAGGTGACCCTTCCCCCTACAAAAAGGAAAAAGAAATCTTGTCAAGTTGTGAGTGTGCTGCTTCAGGCCAGCTCTTGCAAACACTATCTTAAATGGAAGAGCAGAGGCTGCGTGAATCAACTTGTACCATAGGCAAACCATTTATAAAATGGCCTACCAACAATCTACAACTTCACTTGAGCATAAATAAAACAATAAACATGAACTTGTCTGGAGACAAGAAATATACACTAGATACATTTAAAACAGGATATAAAGTCTTTGTCTCATGTACCTCCAGCTTTCATCTTTCCTTGGGTACACCCCATCTGTTTAACTGTTTTTACTGGTCTCCTTGGGTACTCTAGCTGTATATATAAAATTTATACGAAAACAGAAAATAAACACCAAACAAGTTAAGCAGTTGCTTTTTGGGCAAAGCTGATGAGATCTTTATGATGAAAATAATCTTATAGTATATTTCTGTTAGATTCCCATGAAACGCAGGTTGGTTTTTTTTTTCTTTTTTATGGAGGGTTTAAATTTCTTCAGCAATTCAAAACTGAATTCTGCTGTCACATGTAAAATGGTATCCACTTGAAGAGCTAATGACATCAGATGCATTCTACAGCAGACTTTTCATTTTTTAGCACAATGAGAATAAAGATTATATTCTGGGGGGCAAAATGGGAGGTGAGGTGAAGAAGGTCATGTGCTAAATCAGTAGCCCGTACTGACACTTCAAGTTACACTCCCTAATTGAGGTTATTCTTACAATCAGTTTTCAAACAATAGTGAACATATTCCTACCTTATAACATTTATACGAGGGCTCAATTGTAGCTTTCCTTTCTATATATCCTGAAGTATATACATTGTACAAGAGGAAATCACTGAGACATCTTGAAAAATAAATCTATTTGTCAAATACCATGTTATTTCAACAGCAGCAAACTACTCAGTTAACAGTTAAAACCCTAAGAAAATATTAACTGGTGTGAAAACAAGTCTATATTGTAATAACCCCAAACATCAACCTTAGCATCCAATTCTAACTTTCAAATGCTGGGTACCTTTTCCAAGAGGAAATTACATCTGCTTTTGCATGAATCCCCGATTTAAATACTTGCAGAAACACACTCATGTTATCTACTCAGCAAATGTCTGAAATCAAACAAAACAATCCAACACTGGACATTAACGTTTTACAAATAGCATAAGATCCCAAAAGTACAAGAAAAACCTTGACATTATAGAAAAAGAAATTAGGTGGACAAATTCTAAGTACAAGGCATCTAAAGAGGGGACCATCTAGAAATCTACCATACAGTACACTAGACTCAATCTGGAGTATCCTACAATTTCATATTAAATTTGTACAATTTTATACCAAAACTGTAGTCTTTTTAAGAAAACATTTTACATTTAGAATAACTACTTAAGACATTTAAACTGTAGATAACATTTAACTATAAGCAAGAACAAAAAATAGTCCTACAATAATCATCTTTTATTTCTTCTCAATAATTAAATAAACACAAATGCCTTCTCTGCTTTTATGCCTAACTACCTCTCTACTCCTTTAGTCTCATTCCACAACATCAAAAGTAGGGGTGAACAAACAAAATCAGTAATGGCAAACACTCACAGCAAGGGCCATTGTATTAGGGATTATCAATGACAGGAAATTTGTACAATGAGATATCTAGTTAAAAGAGTAACCTACTAGAGAATGGACCCAAGGATACGAGGAGGGGGAAGGGCAAGCTGGGACAAAGCGAGACAGTGGCATGGACACACACACACACTACCAAACGCAAAATAGATAGCTAGCGGGAAGCAGCCACACAGCACAGGGAGATCAGCTTGGCGCCCTATGACCACCCAGAGGGGTGGGTCATTCTTTTTTCTTTATTCTGCTCTGTGGTAGTTATTTCCAATATTTTATCTTCCAGGTCACTTATCCGTTCTTCTGCCTCAGTTATTCTGCTATTGATTCCTTCTAGAGAATTTTTAATTTCATTTATTGTGTTGTTCATCATTGTTTGCTCTTTAGTTCTTCTAGGTCCCTGTCAAACATTTCTTGTATTTTCTCCATTCTATTTCCAAGATTTTGGATCATCTTTACTGTCATTACACTGAATGTTTTTTCTGGTAGACTGCCTATTTCCTCTTCATTCGTTTGGTCTGGTGGGTTTTTACCTTGCTCCTTCATCTGCTGTTTCTCTGTCTTCTCATTTTGCTTAACTTACTGTGTTTGGGGCCTCCTTTTCACAGGTTGCAGGTTTGTAGTTCCCGTTGGTTTTGGTGTCTGCCCCCCAGTAACTAAGGTTGGTTCAGTGGGTTGTGTAGGCTTCCTGGTAGAGGGGACTGGTGCCTGTGTTCTAGTGGATGAGACTGGATCTTGTCTTTCTGGTGAGCAGGACTGCGTCCGGTGGTGTGTTTTGGGGTGTCTGTGACCTTATTATGATTTTAGGCAGCCTGTCTGCTAATGGGTGGGGTTGTGTTCCTGTCTTGCTAGTTGTTTGGCATAGGGTGTCCAGCACTGTAGCTTGCTGGTCGTCGAGTGGAGCTTGGTCTTAGTGTTGAGATGGAGATCTCTGGGAGACCTTTCACCATCTGATATTATGTGAGCCGGGAGGTCTCTGGTGGACCAATGTCCTGAACTCGGCTCTCCCACCTCAGAGGCACAGGCCTGACACTCGGCCAGAACACCAAGACCCTGTTAGCCACACAGCTCTTCTTTAGGGCTTAGCCTAGTTTTGTTTGCCTGTAGTGGGCTGTGTGCAGAAGCCTCGCACCTAACACATGGGATTAGTGTTTCCAGCGAAGAACCGCTGCAAGCAACACGACAATTTGGTGCGCAGCCCTGTGCAGAAGCGCTGCCCAGGACACCTCAATTCCTACCTTTGTTCTTAATCTCACTAGAGATGCGCACTCAAATAACCATGATTTAAAATCACTTGAGGGGCTTCCCTGGTGGCGCAGTGGTTGAGAATCTGCCTGCCAATGCAGGGGACACAGGTTCGAGCCCTGGTCTGGGAAGATCCCACATGCCATGGAGCAACTAGGCCCGTGAGCCACAACTACTGAGCCTGCAGGTCTGGAGCCTGTGCTCCACAAGAGAGGCCGCGACAGTGAGAGGCACGTGCACCGCGATGAAGAGTGGCCCCTGCTCGCCGCAACTAGAGAAAGCCGTCGCACAGAAACGAAGACCCAACACAGCCATAAATAAATAAATAAATTTTTTTTAAAAATCACTTGAAATCATTTACTTGTGTAGTTTTGCCACCAACTCGATTCACCATTAATATGTTTATTTTTACTTTCTTTTAAGAAATTGTTCCTTTTTATTTTGCCTTCTTTCTAATTATAGAAAATATTAACTTGGTTCCAAAGTCATATCTACTAGCAAGCTATACCCAGAGGAGTCTCACTTGTTCTATCCCCATCCTTTTCATCATTTTCATCTCCATTCAGATATATGTATAACGTGAGAGAGAGAGATTTTAAGGAATTGGCTCACAAAATTGTGGAGAGTGACAAGTCTAAACTTTGCAGGGAAAGTCACCAAGCTGGAAATTCAGGTTAAGAGTTGATTTTGCAGCCTTGAGGTCAAATTCCTTCTTCTTTGGAAACTCTCAGTCTTTGCTTTTAAGACCTTCAACTGATGGAATGAGGTCCACCCACATTAGAAGGGTAATCTACCTTACTCAAAGTCTATTGACTTAAATGTTACTCACACATAAAAAATACCTCCACAGCAACATTTAGACCAGCTTGACCAAACAACTGGGCACCACAGCCTAGCCAAGATGACACAAAATTAACCATCACCTTACACATATATATTTATATTCATATGTATATGTACAAACACATACCCATACTCACATACTCTTCTTGGATAAATGGTAGTTTACGAGTCATGTTTCCTCTATCTTGCTTTTTCACTTAACAGTTTATCCTCAAGATTACCCCTGGCTGTGTATAGAAATAGTCCTCATGCCCTCTCTCAGCTGCATAATATTTCATTATATGGATATAACATCACGAGTTCACAGTCTCTATTGGTGGTCATTTGAGTTGTTTCCACTCTTGCTCTTACAAGTCATGCTGCAGTGGATAGCCTTTTCATGTGCTGTCATTTTGTAAAATGCATGTAAATGCCTGTGTGATGAATGAAATTATTTTGGAAGCTTTGAAATTCACAGTGGTCTTTTAACATTTGGTATTGTCTCAGTTAACATATTTGAATCATGCAGCCGCTATCATGTGAGGGTCTAAGAAAATCTCTAACACTTACAAAGAGTCCTCATACTGGACTATTAAGCATTTTCATGCCTAGAAGAAAATGTATGAATAGTTCTTGAAAAAAATTCTCTATCTCTCTAATTTTTTTTATTTCATTTTGCTTAATTTAAATGTGTAATACAAAGTGAGATATAAACTACTTATAATGATAGTTCTTATATAATAACAAGACTTCACAAACTCAAACCAAACAGACTTACAACATTAATACACTATATTCAACAACTATCCTTTGGGGATGCAGGGTGGTATCCAGGAACCAATCCTCCAAATATAACAAGGGATGACTTTATATAAACCCTGGACATTATATATGCATATATATATATATATATATATATATATATATATATATATATATATATACACATACATACACATACATATTTTCATTTTAACTTTCCCCAACGTTTCACATCTAGTATGCAATAAAGCTGAGATTCAAACCCAGATCTCTCTGTTCCACTAAACAACCCAGACTAAAACAGGCCAGTGGTTTTCTATGACTTGGGGAAATTAAGATAGAAGTGGTTGTGATTCACTGAAAGAGACCTGGGATCTGAATCCAGATAATTGTAGCCCAGCTCTACTATGAAGTAGCTTTGTGAATTTGGACATGTCCCTGAACCTCTCTGGATTTCAGCTTCCTCATTTGCAATGTAAGAGGGCCAGATTAGGTCATGGCTTTACAGATCTAAAATTCTGTGAATTTCCTATACTGGCAAAACATCTCTTTTATGACAGAGTAAAGACTTAAACAATATTCTTCCTTTTTTGGCTGTGGAGTTTCTTATTACATCTAAGCATCAACCAATGGGGTCAAAGAGAGACTGGGAAATTTTTCTGCAAACTTGGAAAGCGTCTATTCCAAATATTTTAATGCTAAAGGATGACCATTTGATTGAAGGATATGGTTAAAAAATATTATACACTATCTTGGAAATACCATGTTGGAGTAGAAAAGCCATTTTGGAAATCACTCAGTATTACCCCCTCACTTTACTGATGCAAGTTATGTGATTTCCCCAAGACCACACAGCTTACTTGTATTATAGACAGCTTTATTACCTGGGTTATTAAGATCAAACATACCATAATGCCTTCAAAATTATCTTATCATATTCACCACAAAAATACAGAAAAGGAAAGCAGTGTAAGAGAGTGGTTAAGTGTAGGCTGTGAAATTAAATTGCCTGGGTGCAAATTCCAACAGTGTTACTTTGTGATTTTGAACCAATTATGTAATCTCTTCATGCCTCAGTTCTCTTCATCTGGTAAATGAGGGTGACAATAATTGCACATATCTCTAGTTTACCAGGACAATTGAAATAGTAAATCCAGGAAAACTGTTTAGTATATTGTCTGGCACATAGGAAATAATCAATACTAGCGAGGATTAAGATTATATTGTGTATTTGATACATTGGCTAAATTTGGTTTCATGTTTCATTTGTATTTCTTTCCCTGGTACTCAGGGTCAGAATTATTCTAAGATGACCTTTAAAGGATTGTCAATCTATAAGTTAGACTATGATAAAAGCATCCAATAGAAAAAAATGAACTCTAAAATTAATTTTAAAAAGAATGGACCCAGGTATAGAGCTGTTTTCCACTGTAGTACACTAGAGTCAAGTTATTTCCTTGAAAACCCTGTAAAAATGACTCAGAAGTCATATATAAGTAACATCTCATCCACTGTTCTTCTCCAAATTTTTGTCCTCCATTAAGCAGTCAATGATCTGATTTTTGCCAGTGTATGGACATTGCTAAAACATCACCATATTTAAATGACAGTGATTAAATCCATTTAACACACTGTGTATGAATTTCAAAAGGTCTATATGACTGTTTATCTCATCTTTATAGACCTTTAAACTTAATAGCTTTGGTTGCAATAAAGAAGTGGTTTCCAAAAGTTAAGCATCTCTTCAAAGCTACTGCCGGACTGTTTAGCTGATCAAAATTATGATGTCATCCAGACACAGATCTCTGTGTGTCCTTGCTCTTCAACTTGTCCACTAATTAATGATATAGTGGTGGGGTGTGTGGGGAGTGAGATATGGTCCCCTGTCTGTTAATGAAGACATTAGTCAAAAGAAATATCAGTTCAGTTCAGGGAATAAAAATGTCGCCGTTCTGCTCTGGTTCAATAGTTTTAGGATGATATATAGGTTCATTTAAAACTCATAGTACAATAACCCATGTTGGATTTATCAATTCCTCTCCTTCCCCATCTGAAATGTTAAGGTAGCCAGTCTTAAACACAGAGCCCCAGAAGATTATAATTAAAAGAACTACCTCACTGCACATTCCCCAAGCATACCCCTCCTACAGTTGTGCTAATCAAAAATGTCTACAGACATTGCCAAACATCCCCTAAGGGGTAAAATCTTCCCAGATTGAGAATCAGTCTCATGCATCCAACAGAAGACTGCTTGTCCTAGATCAGGGATTAGTAAATTACAGCCCATAGGCTAAAAATAAAACCCACTGCCTATCTTTGTAAATAAAGTTTTATTGAAACACATGTATATTCATTCACTTATTGTCTATGCTGCTTTCTCACTAAAAGAGCAGAATTGAGGAATGGTGACAGGTATTGTATAACCCATAAAACCAAAAATATTTACTATCTGGCTCTTTAGGAAAAAAATTTGCCAACTCCTGTACTAGTCTACTGATTTCAAACATTTTTTTAGTGATGACAACTTTTTATAATGAAATCTTACATAAGAATTGTGTCAGACAGGGTCCAGATGGAACTTTCAACTTGGGTAATTTGAGAAAGTAAAGCATATGCAGAATAATTTATATAGGCAATTTCAAACGTGTGTCAGAGTATAGAGAAATCACGAAGGGCTAAGAAAGCTGGGCATTATTTCCGTCTCTAGGCCTGAAGGGGAGAGGACCAAAACGACCTTATAGGAAGGGAGCCAGAAGAATGAATACCTCCCTCACATTCTCCCTTTCTCCAGTCTCAGACCAGTGTTCCCCAATGGCTAAATCCAAACAGAAGCAGGAGAGCAAGATAACCCACTGATATGGTCCTTATTCATCAGCCTACCAGGTCACAGAGCAGAATGTAGAGGGTGGAAAGTAGATCTGGGGGGCAAACAGAAAAGAAACCCGGCATAGAGCCCTAATAACCGAAACTGATCAAAGCAAAGTTTCTGCGATGTTTAGTGGGGGAAGGTATTGAGATCAGCACAGGTTGGCCTTATCTCGAACCCACTGGTCCAAGTTGAAATAGAGAACACAGTTTGAAAAGTCTCCTAAATCCCCTTCTGGCCTTCTGACTTCATTTGTCTCCTATCTGAAGCAAAATCCCATAGTCAGATATTTCAATGCTGTCTTTTCTAACAAACTGCAATCCTTAAACCCATTTCCGCCATTCAAACCTTAAATCCCAAGTACCAGACATGCCCCCATCCCTCTCCTGCCTGCTACCTTCTCTGTTCATGTCCTCAAGCTACTAAACATTGGTAGAAAAAATTTAAATACCCTGATTACTGAATCTCTACAATGTCATAATATCAGATAACAGGGGCCTAACTGCTTGCTCAGCTTCCCATGACTTTCAGCCCTTAACTAAAACTGCCTGAATATCCTAATCACCAAATCTGATAGCCTTTTCCTAAAACTTCATCAACCTTAACTTCTTCGCATCAAAAGATCTTGCCATTATTCCTCCCATCTTGATTTACTTCTTCTGGCTTCCAAAGCACCATATATTCTTTTTTTTTTTTAATTGAAGTATACTGATTTACAATGTTGTGTTAGTTTCAGGTGTACAGCAAAGTGATTCCGTTATACATATATGTATATCTATTCTTTTTCATATTATTTTCCCATATAGGTTATTACAAAATATTGAGTATAGTTCCCTGTGCTATACAGTAGGTCCTTGTTGGTTATCTATTTTATATATAGTAGTGTATATATGTTAATCCCAAACTCCTAATTTATCTCTCCCCCACACCCTTTCCCCTTTGGTAACCATAAATTTGTTTTCTATGTCTGTGAGTCTATTTCTATTTTGTAAATAAGTTCATTTGTATCATTCTTTTAGATTCCACATATAAGCAATATCACACGATATTTATCTTTCTCTGTCTGGCTTACTTCACTTAGTATGATAATCTCTAGGTCCATCCATGTTGCTGCATTATTTCATTCTTTTTTATGGCTGAGTAATATTCCAATGTATATATGTACACATCTTTATCCATTCATCAGTCGATGGACATTTAGGTTGCATCCATGTCTTGGCTATTGTAAATTGTGCTGCAATGAACACTGGGGTGCACGTATCTTTTCAAATTAAAGTTTTCTCTGGATATATGCCCAGGATTGGGATCCCTGGATCATATGGTAACTCTATTTTTATTTTTTTAAGGAGCCTCCATACTGTTCTCCATAGTGTCTGTACCAATTTACATTTCCACCAATAGTGTAGGAGGGTTCTTTTCTCTCCACACCCTCTCCAGCATTTATTTTTGATGATGGCCATTTTGACCAGTGTGAGGTGATACCTCATTGTAGTTTTGATTTGCATTCCTCTAATAATTAGCAATACTGGCCATCTGTATGTCTTCTTTGGAGAAATGTCTACTTAGATCTTCTGCCCATTTTTTGTCTGGGTTGTTTGTTTTTTTTTGATATTGAGCTGCATGAGCTGTTTGTATATTTTGGAAATTAATCCCTTGTCAGTTGCATCACTGCAAACATTTTCTCCCATTCTGTAGGTTGTCTTTTTTGTTTTGTTTATGGTCTCCTTTGCTATGCAAAAGCTTTTAAGCTTAAACGACCATATACCATGATCAAGTGGGGTGTATCCCAGGGGTGCAAGGTTTTTCAGTATCTGCAAATCAGTGTGATACACCACATTAACAAATTGAAGAATAAAAACTATATGATCACCTCAACAGATGCAGAAAGCTTTTGACAAAATTCAACATCCATTTATGATAAAAAGTCTCCAGAAAGTTGGCATAGAGGGAACATACCTCAACATAATAAGCGCCATATATGACAAACCCACAGCTAACATCATACTCAACAGTGAAAAGCTGAAAGCATTTCCTCTAAGATCAGGAACAAGACAAGGATGCCCACTCTCACCACTTTTATTCAACATAGTTTTGGAAGTCCTAGCCACAGCAACCAGAGAAGAAAAAGAAATAAAAGGAATCCAAATTGGAAAAGAAAAAGTAAAACTGTCACTGTTTGTAGACAACAGGATACTATACATAGATAATCCTAAAGATGCCAACAGAAAACTACTAGAGCTCATCAATGAATCTGGTAAAGTTGCAATATACAAAATTAATGCACAGAAATCTCTTGCATTTCTATACACTAACAACAAAAGATCAGAAAGAGAAATTAAGGAAGCAATCCCATCTACCATTGCATCAAAAAGAATAAAATACCTAGGAATAAACCTACCTAAGGAGGCAAAAGACCTGTACTCTGAAAACTATAAGACGCTGGTGAAAGAAACTGAAGATGACTCAAATGGAAAAATACATCATGTTCTTGGATTGGAAGAATCAATATTGCTAAAATGACTGTACTACCCAAGGCAATCTACAGATTCAATACAATCCCTATCAAATTACCAATGGCATTTTTCACAGAACTAAAACAAAAAATTTTTAAAGTTGTATGGAAACACAAAAGACCCTGAATAGCCAAAGCAACCTGGAGAAAGAAAAACGGAGCTGGAGGAATCAGGCTCCCTGACTTCAGAGTATACTACAAAGCTACAGTAATTAAAACAGCATGGTACTGGCACACACAAAAAATATAAATCAATGGAACAGGATAGAAATCCCAGAAATAAACCCATGTACCTATGGTCAATTAATCTACGACAAAGGAGGCAAAAATATACAATGGAGAAAAGACAGCCTCTTCAATAAGTGGTGCTGGAAAAACTGGACAGCTACATGTAAAAGAATGAAGTTAGAACATTCTCTAACACCGTATACAAAATTAAACTCAAAATGGATTAAAAACCTAAATGTACGACCAGACACTATAAAACTCCTAGAGGAAAACACAGGCAGAACACTCTTTGACATAAATCACAGCAATATCTTTTTGCATCCATTTCCTAGAGTAATGGAAACAACAAAAATAAACAAATGAGAGATGTATCTTGGTGATATTATTTGAACCTTGAATCAAGCCAAGCCTGAAGCCTTCCTCTCATTTTACTTTTCACAATTGCACCAGATTAATCTTCCTAAATCATCATTTTGATTGCTTAAAACCTCCTTAAGTGGGGCTTCCCTGGTGGCGCAGTGGTTGAGAGTCTGCCTGCCAATGCAGGGGACACGGGTTCGAGCCCTGGTCTGGGAGGATCCCACATGCCGCGGAGCAACTGGGCCCATGAGCCACAGCTGCTGAGCCTGCGCGTCTGGAGCCCGTGTTCCGCAACGGGTGAGGCGCAACAGTGAGAGGCCCGCGCACCACGATGAAGAGTGGCCCCCGCTCACCGCAACTGGAGAAAGCCCTCGCACTGAAACGAAGACCCAACACAGCCAAAAATAAATTAAATAAATAAAATTTTTTTAAAAAACAAAAACAAAACAAAACAACCTCCTTAAGTGACCACACAATGAAATCCCAAATCAGTGGTCTGATGTTAAAGTTATTTCATTACCTGACACCAACCCAACCCATCCATGCTTGCTCTCTATGACTCCCCTTCCCACACCTCATGCTGTAGCTCCATTGTGTGTTTGTGTGTTTATAGTCACAATGCTGTGCATTAGATCCCCAGAATTTATTCATCTTCAAACTGTAAGTTTGTACCCTTTGACCAACACCCTCAGCCCCTGGTAACCATCATTCTACTCTCTGTTTCTATGAGTTCAGCTTTTTTAGATTCTACATACAGTGATATCATACAGTATTTATCTTCCTCTGTCTGACTTATTAGATATTTGACAGAGCACATGTAAACACATATCCTATTTTCCTCTCAAAAGGAAGGTCTCTGAGATGGAAGAAATATCTCTATCCCATAACATAACTAAATAGAGGTTCTTTAAACTTTTTCAGTTCTGATGATGAATAGTAAACCAACACAGTTAATCTATTCACTGATTTGTTTATTATCCATTCACTCAACAAGTGCTTATTTAACTCACCAAGTTCTTATGTAAATGCCTAGTGTGTGTCAGGCACTGTTACAGGCTTTGAGGATATAGTAGTAAACAAAACAGATGAAAATCCCTGCTCATAGAGCTGTGGAAAGAGACAGCAAAAAAGAAGAAAAATAAGTAAAATTTGTAATATTTTGCTGAATATGTGATAAATGCAGGAATAAATAAATAATAAATAAATGCAGGATAAATGTGGGGGTAAATTGCAACCCCGCACTTAGAAATGTTTCTAGCCATGATCAACTCCCCTTAGATGGTGGGTAGAAATGTGACGATATTGAGCTAGTGAATAGAGGAGGCTCTTGTAAACCATTCCATATTAAAAATATTTAGTAAATCTTGTAAACTTTCAGGAGCATGGGGGTATACTCTTGCTTCAGCTTGGCTCATTTCTAAGGTAATTTTCATGGTGAATTTCAGTATATAGCTCCTTTTTTTCAGTTATGTTCAGGATTACAATGAGAGCTTATCGGCAGAAGAACTGTATATATTTGAAATGTATTCAATTCTGACATACTGGCATTAAAATTAAAAGCATATTGGGCATCAATGTTTTCTCCTTCATAATTACAGGAAACTTTATCACCAAGTGATGATGGCCCTTTCTCCCATTATATTCCAACAAAATAACAGCCATAAAACTGAACTTGGGGGCTTCCCTGGTGGCGCAGTGGTTAAGAATCTGCCTGCCAATGCAGGGGACACGGGTTCGAGCCCTGGTCTGGGAAGATCCCACATGCCGCGGAGCAGCTGGGCCCGTGAGCCACAATTACTGAGCCTGCGCGTCTGGAGCCTGTGCTCCGCAACAAGAGAGGCCGCGATAGTGAGAGGCCCGCGCACCGCGATGAAGAGTGGCCCCCACTTGCCGCAACTAGAGAAAGCCCTCGCACAGAAACGAAGACCCAACACAGCAAAAGAAAAAAAAAAAAAAAAAAAAAAAACTGAACTTGGCATTGCTGTGGTCAGAGGACATGTTTTATACTTAGCTTCAGAACATAGAAATTTTTCTGACCCAACATATCCATGAAAAATGATGTGTTAATGTATGTGTGTGTTTGTGAGAGAGAAAAAGAGAGAAAGAGAGTGCTTGTTGGACATTATACATACGTGGTTATGGATAGAGAGAGGAAAACAGGCAAAGAGCCAGTAAAATAAGCAATAAAAAATCCTTGGTTTGTGGTCAGCCATGAAGCTGTAGCTTGGGCCTTCAGTGGCTCCAGCAATGAGTTAATAAGCCAATAAAATATGTGTCCATTTTAGATGTTCAGAGGTCAAAGCACTTGAAACAAAGTGAGTTACATGACCAAGTTCCCCTGAGTCAGGATCATATTCTTGTTCGCCAAGATGCCTTAAATATTTAGCAGAGCCATCTGTACTACTGGAAAAATAATCTCCATAAAGCTCTCAAGACCACCTCTATATACAGCACTGTAAATGACATTGAATAAAATAAAAATGAAATGATCTATAGTGGTGGCAATCTAGTCTTCCTCCTACCACCTCCCAAAACTAAAAGCCATAAGCTAAATAGCAGATGCTCTTTATTTTTGTTGTGAGTTAACAAGTTTGGCAATTTCTCTCTAGTCAGAAATGTTCACTGGGGAGGAAGTAAGTTTCTACCTAAAAATTTGAGTATTTTTACAAAGAACAACGTTCATCTCAGAAAAAGGAAATATTAGTCACAAAACACAACAACAAAATGTTCTCAGGGTTCCAAAGTTTCTGGATGCGTGGCATACTTGGGATATAGGAATTCACCAACAGGAAAATCAATACAATTCACTAGCATGTATAATTCTGGATTTAGTCCTCACCCATTGCTTATTGGCTGAGTGAACTTGAGTTACTTTACTTTCTCAAGTCTCAGTTTCATTTGTTATGATGTTGTAGAGGAGGAAAAATAATTTTCCCTCTACTCTTCTGAGTTCTAGCTGAGACTCCTGTAATACAAAAACAGATTAATAAGAGAAAAACAAACAAGTTTATTAACACGTATACCTCATGTACACATGGTAGATACACAGGGGAAAATGAGTAACTCTCCAGGGTGGCTTAGAATTCTGACTCAAATACCATCTTCACCTAAAGACCAAAGAAGGAAAGGTGAGAAAAGGTCAGTCACAGGAGGTTATTAGCACAGTAAACAAGGAAAAGTTTGTTACGCAGATTTAAGTTGGTACCTTCTCCATTGGTAAGATTCTCTTGTGATTTAGAATCAAATTTCTCTTTCTGATACAGAAAGGGAGACGTCCTCGACCAATGGAGAGTCTTAAGGTTGTCACGAGGATTCAATGAGCTAAGGTAAATAAGGTATTCATAACACAGTTGGAACACAGAAAGTGCCAAATAAAAGTTAACCATTATTGGGCTTCCCTGGTGGCGCAGTGGTTGAGAGTCTGCCTGCCAATGCAGGGGACACGGGTTCAAGCCCTGGTCTGGGAGGATCCCACATGCCGCGGAGCAACTGGGCCCGTGAGCCACAACTACTGAGCCTGCGCGTCTGGAGCCTGTACTCCGCAACAAGAGAGGCCGCCGTAGTGAGAGGCCCGCGCACCGCGATGAAGAGTGGCCCCCGCTTGCTGCAACTAGAGAAAGCCCTCGCACAGAAACGAAGACCCAACACAGCCAAAAATAAAATAAATAAATAAATTAAATTAAAAAAAAAAAAGTTAACCATTATTATTTCAGATCGATGTTTCTTCACGTGTGGTCCCTGGACTAGCGGCAGCAACATTACCTGGGAACGCAGACATACAGATGCTCAGGCCTCATCCCAGACCTACTGAATCAGAAACTCCGGAGGCAGGACCCAGTTCTCTGTTTTAACAAGCCCTGAAGGTGATTCTGGTAACCATTGAAATGAGAACCATGCTTATAGAATATAGGGTTATACAAAAAAGAAGTAAGTTCTAATATAATTCATCCCTAAGAACTTCTGTTTTTTTGTGACTATTTAAATGCAGAAGAATGCTTGGTTTTATTTCTTTCCAAACAACTAAAAAAGAAATCCAGCAGTAGCTTGAGAACAGTAGGATTTCTGTAGAATAACTGTTACCATCTTATTTTTGACTTTGCTTAGACAGACTCCTTTATGCCACACAACCATGTTCCAAGAGATCTATTATTAAATTGTGTTAATGTATTTTGTAAAGCCAAAGATACAATGGAAAAACTCAAAAGAGAGAGCCTACAGTATTGGTGAGAATTACGAAATTATACATTTGAACACAGCCTATTACTCATTAGTCTTAACCAATTCCATAAACAAAATCATATGACTATAAGATGGGAGCATAGGCATATGCTGAATCAGTGACAAACCTAGGTGCAGGAGTGTAATGCAGGGTTTCTAAGTCTGTGCATTTTGTGGCTTGAGTATAGTCAATAAGGTGTATGCACAGTTAAAGGTAAAATTGCCGTTTAGAACAAAGAAAGCCACAGTGTGTATTTTTGTCACTTCATCCTCCACACTGCTGCCATAGAGATTTTTCTAAAGAACACATTTAATCGTGTCACCATACAACTTAAGAGACTTAAATGGCTCCCTTAAGCCTGGCATGAGAGTCTTTGTAATCTGGCACCTGCTGACACATTTCACGGACCCCAGTCCTATAATTACAGCTCCTCTATGGAGCCTTGCTTGACAGCCCACTCCTCATCACTAGGGAGCTGGTCCTTCCTAACTCAGAGCTTCTGCAGACCTCTAGAAATCATTTTTACATTACATTATAATTGTTTGAACGTCTGTCTCTAAACAAGACATTTACTTAACTTTTACTGACGGCAAGAAGCACATTTTCATTTTTGTGTCCCCAGCAGTTGGCATAAAGCCCAGTACAAAAGAGACACTTAGTAAATAAAGACATTCTGTGGGTCTAAAATGTAAGATCTATACAGGAACCAGAGATCAGCCCAGAAAAAATACAGCCATCACCTGGAGCCTCTTTCTACCCATATTACAACCAAAATCTTTGAATTTTGAGAAAAAGTTCTGCCACTTTCAAGGTTCCAGTGTCACCCTCATTGTAGCAGACACAGTCTCCAAGATAGAATGTTCTGTTCCCACTATCTTCTGAGAGCCACTAAAACTCATTTCATTTAAGACATTCTGACCCCCAAAGTTACTATGTCAGTTGATATTGATTGAAACCCCCGATTTTTATCCCAGGCTGCACGTCATGAGCTTTACAGTTTCAAGACTTAAGTCAAAACTGCAAAATAAGCTGGGTGTAGCAGGTTTAAGGCAGCCGACCCCACATTTGTTAGCTTACTGAGTAATCCTCCTGGCTCCAGAATCATGGTAATTATTTGCTGATCCACAACTCATCACTCTCCATTTTACTTCCCTCACAGCCCTGCTACCATTTCACAACCTGTCAGATTAGCATTTTAGAATGCTTTCCCTTCTCCACTTGGCTCTGCTCTGTGCCCTGGTATTTTATTCTTGATAATCATTCAGCCCTGAAGCATTTGGCCCAGGGTTGCTGGAACACCTAGCAAGCTATTTAAGCCAATTCCTTCACTGGAGCACTGGATGCTTGAGTCACAACACCTTGAATTAATCGCAAATTGTTTGAGAATATCCTATTTGTTTGGTTGCTCATTATCATCTCCCTGTCTACTGTCATACCCCTTAAGCCAAAGGACACATTTTCAGTTTTTAAGTGAATTGGAGCAATGGATGGGTCTGGATAGAATGACAATAACTCTCCCTATAAGTGCCCAGCTCCTCACTGTCTGCCTGGAGAAATCTAGTGACAGTTCCCTGTTGCTGATTCTGAGATATCCGAGGCTCCTCCTTGCCTGGAAACTTCTGATGCTCTTTTGCAATGACCAACAGAAGCTTCAGTTTTCTCATCCTTACAGGGCTTCTGTAAATTGTAATAATTTGTAAATAAATTGTAAATAATTGTCAATAATCAACAAATGGTAGCCAATCTAGCCATTGCAACTGTAATTTGAAGGCTGTATTAGTTTCCTAGAGCTGCCATAACAGGTACCAAAAACTGGCTTAGAACAACAGAAATTTATTGTCTCACAGTTCTGGAGGCTAAAAGACCAAAATTAAAGAGTTGACAGGACCACGCTTTCTCTGATGGCTCTAGCGTGGGAGCCTTCTTTGTCTCTTCTAGCTTCTGGTAGTTGCCGTCAATCCTCAGTTCCTTGGCTTGTAGATGCATCATTCTAAGTCATATGGCCATCTTTTCCCTGTGTGTCTTCATATCATCTCCCCTCTGTGTTAATCTGTCTCTGTGTCCAAATGTCTCCTTTTTATAATGACACCAGTCATATTGGATTAGGGCCTAATGACCTCATTTTACCTTTATTACCTCTATAAAGATCACATTTCCAAATAAGGTCATATTCTGAGGTATTGGGGGTTAGGACTTCAACATGTCTTTTGGGGAGAACACAATTCAATCCATAACAGAGGTGAAAGGTAGCAGAATATGTCACCTTAAAATATGACTGTAGGAGTTCAGGACATGCCACTCCAAAATATGCCACTTTGGTATATTGACTACTTTGAGCTGAAGGCACTTGAAAAACAGCAAACGCAGGTAGAGACTTTCTCTGAACTTCCCTTATGTGTCTAAACACAGATCCTCCAAAAGGAACTCACTTGTCATAAATCCCTTCCCTGGGAGTTTCATTAGGCAGAGAAGATTGACTTACTACAGGAGAGAAGGGTAGAGGTCAACACCACGCCTAAACGAACTTTGCCACAAACTATCATGTCTCGCATATACATTCTTCTAAGGACCCATTCAACTTTCCTAAAAATCATTCACTCTGCCCTGAGAGGCCTACATCCTCTTTCCGCTTTCCCTACTAAGATAGCATTTAAGTCTGAATTCTAAGCCACCTCGGGCTTACTCATATTCTTCTGAGTATTTCCCATGTATACGTGAGGTATACATATTAATAAACTTGTTTGTTTTTCTCTTGTTAATCTATTATTACAGAAGTCTCACCGAGAACTCAGAAAAGTAGAGGGAAGTTATTTTCCCTCCCCTGCAGAAGTAGAGTAGCCAATTGTGGTAAGAATACAGTATAGAATGGTATTTTGTTTTTCTAATAACTGACCCAATTTTGTCTTGTTGACCTCCCTTTTCTTGCTGAGGAACAGGATTCCCTGGTTATAATTCAATTTAATTTCTCTTTTGTTCTTAAAATAATCAGACAAGTTACCCCCTCAGGCTCTCACTGTCCCTGGACAGCACCTGTCTGGGGTGGGGAGAAGGCAGTGGCACACTGGTAGACCAACTCTTTAGGGGAGAAAAAATCCAAAGTGCCCAATTTGTAGCAGTGACTGATTTCCACTGTGTATTAATGCTATATAGAGTAGTCCAACCAGGGCTGATTCAAACTACCAATGAACAACTGGCAAAATTCCTGAAAATTTAAACTTAGTCTCTTGAGCAGGTATGAACTATTTCCAGCACCCCCACTGAAGACATGGTCTGCTTTCTCATGACTGCCTTCTCCCTTTCTCCTCCCTGATTCTCCAACCTGCATTTACCCACAAAACTTCAGGCAACTGATGTGGGAGCGGGTAACACTGACTTACTTGAGATGCAGCAAGCTGCTCTCAGCAACTCTGATGTCCCTTTCTGGAGGTTGTTGCTGTCTCTTATCCACCAATATGACAGGGCCTCCTCTGCATGGCAGGTGTCCAGGGACTGGATGTGCATTTGTTGGTTCACTGCAGGGTCCTGAGGGGTCTTCCTCTGCATACTGCTTGATATGGAAAATCCAGCTTCAACTTGGCCTCTACTGCCCAGCCCTTTCCTTGTGAAATTTAACCTACAGACTTTTTTTTTTTTTTTGATCCACTCTTCCACAGTCCTTTTGGGAGATATTTGCAAGAAGGCTTTTGCCCCATCCATCTTCTTTGGCATCCACCTAATGGAGGGAAATCTAAATATCTTTGCAAAAAAAATGGTGGAAAAAGGCAGGTGCCCTCTGGCTAAGCCATGTCTCTCCTACCACTTTCTCCTTGCCTAATTAGCATCAAACACTCTGCTGGTCCAATAGGAAGCAACTTTAAGACAAGAGAACATTGTCAGCACCTAACCAAGTGGAGAGGAGGAAACAGATGTACATCCCCAAATGTACAGGAAAAGGAGAGGAACAAGTCCAAAGTCCTTCTCTGAGTAGGAAAGAATAGTTTCCACAATACAAATTCTGCATTCTCCCAAAAGTCATCACCTTCCTCTCTTCCAGTCCCTCTTTTTTTTTTTTCTTCTTTTAAAAATTTATTTATTTATTTTTGGCTGCATTGGGTCTTTGTTGCTGCGCACGGGCTTTCTCTAGCTGCGGCGAGCGGGGACTACCCTTCATTGCAGTTTGTGGGCTTCTATTGCGGTGGCTTCTGTAGTTGTGGCTCGTGGGCTCTAGAGCGCAGGCTCAGTAGTTGTGGCGCACAGGCTTAGTTGCTCCACGGCATGTGGAATCTTCCCGGACCAGGGCTCGAACCCGTGTCCCCTGCATTGGCAGGCAGATTCTTAACCACTGCACCACCAGGGAAGTCCCTGGTTCCTCTTAAATGTGACTCACTGATAAAGACAGGGAAACCAGTTCAGCCTTCCTAGCAGTAGGAGCAAGGATTAGGAAATGCATGACTGAAAACCAGGTCCTCGGCCTTGGAGAATTCAGTAATTTTATTACCAGAGCTCTGACTCCACTTTTTTATTATCTTTAATAATGTAGTGTTTGCTACATTATTCAGCCACCTTTGGGAGAAGAAAAAGATATTAGTAATAATAGATAACATTATGAAAATAGAATAATCATACCTCACAATGCTCCCTTACATTATTATTCCAGTAGTGGAGAAAAAATAAAAAGCTTGTTTTTAATCAAAACTAACCATAATTAAATCTGCCTTCCAAGTTGGAAGAATAGGGGGAGGAATTAATTTATGTCACTGGAAAATAAATCTCTCTGCTGCCCCCTTTCAATTGCAGAGACTGGTGGGCGAGAAGGATTGAGACGCAGAGTAGATGATTTAGCAGAGCAAGAGCACATTCATTTTTCTTTGGATACACAAGAAGATCCCCAGAGCAGAGACTGAGGATAGTAGGGTCTACTCCCACCTCTGAGGGGGAGGCAACAGAAGTAAAGGAGGGAGCAAAAAGATAATAGGAATGCAACACTGTGGTAGCTGAGGATTGTTTTGTTTCATTTTTTTCTATTTTCCATTTAAGATATTTGCCCTGCTAGGATATAAACCCCCTTCTGTGTTCTCAAACGTGCAGTAAAGACTATTACACATAAGTGCCCCATGAGGGTATTTTTTTTTTCATGTAATTCAAAGAAAAGGGGATGAGTACAGTGTTTGTGCAGCGTGGGGTGGAGAGAAGGGAACCTGTATGGGAGATGAGAGGCTAGGAATGTGGAATAAGTTCTCCCAGGAGCAGGAAGTAGGAGCCAGCCCTGAACCAACATTAAGCCCTGGAAAGGTGTAAAAATCTTGAAGAAGACCGGAGAACAGAGGGTCTGCGCTGACATCTGGGTTTTATTATTAATACGGTTGCTATTGTTATTATTCTCCACTAGGGAGCTAAACAGAACACACACAACACAGCTCCCAATAACATCCAAGGCACAATGGCCCCTACCTCTGGGTTAGGGACTTGTGAGAGGTATATTACCAACTCTTTATACACCCCTAATAAGCACTGACTTTTATTCATTCTCAGGGCCATGTGGTGAGAAAGTTGGAAAATGTAGCCCTTTCCTGGAGCTGACATGTGGGTATCCAGGATGACCTCATGCCAGTTGCTACACACGGCTACTATTGTTCTTCAATCTTCATCTAATAGAGGGTGAACAGCAGGTGCCCTCAAGGTAGCCCTTCCTTTTCCAGAAACTGAAATCTGTCACAGAGCACTGCGAGTCCACAGAGTTGAGTAAATATGAGCCAATCTGCACTCTTGTGAGGCATGCAGTCCCTGTGTCCTGCTGACCCGCTTGGCAAGAGCACTTTCCCTGCCCAACATGAACAGCACTGTGTCATCCTTTCTTCTCTGTGCAGGAAGAAAAGTCAACAGCTAGAACTTCGGTTCATTACAAACGTAAAACGTGCTTCTCTAAAGAGGCAGCATGAGAAAGTCTTTTCTAATAAACTTTTCTCATTAGGAATTCCACATCTCGTCATCTGAGAAGTCTCTCATGTGGCAGTTTTGTGATAGATGCCACAGCTCTGTAACAGTAGCAGCAAAGCCCTCAGCTGATGGTATTTCACTTTATGAAATTCAAATCCACAAGTATATGCCAGGGATGTTAGTGGCCAATGTGCCTTCCACCCTGTCACAACATGAAGCAGGGATATAAGACTTTACGGCACCTATAAGCCACTGACAGTCAAGTGTCTCACACACTTCTTTTTTAGAGACCCTAGTGGATTTTTCTTTGCTCTTTTTTCTTCCTTTTTAAACTTGCATTTCTTTAGTTAGTTGTGTATTTTCTTCAAGGTGGAGTGAAAGCCTTTAATATTTGAATTCCATGAAGAAGACCTATTGAGATACAACTCAACTACTTGAAGCCGCCGAAAGCAACTATGTTAAATACACAGTATACTGAGTTTCCAGAGGGGACAGTGTATACAATTCCTTATCAGGTGTGCTTTGGTGTAGATTTACACTATGTGCCTTTGACTATCTTTCTTCTTGGAAGAGTCCCTGCTGCTTGTCAGAAGGTGTGCTACTGGGTACTTCCAGTAAAGACAGCCTTTATTATTAGGGTCAGTTATTGTGTAAACTTAGAAAAGTAACAAGGTCTTGTATTTTAGTTTTATCTTTGACAAATTAGGTTGTTGTATGATCTGCTATCTAACCAACTCCCTCATGAATCACTGTGGCATACATACAAACAGGAATAATTTAGTGCACCTTACTTCTAATACCGATCTTCAGTATACCCAGCATATTATGAAAGCAAAATAATTGAAAAATGGAAGAGAGAAGAGAAAGGAATGAAATGAGGAAGAAGTAAAGGAAGAAAAGGTAATAGGATTAATTAGACATTAAGGAAGCTCTGGGGTCCAATTGTATTTTCCATTCACATCTTTCCCTGGCTAGAAAAATCTGCTCTAAAAATAGAAACCCCATATTTGGGGGGTATACTCTTAGGCTGAGGATACATGAATAGTCTTTATACTTGTCAGCAACTAGTTCCTTTTGTCTACCTTGGTAACCCCAGTATCTTGCACATTAACAGTACTCAGTAGAGGCTCTGATAAATATTTACAGAATAAATGTTTAAAGTTAATGTGGAAATAATTAGATGAAAGGTTGATAAGGAAAGAGAGAGATCAGGCTGTGAATACTTGAATTCAAGAATCAATATTAGGGCTTCCCTGGTGGCGCAGTGGTTGAGAATCTGCCTGCCAATGCAGGGGACACGGGTTCGAGCCCTGGTCTGGGAAGATCCCACATGCCGCGGAGCAACTAGGCCCGTGAGCCACAATTGCTGAGCCTGCGCGTCTGGAGCTTGTGCTCCACAACAAGAGAGGCCACGACAGTGAGAGGCCCGTGCATCGCGATGAAGAGTGGCCCCCACTTGCCGCAACTAGAGAAAGCCCTCACACAGAAACGAAGACCCAACACAGCCATAAAATAAATAAAAATAAATAAATAAATAAAATTAAAAAAAAAAAAAGAATCAATATTAATATCACTAAAATGAAACAGCCAGATCCAATGTGCCTCCTGCAGTGACGTGATGTGATGTGAAATATATAACATCGTATTCTCGCAAAAACCTGAACCTGCGTTGGATGAAGGCTTTAGAGCTGAATTCCAGTCAAAAAAGAAAATGGCAGCTGGAGGAACAAGTTAAACACCACCTAAAGGAAATAGACGTTCTACAGGTCAACTCATAGGATCTTTAACAAGTCAATGACAAGGAGAAAAAGAGAGCGAGAACTACCATGGACCTTGACGGAATCTCAATTTGACCAAATAAATTATACAAAGACAATTAGGGAGATTGTAATGTGTACTGTGTGTTGAATGATTCCACATCATTTAACACACAGTACAATAAAGCTATGGCTATGTAAGAAAATATCCACGTTTTTGGAAATGTATATCAAAATAGAATGATGTGATAATTGAGGTGTGCTTAAAATAGTTAACACACATGCATAAAGAGAAGGGGAATAGATAAATATTGTACGGCAAAATCTTTAAAAACACTGGCTCTGGGTAATAAGTATAAGGATGATATATGTATGGGGGTACGTTTTGTTGTTTTCCATGCTTTTATGTTTGAAACATTTATAATACATTTTTTTTCAAAAGTAAATACCTTGGGGGATGTTCTGACCAGGAAGGGGCATAGGGAACTTTTTGAGATGCTAGAAATGCTCTCTGTATGATCAGGATGGTCGTTAAATAAATGTGTACATATGCAAAACTCATCAAACTGCACACTTAAAGTTATGCTCATTATTGCATTTAAGTTATATCGCATTAAAATAAACAAACTAGTCTCCATCTTTAGTAGGCAATTAAATTAAAAACACCTGCATGAGTAACTAAATGTAGCACATATCTGCTCCCCTGGTGCCTCCACTTAAGAGATTTCTGAGAATTCCGGCATCCACTCTTTACCTAGTCTTCTACGTGCCAAAAAGCAATGACACTCAGTCACTGAGAATGCTATCTCCATGTTTTAGAGGCTGGAAAAACTATCACCCAGTTTCTGAGACGATGCGGCTTGAAAAAAGAGGCAAGTACGAGCATTGGCCTTGAGTCATCAGCATCACAGAGCCCTGGAAAGAAGAAGTGGAGGAAAAACTATGTGTCCTAAGGCAAAGAGATTCAAGGAGAGGGAGCTGGGGGAGGGTCAGAAGTGACAGCATCAGTAGAGGGACAGTGGTTCCATGGAACTGAACCCCTAGGTCTGTGGCTCAAAAAGTAGTGGCGCCAGACAGTCCCACCCTCACCAGAAGGTCCTGGGGATAGCCTCGAGGAAACGCTGTTGATGCTGCTCCTAGCTGGAGGAAAAGAAAGGAAGAGAAGAATAGTGGAGTGAGCAGCTATCAAAGGTCCTTTTCCATGGAGACCACAGAATGAAGTATGGTGGCTGTGGAGCACCAACACCGTAGCGTCATTAGTTTATTGTAATGACTGAATCTTACCCTTTTCATTTTCACAAGCGAGGGAACATAATGCATGACAGGAAACGAATAGAATCAAGGAGGCAGGCAGCTCTGATGACCTCTGAATCACCTTTGGGGTTGTTCTTCCCTTGTCTTGAAGAATAGCACACCTTCACAGCTGAGTAGCACTGTGGTCCAGTCCTGTGGGATCTAAGAAGTCCTACAGCCATCTCCTTCAGTTCAAACTGGCAGAGTTTCTGCTGAGGTGGCTGATTCGGTCCATGGTTCTTACCAATGTCCTCTCAAACGGCTGTTCCACCACACTCTTTGTGCTCTCTGCACACACTGAGAATTTTCGAAATCTTTAAATTCTGGTTCCTTTTTGCATAATAATTCCTTCTACAATTCATTTATCTCTCCTTGTGTTTTACTATAAGCAGTCAGGGAGAACCAAGCTACTCTTTCAACACCTTGCTTAGAAAGCTCCTCGGTTAAATACCCAGTTTATCACTCACAGGTTCTACCTTCCACAAAACACTGGAATGTGAACAAAGTTCAGTCAAGTTCTTTGCCACTTTATAACAAGGACTGCCTTTTCTCCATTGTCCAATAACATGTTTCTCATTTCTGTCTGAGACGTCATCAGAATGAGCTTTACCATCCATATTTCTATCATTCTATTCATGATTAATTATTATGCTTTATGAAGATAGAAGCTTTCTTTACGGAGTTCCTCTTTTCTTTCTGAGTTCTCACCAGAATTACCTTTACCAGACCTTTCATGGTAATCTTGGCTTTTCTAACATGCATTTCAAAACTCTTCCATTTTCTACCCGGTACCCAGTACCAAAGCCATTTCCACAGCACCCCACTTCATGGTACCAATTTCTGTATTAGCCAGCTCTGGCTTCCAGAGCAAAATACATAGACTAGGTAATTTAAACACAAATATTTATTTTCTCACAGTTCTGGGGCTTGGAAATCCAAGATTAAGGTACTCACAGATTCGGTGTCTGGTGAGAACCCTCTTCCAGGCTTGCAGATGACTGCCTTCTCACTGTGTCTTGTCATGACAGAGAAAGGAAACTCTGATGTCTCTTCCTCTTCTTATAAGGGCACATCCCATCATGGGGCTCTACTCACTAGCTACCTTCCAAAGGCCCTACCTCCTAATACTATCCCATTGGGGATTAGGGATTCAACATATGGATTGAGAGTACACAAACATTCAGTCCATAACGTGACTATAGCATAATCCAGTTGATCCTGACTGATACAAAACCTATGACAATAAAGGAAGACAACCTTAAGATGAAGCCAACATTGCAGATAGCGAAGTGGAAAAATAGACAGGGTTTTTGACATCACTGAACCACTGGATCATCCCTCATAGAAAGGTCATTTTATTGCTAGACTTACCAGTTATATAAGAAATAAATTCCCTTATAATTTAAGCTATTTGAATCAAAACCACTTAACTGGTACAGTGATTATATTCTGTATTATATGACCCCCAACAATGCCGTATCTGAATGGAATAAGGGAGGGCACCAGACCTCTGAGCAAACGATGTGCAGGCTGGACAATGGTCTGTGAAGTAGATGGATACAAAAGCTCTGTCCAATAGGGACATCATACCCAGGGAAGTGACTGACCAACATCAATCCACTTGGCTTCAAGTCCTTCACTAAGTCTACTGATAGCAACAAGAATAGTTGAATTAGAAGCAGAGAGCTGCACGTTGTGAAATCAATTTCATAAGTTGTGGGCTATAGTCACAGTTTTCATTTCCTATCACAGAATTAAAAAGCCATATATCTTCCCCATTCTGAGAAAAATTTAGAAACAAAGAAAAATTATGAGTCCACTTTCATACCTTCAAGCCACCATACTGTGAAGCCCCTGACATCACCATTTTAGTAACACCGTGTCTCTGCAGGAGGAAGGCCCACAGTCGTGGAGCAAGAGCGGAGAAAGTAACTGAGACCTGCATCTGCCACCGAGGGGACTACAAGACAACCAGATAGCAATATCCGCATTGACCTGTCAATTCCAAAATGCAAATCAGTCTGAGAAGCACAGCTATATGCCTGTTCCCACTTTTCTGTAATGCTGGCTTTGGGTGGAGATATCTAACTTCCTTATTTCCTTCCATATGTGTCCTTTGAATAAAGCCCTCTGAATTACAGTGTCATTCTTTTTTGAAAACTAAACGCTGTTTTCAATATCCAATTATTCCAACTGTCTCTCTCAAAAAGAGAGTCCATCTTCCCTCTAATAAATTTTACTCATATTTTTTAAGTATAAAAAAGTCTTTTCTCCCAGAGCAACATTTGTTTAAAAAACCCTGGGCCTGGACTGCCAGGTGGTAGTTGTTGCATCACTTATTTCCACCAGATGGCGCTGTTGCTGATTCACACATTCGGAGTCCTACCAAATTTAATCTCATCACTGAAAAACACCAGCGACTGCTTCTCCCCATTCCTGAGAAATTACCACTTTTTACAACTACCACCTCTGTAACTAACCTGCTGGACACTTAACAACTGTCTCAGAGGGTTTCCTTAAGTGCAATTAGATATTGAGCTAAGCCCTCAGGACGCAGTGGTGTTCTCTTAGAATCTAGTAAGAGAGATGACCATTTAGCAAATTATCACACAAATAAACACATAATCACCAACTTTGATTTAAGCTACAAATCAGAGAAACAAAGGTTCCTGGTTGCTAATGACCAAGCCTGAGGGGTGGAATCCAAAGGGAGCAAAAGGAGCTAAATTTGAAGAGGGAGAGTAAACATTCTTCCAAACAGAAGAAATAGTCTTTAAGAAGGCACTGAGGCTGGAAGGGTTATGACACTTTGGACAGGCTAAGAAAAAGAGAAGCCAGAGCTTTGAAACTAAGGATAAGGGCAAAAGAAAGTTGGAAAATTGAGTGGTCCCACTGATAGATAAGTCCTTGGTTTCAGTGACAATCTATATACAATGATTCTCAAATTTACATCTCTAATCACCTTCTCTTCCAAGTTCTATATATGTCCCTACTTAATATATCCACTTAGTTGTTTCAAAGACATCCTCAAATACATGCACAGCACTGAATTCATGATCCTTTCTGGTCTGATTGGCTGTTCCCCGAATGTCAATAAATGGCACAACCCATACATTCAGAAAACTAAAGAGTCCTTGCAGTCTCCCTCACCCTTAGGTGCATAGGCCATCTATCACCAAATTCTGTTCATTTTATCTACCAAATCTGACAGCTTTTCTCTAGATCAGTGATTCTCCACATGTGGTCTCCAAACCAGCAACATTAATATCTCCAGGGAACTGGTCAGAAATGCACATTCTCAGGCCCCAACCCAGGCCTAATCAAGGGGACCCAGATATCTGCATTTTTTTAAATTAATTAATTAATTAATTTTTGGCTGTGTTGGGTCTTCGTTTCTGTGCAAGGGCTTCCTCTAGTTGTGGTGAGCGGGGGCCACTCTTCATCGCGGTGTGCGGGCCTCTCACTGTCGCGGCCTCTCTTGTTGCGGAGCACAGGCTCCAGACGCACAGGCTCAGTAGTTGTGGCTCACAGGCCTAGTTGCTCCGTGGTATGTGGGATCTTCCCAGACCAGGGCTCGAACCCGTGTCCCCCGCATTGGCAGGCAGATTCTCAACCACTGCGCCACCAGGGAAGCCCAGATATCTGCATTTTAACAAGTCCTCCAGGAATTGGAAGTCCAGTACAGTTTGAGAATCACTGCTCTATAGCTACAGGGTCCCTGCTACTGCCATAAACCTATCTCATCATTACTTATCTGGGCTACAGGAGTAGCTTTGCAGTTGTTCTTCCCCACATGCATTAAAGCCGCTTTCTACAGTAAATCTCAGCCCTGGCATCCATTATCATCTACAGGAATCTACTCTAAACCAACTAAATCCAAATCACTGGGGGTGGGGCCCAGGCTTCGGTATTGTGTAAAAGCTTCACTTTGAAAGCCAAGACTGAGAACCACTACTGAACTCAATTGTACTCTGAAGCCAGACTGATTTTTTTAAACTACAAATCTAGTCTTGCAATTTCCCTGCTTAAAACCAGCCAGGATCAAGCCCACATTCCCAACACCTATGAGACAGGCAAGTGCTCTGGCCCCTACATTTGCCACACACTCCTCTAGTCTTCTACCATTCCGGTCTTCAATCCATTGTAGGCTCCATGCTTCCCCTTGCTTTAGAGTTTTGCATATGCCGCTTGCTCTCTTGGCCTAGATGCTCCTGTCTTACCCCTTTTGCCTAGTAATCCTCACTCTTCCTGGAGATCTCAGTTCCATCTCCCCTTCCCCAGGGAAGTCTTTCCCAACCTTCTTTGTCATGGGAAGGGTAGGATGGGGAGGATCCATATACCCCAGTTTGCCCAGGAAGTCCCGATTTATGGACTCATGGCTTGTGGATTTACTTATTTATAATTTTATATTTATTTGTGATCATTTGATTCATGTCCATCTTCCTCACTGGATCATAAACCGTAAGAGTTTGACACACAGGATGCACTAACAAATATTAGTGTCCCCAATTATATAAGGGGAAAATGAGTCTGCAGAGCTTAATCATCTTGCCCAGATCACACAGCAGGTAAATGGCGTGGCTGGAATTTGAACCGAGGTCAGGGATTTTCCAGCATCATAACAATGAAGCTGTGTTTTCAGAGAGATTGTCACAGCCTGATTCAGTGCCTGAGTATCCACAGTGGCCCAGGATTGAGCTTTGCTTGATTCTTATTAGAATTGAGCTCAGCTTGAAAGCTACACAGTTATTTCCTTTCCATTGAAATTGTAATCTGCTCCAAGGAAATGAAGCTTATGGGTCTCAGGGTATAAAGGGCAAATATGTGGGAGAAGCCAGAGATCAAACAGTCAAGTACACTTGTTATAGAATTTTTCATGAGCTGAATTCAAATGCTATCAGTGGAGCAACTCCCCCTTGGATTTAAAAGAACAAGAACAAAGGATGAGGGGAAAGGCAGCTGTCAGTGCATAAACAGAAGGCAGATGGAATGGTCCAGGCCTAGGAATGTGGAATAGATGCAGCCAAGGGCTGGGACAAGGGTCACAAGAAAAGCCAATGCAGTAGAAGCTAAGGAGCTGCTTCTTCCTCAGTGAAAAATACAGGGGGGAACATTCGATTCCCTGTAGTTCATCAGTGGGTCCCCTCCAACTGTCCTTCATGTACCAACATGGGGCCCCTCCACCATGTACCAACTGCCCTTCCTCTTTCTGTGTAATAGTGAGTTGTAACTCTAAGAGGTCACCTTGCTTCATTGATTCTCACTTTTCTCATATGCAAAATGAGGAAACTCAACTTAGATGACCTTGAAAGATGCTCTCTGCTCTACAATTCTGCGGTTCTATGACCCACAGCCAACGCTGTTAGGATTTACTCTGAAAAGACAGGAAAACACATGGATATTGGTAATAATCCCCTTCTCAAAATCAGAAAAAGGATGGTCCATGTATGCTATTCCTCAACCCCTATTGCATCTGATTCCTCAAGAAAGTGTTTCAGGTCAAGTCCAGCCTGCTTTAAAGTCAAAATTGAACCATGAAGTTCATAGCAAAATGAATCCAAAGTAGAATGAGTACCACTAGTCTACTAAATCCCAAAATTGAGGTAAACTAAACTATTATTATGAACTAAACTATTATTATTATTAAAGAAAAACAAACATTTAACAGAAAAATTAGGTGATGCTTTTTTAAAATTTCATTTGTTTGCATTAGAATGAATCATGTATAATTTTAGACAATTAAATCAGAATAAACCCAGATTGCACTTCACATTAGTGAAACAGTGCACTTGATATATATTTTATAATTGGATCAAAACATTTTTATAAGGCTTATGTCAGCACTAGGAGTGAGTAGCTAGGAGGCAGGACCACCTAGAAAACTGAGAATAATTCAGATATGATGTGCTTTTGTCCAGAATGCTCATTCCCCAAACTCCATCTAAAGAAATCTTGCCATTTCTTCAACCCTGTCACTGACCTGAGAAACAGTTTTAAAACATAGCCCCCAGATTCTCTGACCTTCCTCCTACTGAAACATGAGGTCTATGTCCCCTCCCCTTAAATTTGGGCTCTGTAACTCCTCAATAAAGAGAACACGGTAGAAGTGATGCTGTGCCAGTTTCCAGACGCAGGCTTTCAGAAACTGGCAGCATTTACTTTCTGCCTTGGAACCCAGCCACCAGGTTGTGAGGAAGCCAAACAGCCACATGTAGAGGCCATGTGTAGGTGGTCCAGCTGACAGTCACAGCTGAGGTCTCAGTCTAGCCGGTATCAACTGCCAGACATATGAGCGATCAAGCTTTCAGATGATTCTGGCTCCCAGTTTTTGAGCTGCCCCAGCTGATGCCACATGGTGTAGAGATGGGCTGTTCCCTTCCAGACCTATCCAAATTTCAGCTTCATGAGCTAATTAAATGCCTGTTGTTGTCCTCGGCCCCTAGGTTTGGGGTGGTTTGTTATGCAGCAGAAGACTTGCCTAAATCCCCGCACCACTGCCACAACCGCTACTACCATCAGTACAACAGTCGTGAGGGCAGTTCAAAACAATTCCCATTCTTTCCTCTTTCTGGGTACAAGACAAAAATGCACTTCCCACCTGCTGTGAATTTAGGCTTGGTCATATGATAGATAACGGCCAATGGAACGCGATTGGAAAGGACACGTGCCAATTCTGAGCAGAAGTTTAAAACTCTCCTGTGCCATCCACTAAGTTCCTTTCTCCTGTCACAGTGATGGTGGAAGCCCACACAGACTCCATCAGCCAGACTCCCTGGTGGAACTACAATGAGCAGGGCTGCAATCCAACCCAGACTGGATATACAGCATGAGGGAGATACCATTATTTGCCGAGTTAAGCCACTGAGATTTTGTAAAGTTATTTGTTACCACAGCATACGACCAGGTTTCTCAATGGCAGCACTACTAATATTTTGGGCTAGATAATTCTTTGTCCTGTGCATTGTAGGATGTTCAGCAGCATCCCTGGCCTTCATCCACTAGACGCCAGTAGCACCACAACTCCCAGTTGAGACAATGAAAAATGTCTCCAAACTTTACCAAAGATCCCTTAGAGGGCCCCAGTTGAGAAACACTGACTTAGACGGCTCCACCTGATGCAACTGCCACCATGCAGAATGGCTTCCTCTTCACTCTTTGAAAGCCCTTCATAGATTCTCTTCCATAGCACTCATATCATTTGCCACATCAACTTATAATTACTTCCTTGGACTCTGCCACCCTGAAGACTGTGAGAGCAGGTGCAAAAGTAGGGCAGGTACAATGATCTACCTAGAGCTTGAGTTTTCTGTTAGTGATATACCAAGTGAGGTGTCTGGAACTCATAGTCTCTCCCAGCAAGGTTACCCAGTTCAGGGACCACCACGAATGGTTGTGCAGTGTGCAGACTGCACAACAGTACCTAACCTCAGAGATAAGCCATGGATGAGATCCATCCCACTCTGCTTGCTATGCTATCTCCATACAGAAGGAAGAAATCTTTCTCATTCATCTGTCTGAAGAAGAACCTTTTACAAAACTTCATACTAAGGCCACAGAAGATCTGACTCAGGTTGTGGAGGAATCTGGGATACATCCACATAGAACAGGACTAGAAAGTCAAAGCTTTCCTGCCTGATGTTGATACAGTGATTCCCTTTGTCCTGAATCTTGGAAAGAGATGGAAAGCTAGTTGAGGCCACTGGACAAGAGTAAGCAAAAAAAAACTCAAGTTAAGACTGACTAGTTTGAAAAGAATGAAAAGTTAAGTCTCCTTCCTACTCTTGACCCTTAATATTTCCTTCTAGGCCAGCCACTGTCAATTAGTGTCTGTCATTAGTGGCATTCCAGAGGAACACTAGGCATACACATGTGATACATATATACAGGACTCCATCTCTTTTTAAAACACATATGGTAGCATACTTTATACATTGTTCTGCATCTTCCTTTTTAACTTAAATATGTATCTTAGTGTGCTATCATTACATGCCTCATTATTTTAAATGCACATATTTAATTTTATGGATAGACATACTTTAATCAGTTCCTTGTTGATGGGCATTTAAGTTGTCTCCAAGCTTTTACTATTACAATCATTGACTAAATAAATAACTTGGTACAAAAAAAAAATTAAAATAAAATAAGACAGTCTACTTTGTATCAGGCAAACTTTAGCAGGATTCCTTAAAATTGGTTATTTATCTGAATCAAATTGGCATCTCCATTAAATGACCCAAAATCCCCAAGCATTATTGTGTGGGCCTGTGGAACTCTATAATCTATGTAAATTAAGCACCAATTAGAATGGTTTATTACAGTTTCCATATAAAACACTAGCTAAACTGTATACATTAGTGCATGTGGAAATCAGTCCTTGTGTAAATTGTTTCCGAAAGCACCCAGCCAGTAGGAATCACTGCAATTGCTGTTTATGAAATTTCCCTCTGATTCTGCTTAGGCAACTCTTCTTGATGTTATAAATTAGCTACCAAAGTCAAACAGTTCAGGTGGTGACATGGTCAGTGGAATCTAACATCAATATATGGGCAAGACCCAGGATACATGATTTCTCCTACCTGCCCACCTGGGCCCCAACCCACCTCCCCATCCCTACACAACACACATCATAAGCTTGATGGCTTAATTGTACCAAACGGTTCCTTGTCAAATTGCCACCATGTTCTACCTTGACAGAAGAACAATCTGACCCAATAACTTTTCCACTGACATTTTTCCCAAGGAGAAGTTTCCATATGTCATAGTCTCTTCACCCTTCTCTATTTTTGTCAATTCCAATCCAGAGAAACTCTTTATCTTGGGGACTTCCATGTGCTCTTTATCCTCATGTGCTCTCTCCACCTTAGGAAAATACAGTTAATCCCTGTCATCATTTTTTCCTTGCCTTTTCTTCTTGTATTGTCTTCTCCTTTCCTCTTTTGCTTCCTCTCTTCATTATGACTGTCGACTCAGAAATAGCCCCAGTTATGATTGATAGGCATTAGAGAAGTCCTAATGATATTCCTCTATCAAGAAAAAGGAGAAATACAATTTTTAAACTGAACTGCATATGATAAGGACTAGTGTAGTGAAATTCCCAGAAGTTCTCTTTAAAAACTCTACCCACCTCTACATAAACCCGTCTTCCTCAAGAAGCAGTATTAATGATAATCTGTTGCTCATTAATAATGTTCTGTAACAACATTGTTTCATCATTTCTCACTACAATTTAGTGACATTATGCATTCTTCATACAGCCTCCTTGGCTTGAAATGACCTCAGTTTTTTGCCTTTGAAAAAACCTCTATCTTTTAAGCCCTTGGAGAATAAATTGTTCCTTTCCCTGTACCCTTATATCAAAAAAGTTTATTGCTATTCAACACCTATTTAGTCTTGCATAATTTGTATTTGTCCCTCCTTCTACTAGAGCCTCCAAAGGCCCCTGAGAGACTGAACTCTGTTAATACTCAGAAACCTCCCTGCCAGGAGCACATCTGTCCGGCACATGGTAAATGCATATGAAATGTATACTGAAAATGATATGGGCTTCTGAGGGTTGAACTGTGAATCTAAAGATCATTCATAAAGTCATCTCCCTGCAAAAACTGAATTATTTTTTTAGCAACTGACTGGTTTATTTATAGCCTACTTTATAATAGTTTCAGATAGCCTATAGATACTTTTATAATTTTTTTTATAATGGCATGTTTTGTCAACCAGAGTCAAGACTGAAAATCAATATCAAGAGCCCCGCTATGTGGGCCATAGGACCTTACATAGCCATAAAATTTGGGCTGCAAGTTTGGCTCTGCGCTTCCCGGCAGCCAAAGCACAAAGGAAAATATGTTCAATTACATGGGTCTCACTGTCTAGAAGGAGAAAACATGCCATTACTTGAGGAGAGCAAAATTTTCCTGGCACTTAGTTCTGAAACAAAAGCTCTTGTATAAGATTTCTCATAGGGGATATTGAGCAGGCAAACAATTGACTCTTAATTGGAATTTTGATGCATAATTTGTTCTTAGGACTGCTAATGAAGAGTCATGTGGCAAGAGGCAGAGCCAAAGAGGTTAAAGTAGTGAAGTTAATTCATCTGCTCTTAAATAACAAAGATTATTGGAACATATCTAATAAATAAAACTCATGCAACACCTAATATAGAATCCTAGAAGTGTAAAAATTATTTTGTTGTTGTTATTGGTTTGGTTTGTCTGTCGTTAACAAGGAAGACATTTATGTTTCTGCTTTGTGGAAATTTTGAACAGGGAATTAGAGATTATTGACTCAATATTTCTGAGGTTTAGCATGAGGTTTAACAAGTAAAACACTGAAAAAGCATATTGAACAATTTACATTTAATCATTACTCCATGGAGACTGTTAAAACAGAAATAAATTTAAATAATTTCTCCTCAAAAAATCAAATATGAAAAATTCAAGATTTTCAAAATCAAGGATTTTATTAAATTTTCTTTTCCCCCATACATCAAGGTAGCAATTCTAGAAAATCAAGATTCTATGTAGCAAATTAGCACACAACTAAAGAAGGCAGAGGCCAAAAAGAAGGGGAGAAAGACGGATTTAAAAAGGTTAATCAACCTCTGTGGAAACTTCCAAGGGGGCTATTTGGGTCTTACTGTTAGAAGTAGATCAGCTCTTGGATATTAACTAAATCCCTAGTTAATATACAGTCTGCCTATCCAAGCCAAGCTCAATTGTGGTTTAAATTTCATTTTAAACATTTAAAAAAGAAAAAAAAGTAAATAAGCTATATAGCCAGGACATTTAATCATAGCACAATTTTCTAAATGTATTATTCTTGCAGTTTGCCAACTTTTACAAATCCTTACATGTTTATTGTTAAGTATAAGATGCCATCATTCCCTCTAAAATTATTCAACATGAAAATTGATAGCATTGTTAATTCTATTTTCTGCCAATTATCTTCAAAATATTCTCTTGAACCCAAGGAAAAAAAATTCAGACTTATTTACAGTGCTGTGGAGCATAAGAATGTGAAATGTGGAGTGCTTACCCCCAAAATAGTTTACTAGTAAAAATAACCAAACTTTTAAGTCACTCCCCATTATTGAGTTTTATAGAGTTCTATGATCAGGAAAAACAGTGGCAATGAGAAGGCAAATAAACTGCTAAGCAAAATATATCAAAAATATATTGAAATGTGAGCAGAATTTGAAATTGAGCTGCACTGGTGCTTCTTGCAAGGTCACTGTACAGTAAAACTATAATTCTTCTTTTAGTAATTAAGCTGATCCAAGAGTACTCATGGCTAGGAGTTCTAACCCAGTGAGGAAACACTTAGAAAGAAAAAAGAAAGATATAAATGCATACAATGAATCTTGATATACCAACTGCAATTCCAGTTAGGATACAATCCCACGAGCAAGCCATTGAACACAATAACATGACCATTACAGATGGCCAGGGATATAACCTAATATTTATTCATGGAATATTCCTGTGAAAGGTGGCATTGAAGAAACAATCTGGAAGCTAAATGCAACTAAAGAAAAATAACTAAATAATTTAGCGTAGGGTTAAACTAAACTAAGTTTCCCCTGTCAACTTTCTATTTCCTCTTATTCTACCTAATGATGAGGCATCACAGATATAACTAGTGGTTACCAGTGGGAAGAGAGAAGGGGGGACGGGCAAGATAGGGGTATGGGATTAAGAGGTACAAACTACTATGTATAAAATAGATAAGCAGCAAGGACATATTGTAGAGCACAGGGAAATACAGCCATTGTTTTGTAATAACTTTAAATGGAGTCTAATCTATAAAAATACTGAATCACTATATTGTACACATGAAACTAATATTAGCTCACTTACAATCAACTATGCTTCAATATAAATAAATAAATAAATAACAATGATGTATCAACCATCCAAAGAAACTATGTATTTTGAACTCCAAAATGCTAATCTTTCAATAATCATTATGTATTATTTATGAGGCTAAAGATATTAGAATAAATTCCTTTTTCAAATATATTCCAAATAGCATAAAAATTCTTTTGAAGTTAGGATCAAACTGTTTTTCTAGAGCAATCAGACTTTTGCCAAGCAACTTGGACTTTCTGCACGTGTAGACAGAGGCAGAGTCACCAAGAGGTGTTTCCCACCCTGAAACCTCTGACTAAGGGCAGAGTAGCATGGGAGCATTTCTGGTTTGATTTGGACATCATCCAACCCTGAATGAGATTATAGTTTTGAGGAGGTGCCATGTTATCAGCAGATCCATGTTCAAAACTCTCCCCACCACTGCTTCACTTGGAAGAGACACAGTTCAACGCTAAATGAAACTTTCCAAGGCCACTGGATATTTGCAATTCTTTGTCTGGGAACCCGAACTTGAAGTAGACCACGAGTAGGGATTTCCCAGCTGCAGTGTATAGACATTAATGAGGCACCTAGCTGGTATGATCAAACTTAATTCTTTGTGCATGGCATGTGCCCATGGGTACATGTGCACCTCCAAGTTTAGAAAAGAGAGTTGGAAGTCAGTGTCTTCAATGTCTTAAAATGTTCAAGGGAAGATATTGAGAGACTGAGGCAAGAGAGGGCAAAACCTGAAGCCAGGTTGGAGCCCTGTGTTTGCTCAGTCAGATACCACAAATGTTGTAAAGGAAATGAGAAGGGTGTGGATAATAAAACTGCTGGTTGAGAAAGATATGAGTGAGGCTGCGCAGTAAGCTGATAGTGGTGTTACTGGGAAAGAAATAAGGCAATTCTTCTGAGGCAAGAAATGAAGAAAAAGAGACAAGATAAAAGAGTGGGGAAATACATGGTACTCTAGATTGGTCTTTCTTAAATTTAGGGTACATCAAAATCACTTGAGGGGCTTGATAAAATACAGATTTCTGGTCCCCAAATCCAAAGAAACTGATTCAGTAGGTCTGAGATGGCACCCAGGTTATTTGCATTTCTAGCAAGATCCCAAGGCACGCTGATTCTGCTGGTCCAGGGACCATTCTCTTTAAGTGGTAAGGCTGTAGATGCTGACAGATCAGAATCTGAACCCCTGCCCTGCCATTTCCTAATTGTGCACCTTTGGGAAAATTACCCAGACTCTCTGAATCTTGGTTTCCTCATTCTTAAAATAAAGATGATGATATATACTCCATAAGAGTATTGTGAAATATGAAACAACATATTTAAAGCACCTGGGACATAGGAGAAACTTTACAAATACTTCCATCATTATCCCTTCTGAGAGCAGAGGAAGGGGAAATGGAATCATGACCCAGGAGGGGCTCCAGGAAAAAAAAGACGGGGGGCTATGTGCCCAGAACCTAGAGCAGTGTTCCTCAATCCTGGGTGGGCATCAGAATCCACTGGCATGTCGTTTAGAAGTGGAGATTTTGGGGCTTCATCCTTGAGACAAAAGACTGAGCGTTGTCGGCAGAACTGGCATGGAGACTGGGGGGTTCTGAGGCCAGCCAGAGTTGAGTGCAGGGACATATAGAAATGTGAGTCTGAGATTTCCAAGGCAGAGTCCTAGACCGCAGAGACCAAGCAGGTGACACAGGGAACTGGGAAGACAAAGTTGTAAATTTGAGAGCAGTAATGAGTCAGTAGAGACCAGAGAAAGCAACTTGCAGAGAAGAAAGGGGAGTGGTAAAAGGATCAGTATAAGTATGTGCTTAGGTTACCAGAATTTGACTTGAACTTTAAAAAAGGCAAATGAACAGATGATAAATAAGGTCTAAATATATGCATGGTTAAAATCCCTCACTCTGGAGAAAGGTTCAGCTCTGTAATCAAATGGATTATGTTGATTTTTCAAAGTGAACATGGTAGAGCAAAGTATAAAGGAACAGGGAAAATTCCAGAAGCCCTGGATCCTCAAACAGGAGTCCCCAGTTCGGTCTACTCTCCTCAGATCAATTTCATTGGTGGAAAGTGGAAAATCGTCCACCAACCAACAGGAACTATGAGGTTAGTTTTCTATTCTGGGATGCCTCACTCATTCCATTCCTTCCCTAGGCCCTCAGGCACCACTAAAGTGTTTCTCAGAATGCTAGGCTTAGAGAAAGACTGCGGGTAATGTGGTTTCAATGATAAATATGAAAACTGACATGTATTATAACCCATCCTTGACTATGCCCAAGGCACAGTAGTATATTTAATACTTCAAGAAAGTTCCCTCATTGGACATCCTTATTTCAATAAATTGATTAGTAGCATCCCTCCTGTCAGTAACTCCAGGGAACACAGGGTAGGAAACACTGCCCTGTGGCAAAGTCTGTACTTGCCACACCCTCTGCTTGCCCCACTGCCAAGATCTGGAACTGAAAGCTGCACTGTCTAAATGCAAAGTTGTTCAGACTCCAAAACACTTCCTGTTTGAAAGAAAACTTCTCTTGGCTTTCAGATTCACCGCTGTGAAGGAGGGATAAGAGCATCGCTTGTTTGTCCGTTGCCTTTTGTCATTGGACAGATTAATAAGCAGGTATACATTTAATAACATGAACACACCTGCATGGGATTCTCCACCCCCCAGTAGAAAGATACACACACATATAACACACACGCACATTCACAATGGGAGCAGGGTAGAGAGAAATTATTAGTGTTAAAGAAAAAAATGACATAGTCAAAGTCCTTGAGAAAGAAAACAAAATTGCAAGAAGTGAAGATGAAAACACAGCATGCTGGCTGGGTGTAGGCCCATAATGCAGTTGGCTTGTTTTCCAGCAAGCTAATACTCCTCTCCCTTGAATCTCCAGCTTGTAAATATATTTATAGCTACTCAGACATAATATGCCAGATACTGAAAAAATCCACTTAGTCATTGTTCCTGGTGAACCAGTTTTGCAAGAGTTAACCTAATCTCTTGCATAAAGCTGAAAAGAGTTTGTCCAAAGCTTTAGCAAGAGTCATGCTCCTTGCCTAAAGGTTAGCTGATCTCAATCAGGCTGCAACAGAAACTAAGCCATTATTTACTTACAGAGTGAACTGTTCTTATCTGACTGGAAATGGAGGCATTATGGGGTGTTCTGGCCAGAACCTGTGTTAATTGATGCTTCTCCCTGTTATGCAATCAGAGTGAGTACCCCGAGAACTGGCTTCCTGTTCCTCTGTTTCACCCATCCTTGGAGCCCAAGCACAACAGTCTGCTAAATTGGGCATTTCTAAATCAGTTGTGCCAGCTAGTCTTGTCAACTATCGGAGTGATTAAAGAATTTTAAAGCAATTAATCTAAATGTTGCTCCCTTAGGTGGTGAGCCGCCTGAGGGCAGGAGCAATAGCAGCTCCAGAATTTCTGAGAGGAGGAGAAAGCGGCAGAGATGTTACTAGAAAAGGAGCAGTTGGAGGCTGTACCCACGGGACTTGACCTGAAACAATGATTGCACAGTAAGCACATTATTTAACCTTAGATTATAATTTTGATAAGTTGCCCATATAACAGTGGAGAGTGTTCCAGGAACAGGAAATAGAAGTTGGGGATGCAGGAAGGGGCTAGGCAAAGCCCATCAAATCATCCCTTGGTGCTGGGGAGGAAATAGAACTGATTCACTCTGACACCCCAGCTCTTAGCGTGGTAATTGGCAAAAGCGCAAGTTTGGTACACACTTGTTGATGCAAAGGGGCACTGATCATTTGAAGGACAGGAGGAAGGAATGATCAGAGAAGATAGAGGAGGGAAGGGAAAGAACAGAAGGAAGAGGGTCTAGAGAAAGAGGTCATAAAGGAAAGAGAAAGGGAAGGGAGAGGAGGAGCAAGAGGAGAAAAGGGAATGAGAAGAGAGAAAGGAAAGAAAAGACCATGACACATTTGGCACAGAAGCTGAGATTATCCAAGATACCTATGGGCCTCCTCAGAAGTCAAGTGTATTTTTCCCCTCTCGGCCAACTATATTACAGTTGTCAGAGCTTACCATATCACAGTTCTTGCTCTAGGAAGTCGGATTTTTTCATCTGAGCTGCTTTCTAGAAGTAATTTCATACAGTTTACTTTGACGTCTTAATGGAGATTCTGCCACAGGGCTCCTGCCCAAGCAGTGCCATCTCTTTAGGCACAAAGGAAGCCTGCTTTCCACTGACTTTACCACCGAAAACATTCTCCTGGGTATCTTCCCTAACAAGTTCTTCCTATACTTCTGAACACTTGTTTGGCTGTTGGGAAGATACATGTGAGCCCAGTTTTAATCACCCCAGCCCCCTTACCTGACTCAGAGATACCAATCAGAAACTAATGCTTGACAGCTCTGTCATTTCCAGTCCAGAGAAGAAAAATGTCACAAGTCCCGGATTGTGAAGTAACAAGATGAGCAATATAGAGCAGAGCAGAGAGAGAGAGACCAGAGCAAGGATCCACAGCCACCCTGAAGGCTGTGACCCCACACCCTTCTGGTATAAGCCTCCCTTGTTTCAGTTAGTGTTGCCTTCTGGGTAAAATGGGCCAATAAAAGGCAAACCATCTGTGCATGTACTTCTCTCAGATGTCCACTTCTCTCAGATGTTTCAGTTAGTGTTACCTTCTGGGAAGCTCAGAATATTGTCATTGTTCCCAATTCTTGTTCCAGACATTTGCAAATTTAAGAACATGGTATTCAGTTTTCAAACCTCATCTACTACTGTGGAATAATAATACAAATGAGACAATACATGTAAACCTACTGTACAAATGTAGTATTATTTATCTCCTTTTAAGCAGAGTGATGGAGGTAAAAGGGAGGTCAGGGTGGGGCCTGGGAGGGAAAGCCTGGCCAAAAGAAGTATAAGAGCCTCATGACAGTTGGCAGCTGAGTCCCCACACCCAACCCTAGCCACTAAAATCATCCCACAGGTACATGGGGGCATGGTGCTAGGTCTGGGAAATCAGACAGACGGCACTGGCCCTGCCTTTCTAGGAGTCTAAGCTTGATGATGGAGACAGGTAAGTGAACAGTTACAATGAGTAAGTAACTCCAACAGTGGGAGCGAATACAGTGTGATGGTTAATTTTATATGTCAACTTGACTGGACTAAGAGACGCCAAGACAGCTGGTAAGGCATTATTTCTGGGTGTTCTGTAAGGGTGTTTCCAGATCAGATTAGCATTTCAATCAGTAGACTGAGTAAAGGACTGCCTTTACTAATACAGGTGGGCATCATCCAACCTGTTGACAGCCTCAGTAGAACAAAAAAATGGAAGGGTGAAATTGCTCTCTTTGCTTGAGCTGCGACATCCGTCTTCTGCCCTCACACGCTGGCTCCCCTGGTTCTCAGGCCTTCAGACTCTGACTGAATTACACCACTGGCTTCCCTGATTCTTCACCTTGCAAAGAGCAGATCAGGACTTCTTGGCCTCCTTAATTGTGTGAGCCAATTCTTATAATAACTCTCTTCTTATATATATTTCTACATGCCCTATTGTTTCTGTTTCTCTGGAAAACCCTGACTAACACACAGGGAGATGTGAGAGCACTTGGGGACTCCAGAAAGAGTGCGCAGAGAATACTTCTTGAAGGAGTTGACTTATAAAGTTTCACCTTTGGCATGCATCATACTTCTTATAACCCCTATTGCAGAGCAAGGATAGGTATAGAAAGTGACAAGGAAATAACCATTATCCACCTTAAATTAAATTGGCACCCTATATCAGTCTGGGCTTCCTCTGGTTAGCAGGTGGCCTTTTACAACCTCCCTGTGGATGGATAAGGTTTCCAGTCGAGTTTCAAAACTGATTCCATATTATTGGAGAAAAGAGTGATATGAAATGCGTTTTGTAAAAGGAAACATTCTTTGAAATCGGATCATCAGCTCAATCTGGCTTGACTGGGACTGTGGCAAAGGAAAATTTTCAGCTGGAGAAGTGTATAGTCTCTGTAAAGGGAGCAGTCTCTGCAGCATACTCACATCTTTGTTTTGCATCCCTGGTATCATTATAGCAGTTCTTGAATCATGGGGTCAGTCAGGACGGCCACCCACGCTGGAGCACCCAGTGGTTTGGACACCCCATTAAACAAAGGTCACTCAGCACACTCCTCTATCTATGTTCCTTAACCATCTGTACTGGAGGAGATTCTGCTCACAGATCTTCCTGTTTTCTTTTACTAGTCCCAATCCTGCCATCTCAAAAATGCTTTGTTTCCAAGGAACACCCATGTGGAGCACAGAGCATGGTTACAGCCTGATCAAAACAGAAAAAAAAAAAAGACAGAAAAAGGGAGACATTCTGAAAAGTAAACATTTGACATAAATACCACCAAAATGTTGCAGAAACAGAAATCTTAATTAAAGAGTATGGAGTGAGTGAGATTTTTTTTCTGAGAGTGATTTAGGATCATTATAAACCATACAAAGGAGAACAAGCCCTGCCACTTTGAGAAACTATTACCTGCTTCCTTAATGGCTTAAAGTGAGGTATATTCTCTTCCAAGGCCCACACGCAGGACTGAATCACTGTGGTGGGTAGGAAATGCTAGCACAGCATGCCAGTGTCATCATGTTCTCTGAGACCATTCGTGAGTGGTGGATTTTGAGGCTGCACATTCATTCTACCTTCTCTTATTCTAAAGCTCCTATTTACAGAAGGACACACTGCTCATCTGCCTACATCACCATTCTTTATTCTGAATTAGCCTTCATTTTCTTCAATTTATAGTCAAACAGATATGAAATTTAAAATTCTGGGTGTAGGGGGTGAAGATGGAAAGGATGTCCCTAAAGTGAAATATCTGAGGGAGAGAACAGTTGGATGGGCTGTGACTAGACACATATAAAGTGGGTAAAGTATATGAATAGAAAATTCATCAGGGAGAAATTTCAAATGGCTAATAAACACGTGGGGAGAAAATGTTCAACCTTAGTAGTTATTATGGGAAATGTCTATTTAAACGATGATGAGATACTGTATTAGTCTGGGTTCTCTAGAGAAACAGAACCGATAGGAGATGATAGATAGATAGATAGACAGACAGATATAGATATATTATAAAGAATTGGCTCATGCAATTATGGAGGCCAAAAAGTCCCAAGCTCTACAGTCAGCAACCTGGAGACCCAGGAGAACTGACGGTATGGTTTCAGTCTACGTCAGAGGCCCGAGAACCAGGAGAGTCAATGGTATAAGTTCTAGTCCAGGTCCTACTGTGAAGGCAAAAGAGGATCCTGGTCCCCACTCAAATATAGGCAGGAAGAGAGAAGTCTCCCTTATTCTTCTTTTTTGTTCTATTCAGGCTTTCAATGAGTTGGATGAGACCCATCCCCACTGGGGGAGGCAATTTACTCACTTTACCAATTCAAATGTTAATCTCATCCAGAAACACCTTCACAGACACAGGTAATATTTAAACAAATATCTGGGCACCCTAGAGCCCAGTCAAGTTGACACATAAAATTAACCATCACAGAATACCTTTTTGTAATCAACGTGATTGACAAAAATTTTAAGTCTAAAAACAACAAGCACTGGCAAGGAATGAAAGGAATCAAGAAAGTGCACAAAGGGCTGGTGGGAATGTAAACTGGTATCGCCCCTTTGGAAAGCCATCTGTCAATCTTTAGTAAAGCTGAGTATGGGCACCTCCCATAGTCAGACTTCTGTGAAAGTCTTTCATATTTATACAAGGAGAGATGTTCAAGGATACACTTTACAGCACTGATGATAATATGGTGTTATTCTCACTATATTATCAGAAAAGTGGAATTCTGTAACATAGACTAGATTTTAAAAAGTAAAATTAATCTACATGAAGCTACATGCTAAATCTCAAAAATATAATGTTGCATTTAAAGAAAGCAAATTGAAAAAGGATACACACAGTATGATACCATAAGTAAAAACATTTAATGTAAATTATAATAAGAGAGAAAGAAAGAGAGGGGTGGAGGGAGGGAGGAAGGGAGAAGTGATAGCAATTGGGTGGTTTGGCTATATCTGAAATTCTACTTACAGAAAAGGTTTGGAAATGTGTTGATTTCTCTTAAATCTAAATGCAGGGTATATAAGTGTTATTTTGTTTCATTTACTTTTCTGTATATTTGAAATATTTCAAATTAAAAATGGAAGAAATGAATTAAAAGGCAGTATGATAGTAAGAGTCCACAAAATATAATGCATGATCAAATAAAAGAATATATGCTAGGGGCTTCCCTGGTGGCGCAGTGGTTGAGAATCTGCCTGCTAATGCAGGAGACACGGGTTCGAGCCCTGGTCTGGGAGGATCCCACATGCCGCGGAGCGGCTGGGCCCGTGAGCCACGGCTGCTGAGCCTGCGCTTCTGGAGCCTGTGCCCCGCGACGGGAGGGGCCGCGATGGTGAAAGGCCCGCGCACCGCGATGAAGAGCGGTCCCCGCACCGCGATGAAGAGTGGCCCCCGCTTGCCACAAGTGGAGAAAGCCCTCGCACGAACCAAAGACCCAGCACAGCCAAAAATAAATAAATAAATAAATAAATAAATAAATAAATAAATAAAAATTAAAAAAAAAAAAAAAAGAATATATGCTAAAAAAAAATCCACAAGACTGTAGACCAAACTGTCAGTGTTAGTTTTCTGTGGGAGGTTATTTCAGGGGTTTTATTCTGTACTTTCTACATTTTTCGTTTTGTTTGAACTTTTGCCATGATCATGGATTACCTTTGTAATGAAAACAACCAGCCAAAATGTTGAGAAGGGGTAGAGCAGGTAAAGACAAATGTAAAGAAACTTACATTTAGGTCTTTATTTAAAAAAAATACCCTTTGAGGGAAAAACCTACAACCAAGATTACTCTACCCAGCAAGGATCTCATTAAGATTCAACAGAGATATTAAAACCTATACAGACAAGCAAAAGTTAAGAGAATTCAGCACCACAAAACCAGCTTTACAACAAATGCTAAAGGAACTTCTCTCGGCAGGAAACACAAGAAGAGGAAAAGACCTACAATAACAAACCCAAAACAATTAAGAAAATGGTAATAGGAACATACATATCAATAATTACCTTAAATGTAAATGGATTAAATGCTCCAAACAAAAGACAGACTGGCTGAATGGATACAAAAACAAGACCCGTACATATGCTGTCTACAAGAAACCTACTTCAGACCTAGGGACACATAGGTGTGTAAAAACTACAAACACATGGAGGCTAATACACTACTAAATAACCAAGAGATCACTGAAGAAATCAAACAGGAAATCAAAAAATACCTAGAAACAAATGACAATGAAAACACGACCACCAAAAATGTATGGCATGCAGCAAAAGCGGTTCTAAGAGGGAAGTTTATAGCAATACAATCCTACCTCAAGAAACAAGAAACATCTCAAATAAACAACCTCACCTTACACCTAAAGCAATTAGAGAAACAAGAACAACAACAAAAAAAACCCCAAAGTTAGCAGAAGGAAAGAAATCATAAAGATCAGATCAGAAATAAATGAAAAAGAAATGAAGGAAACAATGGCAAAGATCAATAAAACTAAAAGCTGGTTCTTTGAGAAGATAAACAAAATTGATAAACCATTAGCCAGACTCATCAAGAAAAAGAGGGAGAAGACTCAAATCAATAGAATTAGAAATGAAAAAGGAGAAGTAACTGACACTTCAGAAATACAAAGGATCATAAGAGACTACTACAAGCAACTATATGCCAATAAAATGGACAACCTGAAAGAAAAGGACAAATTCTTGGAAAAGCACAACCTTCCAAGACTGCCAGGAAGAAATAGAAAATATAAACAGACCAATCACAAGCACTGAAATTGAAACTGTGATTAAAAATCTTCCAACAAACAAAAGCCCAGGACCAGATGGCTTCACAGGTGCATTCTATCAAACATTTAGAGAAGAGCTAACACCCATCCTTCTCAAACTCTTCCAAAATATAGCAGAGGGAGGAATGCTCCCAAACTCATTCTATGAGGCCACCATCACCCTGGTACCAAAACCAGACAAAGATGTCACAAAAAAAGAAAACTACAGGCCAATATCACTGATGAACATAGATGTAAAAATCCTCAACAAAAACTAGCAAACAGAATCCAATAGCACATTAAAAGGGTCATACACCATGATCCAGTGGGGTTTATCCCAGGAATGCAAGGATTCTTCAATATATACAAATCAATCAAGGTGATACACCATATTAACAAATTGAAGGACAAAAACCATATGATCATCTCCATAGATGCAGAAAAAGCTTCTGACAAAACTCAACACCCATTTATGATAAAAACTCTCCAGAAAGTGGGCATAGAGGGAACTTACCTCAACATAATAAAGGCCATATATGACAAACCCACAGCCAACATCATTCTCAATGGTGAAAAACTGAAACAATTTCCTCTAAGATCACGAACAAGAAAAGGGTGCCCACTCTCACCACTATTAAACAACATAGTTTTGGAAGTTTTAGCCACAACAATCAGAGAAGAAAAAGAAATAAAAGGAACCCAAATTGGAAAAGAAGAAGTAAAACTGTCACTGTTTGCAGTTGACATGATAACTGTACATACAGAATCCTAAAGATGCTACCAGAAAACTACTAGAGCTAATCAATGAATTTGGTAAAGTAACAGGATACAAAATTAATGCACAGAAATCTCTTGCATTCCTATACACTAACAATGAAACATCTGAAAGAGAAATTAAGGAAACACTCCCATTTACCATTGCAATAAAAGAATAAAATACCTAGGAATAAACTTACCTAAGGAGACAAAAGACCTGTGTGCAGAAAACTGTAAGACACTGATGAAAGAAATCAAAGACGATACAAACAGTTGGAGAGGTATACCATGTTCTTGGATTGGAAGAATCAACATTGTGAAAATGACTATACTACCCAAAGCAATCTACAGATTCAATGCAATCCCTATCAAACTACCAATGGCATTTTTCACAGAACTAGAACAAAAAATTTCACAATTTGTATGGAAACACAAAAGACCCTGAATAGCCAAAGCAATCTTGAGAAAGAAAAACGGAGCTGGAGGATTAAGGCTCCCTGACTTCAGACTATACTATAAAGCTACAGTAATCAAGACAGCATGGTACTGGCACAAAAGCAGAAATATAGATCAATGGAACAGGATAGAAAGCCCAGAGATAAACACATGCACATATGGTTACCTTATCTTTGACAAAGGAGGCAAGAATATACAATGGAGAAAAGACAGCCTCTTCAATAAGTGGTGCTGGGAAAACTGGACAGCTACATGTAAAAGAATGAAATTAGAACACTCCCTAATACTATACTCAAAAATAAACTCAAAATGGATTAAAGACCTAAATATAAGGCGAGACACTATAAAACTCTTAGAGGAAAACATAGGCAGAATACTCTATGACATCAATCACAGCAAGATCCTTTTTGACCCACCTCCTAGAGAAATGGAAATAAAAACAAAAATAAACAAATGGGACCTAATGAAACTTAAAAGCTTTTGCACAGCAAAGGAAACCATAAATAAGACGAAAAGACAACCCTCAGAATGGGAGAAAATATTTGCAAACAAAGCAACTGACAACAGATTAATCTCTAAAATATACAAGAGGCTCATACAGCTCAATATCAAAAAAAAAAAAACAACCCAATCCAAAAATGGGCAGAAGACCTAAATAGACATTTCTCCAAAGAAGATATACAGATTGCCAAGAAACACATAAAAGGATGCTCAACATCACTAGTCAGTAGAGAAATGCAAATCAAAACCACAATGAGGGGCTTCCCTGGTGGCACAGTGGTTAAGAATCTGCCTGCTGATGCAGGGGACACAGGTTCGAGCCTTGGTCCAGGAAGATCCCACATGCCGCGGAGCAACTAAGCCAGTGCACCACAACTACTGAGCCTGCGCTCTAGAGCCCGTGTGCCACAACTACTGAAGCCTGCATGCCTAGAGCCCGTGCTCCACAACAAGAGAAGTCACCACAAGGAGAAGCCCACGTACTGCAACAAAGAGTAGCCCCCACTCCCCGCAAGTAGAGAAAGTGCACGCGCAGCAACAAAGACCCAACACAGACCAAAAATAAAAAATTTTTAATTAATTAATTAATTATTTTAAAAAACCCACAATCACCTCACACGGGTCAGAATGGCCATCATTAAAAAATCTACAAACAATAAATGCTGGAGAGGGTGTGGAGAAAAGGGAACCCTCTTGCACTGTTGGTGGGAATGTAAATTGATACAGCCACTATGGAGAACAGTATGGAGGTTCCTTAGAAAACTAAAAATAGAACTACCATACGACCCAGCAATCCCACTACTGGGCATATACCCTGAGAAAACCATAGGTCAAAAAGAGTCATGTTCCAAAATGTTCATTGCAGCTCTATTTACAGGAGCCAGGACATGGAAGCAACCTCAGTGCCTATCGACAGATGAATGAATAAAGATGGTGTGGCACATATATACAATGGAATATTACTCAGCCATAAAAAGAAACTAAATTGAGTTATTTGTAGTGAGTTGGATGGACCTAGAGTTTGTCATACAGTGTGAAGTTAAGTCAGAAAGAGAAAAACAAATACCCTATTCTAACACATATATATGGAATCTAAAAAAAAAAAAAAAAGGTTCTGATGAACCTAGGGGTAGGACAGGAATAAAGATGCAGACGTAGATAATGGACTTGAGGACATGGGGCGGGGGAAGGTTAAGCTGGGACAAAGTGAGAGAGTGGCATGGACATATATACACTACCAACTGTAAAATAGATAGCTAGTGGGAAGCAGCTGCACAGCACAGGGAGATCAGCTTGGTGATTTGTGACCACCTAGAGGGGTGGGATAAGGAAGGTGGGAGGGAGGCGAAGAGGGAGGGGATATGAGGATATATGTATACATATAGCTGATTCACTTTGTTATACAGCAGAGACTAACACAGCATTGTAAAGTAATTATACTCCAATAAAGATGTAAAAAAAAAAAGAAAAAGAAATTCTTAGCTTGAAAAAACAAAAAAAACCCCTTTGAGCCCCACCCCTTGGTGTCATTTTTCAAAGAGTAGGCCAGAGGAAAAAAGGAATGCATTTATGTTCTTAGAAGCCAATAACTAGCTAAGCCCCAATTTTGCAATTATGCAACACCAGCTGCCATTTCTGAACATTCACAAAGAGCTAAAAAAAGGACTCATTATGTTCCTCTGAAATCTGCTCCTCATCCTGTATTCTCTGTCTAGATGAATGTTGCCACTAGTCTCACTAAGTCCTGTCCCAATGCCACCACCTTAGTTCAAGCTCTCTCATTGATTGGTTCTTTTTCCTGCTTCAGGCCTTAGCCTTTGCAATCCATCTAACAAACAGCACTCAGGGCAATCAACCTGAAGCATATTTGATCATATAAATCCCTTCCTCAATTAAATATCTCCACAAAGGTGTTCGTTTCTCATTACTGAGAAGATAAAATGCCAACTATTTAGCATGGCTTCAAAAGTCTGGAGCCCTTTATGAGCTAGCCCCTGTTTATCTCAGCAGACTGACCTCTTTCTATGCACGTATCAGCCCTATAATCTCTCTGCAGTTACCTGTAGTTTCCTAGACTTCACTTTGTTTTACGTTGCTTCCTCTGCCCAAAATGCCCTGCCCCTATCCACCTGAAGAACAGTACATCTACTTTTTCAATAAGCTCAGCCCAGCACTTCCTTTATGAAGATTTTCCTGGTTCTTACCCATATATATTCAAACACACATACACACACACACACACACACATCCACTGACACTTTTTTCACTGCACTGTGCTCTTACTTTATGAATTTAATGATTTCCCAATTCTCTCTGAATATATTAAACAGAAGCTATTGGCTTCAATCATTTATTTTTTAGTTCATGTCTGTATTCTCAAATTACTTCCATTTTCTACAAGGGTCAATTTGGTGTGGGGGGGGAGATTGCCTTGTTCATGCAGTTGGTTTTCCACACATGTCTGATACTTCTATATTCTACTATTCAAATGACCTCTCATTTTCTAAAATTTTTTAAAGTCTCCTATCTGCTGATAAGGTCTCTTTCCTTTGCTTTATAGGTTTATTTCATTTTGTACATCTATACTTTTATTTCAGGGAGGTGTGGGGAAGCACAATTAGTAAATACAAATGTTTAGTCTGCCATCTTGGATCAGAAGGCTAGCCAACCATTTTAGAATCCACTGAGCTAACAGATACTGCATAATAATGACAAATGAACAAACAAATTTCTAAAGACCCAAAATATTTAAGAATGCAGGTTAAGAATATTGTACTTAAGCAATAATTATTTATAATAATTGAATTTTACAGTGTAAGCTTCTATGCCTGAAGCAATCCTCTTGCTTTATTTTGTTCTGATCATATCCATACTAGAATATGGCTCTAATCTACTTTCCATTTTAATTGGAAAGGGGAGAATTTAGACAGAGACAGAAGTACAAGAAACATGGTACTGTTTCTTGGAGTAGGAGTTCCTACCTCTGTTGTGTCAAGGAATATATTTTCTCCACAGATAAAGCTATGTGACTGAGTGTGGGTCAGAGGGGAATATGTTGAAGAGGGAAGTTCAGCTTGGGGGTTTGAGAAGAAGTGGAGGAGGACGCAGTAAATTTGAGAAAAGGAGCTGACCACAAAATCTAAGCCATTTTTATCTGGGAGATCCTGAGCATTTCTCAGGATCCACAAAAAAATTCCCAAAGAAATAATGATCAGTATGAGCCCCATACCCTCTTATTCCCCCACCACCACCACCACTGCCAACTACTTACAGGTTTTCAATCCCAAATTCAATTTTCACAGGCCACAGATATGGAAATTTGGCCCAAGGGTAAATTTAATCTATGGAATAAAGCAGAATTTAGGACTGGGATGTCCCAGGAGAAAACAGTTTTTAGAGCTCCAAGATAAAGTCTTGATGAATGAAAGATTCAAGAGGCAGAATTATTTGTTTGAGGCAAAATAAGACTACATGAGTTCCTTAGCTGTCTTTAGCTGGAGAGCTATTTTATGGATAATGCTAAATAGCCGTTTATTTCCTCCACAGAAAGGAAAGAAGGACAAACTTCTTTTGAGTGTCAAATATCTGAAGCTGTTCTGGGGAAAAGGAGTTACAATGATGAACAAAGAAGACTCTATACTTGAGAAGTTTAAAGCCTAGTGGAGAATACAGACAAGAAAACAGGCTATCACAAGAAAGTGTGATAAATCCTATGATGAGGTGATCACAGGTGCTATGGGAACTTAAAGAGGAACATGTTTGCAGTGAGGAGTCAGGGAAATGTTCCCAGGGCAAGTGACATCTTCTCTGAAACCTAAAGGATTATCACATATTATTCAGGGAAAAGTTTACAGGGACTCCTCATGGGAAAGGGGAAGAGAATCTCACAGCAGAGAGAACAGCCTTGAGGATAGAGAAGAAAGCGCAACAAAGTCCTACTAGGAACTCATTGTGGCTGTGACATCTTCTGTGAGATAGAGGGTGGTGAGGCCTGAGGCAGGAGAAATAAGCAGAAAAATCAGAAAGGGACTTATTCCCCCACACTCGATAGCTTGAACTGGACCATGATGGAAAAGTGGAGGGCAATGAAAGGGTTTGAGACTGGGATGCCACAAGATCTGATTTGCATTTTAGATCTCTCTGGCTGTATTATGTGGAATGTATCAAGAGATGAAAATGGCTGAGTACCTGATGCTGGGAGCTCAGGTAGGATGCTGTGGCAGTAACCTCAGGAAAGAGGAGAGTGGTCCTAGACTAATAAAATAGTGGCATTAGATTAGAGGGAAGTAAATGGAATCAATTTGAAAGATATGTATGTGGCAGAATCATCATGGGTAGGGAGAAGAACCTAAAGCTAAATAAGCTTTTGCACCCAAGTCTAAGGACTCCAGAAGAGTCAGCTATTCACAGTGGGGCCTCCTTATGGGCTCCTCTTGTTTCTTGCCTGTTTCTCTTTCCTTCCCATTCTATCATTGTCAAGTGTTACCTTTCCATAAAGGGACTGTTCTTTTAGTATCAGTGGGCCACTCTCTATCCCCTCTCCAACCCAGAGCATTGGTCTCTCCTCTGCCCTTCCCACCCACCCCCATCCTATACCCATCACAAAGCCTAAGCCATTCCTTATAGGATGGCCTCCTGAGGACTTCCAAAGAAAAGACAGTGACAGCGCTTGACTCCTCAGGGCCTTCAGAAGAGTTGAGGGCAGATGAGGGAGTAGAGAAAGGATTTCTAAGCAACTGGTCTCTTTTCAGATCTCACCTCCAGTATGAGTCAGTCCCTTCTCTTGATTTATTCTACAGATGGTCCATCAGTCACTATCAAAATAAGTACATGTGTGTATACGCACACACACAAAATGCTTGAACACATACCCACCCCTCCAAAGGAAAAACATTAATTCTCAAAGATATAAAGTCCATAAAATGACAAGGCAGAAGCTAAACATTTTTTCTAACTCATAATTTGCAAGGCACCTCTCTTAGACAATGGAGTCAGTGTTTTATTTCCTCCTCAGCTTTAAAATTGTGCATCTTCAGTCTTGGCAGGAATAAGAAAGATCCTGTTGCCGAGTTATAATACCTCTTCATGGTCACTTTCTAGAAACCCAAGCAGCCAGTCAAAGCTTTGAGATTACTTGTCCTGAAGACTTCATTAAATTCTTAGTCAAAGTTGCTCATCATCCTCTGTTTCTGCCTGAGATAAGGAAAAGTAGGTAGTTTTATTGTTTCAGATGCATCTAACTGTTGTGTTCTTCTAGCCAAATAATAGAAATTGCTTAGCAGCAGTGCAATATTATGGAAAGGACACTGGTTAAAGGAAGACCTTGCCTCAAAAGTGCTCACTAGGGCTTCCCTGGTGGCGCAGTGGTTGAGAATCTGCCTGCCAATGCAGGGGACACGGGTTCGAGCCCTGGTCTGGGAAGATCCCACATGCCGCGGAGCGACTGGGCCCGTGAGCCACAATTACTGAGCCTGCGTGTCTGGAGCCTGTGCTCCGCAACAAGAGAGGCCGCGATAGTGAGAGGCCCGCGCACCGCGATGAAGAATGGCCCCCACTTGCCGCAACTGGAGAAAGCCCTCACACAGAAACGAAGACCCAACACAGCCATAAATAAATAAATAAATAAAATATTTAAAAAATACATTAAAAAAAAAAAAAAAAAGTGCTCACTAACAGCCTGATCCTGAGTAAATCTCTTAAATTCTCTGAGCCTTCATTTTCTCATTAGTAAACGATGGGTAACATGGCTTTGGGTTTTTTTCATTGTCAATTTATATTGAGTGCAAAAATATATGTGAAAGTAGCTGGTGTTCAGAAAAATATTGTATTTATTTTGGGTTAAAGTCAGAAATAATACCATTAACCTTTGCAAATGAAGATGCTGAAGCACAGAGCGTGGTAAGATTTGCCCATCCCACAAGCTGGCAGAGTCAGAAATAGATGCCAAGTCTCCTGATTTTTCAATGCTCTTTCCATTACACTTTTTGGAGTGAGCCTAGAGTGTATGTTTAAAGAGATGGAAGCCTTTCACTATAGAATCTATGCCCCAAGGACATGTTTCCCCTCCCCCAAATGTCTAGGCTAATACCAGTTCTTTTCAATGTCCATGAGGTTTCGGCTTGGATGGAAAAGTTTTTTTTCCAGCACCACCTATCCTATTATCCTGTTTTGAAAGGGTAATCTGTCAGGCACATCAAACATTAAAAGCAGGAGGAACATTCTGAGGTTTGTAGTGTGTATATTTTTCTCACCGATTAAATCTTCACTTCTCAGCTATCAGACAAAAGGGAGGAAAAACTGTTCCTCTCCTCCCCTAAAAGGAGAAAAGCTTTTAAAACAGTTGGCAGAATCCACTATTCAAAATGGAAAAATAAAATTTTCAAGCAACATCAGATGAGAAAGGCAAAAGAACACGTGTTCGGGATAAAGTTTGTTTTCTCTTGGGCTAAAATATAGCTGCTTCATGATTCTAAGCTATTATCATTAGAGGCAGATTGTAGCTAACAATTCTATCAACACAACTTAATGCTTTCCCTAGGTTACTGTAATTAGGAAAATATAGGGGAAGTTTTAAGCCAATCTCGTCAAATAACAAAAAACTAGCATTTGTAAAAATACAAAATGGCAGAGTAAAGGATTGGTATGCAAGACTCAAAGTTTCTTCTTTATCTACAGCTGATAAGTGTGACTGGAGTTATTACCAGGAGTTTGATCACCTAGGAAGTGACAATCAAAGAGGGCCTAGGCTCTTGGATGTTCCACTAGCATCTCAAGCTCAATACATTAAAATTAGAATTCTGTCCATATCTTTCTCTCTTCCCCCAATTTATTCTCCCTCCAGTATCACCAATTGTAGCAAAAGCACTATCAATCACTAAAGACATTAACTCCTTCTTTTCCCTCATTTTTCTCTCTTCCTCCCATCCTCATTGGTATCTTGGGTCCATTTTTTGAGACTCTGAAATGCCTCTGGAATCCACGGCCACTGTGTTAATTCTGACTTTTATTGTCTCTTGAACTATTGGCACTCAAGTTTGATGAACTGGTCCCTTGGAATCTGCTCCTATCAACTTCTAATCCAAGTTTCTTATGGAAAACCCAATTACTATTATAAAATATACAGCTAATGATGATTTAAAACTTTCTATGGTTCCCTGTTGCTTAAATGAGGCCAAAGTTTTCATCTGGTCTGGAAGACTTTTCTCAATCCAGTCTCAATCCACTTTCCAACCTCCCCTCATTGCAACCCACTACTCTGACCATGCAGTGGAAGCTTCAACCATACCCACCCCCAAATCCTGTTATGCTTCTATGCCTCTGTTTATGCTGTACTCTCTGCTTATAAGTCCTACATTTGAACCCTCATTGTCTACTTGGTAACTTTCTCCTTAATCTGAAAGACAGCTCAAGTGCCATGTCTCAGTTTCATTTTCTTTAATAATTCCTCAAAACTTAGTTGGGTCTTTTATTTCTATTCCACAGTTAACAAACTGTTATTATACCAATTATCCCACTATGATTATATTTTTACTAGGGAAGTCTTTGATAGATTAGGTTGTATATTCCTTGTATCCCAATTCCTAACACAATGTAGACACAATAAGTATTCAAGTGTTTGTGAATCAAACTAATTATCTATCTCTCCCCTAGTAATAATAAATGTGAGCGATTTTCATGTACAATCTCAAGCTTACAGCTACCAGAAAAATCGATTGATTCTCAAACAATATAGTATGATACAAATGTGTACTGTAATATATATAAAATGTAAATTACATTAAATATGTCAATTATATAAGAGCACTCTTTCTATGATATGTCAGAGAGCAAAAGTTGAGTGGCTCACATAACACAGCATAGAATGGAGTAAATTTGGTGCACACAAGAGCTTAAAAAGAATTATGTAATGTGAAACCAGTGACCAAAAATAAAGTGTTTTTTATTAGAAACTGCAAGACCTTTGCCTTGGAGTATATAAGAGGATTGTCAGGGCAGGAGGCAGTTCAACTTAAACAATGAATCAATGTTCAAGGGCAACCAAATGGATAGAACCGTAACTACGGGTGTTTTACAGCACTGTGAGATATTGTTAGACAGTAATAATGATCATGTTGTAATTATCACTGACTTGTTTGTGATCTTTTAACATCTCTAACTCTGTGACCAAACCTTCCAGCATTTAAAAGTATGCCTGAAAGGCAGAGAAGTAGAGGGAGAATTATGGAATAGCAGTTTGAAATTGACAACCTGGATTTAAACCCCAACTCTGAACTCACTACATCTGTTGACCTTTGGCAAGTCACTATAACCTTGCTGATCCAGGGATGGCTCTGCTCTCAAATGGGACGGGACCTACTTCACAAGATTGTGAAAATTAAACAAGCTAAAAATAATGCAGGCTTGGAGTAAGCCCTAATTAAATGTTACCTGCTGTTATTTGTTGACATATTTGTTGTTCTATTTATTACTACGGCCCATAGTGAGATGAATACACTACTTTCATTTTATCAGCCTTTCTTTCCACTGCTGTGATCTCTTAAAATTAATAGTTTAACTTGCTCAGTTCTGGTTCCCCCAGTTCCACAAAAACCCACTATATGGTTCAGAGAAAAAGAGCAGAAACCTAAACACATCTGTTAACTTTTCCTCTCTCTAGAAGTCCAAAAACATAGTCCTGCTGTTGTCATTGTCGTGTATCTGATTGGAAATACTCATTTACTGGGAAAATCAAATCCAAGCATATCTGGCTAATCAGTGTCCTCACAAGGCCCAATGCAATCAGAAAAGTAAAACAATAATCATCAAGTTTCCATGGTAGGTAAAGTGAAGTTTAATTGAAGAGATCTGGTGAAAGTTGCAAAATACCACCTGTGGAAGCAGACAGGAGATAAACACCCAGAGGAAGAAAATGACAACAGCTTTGTCAAAGATACAAATTGAGAGCACATTAGGGCAAAGTTCAGGCGCATGAGGCTGACTCAGGATATATAAGGACGTAGGAGAGCATTAACTTTTATCTCACCAAGTTAAATAAAGATCACTGGCCGGAAATGTCTATACACACATGTGCAATTCTGTGGTACATTCATGCATTGCTTCCGTGATCAGATAGATACCTGTGCAATTTGACTCTGGGGAAGTAAGTAGTGGTAACTTATGACAGAACTGCTTTCATCAAATCATCAGAGTTTGAAAGGTGTATATAGCAGGTATTAATACCTGCCTCCTGGGGATATTGCAATAATTAGTGTTTTCAACTATGTTTTCAGCTGTAGAAAGCTACAAACAAGTGTGGGGTGATGGGTCATGGTTATCAGACATAACTATTATTTATTTTTCTTTCAATCAAGGACACATCAGGCCCAGAGGCTCCTTCTCACATACCTATTTAAGAATGAATTATTAATGAGGAATATTATTCCTCAGTCAAATAAAATCTTTCAAACAATGGGATTCTCCCCTAAATTCAGCCTGAAATCAGTATGTTTCAAAATAGCTAATGCCTCCTGAATACACTGAGGCCTGGGTTTTGCACCCAGCATCCGTGACCTCCTTGTTGCTAAATCTATCTGGATACTTCTTAATCCTCACAGCACTCAACATGGTTGACTGACAAGTACCCTCTTTTTTTTAGCCATTCTTTTCTTTTTTATGTATGTTTTCTTTTTTAGATAGCAGAATTATAGATGGATGATTTTTCTTCATCTCAATTTTCCAAAATTTAACCATTCTCTTTTTGTGGTCGCTATGATACCATATTTTTCTGGGTTTGGTGTCTGCTTTGCAGGTTCTTCTCTGTCTGCCCATTTCAGAGTTTGTTTCTTTTCTAGGTCCTGTTCTTTGCCTTTTGGATTCTCTGCTCCTGAGTATTATCCACTACTGTGGTTCCTTATGAGAAACACTGAGTGGTGGAGGAGCTCCGAATGGAACCTGGTCATTACAGAAGGTATCATGAAATAGGTGGTATGTGAGGTGATTCCTTAAGACTGTGGGAAAAGGGGGCCAGATAAAGTTTCTAGTATAAAACTTGAAGTTGTTTGTGTAAAATTATCTCTCTCATTCTACTGACTATTCCAGTTTACTCTTTATAAAAGAAATGTTTTCCTCTAAAGGAAACGGTTTCACTCTAGTGTCTCAAATCTAAATGAAGTCCACTTTAAAGAGTTACAGAAGAAAAAGATGCTCACCTCATTCCTTACATCAAAATATGTTCATTTGAATTCAGTAAGGTATCCAACTGAAAAGTTATGTGACTTCCTTAGTCACAGTTTTACAGTTTTTCAAACAAGAAAAAATTCAGTTTTTTCTGAAACAAATTTTGAAAAAAATTTCAAACAACTGAAAAAATTCAGTTTTTCAAACAAGAATTATGATTGCTGAGTAGACGCTTCCATTTAGAGAGAAAAATACACTTTCGTTTACATTTTTTATGCAAATAAGAAATGCAAGAGAATTGTTAAAAAGGGAAATTACACAACTTTTCGGGATAAAACGTTTAACTTATAAACACAGTTTTCAAGATATTAATATTTTAACAGAATTCTTTTGCGTGACAAACACATATACACATGCAATAAACATTCTAAAAGGAGATCTAAATACCTTTCAACAAAAGAGAGAACAGGAGATTAGGACTAGAAAAGTCAGCCTGGGAGGGGTGTGGATTTTGATGGATTCCCCAAAGGAGACAGGTGGTACAGCATCTAGATGACGCTGCAATTTCGTTGAACATTTTTATATTTGCAAAGTGCTTTAAAGTAACTCCTCCTGACAAACATGTAAGCCAGATAACCATTATCATCCCAATTTTTAAAAAGATGAAATAGAAATAGAGATCAACGAAGCAAACTGCCCTCTTCCAATAGAAAATGGCAAGTAGTAACAGATTAGAAATCACTGAGCCTGAAATTCTATTTTGCTGTGGGAGCCAGACTCCAGGTTTACCTGTTGGATGAGTGCTGGTCAGCATTTGCCAAATTTGAACAAAGCAGTGCACAATTGTGACAGTTCATCCAGATTACTCAGGTCAGAATTTCCCTGTGACCCTGAAATCTCAAAAACAACATAACCTGAATTATTTAACAAACTCATAACTTTGTGTTTAGCTTTACTGAGTGGGACACGGAGACATTACTGTTCCACAGGAGAGGGAAGAGATTTAACTCTCATTTGGTTGGGCTCAGGTAAAGTAATGAAAGTGACTGGGAATTTTGCTGAGAGAGAGAGTGAGAGTGAGACATTCACTAAACATGTAGGCAAGTGAGAAATGTTTCCTAGGTCTTCAGTTCGGACAATTCCCCTCACTGAAGAAGTATTTTTTATTTTATTCCTGGCTACCCTTATGGTGCTAGGGGGGCATATCTACTCTCTCTGAATATAACCTGAAATCCTATTTAATGTTTAATATTTAAATACTTTAATATTAAAATTTAATATTAAATTTAATATTAAAATAATGAACTCCTAGAGACTCTTCTGGGTTCTGACAAGAAGGGGCACCAGCCAGAGTTCTAGATATTGCTCAATGACAGTGTCAATTAAAGAGAAACAGAACAGCTTGTTTTTCCTCTTCAGCCTCTCTAGAACCAAAACACAAGAGGACCTGAGCGAGCAGAGCAAAGCCACAGGCAAACGGTTCACTGGAAATCTTGAATGTTTGCTAGGTAAGATATTCTGTGGCCTCTCAGATCAAAGAGCCCTGGACCCTCTTCCGCTGCCAGCCCTGACTCACTTTGGAGAGGACTTAAGGCACATTGCCTCTGATGTCTGCTATCAGGAAGACTCATGACCCAGGTCTGGGAGACATTGTTTGGTGGTGGTATTGTTTGCTTTTCAGTTGTCAAGTTTTTGTGTGTGTTTGTCCATTTGTTTAATGCTTGTAAAGTAAGTGTTCAATATTAAATGTTTGGAAAAGACAGAACTTTTTTTTTTTTCAACAACAAGAAAAAAATCACCCATAATCCCATCCAGAAGCAACCTGTTAACATTTCTGTCATTTCGTTTAGACCAGGGTTTCTCAACCTCAACACTGTTAACATTTCGGACAGTTTAATTCATTGTTGTTTGTATGTGTAAGGGTCGTCCTGTGCATTGTGGGAGGTTTAGCAGCATCCCTGGCCTCTACCTACTAGATGCCAGTAGTAATCCACCCTCAACCTCCAATTGTGACAACCAAACATGTCTCCAGACATTATCAAATGTCACCTGGGGGGCAATATTGCCCCAATGGAGAACAACTGTTTTAGAGAGTATATTTTTGGAAAGCAAGAGGGTTGATTTGAGATTTATGTATGAGATAGTTTTAAAAAATTCCTTAGGGAGAACTCAGTCCAAGCTGTCATCTCACAATGAGAAGGCTCACAGAGACATGACTTGTGTAAAGTCACCCAGTGGATTAGTGGTCAGATCTACTGAGCTTCTGATCTACAGATCTTTCCACTCTTTTCCTTGTGTTATTCTTGTATTCTTACTCGATAGTCACTATCACATACTCGATAGTCACATATTCTTACTCGATATCACATAGTCAAAACTGTCTTTGTCTGTGGCTCTTGAATTTCAAGCCATTTATCATTCCTAGTATGAGGTGTGATTCTTCCCTGCTCTTCACACTTCTCCCTGGCCAATAGCGACCAGTTGCATGGGTGAAGATAGATTCTATTGTACTAAAAGGAAATCTGGCTTTCTTAATTTATAGTCCTTCTACTAAGGGGCACTCAAGAAACTCCCAGACGTTCTTGTGTTTCAGAACTTAGTGCCCATCTTTTTTTCTGCTCCTTGTTAGTTTTCATTCTTCATAGGGCAATAATTCAGTGAACCAGGGTCCATTTTCTTCCCTCTTTGTTCTGATCCGTTAATCTAAATATCAGCCCTAAATTTCTCTCCTGGAAAGCCCCTGCTTCTATTCAAATTCAAACCCCCATCATCTTCCATCTGGACTAAGGGAGCAGTCTCCTTGCTTCTAATCTCACTCCTCTGTAAGCCACAGTCCATTCTTCACAGAGCTCTTTTTAAAACATAAATCAGACCATGCCACTCCTCTGCTTAAAATCCTCCCATGGCTTTCCATTACACTTAAAATACAAATTCCTGGCCCTGGCCTACAAGGCCTTATGTCTTGCCAACCCCCCACCCCACCCCCTCTGCTCTAGTCATTCTGGCTTTGTGGTTTGTTCTCAGACATTCCAAACTCTGCCCACCTCAGGGTCTTTGCACTTGCCCTTTCCTCTGTCTGGAATGCTCTTCTTCCACATTCCTGTGACTGGCTCCTTCTTACCATTTAGGATTCATCTCCAAAGTCCATTCTTCAGGGGAGGGTTCTACCTCGTTAACAGAACCACCCCTGCCTGCACCTCAGTCACTCTGGATCATAATACTCACAGTATTTATTGTTAGATCTTAATCTAAATAATCATATTTATTAGTTTACTTTTTATTTGTATAGTTTCTTTCCCCTATCCCCTATCAGAATGTATCTGGTTTCTTTACTGCTGTATCCCTATTTCCCACAATACCCAGCAGATAGTAGTACATAGGTGCTCAACAAATATTTTTGAATGAATGAATTAATGAATGAATGACAAACTTACAGAATACTTATGTAAATAGAATTAATATCCTTGATAGCCTTCTTTAATAACTGCCGCCCCTCCTATTCAAATCCACTCTCCACTTCCTGCCCCATCTTCATTGTTTACAGAGTCACATCCAAAGCATTGAAGGGTTCATTTGGTGACATTGATTTAATAATCCATGCCCTATCTGACTCTGAATGGATCACTTAGATTTCATAAAATTTCTCAATTATATAAGATGTCACTAATAGTCTTGCCTTTTTTCTTTTAACCTTATTCATGAATTCATTTACCTGAGTAAAATCATCTAATAGGCCCAAAGCCAAAAGGATCCAAAGAAACAGAGTTACTAAGAGGACTCTACTTATTTGCATGGGATTACTACTACCGACTACTTCATCTGGATGTTGTAAGAACAAATGAGATAATATCTGTGGAACATTTTAATCTTAATAAGAAACATTCATACACATGAAAAATGAAGCTATTGATTTTCTGACATTCCAATGTATCATTTATATGCTTTTACTAATAATTATATTAAGGAAGGTCAACTTTTGTGCGTTTCTCATAAGTCAAGGGAAATCTAGTTGCTAATGGCATTTACTCAAGAGATTCCAACTCAGAATTTGGGAATGTTTAGGAATATATAAGCTAGGTAAATTTCAAAAACGTTTTTATCTCCTTTATTCTCTGAAGACTTTGTTGTCATGGGTTATGAAGACAGCATATGTCAGAGAGCAAGAAAGCCCCTTAGAAATCACCTGATCCAACACCCTTATTTTATAGATGACAAAGCAATACTCACAAAGTCACACACCAAAGTCCTTCAAGCTTCTTAGTGGTCGATGCCAGCCTAACTCCATCTTTCACTACTTTCGCTCTAGGGATTGTTTTTGTCATGTCCCTTCCCATGTGCCATTATTCTATCTCTCTCCTCTAACTTCTAAAGGTCTGGCTGCAAACCAGGAAGGGAGAGTAAAATGCTAAGATCAAGATCTCACCAAGAAAAAAACATAATCTTGTCCCGATATTTCCAGATTTGGGGCTTTTGATGAGAAATAACTACTTTTGTTGAAAGTATGCAAATAAGCATCTGGAAAGAATTCAGGTCAATATGGTCAACATTTTAAAACTTTGGCTAACTTGGACGCCATCCCTCTGGAATGCTCAGCAAGCTGGAACAACACTGAATCCAGAAGTAAGTAGCCTGAAGCAAAAATTTAGGGGAAATATGTATTTTTGATAGGAAAAAGCAGTTCTTAAGTATTCAATAACAAATGAGCGCAGCTGAGAAAAGCCAAAGACCAAAAGGCAAGAACCAATACAATGGTATCAGTCAGTTTTTTGCATGGAAAAAAAAAAAAAGAATAGGAACTAATGCTTATAAGATATCAAGACTTTGAAGAATCAAAAGTCAAGAGTGTGTGTGCTATGGCTCACAAAGGAATATTAAGTGTTTTCTGCTCTTTTTGAGAATGTGGAGCAATTATAAATGAATTTTTTAAAAGGACTTCCATTTGTTAGTTAAAAGGAATACTCAGGCATAAAATTCAGTTAACTTAACTGAATTTGACTTCAGATAGCTATAGGGATACTCGGTACTTAGACACACACCAAAAAATGCATTGAAGGGATAAATTGTTATGGCTCCACATAGAACTGATTTCTAATCATGATTTCTAATCATTATATGTCTAGGGTCCCAGAAATCCTATTACCTTTAAGAGAAAATACCAGATGAAAGTGGCCATAGTAGTTTCTATACATTGAATTGGCCACTTCTCACCTGTTAATACAGGAGAGATAAATTTAAAATAAGCCTTTAAAACGTCGAGCTGTGGGAAAAATGTATCAGCAGAAGTATAGGCAAGCTCTGATAAAATATGAGTACACTATTGTGGTGTAAATTCTACTCTCTCTTCTATTTCATGCTTCATTTTATTTCTTGTTTGTCCTTCTAAAACCTAGCAACAGAGAAGATTAGAGAATTCATAACTAAGTTATTTCACAAATAAATGGATTTCTTTTGGAATAGAGTAGAAATTAAGTGAGATGTTTAAATCTACATACAGTTTTCTTCATTCTAGGGTGATTAAAATGGGGGAAAAAATAGCACAGCAACTGATACGTGAATATGCTTTGTATATTGGAACATTATACTTATATTTTAAAATATACAGAATTGAACCCTAAAAGGACATTATATGCAATATTGAGAGTTACTGTATACAGTATAACCCTGAACAACACAGGAAGTTAGGGGCACCAACCTTCCCTACAGTCGAAAATCCGAGTATAATTTATCTGTATAGCCAGTCCCTCTGCATTCACGGTTCTGCACCTGAAGATTCTACCAACCCCAGACTGTATTTAGTACTGTAGTATTTAGTATTGAAAAAAATCCACGTATAAGTGGACCAGTACAGTTCAAACCCATGTTGTTCAAGGGTCAACTGTATGTGTGTCTGTGTGTGTCTGTGTGTGTGTGTGTGTGTACATTTACAAATACATAGGTAATATTTAAATTTTTTGTCACATCTTTATTGGAGTATAATTGCTTCACAATGTTGTATTAGTTTCTGCTGTACAACAAAGTGAATCAGCTATATGTATACACATATCCCCATATTCCCTCCCTCTTGAGCTTCCCTCCCACACTCCCTATCCCATCCCTCTAGGTCTCACAAAGCATTGAGTTGATCTCCCTGTGCTTTGCAGCAGCTTCCCATTAGCCATCCATTTTACATTTGGTAGTGTATATATGTCAGTGCTACTCTCTCACTAAATTTTAAAACATATCTCCATCAAATGGAAAAAGATAAAGAGTACTGAGATTTTCTGATCCTGATCCCTTTTTTTATATGATAAATAGAAGCAACCAGATAAATCTGAACAGAAAATGCTAAAATCTAGCTATTATCTTGGGACACATACCTTGGGACACATATCACAAGTGGTTAATTGTTTGGTTTTACAAATAGCAAGTAATTCAGTGTAGCTATCATTTTTTGCTTGTGAAGTATTCTCTGATTCTTTCATTTGAAAGTTAGCTAATTCTACCTAATCTGATTTATGCAGACTAGTTTCCAGATTTCCTGTGTTCCATGTTGACAAAGTTGTACCATAACCAGAGTATCCTGCCACAACTCAAGATGCAAATGAAGATCCATGGTACATCCCCCAAATACAGTACTTGCACCCTACCCCCAACATTCAAGCAATAACCAGAAGTTCAGAGATCCAGTTAGTCTCCTCCAGCTCTAACCTTCTCCCTGTTAGTTTTCCAGGGGCCCCTTGTGCTTACAAATCTCCTTGAGGGAACTCCTTCTCAGCTTGGACCTTTCTCAGTGCACAGACTGCTGTGGGGAGAGGCAAGTGCAAATCTGTCCAAAGCACAGAATCTCTGCAGCAGTTAATCTTCAGGAGTTTATTTGTTCTGTGGAAGGGCTCCTAAGTAAACAGGCCAAAATCTTTGGGACCTTTCAATCCCTTCTCCCCTTTCAGATTTGGGCTAAGATAGGCCAAGACTACTGCTTACCAGGGTGATCAAGTTCCCCTGGCAGAAGACACATTGTATTAGTTTGCTGCTAGGGCTGCTGTAACAAATTATCACAAACTGGGTGGCTTAAAACAAGAGAAATTTATTCTTTCATAGTTCTATAGGCTGGAAGTCTGGAATCAAAGTGTTGGAAGGGCCATCCTCTCTCTCTGAAGGCTCTAGGAGAGAGTCTATGCCATCCCTTTCTCTTAGCTTCTGGTGTTGCTGGCAATCCTTGGCATTCTTTGATTGACAGATGCATCATTCCAATCTCTGCCTCCACCATAACATGGCCTTATCCCTATTGTTTGTGTCTCTCCTCCTCTTATAAGGACAGCAGTCAAATTGGACTGGGGCTTACCATAATCCAATATGACCTCATTCTAATTTGATTACATCTGCAAAGATCCTATCTCTAAGTAAGATTACATTCACTGGCACTGGGGCTAGGACTTCAATCTATCTTTGGGGGACACAATTCAACCCCTAATAGCCATTTATGGTTGAAATGCCTCAAAACCACAGCTAGAAGGGCCACAGACCTTGGTTCACCCCAGTCAAGCTCTCTCTAAAGTTTGGTCAAGACAGCAGGGCAGAGGCTGCTTCTCATTATCACCATGCCCTGGCAATTCTAAACAATGTCAATGATAGACACACAAGAAAAGTGTAATCAAATTTGTGCTTTTACAAGATAATTCTGGCTGCAGTGCTGAGAATAGATTGGAGGGGAGCAACCGTGAAAATGTGGAGAACAATAAGGAGACTGTTTCAATAATCTAAATGAAAAGTTGTGACTTGGCTTAAGTTGATGGTAGAAGAGACAGAAGGAAGTGGATAGGCCTGAGATCTAGAAGATATATTTGGGATTTACATTTGGAGCAAAACTGATAGGATTCATTCATGGAGTAGATGGTAGGAGTAAACAAGAGGAAGAATCAAGACGTCCCAGATTTCTTGCTTAACCAAAGAGTGATTGGTGGTGTCATTGGTTGTGATGGGGGAGAAACTGGTTTAGTGAGGAAAATCCTTATTTCAAGGCTCAAAGGCAATCTCACAAGAAAAAGTATAAAAATAAATGTAAAGCAACACCCTAGTTTGAAAAAAAAAAAAAAACCATCATATAGAGAAAACCAAGACAAGATCTAGTCCAGATTTTCGTTTTACACATTAGGAAGCTCAGGCACAAAGGGGAAAGATGACCTGCTCAATGAGTTAGAGCCTGGAAAAGAAGTCACCTCCTAGGTCAGACTCTTTGGGTCTAGCACTCCAAATACTTCACCTGGTTTGTTTTTATCATAATCCTTTTTCTTTATACCCTTTTTCATTTTGGTGGCTATGTCTGCTACAGAGCCTATAAACTCACTTGTTCCTAAAGGCACAGACAGTGATAACAGGAAGGTTCTTCCTATCTTCAGAAATTTCAGACCAACCATACCTCATTCTTGAGAAGCATATGGGACACTGGCAATCACGCAATTTTCATCTATTAAGCACTGTTTTCTAAAGCCAATACCTCCAAAACCATTCTGGAAGTCTTCTAGGCTCTTTAAGAAAGGTGTAGTTATTCAAACAATTTAGTCAGACAAACATTTATTCAGTATTACTGTTCTGTAGGCTGTGAATGATTCAAAAAGATGACCTTTGATCCTTCGCATCTACTAGTTTTAAATTTGGTTGGAGAGATTAAGATGTAGAGGTAACAACTGGTTAAGTGACAGTGGTGGTAAGTACCAGATTTGGCATCAAAATAGGTAGCTAGCACAATGAGGGCCATGACATTTCAGAAAAGTTGGCCATCCATGTGGGTGAGAGAAGTCAAAGACTATAGGGCTAGAGATAAAAATCAAAGAACAGTTTGACTTTGAAAGGGAGAAAAGGAAAACAGATGTAAACTTTAACTGAGAAAAACTAATCCAGCTCAGGGTCTGGCCAAGCCCAAAAATGGGTCAGGAGTTTTAATGAAGAGCAATAGTGTTGGTGATTAGATTCAATGGAGGCAGACCAACTAATCTGAGAAGAATAACTAATCACTATACTTGTAAGTATAATAACAACCTTATGAGGAGGTACTATTCTACCTCTATTTTGCAGATAAGAAAATTGAGGCATGGAGTGGTTATGTAACTTACCTCAGTCACACAGCCAGCACATTGCAGTGCTGGGTTTCAAGCCCATAAAGTTTGGGTATAGCGCCTGTGCTCTTAACCACTATAGCATGTGGCCTCTCACATGAGTGCTAGTGGTTTGTAACAGTCTAAGGGAGGGGCATCAAAATGGACATGATGAAGTCTGGAAATAATGACTAGGGACAAAAATAAATGACTACCAACAAGTCACTGCAGAGACAGGGTCAGACTGCAAGGACAGAAAGGGGCTTAAGGGCCAGCTTCTAAACAGTAAGGATAAGAATAAACATTAAGAACAAGTTCTGGGAAAATTTAGCTACTGGCTACGAAAGGGGGTGGGATTAAAGGAAAAAAAAAATCGTAGGGCAAGCACAACCAAAGATAAGCCTCCCTGAGGCAGATGCCTGGCTGAAAGATGGTCTGGCTGCTCCTGATTTCACTACTCATCATGAGGCTACCTTTGTCCTTACATTGTAAGGCACAGTGATGTCAGCCTCTGAAAGGAAAATAAATGGAATACAATTTGATAGTGGAGACTAAGCATCAAATGCTTACAGCACACCCTGAACCACATCTTCCTATTTCCTTCATGAGGTAAAGGACAAGTATTAAAAAGTATGAAGAAACAAGGCCAACTAGATATGTCAGATGGTAAAACACTGAAATTCAGGGGGAGTGGCTGAAATTTAACCTTAGAGGTAATATGGAGCCCCTAAAGGATCTCTAGGTGGGAAGTAAGAGAACACAATTGGCATATCAAGTACCCTCACTAGAGTATGGTTCAGAGGTTGGATTAGAGGGGAAAAAGAAAGGCAATAAGTGGAAAAGTTTAAATGCAGCCTAGGCAAGAAGACATGTAACTTCCTATCAAGAGGATTCAAAAAGGCAGTTAAAACTATGATGGAAATATGAGCTTCCAGGAGAAAGCCAAACTTTCAGAGATGACTTCTAGCAACTCTTGGAGAGCTTCTTTCTGCAATGCTAACTGTTTAGAAGAGTTTTCTTGTAGCACATTCAACAACATACTGAAAAGATAAGTTCCTCTGAACAGAGGTGAACCATGTAATTTTAGGTAGACTCATAGTTTCCCTTGAAAATATTCTTTTACCCATGATAAATATAGCTTTAAACAGTATCCCATATGATTCATGTGGTCGTAACACACCCAACTAGCTTTTCTTTCTAAGAGACCCATGAATCAACTGCTTTTGTCTAAGAATTGGGGCAATTTGTATGGATCAGCTTAACAGATAATAGATATACACCTTAAGCAAGAACAGTGATACTGAAAACAAACCATTTCTATACTGGTATAAAAAAATAATCTTTTTCTTTCATCATATCTTTGAATACTCTAAATCTTTATAACAGGCTGTCAGCTATAATATTGGTCTTCGGTCTTTTTAATTTCTTAACCACTATTTTCAGGGATTCTTTTTAAGCATTTAGAATGAAAACCTAAAAGTACCTTTTAAAAAGCTTTATAATCTTATGACTCAAGTTGTCAGTTTCTTCTTCAGTAAAGTGAGGAAGTTGAACTACACATTCTCACAGGACATAAGTATATATGATTCCATTAATGTTTTCATAAATATTTTTCTGGTGATGGTCTTCAAAATATCTGGATTTTTTTTCTATATTTGCCAAAATAATATATAGACTCTACATTAAACATAAATTTAAGAAATTATATAATCCATGTCTACATTAGTCATTAAACAATTGAACATAGTTTCTTAATGGATGCAATCTTTTAATTAATTGTTTACCAGTTCTTGGTTGTATGAGTGAAGAATTTTTTCAGAATGTTCATAAACATAACAAATTGGATCATATCAAAGAGCTTCATTTGGTGGAGCTCTTTTATAATGTCTACTCAGCACCTTCCTCCACATTCCCTCTACCTTTCCTGTGAACTGCTGTTGGTCCATATGATCAAAGGATGGATCCTAATGTCATATTTCTGTTTCATGGCCCTACCGCAGGGAAGGCATCTGACTCTGGGATTGAGAATTGGAAAAGAGAGGAAAAGAGAGACAGCAGTCACTTTCCAGGTAGCTGGAGGTGGAACATATAATGTTTATAAGTTTCAGCAACTGGATTTTTCCATTTGTGCATGGAAAAGTAAATAAAGCTAGTCCACAGAGAGAGAGAGAGAGAGAGAAACCTGAAATCAGACACATAGGAGAGCAGAAGTGTCTGAGTCTCTGGTCCGGTTTCTTTCTGAGGCCTAGATGTTTCTTTCAGATTTTGTAAGTGTCCTGTATCCTTACCATAAATTCCTATTGTTTGCGTAATCTCCCTCAAACGAGTCTCTGCTCTGAGTTTGTCTCTCCAGAACAAGAACTCTCCCATGACAAGAAGTGTAAGGCTGTGTGGCTGGTATCTCCTCAAACTCATCTGATTGCTTACATGTACTCAGCCACAGCTCTGGTGGTCCCTGGGAGACACCTCTGGTAGAGTATGTTCAAGAGAAAATAAGGAGGGGAAGCAGCAGTCTCTGCTTAAAGCAGAAGCTCACACCAATGGATTGCCAGGCCATCTGCTCTTCCTCTTTCAATTTATCCCTCAATCTCTGGAGCAAGGTTATCTCTGGGGAAAAGGAAATCATTCTGGATGCCTAAAGGTCCTTCTAGAGCCAGGGATCTCTCTTGGGTTCCTCAAGATCTTTTCAGCCTGTTCCAGGTTATACATTATGAGCTGTGTGAGTTCTCTTCATGCATATCCTTCACAACAAGGTACTCAGGTTCTGACAGGTAAAGCAGGGGCACTTGATCTGGTCCTAGCAGCTATCTCATAAGCATCTCCCCTCCAAGGCAAGGGAAGAATCAGGCCTTACAATAGAATACAGCTTCCTCCTAAAAAACGCAACACCCCTTTCCCACCCCACCCCCACCCCCACTCCAGCATGTATGTAGATTAAAGGATGAGCCAGTTTGTCACAATAATAGGATCCTCTATGCCAAGTAGCCCAAGCCCAGACTGGTAGACTGACTCTCACTCAGCAATTCAGATCCATAAGGTCCTTAAAAATAGCTTTCTTTACCTTTTCCTTCTTAGGTATTCCTCAGACACTGAGAAAATTTAGTCTCATCAGCAAGCTCTAACAAGATTACATTTGCATTTTGTCGTTCTGAAGATTAATCTGAATCTGTCCAAGGAAATTAAAATACACTACAGTACTCTTTTTCAAGTCTCATCCTAGTCTATATTCCAAAATCAGCAAGGCTCTTGAGTGTCTGCCTCATCCCACCTCACCAATTCCTTTCACAGAGTCATGGCCATAGCCTCAGGATGACGTGATTTTAACTCTGGTAAAGCAGAAGCAAAATTTCTGCTTCTGATAGAAGACAAGGTAATGTAAGCCAGTCCTCTCACAAAAGATGACTAAGAAAGCTGGATGAAATTTTAAGAGACAAAAATCTTGGTAGCATCAAAGCGCCAACAGGATACTGATGAATTACCAATCCCAGATACAGAGGGATGGGAATCCAGATAAGTAAGCTTGGTACTATGACCACTCTTGAATTGGAGGTATTTGCCAATTGGAGAGATGTGGTCAAGAGGCTGAACTATACTTTTGGTATCTGCACGGAACTGGGAAGATAAAAATTGGTGTCCAGAGGCAGGGAAAGAAGGAATTCCATAAACTATCCCTCACTTTAGGCTGGTAGCCCACAGAGCTGTACCCTAGAAGTAAGCATAAGCTGGAAGTAAACTATTTCTTTTATGAACTAAAGATATGCGGGATGGCCTCAAAAATATCAAATCTGGAACTTGGATTAAGTTAATTCTGAATTATTAGTGTCCCCAGGCACTTGGCTAGATCAATTAAATACCTTCTTTGGTGGACAAAACATCATTCCAGGCTTCAAATTATTTGTGCACTTTGTGTTCAGAAAATTATTTGCCAAAAAACCCCACCAATGTCTAGCATACAATCAAAGTATCCAGGCACATGTATAGAGTAGATACTATGAATGTAAATCACAGGCAACAAAAATAGACTCTAGAGGCTCTAGATGTTATAATTTTTAAATAAAGATATAAACAACTGTGTTTACTATGTTCAAGGATATAAAAGTCAAGCTTAAAAACTCTGGCAGAAAACAGGAAACAAGTGGCAAATTAGATATCCTAGACCTGAAAATTTCAATAATTAAAATCAAGAATTCAATAAACAGACTTAACAGTATACTAGACACAGCTGAAAAAAGAATTAGTGAACTGGAAGATAGGTCACAAGAAATTATCCAGAATGAAACACAAAGACATAAAGATGAGAAATACAAGAAAGGAAGTAAAAGACATAGAAAATACATTAAGAAGCTCTTACAAACACTTCATTAGAATCTCAGAAGAGAGACAGATAATGGGACAGAGGCATTATCTGAAGAAACAATAGCTGAAATTATTCTGGAACTGATGAAATACAGTATTTATCATCAGACTGTGCTGCAGAAACACACACTTCAAGATGATCTGTAAAAATCAAGGAAGAAACATCAGATGTGGGCAATCATATATGTTGGCTGCATCCACTTATGCATTCTCATTTTCAGTTGGTCTTCAGTTGTTCCTCCACACAGAGTCAACTGCCCTGCTGTATGCTTTATTTTCTACTGCAAGATCATTTAGCTCTGAAGCTCTCTTCCATGACTATGTAGCTCCCAGCCACATAAAACATGCTACTGCTCTCCTACCCCTCTGGGCCTTAAAGAAACTCCATGAGGCTGCCTCACACCCACCAGTCCAGATACATACTTCAGTTATATTTTCTTTATTCCCAATTCATGGTAGTCATGTAGAAATTCTGAGTTCTGCCTTGCTCCCTAGACTCTATATTATGGACCTCTCTGAACTTCACTCCCAAAACCTACTGTGGGGGGGATAGGGGATGGGAGAGTGTCTCTTATCCTCTACCCTCAGAACCTGGGCACAGCCCTTATCAGGGATCCAAGTCTTCTCTCTCTCATTATTCTCTCCTTTCTTGTGGAAATTTTTATCTAGTTGCAGGTGGAGAAAACTGGTTTAATCTGATAGCTTATTTTAAATTTTCTCTCTTATGCCCAGACCAGTGGATCTATTACCCAAAGGGCAAACTTTTGATTCTCTGTTAGGTGTTTTGCTGGGTCACTTCTTCCCAGAAGCAATGAATGCCATTGAATAAAGCAGAGTAAAGGCAAAGAGAGAAGAAAATCAACCTGGGAACAAATTTAAATGAATATTATTTTATAACATATGAAGCCATAAGTTTTGACAAATGCAGTTATATTATATTAATATATATACACAATACATAGACATTATTATATGTGCACAGGTTTACCACAGCAGCATTTATTATTCACCAAGTCATTTTTGTTTAATACCTAAATGTCTTCTAATTAACTTTTTGATGTTCTGGGCCCATATTTTAGCATACTTTAAAATAAATATATAATTTTTGGCCTTGCCCAGTCTTCATGCTCCTCACCAGTCTTTTACAAGTTCACAAAAATAGAAGGGAGTCATTTTGCAATTATTTATCTAATCCTGTAAGAAATCTATCACATAAATGTGGCAAAGGTCATACTGAAGCTCAGTTTGTAGGCCTACCTACCTCATGAATCCAGGAAATTTAGGAAATAACATGGACTCCCTGAAAGAAGAGAGGAGAAGGGTGTTAGGACTGAAAGTCAAGTCTTGGGTACTCAGATTCAGAACCTTTGGGAGGACAGAAGTACTTCTCTAAGTTCTAGGGAGAAGTACCCCAAGAAAAGAGGAAAGAGGGACCCATGCTAAAGGACATGGGTCCCTTTTCAGGTGTTAGAGAACAGGTACAAGAATTATATGGAGGGCTAGGAACCATGAGGCCATATTTGGAAGTGCCAAAGTACAATTGTCACTTAGTGACTGAGCTTCTAAGTCTAGCTGATAGAAGAACACACAGCAGAGAAGCCCCTTCTTTGTGCAACAGAAACAACCTAGTGATTGCAGCTTGATAGCAGTGGCAACAGGCACAATAACGTATTCTCCTACAATAATCAAGGGACAGAACAAACAACAGCCGTGGTGGCAGCAGGAAAACAGAACCTGTGCTAACATATAGGGAGCAGGCTATGTCCGCACAAGGCACAGCAATGGTGCTGGCAACCACAACAAAGAAAGGCCAGCGACATGAGGAGTGTGAGTCACTCCAGGTCTGGGGGAGGGCAGTGTGAGGAGGAGAGCAGAGGAAAGAGGCCTCTCTCCTGATGGTCAACATCCCCCCAGATGAGCAAAGCCAAACCAGGAAACACCAGAGTATCCACCTCTGGTTGCACAGGCAGATTCCTAGGCCCTACTTCAGAGCTGCTACATCAAAATATCTGGGAGCAGAACACAGGAAACTGAATGTTAAACAAGTTCTTAGTGTGATTTTTAAACAGTACTGCTCATAGGTCTGAGCAACTGGGAATCCTGCCTTGGACCCTGCCTTTTAAAGAACTGTCTTCCAGCCGTGCTCTTCACAGGGCAAGGTGTCCTAGGGGTCAAGATAACAAGTTCAACAGCACCCAATGCTCACCTAGTACACAACTACCCACCATCAGACCATGATCCTGGTTCCCAAGACCCTGGATTCTCTGTCTAAATGACACTGAGACCAATACAAAGGCCTGAATGGACCTCTTCCCCTAGTCTGTTCTCCCATGGTTGGACCACACTACATGGTGTGCACAATTCTAGAACCAAGTATTTGCCAAGGGGCAGCTGCTTGGTGGGCCTGGAGCTTTGACTTTCGTGCTGGGCTCATCACCTGTGCTCTCCAAGCCTCTCACACAGGGGTAAGAGAAAGGCTTTCCCTTTCTCTCCCTCCATCTGCAATTCTGCCCTGGGCCCACATATTGTTAGGGACAGCTACTGTTCTAGATTAGAGACTTACTCATTATTTTTGGCTCTTTTGTTGAAGTCAGAGGGGTTTTGTTTTATTTAGTTTTGTTTTTGTCTTGTCTTGCTTTACTTTGTTTTTAAGAATCAGAGAGGAAAAGAAAGTTCTTAGGGTCAAAATGCCAATTATAAAATGAATAAATGCTAGAGTTTAATCCCACTGTGACTTTACAAGGTCTTGACTTTTCCCTTGGTAGGTAAAGTCTTAAAGAACAAAGCTTGCATGATTAAGTGGCATCTTAAAACTTTGAATTCATAGAGTTAATTTAGTTTAAGTAGTATCTGTTAAGCATTTATTCTGTCTGTCCCAGACAGTGAAAAGATCAATAAGATATGATGAACATCCTTAAAGCAAGGCCATTGGATAAGTCAAGCTGTATATATGGAATGCAAAAATAACAGCTGTGCAAGGGAGTATGTTATTTTAAGTGATAAAGTGAGTGCCCCAGACAAACTAACTGCAATAGGAATTTAATGTATCTTCAACAAGATCCTTCCCTTTTATTCTCAGGGTTGCCACCTTCTAGAGGAGGACACACACACTCACACACCTACCTAAACAAGAACCTACTGCTTTCAAGTTTTAGCAACAGGCAAGACTAGTGAAGCATTCTTGGTGCATCAACACTTATTTGGTCTTTGGTTTTAAAGATTGCTTTGTTTTGTGCTTTGTGTGTGTGTGTGTGCGTGTGTGCATGTGTGTGTGTGAGAGAGAGAGAGAGCAAGGACACAGCCACAACAGCTCAAAGTGTTTTTCTCTCTTGCAGCGATGATCCATCCATGATGATCATCTGCATCACCTGCAACAAGTTCTGCATGTGTTAATCACAGATGGCCTTTGAGAGGCTGAGTGTGGTCGGGGTTCCTTTCTGGGTGGAATATTGAGCAATAAAGCTTGGGAAGAGATTCAGTTATTCACACTGTTGTTAAAGTCAGACGTTCCTTTTACCATAACACAAGCCCAAGGCATATGAGTCAGTAGAGGCAACTACCCCGGGTCGTATCTGTTTTACTTTTTTGCCAGTGAAGTTGTGCCATGTGCCATGAAGGATAAAGAGCAGCAGAGACAGGAAGCAGTGAGCAAAGAGTCAGCTGGGAAATTCCAGCTGCCCTCCTGCCCTACTTATAAGGAGATGACTCATTGTTAAGAAGCAAACAGATGTTGACTTGGCTAACAGAACCCTATGCAAAGTTTAACCTCTCCAGGCCCTTGCATCCTGTTCTAGGAAAGATAAAAACAGACAGGTTATTATATTTGGGCACCTGGATAGCATTGTTTAATACTGGTATGAAAGAATAGGCATGTGTGTGTGTTTTTGAACATGCTGTTTCTTATGTCCTTGAAGCCCACTTTCTTCTGGAACATATCCTTTTATAGAGGCCACACTGTACAGAGAAACCTCCACAATCCGGGCTTCTGCTGTGCAGATGTGTGGTGGTCTGCTACTTACAGAGACATGGAATTTTCAGGTAAACACACCTATTAGTAAGTTCTTATGTGCCCACTCAAGCACAGGGCTCCAGAGACCCAGGTTATAAGCCTGGCTCTACACTAAGTAGCTATGTAGCCTCAGTTTCCTCACCTGTGAAATCCAAAGATTTGACTGTTAGGGCTCCTCCCTCCTTTATTGTTTTATGATTCTAGGACTTTAAAAAGTTGAAAATTTGTACCTATAATGCCTACCCTCTCTGTTATCCGTCGATAAGAACAAGCACTTATACAATACAGAAAATGTTTCTGTTAACAGTTTTCTTTCAGTGTAGAGTAGGAAAGTATGGCTTGGACAATACTGGGTCCAGGATAAGATACAACTTGTAATGGAATTAAAAACAATTCCTTATTTACCTCACTGGGTTGTTGTAGTTATCAAACGAGATCACATCTTTGGGAAGTTTATCCTGTATTGTGCTCTACAGAAATGTGTTATAGACTGAATGTTTGAGTCCCCTCAAAATTCATACATTGAAACCTAATCCCTAATATTATAGTATTAGGAAATGGGGTCTTCGAGAGGTGCTTAAGTCATGAGAGCAGAACCCTCAGGAGTGGGAGTAGTGCCTTAGAAAAGAGACCCCTGAGACCCTCTGCCCCTTCTGCCATGTGAAGTTACGGTGAAAAGATGGACATCTATGAACCAGAAATTGGGATATCGCCAGACATCCAAGCTGCTGGCACCTTGATCTTGGACTTCTTGGCCTCCAGAACTGTGAAAAATATATTTCTATTGTTTGTAAGCCACTCAGTCTATGGCATTTTGGTATAGTATATAGTATATACAGCCGGAGAAGCCTATATTTTATTATTATTTAAAATAAATGTAAATATATTTATTCAATAAACATTGGTTTATTGAGCACCTTCTGTATATCAGACATCGTGATAAACATTAAAAAGACACTGATCCTGTTTTCCAAAGGCTCCCAAAATCAAAAGAGCTCAAATAAAATGATAACGATATTTATCCTTAAAATTATTTTTTACCTTTATAAAAAGTTTCAGGCTGAATAAAGGAACAAACTGTCAAAGCTATTTTCTTCTCTACTTTCAAGTATTATGAATCTTTTTAAATGCTTCTGTCCCAAATCTGAAGAAAAACACACCTGAGACTCTGCAAAATCTCAACTGATTTTAGCACTAGGTGAAGAAATAAAGGATGCTACAGTCTATTAACTGTTGGGACCAAGTATAGGGCAAGTATTTAATGGGCTCCCCAGCAGTGATGAGAGAAGAATGGATGATGATAACCTCACTGAAAAGGGTAATGGAAGAGTGACCTTGGGCTATGAAAAATGTGTTCTGTAGCCTCGTGGCTGCAAAGTCCCCTTTCCTCCCTCCGCACTTCACGCTTCAATAACACTGCACTTACTGGTTTCTAGGTTCTTTAATATAACATGCTGGTTCAGGCCTTTGTGCATTTTCTCATTCCCCGTCCTCAGCCTGGACTAAGTAATTCCCCATCACTCTTCACTCTTCTTCCTTCCTCCTTTCCCTCCTCCTCCTCATTCTCCTTCACATCTCCCACAGGCTGCTGCTCAGTTTTCAAGATTCCAGGCCACTTCACCTGCCCTAAGTCTTTCCTAATTTCCCTCCGTATCCACAGTCTTTGTGAGGTGCCCCTTCACTGCACTCCTATCAACCCTACAGCATCATGGCACTTATCACCGTGTGTGAGAAACTTCTATACTTTGTCTGTTTCTTCCACTAGACCAGTGGTTCTCAACTGGAGGAGATCTCGTCCCTCAGTGTGTGGGGGGGGTGGGGTGGGGGGGGGGATTCGGCAATTTCTGGAGACATTTTTGATTGTCAGGATTGGGGAGGGGGTGTTACTGGCATCTAGTGGCTAAAGCCCAGGGATGCTGCCAAACATCCTACAATGCACAGGACAGCGCCCACAGTAAAGGATTTATCCGGACTCAAACACCAATACTGCGAAGGTTGAGAACCTGCACTGGACTGAGTTCCTTTTCTGTTCTACCAGCTCCAAGCACAGTGCCCAGCGCTCAGTAGGAATCCAAAAAAAATTTTAAGTAATTTTTCGTTCAAAATTTAGTTGAAAAAAATCTTATTACAGCTCTATGAAATAACTAATAACTAATTTGAGCAGGTACTGCAAGTCAAAGGAAAATCAATACTCGGGGATAAAGTTAGGGTAAAGCCCTCAGTCTTTTCCTGACACTTCCTCCTGTCTAGCTCTCTCCATACCTCTTCTCTTCCCTTTTCTCCTTTTTACCTTATTAGTATATGCTCTGTTCCCCCATTTACTGTCATGTTTGAATTCCTTCCACTCTAAAATAAGAATTGGAACATAGTGAAATAAGTTGCCCCACATTTGTTTATCTTAGGCATTCATTCAATTTAATTTTAATTTTTAAACATATCAATTACAGGGCGACATGCTGGGCACTGCAAGGAAAGCAAAGATGAATAAGAAACCGGGCCTATCCTCACTGGGGAGATTTCTGTAGCAGTAGAATAGAGGAAATACAGTTTCATTTTCATTAATGTGATCAGGGAACATTTCATAAAGGAGAGGCTTTTGATTTAGGTCTTCATAGGTGTTTCATAAAGTGTTTTAAATATGCCACACATATGTCATCATGTTCTTTCCTTATCTGACACCTAGTCAGTAAGTGTGACCCTGTAAGACACTAATTCTTAAGATTAGTCTGGGTCCCATCCTCAGAGTTTCTGATTCAGTAGGACCTGGTTGGAACCAGAGAATTTGCATTCCTAACTAGTTCTCAGGTGACGCTGCTGCTGCTACTGGTCTTCTGACCATACTTTGAGAACCGCTGCTTCAGGATAATCAGCCAGGTAACTCCTTGACCGAAAATGGACACCCTTCACTTGACTAAAACAATAAATTTTCAGTGTTCACAAAGAAAACAACTCATGGGTTTCTGCAAGCAGGGGAGGAGAAACATTCCAATCTATTCCTATAACTAAGGAAGGGCTCAATTTTCAAAAGTAAATTAATTGTCAGACCGAGTACCCTTGGGTACTAACATTATTTATTGGAAATATATCATAACTAACATAACATTCTTGAAGATCTTTATAATTAAAAATAAAATATTTTATTTGTTGACGCATTATACTCAGGGCCCTAATATCTATTACATTTCTTACAGGCATAATACATATTTGAAATGCAAACTTCTACTTTGATTATAGCTTTTGGTTACTTGATGCTTTGGTTTAATAATTCCCATATTGTTTGCTTCCCCCCCCCCGCAACTGCCTTTTTCAATCAATTTTCTCTTGTTCCTATGTTCTTTGTTCTGGTTTTGTATCCTAAGCTATTCGCTCTCTCCTCCAGTCTCTCACTGGCATGTCTTCAGTCATTTCCCAAAGTTCTTACAGAACGTTAACCATTTTTTGTGCATCCTAAAGCTTTTAACCTCTCATCTAAAACTAACTAAATGCTAAAAAATTATAATGCTTATGAATATATTATGCACAATATTAAGTTCAAAATAGTTGACATACTTCATGCTATATGTTATAGATATAATAAGCTTAATTTCAAGCAGATGAAATAAACATTGAAGTGCATGTATTTTTTTGTACACAGCCTCTTTCTACCTGCTGTTTGTAAATATCAGGCATTAGAAGCTTATAGGTGTGGCTTTTAAGTGATTACTGGACATATGTATATGTTCATTTGTGTGGCCACTCATGCCTACTGAATATTTGGGAAATGTACTGAAATACACATAATAATACCTCCTACAAAAAGCAGAGCCGTGTCCTCTTCCACGTCCAAGGACAAGAATTAATTTCTTCAAGCCTCCTTCATAAAAGAATGTAGTAATAGAGGTGGAAATTGAGACCTTATTGAAGAAATCTATCTGTTGGGAACATGAGCTAGTGGATAACTCTGAGAAAGCGTTCACAGACATTTTTTAACCATTACTAAAATAAAGACAGCACATGAAATAAATGCCATTTGGCATCTTAAGTTAATAAGATTGGCTACTATACAATTAATTTCATTTTTTCATCCCTCACTTACTGTGAACTTTTCAGAAGAGCACTTTCTCTGTTTCAATATGAAAATTATAAACTATAATTTAAAATTTTAATTTATAAACTATAAATTATAATATTATTAGCTTTATTGCAAAGAGCATGCATGTTAATAAGTGGCATTGTTTAAAAGTGTCTGGTCCTTTCTGATTTTTACAATTTAGAGCTCTAACGCCTATCATCTCAGTTTACACTATAATTTCAGGGACACAGAGATTTAAAAGTGGATGTTCAAAAGGCTCTCCATACACTAGCCTATTTTGCACAACTGAGGAGCAATTTTTTCAAGCCTTTTTTCTAATATACATGTTAATATATTATGGGCTATTTCCATAAGTTATTCTGGCTAAAGGATCTTCTGAAACACATCTGAGTTCTCACCATTTTAATAAAGAAAAGAATGTGGTATGAAGACAGAGGTTGCTGCCTCAGCTTTCTTTACCTCTTCCCAAGTTTTGCTGGAAAAACTTCCTCCTATATTCATATCTACATAGCAATGGCTAACATCTTTTGGGTGATAATAATGTGCTAAGTTTTGTATGCATTATTTCATTCAACACTTAAAACCACCTTATGAGATAGATATTAGTATTAGCCTCATTTTATGGATAAGGAAATAAAGATTTCTAGACGTCTAGTACCTCATCCAAGGTCACACACTAGTGTGTGATAACGGGAGAATCTGAACCCAAGTCTGACACCCAAGCCAGACCTCTTAGCCACTAAGCTGAACCACCATTTAACTTTTCTCATTTCCCTTTTCCTAACCCTCAGTTACTTCTGATTTCTAAGTGTTCTCAATAAAAGTGACTTGCAATTTGTTGATATGAAATTGGAATTAAGTATACAAGAATTTGTTAAAAGATGGTGCAGGGGAAAAGAGAAGGAAGAGGATAAGAAAAAAATGAGCTCTGCTCCCAGATAATGGAAGACTCTGGACTCACATATTAAGCAACTGGAACCTATACATACAGAATGATAAAACCAGTGCTGACTAATGTGTTCTTTGCATATGTCTCAGTGCCTTGTATGAAGTAGGGGCTGGATAAATGTTTGTTAAACTAAAGGTGGAACCAAATGTGTTCTAGAAGCATTAAGGGAATCCGATTAGAGACATGAACAGCGTTGGATGGGAAAAGAGTCTGTTGAGAAAATATGGATTATCTTCTTTACAATAGTGAAGAGTAACTGCCTATACTACTTTTCCATTATCAGAAAGTTCCAAAGGTCGTGTAAAAATTGTGAATATTAAATAAAAATAACCAGCTTAAGAAAGCGATTTATTACAATGAGAACTGCTATGACGCAACTAAATATTTATCGAATGCCCATTAAATGCAGGCACTGCACAACAGATATTTTGAAGCCTTAATTTGTTCACAATACTGGCAAAAATTGCTACATCACTATTCAAACTGTGGTCAGTATAAAAATGGTAATCAATGTAACCACAATTTATAAGCTTACTTCTCTCTAAATCAGAACCATTCTCAATTAGAATAGGAATTTATGATTCTAGGCCAATTTACTTCAAGTACCCATTTATTTTTGCTGTATGGTGTTTTAAATATAAAGCAAGCTACATCTTCAAAAACATAGTCTTTAACATTGTTTCCTGAATTTAGCATGGTTAAAAATATACTAAAACTAAAGTGGGCTCTGGATTCCCACATGTCACAGTAAACTCACCAAGATCTAGAATCTTCCTCCTATAATGGAAAGCTCTAAAACCCTTCTCCTTTCAAATAGTCTTCACCATATTTGAAAAACCAAGAGACCACATTTATTGCCACAAATACTGAAACACTTGATTCTACCAAGAAGTCACGTTTCCACTGTTTCAAAAATGATCTTAGAAATGAAAATCTATGCATAACTTCTCAACTTCAAAATATCTTTACCTTGGCAAAAATCATTATAACAATATAATAAAAGAATGGACTCATGAACTAAAATCTATTTTTCAACAATTAATATCTATAATATGAAAGGGCTAAGATGATCACAAATTTGAGAAAAGATGATCATGCACCATGCAAATGAGCATATGAAAAAGGGTTTCAAAAAGAAGTGGGGCCCAGGCAGGAAAGGGTGTTTGGTAGTGCTATTTCTTATTTTTTATTTCATGAAACTGAATATGTCACTCTTTACTTAAACATTTCAATGGTTTCCCATTGCTTGCAATATAAAATCCATTACCATACCTTACCATAGCTCTCATTGACTTAATTAAAGCTCACTTCTCTATCTTTATCCCCAGCACTCTCCAAAATGCTCCCTAAATTCTCATCATACTAGCTTTCCTGTGGCTCTTTGAATAATAGCCCATGGGAAAAACTGCAAGACTTCCTTCCAATGATTAAAAATCTGTTTTATGCAACCTTGCTTTTACACAGTTTCCTCTAACTGAAATGGCCTTCCTTACCTGACTCATCTTCCAAACCCAGGCTAAGAGAGCCTTTCTTTGAGAAGCTGTCCCAAATCACTTATTCAAAAGCAGTTACTCACTTTTTCTTCTGTGTCACACAGTATTGTTATTATTTATTGCAGTTATTTTTCCCTTTTATGTTGGGAAATCCTTAATGTCAGAGTCTCTGTCTTAATTGTCTTTGTGTATCTCATGCCCTGGCAGTTTCAGACACATAGTAGATGACTGATAAATGTTAAGTGTTGTACTGATGTTACTGAATCCTAAGAAGACACATGGTATATATTTGAAAAATTATCCCTATATTTTAAAATCTATGATTTTTATTAAAATGATCTTCCTAGAACATCTATGTGTATTTTCCCTCCATTGTGCCTTGTTTCACATCAAAACTCTTTGCTTTTCTACTGGGTATAGTCTATCTCTTATTTTATAAGTATTCAACTGTCATCGTACAACACCATGATGGCTAGGAAAAGGACACAATCCATGAAAACATGTCATCTCACTTCTTAAGAAGAAAGCTGTCCAAAGTTATAAATCAGGAAATGTGTGTGTGTGTGTTTGCATGTGTGCACACAATTGCTATTACATAATTTGGAATGGAGGAGGCATGAGTTGAGGTTATATTTGAGTCATGTCTTAGTTATCAAGACCTGTCCTACAAAGATTATCATAAAACTACTAATAAAATGATAATAAATAATATTCACCCAAATGTCTCTTGACTTTTTTAGTTTGTGGGTACAAATAATGTCACAGTGTCACTTATACTCAGATATGCTCTTGAAAGAATTCCAGACCCTTTCAGAGTGTTCCTTTATCCCCACATTGCCCAATATGTCAGAATAGCTCAAGAAGGTCTTAGAAATCATTCCTGGGCTTCGCACACCGATCCCAACACTGGTGGCACTGTTGGCCATGCCAGAACTCTGCAGACTATGCTCCTACCACTGTTTTTTGTCACCCCACGATTGTTCCCAGCCAGTAATGCTCATAGAGAGTGGCAAGTGGAATAATACACCCTGTTTGTGAGGCCCTTTTTGGGCAGTCTCAGAAATATTGGGCAGCAGGACTTCCCTGGTGGTGCAGTGGTTAAGAATCCGCCTGCCAATGCAGGGGACACAGGTTCGAGCCCTGGTCTGGGAAGATCCCACATGCCGCGGAGCAACTAAGCCCGTGCACCCGTGCCCGTGCACTGAGCCTGCGCTCTGGAGCCCGCAAGCCACAACTACTGAGGGCCGTGCGCCTAGAGCCCGTGCTCCGCAACAAGAGAAGACACCGCAATGAGAAGCCTGCACACCGCAATGAGGAGTAGCCCCCGCTCGCCACAACTAGAGAAAGCCCACGCGCAGCAACGAAGACCTAATGCAGCCAAAAATAAACAAATTTTTTAAAAGAGAAAAGATTCTATTTCCCTTATTAAAAAAAAAAATGAAAGAAATAAATAGTGGGTGGAGGTGAAAAGCAGCAGGGTCCTGGGGCTCAGGGTTGCAAAGATAGTGAGATGACGTTTTTGTTTTTTTGTTTTCTTTCTCCTTGGACTGACACACAGAATGGTTTCACTAGGACTGATTTCTAGTATCAGCTGCCACATTCTAACACCCCTTTCACTCTCATGGACCTTCTGACATTTGGCCTGTACTTGAGCCTGACTTGTTTGGCTGAACATTTTCCTTATGGTGAATTCTTTACCAGGACTCCACCTGGCTTCATAAAATTATCAACTTGTGCCCCCACCTCTAACACATGCACACTCCAACCTCAAATCCACCAGACATACCTGTGAACATCTGAACTGTGAACCACACTTAAGTTGTTTATTTATTTATTTTTTTTCATGAAGTTTCTCAACACTCCTTTGGAATCAGTAATTACAAAGATATACTTCTAGGGGAAAAGAGTGTCATCCAACTCCATGTCACCTAGGTATCCAAAATCAGCCTTGAATCAGGGATAACTCCCTCCAAGACAGCAACTATCATTATTAGAAATATTTTAATTATTGGCATTTACAGCTTCGGGGAAATCCAGGATCACTCAGTTCAAACAGCTAGAGTGAGTACTGCTGAAAATGATGCCCATAAATATAGCGAAAATTTGAATTAGACATTCACTGAAAAATTAAATGGTAAGAAAGTCATAAAACCAAATGCATTTTTTTTTCCCTATCTGGTGAAACACAATTCTCTTCTTCTACTTGGTATATCTTATTAACATAATATAGTTATTACAGGAATCTCCCTTTTCCTGATGGATGGCTTTGGTTTGAGCAATGTCCTTCTGCAACTGTGCCGCATGTAAATATTGACTGTGATGCAACATACTCCATAAACTAAGATTTTAAATTCAAGAACTGATTTCATTGTTGGTACATAATGAGATTTCATTGAAGATAAAAGTAGTTTTCTGAATATTTATAACTCAGTAGATCAGAAACAGTACAGTGGGTGCAATTCCCAAACTAGGGAGAGGCTATGTACCACTCTGCTTCGAATTCTCTGGTCATGTAATGTAATAGTGGCTCCTCTTTGAACAAAGTATAGGACAAAGGTCAGATATTTCAGATGACTGAATGTGGAAAAAGCACTAAAACAATTTCCCAGCGAATGTATCTAAAATATTATTTATTATATAGTATGGGTATCTACGGTAATTGAACTTACTAAATCATTTATTTTGTATGGTTACACTTTGATATTATAGGCCAGATCAAAATGACACACAAGAGCAGTAGAAGGCCAGTTGCTCTAAGTGCCTATGTATTTATCTTTCTACTCTAAATGCTTCCAGATATTACAATTGTGTGGGGTAGAGCTGAAGTTTTTTGTTTGTTTGTTTGATCTTCTTTGAGCTGTAAAGAGTCACTTAAGTGACCCTCCCAGGTAAAAAACAATATAGAACAAGTATCTACCCATTGTTCTGGTAGAAGAATATAAGGCCTTTGGTTTTGTTCCAGTAGCTAAATAAATCTGCCCACATCCTGATAAGCAGAAGTTTTCCTTGGGATGAAGGTGGCCCAAACTGCATAAGGATTCCAGTCCCTGAACCCTAACCAGTATGTGAAGTGAAAAATTTTAATCATGGAAAATAAAGTAAAAAATTGGGGATGTCTGTGGGGACTGGTGATGCAGCGCTAACACTAGTGACTAAATGTTTATGAGGGAGGGCTGGTTTGAGCAGTATGACAAATGCTGGAAGTTCCTCCAACCTAGGCAGCTAAGCACAGCAGTTGTACTTTGGAGAATAGTCACTGAGCATGAAAGTGTGAACTAAAACGTGTTATTCACTGGGGACCCAACATGAGGCCTGGTCAAAGACCCGGATTCACTAGACCATTCCAGCAGCAGTATAGCATCTATCAGACTGTGCAGGACCAATATTCATCCTTGATATTAAGTTGCATCAAGAAGAAACAGCAGTAGAGTCAGAACTCACACCACCATAGCCATCACTGTAGCCATCTTTGAACCAGGATTCTTAGACTACTTGGGAGAGGGGACTCACAAGAAGAAATATTAGAATTTTTACTAATCAGTTTTATGGGGGTTATGCATAGGAAAGTTTAAGTGTTTCATACATAAGGTCAAGTACTCCAGATGACCATGGTTAGTAAAAGAGCCACATTTACATTATAATTCAGAATATAAGTATTTGCTCTGATAGCTTTTAATTAAACTTTTGTAATGTTTGCCTTTTCCTTGCCATGTAAATAAAATCCAGCCGCTAACCAATCAAGCAGAAAACTTGGGATTTGGGACAGGACAAAAAACAAAAATAACTTGTTTTTTAGCTTCACCTCTTTTAAGGCCAGAAAATAGTAGAGTGGGTGACTGGCTAAGGTTGAAATGTTTTAAGAGTGGAAATCACCAAAAACATAGCCTCAGCCCATATCAGAATACACACACACACTCATAACACATACACATTCCTTAAAAACATCAGTCATTAAAGCCTAGAGTTTTTTTTTTAATACACCATGTTTAAGAATTGACTCCACAGAAAATGACAAGTCTTAAATTCTAACTAGTGGCTAGGACCTCTATTTTATGACTCAGACTTTCTGTTCTTGTTAGGAGATGGAAGGAAAGCAGTACATCTTGGTTTATTTAGTTTTTCTCCAAACCTACTTATCAGCTAAGGTTACTATGAAGGCTGAAGTTATGGGATGGTTCAATTCTGTTTTAAGCAATGGAAGATACACTGTGATTGCCTGTTTTACATTAATTTTCTTCCCAGGGGCCAGCAATTAAAGCATTTTTTTATTTTTTCAGAGGTAATTGTTTAAAGCCACCTGTATCACTCAGTGTTTTCACTTGCCTCAGGGATAATTAGAGGAAATCTATTGCAAACATGTCATGGGATGGGATAAAAAAAATGTAGTGAGTACCTTCAAAGTCTTAGTGCATTTTACTGTGTGTTGTAAATTTCATATATTCAACTTGACTCTCTCCTCTAGCTCCTCTGTCCCACCTCACTCCCACACCCATCTGAAAGATAAAAATATGTGAATGCTATCTACTCAGACTTATAGAGAGTAGTAGCAGCAGCTTTGAAATCTTTCAGCACAGTTCCTCTAACCTGTGACATCATTTAACCATAGTGACTCACATTTGTGTAGGTATTCAGGACTTACAATATTTTTGCATTGAGCCTTACACAACCCAGTGAGATAGATAAAAGAAGAATTGTTACTATTCCTGTGACACAGTAGAGAAAACTGAGCCTCTCAAAGGCCAAGTGATAACTTAAGCCAGCTAGCTAAGGAAACTGGCTTGCCTGACTCCTAGGTCAGCGTTGTTTTTACTACACTATTTTGTCTCTTTCCAACTCTTATGTGACTTCCCATGTGACTTACCATGTTTGCAGCATATTCAGCATGTATATTTTTCTCATGGAAAGTAAATCAGATAGCAGTAAGCAGAACAGAGGAGGGAATTTAGAGAATTCTCCGGGTAGGTTGCTCTGGATAGAAGTACCCATTTAAATCTCTATGAAGATTGTACATAGCCCTTACAGGATACACCATATATATCTTGCAACCAAAACTCAAGTATAATTTAATGTTTAGAACAGGAAAAATTAGTAGCCCAAGAAATTTTCCTTAGACGCTATCGTGAAGGTCTGTCAATTTCAAAAGCTCTTACCTTTGTTTGATGGTATTAGTGCCCAAGAGTAATTGAAAATATGCTTGTAATTCCACAAATATGATCAGATTTCACATTTTTGCATTTCATGAGCTCCTTCAAGCCTGAGCCCAGGTTTTATTTGCCTTTATATTATTGCAGATGAGCACAGTGCCTTGAGAGTAATAAGCATTTGGTAAATATTTGGTTTTGTTGTTAAGCATTTGACAGATACCTATATGCCACCATAGGTTCTGATTTAGTATGACTAGTCATTACGTCTCTCAACAAACTTCTAAACAATATTTCATTGTTGTTCTTGATACACACATAGACACAGGTCGTTCTTTAGTAGATTCACTGAGAAAGTTGTTTGCAATCCTCTTTCCAACCTAGCACTTGTTGATTAAACTGAGTCTTTAACTTATCCATCATTATAACTTGGCAACAAACATCTGTGTGTCTCTGTGTGTGTGTGTGTGTGTGTGTGTGTGTGTGTGTGTGTATGAAGGGGTGAAAAAGACTAACAATAGGCTTGGATTTTACAAACACTTGGGCCTTTCTGCACTACTCCCTAGCATGGTTTCCCATTCCTTCATCTTACTATAAACAGCACTTCTCAGCCAAATATGTTTAATTTAAGATTTAAAAAAAAGAAATACATGTTATATATTTTTAAATATATTTATAATATATTATACACAATATATAATACAAAGTATATACTTAATATATAGTTTATATATTGTTATAACATATTTTTATAATTATATATACATGTATATATTCATATGTATATGTGTGTATTTTTTTTCTCTTTTCCAAAAGAAATTTTTAAAAGGGCCTGTTTAATGAATCTACTTATTATTGTTTCCTCTTATCTTAGGATATGTACAGATATTAGTGCAATTTATATAAATCCTGAAAGAACAAGTATTATCCCTAAGAAAACATTTTATCAATTAGGATATTTCAATGTATGATGACAGACATTAACTAGATTTATTGTGGCAATAATTTCACAATATATACAAATATTGAATCATTATGTTGTACACCTGAAACTAATGTAATGCTGTATGTCAATTATACCTCAATAAAAGAAATAGAATTTTTCAATCAAAAGCATCAGAAATCAACCCAAGTTCAGCAAGAGGAAGTTGTTACATCAGATAGAACACAAAATCTACAGGAAGGCTGGAGAAAAACTCAGAACCAGGTCAGGATGGGAACCAAGACCACTGGAATTGCTTGACCTTCTTTTCAGGCTACTGATACTGCTGAAATTAATAAATGCATGCCAATCATTACTGTTATTTTGTACTCAAGTTACTTCATTCAGTGTTCAGAGTCCTGAGAAAGAGAACTCACTTGGCTTAGCTGTAGCCATATGTTCACACTTAACTTTAGGATTGGGGAAATTATGCAGCATCAACCATATGACTTGAGGTGGCGGGGTGGGTGGAGCCCTAAATGAAAGTGAGGACAACTCCTGGAACTGGGTTGAATGCTCCTGAGTGACCACAACAACCTCAGGTAACTTCCATAGTTCATCTCCTTTTGCTGTCCCCACACTGTTCTCTCCATGCATGGACCTTCTTCTAAAATGTCCCCAAATAACATAATGTAGCTCCTTTGCTGAATACACACTCACTGCTTCTCCAAATGAAGATAATTTAAATTCTCACTACCTCCTGCACTTGTTTCCAAGTCTAGGATCTCTTGCTAGGCATCCATTTCTCCTCCAGTTTCAACATGATTCTATTTCAATGTGCAGTAAGTTATGGATTAAACAAGTATATTTAATCACCACCTGTTATGGGTTGAATTATGTCTTCCCAAAATCTACACATTGAAGTCCCAATCCCCAGTATTTCAGAATGTGGTCTTATCTGGAGACAGGGTCTTTACAGAGATAATCAAATTAAAATGAGGTCACTAGCAGGGTGGGGGAGGGAGGGCTAATTCAATATGATTTGCATCCTTATAAAAAGAGGAAATTTGGACTCAGAGACAAGGAGTCCAAATTTATTTTAAGGAATTGGGTCATGTGATTAGGGAAGCTTGGCAAGTTTAAAATCTCATGGGGGAAGGCCTGAAGGCTGGAGACTCAGGAAAAGAGTTACAATTTGAGTCTAAAGGCAGTCTACTCACAAACTAGGAAGAGCTGATGTTATAGATAAAATCTGGAGGAAGTCTGCTGCCAAAATTCTCTCTAGCTTGGGGGAACATCAGCCTTTTATTCTACTCAGGCCTTCAACTGATTAGATGAGGCCCATGCACATTATGGAGAGCAATATACTTTACTCAAAGACTGAAATGTAAATCTCATCCAAAAACACTCTCAAAGAAAGATTCAGAATAATTTTGACCAAATATCTGGGCACCTTGTGGTCTAGCCAGGTCAGTACATAAAATTAACCATCACACATGGTCTTTCTGCTATGTGTACATCCTAGTACTTCTCTGTGTATCCAAACCTCTTCTTTTTATCAGACCAGGCAGATTGGATTGGGACTCACTCTGCCAACCTCATTTTAACTTAATCACTTCTTTAAAGGTCTTATCTCCAAATACAGTCACATTCTGAGGTACTGGGGGTTAGGGACTCAACATATGATTTCGGGGGTGGAAGGAGGGACACCATTCAGCCCATAACACTATGATTACTGCTATACTTTACTAGCACTACAATCCGACTCTGACTACCACTGCACTAGTCCTCCTCCTTGTCCTCTTCCTATTACTAACACTTCCAGAAAGTCCCTTCCAGTTTCAATTTTCCATTTTTCTATAAAATAGATTGTACACAGAAGATACCATGAAGCTCAAGGTTTCCACCAAGATTGCAACAAGTTCAGCCAGAGTTCACGGAACACAGCTTACATAGCTATTGAAGCATATTTCAAGACACAGGAATTTTGATCAAGGAGGAAATGCCAAACTATAAAGAAGTTATAAAGGCCAGGAAGACTGGCAAAACCGAGACCACCCTCCCAGGGGGAGTTTGATTCTGTTAGTGGTTACCAACAGCAAAGTTTTCCAGCTTAGGGAGCTGAAACATTCTGGGACTAAAGACTCACCAGCAGTTGTTAGATGTCACAGGGTTCATCACTTGAATGGCTGGTCTGGTTTCCTCAGTAGTAAGAGTCTAAGGAATGTTTACTCTTCATTCCTCTTTCAAACATTAAGTATATAATTGTGTTTACCAATTTTATGGTAATCCCTAGAAAATAATTGAGAAATATTGCCAATTAAGGAAAGCGGTGAATCCACATGGAAGATACTCCAAATACACATACGCATTCATACCTTACAGATATTTTAACAGGCCAGAAAATAATGAGCTTTCTCTGTTTCATCTTATATTCCATATAAGTGAAACTGTATGCACAAAGACAGTAAGATACCCAGAGATGAACACTGAGACATTCTTAAGTTTGTGTTTCCCATGGTACCTCATTCAGTGTCTTTTACATCATCTTCGTTCAGGAAATATTTGCTGAGTTTAGTAGAGAGAAGACTCTCCAAATTCTGATGATGCTAGCTTTACTGCTGCTCTATCTCTCGTTCAAAAATACGTGCCATGTGCAGCTCCCCTGCTAGTCACTGAACAAACAAGGTCACATCATGGATTTATCCTGAAGTTTGAGAGTCTATAAATAGTTCCCGTCAGCCCAACAGTCATTTATTCAGCCTGTGTTATGTGAAGACGCCATAGAGCTTATCATCCATTAAGGCAGACTGTGTGTACATGAATATCCATAATTCAAGGCAATTTGCTCTATTAATAGAGATATAAATAATGTATTTGGCATGGGGAACATGGCTAGGACAAGGCAGGAAACCAGAACCAGTGCCAGCTTGTGGAGCTGTTTGAAGGCTGAGCACCACTCTAATTACCACTGATAAATTCTTCTGTTGCCATTGATAAAGGTTGAAAACATCTGGAGACACAAAGCCTAGATAGCCTTATTGCCCTAATAGGCACAGAATGGAGTAGTAGGATAGTACTGACACCACTTCAGAGAATAACACCATTTTAGTGATAAAAAGCCCAATCTCATCCTCTCCAAAACATTCAGTTATGAAGCAAATATACCAATGTCTTTGTATTTTAATCCATATTATTGAAGCAAGCCAGATTTAAAACTCTTTAATGCCATATGCCGTAAGATAAAAATCATTAAAGGGAAAATAGTTACATAATCCCCCCAACGCCACCATTCGGTAATTACAAGACCAGTTCACCCTTCCTTATTCCCCTCCATCTCTCAGACTGACATAAAAGGAGGAGGGAACAAATCTGGGAAAGAGGTGAAGGTGACTCACAAATAAAGAGCTGTGAGAGAGGGAGGAGGGAAGATAGAGAGTAAAAATCATATAGACTGGGGAGAGAGTTTAGGTAGGGAGTGGATGGAAATGGGGAAGGGATAGTTAGTTGTGAATAAGAAAATGTAAAGAATGGGGAGAAGGGAAAAAAAGGATATGATGATTCTGATTTGGATCCCTGTAATATCCTTTGAGAGGTACAAGAACAGATTTCCTTTTTAATGAGGAGGAAGAGACAAGATTGCCTACTGAACAGTTTTTCTGAAATGCTACACTCTTCAGAGACTGAAACCTTGGGGTCCCCAATTTATTAGGATTGCAATAGAACCTAAAATATTTTGGTTGAAGTGAAATGCAATACATGGACACCAGACACTTCCAAACTAGCAATTAAATTCTGATTTACCCTAGAAAACTATTTTCTTAACCTAGTGACACAATTTCAAAACAATGGATATGAAAATAAAACATTTTAGGGATTCTGAAAACCCTATTAGGACATGGGTTTTTGTTTTTGTTGTTGTCTAACTACCTATTATTTTTCCCAGAAGCAAGCCACTTGAAGTATCTAGGTCAGAAATGAAAATCTCTCCACACCAACTGAATCGTAAATGCAAGCATTTAATGAAAGCTTCATTTCTTTACAATCTATGGAATACATTAGCTAGTTAATGTTGATCTTTTAAAGTGCCATGTCTTTTATTTATGATAAAAATATGTATATGCATGTGTGTATTCATGCCACATAAGGGGTATACACTGATACATTTATCAAATTAATTTAAGCATGTAATAACCACAATGCCACAAAAAAGCCAGGCTTATAATTTGTTTATTGTTAATATCTGACATCAAAAGTTCCTGGAGTCTCAAAGCTGTAACCTTAATAATTAAAAAACAAAGAAACAATTTATCGCTCAGTGCTCCAGAGTATCTAAACCTTCCACAAAGCGGGCTAAATGATTAAGCATAGGTTATAATACTTAAAGGTACTGAATATTTGCATTCAGACCCTAGATAGCTCTAAAACAAGCAACTGGGTGAGTGGGAGAATCACGCAACCTGAAGCAGATATATACACATCCAGAGCCCCTGATGCCCACAAGATGAGTGTGGAAATAGGAATCTAAAGTAGAGGGAGAATGACTCTTAAAGAAATACCTGTGTTATAAACTGCTTAACATCATGGCTTGTAACAAGCCATCATTTAATGGCCATTAACATAACAACCAGCTAGCAATTACTCAGAAAGTGAATACTTTTCAAATTTATGTGAACAATAATAATGTATGGATATGTATATAAGACAGATGTTAAGGGACTTCCCTGGTGGTCCAGTGGCTAAGACTCTGCGCTCCCAGTGCAGAGGGCCCAGGTTTGATCCCTAGTCGGGGAACTAGATCCCACATGCATGCTGCAACTAAGAGTTTGCATGCCGCAACTAAAGATCCCGCATGCTGCAACTAAAGATTCCACACTCAGCAATGAAGATCCCACATGCTGCAACTAAGAGCCGGCTCAGCTTAAATAAATAAATATATATTTTTTTAAAAAAGATAGATGTTAAGACTGTCGTGGGAAGCCCCTTGCAGTCCTGCTTAAAGGAAGGACTTCATCCTTGAATTGAACAAAAGCTGAAGGTAGTTCTAAACATAAGTTCTCCTATTCTCTGAGAGTAATGAAATGGGGCACAGCTCTCCTTTTGATAAAGACCCATGGAAGGGAATAAGGCTGAGCAGCAGTCCTTACCTCAGCTCCTAATCTCGAGTCCATTTCAGTCCCAAGCCATGTCCCAAGAAAAGAGAAGGTAGGGGTGGAATAAGGAGAAAGAAAATGGCTCCAGAATCAATCTAGGGCAGAGGCTAATCCTGCTAACCCACTGATATGTTGTTTGGCCAGCACTGTGTTTTCAAATGGAGAAAATTTACATTTAAAATAAATCCAGATTTCTAGCATTTCGGAAAAATTAGAAATCTCTGAGTTGCTATGCTCACTTCAGCCAGAGTTGAGTAGTTTTTGCTACCTTTAGATAGGGCAGGTGTTCTCTGGTTTACCACACTCCTCACCTCTCCCTATTGTGTTCCACCTAAGCCACTTTATTCATGTGTGCTACTTGCCCAACCCTATAGGCATGAGGGTTCACCACTCTGGGATTAATGTACCTTCTAAAAGCTCCAGGCAAAACTGTCAAGAAGTTCACGCATTTACAAAAGATTCTATAATTTCCAGAGTTTTCCTAAGTTTCCAGTCTGCTCCAGGGTGAGCTGCAAGACATGGAATCTTGCCTATTTATAGTTGGTTCTCTCATAATCCATACAGTACCTCAGTAAATGTTGCTTGTTACAAGCTAAGTGTAGAATGGACCAGAATAACCCTCAAAGAGCTCTGAACATCTTTAGTTTACTCAAATCCAAACCTTTGGATCCTCGGTTGGCCTTAAACCTAAATAGTCCTGGATTGTTAGGGGATAACTGGTTGTGCTGACATGGAAGTCACAAATCCGACACCCTGCATGGGGCCAAGTTGATGTACAGTGGAAAAAGAACTTGACTAGTGCAAAGGAGGAAAAACTTCCCTCGACTATGCTAGGTTCTGTGGTTGGCCTAAGAATTAAACTGACATAAGACAGATTAACAAGAGAAAAACATGCAAATTTAGTTTAGTATTTTTATGTGCACATGGGAGGGAGTCATCAAAAGGAAAATGAAGACTCAAAGAAGCCATAAGCCTGAAAGCTTATGTATCTTTTTAAACAAAGAACAATAAATTGTGGGGATGTGACAAGACAAATGGTCTTAGGCCACAGATAGTAAATTGTGGAACAGTGACTAGGAAATATATGGGGAAACTAATGGGAGATAAGGGTTATTTTAGTAGGTTTCTTTGTACAGAACCATTTCACTGTTGAATCCCAGTCTCTGGTGATAAGAATGTTCTTCTCAGTACAAGGAGGGCACCTTTTACATAGGACATTGTATGACCTGCTTTTAGGTACAAAGGGGGACGTCAGAGAGCCCTTCCTGCAAGTGCTGTTTCTCAAGCGCCTTCAGCTCAAAATAAATGCCAAAGTGGCATATTTTGGGGTGGCATGTTCTGAACCCCTTCACTAGGCATTAGAAGTCCCAGATGTATTGATTCTATAAATAAATGATTATTTATTGGGACTTCCCTGGCGGTCCAGTGGTTAAGACTCTGCATTTCCACTGCAGGGGGTGCGCGTTTGATCCCTGGTTGGGCAACTAAAATCCCCCACACCTTGTGGTGCAGCCAAAAAAAACAAAAAAACAAAAAAACCCAAATAAATGCTTATTTATTGTTTACTATGCACTAAGTACTGAGGATACAAACATGAATACAAGATCCTTTAAAGAGTTCAACCCAGGGAGGATTCAAATAAATAGATAGTTTCAGTGAAAGCAATATGAACTTGAGCCTGTCATTTAACCTTTCTAAACTCTGTTTTTCACCAGCAAAAAGGGGTTGACATGTCTGTTTCTTGGGGGCTTATTTCTTGCTACAGTGAGAAGCAGCTGAAATAATAAGACTGCACACTTTGCAAGCCATGAAACACAGGCAGCAAGATGACAGAATTGGATTCTTCCTGACTTTGTTTCTTAGGACAGCAATATAATAGATTGCAGTCAAAAAAGTAAGCATGAGACACACTGCACTCCAAACAGAGTTTTACAAAGAAATGGCCCCGAAGAACCTGCTGCATGCCAATCAGACTCCCCAAGTAGATGGAAGACACAAAGAAGAATCTGAGCATGGTTCAAAATACATTTCCTATAGTTAGTTGGGAGTAACAGAAGACTCTTGCCTGACTCACGCTAGAGGCATCTAAGGCAGAGTGTGGATGGTCCTGGGGAAATCTAGATGGCAAGAGAGGGCTTAACTAACTTAATTGTTTTGGTGGGGGATCGAAGAGGGAGCTGCCATGTTGGTACTGCATTACCCACTCTGAGCTTCCCTAAGCAAGAGATACGGGATGTTTCCTGTTGACCGAAGTGAGTTATTCAGGACAGAGTGACCTCTGTTATTCTTGGGTCCTACAGAGTTGGGCCACATAGACGTATGAGGTGACCTTAGTAGAAGCTGGATGCACACCCAATGATACCTGAGGACTGAGCAAGGAGTTGCTTGTTAACACCTGTTAACAGATGCATCCATTAAGGTAAAATGACCTACAGGCGAGAGAAACCCAGCAAGTGAAGAGTCCATGATACTGCAACACAGGAGCAAGAGTCCATTTTTGTTCCAAGTCCCTGCCTTCCAGGATTTCCAACAGAGGCTGGCATTAACCATCTGCCAAGTCAAAGAGCCAAAGCCAGAGAGCCAAGAGTCAACAGTCTTATCCTTTTATCTCTCCCCTCTCCCATGCTACATTTGACTCTAGGAAGGAGGCAAGCAGGGAACATGAAAGAGGAAGAGGAGACAAACTTGCTTCCTCTCCTACCGTAGGCTTCAGGCCAAAACAGGAGAGATTTCAGATTTCAGGAAAGAGAGATTTGGTGTTATATTTGCAGTTTTAACTTTACATGGCCCCAGACATTGTCAAGACTGAATTAAAGTTGTGTTTATGACTTAAACACATAGGACAGTTGTTTACCTTACAAACAGAAAAGACATGGGAGTAGCCTAGATCTGCACCTAGGGTCAGATGATTATCCTCCGCTAAGAAAGAATAAAGGGAAAGTAGGGAACATAAACAATGATGCATTTGATCAAAATGCACATGTCATTCACCATATGTATGTACTATATAAACAGGAATAATTCTGAGAAACAGCAGTGTTTTTTCCTCTTCTTGAAAAGCAGCTTTTAACAATGAACTATTGCCAAAATTGCCAAAATTGGCTATTTTATGTCCTTATTCTTAAGACAAAATGTGGTTAAAGCCTATTGACAGAATAATAATGGCTATAGGTCATGGTACAGATCTGAATTTGGAGCTCAACTGAAGAGCCTTGACAAAAATTGTATTAGGGGACTGTGAACCTCCCCAAGTAATGTTGATTTGAGTTGCCCCCATCCCTTGAAATTTAGGCTTTCTTCAAATTTTGGAAACGTGAGCAGTCGTATCATGCCTCATGCCTCAGTGCTCAAGTTTCTGTGATCTGTCAGTCAAGTGGAATCCTTAGAAGCACCAACTGGCCCCACTTGGCAATGAAACTGAGTGTAGATAGAATAATTATGCTATGCACCTGTGCCTCTATGCCACCCTAATAAAACTTCCAAAATAGTGTCCCCATCTTCCCCATCATCCTACTCAAGAAATTTAAATTTCTTATAAAGGAAATTAAAAAGAAAAGCTCTGTGATTCAAATAAGGATTATACTCAAGATTCTGCATTTGGAATATTCCTTTAAAAATTCAACTCTGCCCATTAAGTCATCCTGTGATTAACACATGGTTTAAATTGAAATCTGTCAAAGAAATTAGGTTTACTCCTTTACTTTAGCCTTGAAAAAAATATACCTCCAGGGAGTCTTAGATATAAGTTGTGTATACAAAGCAGGCACTTTCTTTTTTTTTAATTGAGAATTATGAGGGTGGAAAAGGGAGAGAAAATGTCCTCCTGCTCTCCAAAGATACTTTTCTAGACTTACAACCCTGATTCCTTCTCTCAGGTCCCTCCTTCCCACTCCTACATCTCCAAATTTTATCTAGAACAGTTTCAAGATTGATGAAACACCTTTCGTAGTTTCTGCTGTGTCGTCTTAAAGCTTCAATGCTTATCTTTTAGAGAGTTACTGCTGCCTCCTTCGCCCCAACCAATTGTCACTGACAGCTATGTTTTAAAATCTTTAGTGTCATAAAGATCCCTGCTAATTAAACTCAACCAGAGTATTCGCTCAGTGTCTGGTGTCTGTCCTTCACTGTGCATTTTCCAAAGATCTTCTTATCCCAAAGTTAATTATGCCAAAAGACAGCAGATTGTCTGAACCTCAGGGGGGATTTTTCCTGATTGCCTTTTTGCTATTATTCTTAGAGGATTATCCTCGATCATTAGTTGAAAAAACTATCTTGAAAAGAAGATGGAATTTACAATAGAAGTTTTAAATTTTGAGAACGTTCATATTTAATTAACATTATTCAATGGTATTAAAGCACATATCTACACAGAAATATATCTTATCGCATTTCACCATAGAGGCATACCAACAGGCTTAGAAGAAATTGGGACTATAAAGAGAAACACATACTTCATCAATCCATTTGAGCAGCTCCTCATATAATATTATATACTTAAAAGAAATATAAGGCATGGGCCATGCTCTCAGAGATCATACAGTCTAGCTGAATGGGTCTGAATCTTTTGAATTTCATAGACCAATAACTTGGAGAATAAAAATGGAAGGGACAGACACGATAGAGACATCAACTTTTTCTTCTGCCTAGCTAAACAATAAAAATGACTAACATTTACAGAGTGCACACTATGTGCCAGACATGGATATGAGGGCTTTATTTATTTCACTTAGAATTTACAGCAACTGTTCTGACATTTTATAAATATATAAAACATTAATTATATATATTTTATTATTGATATATATAACTATATGTAGCTTATGTGTGTGTGTGTGTGTGTGTGTGTGTGTGTATACTGTTATCATCCCCATTTTTCAGGAAACTGAAGTCCGCAAAAGTCAATGATCTCAGCCTCATCAGGATTTGAATACAACCAGTCTGGCTCCTAGAACCCTTAACCACCATACTTTCTCGTATCACTTAATTTCATTGTTTCATGAAAGAGCTTTACCTTAATACTAAGAGAGTAAACAAGTCAACTAACTACAAAATAAAGATCTGTTAGATACAATGTATTTAGCTTTAGGACAAAAGCTACATTGCCCTTATTTTTGTCATTTTGTATGGATCTATAAAGACTGGCATTTGGGAGCCAAGGAACAACGTTAAAGAGACAAAACCTATACATAGAAAGTGTAATTAAAATATGAGCCGATTTGTGATTCAGGTGAGCAATAAAATCACTAAAGAAGTGGAGCCCACAGTGGGTTGAAAGACTGAATGGTAAAAAGGTGTGGGGAGATAATTCCAGACAGGTAGAGGATATAGGCAGAAGCCCAAGAAAGGAAGTAACACAGGAGTATGAACAGTGAATATACCAGTTTGGCTCAATCAGAAATTTGACCCAGGATAAATGGCACAAACTGTAGGCCCATGAACTCTACCAGACTTACAATTATGTTTGTTTGGCTTGCATAGTATTTTTTTAAATAATCTATTTTTTAATATAACATACTTTCAGAAAAATGCACAAATTATATATGTGCAGCTCAATGAATTTTCACAAATTTTGAACACACTCATGTAACTCCTCACATATCAAGAAACAGAACACCTACTAGCACCCTATAAATCTCTCTCATGCCCCTTTTCCAGACACTACCCCCCAAAAGTAATTACTATCCTGACTTCTATCATCACGGATTGGTTTTGTCTGTTTTTGAACCTTATATAAATAGAATCATACAGTGCATATAATTTTGTCTCTAAATTTTTGTGTTAGTGAGATTCACCCATGTTGTTTCATGCAGCAATCATACATTCCTGCTCACTGATGTATAGTATTTCATTTATAAATACACTACATTTATTTATATACTCTATTGTAGATGGGCAGTTGTGTTGGGGGTATTATAAATGAAGTTTCTTCGAACATTTTGGTACATAACTTTTGGTTCACATGTGTGTACATTTCTGATGGAAATGGAATTGCTGGATCATAGTGTAGGTATACGGAGCTACACTATGGACACTATCGGCTTTAATGGACACTACCAAGCAGCTTTCCAAGGTGGTGGCTCCTGTTTATACTCCCACCAACTGTATCTCACTGTAGTTTTAATGTGCATCTCCGTAATGATTATTGAAATGGCAACTTTCTTCAGATGTTTACTCACCATTTAGACATCTTCTTTTATAAACTTAAAGTCTTTAACCTATTTTTCTATTGGGTTGTATCTCTTTCATATTGCTATGTAGATATTCTATATTCTGCATATCAGTCATTTGTGAAATATGTACTTTACATAGCAACCCTTCTCATGCTCTTATTGGTGTCTTTTAACAAACAAAAGTTGTTACTTTTTTTTTTTTAGATTTTTTTTTTTTGATGTGGACCATTTTTAAAGTCTTTATTGAATGTGTTACAATATTGCTTCTGTTTTATGTTTTGGTATTTTGGCTGCAAGGCATGTGGGATCTTAGCTCTCTCACCAGGGATCAAACCTGCAACCCCTAAATTGGAAGTTAAAGTCTTAACCACTGGACCTCTAGGGAAGCCCCCAGAAGTTTTTACTTCTAACTTATGGCTAGTATCGTTGCATCCTTTTAAACAAATCTTTGCTTACCCAAGATCATGATGATATTCTTCTATGTTCTCTTCCTCATTATTGTTTTACTTTTCATATTACATACACAATCCATTTGGAAGTGATTTTTATATATTGTGTAAGGTAGAGATCAAGATTTATTTTTTTCGGGGAGACCTTCAAGATGGCGGAGGAGTGAGATGTGGAGATCGCCTTCCTCCCCACAAATACATCAGAAATACATCTACATGTGGAACAACTCCTACAGAACACCTACTGAATGCTGGCAGAAGACCTTAGACTTCCCAAAAGGCAAGAAACTCCCCACATACCTCGGTAGGGCAAAAGAAAAAAGAAAAAGCAGAGACAAAAGAATAGGGACACGACCTGCACCAGTGGGAGGGAGTTGTGAAGGAGGAAAGGTTTCCACACACTAGGAAGCCCCTTCACTGGTGGAGACGAGGGGTGGGCCACAGGAAAGCTTTGGAGCCACGGACGAGAGCGCAGCAACAGGGGTGCGGAGGGCAAAGTGGAGAGATTCCCACACAGAGGATCGGTGCCGACCAGCACTCACCAGCCCGAGAGGCTTGTCTGCTCACCCGCCGGGGCGGACAGGGGCTGGGAGCTGAGGCTCGGGCTTCGGAGGTCAGACCCCAGGGAGAGGACTGGGGTTGGCTGCGTGAACACAGCCTGAAGGGGGCTAGTGCACCACAGCTACCTGGGAGGAAGTCCGGGAAAAACTCTGGACCTGCCTAAGAGGCAAGAGACCATTGTTTCAGGGTGCGTGAGGAGAGGGGATTCAGAGCACCGCCTAAAGGAGCTCCAGAGACGGGTGCAAGCCACGTCTATCAGCATCAGCACGGACACCAGAGACAGGCATGAGACACTAAGGCTGCTGCTGCCTCCACCAAGAAGCCTGTGTGCAAGCACACGTCACTCTCCACACCTCCCCTCCCAGGAGCCTGTGCAGCCCGCCACTGCCAGGGTCCCGTGATCCAGGGACAACTTCCCCAGGAGAACGCACGGCGCGCCTCAGGCTGCTGCAATGTCACGCTGCCCTCTGCTGCCGCAGGCTCACCTCGCATTCCGTACCCCTCCCTCCCCCCGGCCTCAGTGAGCCAGAGCCCCCGAAGCAGCTGCTCCTTTAACTCCGTCCTGTCTGAGCGAAGAACAGACACCCTCAGGCGACCTACAGGCAGAGGAGGGCCCAAATCCAAAGCTGAACCCCAGGAGCTGTGCAAACAAAGAAGAGAAAGGGAAATCTCTCCCAGCAGCCTCAGGAGCAGCGGATTAAATCTCCAAAATCAACTTGATGTACCCTGCATCTCTGGAATACTTGAATAGAAAATGAATCATCCCAAAATTGAAGCAGTGGACTTTGGGAACAACGATATGTATATATTTTTCCTTTCTCTCTTTTTGTGAGTGAGTATGTGTATGTTTCTTTGTGTGATTTTGTCTGTATACCTTTGCTTTTACAATTTGTCCTAGGGATCTGTCTGTCCGGTTTTTTTGTTTTATTTTTTTCTCAGTATAGTTTTCAGCGCTTGTTACCATTGGTGGATTTGTTGTCTGGTTTGGCTGCTCTCTTCTTTCTTTCTTTTTTTTTTATTTTTAATAATTAATTTTATTTTATTTATTTTTTTCTTTCATTCTTTTTTTCTCCCTTTTCTTCTGAGCCATGTAGCTGACACAGCCTTGGTGCTCTGGCCAGGTGTCAGGCCTGTGCCTCTGAGGTGGGAGAGCCGAGTTCAGGACATTGGTCCACCAGCAACCTCCCGGCTCCACGTAATATTAAATGGCGAAAGCTCTCCTAGAGAGCTCCATCTCAACACTAAGACCCAGCTCCACTCAACGACCAGCAAGCTACAGTCCTGGACACCCCATGCCAAACAACTAGCAAGACAGGAACACAACCCCACCCATTAGCAGACAGGCTGCCTAAAATCATAATAAGGTCACAGACACCCCAAAACACACCACGGGACACAGTCCTGCCCACCAGAAAGGCAAGATCCAGTCTCATCCACGAGAAAACCGGCACCAGTCCCCTCCACCAGGAAGCCTACACAACCCACTGAACCAACCTTAGCCACTGGGGGCAGGCACCAAAAACAACGGGAACTACAACCTGCAGCCTGCGAAAAGGAGACCCCAAACACAGTAAGTTAAGCAAAATGAGAAGACAGAGAAACACACAACAGATGAATGAGCAAGGTAAAAACCCACCAGACCAAACAAATGAAGAGGAAATAGGTAGTCTACCTGAAAAATAATTCAGAATAATGATAGTAAAGATATCCAAAATCTTGGAAATAGAATGGAGAAAATATAAGAAAAGTTTAACAAGGACCTAGAAGAACTAAAGAGCAAACAAACAATGATGAACAACACAATAAATGAAATTAAAAATTCTCTAGAAGGAATAAATAGCAGAATAACTGAGGCAGAAGAACGGATAAGTGACCTGGGAGATAAAATAGTGGAAATAACTACTGCAGAGCAGAATAACGAAAAAAGAATGAAAAGAATTGAGGATAGTCTCAGAGACCTCTGGGAAAACATGAAACGCACCAATATTCAAATTATAGGGGTCCAGAAGAAGAAGAGAAAAAGAAAGGGACTGAGAAAATATTTGAAGAGATTATAGTTGAAAACTTCTCTAATATGGGAAAGGAAATAGTTAATCAAGTCCAGGAAATGCAGAGAGTCCCATACAGGATAAATCCAAGGAGAAACACGCCAAGACACATATTAATCAAACTGTCAAAAATTAGATACAAAGAAAAAATATTAAAAGGAGCAAGGGAAAAGCAACAAATAACACACAAGGGAATCCCCATAAGGTTAACAGCTGATCTTTCAGCAGAAACTCTGTAAGCCAGAAGGGAGTGGCAGCACATATTTAAAGTGATGAAAGGGGAAAACCAACAACCAAGATTACTCTACCCAGCAAGGATCTCATTCAGATTTGACGGAGAAATTAAAACCTTTACAGACAAGCAGAAGCTAAGAGAATTCAGCACCACCAAACCAGCTTTATAACAAATGCAAAAGGAACTTCTCTAGGCAGGAAACACAAGAGAAGGAAAAGACCTACAATAACAAACCCAAAACAATTAAGAAAATGGTAACAGGAACATACATATCAATAATTACCTTAAATGTAAATGGATTAAATGCTCCAACCAAAAGACATAGATTGGCTGAATGGATACAAAAACAAGACCTGTATACATGCTGTCTACAAGAGACACACTTCAGACCTAGGGACACATACAGACTGAAAGTGAGGGGATGGAAAAAGATATTCCATGCAAATGGAAATCAGAAGAAAGCTGGAGTAGCAATTCTCATACCAGACAAAATAGACTTTAAAATAAAGACTATTACAAGAGGCAAAGAAGGACACTACATAATGATCAAGGGATCAATCCAAGAAGAAGATATAAGAATTGTAAAAATTTATGCACCCAACATAGGAGCACCTCAGTACATAAGGCAAATGCTAACAGCCATAAAAGGGGAAATCGACAGTAACACAATCATAGTAGGGGACTGTAACACCCCACATTCACCAATGTCCAAATCATCCAAAATGAAAATAAATAAGGAAACATAAGGTTTAAATGACACATTAAACAAGATGGATTTAATTTATATTTATAGGACATTCCATCCAAAAACAACAGAATAGACTTTATTCTCAAGTGCTTATGGAACATTTTCTAGGATAGATCATATGTTGGGTCACGAAGCAAGCCTCGGTAAATTTAAGAAAACTGAAATCATATCAAGTATCTTTTCCGACCACAATGCTATAAGACTAGATATCAATTACAGGAAAAAAACTGTAAAAAACACAAATACATGGAGGCTAAACAGTATACTACTAAATAACCAAGAGATCACTGAAGAAATCAAAGAGGAAATCAAAAAATACCTAGAAAAAAATGACAATGAAAACATGACGACCCAAAACCTATGGGATGCAGCAAAAGCAGTTCTAAGAGGGAAGTTTATAGCAATACAATCCTACCTCAAGAAACAAGAAAAATCTCAAATAAACAACCTAACCTTACACCTAAAGCAATTAGAGAAACAAGAACAAAAGAAAACCCAAAGTTAGCAGAAGGAAAGAAATCATGAAGATCAGATCAGAAATAAATGAAAAAGAAATGAAGGAAATGATAGCAAAGATTAATAAAACTAAAAGTTGGTTCTTTGAGAAGATAAACAAAATTGATAAACCATTAGCCAGACTCATCAAGAAAAAAAAGGAGAAGACTCAAATCAACAGAATTAGAAATGAAAAAGGAGAAGTAACAACTGACACTGCAGAAATACAAAGGATCATGAGAATTACTGCAACTAACTATATGCCTTAAAATGGACAACCTGGAAGAAATAAGCAAATTCTTAGAAAAGCAGAACCTTCCAAGACTGAACCAGGAAGAAAACTAAAAAATAAAAAGAGACCAATCACAAGCACTGAAATTGAGACTGTGATTAAAAATCTTCCAACAAACAAAAGCCCAGGACCAGATGGCTTCACAGGCGAATTCTATCAAATATTTAGAGAAGAGCTTACACCTATCCTTCTCAAACGCTTCCAAAATATAGCAGAGGGAGGAACACTCCCAAACTTATTCTACGAGGCCGCCATCACCCTGATAGCAAAACCAGACAAAGATGTCACAAAGAAAGAAAACTACAGGCCAATATCACTGATGAACATAGATGCAAAAATCCTCAACAAAATGCTAGCAAACAGAATCCAACAGCACATTAAAAGCATCATACACCATGACCAAGTGGGGTTTATCCCAGGAATGCAAGGATTCTTCAATATATGCAAATCAATCAATGTGAGACACCATATTAACAAATTGAAGGAGAAAAACCATATGATCATCTCAATAGATGCAGAAAAAGCTTTCAACAAAATTCAACACCCATTTATGATAAAAATCCCCCAGAAAGTAGGCATAAGGGAACTTACCTCAACATAATAAAGGTCATATATGACAAACCCACAGCCAACATGGTTCTCAATGGTGAAAAACTGAAACCATTTCCACTAAGATCAGGAACAAGACACGGTTGCACACTCTCACCACTATTATTCTACACAGTTTTGGAAGTTTTAGTCACAGCAATCAGAGAAGAAAAAGAAATTAAAGGAATCCAAATTGGAAAAGAAGAAGTAAAGCTGTCACTGTTTGCAGATGACATGATACCATACATAGAGAATCCTAAAGATGCTACCAGAAAACTACTAGAGCTAATCAATGAATTTGATAAAGTAGCAGTATACAAAATTAATGCACAGAAATCTCTTGCATTCCTATACACTAATGATGAAACATCTGAAAGAGAAGTTAAGGAAACACTCCCATTTACCATTGCAACAAAAAGAATAAAATAACTAGGAAAAAACCTACCTAAGGAGACAAAAGACCTATATGCAGAAAACTATAAGACACTGATGAAAGAAATTAAAGATGATACAAACAGATGGAGAGATATACCATGTTCTTGGATTGGAAGAATCAACATTGTGAAAATGAATATACTACCCAAAGCAATCTACAGATTCAATGTAATCCTTATCAAACTACCAACGGCATTTTTCACAGAACTAGAACAAAAAATTTCACAATTTGTATGGAAACACAAAAGACCCCAAATAGCCAAAGCAATCTTGAGAAAGAAAAACAGAGCTGGAGGAATAAGGCTCCCTGACTTCAGACTACACTACAACGCTACAGTAATCAAGACAGTATGGTACTGGTACAAAAACAGAAATACAGATTAATGGAACTGGATAGAAAGCCCAGTGATAAACCCACGCACATATGGTCACCTTATCTTTGATAAAGGAGGCAAGCATATACAATGGAGAATAGACAGCCTCTTCAGTTAGTGGTGCTGGGGAAACTGGACAGCTACATGTAAAAGAATGAAATTAGAACACTCCCTAACACCATACACAAAAATGAACTCAAAATGGATTAAAGACCTAAATGTAAGACCAGACACTATAAAACTCTTAGAGGAAAACATAGGCAGAACACTCTATGACATAAATCACAGCAAGATCCTTTTTGACCCACCGCCTAGAGAAATGGAAATAAAAACAAAAATAAACAAATGGGACCTAATGAAACTTAAAAGCTTTTGCACAGCAAAGGAAAACATAAATAAGACAAAAAGACAACCCTCAGAATGGGAGAAAATATTTGCAAACGAAGCAACTGACAAAGGATTAATCTCCAAAATTTACAAGCAGCTCATGCAGCTCAATATCAAAAAAACAAACAACCCAATCCAGAAATGGGCAGAAGACCTAAATAGACATTTCTCCAAAGAAGATATACAGATAGCCAACACACACATGAAAGGATGCTCAACATCGCTAATCATTAGAGAAATGCAAATCAAATCTACAATGAGGTATCACCTCACACCAGGTAGAATGGCCATCATCCAAATATCTACAAACAGTAAATGCTAGAGAGGGTGTGGAGAAAAGGGAACCCTCTTGCACTGTTGGTGGGAATGTAATTGATACATCCACTATGTTGAACAGTTTGGGGGTTCCTTAAAAAAACTAAAAATAGAACTACCACATGACCCAGCAATCCCACTACTGGGCATATGCCCTTAGAAAACCGTAATTCAAAAGGAGTCATGTACCACAAAGTTCATTGCAGCTCTGTTTATAATAGCCAGGACATGGAATCAACCTAAGTGTCCATCGACAGATGAATGGATAAAGAAGATGTGGCACATATATACAATGGAATATTACTCTGCCATAAAAAGAAACGAAATTGAGTTATTTGTAGTGAGGTGGATGGACCTCGAGTCTGTCATACAGAGTGAAGTCAGTGAGAAAGAGAAAAGCAAATACCGTATGCTAACACATATATATGGAATCCAAAAAAAAAAAAAAATGAAGAACCTAGGGGCAGGACACGAATAAAGATGCAGACGTAGAGAATGGACTTGAGGACATGGGGAGGGGGAAGGGTAAGCTGGGATGAAGTGAGAGAGTGGCATCGACATATATACTACCAAATGTAAAATAGATAGCTAGTGGGAAGCAGCCACATAGCAGAGGGAGATCAGCTCGGGGGGGATAGGGAGGGTGGGAGGGAGACGCAAGAGGGCAGGGATGTGGGGATATATGTGTACGTAATTGACTCATTAATTCTCATATATAGAAAGAAAATGGAATTTTATTGAATTTACAGGTCAGTTTATGGAAAATTTGCACCTTTATAATATTGAGTCTTCTAACCTATGAACATGCTATATGTCCCTGTTTATTTAGGGTTACTATAGTTTCTTAAATATTGCACAGAATACTTTTAAAAACTGAAGATTTCATGTACAAATAAGGATTTTCAGCTTCTCTTGAAAATAAAAATGTCTGGCTGGCAGAACCAGTTTAATACTCCTGTGTGGCAACAATAGGCAGGAGCTGCCCACTGTAACTGGGACATGTGTTCTCCAACTCATCACAGTTCCTACCACAAACCCAATGCATGAATCTGGACTCACGACTGACTTCACTCATTTATTGTACCTGCTGGGCCACTAGCTATGGCTAAAAAATAAAAAATGAAAAAATAAGGAAGGAAAATAGTGAAAAATAAGGTTCATTTACTCATTCTTTCAATACTTATTGAATGCTAATTATGTGTCAAGCACTACGCTACATGTCGGGATATACCAATGAACAAAAACGACAACAAAACAGTTACTTTTGTGTTTTAACCCAAAGGCCTTTAATACCATCATTTTAATCAGAATTATAAGAATGTTGAAAATTTTTAACAAGAAAATATTTTACATGGCAACCTTCATTCAGCCAATTAAAGGGAGTGTGGCTGATAGAAGAGTGAGCACACAGAATGAAGACACAGGAAAAACCCCAAAAGAACATGGAAAAAGAGCCTGTAGCTGTTCTGTCATATTAACCAATAAGTTCTCAAATACACCAGGACATCAGACCACTCTGGGTTCACGACATTCTCAAAATAACAGACACAAAATGCCCTGCTAAAATGAACAATGTGGACAAAGTCTTCGCTCCTAGGAAGCTTCCTTTCTACTGGCAGCATACTTAGGTTGGAAACAGACCAAGAAGTTCATTGAATTTCAATTTCAGGAATTTTGACATTATTCTCCTGCTAATGGGCAATCAGTGGAGTTTTGCTACCTGTTATTCTAGGTTTCTTAGAATACTCACAGAAGCCTGTTTCTTCACTGGATCCTAGGTTTGAAATAAATCAACCATGATCCTTAGCTCAGTGAGTAATTGGGTTCCTGTGAATAGGGAGAGAAAAGACGGGAAAAAAAATTTCACCATCCAATGAACTTTTAGAATACAAAGGGACAGTCCAGGGTGAGGTGTATTTATTTCTTTCACCAAGAACGCAAAGCACCTTTCCACTCAGCTCAGTTTAACTTTCCATTCTAGTCAGTGGTATAATATCAGGACGTGTGTGTGCACGTGTGTGTGTGTGTGTGTGTGTGAGATTGGGCAGGGAAAGAGACAGTGAAAGGGAAGTACAATCCAGTTGTTACTAATAGATTGCTAAATTTTCCCTCGTGTAAATATATTTTAGCCTCTCTTTCTCCTGTGTCTTATGTCATGTCTTGGCATCCAATCAGCTCTACCAGAGGCAAGCCCATTAACTCTTTCAGCTCTCTAGTGTACCATTCAGACTTTTCAGTGCATTTCTGGTGCTCTACTCTCTAAGTGGACCATACAAGGATTCTATTTAGGTCAATACACTAGTGATTCATAAAACAATTCCCTGAAGGTTTGAAAGAGTTAACCTGTAACCCTCTCTAAACATTTGGCTTAGTGCAAGGTATTGACTGAGAAAATGAGGAGAATAGAGACCAATATGTCATTAACTAGCACAAAATTCAGTGACATAAGCAAAAAACAGACAATATCATTTAGTATACAAAAGGAAAAAACTAAGAACTCCAAGAAGTTTTTGTCCACAGTCACACAATAAGCTGACCTCAGAGCCAAAACCGTTTCCAGTTCTCCAAATGTTCCATCTGGAGCTCTGCCTATGGTTTCCTCCAAATCCAAACTCATGTAGGGAAGTGGTGGATGGAAGTGAGTGATGGGGCAGAGGTTAACACAAGAATCCTTGCGAGCCCTTCCAGGTCCAAAACTCTGTCTTTTTTTTTTTTTTCATTTCTCTGAAAAGCAAATGCTGGTCTGTTCCACTGTAAAGCCCCCTTGAGATGAAACAGAATTTTAAGTAGAATCTGTAAAACAATCCCTTCCAAATTTCCTTCCTGGCCAGTAGTTACAGTCACCTCTGACCACACCAAACCCAGCATCCTTTCCACGTTTTACCTCAGTTCCCATCAGCATGTTTGCAACTTCCCATAGTTTATTTTCGTCTCTCTCCAGCAAACAAGGCCTCTTGTGAAATGAGAGAAGACAGCGTCAGCACACACACACTCGCCTGTTGGCTCGGCAGAAAACACCGCACAGAGCCAGGGAAGCCTGCGTGGAGGCTGCCAGGAGGCCACACAGCTCATTTCCATGCTGGTACTGCAGTTGGATTTCTTATGCGACAGAAGTCTCAAGTTTAAATCACTCTGTGGTTGGAAAGGAAGTTTAGAATAAAGAGGGTGGGGGAACTACCATGACTTTGTAATCCAACTGTGACCAACCTCTTCATGCTGAGGTCCAGAATAATAAATTTTGGAGCTGGAAATGGTCCACCTCACATCTTATCAATGAGAAGACTGAGGCAAACAGGGAAGTGACCTATCCCAGGCCACATGACTCATGAGCTGCACAGTCAGTGGGTGAGGGCATTTCAAGTATAAAGAACAGAAAGAGAGAGGCTCACGTTACCTCAGAAAACGAGGATTTGTTTTAAGGATGCACGGGGCAGGGAACTTCCGTTGTAGCACAGACACACTTCATTGAGCACTAAACACTACAGGTACGTAAGAGCAGCTCTAGTAAATATATCCCAGTCTACTAGTTTCACAATGGCAAACATGCCTTAGACGTTGGCATCTGTCTGCCTGCTCCAGTCCTTTGCTATTGTGGGCACTAACTACTCTCTTCTCTGCCTTTGCTTTTACTGCTTTTGTTCATATGAACACATAACTCTTTATTCTCCTGCCTGCTTCTTAATTCCTTCTTCCCAGGGCTTCTGCTTCCTGTGCAGCCTTTCTGACTTATTTTCTATGTGTCTCCTGATTTCTGCCTACTGACACACAGCTGACTACCCTTGGATAGACTTACATTCAAGTTCTGGGAGGGAGGATCTGATGGGTTCACCTAGTAACTCTCCAGTAGGTCTACAGAGTTCTGTCACCAGACTTCAGGGTTATTACAGATGATGGCCACAGGAAGATGTCCTTCCCTGGTCAATCAGGATAGACTAGAGAGACAAAGCTGAGTAGTCATCTTTCCTCAGAATGGGGTTTTGGGCATGGAAAACACTTGGAGCATAATAGAGTCCTCCTCAAATTAGTGCTTTGGACTAGATGCCATGTCTCTCTCAGTTATGTAGCATACAGAAGTAAATAAGAGAATATTTCTGGAGCCAGGCTGAATGGTTTTAATCCGATCACCATTACTTTCTGGCAAGCTATGCTTTAGGAAAGTTATACAAGCTCAGATTCTTTACAATAGAGATTATAATATTGTCTGTTTTATAGGGTTGTGGGAAGGTTGGGGTAATTTACATAGAATGTTTAGAAGAGTATCTAGCGCATAAGTGCTCAATAATGTTAGATATTATTGTTATTATTATTATTATACTGTTTCTTTTTCCACAGCACCTGTAATGGGTTTTTTGCTTGTTTCGTTTTGGCTGCACCACGCAGCTTGTGGGATTTCAGTTCCCCAACCAGGGATCGAACCCACACCCCTTGCAGTGGAAGCGCAAGTCTTAACCACTGGACCGTCAGGGAAATCCCACCTGTAATGGTTTTAAAATAGATCTGTAGGGCTTCCCTGGTGGCGCAGTGGTTGAGAGTCTGCCTGCCAATGCAGGGGACACGGGTTCGAGCCCTGGTCTGGGAAGATCCCACATGCCGCGGAGCAGCTGGGCCCGTGAGCCACAATTGCTGAGCCTGCGCGTCTGGAGCCTGTGCTCCGCGGCAGGAGAGGCCGCGATGGTGAGAGGCCCGCGCACCGCAATGAAGAGTGGCCCCCGCTTGCCGCAATTAGAGAAAGCCCTCGCACAGAAACGAAGACCCAACACAGCCATAAATAAATAAATAATTTAAAAAAAAAAAACTGCAAAGTTGTTAAAAAAAAAAAAAATAGATCTGTAAATTCTTTGACACTTTTTCCACACAAAAAAATGGAGTCTAATTCTTCTTCTTTGAATATGGTCCATTTTAGTGACTTTCTAATGTGCAGAATGCAAAAAAAGTGATGCTGCATGATTTCCAAGGCTAGATCAGGGAAGGCAATATAGTTTCTGCCTTGTTGGAATTCTTGCTATTTGAATTCAGCCATCTTGTTGTGAGGAATGCCATGACCCATGGAGAGGCCACGTCGAGGTGTTCCAGCTCTCAGCCTGGGCTAAGGTCTCAGTCAACAACCAGCATCAGCCACCAGATATGTTAGTGAATGAACCTCAGCTAACCTCAGCCTTCAGCTTTCAAGTCTTCTACCAAAGGTCTCAGACTTCATGGTGCAGAGTAAGTGATCCACTACAAGCCTTGTTTGAATTCCTGACCCAAAGAATCTGTGAGCATCATTAACGGTTGATATACAGCACTTAGTCTGGAGGTAATTTAGGCAGTCATAATAAGTGGAACAGCCCCTTTATTTCTTTACCTCTATGACAGCACTGTTCATGGCGACATTTACAGGAATCAGGTGACATTAAACTATCTCTAAAGCTAGGCCTCTATACTGCAGTTCTTCTTAACCAGAGGGGAGATTATAATGGTCTAGGAGTTTTATTAAAAATACATAACCCAGGTCCCAAACCCAGACAGGCTGAACAGCAGATATGGGATAAAGACATGTGTAATTCGAAAATGTTCCTCATTTAACTCCAACAAATCTCCACAAGGGGAGACCACTGACATACCTAGTCCCCACAATGAGTCTGACCTCACCCATACTCAATAGGAGTTTATTGAAAATCTCTACGTGTCTGGCTCTGCTGCCTGGGGCCCTAACAGGAAGACCACACTCCATTCTGGAAATGAATTAGAAGTAAATTTGGTATTTTTGGTGTGTAAGCTTCTCTTGATGCAATCAGGTCAGGAATGGAAGATACCAAACTACAGCTTTTAATTGTGAATTTCTAATATATTAGCATCAATCCATCAATTCTTTCCTTCAAAATCTGGAGAGCTAGGAACAAGACAAAGATGTCCACTCTCACCACTTCTATTTTACATTGCACTAGAGATTCTCTCCAGGGCAGTCAGGCAAGAAAAAGAAATAAAAGGCATCCAGATTAGAAAGGAAGAAGTAAAACCATCTCTATTAGAAGGTGACCTGATTTTACATACAAAATCTGAAGAGTTTAACAGCGAGCCTTTCTGGGCTTTGAAGACCAAAAGGAGCTTCTCTCTAGCTCCCTCTCCCACTCCTCAGACTAGTGATTCTCAAATTTTAGTGTGCAAAAGTGAGTTGTTAAATAGGAATTCTTAAGCCCAACTCCCAGAGATTCTGATATACTAGCCTAGGAAACTTTAAAAAATCACCCCAGGAAGTCTAATGCAGGTGAATTTTAGACCAGACTTTGTAAAACACAGACTTTGTAAATCTTTGAGAGGTCATTTAGTACAGTGATTAAGAGTGCAGTGTCTAGGGGCTTCCCTGGTGGCGCAGTGGTTGAGAATCCGCCTGCTAATGCAGGGGACACGGGTTCGAGCCCTGGTCTGGGAAGATCCCACATGCCGCGGAGCAGCTAGGCCCGTGAGCCACAACTGCTGAGCCTGTGCGTCTGGAGCCTGTGGTCCGCGACAAGAGAGGCCGCGATAGTGAGAGGCCCAGGCACCGCGATGAAGAGTGGCCCCCACTTGCCACAACTGGAGAAAGCCCTCGTACAGAAACGAAGACCCAACACAGCCATAAATAAATAAAAATAAATAAATTAAAAAAAAAAAGAGTGCAGTGTCTAGAACTCAGTTGCCTGGGTTCAATTCCTGGCTCTTCTACTTTTTGTGTGAACTTGCAGATGACACTTAACCTCATTGTGCCTCAGTTTCTTCGACTGTAGAATAGGATTAATGATAGTGCCTACCTTACAGGCTTGATGCAAGCATTAAATGCATTAATGTATATGGAGCATCAGAATAACAAGTGCACTTATTGTCAATTATTTGCAGTAGGGGACTTACCTAGCTGTCCCTGGAAGCTAGACCTTGCCTATAGACAACTACAACAAGATTCTTACAGTGACACCAGTAAGTATGGGAAGAAGTACATTAGGTGCTGTTTCTCTGTCCATCTTCTTTTCTCTTCTCACTTTCCCCTGCCTCTCAGAAAGGCTGTGGCCGACAGACACATTTTATTAGAAATCAAATTAAAGGGACATCCCTGGTGGCGCAGTGGTTAAGAATCCGCCTGCCAATGCAGGGGACATGGGTTTGAGCCCTGGTCCAGGAAGATCCCACATGCCGCGGAGCAGCTAAGTCCATGAGCCACAACTACTGAGCCTGCGCTCTAGAGCCCGCGAGCCACAACTACTGAGGTCCACATGCCTAAAGCCCATGCTCCACAACAAAGAGAAGCCACCGCAGTGAGAAGCCCGCACACCGCAACGAAGAGTAGTCCCCACTTGCCGCAGCTAGAGAAAGCCCACCCGTAGCAAAGAAGACCCAACGCAGCCAAAAATAAATTAATTAATTAAAAAAAAAAAAAAGGAAAGAAATCAAATTAAGGCATGAGCCAGTCAATCCTGCTAGAGTTTAAGTCCTTCTATGTCTTCAGGACCATTTCTAATCTCCCATTTGATCATCATAATTGGCAGGTTACCAGGGTTTGAGTCTTTTCCACCATTATTTTGATGTATGCTGTTGGTGAATTTGGGTTTCCTTTTTTTTTTACAGTGCATTTCACCAAGAGTTCATTTCCAAATGCAAACATGAGAACTAATGTTCCTAAAACTTTATGACTCATAAAATGTACTTCTCTCCCTTCCCCCTCATTCATTAGCATGATAGCAAATCTTTAACAGATTGCCTTGCACCTAGGGAGGCGGACCCCAGTGCTCACATAAATAATTTATACTGATCAACACTTGCTCAAATTAATGGAAATGATAATGCTGTAAAGAAAGCATTTTACTGTGTTTCAAGTCTATTCACCAGAGGAACATTATTAGTATTCCTAGATAGGCAGGGAACCTGATAGTTGAAAGTTCAAAAAAATCACAGTTTATTTTTTTTTAACTTCTTGATAGTCAGCAAAGAACAGCATTTTCTTATAGTGCAAGGTCTATTATATACTAGGTACTCTTAATATCTCACTGGCAGAAGTAGCTCTCTCGTATTATGGCGCTGCTGTAATTTTTCTATCAGCCAACAACTGTGGTTTCCTGAAGTAGCAGAACCTGAAAAAAATGCAGCAGCTCAGACAGAAGGAATCAGAGTGGGCTGGTGATTCATGTATCCTCAGGAAGAGGGTTGGACATGACCTCTGAGACACCTGTCAACCCTGTTTTCTGTTTTTCTACCATTCTACTCAAACGCTAATTAATAGTCAAATATCAGTCGTACCTCAAAAACAAACAAGATGTTTTCACTCCCTCTCCCCACTTCTCAATGTTTTGGCTTTAAACTTTCCCCCAGAAAGTTGATCATACATGTATACAAGTTAAATTTAAGTTATTTTATTCATGCAATTCTTTGAGGCCCATAACAGTTCTAGAATGTGTTTGGGTAGCATTAAAGAAAAACTCCAAACTAAATATAGCTCTGGAACTGAAGTGTGTATTTCACCTAGAGTGTAAGACAACACTATTTGCTCCTTGGGAGGGAGAAGAAAGGATGTATTATTGACCTTAAGTGACCTATTTTTGATCCTTTGTAAGCATGAAAAGTTGGCAGCTGGGTATTTGTGTGCTAAACTCCACCCCCTTGTCCACATACCATATTTGGAGGAACTAGGAGGCACTTCCTATTTGGCGTTATGACCCAAGGCCAGAAACTGCAATTTAGGCAGAATTAGAGCAACAATATCTGCAGGTAGGATTGGCACCTCCTAAAAGCCATCATCCCCTGCTGCCAAGAAACTTAGAACCCAAAATTAGGCAGAGCGCAGTAGGGAAGCTGAGGCGTTTCATTAAAGAGGCACAGCCCTTCTGTGTACCATGTATTGCTGTTTGAGCTCACCTTCAAAATTGCTCATGTATCCATGCCTGGCTTCCCTTCTCTCTCACACACACACACTCTCCTGTGGGTGAGAGGAGTGGCTCAGACTCAGAATTAGAGTTCTTCGAAGTGGTGACATCATTACAAATCTAAGGAATTCTGTGAGCTGAACTTTCTAAAATTAATCCATCTAAAAGCTTAAACAGGGAATACCTATTTCATCTTGAAGGAGACTTTTCCCACTTTGCAAAATTACCTGGTTAATTAATTCAGGCCTGGTAGTAATAGAACTAATTTAAAACCAAAATATCCATCATGGAACAGAACTAGATCTGCTGTTTTTATCAAGGTAATTACCAGGATAATTGCCAAACTTTCCCTTGTTTTGTTTTATTCCATATAAACCAAGCCTGCTGGTTTATATGCACTATATATACATATATCCTTGTATTAATAAACAAATGTGTTGAGAACAAATTTATAGTCAGAAATTTCCCTCCCAGAAGTAAGGATAAGAAAGAAAACAAGAGCTGTGTTCCCAATCCAGGCTGCTGGCTTTATGTAAATTAATGAAAACTTTATTTAAAAACCTATGTCCTGGGACTTCCCTGGTGGCACAGTGGTTAAGAATCCGCCTGCCAATGCAGGGGACAAGATTCAATCCCTGGTCCGGGAAGATTCCACATGCCATGGAGCAACAAAGCTCATGTGCCACAACTACTGAGCCTGTGCACCTAGAGCCTGTGCTCCACAACAAGAGAAGCCACCGCAATGAGAAGCCCATGCACCACAACGAAGAGTAGCCCATGCACCACAACGAAGAGTAGCCCCCGCTCGCTGCAACTAGAGAAAGCCCGTGCGCAGCAATGAAGACCCATTGCAGCCAAAAATAAAAATAAATAAATAAATTTTTTTTAAAAACCCTATGTCCTTATTGTACCTATTATTCAGAGGGTTTCTATATATTGTAATAAAACCTTTTTATGGCAAATATCGACAAAATAATAAATTGATAAATGAGTGAAAGTTAGGATGATTATACAATTTCAAGCCACTTCCAAGGGTGACTGAAGTTTGACAAATTCCCTCCTTCCCATCTATGAAAGGATTTGGGAAGGTGTTCTTCCCCTTCCAGTATGGCTCTTCATCCTGTGAGTCCCAAGGAGCTGGGCTATTGGAGTTCCTGAACAGGTATCCTTCAGTTACACCTGGCTATTGAGCTGGCCTGAGACTCCTGCAATACTTCTTAACTCTGAGTCACCATCCACAAACTCAATGACTAATACACCATGCTAAAAGGAAGTCTTAGAGAATTTTCTTCAAAGCGAGGGCCTCAAACTCAAATACCCACAGGAACCAGGGAGGTAATGTACAGCAATGAGGGAGGAGGGGAAAATTTGGAAAGTATGAGCCCCAGTTATTTCTGTAGTCTCTCCCTAACTCCATCCAATTTTTGCCATGAGAGACTATAGGCTCGATATTGCTATGTTTCCTCATTTTTAAGAGACCTCAGAAATCTGCTTTTATTGATATTTGCTGATTCATAAATATTTACAACGAATTTGGGATTTTGTAAAACACTGTGCTGGGAAATCAAAACACACCTGTGATAATAATCACCAGTTTATGATCTGTGGTTTATAGTGTCATCCTCTGCACACGTAGACACACATGGGCACACACGTGTGCATACCCACCCACCTATAAACAGCGATAGATCCTGGGAGTTGAACTGGTCAAATTTCAATCATCCTTGGAAACAGCTTGAAATTGTATAACAGTCCTAAACTTTCATTCATTTATCAATTTATAATTTTGTAGATATTTGCCAGCAAAAGATTTTATTATAATTTATAGAAAAACACTGAACATAGATACAATGAAGACATAGATTTTTTTAAAATTTTAATTGAAGTATAGTTGATTTACAGTATTGTGTTAGTTTCAGGTGTACAGCAAAGTGATTTGGTTATACATATATTCTTTATTTTTTTATTCTTTTCCACTATAGGTTATTACAAGATATTGAACATAGTTCCCTGTACTATACAGTAAATCCTTGTTGTCTATCTATTTTATATAAGATAGTATGTATCTGTCAATCCCATACTCCTAATTTTTCCCTCCCCGCCTCTCCTTTGGTAACCATAAGTTTGTTTTCTATGAGACATATATTTTTAAATGAGGCTTCCATTCATTTACTAAACTATGAACTCCAATAAGAAAATCCTATTTAAAGATGGAATAATTTTATTTATACAGTTTATTTATGTGTATAAATAAAATTATACACGTACAACCAAAAAAATTGCATCTATTCACCAAAAAGTAAAGAATGTTCTCTCATCCAAAATTTTGTTTATTCTCTGTAATTACTAGAATCAGAGTTTGAGCCAGAGAGCCTGAAATAACACGGAGAGCAGTCAGTGTCGTCACCTGTGTGAGGTAAGCAGTTAGTCACAGCAGACAACTGCCAGGGTGTGTCCACGATGACAAGCTTATGGATGTGTATTATTCCACAATGATTTTTTTTCAGGTACGAGCTGACTTCTGATTACATATCATATTAAAACTTCCATATTATATATCTTATTAAAACTGTCAAGCTAAAAGAAGTCTTCAATAATCAATAAAGCCCTTACTGAACTGGAAGATAAAGAAGGGATTCTTAAGCAAAACAACTTCCTAGGACAGACAAGTAAGTTCTGTCGTGATTTTTAGTTCGACACAAATACCTGTTCTTCGGGGGGAAAAAAGATGAATTTAATGTTCAAATACATATTCATTGTGGATTGAGAGTATAATATAGACGCAAGAGACATTCCATAGAGTGTTTATTATAGCCTTGAATAGTCAGTATGCAATGCTGGTATCTTTTTCCTCCCCTCACAAACAGCAGACTTCATTCTCCTATAGAGATTGTTGAAAGGGTTTTCAGTGTTCTGAGAATTGGGAGTCATTATGGGATGTCTGTTGAAAATAGTTGCTTACTCAGAATAAGCTGAAAGCAAACAGTTATTATTTCCAGTCTAAATCATTCTAATGGGATTGGGTCAATCAGTCTCTTTCCTTGATCTTTATATTGAAAATGTTTTCCTTTTTCTCTCACTGAAAACTTCTGTTGCTTAAAAGCATTTGCAAACTCCTGGCGAACCTGTGTGAGCACCACGATTACAAACTCAAGGCTAGACGTCGATGCTATATATCATGAAATAGCTGCTTAAAATCAGAGGTGCTGCTTGGACTGAATTAGAAGAAGGAAGTTTTGTTTCCAAATTCACCACTGTCGTTCTTCTTCCTTCATGGATATTCATAAACCAGTTTGTCTCTTCAACTGTGAGGCAATCACTACTAGCTCTTTCTAAAGGATTTGGAAAATATCTCTACTCCATTGAGGTGGGCTTTGTAATCTGAAAGATTTGGAATCATGTCCTGCTTCTGCCTCTTAGCAAGCTGAATGCTCTTGGGCAAAACGCTGAACCCCTCTGAGGCTTTGTTTCCCTATCTGGTAGATATGATATCAATATCTACTTTTCAGGCTTTTTGTGAGATTGAAAAAAGAAAATGCTTGTAAAGAGTTAAACACAACAGAAAACATTTTAAATAAATATTTTAGGACAAAAGCAGTTTCAGTTTGTTAGAATGTGGGCAACAGAAACAACTTCCCAAGAGCGGTGAATAAAGACAACCTTCAGAGGAAATTCTTGAGTTCTTAAAGTTGGTTATTTCCATTCACTTGTAAATAATTCTCATTCGTGCTTACTACGTTCAAGGAGACTCTGAGCAGGGAGTGAGAAAAGAGGGAAAGGAGAGATGTCTAGATAGCTGAATCAGTTCCATAAAGAATTTAAACTCTAGTAGTAAACTAGGAGATAAGACTTGCCAGCAAATGACTATAAATCAGAACAGAAAGTCATCCAGGCCGTAATAGAGGCAGAGCTAAAGAGCAATGACAGTTGGGTGGAGGAGGAGATTATTTTGCCTCTGAATTGTTTCCTTTTACAGTCGTGATTCTGAAACCTATAGTAAAGCCCACCCTCTAAAATCATTTTTTTCTATCAGATGATTCCAGAGAATTTTAAAATTCAACTATATTTTTAACAGTTTGTGGTTAGAACACCTTCATTTTACAGATGAAAAAACATGGGCCCCTGAAGATGAATTAAGTAACCAAGTTAGGGTAGGGTCAAAACAAGAAGTATTGTGTTTCTCCTGCTTCAAACAACCCGTAAGTTCTCTTTGTCTGAGTCAGCTGGAAATACCCTTTGAACAATTCATGTCTCTTCTATCAGAGGAAGAGAAAGTTCAAGTTGCAAATAAGAAATTCTACAATACTTTGAACTTTAGGCTTTTCCATATCTTTAGTCCATCTGCCCTTCTCCACTCTTTTTCCTCCAGAGATTTTCATTTCTGCCTAGAACACAGGACTTTCTTTCGATAATTTATTGTCCGACAAGCAAACCCAGATATCCCTGGGCTAATGGCTTCCTTCCTCCTTCCTTCCTCTGTCCTTCCTTCCTTTTCCTTTCTTCTTTCCATGTCTTTCTATGACACTGGACTTTGATCCAGTGTTCTTAGATTGACCAAAGATCCTTGGAGTCCAAATGTGGCAAAAGGTCTGAGGGAGTCTTGGGCAAGGTGGATTCTCAGCAGTATTCAGGATAAACAGAGACCAGTGAGTAGCAAGACTTTCCTAAAGCCTTCATGAAAGACTCTGAACTCTTGGCCCAAAACTGAAGGAGGTGGGGAACCCAAGAATCATTGAGATTGAATTTCCTACCCAGTCCACACCAGAGTCAAAATTAAATAGAAAGAGAGGAAAAAGGAAAAAACAAAGAGTGGTAGGAAAGAAAAAGGAAGAAAGGCAGTATTTCTTGCATACTTAAGATGTAGGCTGACATTCATTGATAATTATACTTTATTCACACAGTGATGTAGTGATGATATTATCTTTATAACTCATAAAGAAGGTAATTTTCATTCAATACCTACAGAGCAATTGACCTTAGCCAGAATAAAGGTTCAATGGCTACCATGATTGAGCATCTACCAGGATCTTTATCTGCATTATTTAATTCTATCTAATTATCAGAACAGCTCTATAATATTGGTGTTATCATCCCTACTTTAGAGATGAATACAACAAGGCTCAAGAAGTTCAAGTAATTTACCCAAGATCACACAGATAGTAAGTGGGGGCACTGGGATTAGGATCCATGTCTGTCAGGAGCTATAGCTTATACCCTTTCCCCTGAACTGTTCTGCTCCCTGAGATTGTGTACTAGTCAAGGTACAGTGACTAGAGCTCTTAATGGAAGTTGGGATACTTAAGATTTATTCCAATTTATATTCCTTATTGTTCTTCAGTCTTTTCCAAAGACTTTGACTCTCCTGTCTCCTTTTGTTCATATGTGTTTCTTCTATTGTGCTAATTCACTATCTGATCTTGACCACAATCCCATCTCACCTCATGGCCTCCCATCAACACTTTCCTATCATCTGACCCCAGGCCCATCCTGGGTTTGTTTTTGTTATTCTTGTCTGGTGCTGACAGCTCACACTCCACTGTGTAGCCCAGAAGAGATAGTGAGTGTCAAGGCAGGCTTTCAGAGAAGACTGAGATGACCACAGGCTGCAGTGATCAGGGAATGCTCCTGTTTGAGGGATGTTTGATGGGAAGAGATCGTTAAGTGGAAAAGAGGGAGAAGACCATTGTATTTAGGAAGGAAGAGACTAAAACACATGAAAATTAGAATGTGAACATTAAGTAGAGCACACTTAATGTAGAAGTAGAGAATTAATCTTGATAATAGTCAGAGATTACTTTGGGTAGGTGGGTTAGGATTAACTGTGAATTGTCTGAATGTTTTAAGATTTAAATTTACCTGTCACTGTTGTACAGTATGTTTAGAAATAGAAAAGAATGAAGGCAGAAAAAACAATGATTGTTACTGAGAAATAGGTAGGATCCAAAATAACTCCACAGATATAAGCCATGATAACTAGGAGGATGACTGGGACCAAAGGAAGAACCAAGGAATTCAAGAGGCAGACATTATTTGCAAAGAATATGAATTTTTATTTACCCATGATGAGTCTGGGATAATTTGGTGATGTTCTAGTGAAAACACCATCAAGAAGTTAGAACTGCAGGATCAGAATTTGTGAAGTTGGTCTAGGTAAGATTATCCACACAAAAGTGAGATTTAATTCCATGACAACAGATGAACTAACCAAAAGAATAGCAGAGGCAAAATCAGAATTGATTAGCACAATCTGGAATGCATTTATACCCACAACAATTAATTAATGACTACAGTATTCCAGGACCAGAATAGATAAAACCAATTTGGGGGGTGTTAGAATAGACAAGCATATCTGGTTAAAAAATATTTAAACTTTTAAAGTTTCTAACTGTGGTAAAATATACATAATGTAAAATTTTACCATGTTAACCATGTCCTTGAGGTTCACATGTGTTGTAGCCTATTTCAGAATTTCCTTCCTTTTTAAGGCTGAATAATATTCCATTGTATGTATAGACCACATTTTGTTTATCCATTCATCTGTTTTTTTTTTTTTTCTTTTTTTTTTTTTTCATTCATCTGTTGATGGACACTTGGGTTACTTCCACCTTTTGGCTATTGTGAATAGTATGGCTATGAACATGATTGTACAAATATCTCTTCAAGACCCAACTTTTGATTCTTTTGGGTATATACTCAGAAGTGGAATTACTGGATCATATGATAATTCTATTTTTAATTTTCTGAGGAACCTCCATACTGGTTTCCAAAGCAGCTGCACATTTTACATTCCCATCAACAATGCACAAGTGTTCCGATCTCTTCACATCCTTGCCAACACTTGTTATTTCCTATTTTTTTGATAGTGGTCATTCTAATGTGTATAAGGAGGTATCTTGTTATGGTTTTGATTTGTATTTCCCTGATGATTAGTAATGTTGAGCATCTTTTCATGTGTTTATTGGCCATATGTATATCTTCTTTGGAGAAATGCATATTCAAGACCTTTGCTCATTTTTTAATCAGGTTGTTAGTTTTGTTGTTGAGCTTTAAGAGTTCTTTATAATATTCTGGATATTAACCCCTGATTATCATATCAGATATATGATTCTAAAATATTTTCTCCCATTATGTGGGCTGCCTTTTCATTCTGTTGACTGTGTCCTTTGATACACAGAAGCTTTTAATTTTAATGTAGTCCAGTTTATCTATTTTTTTCTTTTGTTGCTTATGCTTTTGGTGTCATATCCAAGAAATCATTGCCAAATCCAGTATCATGAAGCTGTACCTTGTTAATTTTCTTAAAAACTTTATGAGGTATAATTTATACATCATAAAATCTGCTCATCACAAGTATACAGTTCAATGATCTTCATTAAATTTATACAGTTGTGCAACTATCACCCCAATCCAGTTTTAGAACATTTTCATCACCCCCAAAGGATCCATTATGCCAGATTATAGTCAATCCCAGATCCCATCTCCAGCCCTAGGCAACCACTGATCTATTTTCTGTCTCTATAAGTTTGCCTGCACCTGACTAAATTTTAAAAGTTATTTTCAAGTAAAATTGAAAGAAAGAAAAAAAGAAAGAAAGAAAGGAAGGAAGGAAGGAAGGAACTGAAGGAAGGAAGGAAGGAAGGAAGGAAGGAAGAAAGAAAGAAAGAAAGAAAGAAAGAAAGAAAGAAAGAAAGAAAGAAAGAAAGAAAGAAAACCTAGCATTTCACAGAATTTGGTGGTGGGGGGAGTATCTCACATAATCCCCCATCATGCTTTTACACATTTCTTTTCACTCTTCACCATTTTGCTACCAGGTTTTATTTTTATTTTAATCTTTGTTAAAAGCAAATTTGAAAATCAATGTTGTTGGTAAGTGGCACACTTAAAATGTTATTAGAATGCTATTTAGTCCCTAGAGTGTATCTCCTATCACTGAATCTAATTTCCTTCTAAAATAAGGCATGACATTTCCACTAAGGCACCCAGGTGAGTTATATGCCTGTCCTAATCAACAGCCACCTGTCATGATCTAAACAGGTTTCTGGGTTGTTTATATTCCTTCTTCCTCCCTCCCATCTCAAGCCTGAGCCTTTTACTCTTCAGTACCAATCACATGTACTCTTCACACACTACAGCCTGTACTGGGTGGAATTCAGAAGGCTCAGTTGAAAATTAAACATGCTGAAAGTGAATTCCTTGAGGCCTTGGTATGTGGAGGCCCACACCCATGTTATCTTTCACGTTGAATTTCTTCCAAAACAAGTTTTTTTCTAAATGTTAAGGAAGAAGGAAAAGGAATTTTTTTTTTTAAATAGGAAGGTATTTTGCTTCATTTTGGTGAGCAAATAACGTCTCTGATACCCAAGTCAAATTCAGAAAAGCCTGATTTTTTTTTTTAAAAAAAGCACATGTAACACTGTAGAGACAGATTTTAAATTTAATTTCCTGAGGTGATAAGGTCAAATTCTGAGCTATGGGTTTTGTAAAAAGGTCAACTTCAGATTAAGAGCTTTGCAAAGCTAGTCCATGTGACATGTTGTTTTAGTGAGTTTCAATTGAGGATGATGTCTTTAATAGAGAGAAACCACTTCATTTTAGTGTCAGGGGAACAGGATTAGAACTTGAATTATATCATGTCAAAGCAAGATAATAGTGTGGGAGGGTATTATTACAGAGCAGGTTATGTTTGTGGCTTGACAAGTTACCCCACATCCATATCATCTTTGTATGTTCAACTCAAAGAAAACTAAGTAGGGAATAAATGCCTTTGGCTACAGGCCAGAGAGTCTCCAGGAAAAGAAAATACTTAAAACCCAAACCCTGATGAGTTTCACCATTATTTAAGGATCCTAACTGAGATCAATGAGTAGGTAAACCCTCCAGGGATGTTCTCCCAAAGGAGGAACTTACCTTAAGAGAGGGCGACAATGGGCCAGTGGTCTGGTCTCAACAGCATTACCTGAATAATTCTCAGGGGCATTCTTGATACAGTGTATAACTGAGATAAACAACCTCTCCTGGCCTAGGTCCTCCAGTACTACGGAAATGCTTTTATGAGCAGTTATGCCTCTTAATATAATGGTAAGCAGTTTCATTGAATTACCAGGCATAAAATGAGATAGAGTGATCATAGCCAAGTAGAGCAGTGCAGGGATACTTCTCTACCTCCCTCCCCTGCACACTGGTCCTGAGAAGTTACTGCCAAACCATTGCCATGAGGATATCAGGGGACTGTAAAAGGCTGCTTGTTTTCACAGAGCCCTGTGAGATTGGCTTCTTCAGTTCTCTCTCTGGCAGCAAGCTTGGCAATGTTTCCTCTCTGGACTGTATACCAAAACACTTGTTTTTGCAATAAATAAAAAATAAATTATACAAGTTAAAACATTATGACATAGATTTTTAGGTTTCGGTCATAACTAAAGAGGAACTCCTTTCACCATGCAAGAGATGAATTAACAAAAGCATGCACTCTTGTTCTAAGCATCTTTGATATAGCAGAGTGACCTCCAGGTGATAATTTAACCTGTATTAGAATTTTTACTCTATATTAAAAAGTCTCCTATCCACGGAGTGGACAATTTATCAAGAAGGAGTAAAAGACATTCTATCTCCATTCCCAAGAAAGGGAAATGGACAGATTCTTACGTTTCTGAAGCCCAAGTCCTTCTTAATGGTCCTTTAAACTTCATTGTGGAAGAAGGTACCATTTATTTTAGAAAGATGAAGAAGGAAAGATGCCCTCACCCTAAGAAGATTCTAGAATTCAAAAAAGGGAGAGTGGTTGTCATCTCAGAAACAAGGAGATGCTTAGACATTCTCTGGTTGGGTGAAAGACCTTGTGGGAGCATGGATGTGCAGGTTCCTGAAAAGGTGAGTCTTAGTTAGTAGCCTTGGGACCTGAGCAAAGGGTTCTGATAGATGACAAAGCAAACTGTGTAAACCTTTGGTGCCACCTTTTTTTCAAAGTCCCATGCTGCTCAGCAGGAAACTGTATAAGCTGATGCATTGCTAATACCTGAAACAGCTGGGCCAGAGGTACAGTGGAAAATTGATGACTCCAGCAAAGCCTAGACTGGGAAGGCACAGTGAACAGAGATTCACCAGGACCCCTGGTCACTGGAGAGCGGAATTCTGGCAGACTATGATTTGTTGCTTAAGCCCCTAGGGACTGTGGATGATCCAACAGAAGGAGGGAGGAAGTGTCTTTGTCTGTTCGGGCTGCTGTAACAAAAATACCATAAACTGAGTGGCTGATAAACAACAGAAATTTATTTCTCACAGTTCTGGAGGCTGGGAAGTCCAAGATAAAGGCATCAGCATATTCAGTGTCTAGTGAGGACACACTTCCTGATTCATAGAAGGCCATGCTTTCACTGTGTTCTCACATGTTGGAAGGGGTAAAGGAGCTCTCTGGAGTCCTTTTATAAAGGCACTAATCCCATTCATGAGGGCTCCACCCTCATGATCTAAGCAATGCCTAAAGGCCCCACCTACTAATACCATCACACTGGAGATTTGGTTTCAACATATGAATTGGGTTGGGTACACAAACATTCAATCTAGCAGGAAGGCAGAAGTATGATACTGGATCTCCCTTAATTCTGGCAGATGGGGCCTAGAGCCAGTTCCATTTTAATCTGAAAAGTAAGGAAATGTGGCATGATACTCATCATAGGTCATGAAGCATTTCATACCTTTTATATAAACCATAATGTTCAGACTTGGAGTTTCACAAACATGTTGCAATTTATTTCATCAATTATTTCTTCAATCAGCATCTAATGAGGGGAAACAAAGATAAATGCAAAGACTCTCCGTGCTCTCAGGAGCTACTGGAGTTGACTGCCTTACAATAGGTGCTTACTATAATAAAAATGAGGTAAATTCTGCCATGAGACATTAACAGGGAGCTGCGGGAACACAGCATAGCAAGGTTCTAACTTGGCCAGGGGGGTTTGGAGTTTTTCCAGAAAAGGTGGCATTTGATTTGAGTCTTGTTGCATGGGAAGGTGTTTGCTCTTTCTCCCACTGCCAGTCCTTTAATGGAGACACAAGCCAACACAAGTTCCCACCAGGAGCATGTCTGTGAAATTCTATTTCACTTAATCAGACAAGCATCTCGCTCTCATCTTTTCTAGTTCTCCAGCCTCCATTTGACCCATTTACTTCAAGTGGCCCTTTAAGGTAAGAGATTTAGCTGGGACTAGAATGTCCCACTTAGGCAGCTGCCCAATAGTCACCTTTAGTCTTATCCCTTCCCACCTCCACATCCCCCACCCCCTATGGAATTGACCAGCCAGGTTCACTCTGCTGGGCCTCTTAATCAGAACAGAGGGATCAGACATTGTTAGGTAGAGGAAGTGAACTGGTAGGAAATATTAGTGCATCTATCACATTCCTGGAATCCATTCGTTCAACACTTTCTTATTATGACCTCTGAATCAATCATAATTCAGTTCAACTCACAGTCATTGAATATTCTTAGTAGATACTTCAGGTAGTATCTTAGACAGCTTCAGCCGCTATTTTAAAAAATATCATAGACTGAGTGGTTCAAACAACAAACATTTCCTTCTCACAGTTCTGGAGGCTAGAAGTCTGAGATCAAGGCCCTAGTAGACAGTCCACTTCCTGGTTGCAGGCTGCTGACTTCTCGATGTGTCTTCATATGGTGGGAGCTCTCTGGGGTCCTTTTTATAAGAACATTAATCCCCTTCTTGAGGATTTCACCCTCATGACCTAATCACTTCCCAAAGGCCCCCACCTCCTAATAGTATCACCTTGGGGAGAGAAGGGGCGGTAAGATTTCAACATATGAATTTTGGAAGGACAGAAACATTCAGGCCATAACAAGCAGTGAAAGATCAAAAAGATGGACGCTATTTGACTATAGTGGCTTAGAACACAAGCTCAAAGCCAGGTTTAGGTTCAAATTCTATTTTCTCCAACAAATTCTCATGTTTCCCCCAACTTGCTTCCTCCAAACCAAGGAGAATGGGTCATTATACCACTGTTTAGGGGCTATTTCTAATGAGAATGTGGCATATCCCACAAATGTGTAAGGGTAAAATATATATTAAGAACCACTAAAATGATTATGGAAGGGTCTAGTACCTGCCTGGCACCTTGTAAGAATAAATAAATGGATGGTTTAAGGACATGAAATATAAAATTTAAATGTGTGATTTTGGTAGCTGATCTTTCCTGCCTGGGATTTACTGGCTAGCATAATGAGTGCTAAACATGTGTTAGATTCGATTCAGATCTTCTCTATCCCTATACAAAAACACTTTGCTAAAATACCAATTAATGATTTTTCATTTCTCAAACTGTTCCAAATCTAATACATTTCAAAAAATTTTACTTTTCCTCTATTTTTTATTCTAAACTCCTCCAAGCTATCAATTTTCAATATGGACCTGCCATGATTAGCCATTTGCTTAGAGAAGAAATAAACTTCTTTTGTCATGAGACTAGAGCTCAGTTCACATCACAGGTAGTTATTGTGAATTCCTCCCTAAAATATTCAAACTGAGCATATATGGAATTCAAATTGCTTTCACTCAAAAGTGAAATCCTTATATGAGAGTAGACTATAAACATGAGAAATACACCCCTGCTATTTTATGCCTCCCCCACAAATTGTTTCCATCCATGACTCAAGTGCCAGTTTGTTTTCATGAATTTCAATTATAACTGGCAACACAGAGCTGCTGGGAATAAGAGTTAGGCTGGGATGGAAGGGGGGCATTTTGACATCTGCAGAACCCCACAAAAGGTGTGAGATTTGCATTTCAGACTGGCTTCCGGAACACAGGAAGAAGCTAATGAGAAACCAGACTTTCTGGCCAGTCTAGTAGCAGATATCAAGTTCTGAGGTTTACTCTTTGGATAAATATAAAAGGCAGAACTTCTGTAGTCAGGCTAAAATTGACAGAGGAAAAAGAGAACTACTGGAGTCAAATACTAACTCGATTAATAGAATACTGTGTTCTAATGAAGAAGAAATAAAAAGGGTTTTACTGCAAATGTAGCAACTGACAAGGGATTAATCTCCAAAACATACAAACAGCTCATGCAGCTCTGTATCAAAAAGAAACAACCCAATCAAAAAATTGGCAGATCTAAATAGACATTTCTCCAAAGAAGACATACGGAAGGCCAAAAAACACATGAAAAGATGCTCAACATCGCCAATTATTAGAGAAATGCAAATCAAAACTGCAATGAGGTATCAGTTCACACCAGTCAGAATGGCCATCATCGAAAAGTCTACAAACAATAAATGCTGGAGAGGGTGTGGAGAAAAGGGAACCCTCCTACAGAGTTGGTGGGAATGTAAGTTGGTACAACCACTACAGAGAACAGTATGGAGGTTCCTTAAAAGACTAAAAATAGAACTACCATATAATCCAGCAATCCCACTGCTGAGCATATTCCTGGAGAAAACCATAATTCAAAAAGATACACGCTCCCCAATGTTCATTGCAGCACTATTTAAATACAATAGCCAAGACATGAAAGCAACCTAAATGTCCATTGACAGATGAATGAATAAAGATGTGGTACATATATACAATTGAATATTACTCAGCCATAAAAAAAGAATGAAATAATGCCATTTGCAGCAACATGGATAGACCTAGAGATTATCATACTAAGTGAAGTAAGTCAAAGACAAATATCATATGATATCACTTACATGTGGAATCTTTAAAAAAAAAGATACAAATGAACTTATTTACAAAACAGAAACAGACTCACAGTCTTCGAAAACAAGTTTATGGTTACAAAAGGGGAAACGTGCAGGGGAGGGATAAATTAGGAGTTTGGGATTAACATATACACACTACTATATATAAAATAATCAATAAGGACCTACTGTGTAGCACAGGGAACTACTCAATATTCTGTAATAACCTACATGAGAAAAGAATCTGAAAAAGAATGGATATATGTATATGTATAACTGAATCACTTTGCTGTACATCTAAAACTAACACAACATTGTAAATCAACCATACTCCAATATAAAATAAAAAATTAAATTTAGAAAAGAAAGGGGTTGGGGGTTAATGTCAGTGGTACTGTTTTGGAGACCATAGTTGTTCCCAGATGGGAAAATCTTTAAATGGACATAACCATTGAGACATGAAATTATAGATTTGTTTTGGCCAGAAAAGACACAGAGGAGATATCTCATTTAGAACAATTTTTGGTATGAAAGTGGGTTCTTTATATCTTGACAAATACCAAATAAATTTAAATGACTGAGGCAAAATTTTTCCTAAGGATTTATTGTTTTGACATAAAGTGAGCAAGGTCAGTATCATCGAAACCTGCTTAACCCCAGAAAAACTGTGCCATCTCCAAACATACCCAATGTCTACAAAGTGCACCCATTATTTATATAAAAATCAATAAGAGGGCTTCCCTGGTGGCGCAGTGGTTGAGAATCTGCCTGCCAGTGCAGGGGACACGGGTTCGAGCCCTGGTCTGGGAAGATCCCACATGCCACGGAGCAACTGGGCCCGTGAGCCACGGTTGCTGAGCCTGCGCGTCTGGAGCCTGTGCTCCGCAACAAGAGAGGCCGCGATAGTGAGAGGCCCGCGCACCGCGATGAAGAGTGGTCCCCGCTTGCCACAACTGGAAGAAAGCCCTCGCACAGAAACGAAGACCCAACACAGCCATAAATAAATAAAAAAAAAAAAAAAAAAAAAAAATCAATAAGATTCAATGAAATCTGTAATCATACAATAATTTCTCCAGGAACAAAAGCAAACAGCATCAGGGGTGTCAATTAGCTTACTGTCTGTGGAAGGTACTACAAAAAGAAAATTTAGTCATTAATATCCTTAGTATTTTAAGTAGCCAGAACTAATGGAAGACAACACTAATGTGGACAAATGTAAAATATGCAAGCAAGTATGTAACAATATGGAATAAATATTTATACAAAGGTACATACAGAGGAGTTATTGCAATTTGTTTCACTTTACCAAGCCTTCAGCAGGTTGAGAGAAGTTTGGTCAGAGGAGAGGTCAGGCAGAGATAAAACCCAAGACACTCAGTAAGAAGGCTGAACTCATACATCATTGTCTAAATCAGTGGCTTCTAAACTTTTTAATCCCATGCACCTATGAATAAAACATTAAAGTATATACCTTTGATGTGTTTGTGTGTGCGTGTGTATATATATATACCAAAGGTATATGCTTAAATATACAAATATATAAAAATTACATGCATATACTATTATACTAACATATTATATACATAGTAAAACATACACAAAATAGAAACTATAAAAGGATGAGATAAAGATAACATAAATAATAATTTATTTTATTTTTATTTTATTAATCTATAAGAAAATGTTCCCACTTTAAAAAATCATTATTATTAAAAATTGTTTAAATAATGTGATTTAATATACTTAATTATTTTTGAAAATCTTGGCTTAACATTTGTGATTCAGTCCAACATTATGTTCATTATTTCTGTACTTGATTTTAATGACTGTCATGGCTGAAAAGTTATTTCCTAATGATAGAAGTATGTGAAAAGAAAAAGGACCTCATTATCTTGCTTACTAAATCATGGTACTTATTTTTTAATCCAATCTACCAACTATGCAAAAGTTTTGTCTAAATTTGACACAGTATTCAACTAGGGTGAGGTCTATAATGATAGAGGAAGTAAATCCATATTTCAATCATTCTCTTGATCATTTTCAAAATTCATCAGAATTTATGAATTTATCTTTTACTTCTTTCACTGCCAAAGAACTGGTTGTACAGGATTAAGAGAAATGTCAACTTTGCCATTTTTTTCCCCACTTCAAGCAGTACATGAGTTATTATTTTCAATCTTAGATATCTCAGAAATATTTTTATCCATTTGTCCATTTTGTGCAGTAGATAATGAAATCCCTAAATCCACTTAACCAGGTACATATAAACTTCATTGTGTGTCAATACACTGAAATCAAGCAACAGAGAACCCTACCAGTCCTTTGGGATTGGGTAAATGCTACTCTTCCCTTAAGAAACCCAAATGCCTTTCTGACAGTACATATGTGCAAGGACTAGTGCCAATCTGTATGAAATATCAGTAAAGCTAAACTTCTTTTCTCTATATATTAATGTGAAGCCATAAATTATAATATCTTTTTCCATACACCAATGAATGGTCTTGTTCACACCCTGATAAGCATGTCCTCCACTTTGAAATGAATGTCTCTCCATAAAAACTTGTCTCCTCTCTCCCTTTAGAGTAGGTAAATGAGTGCTTTATGGCAAATGGCGTAATTCTAGGGGTGGGGTTACAGGTTAACAATTACCAACACTTCTAGTGACTTCAGGTTCCTGAGTTAATTTCTTTTTTTGTGGAGAGTCCAACTGAAAAATATCATCATTCATTTCATAGATATTTACTGAGATTCTATTATCTTACCACTTTCAAATTCCATATAAAACTTTTGAATAATTTAGAACCAAAGTGAATAATCTCTAAATAATCTATACCAGAGACCAGAAACTTTTTCTGTAAAGGACTAGATAGTAAATATTTTTGGCTTTGTTGTCCATACCAGTAGCTGTTGCTCCAATTTATTCAATTCTGCCAATGTAGAATGAAAGCAGCCATAGACAATATATAAAAGAAGGTGCATGGCTGTGATCCAACAAAATTTCATTTATGAAAATAGATAGCAGAAAGAATCTGGCTTGTGGACCATAGTTTGCCAACCCTCCATCTAGACAACTGCTTCACTTTCCCTATCTGACTTGACTACAGTGATATGAGTCGACACAATTTTACATATCTGACTCCTGAGTCATGCTATTTTCTTTTACCTGAATAAGTAAGAAAATTAGAGAAAGCTAGTCGTTTTCTTGATGCATATTCATACTTGTCTTTACTTTTTCAGATATCCTCTTTAGTCTTTGTTCCCAGGTGCACTGGCCAAATGAGTTGGTCCCTTATTCCTTACAAAATAGAAATAATTTAACATAAAGTCGAAAGGCACAATCTGGCCTATGAAAGAACAACAGTTGAACAATATCTGTTGGCTAAAAACTTCAAGATGGCTCTTGTTGGTTTTCGTTTGTGTGACAATATATATGTCAAATGCCACAGAAGCAGGAAAAGCAAAGTATGACTTGCCAGGAAGAGGGTTAACCTCCATTACAATAATTTAAAAACTGCATAGTGATGACTATATGTACTACTGCCAACTTAGAGTCCACTTCTCAGTGTACTCCAAGGTCTGTTCTACCTCAATACACACCCAATGGTGCTCAAACTTGAGTGTTCAAAAGTTTCACCTTGGAAGTTGGTGAAAATCCTAATTGTAGGTCTTCTGGAGTGGGATCCAGATATCTGTGACCTTGGGTTTCTGGTGATTCTAATGGGGCCAGTCAAAAGAAAACATAAAGGCTAAGAAGCACAGAGTAAATTTGCTGAGTTCAAAAATCCCCCCTGCAAGACTGGTGTGAAGATTAGTGAAAATATATCTGAAGCTCCTAAATCAGAACTTGGCAGATAGTACATGCTCCACAGAGCTAAATAATTGTATAATTATTATTACAGGATAATTATTATTATGATAAACTTATTATTTTATACACAAAGAGAGCTATGGAAACTGGAAGCATTTAAACTGTGATTAGGTAAAAAGGGAAGAAAGGGAATTTATAAATCCTCAATACCAAAAATGGATGCAGTATGAGAGGGTCAGAAACTGCAATAGTTAACAAGAAAGGTCATAAGTGCTGAATCATTAGGTAATCATTAAGCCAAACTAGAGACAAGTAATGAAGGAAAAAGGGGGAAAAGGCCTTAATGTCTATTTGCCCATCTGTCACAAAATTGAAGCAAAGACATGTTTATTATCTGGATCATCTGGGTCCTAGCTACAGTTCTCTGATTCTCTTTGCCTGAGTAAACCTGAATTTAAGGCAATAAAATCGAGAAAGCAGTGGGAGTTAGGAAAAAGGGCGATTTGCAAACTGTAGCTGATGTCAGAGAGCCATTCCAGTCTTAAAAGATCTTCGCTTTCCTCGATAAATCCCCAGAGACTGATAGTTTTGCCATTTGCTTTGCCCTTGGCAAAGAATACCTTAGACTGTACTCAGGGCAGTCCTGGTTCTTCCACTCAGTTTTTCATTCATTCATTGAACCAATATTTAAGAGCTCAGACCATGAGCCAAGGACCATTCTAGGCACTTGGGATACATAAGTAAACAAAACTATAGATAAAGATCCTTCCCCTCATAGAACTTACATTCTAGCAGAGAAACGGAATCAAAAATAAACGTAATGACTAAGCAAGTTATATATTGATAATATAAAAAGCAAAGTAAGCAGGGAAAAGGAGAGCGTGGGGAGGTGAGAGGTGGTCAGGGTCGGTCTCACTGGGAAAGTAAGACTTGAGCAGAGACCTAAAGGAAGTGAGGGACTGGGGCCAGCAGCTAGGGGTGATAAAGCATTCCCAGTGGAGAGAATAACAAAAGTCATAGGACAGGAGAGTGCCAGACTTTTTTTAAAGAATAACAGGAAGGCTAGTGTAGCTGGAGAAGAGTGAATGAGAGGAATAATCAGAAATGAGAGCAGTGAAATAACTGAGGGCTCAGATCATTGTAGAGCCTTATAGGCCATTTGCTGTAAGAACTTTGGCTTTTACTCCTAGTGAGATGAGCAGCCTTTGTGTGGTTTTGAGCACAGGAGTGACATGATCTCATCTAGGCTTTAAAAGGTTCAGTCTAGCTGCTGTGTTGAGAGTTAAGAGGAGAGCAAGCATAGCTCATACCTGCAGTAATTCTGGCACATAGCTCATCACCTCCAGCAAAAGTGCTTTACACAGAGGGAACACTTCACTTGGAAGCATCTGCCACAAATACTGATGTCTGCTTATGCTTGGTCACTGACCCCTAACTGAAGGCTCTGACTTGCTAATCAGTTTTGACCTCTGGCCACCAGGCAATCAAATTACGTGGTCCCAGCCACCCTATTGTTCTCTGAACTTTGCCTTAGCTCCCACAAAAAGGTGCATAAAGTTCAATCTTTTTTATTCAATAACTTTCAGAGTCCCTTATTACATTAAAAATCAATTGGTAATTAGAAGCACTTGAACCTACTCTAAGGGATAATAAATATCATATTTTTAGTTTCTACTGTATGCCAGGTGCCGTGTTTTATGTATATGAACAGAGTTGATCTTCTTAACCCAGTGAGTTAGTATATTATTGTAATGTCTCAGTGGTAGAAACCATGCCTTGAAGACATTAAGTAATTAGTAAGAACACAAGGCAGGACCGAAACCCGGAAAATACTACTCCTACTCTATAACATGTAATAATTAGCTTTGAAATAAATATTTATACCTCAAAAGCCTAAAAAAAAAGTACTCTTCATGGATCTTATTCACACTATCTATTCATATAGTATATCCTGTTAATGTTGAGAGAACAAAAGAAAGTTAGAAACTTTAGCCTGGCTCTGACTTCAGTATGACAAATTAGCGTAAATACCCTCTAACGGACGCGGTCAGGATTGGTAATTGTTGGGTTAATTAAAAAAGGAGTTAAAGCGAGGAAAGATAGGAAATTATACATGCATAGTTAAATAATTTACTTTTCTTTCAACCATTTCTTTCTGTATTCATTCATCAATCATTTGTTGTAGAACATTTTCTTACAGTCATTGGTGTTCTGTTTCTTTTTTGCATAAAGCATCATCTTTGATCTCCAATTTCAGTTTCTTTACAGTGGAATTAAAAAATAAGTTCAGCTGTGAAGAAACATAAAAATCAACTTTTCTAGATATTTATGAGTATTTTTTAATATTTTACAATGTTTTCTTACATTACACAGCTCCCCACACCTCCTCCCCTACAGATGCTCTCCAAAGCCTTTAGTTTAGTTCTCGTGGAAACAACTCTCTTCCTTTTCACATTCATATTTCTTTGGCTTTCATACTACTTAATAAATTGTGTAGTATCAATAATGAACACAACTGGCATAAAAAGATTTGGGAACAAACGTTAGCTGACTCTTGGTAAACATAAAACTCAACTGATGGGGGCAGAAATGCATGAATGTACTAGAATAGTCTTCTGGCTACCAGTACTCTTCTGCAATGGGCGTCGTCCAGCATGTTTTATTGAAGGAATAGAGTGTGATTACTCTAGGGAGTCAGTTAAATGGGCATTGATTAACTGAGCATCTATGGTATAGACTATTGATGTCAATAATGAAATCTTATTGGGAATTGCAGAACATAGGAACTCAAAGGAAAAAATAACAAAAAAATAACTAGCATAATCCAATCATTTAAGAGATGAGAAAATCCAGAACTTGAGAATTAGGTATCTTCCCAAAATCACTTCATCATTAGGAAGAGGAACAGATTTGACGTTTCTGTTCAGTGTCTCTTTCCACACTAAAGTGCTCCATTTTGTCACTACTTGGTAAAGTTACTGAAAATGACTGAATTTCCTCTTTTCTCTAGTCCTTCTGTTTTTCAAATAAAGTGCAAAGAAGTAATTCTCTCACCTGAGACTAACATATTACCTAAAAAATTAGAGATGTTTAATCTTGAGGTTTTCAATTAAAAATACACTAGTTTTTTTTTTAATATGAGATTTCAATGTCAATTACATAAAATTAGTTTGTCCCTTCCAAAACATGGAAACTCAGAACCAGATTTTTCCTATAACCCATTGAATTCACAAGGACTCACATTTGGGCATTGGTCAGGGACTAGAAAATAGCTTAGGGGGGGAAAAAAAGCAACTGAAATACTAGAAAGACTGAATAAATAAACAAGAAACCAACCTTGCAGCTGACTTTTCCAGATACTTTGCCAAGATGACTAAGGTCACTGGTAAATACTCAGTTCTCCTGTAATACTATCAAAAATGGCTACCATAGAAAAAGATAAGAAATTATAATATTTACTTTGCAAAAAGTATAAGGCTTATGTGATGTGTACTCATGTATATTTATAAAAATGTGTTAAAATATAATGTAATAAAAGTCTAAAAAAGGAACTGGGAAATTAGAACCAGATTCCATATTCTATTTATGTTTTCTTATTTTTTTTCTGCTAGAAAAATACCTACAACAAAATTGATTTGGCATAATTAAATGTGTACACCTACTAACTCCACCTGCAACTCAAGTCCCAGACTTCTGGCAATAATGAACTACTTTTAAGCTCTAAGTCTCATGATTACTTTCCCCAAAGATAAATGGGGGGATGCTTAAAGTCACCTGTTTGGGAGCATTGCTGCTCCCCTCTTGCTGGAAATCCTCACCCCCACCTCTCCCTCCCAAGGATCAGATTGGCACTGTCTTGGCAGTCACCTGAGTAATTGCTCTAGGTGAACTCTTAAATATTTACTCCAAAGCTTCCATGATACTGCACTCCACTCCCATGATACTGATCTCTGATTTTCTGTTTCCTCATACATATTTTTCCTTCATTTTATCATTAAATATGGAATTCCCCAGGGTTCTAGACATAACCCATTGTTCTTCCTAGTCATCTTCTCTCCTAATTTATTTCATTCCCTCTCAGAGTCTTAACTATCACACGTCAGGGACCTTCAAATCTATGGATCCAGCACAGTCCCCTCACTAGCAAATAAGAGCCATGTCAAACTCCCACTGAAGAGCTCTATCTGATGACCCTTGAACACTTCAAATTCATCTTATAAAAAACTGAACATCTGATCGCCTTTCCTCCCCACATGGCTCATGTGTCTCATGTGTTCTTTCTCTCACCTAGAAGAACCAATTACCCAATCTAGAAACTTCTGACAAAATCCTCAGCAATAATTCTTCAATTGGATTTTTGCCATTAAATTTGGATTTTTACTATGTGTGTAATCACAGGGTCTTAAGATAATGCTAGTCTTATTTAAATTAATAAATTTCTGTACTTCACAATGGTACAACCCAAAGTACGCTAATGAATTAGTCCACTAACAGCTTTTCCTAGGCACTACACAACCACCATCACTACCATCACCCCTGACTCTATCATGCCTGTTTTTCCTCCCGATTAAGGCTCTTTGAAGACTTATGGTTAAATTATGCACTGGAAATTCCTAATTTGGGTAATCTCATCAATATACAGCTATATAAATCAGCCAGCACCACAGACTGCATGTGTTTTATTTAAGAATACAAAAAACAACACAGATCCAATAGATCTTTTGAGTATCTAGGTACATATTCTCACTTCCTTTCATGTGTGTATATTTACATTTTTATTCTCCAGACTAAGAAATAAGGAAAGAGGGGAAAAATGCAAAAACATTTCCCTGAGAAAAAGTTCAAAAAAAAAAAAAAGGTAGGGAGGGGAAAGAGATGAAAAAATACTGATACATTTTCCACTTATGCTAATTAAATCTAATCAAAGCTCACAACTAACTATTGTGTTGTGGGTTTATAATGTCAGCCTAAAGGCTTTGATCCTGATTAAATCAAGTACAAGCAGTACTGAAGGCACTAATGATAAAGCAAGCCCCATTAGACTGTTAAAATATAACAGGGGTCCTCTTTCACAAATCAATGTATTTCTATTTAGCCAGAGCCTGCCACTCTGAAAATCAGTCAGTAATCATTCTTCTCTCTTTCTTGATCTTTTGCTACTTTCTCCAGGGCCTGCAGTCAACTGTGGAGGTGGAAAAATGAAGTCTTTCATGTAGAAGAAAAAAAAGAAAACCCTCTGAGTGCAATGCTCTCTCTCCTTCTCTGTATCACTGTGAACATACCAAAAGAAACAAAAGGAAAAGATCAACCCTTTTTCCAGTGGTCAAAAAGTATTTTAGAAATAAAGGAAAAGGGTTTCCCTGGTGGCTCAGTGGTTAAGAATCTGCCTGCCAATGCAGGGGACATGGGTTCGAGCCCTGGTCCGGGAAGATCCCACATGCCACGGAGCAAATAAGCCTGTGCGCCACAACTACTGAGCCTGCGCTCTAGAGACTGCAAGCCTCAACTACTGAGCCCGCATGCCACAACTACTGAAGCCTGCACACCTAAAGCCCGTGCACCGCAACAAAGAGAAGCCACTGCAATGAGAAGCCCGGGCACCGCAGCAAAGAGCAGCCCCCACTCGCTGCAACTAGAGAAAGCCCGTGTGCAGCACGGAAGACCCAACGCAGCCAAAAATAAATAAATAAAATAAATAGATTTAAAACAAAACAAAACAATGTAAAAAAAAGAAAAAGAAATAAAGGAAGAAATCCTTGAGAATGGCTTTGTGTCTGTCTTCCAATTGATTATCACTGATAGTTTGTGTTAAACCTTTTCAATGTCAGGAATCCAAGTCCAGAGAAGGCATCTAAAGCACAAACTCCTGAAAAGCAATGAATGACATTTGGCTAAGACAACCAAGAGCCCTTGATGTTACAGAGAATTCTATAAGAAAAAACGTTGGCACCACTGAGCATTTTGAGTGCTTAGACAGACAAATGTAGACAAACCTCCTAAACTTGATCTTACTTATTGTTGACAAAACAATTTCAAAAGATAAGCAGTGAGATCTTGGAATTTACATTTAACTTCAGGGTCAGGAGAGAAGCCAAGTAAAATACAGGGAGCTTTGAAAGATTAGAGCCTACATTAGGTCAAGATCACAGCCATTCTCTGTTCTTCAGTTGAGAGTAAAAGCAAAGCCAGACTATTAAGAAAGAGAACTGGTGTGTGCAAAAGATCTAATCAGTGTGTTGCTTCTAATCTACAAACTACTCAAGAAGCAAGGGACTCAGGAGTCCTTGTTTCTGCTATTTTTTTAAAAGTACATTGTTCTCACTAAATCTTTTAGTCCAATAGATCTTTCTTTAACATAGTGTTTAAAGTTTTAAAATAACATTCCTTTATATTTGTGTAATACTTTATAAACAAAAGGGGTCTAGCAGAATTTATTCATCATTAACCCACTTCAACACAGGTAGGTATTATCCCAATTATTAATCAGCCAGGATGAGTTATATCAACTCAGCTTTGTAAATGGGGAGTCAGAGCATTATGGGAACTGAGAAGATTAGGCAAGCGTCTTATACTTTAGAATTAGCAGAGCCAGGACTAAGACCCAGTTCTTTGATGATTCAGCATTATGTTACCACATAAACAAATTATATTTAAATAACAAAGGAAGCTACATTTTATAAGAGGCAAGTAGGCAGTTTCAATTCAACTCATCATATACCAAAGCAAAAGCATTTGTCCAAGAATTTCAGCCACATAACCAATATTCAGCTAAATATGTTTGGAATGGAGGACCAATGCTACATGAATGACTACCCATTGATAAAGTTAATTGTTAACATCTTCATACATTTTTAACTCAGGATCATACTGGGAAAGCAGGGACCCCCACTGAACCCCACTCTCCCAACACTTCAAGTGACAACAGCTAATATGGTTTTTTGGGGTTTTTTTTAACATCTTTATTGGAGTATAATTGCTTTACAATGGTGTGTTAGTTTCTGCTTTATAACAAAAGTGAATCAGCTATACATATACATATATCCCCATACGTCCTCCCTCTTCCATCTCCCTCCCACCCTCCCTATCCCACCCCTCTAATAAATTTGTTTGGCTGCTCTACCCTGGAGGCTTATTTAGATGTGAAAACAAAGGAACTAGTCATTAAGATTTACTCTGTTCTGAATTTAGTTGAGAAAGCAGAAAGACACTAAAAAGACAGTTACATTTGGGGCATGAAGTGTATCTTTGGTATACTCTTAGTGTACCAATCAACTTTAAAGCACAATGCAATGAAGATTTTCTAGGTTCTATATGTTTTAATGTAACTAATATTCACTGAGCAGTTAGTATCCATAATGCATTATATCAAGTGAATAAAAAGTTATAAACTGGATTTGGGAAAAGATGGACAATGAATTGAACACACGAATCTAACTTTCCTCCCTCTAGAAACCCCTATAAAAACCACAATAAAGGGATGGATGGGTGAATAGATAAAGTTTTTAAAGGTATATATCCAAGAGTAAATGGAGATAATACAACAGCACAAACTTTAGGAAGGCAGGAAAGCAGACAGATGAATGTTAACCAAGGGGCCTTGTAGACTTAAGGAGGCCAAATCTAACCAGCACTGAGGAAACCTGAAAACTGACCTAATCTTCACTTCAAATTCCTCAAGTCTTAGAAATGGACAGCATCAGACATGTCCAGAAATGGGAATTAAGGGAGATGGGGGGCAAAAAATAAGGAAGATTGGTTTGAAGCTTTAATAAAAAGCAATTGGATCTATTTCCCCACATTCTTCTGGCTATTCCACTGAGTTACTTCCCTTATCCCTCAATAGTAGATCAGAAACGTTAAAACAGAGTCTATTCTCTGCAAGAAGCCATGCACAGTTGAGGGTATGAGTACTAGTCTGAAAATGTGTGGATCAAATGAATAATTACTTGACTACCAGACTGCTAGCAGATAGGCCTTACACTTCAGGCCACAGATTAGAAGTTACTTCTTTAAGGAATCAGCCCAAGTGGAAAGATATGAATATCAGGGGTGCCTCCAACATTAGCCCAGCCAAATTACCCTACAGGGAAACTCAGCATTAACAAACCCACCCATGCCGTCAAGAGATTACAGACATTCTACTCAGGAAATCACATTCTCCCAGTCTGAATCATGAGCAGTCAAGCAAAGGTTACCAGAAATCAGAGGAAAATGTCTCATATGGAACACAGCGATGAGAATAAGCTGAATGAAACACTTGGAGAAAACAGGCTAAGCAGAGAGAAGAAAACTTAAAAAATATTCTCATTAATATCCCCAGAGAGTGGATTTTCATAGATGCAGATTGCTAACAGCTAACTAGCAACTATGAAAAAAGAATAAGATGGTATTTTAAAAATTCAGAGAGTAAAAAGAACTCTTGGAAAATAAAATCTGACAGCGGGGAGGTGGGGAAATGTCAACAGAAGTTTTGCAAAGAACCATTAAGGAAATCTTCAAGAAAATTAAAAGGTTGAGAGATCCCAGAATGAATGCAGAATATGACAAAACAATCTAACTGTATTATAAGTGTATAAAAAACCTCACTGAAGGGGACTGAAGGGAAAAGATGCTCACCTTAGCAACACTGGAAATGAATAAAGTTTGTGAAACTAAAGGCAAAAAAACCCCATATATATAAACACTGAACTCTAGGTGATAAAGTTGTTTCCTTTGAGAGTACCAGTTAATAATCTTGATACTGTGATACATATACTGGAATTGAACAATCAAGTAAGTGGATGGGGGATTGCAGGAGCCAGGTTTCTCTCTGTTAGACTAGGATTTTATAGACAAGTAAGGAGAGACAGCTAGAATGATCTGTATGGTAATGGATTCGAGCTGGAGATATCAGTATGGACTTATATTTAGCTTAATATAGATACAGATGTTAAATATATAAATATTTATAGATATATGTATATACCCAAGTTGGTATACACACATATGCTTTTGCTCTGTCAGCTGGGAGGGCCTAGATGCAACAATACTCCAGTAGCAACTAGCACACAGATTTTGGCTTTTAATACCATTCTCCAGTAGAAGGAATCAGATCTCCTTGGAGAAATGTCAGTCTAGGATTTAGGTAGGAAATACTCAAGATAAGCCTGGAGCATCTTACAGTGACAGAAAATAAGGAAATGTTAAAAAATAAATAAGTAAACACACAACTTTGGAGGTATGTCAAAGGGACAAAGAAGCCAACCAAAACCTCCCAATGGCCAAAGCTGGAAGAGTTTGAGCAACAAAATAAATAAAGTAGTATTTGATTGTAACCCAGAGTATAAAATAAATATTCATTAGTCCATACTGCCATAAATAAGTAACTGAATAAATAAATAAATGAGGGAGAAGAGAAAACTCTCCCAGGCAGGAGAATTCCAAATAATTTATGTAGATACTCTGCCCTCTAGGAAGTGGAGCATAACTCCCCATCTAAGTATGAGCTACACATAGTGACATTTATCCAAAGAATACAGTATGGAAAGGGAATAAAATAGTAATGTTACACTGCAAAAACCTGAGAAACACTACCTCAGCTAGGTGATGAGAAAGACAACAGAAAAATCCCAATTGAGGGACATTATACAAAATACCTGACCTTTACTATTCAAAATGGTCAAGGTCATGAAAAACAAGAAAAGTCTGAGAAACTATCACAGCTAAGAGGATCCTAAAGAGACGATTACTAAATGCAATGTGATATCTAGATGTGATCCTAAAACAGAAAAAAAAAAAAACATTTAGGTAAAAACTAAAAAAATCTGAAAAAATACGGACTTTCATTAACAAGAATGTATCAGTATTGGTTTATTAATTGTGACAAATATACCACACTAATGTAAGATGTTAATAAGAGAAACTAGGTGTGGAACACATAGGTAGTCTTTATACTATCTTTGAAATTTTTCTATAAATCTAAAATTATTTTTAAATTAAAAGTCTATTAAAATATATTTTAAATTGGAAGAGCAAGGTAATAAAATATTTGAAAAATTAGAAAAAATTACAGATAGAAAATATGAGAGAAAAATAGTAGCAAAAACCATAGACGGTCTAGACAAAATGTACAGTGTTCAACAAAAGGTATTCAGAAGGAGAGAACAGAAAATAGAGAGGAAACAATTATCAAACTAAAAATAGAATTTTCTAGTACCAATGAGACTTCAAACTGAAAAGGCCTATTGGGTATGTAACACAATGTATGGAGGGAAGTAAAACTTACATTCACTCACATAATTTTAAGATATCAGAACTTAAAAGGTAAGATTCTAAAAGCTTCCACAAAGAGATAGATAAATACAATAGGTCACTTCTAATGGAAAGACAGTTGGATGGTTTCAGCTTCACTGAATACTAGAAGACAAATCCTCAAGTAAAAATTTTTAGTTCTAGAATTTTTTTTTAATTTTATTTATTTATTTTTGGCTGCGTTGGGTCTTCGCTGCTGCACGCGGGTTTTCTCTAGTTGAGGCGAGTGGGGGCTACTCTTCGTTGTGGTGCGTGGGCTTCTCATTGCAGTGGCTTCTCTTGTTGCAGAGCACAGGCTCTAGGCACGTGGGCTTCAGTAGTTGTGGCGTGCGGGCTCAGTAGTTGTGGCTCACGGGCTCTGGAGCGCAGGCTCAGTAGTTGTGGCTCACGGGTTAGTTGCTCCGCAGCATGTAGGATCTTCCCGGACCAGGGCTCAAACCTGTGTCCCCTGCATTGACAGGCAGATTCTTACCACCGCACCACCAGGGAAGTCCCAATTCTAGAATTTTTAACCAAACCAAACTACTAATCAAGATAAGGGCATATACTTTTAGACATGCAAGGACTTAGAAAGTTTACCTCACATGTACTCTTTCTCAGATATTAACTTTTGGACTTTTTTCTGTAAAATGAATTAACCAAAAAGGAGGACAACAGTGGGTCTTGGACAGTGTAGATTCAACTCAAAAGAGTAATGAATGAAAGTCCCAGGACAACAGGTTTGTAGCCATTCTAGAGAGCAACTAGCCCATGTTGAAACAGGAGGAGTCCAGGAAGGAGGTATTCAAGAAAAGAGAGAAATCCATTTTTGTGATCCCTGAGACATTGGAAGAGTTAAAGATATGATAAAAGCAGACAATGAAAGAAAAAAGGGGCAATTACAAACCCTAGGAAAAGCAAAAATCTAAACAAGAAAGTAAATATGTTTGACTAGGCTGTGAACAATATTAACCATAATAATGGAAGCACTATTTACTATCCTTAGAACCTATCTATCAACACACAGAAGACTTAATTACAGTTCCATAAGAGAAAGTAAATATTATCAACCTTAACCATATAAAAGTATAAAGAAGTTAGAAAGTAAAAGGGGTGAGGAAAACTGACGAGATCAGTAGGTGTGATAATGTCCCAGTCTTACACTGTAGAGAATCAAGAGATGCTACATATAATGGAAAGGAAAAAAGTAAAATATTTGTTTATTATTTAAAATTAAAGTACACCAATAGAGGAATTAAAAAGAGACAATTATTTGGGAAGCAGAGGTGGGATGGTAGTGTAAATAAGCTAAATCTTTTTCTGTTAAATAAGAACACAAATAGTCCTTAAAACTTATTCAACAAAACTAAGTCAGGAAATAACGGTAAAAATAGACTTTTAGACAAACTGAGATGACACCAGAATAGTTAAAATCCCAACCTGTTAAGAACTAGATATGTTTTCCTCTGGCAAGTAAGATTTGGGGTGGGGAAGGATGAGGCAGTTTCTCCTTTGTATTATTTGAAAATTTTAGCTAGCAAGTACATGTATTACTTTAATAAAGATAAAAATAAGAATTACTTTTTTAATGACAAAGATGTCATTCCTGCCCTGAGGAGTCTTACAATCTAGTACAGAAAACTGGTAACTAAAATGTGAGGAACGGAGAAGGAAAGGAGGCAAAGAGGGAGGAAGGGAGAAAGGAAAGGAGGGAGGGAGTAACAAAATATTTGAGTGTCTACCTTGTGCTGTGCATTTTGCTGGATGATTTACAGACACCATCTCATTTCAACTTTCTGCCTTTCCAGTGATTCCCCCCATTTTACTCTGAACAATGGAGGCTTGAAAAGGCAGACTATTTATTCAAGATCACACAGCTCCTATATACCAGAGCTAGGAGTCAAACCCAGGTCTAACAAAGTATAAATTCAGGTACTTTCTCTTATAGAAGGCAATCACCTAAGTACAAAAATTATTTGGATATCAGTAAGATTTCTAAGATAGAAGCTGCCTTCCTGCTAGAGGAAGTTATACTCAAGGGCAGACCAGTTATCATACAGATCTAGGACACAGCAGGACAAGGCAGGCTGTAGCCCCTTGGTAAGGTCTTCTCCAGAGGGCAGACTGCTGAGGGCCCGTTTTTGATGTTCATGTCTTATCTAATGCATTCAAAACTTTTGACAGCTGGAGAGATGAATGATTCATCTGAACTCATCCCAGGAGTCCTGAAACCTTTCTCTTTATTGCAATGAAACATAAGAATAACCAGGAAGAGAGATGGCTTCCTGAAAATCCCCGCCACAACTAACCCTCCCATCTCCTTGTTCTACTTCCCTGTCACTGACCTATGAGATTTGGGGCTAGACTAATTTGGTCATACTGTTCCTCAGCTGGCCCTCCCTCAGAAATTTTTTAAGGTATTTTTGGCCACCAACTTATTCCTTTCCTTGGAATAATTTTGTTAAATTTCCACCACCTCCTTAAACTCTCAAGTCCCCTTCCTTTTTTTCCCTCCTCCCCCTCCTCCTCCTCCACTTTCTCCTCCATCCTCCTCTTCTTCATCTCTCTCCCTGTCTCTGTCTGTCTGTCTGTCTGTCTCTGTGTCTCTCTCAGATCATAACTATGCCTACCATTTCTCTAGGAAACAGAGACCATCAGTCTTACAACTTATAAATCCAATCAACCTCTATCCTCATCCATTCTTCTTTTCTCCTGTGTCAGAAGAAGTAAAGCCCTTCTCCCAGGCAAAGCTAGCTCCTCTACTTTCATTTTTTTCTCCAGTTTGCTCTTACTTCTCCTGGAATTGGCACCATCACTTATCACTTCTTCTCTGTGCTTTCTACTCCTCCTTCTCCGTGGCACCTTTCCCTTACCCTAAAACACAGCTAAGCTTCTCCCACTAAGCAACATCCTTTCTTTCTTCTCAATTACACTCTTTCTTCCACAGATGTTTGTGAGCACCTGTTAAGTGCCCAACACTGCATTGAATGATGAGAATGCTTTAGGAAATGAAGCAGGCCTGCCCCCATGGAGCTTACAGTCTAATGGAGGAACAGACGATAAGTAAATAATAAATATAAAATTTAAATTTTCCACAAATCCTAGGAAGGAAACAAACAGGGCACAGTGATAAAAAATAAAAGTGGGGCCGGTGGGGGGGGGCGGTGATCCACTAAGTTAGGGTAGGCAGGAAAGGGCCCTTATTTTTCCGTCATTTCCATTACTGGAGTTTAAGCTATCATTTTTCTTTTTTTTTTTTTTTTTTTAATTTTTATTTATTATTTATTTATTATGTTTATTTTTGGCTGTGTTGGGTCTTCGTTTCTGTGTGAGGGCTTTCTCCAGCTGCGGCGAGTGGGGGCCACTCTTCATCGCGGTGCGCGGGCCTGTCACTATCGCGGCCTCTCTTGTTGCGGAGCAGAGGCTCCAGACGCTCAGGCTCAGTAGTTGTGGCTCACGGGCCCAGCTGCTCTGCGGCATGTGGGATCTTCCCAGACCAGGGCTCGAACCCGTGTCCCCTGCATTGGCAGGCAGATTCTCAACCACTGCGCCACCAGGGAAGCCCAAGGCTATCATTTTTCACCTGGGTTCCAATGAACTCTTAAACAAGTTCCCTGCTTACCAATTCCACCTTTTGGTCCTTCTCACATATTGCTACCATAGTTGAGTTTCTAAAGCAGATCAAACTTTCTCATTCCCCTGCTTCAGCCTCCAGTCATTTCTCAAGCTCTGATCCTTGAGCCCAGCGTTTTTAAATGCCTAGGTGATTAAGAAGTGACTTTGAGATCACCATATAAACAGCGACTAGTGCTGTGAGGAATGCTTTGTGCTGACTCGAATCTCCAGAACTCTCCTGGGCTTGTTATTTTTGCCAGTCAATCTCTGTTTTAATTTGTTCTGTTTAAGCAGCCATCCAATGGAAAAGCTAGTGCAGCAGCATTCTCCTCTATGACCACTAAGAAGTTTTAAGAGGAAGGTTGGGCTTTGGAGTCTGCAAAGTGGAGAAGGAAGTGACTGAGACTCTGAAGAAAGAAAGGGCCATCGAGATCAGAGAAAGCGGCTCTATAAGATGAGAAGCAGGAAGGAGATGTTGATGTGGGCTCCTAGACAAACATTTAATACAACTTCCTCTCTTTTGGCCCCTTTCCTCCAGCTGTTGCAAGAGACCAAATTTAGCATTTATCTGTAAAATGCTATTGGGAAAACTAGTCAATCAAAACAAAATAGAAATAAATTTGGTGAATTTCTCACTTGGTGAAATGAATTTCTATGAACTGGTCGTTGAGTGAATTTGCTTCAGAAGTCTAGGGGAATTTGATATTCTGCTTATTTGACCAATTTTACCAGGGGGAAGTGAGTTATGTGGGTCAAGGTTAGTGCCATGGGTAGAGAAGCTTCTGCCCAGCTTCCTGTTTAGTATATGGGAGGGTATTGTGTCATTGGTTGCTTTTGCATCAACTTGTGGACAGCAGAGTGTTGGCCTAAATTTAGCTCTCTCAAGCTGCCCCTGAAAGGGAACACTGAACTTACCTGAGGATATGAATAGGAGCTTATCAGAAGCTGGACCAGAGCTGGCTAACCAGCTCAGAGAACTCACTGCTAAATTGTCAGAAATTTTGCAAGCCAGTTGTTTAACATGGCAATTCTTAAAAGTTAAATTACTTAAATTTGAAATTCAATAAATTATATTAAAAGTAAAGATAATTAAATATGCAAAATTACCACTCCATAGTTATTTTATTACATTTTACTATTATCTGTGTTCTTGGGATTATTTATTTCTTTTGAATCTGTACAGTGCATCTCTTCCCAACTCTGCATTTGGTGACAACATATTGGTAGTTTCAAATACCTAGGTGGGACTATTTACACCACAGAAGTCTGCAAATACTGCAAATCAGAGCTTCTCCTGCCCAGAACTAACTGCTAAGTATTTTGCAGCACGCCACTGCCTATCTTCCATGCAGCAGGCTGAAACCTAGGGGACTTAACCCTGGACCTCTGCAGTGCCCACAAGGCAGAGCTGAGTCAGCAAAGTTGGGAACAGTCTGTGAATTATGCCAGCTTCAGACACCAGCAAAGCACCCCAGGATGACACCAGTTCCCATCAGTGGTCACCAGTCCAGGGAGAAGCCCAGACCAGCCATGACACAGCAGAGACCAGCAAGGATCCAAAGAACACCAAGAACCCCCTACCTTCCTCTACCACCATTAGATCACTTAAATCTCACATTCAGATCCCATCTTGGAAAGAAACAGAGGGAGATAGCAGAAATCTGAAAAACTGAGCTCTTTATCCAACAGAGATAAGAATTTACCTTAGGAAATGATTTTCTTCATAGAATTGAACAAAATTCGTCTGGTGGGACCGAAACTGACCCTATCCCTCAAGCTTAGCCACCTGGGTCAAAGGAAGTTGAGTGAGGGGGCTCTTTCATGAAGACAGACCAATTACAGAGGAAAGGAGCCATCCTTTGTTGTTGCACATTTAAGAGCAGTGTCTATAAGTTTACATCCCTGCTGCAATGGTGATATTGAGCTTTTATTAAGTGGTAAATACTGTCAGTATCTTCTATATGCAGATGAAGAAATGAAGACTCAGAAAGTTTATGTAACTTGCACAAGGTCACACAGCTAGGAAGTAGAAGGAGGCAGGTTGGTATGTCTGCAGGGATTGAGCCCTTTTGTTCTACTGCCTGTCATCAACCCTCCTCAGGCCCTCCTTGGGTCCTTTTGGCTGTTAGGCACTGCAGAATGATTGGGACAAACCAGCAGGGAACCACCTCATAGGAAAGTATCTGGAATGGACAACCTGAAAGCCAAGTCATGTCGGGAAAGCTATTACTTGAGAGGATGACCATATCTATTTCAGGACCTAGGAAAAAACTAAAATGTTACTGGAAAGGAAACTGAGATCAGAAGCTAAACACACAAATAATGAAGAAGGTAAATGAGCAATAGAGTTGGCAGCTAATAGAGCTGAGAGACTGAAGCAGTGACAGAGGTTGGCCTGTGTAGAACCAAACCCAGGAATAGTGAGCAATCATTCCTTTTATGCACTGCCCAGCTCATCTTGCCAGAGTAGCAGTAGCATCATAAAACAGCCAAACCAGGCATGAAACCAGCCTTTCTCCAAAGCGTGATTATTACTCATGCATTCCCTCCCACTGCCCTGCATGCCCCAAGACTATCTCCATCCTACTCTTATTTGTTTTGAAAAATAAGTATTTTTAATAGTTTATCAAAGTAACTCATGCAGATAATTTTAGAAATTCATATAATACAGAAGGGCTTATAAGAAAAAGCAGCAATCACCTGCACCGCCCCACCTCCTTTCCAAATCCAATTATCCACGCTTTGCACGCAACTTCTGTAAATTTCCAAATGCCCCATGTACTCCCACAGCTCTCACAGAACAAAACAAGCTGGAACCTGTCCCATTATTTCTCCCCTGGTTGTATTATCCCAGAAAGAGTGGGAGGAGCTGACCAAAAAGATCCCAACATATAGAGCCTTGGTGAATACAAATAGCCTGAGATCCAGAGTAGGCACAGGAGGGAGGGTAGGGTGTCTACAGCCCCCCTTTGTTTCACTGATTTCCATGGACAGATGAATGGTTTGCCCCCCAGAGTCTGCTGTGTATTATATACTTTGCCAGCTCAAGGGAATGAGTCAGCATCTCCCTCCTCCTTTGTTTTCCATCCACTTCTATTGTAGCTCTACAACCTTGTTGACTCCCTTTAAGGCTGAGAAGACCTTCAAACACAATTTGAATTCAAAGGCACATTTTTCCATCTCGGTAGCAGAAGTTTGTTCTGGGGTCTGGTGCTGCCTTATACTGGCCTTTTCATCTGACTTTCTCTCTAGGCCATTCTCAAGATGAGGGCATAGACTGCACATTAAACTGTGTCCACTGTACTGAGCGCATGCCTGGCACAGAGTGGATACACAGCAAATATTTGTTGAATGAATGAATATAGGAATGATGTCCTTTAGTACAGTAGACAAAGGAATTCATAAAATGAAAAGGCCACCATCTCTATACCTAGATATCCGTAGACTAAATAAGAACCCTGCTCCCCAGCCAGCCCTCTCCTGGTTCTCTGAGTCTGCTTGGTTCAGTTTTGCTGCTTCCAGAGGCCCAGTTCCAATATTTGTCATTCAAATGATTCCTTCCAGAGCACTCCAAAGCCCTGAAAGAAGAAGCAAAGTGCTTCTCAAAGCTACATTCCTACTGTTTCGAGAAACTATATGAAGGACAAAAGAAGCAGGACTGGAAGACACATGGAAATCCTCTGGAATTCCAGCCCGTCTCCCCCTGAAATTCCACTTTGGTACTTCATCCCTTTATCTAAGCACTTTGGTAACTATTAAGCTGATATTCATCCCAGAAAAATAACATTTGGGGTAAATAAGTTCCAAAATTTTTAATTTTGATGTAAAAAACATAACACTGAAGGATAGAAAAGTGGAAACAATTGAGCAGAGAAAACCATCAGAGGGGAAAAGAGGCAGGGGAAAGAGGAGATAATAAAGGCAACAGGAGAAGGAAGGAGTGATTCAGCTAAAGAGAAGAGAAGGGATCTGGACAAGTGAGCACAGAAACGAAATGCCAAAACTAGGATCATTTAAATGGACAATTTTATGGGAAATGTATGTTAAAATATGTACTGAAAAGGGGCAAAGAAGACAAGAAGACAAGATAGTAAAGGATAGATGACACCATACTTGGTCCATAGAGAATCATTTTGGCTTTGGTTGATAAGACCGGCCAAAGACCAGGCAAATGTACCATTCCTCCCTGCTGTCTTCATTGTACAATTTCTTCCAGCTAACGCACAGCATCAGCACAGCTGCTCCAGCAGAGAACACACTTGTAACTATGCCAGGAATCACCTTTCCTAACTTGTTACATAGAGGGCAGTTGAGTTCTGCTTGTTTTCACAACTAAAATTAAGTTTCTTCTAGCCTGCTTTTGTGAATTCCTTCTGAAGTTACTCCTCCACCTTCCCCGCCTCATATTCTTAGGGGAAACAATCAATTGTACAAAGAGTCCAATTATTCTCCATGTGTAGGAGAAAGGGACCACAGTAACTCTGAGAAATCATTTTCAGAATTAATTCATGGCATGAAAAATTCTACACATACACACACTCATACACACTACCTCTGGGATCCTTCATTTTGAAAGCAGTATTTCACTAACAATCCACTTAACAGGGAAATCCAATATTAGCCTAGATGAGGACACTTTTCAACTGTCTGTTGGGTACACATTTAGGGTCTTTCTCTGTGTATTTCATCAATATAGAGCCCAACACAGAATTGTAGCTTAGTATTTTAGAGATCAACCCACTGGTGAGGAAAAGGTCTATTCAAATTGTTCACCCAGCATTGAGAAGTTTATCTTTCCAATTCAGAAAAAAAAATCAGAGGGGGAATTTTCTACTCATGTGTATCTCCTAACAAAAACAGAGAAGAAAATATTACTGTGCCTAGGAGTTTACAATAAAGCTGATGACAACACACTCCGGAATTTTTTGAAGCACCACTGGGGACTACTTACAGACTTTCATTGTAAGTAGTAAATTTGGAAAACCATGTTACCCTGAAACCATTATTTATTTTTCTTCATTAGCTTTGGAAAGTATTGATTTGGAAATATGGATTTATTTGTCCACTGAGTCTTTTCGAAAACATATTCTGGTTCTCTTTATGATCTCAGCCTGTCTTCCTAGCTTTATAAGGAAGTTAATTTCTTTGAGCATTACACCCATTTCTTCATCTAATGCATATGTAAGGTTCAACTACATCTCTCTAGAGTTTTGCAAATACTCATACTGAGGCTTTCTGGAGAAGGATGAACTTTAACCCCATGTGGGAAAGGCTGGTTAATTAGAAGGATTGTTGGTCCCTTTAGCAAGAAACAAGAGGTTTTCCTTGAAGCAAGAGGGAGCTAGCTAAGCAAAAGCATGTTCAGGTATGCACTGAAGAGGAATTTTTTTGGCAGATACAATGCCTAACAAATTCTGAAACTGACTATCAAGGAATACTTATTATAGATGTTTAAAAGAATTATCCATGGATTTCTTTTGAATTATTTAAGTAGTAAGAGGTTTACAAATGATGCAAGTCCTAAACTACACGAGGAAGAAAAGCCACACTCAGAAATCATCTCTATTATAGAGCTTTACTGCAAAATATGTAAGCACGCAGGCTCCAGCAAGAAATCACTCATTAGCCACGTGACCACCCTAGGTACCAGCTCTTCTGATTGTAGGGATATAGCAGGCTTCAGAAGCTTAAAAGTAACTCAACATGTGAGACTGCACCCCAAGCTTGAAAGACCCATCTTCTTCTGTTCAATTAACATTTTTACTTCCCAAAAAGAAATTTGGGTGAATTTTCTGTCACTTGATATGAAATAGAGAATAGGCAAAGATGTCTCAGTATAGCAAACCACCTTCCTCCATATATAGACTTCCTAGTTAAATTGACTATGGCTAGGACAGTAAGGTTTGTTTGATTAAGAAACAATAATACATCAATTATTGTATCAGATTCTGCTGGAAAGAACCAGTTGGGATCATTTTTCTTAAAAGGTTACTTTTCCACAATGATTGAAAAAGAAAAAATAATATAAAAGATACATGCAACACATGTGGCGAAGTATTAATACCCCTAATGTAAAAACTGCTCTAATAAAGAAGAAAAAATTGCGACTGAATAAATGAAGAAACGGCATTTGTCTTTTGGAAGGAGCTACCCAGCAACTGAATGTCCATCTAACACAGATATGTATTGGTGGAGAATAAGCCTCTACTTTTTTTTTTTTTTTTTTTTAAAGGATTTTCTTATTTATTTATTTATTTATTTATTTATTTATTTATTTTTGGCTGTGTTGGGTCTTCGGTTCGTGCGAGGGCTTTCTCCAGTTGCGGCAAGCGGGGGCCACTCTTCATCGCGGTGCGGGGACCGCTCTTCATCGCGGTGCGCGGGCCTTTCTCTATCGCGGCCCCTCCCGTCGCGGGGCACAGGCTCCAGACGCGCAGGCTCAGCAATTGTGGCTCACGGGCCCAGCTGCTCCGTGGCATGTGGGATCTTCCCAGACCAGGGCTCGAACCCGTGTCCCCTGCATTAGCAGGCAGATTCTCAACCACTGCGCCACCAGGGAAGCCCAAGCCTCTACTTTTTACTACAGAAGCCAAAGGGTCCAAAGAATACCGTTCTTACACCACTGATTACTATAGTCAGGCATGTGACCTAGGTCAATCAGGTGCTCCCACCTGGGTCTCTGAATCTTGAGAATGATGCAAAGACAAAGGGGAAATTGAGAATTTACTCACAGTAATGTTGAGAGTCTCAAGATAATGAAAGTGGGTTGTGTAGAAGATGCCAGCAACAGAATATTAACTGTCCTGTTTCATGACAGTTAAATTTTTAGATTTATTGCATTCCCCACTGCCCAGCCCTCCTTTACCAAGCCTATTTCTCCAACCACCTCACTGATTCTGTACGCTAACCCATATCCTTCTAGGAAGATCCGTTTCTATCTAGATTAACCAGAGCTGGCTACTGTTGCTTGTAACTAAGAGCCCTGATTGATAGAAGAAATGAATAGACAGTTTACAAATGAAGCAACATATGTGGAAAATAAACATAGAGAAAGATGTTCAACTTCACTAAGAATCAGGGAAGAGTAAATAAAGAGAATAAAATATGTCTTTTCATTAGATTAGCAACTATAAAAGAATTGTTAGGATCCAGTTTTGGCAAATGTGTAGAGAAACAAGCAATTTAATAAACCATTAATGTTAGTGGGAATATAAATTGATGCAACTTTTCCAGAAGGCAGACTGGAAATGTATATCAATATTTTAAATGTGTATACTCTTTGATCAGTAATTTCACAACTAACAATTTATCTTAAAGAGATAATCAGTTAGTCAAGACCTAGCATTAATATTTGTATGACAGCAATGTTTATAATAAGGAAATAACCTAAACATCTACCACTAGAGAAACTGTTAAATTATGATAAATCCTTTAAAAAGAATACGATTTAGCTATTTAAAAGGCCAGGTTATATCTAAATTTACTGAGAAATATCTTCACAGCTTTCATGGAAGAGAAGAAAAGTTTGCAGAAAAATAAATATTGTGTAATTTCATATAAAAACAGTGTTTGGGCTTCCCTGGTGGCGCAGTGGTTGAGGGTCTGCCTGCTAATGCAGGGGACACGGGTTCGAGCCCTGGTCTGGGAAGATCCCACATGCCACGGAGCAGCTGGGCCCGTGAGCCACAACTACTGAGCCTGCGCGTCTGGAGCCTGTGCCCCGCAACGGGAGGGGCCGCGATAGTGAAAGGCCCGCGCACCGCGATGAAGAGCGGTCCCCGCACCGCGATGAAGAGTGGCCCCCACTTGCCGTAACCAGAGAAAGCCCTCGCACGAACCGAAGACCCAACAGAGCCAAAAAAATAAATAAATAAATAAATAAATAAAGTAAAAAAAAAAAAAAAAAAAAAAAAAAAAAAAAAAACAACAGTGTTTTTCTACCTAAGATGGTAGGCAGAATTCTAAGATGTCCCCTAAGGTTTCTGTTCCTACTGTTATACCCATGATTATGTTACATTACATAGAAAAAGGGATTTCGCTGACATAATTAAGATTACTAACCAGCTGACTTTGAGTTAATCAAAAGGGAGTTTATCCAGTTGGCCCTGACCTAATCTCATGAACCCTTTAATAGCAGCTCTGGTGGCAGAAGGGGAACTCAGAAACTCAAAGCCCAAGGAGGACTCAGTATACCCTTACTAGCTTGAAGATGGAGGGGGCCACATGGAAAGGATCTGATGTAGCCTCCAAGAGCTGCGAATGACCCCACAGGCAACAGCCAACAAGAAAACAAAGACCTTAGTCTTATAACTGCAAGGAAATAAATTACAACAATAACATAAAAGAGCTTGTAAGTGGATTTTTCCCTGGAACCTCCAGATAAGAGCCCAGCCTGGCTTACACCTTGACTTCAGCCTTGTGAGACCCTAGCAAAGAACCTAGTTGAGACCACCAGACTTTTGATAATTGATTATATAGTAATAGAAAACTGATACTAATAAATAAATACTAAAACTAATACATAAACTATATATATGTATATATAGACACATTTATATAAGACACATATATATGTTTAACTAGTTAACTAGATAACTATCACACCCATGTATCACAGCAGGATGAGAACCTGAACACTAGGCTCTCATAATGTAATATATACGTCATTGTTGCCTCTGGGCAATGAGATTTTTGAGGGATAATGCTTAGTTTATTTTTTATACTAAAGCAATACTTTTTATAAAAGTATTGCTTACTTTTTCTTCACAAATATAATCAGAAATAAATATTTTAATATATAAACAAAATGGAAACCATGTAATATACCTGGAAGTCATTTAAATCTCTGTGGATCTCTTTTGAAGCTTACACAGAAGAGAAGCCTTCCCATTCCAATATCAGAGACCAGGAAAGTGAGGTTTTAGGTCCATTGCTTTTTTTTTTTTCCTAACCCAAAATTACGAAAAATTTCAAGCGTAGAAACAAGACTACTTAGAATCAAGAAAGCTGGTTCAAATACAATGTTGACAATCATCAGTTTTTCTAGACTTGTCTCCTTATTTGGGAAATGGAGACATAATAGTACCTAATGTAAAGTTGTTGCCAAGGGTAACCACAATAACATTTGTGAAAACATATAGTACAGTGCCAAATGGATAATAATGGCCAACATTTATTGAGTATTTACAATTTGCCAGGAATTGTAAAGCACAATTGCTATATGCTTTACATCCTTGCTACTGATAATGTGGTATATATAGCACAGGGATCACCAGGGAGCTTGTTAGACATGTGGATTCTCAGGCCCAGCCCACACCTACTGAATCAGAATCTGCATTTTTTTTTTTTAAAGAGTATTTTATCACTTTTTTTTTTTTTTTTTTGGCTGCGTTGGGTCTTCGTTGCTGCACTGGCTTTCTCTAGTTGCAGCGAACAGGGGCTACTCTTCGTTGTGGTGTGCGGGCTTCTCATTGTGGTGGCTTCTCTTGTTGCGGAGCACAGGCTCTAAGTGCGTGGGCTTCAATAGTTGCAGCGTGTGGGCTCAGTAGTTGTGGCTCGCGGGCTCTAGAGCGCAGGCTCGGTAGTTGTGGCGCACGGGCTTAGTTGCTCCGCGGCATAGGAGATCTTCCCAGACCAGGGCTCGAACCCATGTCCCCTGCATTGGCAGGCGGATTCCTAACCACTGTGCCACCAGGGAAATCCAGAATCTGCATTTTAACAGGATCCCCAGGTGATTCATGAGCATATTAAAGTTCGAAAAGTACAGCTCCATCTGTTATTTAATCTTTATATTTATCCTAGGAAGAAGATGCTCAATCATTCCCATTTTACAGGTAAAGAAATTGAGTCTCAGGGTAATTTGCCCAAGGCTAGTAAAACACAATCTGCTTCCAGACAGTCTATGTCCAGAGTCCACAGGCTTAACCACTTTGTTTTACTGTCTCTCCTAGCAGGTGTCTGACCAAAAACAGTTGAATTCAAATATAATTCCACAGCCCTTCCTGTCCAACTCAACACTGCCATCCCCGGTGTAGGAATGGCCTGGACTTCATCTCCCAATTACAAAGAAGAAAATGGGAAAAAATAACATTGTAAAGTCCTTTGGGTACTGAGACAAAACAGATTTAGAACAAGTCTTTGTAATATTTTATTCTTTGTTTTTCTCTTACCTTTTATTATTACCAAATGTGGTTTCCTATGTTAGTATTATTCTAAATATCTATATGCACTGTTCTTTCCTTCTTACTAAAAGGTCCTGCCCAGGGGGAGACACTTATGCTGATAGGAACCCCCATGTTCGGTGAAGTATATTTGACATTCAATCTATAAGTAAGATCAAAGGTACATAAGAAATATTTGATTTAAACAGCAAGCTCAAGGTAGTGGTTTTTAAATCTTTGATTGCTAATAATAACTAACACTTGTATATCACCTTACATATTGGTTTTGGTACATATTATGTACCATAATCCTAACAATAACCCTGGAATTAGGTATATTGTTCCAGTCGTATAAATAGGAAAACGAGGCTTGGCTAGTAAGTGATAGAACTTGGGCTTGAACCTATGCTTGGAACACATCGACATCTATCATGTATGTTACTATAAAACAGTGTATATTACTATAAAACAGCATTCCCCAATGATTATCTGTTAAAAGTCCAATCCCAATAATTACAACCAACTGGGGGAAGACCAGTCCGAAATGCTGAATTCTGAATTTTAATTATACTTAAAGAAACATGGATTTTTAAAAAGTAATATGAGAATAATCTGCCCCCTGGTAGAGATGTAAATATTGTCCCTCCATTTCTTTTTATACTATTAATATGCATAGCTAATTCTTTCTTCATACATTTTGCAGAAAAAAATGTCATTTGTGAAAGCAGCTGGCACATGGGAAAAATTGAGTAAACTTTATTTAAAATGGAAAACAAAAACTTCAATCCAGCACTTGTCCAACCCATCACAAATTCTATTTCTGAAACTAAATACAATGAAATTCTTTTTGACATTACTTCAGAGGAAAAAAACTACTGTGTATTAAGTGGACTAAGAGTATTCAGATACACTTTAGCTACCTATAACTATAACTCTTTTGTGTCAGTATATGATACACAGTATAGGTGCAAATCAATGACATTAATAATGATGATCTACTATATTCTTCATTCCTTTTGTTAATGCCAATATCTTATCACATCTATACAGGAAAAAAAAAAGAATTCTTTGCCCCCAAATGGTAACTTCTATTATTTTGAAAGGCACACCATGCTTCTGCAAGATTGCCAGGGCGGTACCCCTCTTTTGTCAATTGGGCATAAATGAAAATAGCCATTTCTGAAAGACTTCTCCAGGAAAATGGATCTCTGAATAATTATCTGGATAGGATAATGGCCTATATGGACAGTGGGATGAGCGTACCCTTCTTTTTCTAGTTAAGGGAGAGTAGGTAGCAAAAGAGAAAATCCATCTGATCTTGTGAAGAGTATTGCCAATGACAGTTACTCTTCTCTGCTCGCAAATTCCAAAGGTTACTAATGCTCACTTAGGGAGAGGTCCTAGTTTATTGATCTCAGTAAGTTAAGCAAAGAACAAATGGGGAGAAAGAACACTGACAAGTCCAGAGAAGAATCATAAGAACAAATACCTACCGAGGATTTACTATGGGCCAGGCTTTATAAATGCCAATAATAATAATAAAAACCACTAGCATCTACTAAGCACTTATTGTGTGCTAGTCACTATTATGTATGCTTTACATGTATTAACTTATTTAACTCTCACAACAATTTTACAAAGTAGGAACTGTGATTATCCTCATTTAATTACTCAGAAACCAGAAGCACAGAGAGGTTAAGAAACTTCCCCATGACTACACTGCCAATAGGTAGCTGGGGTAGGACTTGAATCCAGGCAGGTGGCTACAGAACCTGTGCTCATAACCTCTCTACCACTGTCTCACGTAGTCCTCACAACATGTCCCATGATTTTTATAATCCCATTATTATTCCCATAAAAAAAAAAAAAACAACAGACTATGTCTTAGAGAGGTAAAGTGCTCTTTAAGATCACTCAACTGGTAAATGAGATAAACTGGGGCTTAATCTCAGTCCCAACTGGCACCAAGCGTCAGTACATTAACCACTTGACAATTCTATCACTACATTGAGAAATTAAAATCTTATAATCTATTACCACATTAAGTGATCTGTGCGTAGTGGTTAAAGGCAGAAAAAAAATCTGAAATTCATTGCTGGTAATTAGAAAAGACTAGTGATTACAGCCTGTGATCTTCTAAGCCAAAGCTTTAGCATTGGGCTTCTTCAGAGATCTGATAAAGTAAATGTGTAATCAAAGGAAATGCTTCTCACTTAGAACCAATGTCTGGCATCCCTAAAGACTGGTATTTACTCCAGAATCTAATATTCTCAGCCTTCATAAGAAATCTCTGTGGGAGTGGGCAGATGCCACAGCGGGGAGATGGGGCATAGAAACAACAACACACCTGAAACAAAACCAGGTATTATAAACATATATTACATCTGGGTTTTTGTAGAAAGGCCAAGAGAGTTAGTAGTAACCTCCAAAAAGCTTGCTTGAGATAAAGGAGAACTAGAAGAGGTTAAAAAAAAAAAATGAGAAGAAAATTCACCATGAATAGTTAAATTATAGGTGATTTTCTCCCTCTACTTTCTAATATTTTTCTGAATTTTCTGGGTTTTTTAAAATAAGCATAATTATTTTTTTATAATAAGCATAATTATTATTTAAATAAAGCATAATGATTTTAAACTTAAAAAAATTATCTGGTTGTAACGTTAAGATGAAAAAAAAATAAGCACAGTTATGTAATGGAATTCTTTTACTTATCAACATGGTGCCCTAAAGAGAGTTGCTCATAGGTGCTTAAATTGCTCTTAAAGTAAATAAATGCCCAATTGGTTATAAGTTTCTAAGTAGGCCATGCTTAGGGCCACAGTGGAAGTTTTGCCGAGAAAAAATGAGATGAAGATGCTACTAGAAAGTAAGATCAGAAAACAGAGAGGGTGGATATTTCACTATCTTTCAAATGAAAACAGTAAGGTGAGTCTCTTCATTAGGCCACCTTATATGGACTTTTCCCAAAGAGCCTCTCCTAGATGACATTTAAGTAAATATCATCAAGTGATTTTGGTTTAATCCTATCCTTACAGATAGAATGTACGACTAGTTATGGTGCTCTACATTATGCTTCATTCCAAATAGTTTTCTTCACTTAATTACCTAATCATTTCACTTAATTATCTGATATTTTAAAAAATTCACCTCTTCAAACTTTGTATCTGTATTCCATTTCAGATGAAAATCTGTGGCACACTGTTTGCTTTAGATGTTTCCAAATACCAATTTAAATTTTAAAATCTGCTTGAATAAATATTTTGCTTTATGAGAAAAATATGTAAATTAAAATTTTAACTTTCCAAGTTTTCTTATTTGTTATGTCCTACATTTCTCAGGAGAGTGAATCCCACTTAAGGTGAATAATAATACACTGGAAATTATGGGACTGGAAAGTAGGCCAAATCTTAACCTGATGAAATCTTTCTTATCAGTAAGAAATAGGTACTCACTAGGTACTCACCACACCCCCCCAAAAGACACACACACACATACGCACCATCAAAAATGAGTATCTAATGCATTAGTTTGCTAGGACTGCCATAACAAAATAACACAGACTGGGTAGCTTAAACAACAGAGATTTACTTTCTCATAGTTCTAGAGGCTAGAATTCTAAGATCAAGGTGTTGGCAGGTTTGGTTTCTTCCTAGGCCTCCCTCCTTAGCTTGTAGGTGGCTGTCTTCCTGTGTGTCCTCACATGGTCTTTATTCTCTATGTGCACATCACTGATGTCTCTCTGTGTGTTTTAATCTCCTCTTTTTTTAAAGACACCAGTCAGATTGGATTAGGGCCAACCCTAAAGACCTATTTTAATTTAATTACTTCTTTAAAGGCCCTATCTCCAAATAGTCATGTTCTGAGGAACTGGAGGTTAGAGCTTCAACATATGAATTTGAGGGGCAGGGGGATAGGACACTATTCAGCCCATAACATGTGAGAAACAGCAAACCAAACTTAATCTGTCCCATTGTTGAGTCAGTAAGAAATATAACCTATGCAAATAGTGTTTCCATAATAAACTAATAGTGTGATTACTTGAAAGTATGGTTTCTCGACTTTGGCACTATTGATATTTTAGGCTGGATAGTTCTTTGTTGTGGAGGGCTGTCCTGTGTGTCCTAGGATGCTTAGCATCATCACTGGCCTCTATTCAGTTGAAGTTAGTCTCACCATTCCACGCACCCCCGAGTTGTGGCAACCAAAATTTTCTTCAGACATTGACAAGTGTCCCCTGGGGAGAAAAACCACCTCCCGTTGAAAACCACTGCTTTAAAATGACTCAGTTATTCAGTCAGTGGTAATAAGAGAAAAGAAGGAGAAAACAAATGTTGATCACCCTCCTTCTATTGGCCAAGAACTGTGCCAAGGTGATTTCTCATGAACAATTTCAATAAATCTCCATAACAACCATGAGAAATCGATGCTAGCATCCCCATTTTCTAGAGCAGGAAATGAACCTGAAAGGATGAATGACTGGTCGAACTGATGACGTAGCTGGTAAGGTGTGGAGTAAAGATGTAAATCTAAATGGCTGTCCCATCTACTAACAGGATCAAAAGAACACTGTCATGCACATACACAAAGATCACACAAAACACTCACAAAGAGAACAAGAACCCTATCTTTGGGTTAAACAAAGTTCAACAGGCTACTTTACAGCAAAACTTCTCAGAGCCTCTAACTGCACTGGGAATTCTCCAAGGACTAGAGTTTGAGGACCATGCTCGGGGAATAACCCAATGGTGTTGTTGCCATTTTGGAGTCATGGGAGCCTGGATAGTTTAGGGGTTAATAGTTGAAAAAATTGGTGAAATCCCAACTCAGTTGCCAACCAGCTATAAATTGGACAAGTAGCTTGAAATCTTTCTGCTTCCTCATCTATAATAATGTGTACATCATGGGGGTGTTGTAAGGATTGAATGTGATAATATATATTAACTGCTTAGCAGAATGCCTGGCACATAGTAGGGGCTCAATATAATGGTTAGTTATTATCATTTATGTGTCAAGGCAAACAATTCCACTAAACGCAATTGCTATGACATTTCTATATAACCAAGTAACTAGTGTATTAGTTTCCTAGGCTGCCGTAACTGTATGATAATTTGGGTGGCTTAAAACAACACAAATTTATTCTCTCACAGTTCTAGAGGCCAGAAGTCCAAAATCAACACGTCAGCAGGGCCATATTCCCTCTGAGAGTCTGGATAGAATCCTTTTTTGCCTCTTCTTAGCCTCTGGTGTCGGCTATCAATCCTTGATGTTCCTTAGCTTACAACTCCATCATTCCAATCTCTGCCTATGTCTTCACATGGTGTTCTCTTCTGTGTGTCTGTGTCCAAATTTCCCTCATCTAATAAGGACACAATCCATATTGGATCCAGACCCATCCTAATCCAGTATGGCATCATCTTAACTAATTACACCTGCAATAACTCTATTTACAAATAAAGTCACATTCTGAGGTACTGCAACTTAGCACTTCAACATATCCTTTTGGGAGACACAATTCAACTCATATAACACTGTAGATATATAACATATAACAAACCTTCACTGAATATATTGAATATTTATTAATGCCCACCCTGTGCCTGTCATGGTTCTAAGTACCTAATTTATATCCATAAACAAACAGGCAAAGACCATTGACCTTTTGGAGACCAAATATTTCCATTATGGTCCAATTACCTATAAATATATAAAATTGCCATTTATTGCCATTTATTGGGCAATTATTCTATGTCAGGCACTGTTCTAAATGTTCTGCATGTATTACTTTTTAAAATCATCAGAATAATCTATAAAATAGATATTAATGAGATCTCTATTTTACCAAGGCAAGGGGAGTTAAGTAAGTTGACCAAAGTCACACAGCTAGTAAGACGAGCAAAACTAGAAAACAAACCAAGCAGGCTGACTCAGAACCCAGGCTCATAACTACTGTACCACACTACATCCTTTATGGATAAAGACATTGACAGAGTGGGAAGCACATACTGAAAGTTCTCCATTCTTATTCTTGTAACATTAAATATTCTTTAAATGTTGTCATTTTCCATAGTACCTTTCAACTTCAAAAGTCTAAACCTTTATCAGCAAGTATGTATGTATGATAGATATTCTTGAGATGTTAGGTGTAAATCAAATGTCAATAAATTGAATCATATATCATGCTAGACATGTATATTTTCAGAGATCATTTCTCTTCATTTTCACATAATCTTTTGTTGACGATGGCTCCTAATTCTTAAATTTACTTGTTGACAGATAATTGACAAATAAATAAGGGATAAATAATTATGAATAATTCCTCCATAGCACCTCTCTCTCTCTCTCTCTCTCCCTGAGCAAAGGCTTAAACCCATTAAGAGAGATTGCTATTTAAAAGAACCACAAAGAGAGTGTTTTTGAAATAAGGGTGAATGGACTTTAAATTAGATATTATCTGGTATCAGGTTCTCATATGCAACACTGGCATAGAGTGAGAGCTATCAGCATTTATAGTGGCATAATTTAAAAGGAAATTCAGATCCAGTAAAGTTAATTTCCTTGGGTCCCACACCAAGGTCATGCTTGAGAGTGAAAACAAAAACATAGGTATTTTCTAAACACTTTTATGGAAAAATTGACTGTGTCTGGAGGGCAATTCCCACCCCAATCCCTGGGAATCCACAAACCTGGCAACTCTCTTCCAACTGTAATTAATTTTATACACTACTTAGAATGATTCAGTTCCCCACTTAGGAGAGGAATGAGAGTCAAAAGATTAGAAAATCTTTCCCATTGTTTTTCTTTGCAAAATTTAGGGAAAGAACTTCATTGGCAAAACTGTTCACATGTGATGGATTTCTTCTCTCAACCTCTCACAACACAATGGCTGGGAGCTTGGAAAACCCTGGTTTTGGAGAAGCTGGAAAGAGAAGACAAGGGAATCTTGTTTTGGTCATAGTTGCATAATAATATTGAGACTCCTCATAAGAATAAGGTCACGGCTTCCCTGGTGGTGCAGTGGTTAGGAATCCGCCTGCCAATGCAGGGGACAAGGGTTCAAGCCCTGGTCTGGGAAGTTCCCACATGCCGCGGAGCAGCGAAGCCCGTGCGCCACAACTACTAAGCCTGTGCTCTAGAGCCCGCGAGCCACAACTACTGAAGCCTGCGTGCCTAGAGCCCATTCTCCGCAACAGGAAAAGCCACCGCAATGAGAAGCCCACGCACCGCGACGAGGAGTAGCCCTGGCTTGCCGCAACTAGAGAAAGCACGCACGCAGCAAGGAAGACCCAACACAGCCAAAACTAAATAAATAAAATAAATACATAAATTAAAAAAAAAAAAAGGAATAAGGTCAAAAGATCACCCACATACGAATTAATAGGAAATCTTCTCTACTTCTTGTCTGTATGCCCAATTTCCCAATCTTGATAGGAAGATCCTAAGGGTTCAAAACCTTGCTTTGTTTCTTTTACATCCTCAATTAGTGTCTACTCAGGGAGTAAATGGAACACTACTAATATCTTCAGGTCAAATTACTAAAATAGCTACATACATGAATAATATAAATCATGTAGCATAACATAACATATAAAAATTATATAAAATACTATGCAGATGCATTAAGTTTATAAGTATTACAGGGAAGCAGTTATCATAGAGTGGAAAGACTATTAGCCTAGGCAAGTGCTTGAATCTCAGTCTGCAGTTCACCAGTTGTAGGATCCTTAGCAAATCCACTAACCTTTGAGCTAGAATGTCTTCATCATCATGTTATGGGATACATAATGGGGATATATAAAAGTTTGAAACCGAAAACTTTGTCCTCTAAGTAGCTTCTGATCTAAGCACAGAAGAGACTTATAGATGTGAAGGGAAGATTAATTGCAAGATACATCTAAACAAGAGCATGATGTTTGATATACGGGTATAATAGTAACTATACTCACAGGATTATTTTGAGAAATAAACGCAATAATGTATGTGAGAGTACTTAATAGATAGTAAAACAAGTTTTGAAGATTCCATGCTATAAACTCATTTCCACTAGGCCAGGTTTTATTTTTATTGTTGTTGCATCATTTGACTAAAACATTTGCTATGTCATTCCAGTAACAGGTAGTGTTGGAATAGTCACACTCAAAACGTATGAATCCCAAAATGATTCGGGTAAGTATTCCTGTGCCCCCTGAGGAGGATTAAGTGACTCTCTCCACTCCTGCCTTCTACTTGTAATATCCAAGAATGTAGCATCATACTTGGGAGACTTTTACCACCAATACCTTCAGAGTAGAAATCTCTTCCTTATTACCAAAGAAAACACAAACTCAAATTTGGAAATTGGGATTGACATATAACACACTACTATATATAAAATAGATAAGTAATAAGAACCTGCTGTATAGCACAGGGAATTCTACTCAATACTCTGTAATGGCCTACATGGGAAAAGAATTTTTAAAAAAAGGAGTGAATATATATATATATATATATATATATATATATATACATATATATATATATATAACTGATTCACTTTGCTGAACACCTGAAACTAACACAACACTGTAAATCAACTATACTCCAATAAAAATTTTTTAAAAAACCACAAACTCAAAGTCTATGCTTGACTGAAATACCTTTTCCTTGATTAATTTCATCATAAAGTCCCTTTCATCCCCAATTATTTTTTGTCACCTCTACCATAAAGAACTTGTAGAATAAATGCTCTGAGCTTGGAAATCTTGTGGAATATTAACAAGGGAAAGTTATCAGATAACATAATACATGCAGTGAAACTGAGGTCTTCTAAAAGAACTATACATGACCACAGCATGGGTTTTCTTTCTTCCAGTTATATGGGATTGTTTTAAATTTTATTCACCTTCCCTAAGCAAGCATAAGGATGTATTGCATACACAGTGTGACTCTATCAAATTCCAAAGGACCTAGTTGCAGTTGGGCAGAAAAGTGAGTATGATGGATCTAATGGGCATCTCAGCTCACAGCTTTCGAGGATATAAACAGGGGATCACTTTTTTTTATTTTAAAATGGAAGAGCAGGCGAAAGCCTAATTGTAGAGGGTAAGTGCTGTGCCTTAAATAACCATAAAACAACAATCTGTGTCAGTTCATGGCAGGCAGAAAACAGATTAATTTTGGAACAAAGCATGGTAGAAAAGAATCCATTAATTCTCAAGACTTTTAAGCCCCCAAAGACTGCTGACGCCACTTTTCCGGTGCTGCAATCATTCCCCCACTGTTGGGCAGCGGTATACAAATGCCAGCCATTTAAATGTTGCAGATGAAGTTTGCGGCTGAGAACTAGGAAGTCAGTATTGGGAGCAAAGGGATCCACAGTTCTTCAATGGCTCTGACTCCTAGTGTTCATTTAAATCCAAGTTCCGCATGCAGGTAGCTAACCAGAATAATAAGAGTCATTTCAGCTTTGAGGTTTGGGGTTCCACTCATAAGTATCATAAATAGGTTGAATGACAAAACTGTCTTTAATTACTGGCATCTCTGTGAAACAAAAATCCAAACTAAACTAAAAAATTGGCCATTAAAGGGCATAAAGGCCTTGATTAAAACATATACAAATAAAACATCAAATATAAGTAAAAGAATATAAACATTTAATAAGATTTAAAATTAATGAGTGCATGAATTCCACCAAAAACAAATATTTAGGTCAGGTCGCACATTGAGTATGCCTTACTTTCATGATTAATTAACCCTGCAAAATAAACAACTATAAAATATCAGCAGCAAAAAATATAAAGCATCTATTTTTCACTCATGCACCTGCTGGGATTCAACTGATGTAGACTGGGCTCTAAGACCAACTGATGTAGGTCTTGTCTGTGTCTAGGTTCAGTTTCTCTCATCCTTCTTGGACCAGTACTCAAGACAGGCACAAGTATGTTTCAAGCCTTTGCTTATGACACATCTGCTAATATCCTGTTGGTCAAAACAAGTCACATGACCAAACCTAAAGCCAAGGGGCAGAGAAACACACTTCGTCCACCCTAAGGCCCTGGTAAGGGTATGAATGTATAATGCCACCATATCAGGAGAATAAAGAACTGCACCCAATAATTCAATCTACAACACCATGGATGTCACAAGGAGAAATGAACTATTTATGTCCATACTAGGCCTTTATATACCAGGAAAACTGTACACCAAAATAAGAAAGAAGAACTTAATAATCCTCAGAGCTGTAAAGAATCTTAGTCTCACAGTCTCACTTCACAGTTGAGGAAATTGAGATCTGAAGAGGAAGAGTCTTCCCCATAGTCATGTGACTGTTTAGTGGCCTACTCAGTTTGGGCCAATTCACCTTCCAATACACAAAAGCAGGACACACCAGAGGAAGGGGAGAATCCTTCTTCCCATGTAAAAGGGAGTCAGTTCCAGTAACAAAGCTTTCCTAAAGATGAAATTTTTTAATAAAAGTGTTTCACTAAAACACAGAAGTCTCAGGCCTCCTGGAAATGTCTATCAAGAATGCAATATTATATAAACAACTGTCAAACTCACAACTTCCATAACCAGCTATTATGCCTAATTTAACAAAAATAATGTCATCTGTATATAGTCTATAATCTTTATCCTTCCTCAGATGGAATCAGAAATACCATAAATCATTACTAAAATTGTTCTGGTTTGTTATCCTCCTTGATGGTGCTACCCAATTTGTCCTTACAAGTCTCTAATGTTTCCACTCAGTTGATCCACACCAAGAGGCTCAACACCTCTTCCAAGGTCCTCTCTCATGACACCCGAAACTACCTCATGTTCTTTTTTTTCTCTACATCTTACCCTCAATCTTCATAAAAGTATTTTTTCACTATCACGTGTTCCTCTTGTTATTTTTAAGTTTTAGAGAGATAAATGATTTGTCCTTACAATTGAACACCAGGGCCTAGCCCGAGTCAAGCACAAAGCCGGTGTACTGAATGAATGAAACTGAATGATAAAATATTAAGACTGCACAGAGGTGTGCTGACTGTCCCAAACAAATAAACCCTAAAACAAAGCATAATCATATCCTTCTGGGTTAACAGGGACAAATGAGCTCTCACATAAATGAACGCAAAGCCTGTTACATTTAGAAAATAAAATCTTGCATTTCTGCTGCAAGTAGAAAAAGGAGGCTGGGGTATAGTAAGAGACTGTTCCAAAATCCTTCAGTTCTTCAGATATTTAAAGGTATGTTCATCAGAAGAAAGAAAAGTTGTGTTTGGTAGAGCTCCAGAAAACAGAACTAGGACAAGTAGGTGAAGTTAGGGAGAGAAATTATTTATGCTCAAAATATGGAATAACTGGGTAACAATTAGAGCTATCTAAAAATGGACTAAGCTGCCTCATGTGGCACCAAGTTCCAGGTCACCAGCAGCGTCTGAGGAGAAGCAAAGTGACAACTTATCAGGGATGACATTCAGGGGATTCTTTCTGGAGAGGCGGGGATAAGAGACGATGATGCTATGAGATGATCTTGACTCTGTGATCCCGATTCCCACCCTTTCAACCCCTCCTAGCTTCAATAAGGCCTCCTGGAAGGTAGTAATAGTGAGGTGGTTAAGAAGGAGAGCCAGGGCAAGAAAACTCGGGTTCAATCACTTAATATTTTTGAGTCTCCACTTCCTCACCTGTAAAATAGAGTTTTCTACTACTACTTGTTATGAGGAATAAATGAGGTATTACACGTGAAGTGCTTCAAAAAGCGCCTGGCAAAGACTAAGTGCTCAACAAATATTAGTTCTTACAATGATTATTATGACTCAAAGTAGGAGAAAATTAGAGGAGAAAGAGTCATATTGGAAAGGACGCCATGATGATATAACTACCAACTCTGGCTATGCAGGGTAAACACACAGTGGTGGGATTGGTATAGACAGACAAAAGGCAAAGGGCCTCCTCTGGTAGCCCCACTAGCATGCAAGGTTGCATGGCCAATGTCATGAACAATCATGGGATTTGGATACCTTTGCCTTTTTCATAGCACTCACTGACTCACTGCCAACCCCAGCATATACTGTGACTCTCCCCCCTTCACTATGGTCTCTTCTGTTGGACTGACCAAATCTCCCTGGAAATATATATCCAGCTGCCCAGTCTCACCCTTAGTCTTTAAAACAGACATGGAGAAAAGTGTGTTCACTGGAGCAGGTTGGAAAGAGAAACGTCTAAGGACTATTTGCAAATAACAGGGAATAAAGGAAATAATATCCAGTAGATTCTTTTTGAGGTGCTTCTTGGAATGTGGGCACACTTGACTCATCTCTCTGTGAGCCCTTTTGCCCCACATTTTCTATTTCATCCCACTGAGATATCTGGAGCACACTCTTCCTTCTGTCTTCCCAGCCCCAACTCACCCCAGCTTTGAATGGTTCATTTCCTATATCGTCAGCCCACAGCCCTAGCCTGACCTTTCCCATCATATCAGTCAATTATGCACTCCACTGCTATACTGTGTCGACTTGTTCAACAATGTTTAGGTCTGAACTCCTTGGGGAAAGGACCTTGTCATTTCTACTTTCACTTTGCAAGGTACCACGGGTATTCCCGGCACTGTCTAAATAATAAGATCAGGTTAAAGGGGAATTTTCTATGTGTTCAAGTTGCTAAATGAAAAATGGCACCTTCTGTTCCTGATTTTAATGCCCTCACCTACTAACACTCATTTTATTTTCATATTTGGTGAAGAAAAGAAATATCTTATTTTAATTTAAATCTACTCTAGTGATCTTTTGAAATGAGTGAGGGCTGCCCTTGAGTTTAAATTTAAACACAAGGTCATCATGCAAAAATTTCAAAAGCCTATTTCTCCCAACAGTAATAATGTATTTTAATTATACAGTGTTATCTTTACCAACATTTGATAAACGTTTGTTGAATGAATAAACGAATGAGACTCAATGAACCTCATGACAAGACTAGGAAATAAGCTGAGTTGGTGATGGTTTTCCCATCTTACTACCAAGGAATTAGAAGTTTTAAAACTGGTAAGTATCACAGTCAGGATTTGAATCCAGGTTTCCTGACTCTAAGTCCTAGCCAGATTTATTTGATGATCATTTCTCTACATTAGCATTTCTCAAAGTATAGTAATTTGCATATCACCTTCAAGATTTTGCCATACCATTTACTCTATTGTTTGCTGTACATTTGTCTTTAAATTATTTCATTTTGATGGGTATTCCACTAGACAACTATATTTTTTGATGTTCATCCATGCATACCCTATATCAGCATACAAATGTCGACACAAGCCCCTGCCTAGCTCAGAACTTCCACCACCTCCCTCTACCCCACAAACACCACCTCCTTGAACACATTGAAAACTTCAGATTTAAAAGCAACTAATATAAGAAACAATTCTCTTTCATGCTTCTATCACTTTCCAGAACTTCTATTCGACATCCTCCCCTTTCGGCGGGGGGGGGCGTTGGAAAGGCTAAGCAAGCACTGACTTCAGGCTCTCCTCATTCACTGAGATAAGGAAAACTACAGCATTTGAGGTTCTGGCTTCTGGGACTACCTGGGAGCCAGCAGTGGGAAGCTCTTTCCTCTGCCAGGATAGCTGGCAGTGGGCATTTGAATAAGCCTCTTAAAGAGAGTCCACAACCTCCTTTTCTCCAACCCATTTCTTTCTTTCCATTTTTACTGCACCCTACTTAATTAAGACCTTTATCCACTCATGCCTGGGTCCTTGTAAGAGAATCCTAACTGGTGTCGCAGTTTCCTGCCTTTCTGACCCTGTCCACATACCCCAGACTTCTCCGAGCTATTTTGAGATCACTCTCCTGCTTACAACTTCTCAATCACCATTTCTCCCAGCCCTCACCCCACCTACCACTCCACTGTCCTGAAGAAAACAATTAAGACCTTACTAAATCGAGGAAAGAGAGTCCCCACATTCTTCCTGCTCCTACTCTGAGTGTAACACACAGCTGGGAATCCCTTACCCATCCTAACTGATTGAGTTCAACCTTGGCAATAAGTCCAAGAAAGTAAGACCAGGCTTAATGCACTCAGAATGGATGGTTTAATTCCTCATACGTGTCCAAGATAGACATTCAGCTGCTGTGTCCCAGAATGGCCATATTTGTTATCAAAATGTTGAAATACTTTTCTACCAGCTGGCAAATTGCCACTACTACTAGTCCTCCAGGTGTCCTTCCACTGCTCCAGTGGACCTGGTCCCCCTATCTCTAAACTAAAGCATAGCAGAGGGCTGCTGCAGTACCTTGCCCAACAGGTTCTTAAGTATTTTGAACATCGCTATTATGAGCTAAATTGTGTAGCCCCAAAATTTATATGTTGAAGTCCTAATCCCCAGTACCTCAGACTGTTACTATTTGGGGAGATATTAAATTACTTAATTATAGTGCAAAAAGTAATTAAGGTAAAACGAGATCATGTAAGTGGGCTCTAATCCAAAATGATTGGTATCTTTGTAAGAAGACGAGATTAGGACACACACACGGATACATACACATATACACACACACACAGAGGGAAGACCATGTGAAGATACAGGGAGAAGATGGCCAACTACAAGCCAAGGAAAGAGGTCTCAGAAGAAAGCAATCCTGCTGACAGCTGGATCTCAGACTTCTAGCCTCTAGGACTGTGAAAAAATTAACGTCTTTTGTGTAAGCCACCCAGTCTGTGGTACTTTGTTGTTGTTATTGTTTTTGAATTTTATTTCTTTTTTATACAGCAGGTCCTTATTAGTTATCTATTTTATACATATTAGTGCATATATGTCAATCCCAATCTCCCAATTCATCCCACCACCACCACCCCACCCCCCACCCCAGTCCGTGGTACTTTGTTATGGCAGTCCTAGCAAACTAAAATACTCACCCTTGACCACAATCACAATTGATGAGGTAAGAACTGAAACTTAGAAGGTGGATGAGAAGTTGAGAGAGGCACTACTGACTTCCCAGGATGATTACTATGCATACTCCAATACAAGTTAGTGATTGTACAGAGTATTTAGAAAGAGCAAGCCTTTGAAGCCATGGCTGACTACAATTGATCTAATCATCTAGGAATTCTTTGAAGTTCCTATTCATATACCTCTCACAATAGGAAGAACAATTATGGAGCCCCTCAATTCTAATTTTATGAGACGGCTTTTTCTCCTGTATTCCTTTGTCCATATTCTTCTGATAATGGTTCAAGAACCATCATCATATTGCTACCCTTCCAATTTTTTTTTTAATATTCTCTTTGTTGGAGCAGTTTCAGATGACGTAGAAAAGATTCACTTTTTGATAATACTTAAAAATGGTACTTGCCTCAATTATGATTTTATTAAACTTTTCAAATATATCAATTATTCTCACAAACAAAAAGGAAGATATTTAAGCAGGAGCCTTGGCATCAGGTAGACTTAGGTTCAGCGACTGGCTTTGCCACTGGTCATCTGTTTGAGCTCAGATGTAATACCTAACCTCTCCAGGTCTTCTGTAAAAAATCTTTATTTATTCAATACATATGTACTAAGCAAATCATATGTTCAAGCTTTTACCTGGGACTAGGGATGCAGTGGTGAACAAGACTTATAACCTTTCAAGGGAATAAACATCAAATAAATAATTACACACATGAGAATTTAATTGAAATTGAAACAAATGCCATGAAAGACAAAGTAATAAACAGAAGTTGAGTATAGATGACATGGCAACTGATCTAGTTGAATGGAGGATGGTAGGGAAGACAGAATTCTTCCTAGAAGAAGTGACTTTTAAGGTGAGATTTAAAGGCTGAGAAGTTGTCAGGAGAGGAAGGAAAAGAAAGAGAGGTTGTTAGCATAAGTAAAGATCTGGCATGGAAAGGACCTTAGTAGTATACATGAAATACTGAAAGAAGACCAACATGATAGAGAAAGAGAGGTTTCAGAGGAGACTGAAGACATAGGCAAGACTTATGTGAAGGGTTTGTTAAGAACTTTAGACTTCATCTAAGGGCAATGAGAAGCCATTGGTGGGTTTTAATCAGGGTCAAGTCAAGAAGAAATTTAAATTTAGGAATCTCATATGCCTCTGTGAGTATTTATAAAGTGTTTTGCTATTAATTACATAACAAATTCCAAGTTCTTTATTAGCATTGTCATTTATAACTGAAGAGTGATTTAGTCACCAACTCTATAGATGGAGTTTCTTCTGATCTGGAAGGAAGGAAGGAAGAAAGGAAAGAGAGAAAGAGAGAGAGGAAGAAAGAAAAGAAAGAAAGAGAGAGAGAGAGAGCGAGGGAGGGAGGGAGAGAGAGAGAAAGAAGGAAAGAAAGAAAGAAAGAAAGAAAGAAAGAAAGAAAGAAAGAAAGAAAGAGGGAGGGAGAGAGAGAAAGAAGGAAAGAGAGAAAGAAAGAAAGAAAGAAAGAAAGAAAGAAAGAAAGAAAGAAAGAAAGAAAGAAAGAAAGAGGGAGGGAGAGAGAGAAAGAAAGAAAGAAAGAGAGAGAGAGAGGGAGGGAGGGAGGGGGAGACAGAGAGAGAGAGAAAGAAAGAAAGAGAAAAAGATAGAGGGAGGGAGAGAGAGAAAGAAAGGAAGAAAGAAAGAAAGAAAGAGAAAGAAAGCAAGCAAGCAGGGAGGGAGGGAGGGAGAGGGAGAGAGAGAGGGAGGGAGGGAGGAAGGAAGGAAGGAAGGGAGAAAGAAAGGAAAAGAAAAAGGAAGGAAGGAGGGAAGGAGGGAAGGGAGAGAAAGAGAGAGAGAAAGGAGAACAAAAAAGGGAAGGGGAAAAAAATTGCTCTAGACAGCCAAAACCAGTATTTTTGTTCCTCATTTTAAAGATAAAAGAAATTAAGAGGTCACAGAGATTAAGAAATTTGCCCTAGGCTACAAAATTAGGAAGTGGCAGCGTTGGGTCTAGAATGGAAGGGAATAGTTAAAAGATTGTGAAGGAGGGAGAGAAAAAGGAAAAGAAACAATTTTCCTAACAATACTGAGTATCTACTCTGTGCCAAATGCTTTAAATATATTATGTTATTTAATCCTCAAAAAAAAAATCCATAAAAGTAGGTGTAAGTATGCCCATTTTCTAGGGGAGAAAACTGAGAGTGAAGAGATTAAATCTTATGCCCCAAATCTTCTGGCTCCCATTTTAGTGAACTTGCCATTACACTGGCACTGCTCCTTTCAGGGTAATACAAAGGCCCATTGGTCAATAACCAAACTCCAAAAACTGATTTCTTCATCCCGGATGGCAGGAAGAGGGGAGATAGGTGATAAAAGCATACGTTAAACCAGTGAATAAATCCCTTTTTCTTAAGGTTCCTCTGGGAAAAGGCAAGAGAGATTATAGAAGGATTGTTCACTTCCTTTATGCTTTCTAATCCCAGCCTGTTTGATTGAGGAATCTTCTTCTCCAACTCAGACCAAAAAAGACTGATCAACAGATAGACATGTAGATAGATAATTTTAGAATCTTGCTGAGGACCGCCTGCTACCTCTTTTAAAATTCTGTTTATCTTTTTACTTTACTGGATGTTAAGTCTACAATTAAGAACATAATTTCATTATAGTATATGTAGCAGTGTGTAAAATGGCTTAAAACACAGTGTCAGGATTCAGACTGCCTAGGTTCAGATAGCCACCTTCACCATTTGGATACTGTGCCTCACTTCCTTTACCTGTAAAATGGACAGAACCCCTATTTCACAAAGTGATTAGAAAAATTAAATAAAATAATATGTCTTAAAAAAAAATATGTCCTTAGCATAAAGTAAGCATGGCTATTACAATTTATCAAATACTGAATTTATACAATTATTTTCTTTCTGTTTTTAGGAGCTATGGCTAAGATAGGACTTTTAAAAAGTTAATTATATCAAGATCACAGCAGTCAATTTACTGTTCTGATTGAGTGTAGAAATTAGCTGCAAATAAAATCTTGATTTCATCCTTACAAATTATTCAATAATACTAAAATACAAGCACCAATGAGATTCTCTTAATAATATTTTAAATACATGCCCTGAATCGATACAAACAACAGAACAACATCACTAGAGTCTTTGATGCTTTGTACGTGCCAGCAAAAATTTTAAAGCATCTTTATCTCTAGTTTTAATAACTGTAGCCTGAACTTTGACATATTTAAATTTGTTGAAATATTAAGTGTTCAGCCCTGCCCATCTGATTCTTAGTATCTATATTAGTTTTCTATTGATGCTGTATAAAATTACTACAAAGTTTATGGCCATACCACTCTGAATGCGCCCAATCTCATTGAATAACTATAGACTTCATGGCTTAAAACAACACAAATGTAGTAGTTTACAAATGTCTAGATCAGAAGTCTGAAATGGGCCTCATAGGGCTAAAGTCAAGGTGTCATCAGGGCTAAGTTCCTTTCTGAAGGATATGGAGAGAATTTGTTTCCTTGCCTTTTCCATTTTCTAGAGGCCACCTGATTTCCTTGGCTCATAGTCCCCTTCCTTTGTCTTCAAAGCCAGCAACGTTGGGCCAAGTCCTTCTCACATCCCATCTAGTTAGCTCGGGTTGCCACAACAAAATACTATAGGCCGGGTGGCTTAAACAACACACGTTTATTTTCCCACAGTTCTGGAGAATAGAAATTCCAAGATCAGGGTGCCAGCATGGATGGATGAAAGCTCTTTTCTTGACTTGCAGATGGCCACCTTCTCACTGTGTTCTCACATGGTAGAGAGAGCAAGCTCTCTGGTGTCTCTAATAAGAGATAAGGGCACTAATTCCATCAGAAGGGGCCTACCCTCATGACCTCATCTAAACCTAATTACTTTCCAAAGGCCCTATCACCAAATGCCATCACATTGGGGGTTAGGACTTCAACATATGAATTTTTGAAGTATGTGAGTCCATCCATAGTACATCTTATCACTCTGACCTCCTCTTCTGTCTCTCTCTTCCACATTTAAGGACCCTATGATTATAGGAGACACACTTGGATAGTCCCAGATAATCTCCTTATTTTAAGGTCAGTTGATAGGCAACCTTAATTCCATCTGCAACCTTAATTCCCCCTTTCCATGTAAGGTAACATATTCATAGGTTTCAGGATTAAGATGTGGACATCTTTGGGGGCCACTATTGTACCTACCACACTATCATATCAATCATAAATTCAAAGAATCTGGACAAGCCACATAAACTCAAATTGGAAGCAAGCATAAGGAGTCAAATTCAGTATCCCAATAGTTCCTTAAATTCCTGTGATTTCCAAGTCATACTGCCTTTAAATTTAAAAATGAAACTGGCAGAATTAAGCAAAGAGAAAGGCATTACATATCATACATACTTTTATTTATATACATATCTATATCTATACCTGTCTATAAATATTTGCATTTATACATCTATAGAGGTGTGATGGCCAATTTTATCTGTTAACTTGGCTAAGCTATGGTTGTTTGATCAAACACCAGTCTAGATGTTACTTGTAAAGGTATTTTTTAGATGGGATTAATATCTAAATCGGTAGACTTTGAGTAAAGTGGATTTCTCTCCATAATGCAGGGGAGCGTCATCCAATTAGTTAAGGCCTTAAGAGCAAAGACTGAGGTCCCCCAAGGAAGAGTGAATTCTACCACCACACTGCCTTCAGATTCAAGACTACAACACTGACTCCTGCTAGAATTTCTAGTCTACTGACAAGCCCTGCAAATCTCACTCTTGCTAGCCCCCACAATCACATAAGCCAGCTAGACAGATAAGAGTAGTTTGTTGTTCCTGTTTCTCTGGAGAATTATCCATGTTAAAGTTGAGGGAAGCCTGAAATTATCATTATTAACAATGAGTGAGATAAAATCAGGGATAGAGGATATGTGCCTATAAGAACATCTCTCTCTCTCTCTCTCTCTCTCTCTCTCTCTCTCTCTCTCGTAATCAGAATTTAATCTTGTTCAAGAGTAACAGTAAAGGGACTTTCCTGGTGGCGCAGTAGTTAAGAATCTGCCTGCCAATGCAGAAGACACGGGTTCGAGCCCTGGTCCAGGAAGATCCCACATGCCGCAGAGCAACTAAGCTCGTGTGCCACAACTCCTGAAGCCCACGCGCCTAGAGCCCATGCTCCGCAACAAAGAGAAGCCAACGCAATGAGAAGCCCGCGCACCACAACGAAGAGCAGCCCCCGCTCACCACAACTAGCGAAAGCCCACACACAGCCCGCGTGCAGCAACGAAGACCCAACGCAGCCAAAAATAAATAAATAAATAAATAATAAATAAATTTACAAAGAGCTTCTAACATGAATGACAATGAAACTTCATATTCAAATGAGATGAGAAGCCAGTATATGTGCATCGGGGATGGTTTAATTACAAATAACTATAATAGTTTCAGCTGAGGAAAGGATACTTTACCTTCTCATCTCTAATAGTATGAAATTAATTTTTAGATATAGTGATGAAGTACAAGTTTCCACTCTTCAGGAAAATAATGGTCACAACGCACTAATCTTTTGTAAATCAGGAACCGGGCATTGCCGTGACAATCTGATTATCAAAGTGTATTCACTGACTGCCTCTTAATTATCTAAGAAAACACTCTAAGTGGTTTTGAATATGTTTGTAAGCTTAGGTGTGACTTGACATTTATCATCTATAATAGTAATAAATTAGAAATAGCTTAAATGTCCATTGGGAAAGGAATATATATTATGGTACAGCCATACAGTGGAATGTGGCCATTACAAAAGATTATTCTAAATCAATAGTCCTTGTTGAAAAAATAAAGAGATTTTTAAAAAGTAGTTTATAAAACAGCATTTATAGTTTGATCTCATTTACATAACGTCACATACATTAGGATACTAACCAAAATTTTTTAAATGACTATTTCTGGACGACCACAGTTTGGGTCATTTGATTTTTTACTGTCTTCTTTTCATTTTCTCTATTGTTTGAATTTTTTTTACAGTGGGAATGTATTGGGTATTTGTTTAATCCTTAATAAATAAATATAGATTTTGGTAACCTATAAAGTTAAAAATGAGCAAAATTTTTATGATTAACAAATCATATGATTTATGATATATAAGTGATCATTTCAGTAGCAAAATTAGTAACAAGTAGACAGAACTTGTCAGGGGTAGCAAGTTTTTACTCACACAGTGTGGATTTATCACAGCTACTGAAATTTACCCATAACATGAACTTTCTGAGAATGCCAATCCGCTCCCACTATCCTTTCAGCAATACTCTTTCATTTGAAAACTTAGAAGAATACTGTGAGCCTTGCCTTCCTCTCCATGCCTATTGCTTCCTAGAAGCTCAGTATCCCAGCACTGGGAAGTTTAGAGATGAAGTCCAGCTCACTCCTCCTACAAATAAATGAAGGAACTGAGACAGGGAGGTGACATGACCTGCCCAATGCCCCACAGCTAAAGCTTGTCAACACAATCTATCTTGTCAATCACGGAAAGTTGTATACATTAAATATGTACGGCTTTTTAAAATGTATAATTATACCTCAATAAAGTGGTTAAAAAATAAACAAATAGTCATCTTGACACCATCATCAAACTTCCTTGGTCTCCTGGAACTCCCACATGAACCCAAACTAAGCTTGAGCTGGGATTTATGTCTTGCATGTATTCACAGAGCTCTGGAGTGTGCAAAGCTGGAAGGACAGGCAGTCGGAAGACCCAAGCATGCGTCTATGATGCTGATCTGGCAAAAGTGGAGAGGTGTGTAGACATGAGGGCTCTTAGAGGCAGGAAGTTTTAGGGGAAAGAAGCACTTATGTGTTATCCAGATACCCAGGCCTAGAAAACCTTGACGATGCTTACACTGTGCAGTCAAAGAAGGATTCAGACATGGCATTTGCAGCCTCCTATCACCACAGAGGTGATGTTTGAAAGTAAAGGAGTAAATAGAATTCCACAATGTATGAAGAGGAGGGAACATAAACTTATGGATTAGGTGAAAGAAAATATTCAGTAAAAAGTAATTTAAGAAACACTAATACCTATAATCTATTGAGAACATACTATGTACTTTACATAAACTATCACCCCAAATCTTCATTACAACCCACAAACCTTGGCTCTTCAATTGATGCTACACTGCCTCCCTGACAAGATGGGTCAGAGCAGTAAGATGAGGGCTTTGGACATCACATCACAGAAGGTGATGGAGAAGACAATAATAAAGGGAAGGCTATTCCTGTCAAGTGGTGCTCTGGAGTTTAGAAGGATGAAGACTGTGAAAAGCCATTGGGTATGGTGTTTAAGACATTTTCAAAATCCTTTCAGAGTTTTATCTCCCTCCTGTCATATTACTGTGAAATCTGACCCTACTTGGCTGACTGAATTTAATTACTAGGACTAAACTGAGTCTACAGTAAGTGTACTACTTTCTGGAAGTAAATTGATTCATCTGTATGAGGTAAAGGAAATTTTCCAGGAAGGTGAGCTGCTATATAGCAAATGCCTTCAGCTTATCAGAGCAGTGGTAGTCATTTATTGACACATATTAACTCACTCTTGCAGTGAGCCCAATCTATAAAGTCTATAAATATGCTTCATAAGCCATGCCTCGTTCCTTCCTCCTCTCCCATCCCTACCTTCTTGCCTAAAGCTATTACAGGTAGTCTACAGAAAGCTGCAGTTAAAATAATCAACCACTGCAAATGGGATGTGATTCCAGCATGTTTCCCTGAAGTGAGATTAGCTCTGAACTGCTTTTTGTCATGAGGAAGTTTGTATTCATGTACTTGTAAACCTGTTATCATTATTTACCTTCAAGTGTTTTAGTCATTCCCATTTTCCTGCTTTTCTCTTGTCTACAAAATATCTGAGTTTCTGATGATACTCATTCTATTAGATGATTCTTAAAATTGTAACATCTTACACATCTGTATATAAGTTAATGAATGCACTTTTTCTAAAAGTGTGATTCACTGACATTGTGTCCTAGATCACCACTGTCCAATAGAAATAGAATGCAGACCATATATGTAATTTAAAATTTTCTAGTTACCACATTAAAAAAATTAAAAAGGAAAAGGTAAAATAAACTTTCATAATATATTCTATTTAACCCAATTATCTAAAATACTATCACTTCAACATTGAATCAACAGTTTAAAATTGTTAAGGGTATGTTTTACATTTCTTTGTACTAAGTTTTCAAAATCCAGTGTGTATTTTACACTTACAGCACATTTCAATTCAGACTAGTCACATTTCGTGTGCTCAGTAGCCACACGTGGCTAGAAGCCGCCACATTGGGCAGCACGGGTCTAGATCCTGAATGAAGATATTAAATGAGATCAGACTTTTAGCTGAGTCCTCTGTTAAGGTCCTCTCCCTCCTTATCTCCTCACCACCACCACCACCCAATTTAGAAATATAGTTCTCTCTCAGGCCAATCTTCCCAACTAATTAGGAGCTATGTCTTAGACATTTCTGCCATCTCTCTCCCACCTTCCACTCTCCCTTATCGGCCAACCCTTCATGGGAAATGGTGCCCAGGGAGGCTGGCAATTGACTGGAGGTCAAATAGTGAGTAGGATCTAAATTCAGTCTTACTAATGACCAGACCAGAGCTCTTCTGACTTCCTTAAGCATCCAACCTCTTCCCTTCCCCTTATTTCCGCTTTAGAGCTCAGTCACTCTTCTTTTTAGACTCACCAAGAAAAGAATTCATCTTACTTACCCTTCTTCTCAGACATTACATTTAGAGGCCAAAGCTAAACTGATCCTCCAAGCACGACAGATGGATTCAGAGATTGTCCACTGGTAGCTGAGACCTGGCAACTTCTCTTTTTGGTTCTTTAAACATAAAGCTAATAAACCCTCCACCTAGGAAGGGAGGAGTGGTTATTCACTAGCTGATATTCTAAGCATTCTGCTACATGCATTCATTTATACTCAGAAGACTGGAAGATTAGATTCCAAAATGTTATTATGGTAATCTCTCCGGATGCCACTAGCAATTTGTTATTGCTGTTTATTTGTGGTTTGGGATTTTTCTGCAATGAATACATGTATTATTTTTGTGCAAACAAATAATATATGATAATAACAAATAAATGTCCCTACTGCCTTTTATAAAGAAAAGGTCTGATCATCCAGTCCTGGTTTAATTTCCCCAGATGTACAAATAGAAGCTTTTTTTTTTTCAGATAATCATCTAAATATTTTCCAGGGGTAGAAATGGAGACAGAATGCAGACTGAGTCCCCACTGTATAAAAATCACTCATCAGCATAAAATGATTTAACAGTAATTCAGGTTGAGCACCCAGAGTACTCCACTTAGATGTCTATCAGTGCAGAACATGACAACACTTGATCCCTTCAGCAGTGCTCAGGGTAAACATTTGCTGACCTCTCCTTTTCTCAGCCACCAAAAAAAAAAAAAAAAAAAGAAGCAAAACAAGATAGGCTACAGTCAGCTCCTAATATTATACAGCCAAAGAAACTGAGAAAGAGTACATTTTATGCATTTAAAACATATATATTCTTTTGTCTTAGGTAAATTTAAATAAAGACTTTTATTGATCATTTTCAACAGACAAAAAAGTAAGATTCCCACACATATCGATCTATCTTGAATGGTTCGTACTTTAGCTTTCAACATACAATGTGAAGATGGGGAAAGGAGAAAACCTTGTATTTTCCTAAGACTTTCATGTTCACATTCCATGCTATAAGAAAATGAAGGCTGCATGTCTACAGGCAGATAGTACTTATAATTTGTAATTTTTTTCGAAAAGATGCACTATTTGATCCAAATCTGGTACAAAATGCACAACTACATTAAAACAGCAATGTTGGAGACCTTCAAGATGGCGGAGGAGTAAGACGTGGAGATCACCTTCCTCCCCACAAATACATCAAAAATACATCTAGGGCTTCCCTGGTGGCGCAGTGGTTGAGAATCTGCCTGCCAATGCAGGGGACACGGGTTCGAGCCCTGGTCTGGGAAGATCCCACATGCCGCGGAGCAACTAAGCCCGTGAGCCACGAGTACTGAGCCTGCGCGTCTGGAGCCTGTGCCCCGCAGCGGGAGGGGCCGCGATAGTGAAAGGCCCGCGCACCGCGATGAAGAGCGGTCCCCGCGCCGCGATGAAGAGTGGCCCCCACTTGCCGCAGCTAGAGAAAGCCCTCGCACGAACCGAAGACCCAGCACAGCCAAAAAAAAAAAAAAAAAAAAAAAAAAATACATCTACATGTAGAACAACTCCTACAGAACACCTACTGAACGCTGGCAGAAGACCTCAGACCTCCCAAAAGGCAAGAAACTCCCCACGTACCTGGGTAGGGCAAAAGAAAAAAGAAAAAACAGGGACAAAACAAAAGGGATGGGACTTGCACCTCTGAGAGGGAGCTGTGAAGGAGGAAAGGTTTCCACACACTAGGAAGCCCCTTCCCAGGCGGAGACAGGGGTGGCGGGAGGTAAGCTTCAGAGCCATGGAGGAGAGCGCAGCAACAGGGGTGCAAAGGGCAAAGTGGAGAGATTCCCGCACAGAGGATCGGTGCCGACCAGCACTCAGCAGCCCGAGAGGCTTGTCTGCTCACCCGCCAGGGCGGGCGGGGGCTGGGAGCTGAGGCTCGGGCTTCGGAGGTCAGACCCCAGGGAGAGGACTGGGGTTGGCTGCGTGAACGCAGCCTAAAGGGGGCTAGTGCGCCACAGCTATCCGGGAGGGAGTCCGGGAAAAAGTCTGAAGCTGCCTAAGAGGCAAAAGACCATTGTTTCGGGGTGTGCGAGGAGAGGGGATTCAGAGCACCACCTAAACGAGTTCCAGAGACAGGTGCGAGCCGCAGATATCAGCGCAGACACCAGAGACGGGCATGGGACGCTAAGGCTGCTGCTGCCGCCACCAAGAAGCCTGTGTGCAAGCACAGGTCACTCTCCACACCTCCCCTCCCGGGAGCCCGTGCAGCCCGCCACTGCCAGGGTCCCGTGATCCAGGGACGACTTCCCCCGGAGAACACACGGCACGCCTCAGGCTGCTGCAATGTCACAGTGGCCTCTGCCGCTGCAGGCTCGCCCCGCATCCGTACCCCTCCCTCCCCCCGGCCTGAGTGAGCCAGAGCCCCCGAAGCAGGTGCTCCTTTAACCCCGTCCTGTCTGAGGGAAGAACAGACACCCTCAGGCGACCTACACGCAGAGGCGGGTCCAAATCCAAAGCTGAACCCCGGGAGCTGTGTGAACAAAGAAGAGAAATGGAAATATCTCCCAGCAGCCTCAGGAGAAGCAGATTATATCTCCACAATCAACCTGCTGTACCCTGCAACTCTGGAATACCTGAATAGACAACGAATCATCCCAAAATTGAGGCAGTGGACTTTGTGTGATTTTGTCTGCATAGCTTTGCATTTACCATTTGTCCTAGGGTTCTGTCGGTCCATTTATTTTTTTACTTTTTATTTTTTAGTATAGTTATTTAGCATTTGTTATCATTGGTGGATTTGTTTCTTGGTTTGGTTGCTCTCTCTTTCTTTCTTTTTTTTTAATTACTTTTCAATTTTTTTAATTTTTAATAACATTTAATTTTTTATTTTAATAACTTTATTTTATTTTTCTCCTTCTTTCTTTCATTTTTTCTCCCTTTTCTTCTGAGTCATGTGGCTGACAGGGTCTTGGTGCTCCGACCGGGTGTCAGGCCTGTGCCTCTGAGGTGGGAGAGCCAAGTTCAGGACATTGGTCCCCCAGAGATCTCCCGGCTCCACATAATATCAAACAGCGAAAGCTCTCTCAGAGATCTCCATCTCAACGCTAAGACCCAGCTCCACTCAACGACCAGCAAACTATAGTGTTGGACACCCTACGCCAAACAATTAGCAAGACAGGAACACAACCCAACCCTTTAGCAGAGAGGCTGCCTAAAATCATAATAAGGTCACAGACACCCCAAAACACACCACTGGACACGGTCCTGCCCACCAGAAAGAGAAGATCCAACCTCATCCACCAGAACACAGGCACCAGTCCCCTGCACCAGGAAGCCTACACAACCCACTGAACCAACCTTAGCCACTGGGGGCAGGCACCAAAAACAACGGGAACTACGAACCTGCAGCCTGCATAAAGGAGGCCCAAAACACAGTAAGTTAAGCAAAATGAGAAGACAGAGAAACACACAGCAGATGAAGGAGCAAGGTAAAAACCCACCAGACCAAACAAATGAAGAGGAAATAGGCAATCTACCAGAAAAAGAATTCAGAGTAATGATACTAAAGATGATCCAAAATCTTAGAAATAGAATAGAGAAAATACAAGAAATGTTTAACAAGGACCTAGAGGAACTAAAGAGCAAACAAACAATGATGAACAACACAATAAATAAAATTAAAAATTCTATAGAAGGAATCAATGGCAGAATAACTGAGGCAGAAGCACGGATAAGTGAGCTGGAAGATAAAATAGTGGAAATAACTACTGCAGAGCAGAATAAAGAAAAAAGAATGAAAAGAATTGAGGACAGTCTCAGAGACATCTGGGACAACATTAAATGCACCAACATTTGAATTATAGGGGTCCCAGAAGAAAAAGAGAAAAAGAAAGGGACTGAGAAAATATTTGAGGAGATTATAGTTGAAGACTTCTCTAATATGGGAAAGGAAATAATCAAGTCCAAGAAGCACAGAGAGTCCCATACTGGATAAATCCAAGGCAAAACATGCCAAGACACATATTAATCAAACAGTCATAAATTAAATACAAAGAAAAAATATTAAAAGCATCAAGGGAAAAACAACAACTAACATACAAGGGAATCCCCATAAGGTAAACTGCTGATCTTTCAGCAGAAACTCTGCAAGCCAGAAGGGAGTGGCAGGACATATTTAAAGTGATGAAAGGGAAAAACCAACAACCAAGATTACTCTACCCAGCAAGGATCTCATTCAGATTCGACGGAGAAATTACAACCTTTACAGACAAGCAAAAGCTAAGAGAATTCAGCACCACCAAACCAGCTTTACAACAAATGCTAAAGGAACTTCTCTAGGCAGGAAACACAAGAGAAGGAAAAGACCTACAAAAACAAACCCAAAACGATTAAGAAAGTGGTAATAGGAACGTACATATCGATAATTACCTTAAATGTAAATGGATTAAATGCTCCAACCAAAAGACACAGACTGGCTGAATGGATACATAAAACAAGAACCATACATATGCTGTCAATAAGAGACCCACTTCACACCTAGGAACACATACAGACTGAAAGTGAGGGGATGGAAAAAGATATTCCATGCAAATGGAAATCAAAAGAAAGCTGGAGTAGCAATTCTCATATCAGACAAAATAGACTTTAAAATAAAGACTATTACAAGAGACAAATAAGCACACTACATAATGATCAAGGGATCAATCCAAGAAGACGATATAACAATTGTAAATATTTATGCACCCAACATAGAAGCACCTCAATACATAAGGCAAATGCTAACAGCCATAAAAGGGGAAATCGACAGTAACACAATCATAGTAGGGGACTTTAACACCCCACTTTCACCAATGAACAGATCATCCAAAATGAAAATAAATAGGGAAACACAAGCTTTAAATGATACAATAAACAAGATGGACTTAATTGCTATTTATAGACATTCCATCCAAAAACAACAGAATACACTTTCTTCTCAAGTGCTCATGGAACATTCTCCAGGATAGCTCATATCTTGGGTCGCAAATCAAGCCACGGTACATTTAAGAAAATTGAAACTGTATCAGGTATCTTTTCCGACCACAATGCTATAAGACTAGATATCAGTTACAGGAAAAAATCTGTAAAAAATACAAACACATGGAGGCTAAACAATACACTACTAAATATCCAAGAGGTCACTGAAGAAATCAAAGAGGAAATCAAAAAATACCTAGAAACAAATGACAATGAAAACACGACGACCCAAATCCTATGGCATGAAGCAAAAGCAGTGCTAAGAGGGAAGTTTATAGCAATACAGTCCTAACTCAAGAAACAACAAACATCTCAAATAAACAACCTAACCTTACACCTAAAGCAATTAGAGAAAGAAGAACCAAAAAAACCCAAAGTTAGCAGAAGAAATCATAAAGATCAGATCAGAAATAAATGAAAAAGAAATGAAGGAAACAATAGCAAAGATCAATAAACCTAACACTGGTTCTTTGAGAAGATATACAAAATTGATAAATCATTAGCCAGACTCATCAAGAAAAAAAGGGAGAAGACTCAAATCAACAGGATCAGAAATAAAAAAGCAGAAGTAACAACTGACACTGCAGAAATACAAAGGATCATGAGACATTACTACAAACAACTATATGCCAATAAAATGGAAAACCTGGAAGAAATGGACACATTCTTAGAAAAGCACACCCTTCCAAGACTGAATGAGGAAGAAATAGAAAATATAAACAGACCAATCACAAGCACTGAAATTGGAACTGTGATTAAAAATCTTCCAGCAAGGGCTTCCCTGGTGGCGCAGTGGTTGAGAATCTGCCTGCTAATGCAGGGGACGAGGGTTCGAGCCCTGGTCTGGGAAGATCCCACATGCCACGGAGCAGCTGGGCCCGTGAGCCACAACTACTGAGCCTTCGCGTCTGGAGCCTGTGCCCCGCGACGGGAGGGGCCGTGATAGTGAAAGGCCCGCGCACCGCGATGAAGAGCGGTCCCTGCACCGCGATGAAGAGTGGCCCCCGCTTGCCGTAACTGGAGAAAGCCCTCGCACGAACCGAAGACCCAATACAGCCAAAAATAAAGAAATAAATAAATAAAGTAGCTATAAAAAAAAAAAAAAATTCTCCCTTCTAAAAAAAAAAAAAACTGTAAAAAATCCATATAAATGACTAAAATTAAAAAAAAAAAAAAAAAAAAAAAATCTTCCAGCAAACAAAAGCCCAGGACCAGATGGTTTCACAGGCAAATTCTATCAAACATTTAGAGAAGAGCTAATACCAATCCTTCTCAAACTCTTAGAAAATATGGCAGAGGGAGGAATACTCCCAAACTCATTCTACGAGGCCACCATCACCCTGATACCAAAACCAGACAAAGACGTCACAAAGAAAGAAAACTACAGGCCAATATCACGGATGAACATTGATGCAAAAATCCTCAACAAAATACTAGCAAACAGAATCCAACAGCACGTTAAAAGGATCATACACCATGATCAAGTGGGGTTTATCCCAGGAACGCAAGGATTCTTCAATATACGCAAATCAATCAAGGTGATACACCATATTAACAAACTGAAGGAGAAAAACCATATGATCATCTCAATGGATGCAGAAAAAGCTTTCAACAAAATTCAACACCCATTTATGATAAAAACTCTCCAGAAAGTGGGCATAGAGGGAATTTACCTCAACATAATAAAGGCCACATATGACAAACCCACAGCCAACATCGTTCTCAATGGTGAAAAACTGAAGCCATTTCCTCTAAGATCAGGAACAACACAATGTTGTCCACTCTCACCACTATTATTCAACATAGTTTTGGAAGTTTTAGACACAGCAATCAGAGAAGAAAAAGAATAAAAGGAATCCAAATCGGAAAAGAAGAAGTAAAATTGTCACTGCTTGCAGGTGACATGATAGTATACACAGAGAATGCTAAAGATGCTACCAGAAAACTACTAGAGCTAATCAATGAATTTGGTAAAGTAGCAGGATACAAAATTAATGCACAGAAATCTCTTGCATTCCTATACACTAATGATGAAAAATCTAAAAGAGAAATTAAGGAAACACTCCCATTTACCACTGCAACCAAAAGAATAAAATACCTAGGAATAAACCTACCTAAGGAGACAAAAGACCTGTATGCAGAAAACTATAAGACACTGATGAAAGAAATTAAAGATGATACAAACAGATGGAGAGATATATCATGTTCTTGGATTGGAAGAATCAACACTGTGAAAATGACTATACTACACAAAACAATCTACAGATTCAATGCAATCCCTATCAAACTATCAATGGCATTTTTCACAAAACTAGAACAAAAAATTTCACAATTTGTATGGAAACACAAAAGACCCCGAATAGCCAAAGCAATCTTGAGAAAGAAAAATGGACCTGGAGGAATCAGGCTCCCAGACTTCAGACTATACTACAAAGTTATACTAATTAAGACAGTATGGTACTGGCACAAAAACAGAAATATAGATCAATGGAACAGGATAAAAACCCCAGAGATAAACCCATGCACATATGGTCACCTTATTTTTGATAAAGGAGGCAAGAATATACAATGGAGATAAGACGGCCTCTTCAATAAGTGGTACTGGGAAAAGTGGACAGCTACATGAATGAAATAAAAATAAATACAAAATATTTTTTTAAATAATTAAAAAAAAAAATAACAGAATGAAATTAGAACACTCCCTAACACCATACACAAAAATAAACTCAAAACGGATTAAAGACCTAAATGTAAGGCCAGACACTATAAAACTCTTAGAGGAAAACATAGGCAGAACACTCTATGACATAAATCACAGCAAGATTCTTTTTGACCCACCTCCTAGAGAAATGGAAATAAAAACAAAAAGAAACAAATGGGACCTAATGAAACTTAAAAGCTTTTGCACAGCAAAGGAAACCATAAATAAGACAAAAAGACAACCCTCAGAATGGGAGAAAATATTTGCAAATGAAGCAACTGACAAAGGATTAATCTTCAAAATTTACAAGCAGCTCATGCAGCTCAATATCAAAGAAACAGACAACCCAATCCAAAAATGGGCAGAAGACTAAATAGATATTTCTCCAACAAAGATATACAGATAGCCAACAAACACATGAAAGGATGCTCAACATCACTAATCATTAGAGAAATGCAAATCAAAACTACAATGAGGTATCACCTCACACCAGTCAGAATGGCCATCATCAAAAAATCTAGAAACAATAAATGCTGGAGAGGGTGTGGAGAAAAGGGAACCCTCTTGCAGTTAGTGGGAATGTAAACTGATACAGCCACTATGGAGAACAGTATGGAGGTTCCTTAAAAAACTGAAAATAGAACTACCATATGACCCAGCAATCCCACTACTGGGCATGTATCCTGAGAAAACCATAATTCAAAAAGAGTCATGTACCACAATGTTCATTGCAGCACTATTTACAATAGCCAGGACATGGTAGCGACCTAAGTGTCTATCCACAGATGAATACATAAAGAAGATGTGGCACATATATACAATGGAATATTATTCAGCCATAGAAAGAAACGAAATTGAGTTATTTGTGGTGAGGTGGATGGACCCAGAGACTGTCATACAGAGTGAAGTAAGTCAGAAGGAGAAAAACAAATACTGTATGCTAACACATATATATGGAATCTAAAAAACAAAAATTGGTTCTGAAGAACCTAAGGGCAGGACAGGAATAAAGACGCAGACGTAGAAAATGGACTTGAGGACACAGGGAGGGGAAAGGGTAAGCTGGGATGAAGTCAGAGAGTGGCATGGACATATATACACTACCAAATGTAAAATATATAGCTAGTGGGAAGCAGCCACATAGCACAGGGAGATCAGCTTGGTGCTCTGTGACCACCTAGAGGGGTGGGATAGGGAGGGTGGGAGGGAGACGCAAGAGGAAGGAGATATGGGGATATATGTATATGTATAGCTGATTCACTTTGTTATAAAGCAGAAACTAACACATAATTATAAAGCAATTATACTCCAATAAAAATGTTTAAAAAAGTGGGAAAAAATAGCTATGTTACTGTTTCAGTTAAATTAAATTCCATAATATTTTAGGTTCACTAGTAGACTTTACAATATAAAGGATTAAAGGAGTAAATGTTTTTGCAATTCAAGTTTAAAAAACCAGGTTTTTATAGTTTTATGTATTTAGATGTACTTTTTTAAAATTTATTTCATTTATTTATTTTTGGCTGCGTTGGGTCTTCATTGCTGCGCGCAGGCTTTCTCTAGTTCCAGTGAGTAGGGGCTACTCTTCATTGCAGTTCACGGTCATCTCATTGTGGTGGCTTCTCTCGTTGCGGAGCACAGGCTCTAGGCCCGCAGGCTTCAGTAGTTGCAGCACACTGGCTCAGTAGTTGTGGCATGCGGGCTCAGTAGTTGTGGCTCACGGACTCTAGAGCGCAGGCTCAGTAGTTGTGGCACATGGGCTTAGTTGCTCCGCGGCATGTGGGGTCTTCCCGGACCAGGGCTCGAACCCATGTCCCCTGCATTGGCAGGTAGATTCTTAACCACTGCGCCACCAGGGAAGCCCTAGATGCGCATTTTATTTCTCCTAAAATAGGGACAGACCTGTCGTTTAGAAGATGCCAAAAAGATACCGAAAAAAATCCTTACTAGCGATGGAATCAATCCCATTTCTCAGTAAACTGGTGTTTACAGATACAGATTTTGCTCTTTCTGTTGGGGAGTGGGCTGTGTGGCGGGGGAGCAGTGGAACTGAAGGATTTGCAAATAAACGTAGAACTAAGTGTTTTTGAAAAGAAACCTCGAGGATCACCCAGTCCAATGAAGTTTTTCTTCATTCGAGAGGTGACAGTAAGCATTTCAATTTCAGAGCAGAGTTCTTGCTATACCATACAGTATTCTCTAGTTTGCTAAGAGGTGGAACCCCCTAGAAGTCAATGTTTTTTGTGGAAACCTATTAAAATGCTGATATATTTATGTCTGCCCTGGGAACCAAAAGTTTTACTTGTAAAAAATATGATTCTATTATATTCATATGTTATATTTAACCTCAACATATCCAGGGGGGGAAATGTTGTTAAACTAAACACAATGACTTATTTCAGAGGTTTTGTATGAACATTTGTATGCTACCTACACATGTGGTTTCCTGAGCTCATCAGCCAATAAGCAGTATAAGATGGCAAAGATTTAAGAAAAATTTAGGGTGTGAACTTAAATGTAGAAATTCCAAGTTTACTATATTTTTTTCTAAAACTAAGATGAGACCATACAAATATCTAGTCACTACATTGTATACCTGAAACTAATATAACATGTCAATTATAACTCAAGTTTAAAAAAAAAAAGATGAGACCAACATTACTTCATGCCAGCCTTGGTGAATCTGCACCCCCTTGAAGCCTAGTTCAGTTTTTTGAAATTCTAAGTTGGTTCTCATTTGGTATAGTAGAGATAAAACATTTGAATGACTATTTTTGTTTTGTTTTCAATCCACTGTGCTAAAATCACGTGGTTACTGCGTGTACCTTATGTTCTTTAAAAGATGGTTTTAAACGAAAATGTTTTGAGACTATAAGAAGTCTTAATGCTTTGGGGCAATTACCACAATAAAACTAATTTTGAAAAGTACTCGATTAAAAGACAATTGAGGGACTTCCCTCGTGGTGCAGTGGTTAAGAATCCACTTGCCAATGCAGGGGACACGGGTTAGAGCCCTGGTCCAGGAAGATCCCACATGCCACGGAGCAACTAAGCCCGTGCGCCACAACTACAGAGCCTGCACTCTAGAGCCTGTGAGCCACAACTACTGAAGCCCGCGCGCCTAGAGCCCGTGCTCCGCAACGGGAGAGGCCACCTCAATGAGAAGCCCGCACACCGCAACAAAGACCCAACACAGCCATAAATAAATAATTAATTAATTTTTTAAATAAATAAATTTATTAAAAATAAATAAATAAAAGACAATTGAATGTGGGAAGTGACTGTTAAAAGGATATTTGAGTGGACATATTGACTCTTCTTGATTTCAAAAGTATTCTGTACGTATGAGAATTGTCTATGATATAATTCCGAGTAGAAAAATAATGCTGCGGATTTCATTTCACATGTGAACTTTTTTAAAAAAGAAAGAGAGCACTGGAACAAAATAAAAGTTTTTAAAACAACTTACTCCAGGTGGTAAGGGAAGAACTTTCAGTTTTTATTTTATAGACTTCCATATTATTTAACCATTCTGTGTGCCATATAAAGTGTCACATAAAACACTGTTTACAAATAAAAAATTATATCAACTCCGTAGAGTGAATCTTTAAAAAGCTGTTGTTTGGTATTCTACTCTTGGATTACTTTCCCTTCATAATCAAACCTTTGCTTCTCACATGGTGGGTCCTCAATAAATACTTCTGAGATTGAACACTGGGTTGTTTTTTTTTTTTTTTGCCTATAAAAATAGCAATTTTAGATATGCAACCTAATTGTAGCTGCTCAGTGAATAAACGACAATGTTGAAAAGAACAACTGAAAATGTAGGCCCCAGATTAGTGATGGCTCTGAATCCTAAAGGCAGTGCCTAAAATATCAAATGTCTCAACTAAAAAGTAAGGACAAATTTGGGAACAAGCTAGAGAGCCTCTTAAAATTCCAGAGTGTAAATTCCCAACTTATCTCCCTAGTTTTCAAATTTATAAACGAATATATTTTCAAAGTCTCTACAAGCTGAAGGATTCTAAATCTAGGCCAAATAACTGATTACAACAAAAAGAGTGTTGGTTAAATATATTTTCTTTCCTTTTCTACTGAGGAACAAATAAGAGGACCTAAGCTAAATTTGTAACATTACAATTTTTTCAGAATGTGAGCCAAATAATAAGTTCTTAAAGAACAGATAGATTTTCAAGGCAAGTTGTGAATTCTCTTTCTTGCATCCCTTCAGAAGTAAGACAGAAGTGACTTTGTGTGGCTACGTGACTTGGGTCCAGTTCTGCTTAGAAGCTGGTGGGAGAGATAACTGGTACTCTGAGGCTATAGTTGCTTAATGTGATGAGAAAGTTCTAGTGCATCTAATGCATCCATGCTGATTTTTCCCTCTACAAACCAGCATTTTAAGTCAGAGAGTGTCATTTTCACAAGCTTGAGCCAGCCTACATTTCCATTATTATGAATGCTCATAATTAAAACTGGAAAGAACATTTCAGAAAAAATTTTCAAAAATAAATTTAAAAAAATAAAATTGGGCTCATAATTTAAAAAACTGGAAAGAACAGTGGAAATGTAACATCTCAGAAACTCAGAAGTATTATGCAATTGGGTAGAGTAAAAGGTAAGGAGGGTTCCTCGGGAAACTAAAAAGTGCTGGATTTTCTACCATTTCTGATATATAAATATAGTACTAGGAAGAAGAAGTATGAACACATAAGATACTCTAGGCCTGGTTTATTGATATAACATTAGGTTGACCTCTACAAAAATACTTATTAGGAATGTCATAATAATAATCATGGATATAATAACTGTTTACAGTTATAATTACAGGTTGGACCAATGCAACCTCCAGGCAAACAAAGATTTTGGAGCAGCATCATCCTCTCCACAAGCTGATATCATATGCATTTGTATGTGTTCAATGTTCAAATGGTTTGGGAACTTCGTTTTCAAAAGGCAATTTCAAGACCTAAAATTGTTTTCCTCCATTTAAAAAAAAAATATGTTTGAGAGAACCAGCTAGAGAGTTACCAACTAATTCATGTAGCAGGTATTTCTTTAAGTATTTACTTAAATACCAGTGCCTGGTACCATGATGAGCACTGGGACACAGAAATGGAAAAACAAACATGGTTTGATGATTATGCCCGCTCATATATAAAACATGTTCATTAATATGACACATTACCTATGGGGGGAAATAACATACTTTCAAAAGCAATTTTCTGCCTCTGGTTTAGCAGAAGGTGCTAAACCACAAAAATTCACAATTCTGTGCACACACAAAAATTCACAATTTCTTCAGTATGAGTGTGGAAATGTACATATATTTTGGCCTTTGAAAGAGAATTGTTATTAAAATTTTAATGATAATAACTACTGTTTATTGAGTACCATTATTGGGCCTGTATTTAATATTAACTCTTTTAAACAACCCTGAAAGTAGGTATTATTTCCATTTTATGGATGATTTATGTTGAGAAGCCCCTCCCAGAATAAGCCCATGATATTCTGAACAATTTGCAGTTCCAGAGCAGCAGCTGCAGCTCATTTTAAAAGATGAAGCAATAGTGACCATTTACTGAACATTTACTCTGTCCTTGCACTGTTCTAGGTCTTTTACATTTATTGTTTCATTGCATTCTCACAACAACCCTACACGATACATAATAATGTATAGATGTAGCAACCGAGGCTCAGAGAGGCTAAGCAATGTGCCCTAAATCACACAGCCAGTGAATGACCATCTAGCAGAGTTACCAACCTGGGGCTCTCTGACCCTCAAACACTTACTCTCTCCTCTCTAAAATATTCCCACACTCCACTGACATCCACTTCTCCAACCTCCTTTCATGCTCCGTCCTCTGCCTGAAATGGTCTCCTCTGCTTAACTCCCTCTCAGTCTTCAAGGTTAAATGCAGATATTCCCTTTTCAGTCCCAACCACCCCAGGCAAAATTTGTAATCATAGCACATGTTTTTGCTACTAGTCTAGCACTTATCACATATTATTGTAATTATTTGTATGTTTTTCTCTCCCAGGGAGGTTAAGAAGACCTTGAGTGCAAAAAATTGTTTATTATTCATTTTTGAGTTCCCAACACATAGTAAACAGCTTGGCACATAGACTGACACCCTAAGTTATTAGGTGGCAGACCTAATAACTCACACAAGCCTGCTGTAAATTAAAAGAACCTCTAAAAAAGTCACAAAAACAATCCTCCTGCCTTTATCTGTGAACCATATTTTTTTGCATGTTTTTATTTGTCTGTTTAAAAGACCCTCAGAAAAGTAAATGTCACCACCTCTCCACCCTCTCTATTTGTCATTCTCCTAACAGGTCATTCTAGCCTGTTCCTGCATGTTTCTGCCCTCTGAGAAAATTGTGCCTTCTCTTAGTTCAGAAAACACAAAATAGAATTTTCACAAAATCTGTCTTAATTTTGCCTGTTTCCTGGTTAACTGAGCTATACATGGCACAGACCTCCTCTCTGGATTCTCATCACAGCGATAGGCCTTTTTCTTGCCAGTGAGAAATGTGATGACCACAAGGGAGTCTACTAGTGCCAGAAGGAAGGAGCACACTGAAAAATGGTGCATGGCTTAGCCCTTCAAACAGAGCAAATGCATTTTTGTTTACCAATGTTTTATTTTCCTGTAAGGAGATAAGTAAATGTTTTGATTCCTGATTAACAGATTGGAAAGCAAAGATATAGAAAGAGTAAATTATTTGGCCTAAATCCTATTGTCCTAGAGTTTGGAATTTAATCCAACAGTTTTTACCTTCCAGCCTGCACTCAAACTCAAGGCCAAATTTTCAGAAAATGGATTGTAGCTCTATTATTTTCTTTATCAAGACAATCAGGTCATCCCTTTAAATAACTCCTTTCTGCTTTAGAAGTGATATTAATAGACAATTATCCTAAAAACTTATATGCAAAACAGGCTAATAAAAAGATCTGGCTTTTTTAAAAGTTTATACTGAATAGAAATATAGATAATTGGCAGCGCTGTCTGGACAAAGAGTTATAGCTTTGTGGTATAAACACATAGACTGCATGTCCAAATTAGCTCAAGAAATTTCCCATTTCTTAGAGGGCGGGCTGGCTGCCAGCTCTCTAAGAGAGAAAAACACACCCTCTTAGAACATGAATCATTACATAGCACATAAAGCAAGTGTGTGAACACACACACAAACACATACACACACAGAGGCATTTTAAATAATTGCGTGAGACTTTACAAAATATCCCTTCACCACATATAAGGTACACATTTTATCAACCAAGATCAGGTTGTCCTTTTCTCATCCATGCTGTCATAAAGGGTAGGCTATTTACCAATAGCATTGCTACATAAGAAGGCTCAAGATGTGCTGTAAACAGGGGTGCCAAACACACAGAGCAGGTGACTCAGAACTGATTTTAGAGTACACACTTGTAGGCTGAACTTAGTGCCTGCAGCTGGTTATTTGTCAACCCTGTTTTAAAAACAGATTGGTTGACCTTTATGCCTAGAACTAGTTATCTTCTAAATCCCATACCTGAAGTGCAACCTTCTTAGAGAAAGAAGACCTAATCAATGCTTTTAGCATAGGTGCCCTAAGATGACCATTCTTTGGAAATGTGGATTGAAATTCTGAACAAGGACAGAGGTGAGCTCCCCAAGCTGAAACACAACAGAAAACCAGAGGCAAGGTGACCAGAAACGACAGTGGGCATTTGGATGGCTCCCATCCATGTCATAAATGAGTGCAGTGAGTGTCCTTATTCTTTTTATTGTAAATATTCAGAAGTACTGACACATTACGATCAGATGGATAGCTTACAACTGAAACAAGGCCAAAATAGTTCCAAAATCCAAAGGCAAAGGAAGCCAGATATCTCAACATGCGTGCCTAAAAAGCAAGTGTAGAGCACACAATAAAATATAAAAAGAAAACTTACAAGAATAATAAATGTGCTTTTTAACTGCCTTGAGACAACAGATTCCTCACAACAATCAGTTCTACGTTAGCTAGCAAAAAGAGCTACTGCGTTGGACCAAAGATTTTTTTTCCCCTTTATAAAAATTTCTGATTTCATCATAAATGCTATGGTATCACTGTCCAAGGGTCTTGGAGTTTAATGCATATTTTTAGAAGTTAATTTAATAGAGTAAAACCACAACTTGCAAATTTCTTTTCTTTTAATATTGGAAGTATACTTGTCTATTTTATACTACTTTTTGAAAAGCTTTTTTTAATAAGGCATTTTTGGAAAGAATATTTTACATACTTTTTTCAGACTAACTCTACTTCTTTTTAATAAAAACGAATCCAAAAAAAGTAAATACAAACAAAGAATTAAAAAATAAATACGTTCCCTATATTAAAAGCAACTTCTTTCTTGCGTGGTTTACCAGTAAACTCAAAATACACTTAAGCTGATAATTAAAATGATCTATAATTGTCTTGTCTTCACTGTTAAAAAGTCCTAGGATAAAATAATGAGAACGTTTGATATTAAAAGCTGTGTTTCCACCCAAATACACTGCAACACCCCTGAAATGATAGGTAATGAGGACATTGTTTCCTTAGGTTGCTTCTTAGAAGCATCCATAATGCTGGGTTTTTGTAGAGGCGTAGACATTTTCTTTGTGTTTTTGGTTGGTGATGGTGGTGATAGCTGTTTATGAAAGCCATCAGATATGGTTATTTATTAATACAGAAGCCTTTAAAATGCAATGAAGTCAGGAAAGATAAAAAGTCATCTTACAAATACAAACTTAACTCTTCTATCACAGTCCTAAATAACTGTACAAAAAGTGACATTTGGCTATGGAAACAAAAAATCCTTGTCTCATTATTTCTATCCTTCTCAACGTTCTCACAAGTTATATGAAAAGTTACACGGAGAAAAGAAAGGATTTTTGACAATATTTTACTGAATACATAAAATAATTTTAATAATATATAGGGTAATATAAAATAACTCACTCAAAAATTAAAATTCCTCAAATTAAGTTAACTCAGTCAATAAATGTATTTGTTTATAATCTGGGTGTCCAGTCATATAGATGTTTTTAAAATATAAGAATGTAAATATGGGCTTCCCTGGTGGCGCAGTGGTTGAGAATCTGCCTGCTAATGCAGGGGACACGGGTTCGAGCCCTGGTCTGGGAAGATCCCACATGCCACGGAGCAGCTGGGCCCGTGAGCCACAACTACTGAGCCTGCGCCCCGCAACGGGAGGGGCCGCGATAGTGAAAGGCCCGCGCACCGCGATGAAGAGCGGTCCCCGCACCGCGATGAAGAGTGGCCCCCACTTGCCGTAACCAGAGAAAGCCCTCGCACGAACCGAAGACCCAACACAGCCAAAAATAAATATAAATAAATAAATAAAGTAGCTATAAAAAAAAAAAAAAAAGAATGTAAATATAATGCGATGGATTTTCTTGGTTATAAAATTAATAAGCATAAGCATAAAATAATCCATTATTTTTAAATGGAAAATACAGAATGGAAAACAATACTTTTACAGTTTGTTTTGGTTCTTATTTCTAAATAATATGTTTATCAATCTGGAGATTTTCTTATTAACTTCCTGTAACTGCAGAGGAGAACTGAGCTCATTACAAGACTCCACACCTCTCAATTTTCAGGATTATATCACTATTTTTAGTTTCACTATTCATTATCTTAAAATTTAAATAATTTCCTTATACCATGAATTTGTTTTTATTTAAATCTTTTTTTTTTTTTTTGGTTTGGTGTGTAAAATATGTCACACATTCAGAAAGTCATAAAGCATAGATGTATTCTGAAGCAAACATCCATTGGCTGCTCAGATCAAGAAGAGCAATACCAGCCCCAAGAAGCTCCCTCCGTACTTTCTATGTCACAGCTCACTCCCTTTTCCTTAAATGTAACTCTCTCCTGATTTTTTTGGTGTTTACTTCCTTGTTTTGGTGCTTTACATTTTTGCTATCTAAGAATACATCACTCAACATAACAGTCTAGCTTGTTTTTGAGTTTTAAATAAATGGAATTATGCATTATATATTCTTTTACATTAGCCTTTTCTAGCTCAATATAATGTTTATAAGATTAATTTATATTGTAGCATTCAGTTGTAGTTCATTTTCTTTGCTATATAGTATTTCATTGTATAATTATACCACAATTTATTAATACATTCTCCTGTCAATGGACATTTAGCTTGTTCCTATGTTGAAGCATATGAATAAAGCTGTTAGAAACTTTCTTATACATGTCTCCTGGTACACATGGGCATAGATTTCAGTTGGATATACACCTAAGAGAGGAATTGCTAGGTCACAAGTACAGTATGTTTAGTTTTAGTAAATAAAGTCAAACTACTTTCTAAATTGGTTAAACTAGTTTCCATTCCCACCAGCAGTTGTATGAGAGTTCCAGGTGCTCTACTTCCTTGGCAATCCTCACTATTTTGTCTTTTTAATTTCAGCCATTCTGATGCATATGTAGGAGCATCTCTTTGCATTTTTAATTTGCATTTCTCTGATGACTAATGAGATTGGGCACCTTATCATATGTTTCTTTACCTATTAGATATTTCCTGTTTTAAAGTGGCTGTTGAGTCATTTGCCCATTTTTCTATTGAATTGTATTTTCTTACTGCGTTGTATGAGTTCTTCATATATTCTGGATATAGGCACTTTGTTAATTATATGTGTTCCAGATATCTCCTAATCTGCAGCTTGCCTTTTTACTATTTTAATTATTTTTAATAGTCTTACTTTTACTGTAATCAAATTAATCAATCCTTACCTTTAAGGTTGGTGCTTCTTAATGTCCAATATGCTTAAAAATCATTCTCTCATGTTGCGATCATGAATCTATTCTTCTATATTATCTTCTAAAGCTTTATTGTTTTGCCTTTCATAGTTAAAGGATCTACAATTTACCTAGAATTGATATTTTTGTGTACAGTGTCAGTGGCTTAAGTTGGGTTTTTTCCCAGATAGAGCATCCTCTTTTCCAATGCTCAGCAATGTCATTTTTGTCATCAATGTTTAATTTTTTTCGTTAATTTTCAACAGATTCTCTCGACTCCTTACTGTGTAAAATGAGGGTGTTCATACCCTTACAGTTGCTTCTCCTTCCCCTGCCTACCTTTCATCTCCCAACATCTGTCAGCTAGAGCTTTACTTTAACATCATCAAAGCCGAGTGTTTATGTTCTGTTCTTAATCAAGATTAACTCCTCCATGCTTTGTGCATAAGTTTATTTTAAAAGCTGATAACCAATAAACAAATTTTTTTTTACTGCAAAGAAAATTTTATTTTATATATTACTAGTCACGAATTTGCCATTAATTATTACATAAATGCTGCCTAGTGCCATTAACCAAATGGCATGACCATTTTATGTCTACAATTCACTTCTGTATTTACAAACATAATTTTCATGACTCAATAAACAAATTTTATATTATTACAACTACTCATTACATTATTCATCATAGAGCTAGAAAGTGCTAAAAACTACATTCTCTTGCCTATGTTGCTGATTTCACAATCTTTGTGCCACTCAAAGGAAAATACACTAGTGCCAAGATTAGAGTCTCCTCTCTTACATTTTACCAATTGCTGAAAAAATAATCTTGTGTTAAATTGTTTTATATTTGGAACATGATGTTCTGGTAAAGTGTTTTGATCTACTTAGAGTTTCTGGTTATTCTTTTTTACTTTCTTAAGATTCATAGGCTTTTCCCACCATATCCTAATATCCTGCAACTTCTCATTAGCAGCAGCTATTATTTGAAAGTGATTCTTTTCTTTTCCTTGAAAACATTTTTCTGTAGGCCTGCCAATCTCTGTCCTAAAGTAGACCAGTTTTCTTCCTTGGCCTAGTACATAACTGTCATCCTTGGATATTGTTTCATTATTCTCCTAAACAAGTTTTTTTGTATAATATATGCCTGAGAAGAGGTAGACCAACTGTAAGGTTAGAGGACGCACAACCCACACAGGACCACCCTCACGTGTGACATCGGTTGCAAGTTTGAGGGGTTCTCCAAATCATGCTCAGTTTTGATAATTCACTAGAAGGACTTACAGAACTCACTGAAAGCTATTATATTCATGGTTAAGAGTTATTGCAGAGAAAGAGTACAGATTAAAGTCAGCCAAGGGAGGAAATACAGAGAGTAGAGTCTGGGGAAATACCCAGTGCAGAGCTTCCACTGTCCTTTCCCCATAGAGTCAAGACACATTACTTCTCCAGTATTGATTTTTGACAATAAGCACAGACGCTTGCCAACCAGGGAAGTTCATTAGAGCCTCAGCATTTAGTTTTTACTGAGGCTCCATTACATAGCCATGATTGACTGCCCTCAAGGTCAATTTTAATCTCCAGTCTCCAGGCCCTCAAGGTGTGACTCAAAGTCCAACCTTGAACCACATCCATTACAGTTTGGCTGCGCCAAAGACCCCAGGAAGACAATAACACCCTATCAGGCATGACATTCCAGGAGTTTAGAGATTACCTCCCTAAAGGTGGTGGCAAAGGCCAGACCTCTAGTGGGGTAAGGTTAAATTATTTATTAAACAATCCCACATCTTCCCCTTTCTTGGTTTTCACCCTTTTTTTAACTGGAGTACACCCTCAAGTAAACGTTCATAGATGTAAGTTCCCACTTTAAATCTTTAGTGTTCTGAGATTTCACAATGATATGTCTAAATACGGGCCTTTTTAAAATTTATCTGACTTGGCTTTTATGGACTGTTTGAATTTTAAAATCTCCCTTTAGCTCTGGAGATGTTATTTCTTTAACAATTCCTTCCCTCTACCATGAGTGCTTTGTCTTTCTAGAATACCTACTAGTTGGCTATTAGATATCTTGAACTGATTTCCAGTTCTGAGTCCAAAGCTTCTCCAGGGTTCTTCACGGCAGCTTAGTGACTTCTATCCTTGCAGTCCACTTCTCTCATATTGTAGGGTGTTGTTTTCTCCTCTTCTTCCTCTCTGCTCCACTATAAACTTGATAAAGCATGTTTACCTTCTTCTCATCTACTCATGACCACTTATAATTCTCCCCATCTTTGTGGACTACAAATCTTTTTTATTCTCCTAATATTATTTTAAATTATTTCTGTGAGAGATGAATAAATAAATGTGCTCACCTTGACATCGTGAACTAGAAACTGCCCTTATGAATTTAAAAAATATTTTAAAGACAGGTGGCTTTTATCTTCACAGTATGTTTCCTGTGACTATATCAGTGGCATGACACCCAGCAATGAATGCATTCCCTGAGCCTTGATTACACAACTCCAGGACAAGAGCGTCTTAGGAGAGGTATACACATAGAGCCTTATATGACACTTCTTCCTTTATCATATTACATACACAAGATATCACATTATAAATATTAAAAGGAAAAAAAAATGACCTCAGTGACTTTATTTTTAAAATTTATTTTCAAAGCTGTTCCTATCTAAAGAAAAACAACAGAAAAAAAGTATAAAACTCTTACCAAGTTCCAGATGGCAGCTGTGGTGTACAAGAAAGAATGCTGGCTTTGGCATCAGAAGACCTGGGTTTGAGGCCTGGCTCTGCTTCTGTTGTCTCAGTAACTTTGATCCAGTTACTAAACTTTTCTGAGTCACAAATTTCTCTTCCATAAACAGACATGTGTCTGTCTCACCACTGTTGTGAGGCTGAAAACAAACAACAGACATGAAGGAACTTTATAAATTTCAATGTAAACAGAAAATAAAATACACTTTCCAAATGACTATATTCTCCAAGGGAGGTTTTGTGCAGAACTCAACAGAATCTTTTAGGGGAAAAAAAGGTCTACATCTCTGTGACCATCTTTTCTCAGACAAGGAAAAAAAAAAAATCACCTGAATTTTCCATGGGTTCCACCACATAGATAAACACGCCCACTGGAGATGATTGTAAACATAATTATAGACTCTAAAAATGGTATATAAAAACAAGTTCCTAATTCGGAGCTTATTCACTTACCCTGTCCTTCAACAAACATACAATGAATGCCAACAATATTCCAAGCCCTTGAAACATTTTTTTAAAACATCAATTAAACCCACTACTTTCACTCACTCAGAAAGCTTCCTGTTTGTAGGGGAGATCATGTATGTACCCTTATACCCATAGTACAGTATTGGGTATAACAAGTTACATATGCCTGCCGCAAACTAATAAGAAATGATACTTCAGCCTTAAAAAATTAGTGGGTGATATTTCCCACCTATGAGAGTCACAAAATTCCAAAAGTGTGACAATATACACTACTGGAAACAATGTCGAGAAACAGGGTCTCCCAAACATTGCTGTTGAGAATGTAAGATGGTACAAACCTTATAGCAAAGAACTTGGCACTATTTAACAAAATTAGACATAACTTTATCTTGTATTGCTTAGACTCAGCAATCCCACCTCTTGGAATGTATCCAAGATTCACTATCAAAAAATGAAAAGACACATGCACAAGTCTATTCACTGCAGCCCTATGCATAATATCAAAAACTGGAAAAAACCCAAATGTCCATCAATAGGAAACTTGTTGAATAAAACATGGTCCAAAAAAATGGAATATCACACCACCAATTAAAATAAAGGGGGTGAGAGTGAAGGTCTCTAGTACATGACCTCGAGAATATGTTAAATGACAAAAGCTAGGTGAAGATACGCATTAGTATACTACCACTTGGGAAAGGGGAATGTATAAATAAATACGTATATTTGCTTATTTTAAAATGGAGCAGGAGAAAGAATAGTCTTTTCAATAAATGCTGCTAGGAAAACTGTATACGTACATCCCAAAGAATGGAGTTGACCCTTATTATACCATATACAAAAATTAAAATGGTTCAAAGACATAAATATAAGACCTAAAACTACATATCTCTTAGAAGAAAACATAGGATAAAAGCTTCATGAAAAGAGAGAAAAAAAAAAAAGCAGGCTTTCAATTGGCTAAAATAAGTAGAGGAACATCCCAAGAAAAGGGAACTAAGTTCACAAAGGTAACATATAGCAAAGTAACGCTTTGTTCTGGGAACTGCGAAAAGCTTGGATTGCCTAAAGAATGGGTTCTGTATAGAAGATATGAAGAATAGGCCATAAAGGAGAGGGCCTCTTATAACAGGTTAATGCATATGGACTTTATTCCACAGGCAATAAGTAACCTTGGAAGGTTTTCATTATCAAGGGGATATGTAATAAAATAGAGCTTAATACCAATAATATTTTACTTTTGTATTGATCTTTATTCTTTTTTTTTTTTTTTTTTTAGACCATGCCGCACAGCATGCAGGATCTTATTTCCCCGACCAGGGGTCAAACCCGAACCTCCTGCAGTGGAAGCGTGGAGTCTTAACCACTGGACCACAAGGGAAGTCCCTTGATCTTCATTCTTTACAAATTGCTTTTACATACATGATCTCATTTGATCCCCGCCATAATTCTATAGTGGAGGTGTTACTACTACTTGTCAGTAGAATAATCTTTAAACAAGACATAGGCCCAGGTCTTATATGATTTCAAATTCAATCTGCTTCAAATCTATTTCCATTGTAGGAAGACTGATGTTTTGAAGTTGTGTGCAAAATACACTAAAGCGAGAGGATACTGAGGGCAGTAGGGCAGCTCCTGAAGAACAAAGGAACTGCTGAGACAGAGCTGGCTTTTAGGAGCCAGCATTTAGCCAAGTAATCGAAAACCAATGAGCAGGCTTCTTCTCTTCTAGAAAGTTTGACTCTGCCACGAAGTCAGCGGGAACAGGATTATGGAGATGATCTCAAATTTCTTTAAAATTCCCCCATGGTACTGAGCACTGTCCTAGGCACAGAGCGCGGCCAAATAGGTGCCTGGGGCATTCATTCCTCTCCGTGGGCACTAACACTACATGCCAAGGACCGGGAGAACCTTAGTCCCTACACTGTTCTGAACTGTACTACCTGCTTCCAATTGCCTACTGCAGACCCAGATCACATCACTCCAACAGAATGAAATCAGATGCCTCTTCCAACATGACAAAGATATGTTTGTTTAAATGACAACTGTAGGATTCCGCCAAGGACATGTGGGCCATGTGAAAACTGGAAGCACAGAGCTCACAGCTGTTCATTTCAACAGTCAAGAGTGGACAACTGGTAAGAATCCAAACAATTTTTTATTGTTTAAGTCTTAGGTGCTCTTGTTTTTCTAATAGCTTCCCTGCTACCGATGCAAATTTGATCTCTCAAAATAAGGATTTTTCAGGAAAACGTCTTGCATATGTTAACAAAGACGCGTTTGATTCGACTTCTCTAACACTGAAATATAAAGTGATTAAGATGAAAATTTCCTAACATATTACCTTTAAAGGTTATTCTAAAATAGTTAAAACATTAAACTCCAGCTTTGTTTCAAGGCCCCCTCCAGGTTCTGTCTTGGCGTAAGCTGAGCCTTCACAAGACTCCAGCGCTGTCTCACTCACCTAGTTCCGACCTTTCTTCAGGGTCCCTGAGTAATGCTGATAGAAGTGTTAAAGCAAAGGATTAACATCCCTCATCCCAATTCCCTCAAACAGTAGTTTTCTTTTTTCTGCTTTTTGTTTGCTTATTGTATTTTAGCTCAAGAAATCCTATCTTTACAAGAAATCTTTTGTTTAAGTCCACCATATAAAACTGCTAAAAGCAGAGTTGTAGTTGAAGGAGACAGGAAAAGAGGTGAAACATGATTATTTATCCTCCCTTGGGCCCAAAGCCTTTTTCTGGACACACAGTAAAACAGCTGACCTTAAAGATTTCTGAGGTTAACTTAGAATTTGATCTTCAAGATTTAGGGGCATAAAAACACTGAGTTAGACCAACCTCCTGGGTGTGAATAATAGAGCAGTCTACTTGATCGCTTCACTCATTCATTCTTCCCACAATTATTCACTGAATATTTATGAGGTGCCAGGCACTGTTCTTAGCGCAAGGGATATAACAGGAAACAAAAGAGACTAATTTTGTGCCCTCATGGAGCTTACAAGATAGTTGGGGGAAGACACTTAATAAAGACATAAATAAAAGTATATATGTTTGATGTGATAGAAAATGGATATGAAGAAAAGTAAAATAGGATGAGGGATAGAAAAAGGGTATACACGTGTGAATGTGCGTGTGCGTGTGTGTGTGTGTGTGCTCCTTTATGTGGTGAGTTGGGAAAGGCCTCCCTTGTGAGGCTGACCTTTAATCGGGGAGTCAATAAAGTGAAATATCTGGAACAAGAGCTATTCAGGTGGAAGAAAAAGTAAGTAGAAAAGCGCTGAAGCAAGCGAGTGCTTGGCATGTTTGAGGAAGACCGAGGAAGCCAGAGTGACAGGAGCAAAGCAATGAAGAGTGACAGCAGTAGAAGATGAGGTCAGGAGGATATCAGCTCCTCGGGGGAAGAGGCCAGATCACCCTCAATGTCGCTCTGCAGGGGCCAGCTGCAAGTTATGGAGTGGGTGGTCAACAAACACGTGTTGGAGAGAATCAGAAAGTCCATTGTTCTAATAAAAAGAACAAATTAAAGAGTATATATAATTTCTTAGTTCTTCCATGAGAAAGTCTGAGGTGGAAATTTTGTAATGTATTTGTCTGATTAGAGTCCAGAACATCTCCTCCCTCCCTAGTGACCCCTGCCTTGGAGACAAAGTGCCTTCAGTGTTTTCAGGGCCACATCTCCCACCAAAGTCAGTTTCTGATGTTCTTATTGCTCGGATTACATAGGATGGAATGTTCCAAGGAAAATGATGACTAGTGAAGGATGAACAACATTAATAGATTAGATCCCCTGGCACATAGAAATCACTTTTAGATCAGAAAAGAAACAAATTGTTGCAAAATCAATGGCCTTGCACTGTAGCTCTGAGCTTCACAGAACTTCTGTCAAGTGTAGTTTTGGTCAACGAAGTCACTCCCTCAGCCACTTAGAGCTGCATTAAGCACAATTCCAGAGCTAAACGGATATTATGAGGTAAAAATTGGTTGACTCTTTTACTTGTATTTCTGGGAGCAGGCCACTTTTAGCATAATTTCTTAAGAGGAGCAATTTTCAAATAAGGTTTTATGGCTGGCTTTGTCTTGTGTTTCTTTTTGTAAGGATAGCCATAGTCTGTCTCATCATTCCCTCTCTTGGGACCCACCATCCGCCAAGAAACATGACTGACTTCCTGGTTTCCTAATCCCCTTTGCAATTTGTGAGTGAGTTAATAACAGCAAAAAAGTCATTCTATTTGCAACTCTAAATATATCAAGATTGCCAGACTGTTCAAGAAAAAAAATGCAATCTTTGCTTTTAGATTTTTTCTTAAAGGGATATTTCATCTTTGTTGTAATGAAGTTAATTCCAGACCACACACCAAAAAAAGCCATAAATCTGTGCAACATAGATAATGAAGTAACTTAGACTGTTGACTGCAGGTGAAACAAGGAAGAGTAGAATATTTTGTAGGCCTATTATAAGTAGAAGCAGGACATTACATTTAAACTGCATGACATTAAAAGTCAAAAAGGATAGGAACTTTTGCTGTCAGAGAGTTTGTTTGGTTTGGTTCCTCATCAGCACCCTTTGTGCCCTGATATATTAGAATGCAAGCCAAGTGGTAGGCCTCTTATCCTTTTTACCTTTTCCTGTCTCACAGGGAAAGGTACTGACCCTGTGGATAGGGTAAGTCAGCAGCTCTGACCTTACCATTTATACAGCTGGGTTTATGAAAAGATATTCACTGCCAGTAGTTAACAATGAAGGTCCTGCCAAACTCCTTGACGACCATGAGGCAGGTCATCCACTCACCTGCTCCAGGTATGATCTCCCTCACCTTTCCTCAAAATAAATAGTACTTGGACTAGGGTGACCAACCATCTAGGATTGCCCACAACTGAGGGATTGACTGGGACCTGGGACTTCTAGTGCTAAAACTGGGAAAGCCCCAGGCGAAGCAGAGGAGGTGCTCACCCTAAGTTGGATCCCCACAAAGTATGAAGCAGCTCTTGACTGGGAGCTGTGGACAGTGGGCCTTGGTGGAGTTGCACGGCTCCCTTTTACCACAACCAGGGTAAGGCCTCACTGTCCAGGCCTTTGAGGAACACCATGTAGAAGTCCTCTCATTTGTCCAGTACCACGGCGACCTCTGACAATTTCCACGTTAGCAAAATGGGGACAATAATTGTGCCTACTTCCTAATTCTTCTATGAGAATTAATTAAGTTAATGTTAATATGTATAAAGTGCTTACAGCAAAGCTTGGCACTTCATCAGTGCCTAACAAATGTTACCTACTGTCATCATGGTCATTAGTTTCTGGATAGGAGAGAAATGATGCAGGACTTCACACTGTAGTTGATTCTCTCCTAGTGAATCTTAACCAGCTTATGCATATTATCTTTTCAAAAGTGAAAAAAGAAAGAGAGAGGAAGGAAGGAAGAAAGAAAGGAAAGAAGGAAGGGAAGGTGGAAGGGAAGAAAGGAGGGAGGGAGGGAGGGAGGAAGGAGGGAAGGAAGGAAAGAAGGAGCGATTACGGTTAGTAAAGTCAGTTAAGATTTATCTGCTTTCTTAAAAAGTAATTCTACCCACAAGGACTGACATTTGAACAAGGTCAAAGTCCATATGAAAAATATTCTTAAAAATGGAAACAATTGGTATTAATACATGGCATTTTCAGAATAAGTTACTGCTCTTATCAACACTGTTTATCATAGTTTAGAAATGCAAACAATCTGACCATCCACCAGTAGGATAATGATTAACATAAATTATGTTACATCCATACTCAAATTCTGTTAATTGAATTTGTTAAAATAAATAAGGTCAATATTTATGCACTGATATGGAAAAGATCCCCAAAGCATACTGTTGCAGAACAATATATACAGCACAATTCCATGTATGTAAACAAATCACAAAGATGTCTGTCTCTCTCTCTATATAAATGTAAGTACATGAATGCATAAAATAAGGTTTGAAAGTATAGACATATAAGTACCTAAGGATTATCTTTGGGAAGAGGAGAATGGGTTGGGGGTTGCTTGAACAGGAGACTCATTTTTATATTAAAATCGTGTGCTGCTTGAAATTTATTCTCCGAAGAGAATATATTCATATATTATTAATACTTTGTAATTTTTTTAAATAGCATAATAAAACAGATGTAGAATAGAATTCCACCCCAAAATTCTTTTGTTATTTTCTCCTTCTTCTTTTTCCTTCATCCTCAATATACCTCCAAAATAGGAAAACAAATTTGCTGTAAATGGCAAAGCATCCAAGTTACTGCAGATGAGGTGTATGGCATATAATTCACTAACTGATAATGAGAGTTGACAATAGTAAAGAGCCCACAAAATTATACCCAAGTACAAACTGAAAGAAATAGCCACCCTGTTGAATATGTTTAGCAATAAGTTCTAAAAAATTGATGGCTGTTTTTAACCAATGGCATCTTAATAGTCATAGAATACAAAAATCGAAGACTAAAGTTACGTTTTTCTGAGGTCTTTGCAAACTAGATAATGGTAATAATCTGGATTAAATCTTGTATCACGATTTTAGGGAGGTTGGGATGGGTTACTGTGTGAGCACATCCTTTTGTAGCATTAGCGGTATCAGCGCATAACCTGAATCCTGAAGATGCTGTCTAGAAGACTTCTGTGCTGGGTGGACAGCTGAAGAGGACCCTCTAAAAGTCTGTAACTATGACTAGTTTAGGAAAGGTATTACTGCACTGGAAAGGACTTGAGCCTCAAAGACTGACCTGGGTTTGACTTCACTCTTCAATAACAACTATATGATTTGAGATACATTACTTATCTCCTTGTACCTCTCCCCTACCTCTGTCAAAAAGCATAATCATCACTACTTCAAAGGATTATTGTAAAAATTAGAAATAAGGTATATAAAAGCACAAAGTAAGCACAAAATAAATACTAAATATATTTGCCTGAAACTTATATAGTTCTTTAATCCTTATGCAGTTACACTGTTGTACTGGTTTTCATTTTTAAAAATAATTTATTATGAATTTCTGGCTTTTTACCCTTTTTAAAAATTCTACCTTAACTATAAGGTCAAGTGATTACAAAAGAATAAAGCTTTTAAAAACATTTAATGAACAGAAATTTACTCATTCAAATATGCACTCAAAGAAATCATGGGGTCTTATAATTGCCAGGGGCTGAAGAAGTCATCTGGTTGAATCTAACTCCTATTGCATGAAACCTTTATTTCATACTCTACTCCTGAAGGCTACTCAAAAAGAAGCATGCTTCTTAACCTCTAAGCCAGAAAAAAACGGGGGGAGAGAAGTCTTTTTGAAAGGAAGAGCTGGACTAGAAGAGAAGCCACAAGTGTACCTGGTGTATCAGCACCTACCTCTTTCTAGCAGAACCACTGCACCAGGTGATAGCATTTACATCTATGGAAGTGAGTGAAATCGCTCTGAGAGTAGGTGCAGTAGAGAAACAAAGAGTGCTTGGGTGCTAGACTTAAGGAACGCCACATTTAGAAGTTGGATAGAGAGGTTAGAACCGGCAAACGAGACTTAGGAGTTGCCTATTAGGTTGGAAGAAACTATCTAATCAGAGTTTCTATTGAGGTCACAGTTTTAGGTGAGATGAGTGATATACAAGATATACAAGGGTGGTTCACATTAGAACGGGAAATATAATTATGACGTAAATTAAAAGAGGAAATGCTCCTGGAGAGGCAGCACAACATTGAACCAAGGGACAGAAGGCTAGAGTTAAATTCCCAGCTCTGACTCTTACTAGATGTATTGGACAGGACACATGAGTTTGCCCTGAGCCTCAGTCAACTCCTCTGCAAAAGGATAGATGATAATACCTATCTCAATGGGCTGCTGTAGGAGTTCACTGAATTAATGTATTCGAATATACACTGTAAATGAAAAAATGTTACACAAACTCTCTGCCTAGAACTTACATTCTTCCAGGACGAGGGCCCACCCTACCCATTTCTCTCTTACCAGTCTTCTGATTGAATCCTGACCTCCCTGATGGTAACTACCTGCTTTCTGTGATCTTTTTCTGTTGCCTGACAGCTAGGGCCTTAGTGCCAATTGCCACTGCCCGAGCTCTGTACCATTCTAGTTGCCGTGGGGCACTTGCCAAATCACTGACCCCATTCCTGACTGTCTTTCTGGCCCACCTACCACCTATGAGCCCAAGTTATGACATGCTCCAAAGTGTTGTTTCAGAGCCAACCCCACATATAACTACTGAGATTCAAATCACATACTTAACATCTATATCTAGATTGTTTGCTCAGTCACAAAGATTTCTTAAAGTTCTTGAGACCAAAGTACCTTGTGTCTTACAAAGGTGATATCCACAGCAATACATATATATATACACACACACACATAGATATTCATCAATTTCCTTCACCTTAAGTTAATTTGCATAAATAATAAAGGCTTTTGTTCATTTAAATAGTCATAAAAATTGTTTATGGTTATGATGAAAATACCTGGATTGTGTCTAAAAGTCTTCTCTAATTAGGTAAGTCATCCATGCCATTTATTTGAAGATTCTTTGATTAAGTTGTTTTCATTGAAAATAAGTATGGCTTTCACATTATCAAAAGGTCTACACAGTAATTAAATTGCTACTTGTTTTATCACTTCACTGGGGAAAAATACTCAGCCAGTCACTTGTTGAGCTAGGTCTAAAACCAATCCATTATTGGACTCACTGATATTTTAATTACTATTTAATTACTAATTATTAGAGGAAAAATTTTTAATTAAATAATGGTATGTTCTACTCTTAATTTTTTAATTAGTTGATTTGCTCTAAATACAATATTATATCCTTTCAGCCAATCATTTTGAAAATAATAAAAATACAGTTGAATCTTGTTACCTTGATCTTTGAGATCTGGGAAGGGGATAAAGAAGGAGAGAGAAGAAGGGTACTATGTGAACATCAAATGACACCTAATGGTTTTTAAAACCCCAGCAAAGACTTTGTGCTTCACCAAGCTCTACTCAAGCACAGAGAAAAAATGTAATACCCATGACAGGGTGTTACAATCATGCCATACATAGAAGCAATTCTTATTCCATAATGGAAAGCTCCATGTCAAACTAAAATAACTCCAGGTCTTTTATATTTTACAGTGGACTAATAACCTTTATTGCTATTTTTAAAAGATGTTAGTTTCTACTTTCTAAGAAATTGAATTAATTTGCTCTTCTCCAATTATCAATCCCTTTTTGGCTCATCCCTAGATTACAAAGAAAAATGTAAGTGAACCTGTAATGACTTTACCTGAATTCTTAAGCAGAATACAAACTGTTCCAACTTTCTCATATGACATGCCAGTTTGCTATAGTTAACTAATTTAAGGAAATAAGCCTAGTTCCACTGGTGATGGAGATGACTGGCAATGGAACTCAGATTTGGGTGAGTTTTCAGCATCCATTGTCATTGGTTATATGCTCCCATAGCATTCTGTCTTTCTTTCAAAATATTTACCAGCTCATTACATATTTGCATGATAATATTGTTAACGTCCTTCTCCCTAATATGACAGTAAGATCCATGAGAACAAGGGTAAGATCAATTTTTTCCCACCAATGTACATTCCAGCACCCAGTTTAGTGGGTACCTAGAATGTAGCAAGTGTGCAAAACATTTTTATGGAAAAAAATGAATAAAAAAATAATTGAGTTAGTATTATTTTCAAGGAGTATTTAGGAATGGATCAGTACCAGTCACTTGGTATGTCCCATGTAATGAAATTCTACAAAAGGTATTTTTTGAACAATCAATAACACCACATTTCGAGCACACACCACTTTCTCTGGTACTTTTTGCAGAGGCTGGTTTTAACCTTCTCTGATGACCATGGTGACAGCCCTTTTGCATACTATATTAAGAGCATTCTGCTATATATTTTTGTGTTCTATAGTTTGTCTTTACAGACCAACTGAAAATTTAGAACACCAAAATAAAAACAAAAACACTCCTTAGAAGCATATCCCCTAATCTGTTACACCAGAAATATGAGGAAAAAATTTCTTTTTAACTTTTTCCCTTCACATGGTGTGAACATCTGATTGAGAGATCTCTTACAGCATGGTGGGGTAAATCAGTGGTTCTCAAACTTGAGCGTGCATCAGAATCACACGGAGAACCTGTTAAAACACAGATCACTGGACAAACCCTCAGAGTTTGTGATTCCACAGGTCTGGTGTGGGGGCCTGAGAATTTGTATTTCTAACAAGTGCCCAGGTGATGCTGATGCTGCTGGTCTGGGGACCACACTTTGAGAACGACTAGTGTAGGTGCTGGAAGGGTAACCTGCTAAAACTAGGTTCAATGCCAGGTATATTCCTGGTTGAAATAGTCTCATAGAGAAAATTATAAATGGTTGGTAGAGAAGACAAATTATCAGAAGGTGCTACATATTATGCAATACATTATTAAATAACCAGCTTGCCTGATTACTTAGCTGGGTTTTTTTTTTCTTTCAATTACACTTCTTCAGGAATTATCTTGTTTCACTTTTTAATAACTAAAATGGGAGGAGGGTGAAATCTCTAAGTTATTTTTGTCCTCAGTAAGAACCACCTCCATTCATTCCCTGTCCTTCAGTGCCTCAAGGGAGTCACTTATCCTCTTTAGTCATTATTCACTTACCTGTAAAAAATGGATATATAGTACCTATCTCAGTGCTGTGAGGATTAAATGAAACCCTAAATGAAAAATACTTAGCCTCCAAAATGGTCTGTAAATCGTAGCTGCTATGTTTTTACTAATTTGTCTACTCACTCAAGAAAGTAAATTTCAATGGTCCTGGGACCAGTGTCTGAAACTATCAATACTTATATTTCTAACACTTTAATTGCCTACAGCAGTAACTCTAAACTGTAAAGAAAAATGTTCAGTTATGTTCTAGGGATTCCACTTACTGTGGCAGAGAACTGTTTGATTTGGAAATTTTGGCACAGGGCACCAGGACAGCATTCTCCCAAATACACAAAATTATAAAGAAGAATCACCTGGAGCTCTACTTAAATATTCAAGTTCCTGAGCTCCACCGCAGACTCCCAAAACTATCTCCAGGGGAAAGGCCTAGGTGATTATTTAAAAGTAGACAATTACTCCAGGTGATTTTTCTGATCACCAAGTTTGGGAAACAGCGAAGGGACCTCTCACTCCAGTCTAATGGTGGCTATTAGAAGCCCTAAACATCGTTTCTATTTATTCATTAGGCCATTGTTTACTAGAAAATTTCGTAAGTCCTTTCTGTCTTACTACTTTTGTTTTTTGAGTTGAATTAAAGTCACCTGGAGAGGCCAGCTGCAAGTGGGTTTTTTTGCTGGTGCTTTGAAAAGCTTCTCAGTGTTTTTAGTTAACTCACCCTTTCAAACTAGTCGGGGCCTGTGCCTCATTTTTGAATTGCCCCCTTTTGAACTTCCTCCTGCAACGTCTCCTTTTTGATCTCTCCCTCGGGTCTAGCTTGTTTGTCCCTTAACTTCATCTTGGGTAGAACATTTGGTGCTTTACCAGTTCACGAGGCTCTGCTGGAAGAGTCGATTTCCAGGGATTTTACAGGCTGGCCACAACAGTTTGTTCAGAACGGTGTCGCCGGGGCCGAAGACTGGCAGCAAGTCGGCGGAGCACTTCCTGACTCTGCACAACCACCCGTGACCTTGCGCGAGCGAGCGGGCGGGCGGGCGAGTGAGCGGGCGAGCGCCGCCCGCCCCGCTCCTTCCCGGGAGCATCAGAGCAATGCTCAGGCTGGACTTTAGAACCGAAGGGGAGTGTGAGGGAACCGGACGGGGGAAACTTCATAAACAGGCGAGAAGACCCAGAAGCTAAACAGCAGTTCATTTTCTCTTCTCGAGCCGAATCCTTCTAACACGTTCTTGTTGGGTGGGGAGTAAGGAGGAAAGGGAAATGTCTGCCAAAGGCTTTAGACAAAGCGTGAGAACTCAGATGGCGAAAAGTCGGCTTGACTGAGAAAATCGGAAGGAGAGAGGCTGAGGGCGGACAATCGGGTTAAAAATAGAAACGCAACCTCCACAGGACTACTTCTTTCCAACTCCACCCTGGGGCCGGCAGCCGAGCCAGCGACTCGGCTCCGCGCAAAGGCAGCGCGCTCAAGCTCGGCCCCGCCTCCCCGGCCGGGTGACTGGAGGCGGAGGCGCGGCGTCGAGCACGTGACGTCAACGCGCTCCCCGCCGCCGCCGTCGGGGTTTTCGCTGACGCACAGATCCCGCCCCCCCCTCCCCTTTCCCTCACTGCCTGAGCGCCGGGTGGAGAGGACGCGTCAGTCGCCTGGAGCGCAGGCCTACGTGCATCTCCGTTTGGGATTCGTCGTTCCCTGGAGCCGCACACTTTCTCCGGCAGTAGCAAAGAGACAGAGAGCGCCATCCGCGGGCCCTTGTGGCGCCCAGGCCTAGCTGCGCGCGCCCCCCTCGCCCTCGGAGTCGGCCAAACCCGCCGCCGGTGGAGGCGTGAGGCGACGACGGGCCGGCGCCGCGAGCAGCGTTAGCCGCCGCGGCCTTCGGCCCTCCCTCCGCCTCCTTCTCCGCCCCCCCTCGCTTCCCTCCTCCCACTTCCCGAGCTCCGGCGTGTCCCGGCCACGCTCGGTGCTGCTGCGGGAACAAAGGAAGACCCCGCGGCGGCGGCGCCACCTCAGCCTGCGGCTCTGACCCGCTCCCGGCCCGCGGCGGCGGCGTCGGCGGCGGAGAATTCAGGGCTTCCGGCTCCCCCCTCCCTGAGGGCTCGGCCCGGTCCCACCGCGCCGGCGTCGCGCGCCAGCCCGGTTCCTGCCGCCGAAGGGTGAGTAGTACGGGGCTTGGGGAGGGCGCCCGGCTGCTCGTGCCCGGCCAGGGGTGGGAGTGAGGGATTCGGGCGCCGCGGGCCTCCGACGAAGGCCGAGCGGCCCGCGTATGGCGGTGTCTGGGGGAGGAGAGCCCGCCCGCCAGCTCAGGAAGCACAAAGACAGAGGCGGCATTCTGCCGTCGAGGCCGGAGGCCTGGTTCCCTGTGCCCCGGGCTCACTCGCACGCTCACGGTCGGGGAAACAATGCCCGGCGTGCGGTCTCCGGGGGTTTGAGCTCTGGGCCTGCCTCGAGTCGGTCGCGGCCGCCTTCCGCGGTGGCGCCCGGCGTGGGCGGCCAAACCCGGAAAGACAAAGAGGCGGTCGCGGCGGCCGCGCCCCCAGCCCCTTGCCCATCGCACTCCCTATCTCCGCCTCTTCGAAGGGGCCGTTCAGGGTCGGGGGTCGGCGCGGGACCGGCAGTGTTAGGGGCCGGCTTGGCCTGCGGAGCTGCTGTTCTGCATGACTCAGTGGTTTTTGGAAAAGGCCTTGCAGTGCTTTCCTGAACGAGGCCTTTGCTTGAAAGGGCATGGCGGTAGGGATGGGGGACCAGTGGGACCCGAACTTGTTTTAAAATCCGCTGGAGTCTGTGGTGAGAGGGGTCTTCTCTGTCGTGTTTTAGTTTTACCGATGTCGCTGCGTTTCTCGCCCGAGATGCCTTTCATGAAGGAAATGGAGCACCTTCCCCTTTGTTTCGTGCATTTAGGCTGAGGAACGTGAAATTCTTTGCTCGCTTTCCACGCACACCGTGGAGCTGTGTTTTGGGAAAAGGTCCGGGTTGTCTTTATTGACTGAATGCCTTCTAATAATCTAGTCTAAGGACACATTAGGGTAAAGTAGTATATAGGTCATAGAGCGACTGTTCTTCAGCTTGGCCATTCAGGTAATTTACAGACTTTTAAAAAAATCTAAATGAATTTTATTTTACTCCTTATTTTTAAAAGTAGGGTTTCAGAACTGAATTGGTGAAAATACTGCAATTTCATTTTTCAAGTTTTTTTTTCTAAAAATGTCCCCCTCAAGAAGATGTTTAATTCTTCCCTATTTTCTATCTCTCAGGCCCGGTATTAAGCCTGAAAAGGAGCCTTTAAAATCACACTAATCTCCATTTAGCGAGAGGGAACTGAGATCTGGAGAGTAAGGGCTTGCCCAAGGTCACTGGCTTAGAGGTAGATTAGAAACTAGAACTCTGGTCTCAACTCCAGGTGGGCAGGCATTCTTAAATGTCTTTTAACATTTTGTGCACCTGAGAGAAGTAAATTCCATAGGCATAAAAGCCTTTTTTATTCGTATTTGAGGCTGGAGAATTTTTCAGTTACATGCTCCTAACTTTTTGGTTTTGGTTTTGATTTTCCTATGAATTATAGGAAGCCACAAACTGTAAAAAATACACATTTCAGCTATAGAAACTATAAAAATAAACATTCTAGCTATATCTGATAGAGCTGACATGATGAATGCTCAAGTTTGTAGCAACTTTAAAGGTAGTAAATAATAATGGTATTGTATTTTTCTAAAATACAACTGGGGAAACACAGTACCTAATGGCACTTATCCCCACACCCACCTCAAAAAAAATTGCCACTAATCATGAGGATTCTTTCTGCCTTGATGCTCTTCGCTGTGCTTGGTTTTTATAAACACCCCTGACCATTTGGCTTCCTGAGTGATTAATGATGCTTGCATTTTCTAGATTTAATGTGAGATCATTCCCTGTGTTAGAAAAAAACTGTAGCAATCTTAATGGCATCTTTTTGTTTTGTTTTCTTGTTATATTAGATATGTGAGCGCTGCATCCTTAATTCTTGGGGTTGTGTAGGAGTTGGCAGGCTCTGAGATAAAAATAGAAGCTGATTTCAGAGGCTTCTGTTGACTAGGCTTTATGTGAGAGCCTCCATCCCGCTCACCCTGTCACATTGCAGCCTTGTGACAGGCTGAAGCGCCCGCCCATGTGATCTAAGCTTCTGAGAAATATTAAGGCAGGCTGTGCTCTTGTGATGGCATTTAAAAGCTGGCTTTCTAGGGGGGAAAAAATCTACAAGATGAGATGCCACGTAGAAGACTGATGTCCCGGTGTCTCTTGTGTTTCACAGTTTGGAGGCTATTTATCGTGACTTGAAGGTAGATGTGTTTTCTGAAGAAAGGTGGAATACTTTGCATGTGAAATCATTGGGTGAAATCCCCACCCCCATTTATATAAACAAAAGATTTTAAGAATCAGATTAATATTAACGTGGGTTGACTTTTAGGCCAATTTACTTTTAAAGCCACTGTCAGATGACACTAGAAGTTAGTATAGCAAGTGAGCTAGTGTAATTCTTAAGCTGGCTTCAAGGAATGACCCTGCTTTTTGCATAGGGCAAAGATTCACATACTTTGCATGGTAGGCATGCAAATAAATGCACTGTTATTTGAAGCATTTTTTGCACATGTTATACTCAAAATTTTAAAAACCCAGCTGAAAGTGTTTATTAATAAACTTCCTAAGTGATGTTGAAATGTTTACACTACCCTGATCCAAAATGAGTCAGCTAAATTCCACTTACTATTTAAAGAGATAGTGTCAACTAAATTAGTACTATTATCTGAAGTAAGTTGCAAGTATTGGTCACTTTCCATACAAGTTTGATTGGCTTGAGGTATTTTCAAGCTTGAAATATGATGGTTTCTTGCTAACAAAAGGAAAGATTACTGTCATTTAAATTGTTGGAATAATTGTCAGGATTTGGGCCAGGTCAAGTTTGGTTAGTCCTCTTCCCCCCTTTTTATAATTTTGGTAAAAAGTGTTAATACTTGCTAAAACATTGTTTTTAATAACTCACTAAAGAGTGTATCCTAGTATGTGGTGGTTGGAAAAAGCAGTATGAAATTGAAGGAAGTAACAAGCTCTAGCTGAAAGTACTTTCCTGCACTTACTTGAAAAGTTCATAACTTATAAGTCACCTTCATAGTCAACATTAAGGTACAGTTAAAGGACAATGACCAGAATTATTGCACATAATCTCCCCTTGATAAAATGCTCTGAAATATGCTTTTGGTACATTCATACATACTTTAAGGTGACATGGAAACCTTCCAGGTTTTTAAAAAATTTTTCTTAAATATTTATATTCTGTTAACTCAGGAAATTTTACTAAATTTAGCAAAACATTACTGTGTTTGTGCTAATTTTAAGAAGGCTTCTGGAAAAGCAAGGGTATGCTTGCTATATAAAGCTCTTTCTGGTAACCTAGCATTAAATATTAACCATTACTAAAGGTTGTGTATATTGCTTTATTTTGCCATATTGAAATTGAGCTTGGAAAGGTTTCATTATTTTCTGTCATGAGGCAGACAAGCGCTTGTTAAAAGTTTTAATAGAGCCGTTGGCTGAGAAATCTGTGGCTGATAATTTGTACATTATAGGTTTCTAGGCATTGACTTGAAAGTATACTCAGACCCAGATTTCTCATGTCAAATGTAGAACAAAAGGAATTTCCTAAGCAGCTTTTCCATAAATTCTTAAAGAACTTCACTTTTTGGTGCCAAGGTAACAGGAAAAGCTAGATGATCTACCAGCTCTCTTTTCAGTCTTCTGTAAAGGTGTTGCAGCATTTAAAAAGTACAGATGCTCTGCCCCATAGCAGAACTGAATTACTACAGGGCCCACGTATGTTCAGATGTTAGTTTTAAGAAAACTCTAGAGCTACATCCAATATACAGGTAGTTTAAAGAACCACTAGTAGATATGAAGAGTCAGTAGTTAATTGTGATTATTTGAAATGATCTGCCTGTAGTGTAGGAGAGCAGAAAGTGATTTAAAGATACCAATTGCCAAAATTGATTTAAACATAATTCTGGTATTGGGAAGGGTGACCTTTTCACGAATTACAGAAACAGTGACAGGTAAAATAATACATTTTAATGTTTAATGATAGAATTTTTTTGTCCTAAAATGTGAAGTCATAATAGTTCATTGTTTATCAAGCTAAAACAGTTCCATTCATGTCCCTTGTTTTATAAAGGCAACAAAATATTCATAATTTAGCCTACTCTATTTTAAAGATTAACACAATTTGGGGCTTTGTTAGAAACAGACTCAGTGTTTAGAAATGACAAAGGTACAATGATGACTATCATACTAATTTAGTGATTTTTTTTTTTTTGACTACATGTTATTATCTAAAATTTTGGTTTTGTTTTGTTTACAGCAGAAAAATGGCTCAGGAGACTAACCAGACCCCAGGGCCCATGCTGTGTAGTACAGGATGTGGCTTTTATGGGAATCCTAGGACAAATGGAATGTGTTCTGTTTGCTACAAAGAACATCTTCAGAGGCAGCAGAATAGTGGCAGAATGAGCCCAATGGGTAAGTTGGTTCCAAGAAATAACCCATTTGAAGACCTGGTGGACAGAAAATATAGAACCAAGAGTTGGGGCCTAAGACTGAGAATCAATCCTGAAAGTCCAAGGAGAGAAGACTCGAGAAAAGCTTGAAATTTAAAGCAATAATAGCGCAAGTACTTGGAATGACTACATGAGGAATGAGTGACTGTCTACAAGCATCTTCTAGCTTTTTCATTTTCGTTTTTGAGTACATGTACTCACTGGATATGACTTTTTAATATATTTTTTTTGTTGTTTGGATATCACTTAAGTGTAAGATTCTGCAGCACAGTGAAAGTACTTAAGTCACTAACCTAATTAAATGCAAGTATTTGTTACTTATTAATAGTTTTGGTAATGAGTGTTTGTAGTGTTGCTTTGTTTCTTACCAATCCTTTTTTCTAAATAGGGACAGCTAGTGGTTCCAACAGTCCTACCTCAGATTCTGCATCTGTACAAAGAACAGACGCTAGTTTAAACAACTGTGAAGGTGCTGCTGGCAGCACATCTGAAAAATCAAGGTAAGATTAAACATTTCTGGGTTTTTATAATAATACAGGGAGGAAATAAAG